>NC_080073.1:98974416-100278608 GCF_949987535.1 Balaenoptera acutorostrata
GTCCATATTCAGTATTAGTTCTGGGCACTGTCTCTTCCTCTTGTTCAGCCCCTGCTTATACTCTTTCATTCAGCTAGATTATTCCAGTTGTGGTTCCCAGATATGGTTCAGCTGCAGCGTATGCAGGGGTGCGTGGGGAAGACATTCTGGCCGAGGCTTTGGAGAAGAGTGTCTTTGTGCCCACTTGCTCATGGCCCTATTCTGAGGGAAGGGACCCTAAGTGATTTCTTACAAACAGATCATCACATTTGACCCCCTGATCCTGGCTGATGGAACCAGGAAGGAGCAGTTGTTTTTGAAGATGGCCATCTGTAAGCTGACCACCAGCCAATGAGATAATCCAGTGGGACCCCTCTATAGGACAGGGGTGTCCAGTGCCCTGTAGTGACCAATGGACTCTATCAGATCCTTTCTTTTAAGAAGTATGAAGGTGACACAGAGAGAAAAATACAAGTGACAGAAGGGTTCAAAAACCAAGAGACTGATGGAGAGGAGACAGTGGGCTAAAGCCATGAATCAGTAGAATTTAAGATGATTAAGAAGCTAAGCAGGACATTGGAGGGAGCTAAAAAGGGTATGAGAAGTATTAAGAAACAGGCAGTGGCCTCATGTGGTGCTGTGGGTGGCCGCTGCTGAGAGTCAGCAAGATCCTGGGGTCTGTGGACTGAGGATGAAGTGCCAGTTCCTGGGAGGCTCGGTCCTACGTTTATGCGAACTCCCTACCGTTGTTCCTTACATGCCTTCATCATAAATCTCATTTGCTGAGAATCTGATTGTGTCAAACTCTTGCAATCTGAAAGAATTTAACTACTAGGTTCAATATTTACAAACTTTGTGATCTTGGGTAAGTCACTTAACCTCCGTGAACATTAGATGTTCAGTCTCTACCTGCGATAGGCAGAATAATGACCCCAGCATGTCCACGTCCTAATTCTAGGAATCTAAGAATATGTTACTTTACATGGCAAAAGGGATTTTGCAAGTGTGATGAAGTTAGAGACCTTGAATTGGGCTCCTATATTATCCATGTGAGTCCAAGCTAGTCACTTGGGTCCTTAAAGTCAAATAGTAGAACTTTTCCCGGCTGAGGTTGGGGGAGATGTAACTATAGAGGAACAGTCATAGAGGTTCAACATTACTGACTTTGAAGATGAAAGAAGAGGCCAGGAGCCAAGGAATATGGGCAACCTCTAGAAGAGAAAAAGGCAAGGAAACAGACTCTCCCCTAGCCCCTCCAAAAGAATGCAGCCACGCCTATACACTAACTAGCCCGGGAGACCTGTGTGGGACTTCTAACCTACAGAACTGTAAGATGATAAATGTCTTTTGTCTTAAGCCATTAATTTTGTGGTAACTTGTTACAGCAACAATAGTAAACTAATCCACTGTAATATCACTCTACATATATATGGGAAAACATTTAAATGTATACACACTCCAGTGTAACATTGGTTATGTCGTCTTTTTGAATTCCTTACTTTTTCTGGTTTCAACAATGAGTATATGTTACTTGTGTAATAAAGAAGTTGTTATGTGTACTTTTGGTAAGATTTATTTGGTAAATAACAAGTCCAACAAACATTTGTTGAAGGTACTTTGTGTAGTCCTGAGGTCATTTAGATACTGCACGTTTTTTAGTCTTTGTTAGGCCTGGTATGGTGCCTTGTGACAGATCTCAAGGTCATGTTGATGGAGCTCAAAAATCTACTGAAGAAATTTTAAAAGGACATTCTAGAGACCCTGTGGCTTCCCAAGTCCATCAGCCTCACCCAAAGTCTAAAAACTCTTAGGCTCATTCACAACTCACCCAATGTCAATAGGGGAGGACTATTAACTGATATTAGAGTTACCAATACTGGTGATAAGCACAGCAAATGAGACAGTGAGACTCCTTTGAAGGTACTTCTGAACCACTTAAGGTTAAGAACTTGACTTCGGTGAGTTAAAATTGCAGAGCATGCCCGAAATACCAGTTCTCACTTGAGCAAGAATTTGTTAGCTCTTATCACGACCAACCATCTTCAGGGCTTTGAATGGCCCTAAACTTAATTTCGCATTTAGACAGGACAATAGGTGCTTTGCATGACCTGATTAGAGAATAACGCAAAGCTGTTTCCCATTAGGTCACTTTGACCTGCGGCTGAGCCAAATTCCCTGGACCTGTCTCCAGCCAAACTACACCCCAGAGGAATGAAGGAAATAGAGCAGATTTTCAGGAGTAGAGATCTTAACACTTTCATCATGTCTTTATTCATCAAATGTTTGTTGGATGTTGTAACTGTGTCCCCAAATGTTCGTGTGCATAAGAATTAGCTGGGAGGGTTCCACTGCCCAGAGAGACTGATTCAGCAATTCAAGGGTGGGACCTGGGGATCTATATTTAACCACCTTGTGGGTGATTTTGATACAAGACCTCTACAGACCACTTTGTAAAATATTTAGTTTGGTCTAAACAAAATGAATAAGCAACAGTTCCTTGCCATCCAGAGCCTTGAAGTCCAAGGAAACAGACACACTATTATGATACTATGTGATGAGCTCAATAATAGAAGTTTTGGTGACAGTGAAAGGGGGAAAAGATTCTCTGTCCAGGGGACAGTCTTGAAGCATGTCGCCTAAAAGAGAAGAAGGAATGGCATTCTAGGTAGGGGAACAGCCTTTACAATCCCCAAATCATGAGAAGACATGAAATACTAGGGAAGAGTGAGCAGTGCAGGGTGATGGGAAGGTGAGAGGAACTCTAGGTGTGGATAAGAAGGAGAGAATCTAAGAAGAGAGCATGGATCTCGATTCACCAACTAAGTCACTTCACTTTGTTTTGTAGGCAACAGGGAGTTGGTGGAAGTTTTTAAGCAGACAGTGACATGAGGAGATTTGAAAGTTTTCTATGAGAACATCTAGTATTGTGGAGATGCTCATTCAACTAATATCTCCTGAGGACCCACCTTGTGCCCTGTCACAGTTAGAAATTGTTGTGACAGTCCAAGCAATGAAAGGCTAAACTAAGGTAGTAGCAGTGGGCATGTATTGAATTGGTTAACAAGATTTAAGATTTAATTTTTTAAATAACAGGATTTGGTGACAGGTTAGATTTAAGAAGCAAGGAAGTGTTTGTAATGTTTTAGGGCAGAGAGACTGCTATGGACTAAATGTTTATGTCCCCCCCCGCCAGATTCTTATGTTAAAGCCTAATCCCCAATGTGATGGCATTAGGAGATTGACGTTGGGGAGGTAAATAGGTCATGAGGATGGAGCCCTCATGAATGGGATTAGTGTCCTTATAGGAAGAGACAAAGAAGGATCATCTCTCTCCCCCATGTGAGGATACAGCAAGAAGAGAGCCATTTACAAACCAGGAAGAGGACCCTCACCAAAACCCAACTGTGTTGGCACCCTTGGTTTCAGACTTCTAGCCTCCGGAACTGTGAAAAATAAATGGTTGGTTGTTTGAACCATCCAGCCCATGGAATTTTGTTAAAGCAGCTAGAACTGACTAAGACAGAGACTGAAGGGATGATAATGACATTAGTGGAGAGTCAGGAGGAGAAGACTTGCCCCAGACCTAAATGGGAGTAGAGGAGCCCACCCAGAGGGAGAAGTAGAGTGAAAATATGTGAGGTCCAGTGGTGGAACATGAGTAGCGATAAGCGGAGGGATGTAGTGAACTGTGAAGGAAGTGAACTGAGCTGAGCAGGATCCCCCAGAGAAAGAAAGAGGGGTCTGAGAGGAAAGAAGTGATCGGTCATTTTAAATGCAACAGAGGAAAGCCATTGTGATGTCTTTTGGTTTCACCATCTAGGATGCCATGGGTGACATTAACAGGGACTACTGCATGCAGAGCTGGGGGTGGGAGCCAGAGGTCAGGATGGAGGGAACGCAGCGAGGAAGAAGGGAATGGAAGGTGTGGCAGTGGGAGCACACAGTTGTAGACGAAACAGCTCTTTCAGGAAAGCTGAGCATGAAAGGAAGGAGGCAGAGTAAGAAGAAGAGTGGATAGAATTAAGGCACTAAGTATTAGGGTTTCCGTGAACCTGTGGGCACAGGGCTTTTCGCTTATACGAAAGGAAAAGTTGTGATGAAAATAGAGGAGGGATAAGTTGGATTTCTTTTTAGAATTTCTATTGTCTTAGAGTAAAATACTTATATAAAAACTAAAGGGAACAAGTGTGTTGGGGTTTTAAGTACCAGGAATCAGTAAAAAATATTTCTAAGTCTTTAGAGTAGGAATCTGTCAATATGGGCTTGTGAAATGGAGACTGCTCTGAGAATCAGGAGGAGGACATGCTCAAGGGAAAGGAAAGCTAAAGAACCAGCCATGGCAGAGCAAAAAGGGGCTGTAAATTATCATGACACTTGGCAGTTCCTCCCTGGGACTGGGTCACTGTCAGGGCAGCAAACCTACCTCGGGAGAGGCATGATTTGACTTGATTTTTTGGTTAAGTGATTGTGTAGGCATAAAGGAAAATCCAGAAAAATCACCTTATCAAATGACTAGTCAACCTTTGGTATTTGATCTGGGAATCTCTACTCAGGGGCAAACCAATTGGATGTAAATCCACATTTTTGTATATTTAGAAAACAAATGGTCAAAAGTCAGATAGTTGGAGGAGTCTAATCTCTTCAACCATCGAAAACAGCAGTGTAATTTTATTTTGTATATTCTTATGAATAAGATGTTGCTTTCAAATTCCTATTTCATGTGAAACCAGAACAGCAGTTTGTACAGTTTCCTCAGAAACCGAGCATAATGTGATGGTTTCAGTCTTGTGTTCTGTTTGTGCACAAGAGCGTGCTCAAGGGCAAGGTTGCACACGTGCATGTTGCAAATTGACGGTGGTTACATATATTCGTGTAAATGCCTAGCAAACGTCTTCGAAGAATACATACCAAACAGGTACCAGGGGTTCCCTTTGGGCAAAGCAGAGGCGAGACCTGAAATTAGGGTTGATGGTTGGAAAGCACTTTAATTTTACCTTCAATGTTAGTTTTTTTACAATATAAATTTATTAGTTGTATATTTTTAAAATTAATTTAAAAATTATGGCGAAATCAACACTGACAAGATTTTGCTAATAATTCTTCGGGAAGTCAAAGGTGGTTATCATTTAGTAGAGGGATAGGTGATCGAGATATAAGTAATGGACAAATCAGTGCTTGGTGTTTGCCAGATGCTTAAATGCAATGAATGCCTCCAATAAATCAGAACCCTTTATGTTTGTCATCAGTTCTGTCCTAAAAAGAATTCAGTCTTTCTTCCTTTAGCTCTTCTTGGAACCCATGTTTCTTCAAACAGCTGTTCTGTGAGCTAGAAGAATGGTTTCATCTATGAAAATGTCATTTTCCTCCTAATGATAAACATCAAAAATGGTAGCTATTACTATTTTTATTAATCCAATGGTAATGCTTGAAACTATAATTCAAAGGATTGAAGAATGAGCAGAGAATGAGGAGCTGGATGGACGAAAGAGTGAAATTCTGCAGAGATCATGAGGGACGCTGAAAAAGCTCACATCAGCATCTTACCTCTGCATGGTGTGAGCTCAGGGCTGGGCTCAGAGCTTCTGGAGAGAGAGGAGAGTTTGGAAAGAAGACCTGACAGTAGGAAATGAGTGAGAAGATTCCTGAGCAGCAGAAGGGCCTCAGTTGAGGTTACTGAGAGAGAGATGCCAGGAAACAATTTGGCCTTTGTTAACTTTTCCCAGTGAGTCTGGGTTGCTCTGAAGCATGAGAGAAAGTAGATTGAACTTCCACCTAGGGCTGGGAATGGGTGAACACCCAGAAGAACAAGAACAAGGAAATCGACATTAACATGTTACTGAAATAGCTTTCCATGGGGTTCTGGCAATGTAAGAGCGCGACACTCTAGGACTTTGTTGATGGATGGGAGAACAGAAGAGACAGAAGACAAAGATGTCCTGTTACAAGAGAGAGAACAGGAGGGTTGTAAGCAGCAAGAGAACAAAAGAGGAAGGTGAATAAGGTTCATTTTGTCATGCCTACTAGACTGTAATTTCTCTTAGGAGCTGATTTTCATTCATTTTTTATTTATCATAGCACTTGTTCAATAAATGCTTTTAATATCGTGAGTGAACCCACTAAGGGGAATCGTGATCTCACTAGATAATCTACCAACTAAGCTATGAGTTTCTTGAGTGCAGGCCCTGAGTCTTGTGAACTGGTATATCAAAAATGTGCAGGAAAGCTCAGAGGAGTTTTCAGGTCCACAATAGTTATTGAATGGACAAATGAGCTGTATCTTTTTGAACTCTGATTTCTTCATCTAAAAATGAAAACCACAAGACCAACTCACAGTCCCGAGAAGGGAGGAGGCATACGTTATAATACTAGACAACGCTGCTCGTAAAACGTGCCAAACCAACTCTTGAGCATATTCATTTAAATTCCTTAGTGGGCAGCTGATTCCCCAGGGCTAATACTGTCTTCAGTCGTGGAGGGAAATGAGTCAAGCAAATGGAATCATAAATACACACACACACACACACACACACACACACACACACACACACACGGACACAGCTTGGCCATAGACTTTTTAAACTTTTTATCTTCTCAAATTCTCCTCACTTCTTTCTCCTTCACCCCTCAGCCTCCACTTCATACAGCAGGCCCTGCTTGGACCAAATATTCATGACAGATTCAAAACCATTGCCTGGAGGTTGGCTACTGCTTAACAGGTAGTTATAAACCATTCTGTGGTGCTGAGATTCCAGCAATCTGAGATGGCATGAAGAAGCTAATTAAAGCAGTCAAGAAGACTGTGTAAATAAAGATGAAAATGTAAACACAGTCTTCATTGGATACAGTGATTACAAATTACACTTGTTTGTTTTTTGTCAGAACCATCTGTGGTTTGTCAAAATTTTGATATGTGGCATAACCTGCCACTAATGAAAAGAAGAAAACAAACCACAAAAAAAAAAAAAGAAGAAGGAAATCTAAGACTGTAAGTAGGAAAACAGACGTAGGAAACTTCCATCTTTCCAAGTGGGAAAAATATTTAACTTGTTTTTTTGCAAACAAATCTGATCTGTTTTTGGACAAAGTCTGAGCTCCTTAGTTTGCCTTCACAGATGTACCCTCTCTCCATCCTGAAGAGCTCAGCAGTGGGAGGTCCAGGCAGCTCAAAGTGGGGAAAGAAGCCATGAGGATGTAGATGAAATAACAGAGTTAAGGATAATCAAGTTGCCAAACTCAAGGACTTTATTTAAAAGAAGCCCAAGCTTAGTTTTTTTTTAGAATATCTAGGGTATCATTGACTTATGGAAACAACTAGATAGCATTAATCTTCAAGTTACACTGTATAACTGTAAACTATTTTTTCTAAAATTTAGCATTTAAATTTATACTGCACAAACATCTAATGAAGCAAATAATATTTTACTGATAATGGTATTTTACTGATATGGGAAATGCATAGGGGAGCATTTTGAAAAAATTATTTACTGTCTGTACTTCTCTTCTACCTCTATTATGTATCATGAATAAATACTCTGCACTATAAAATAAAAACTTAGAATAACTCTACCTCAAATCTGGACCAGTTCCTGATATATAGCATGTACTCAAGAATAGTTTTTTAAGGAAAGGGAAGAGAATGAAAAAAAATGGAGTACCTTAATGGTATTTGTACCATGAAGTTTGCTAATTATGTACATGTATAAAGATTAATATAGATCTTCTTATTGTTGATGTATTTATAAGTCCCAATTGCACAAGGCATTGAGCTGAGTTTTTGTTTCTTTGTTTAAAGGTAGCATCTGTTTACGGACAGAGTATTTCTTAGCATGATTCAGGCCAGCTCGACATTTAAAACTAAATAACGTGGATCTGAGTTTCAGAGAAGTATTACAGGAAATTAAAACTAAACAAAACAAAACAACAAGAAAACAGAAGTCGCAAGAGTGCAACAGACAGCATGAGCAGAGTGTAAAGATGAGGGGAAGGCCAAGGACAGCCCTGTCCTTGTCTCGGGGGTGGAGCAGGCAGGAGCAGAAATATCAGGCACCACCACATCATTTCGGAATATCAGTCATTCAAACCATCTCCCTCTTCCCTCAATCCGCTATGCCCCCAAGTCATTTCCTAGGCGCCAGCAAGGGGTGGGAAGCGGGGCAAAAAAGGAAAAAAAACCAAGGACTGAAGTTATGTATAATTTGCCACTAATAATAATGGTAAGCATGCATATGCTGTTTACTTATTTATTGTGCCAGGTGCTCTTTGAATACATATACTAACTCATTCAATTCTCACAGCAGCCTTTTTATTATTCCCATTTTACAGATGAGGAAGTTGAGGCACAGAAGGATCAAAAGTATTTAAAGAGTAGAGCCATGATTCAAACCCAGGTGGTCAGTCTCAGAGTACTTCCCCTTGTATGCTACTCAAATGCCCAGCTGGAAGAAGACAAGGGTTTGGGATGAAATACTTTCAAATTCCCTTTCACATAATCAAATCTAGGCTTCTATATCACGTTGTACGTAGGAATGATCTGTTTGGGTACCTAGCCCCCAGCACACAGAGTACAGGCTCAATAAATACTTGTCAAATGAAAGGATGTTTCATGTCAATTTATAGTAGAACTCTTTAGAACATATTGAGCTCATAAAACCACAAAATCCTAAATTGATTAGTCTTGAAAAGCCTAATTTTTGCCTCAGTGCAGCCTAGAAAGGTGCTTGTGCCACTTAGAAAGTACATCTCACAGAATTTCATGGTGATCCTAATCTAAAGATCTCTTTCTCAAAATAGCAAACGGCGCCGATCCGAACTAGATGGCTCGCCTGTCCCTAAACAACCAGTGGTCCTCAGTGTGTCAGGAGGTCTGACAGAGGGGAAAAAAAAAAGATGCACAGAGAGGAAATGAACTGAGACAACATCACTTCACAGCAACCGGAAGGAAAAACACCCACAAGGTCGCCATTCACAGTCTGCGTGTGCAGTTGCTCTGTGGGGAAATGCTCACAGCTGCCTTCAGAAGGAAGTCTAGCGGCTGCAGCAAGACAGAAGCACGGCCATGAGGCAGGACTGAGCCGCCACCTCCCGCCTGCCTGCCCAGAGGGAGGGCAAGGACGCGACCAGAGGATCCCACAGCCTTCCGCCCTGGGTGAGTTCCCAGACACTTGCTGCGGCCTGAGGGGAAGGCAGGGGGCTCACTCAGACTCTGACTTCCTGAGTTGGTGTCAGACAACCAGCTGTGTTCCCTGCTGGGGGCACCCTTATCTGCAGCTGCTGGGAGGGACTCAGCAGGCCTCAGGAGGAAAGAGTCTCCTCCTTCAGGGTGCAACTTAATACCTATGTGATTCTAGTTTCACATCTTCCTGGGTAGGTGCTTCCTGGTGTGTAAAATACACGGCCCCTCCCCCTTCCTACCGGCTTTGGAGAGCTTACCTGAAATGACCCTGAGCTTTTACTTGTCCTCATTATTTCAGAACCTCTAAGTGCGGGCTGTCACTTACAATTTATGGTGGATTAGTGTCATTTATAATGTCGTTTTCAGCCTCTATCGGAATGATGGAGGGGCAAGAAGTGGTGATGAGAATCAGACTCTGTGTGTGTCCAGGCTCTGCAGAGAATGGGTCATTAGTATCCCCTCTAAGGGGTTGGGGACAAATTACACTGTTCTCTGTGTCCACACTGGGCCACCCGAACAGCTCCACCCTTACTTTTCTCTGTATATTAATCCATTTAATGTGTTCATTCATTCAATTGCCTTTCTTCCGCAAAAGACTTGAGGCAACTTTTTATCGTGCTGAAATTACTTCAAAATGAAGAATACATACAGCTTTAAAGAGGAAAAGCCCTTCTAAAAGGGTCAGATGCGCTCTCAAGCTGCCAGGAGTTTGGTGAGGAGGCTAGTCCCCGAGCTAGTGACCAGAGGTGAGGGAGGGGCCTCTGGTCTTTTCAGCTCCTGCTTGGAGAGCCCCTCCCTTCCCCCCAGCAGCTGGTTTCCCACCCAGAAGTGGGTGTGAAGAACTAGCCTCCACGACAGAACCCTGGGAACCAGCCAAGCGGTTTTCCTCCTTGTTTCTGTTTGCTCCCAAGTTTGCTTATTTTTAAGGACATTTCTGTTCTAAGAATGGAGCAAAGGGGAGCAGTGGAAAGGGCAGGGTGTGAAATCAGTTTCATGTTAGAGCTCCACCGTTTCTTGTGAATTAGGTCACTAAATTATTGTACAAGTCTCTAGTGAGTATTCACGGTGTGGAAGCCACTTTTAAGTCAAAACTTAAGTAAGATGGAGCAAAACTGACATTGCCCTGCCCCCCAAAAGCTTGTAGTCTGTTGATTAATCATTACCCAAGTGCAATGAGGACCAGAGCACATCGCAGGGGAGCGTGATCTGTCTGGGCGTCAGCGAGGTTTCCATAGCACAGGGGCCATGACAACTGGAGAAGAACAGGCATGAACAAGGCAAAGGGCTGGCTACTGCCAGGTGCAGGGAGCAGCTTATGGCGCTCCCTGGGCGGGAGACCCGAATTGTCCAGCTAAATTAAGGCCAGTGTGGCCAGAGGGAAGAGAAGAGTGGCTCAAGACGAGACTGGAGAAAGAGGCAGCGTTGAAGATGCTGTTTATTCTAAAACTGGTGGAGAAGCTTGGGGTGTCATGGTCTGATCTGCATTTTTAAGAAATCCCTTTTGCTACTGTGTGGGGAATGGATGGGATGGGCCACACCTGCTGACAGGGAGACCGGTTAGAAGGCTGATGCAGTCAGCCAAGCAAGGATACCAGTGGGAGTACAGACAAGACGAGGATGGTAGCAGTAGAGGCAGAACTAGACAGGTAAAGAGTCATCGAGAAAGGAAAAGCAACAGGACTTGGGGGTAAATAGGAAAGGAGGTCCCAGGGGAAGTGTTGAAGACGATCCCCAGTTTTCTGGTTGGGGCATCCATATGGATGTTGATGCTGCTTGCCGCTCACAGAGACTAGAGTAGCTGGTGGACGACCAGGCCTGGGCTGAGTTCAGTTCTGGAACGGATGATTTTGGAGGGCCTTGAACACATCCAAAGGCAGACGTCAGCCAGGCAGTTGACATGCTGGTCTAGAGCTCAGAGCAGGGTCCTGGGGATCCTGAACCTATAGATGCTGATTGATGCCATGGGTATGGATGAAACATCCTTGAGAGAGAATATCAAGTGAGAAATGAGGGGGGTGGCTTAGGATGGAACCTCAAGAAATCCTAACATTTAAATAGAGGGAGAGGAGAATGAGCTCTCTAAGAAGACTAGGTAGTTTCTTGAAAAGTTAAACACAGAATTACCACATGACCCAGCAATTCCACTCCTAGCTATATACCCCAAAGAATTGAAAACAGGGGCTCATGCTTTCACACCAGCACTGTTCACAATCGCGAAAAAGTAGAAACAGCTTAAATGTCCATCAGCAGATGAATGGATAAATAAATTCTGGTATAACCATACGATGGAATATTATTCAGCCACAAAAAAGAATGAAGGTTCTGGGGCTTCCCTGGTGGCACAGTGGTTGGGAGTCCACCTGCCAATGCAGGGGACACGGGTTCGATGCCTGGTCCAGGAGGATCCCACATGCTGCGGAGCAACTAAGCCTGTGCGCCACAACTACTGAGCCTGTGCTCTAGAGCCCGCGAGCCACAACTACTGAGCCTGCATGCCACAGCTACTGAAGCCTGCACACCTAGAGCCCGAGCTCCGCAACAGGAGAGGCCACCGCAGTGAGAAGCCAGTGCACCACCGCGAAGAGTAGCCCCCGCTCGCCGCAACTGGAGAAAGCCTGCACGCAGCAACAAAGACCCAAAGCAGCCAAAAATAAATTAAAAAAAAAAAAAAAGAATGAAGGTCTGATACATGCTACAACGTGTATGAACCTCAAAAAACCAGGCCCCCAAAGTGTATGATTCCATTTAAATGTAATGTCCATAATAGGTAAATCAATAGAAACAGAATGTAGATTGGGGTCTGGGAGCAGGGAAATATGGAGGACAACTGCTTAATGGGTATGGGGCCTCTTTTTGGGGTGATACAAATGTTTTGGAACTAGATAGAGGGGGTGGTTGCACAGCATTGTGAATATATTGAATGTTAGTGAATTGTTCCCTTTACATTGGCTAATTTACATTATGTGAGTTTCACCTCAATATTTTTTAAGAAAAGAAAGGAAAAAGAAGACTAGAAAGGTATAACCAGAGGTGCAGGAGAACACAGACTGTATGACTTTGGTCAAATGACGTAACTCGCGGTGCCTCTTCCTTTATATGTAAATAAGGGGAAATTAATCGCTATCGGGAAGGGCTGTGGGTAAGGATTAAACGTGGTAACAATTTTTAAAGTATCTAGCAGGGAAGGGGCGTAGTAGAAGCAGTCAGAGTCCTGCCTACGTCCTTCGGGCCTCAGCAGGACTGGGCAGACTTCTAACAGCCTGCATCTTTCTCTCATGACCTGAGGGCTTTCTCCAGGCCAGGTAGGGTCACTGTAATTGCCCAAAGACAAATGAAAACGTCCAGAAATTAACTCTCTAATGGGCTGTAAATATCCCAGCTCCCTTGGGCCCGAGTGGAATGACTCTAAGACAGTCTTTCACCTTTTCTCAAAATTTCCACCTGGACTTGTACTGCAGTTGCCCACAGTGGTAGCTGGCTTGGTAATGTGCCCTTAATGGCTTTCCTCTCCTCTTTTCACCCTTCCCTCCCTGCAACACACCTCATATCCACTCAAGGGCCGGGGGTGGGGGGTGGGGGGAGGGTCCTTCTCATTCCCTTGTGAGGTCCCACTTGGAGAAAGGACCCAGGTACCAGCACGGGGAAGCTCCTTTAGACTTATCCTGTCCTGTACGAAACTACACCACGTGAAGACACATCCTACTGCAAACCGCCTCCACTTTCCCTCTGCTTCTCTGTCTCCCCATAAACTCATTTGATGAAAAGTTCCAAAGTGTGGGACACAATATGATAATTTGATATGGTACTTGGTACCCAGATATGGCATTTAATCACATTGAGTCACTAGACTTTGTCACACAGAGAAATCTTTTTCCATTTCTCTCTTTTGATCCTCTGTTGTAGACCTGATCTAAAGACCCTAAAGACCCCTCTAACCTGTGGCCATTTACCTTTGGCACAAAGAGAAAGTAGACCTCAGGCTATAAGCCATCAGCAGGCAATGGTAGCTAGCTAAAATTTAATATCATGGTTTTGTTTTCCTGCATTTATTTTTTTAATGACTACCTTCTAGTAACAACAATGGCAATGTGTTTTTATTTGCAGGAGTGGCATGGAAGTTTTTTTTTTTTAATTTACATGTCTTTAAGTTTAAAAAAAAGTGTCTATTTATTTTTCTTTTTTTGTTTTTGTTTTCTTCCAGTTTTATTGAGATATGGTCGACATATAGCACTGAATAAGTTTAAGGTGTACAACATAATGATTTGACTTACATACATCATGAAATGATTATCATAGTAGACATTCATCATCTCATATAGATACAACATTAAAGACATTGAAAAAAAGTATGTTTTCCTTGTGACAAAAATTCTTAGGATTTACTCTCTTAAAAACTTTGCTATATGACGTAGAGCAGTGTTCATTATATTTATCATGTTGCACATGACATCCCTAGTACTTATTTATAACTGGAAGTTTGTGCCTTTTGACCACCTTCCTCCAATTCACCGTCCCCCACCACCCTAAAAGTGAGTCAGTTTAAAGAAAAGAATCATGTTACTCATTGTACTGGCAGCACACTTGATATGGAAACCCTGGCACGGCATGTGGGACTTGACTGAGAGACTGGGCAGGGCTCCCCTAGAGGCGGTGCCCCTCAACGGCACGGCCGTGTCCCATCCCACGCAGTCTGCAGGGCCAGGTGTGGCGTGGACGTCCTCGGAAGGGGGTGTCCAAGCCACTCTGTGTGCTGCAGGCTTTTTGGTCATCAAAATAAGCAACTTCACTGTGACCACAGTGGCTCCCAAACGTCCAGGCAGTGATGGGAAAGACTGCTTGAAATCGACGCAGCCCCAGGCTCCACTGCAAGGCAGTTCTGCCCTAAGGACAAACCCTGGGGGTTCAGAGTAACTCAGCAGTGGTGAAATAAGGTGACAGGCAGAGGTGCCAATGCATCCACATTCCTTTTCACATTCACTTCAGATTAGAAGCTTTGATTAAAGGAGGTCTATACCTCAACTCTATTTAATTTCTATAGGCAGCTGTTCTCCCCCAGGGCCCTCCCTCCACTTTCCAAGGAAGGTGGGAAACGAGGGTTGATAATCCAGATAAATTTCATTTTAGAAAAATTTTAAAATAATGCAAAACACTTCATACTACAAAGAGGTACATATAATGTGTACATACATTCCAAATAATAGTAGAAATAAGAAAAAAAATACACGTGTACCCACTGTCCACCTTCCCAACCCTTGAAAGGAATTGCGGTCTTAAGTTTTGTGTTAATCACATTCCGTTACTTTTCAGATTGGCCTGATGTGCCTCTATGTGTACATATATGCATATGTGTATGTGCAATTTATATATAAATTAATTTATGTATAGTTTATGTGTATATGCAGTTGATTTCTGCCTGTTTGGGAACTTTACACGCATGTAATCATACCATATGCGTTCCTCCGTAACTGGCTCTGTGGCTCAACGTTGTTTTGGAGGGTTATCTGTGTCGATGTAAATACGTGCTGACAACTCATTTTCACGGCTATAGAGCATTCTGTTGTGTAAACAAGTGACAATGTATTTATCGTCTCTATCGATTGACAGTGCTAGGTCATTGCCAAAGGTGAAGACTCGGAGTATGATTGCAAGAAGGCACAATGCTTCCCAAATTTCTCCGTCTCTCATGCACAAAATCCCGCCAGCAGAGGCGTGAAGCTTTGCCTCATGTTAGAAACAGGTTTTAACTGGGGATAAAAGGTGAATGAATTAGGCACTTGAGAGCCAAAAGGAAAAAGACATCAAAGGAGGAAAGGGGCCTTAAATGGAGGGAAAGAAGAAATAAAAATGACTCCTGGGTGGAGAACTGTGCTGGTTGTGGGCACATTAAGGAACGCTTTCACTCTCGCTGTCCACTTCCCCTACCGCATAAACCCCTGGGGCAAGGATCTATGTGGAACTTAGTTTTCAGAAGCATCCTCCGCCCAATCAGCAAATGGTCACCATGAGTACTAACCACATTGCTAGATCCTGAAGAGTCCACATTTCATACAAAACTCCCCTGGCGCCTTCCCACTGATGTATTTTTAGATTCATCTTTTCCTTAGAGTATATGGGACTAATTAGCACACAGTCATCAAATGGTACCGTGTCCGTGAACCTTTCGTAACCTTTGGACTAGTTCCGTGACTCTGAAATTCCCCACCCACAGCTTCACTTATAAAGAGTGGAAATATTTAGAGGAAGTGATACTATCAGTGGCTCAGCATCACCATGGCAAGTATTTTCCCCGAAAAGCACAGTAGTAAGCCTGTGCCTTCTCACAGAACAGCATCGCAGCATGGCTGTAGCAAGTTCCGTGTTCTCTTAGCACCTGTTTCTCTAGAGGGAAAATGTGCAGGGGCTTTACAACACAAGAGAGAACGTTGAGGAGGTAATGCTCTCTGTCCCTCCACCAGAGTGGAGAAGTTGAGGTCAATTGCTAGTGTCAGGGGTTGTGTCACTGGTCTGGCTTCGGTGACTGTAGGGTCTTGGTGGGTGAGGATACTTCCTGGTACATTACATTTATATATTGACTAGTTCACTGAAAGAGTAAAAGATTAAGGGATACTGCAGAGAAACAGAACCATTAGGATGTGTGTATATATGTACATATAAAGAGAGAATTATTTTAAGGAAATGACTCATGCATTCATGGAAGCTGGCAAGTTCAAAATCTACAGAGTAGACTGGCAGGCTGGAGGCCCAGGGAAGATTTGATGTTGCAGTTGAGCGCAGAGTCAGTCTGCTGGCAGAACTCTTGCTCGAAGCGGAAGTCGGTCTTTTTTCTCTTAAGGCCTTCATCTGATTAGATGAGGCCCACCCAGAGTATGGAGGGTTACCACTTTGCTCAGAGTCTACTGACTTCAATGTTAATCCTACTTAAAAAAATAACTTCACAGCAACATCTGACATAATGTTTGACCAAATATCCGGGTATGTTTTTTTAACTTGATTTTTTTTTTTTAAACTGAAGTATAGTTGATTTACAATGTTGTTCCAAATTCTGCTGTACAGCAAAGTGACTCAGTTATACACATACAGACATTCTTTTTTTTTAAGTTTCTTTTCCATTATGGTTTACCACAGGATATTGAATATAATTCCCTGTGCTCTACAGTAGGACCTTGTTGTTTATCCATCCTGTATATGATAGTTTACATCTGCTCATCCCAAACTCCCAGTCCTTCCCTCTCCCGACCCCCTCCCCCTTGGCAACCACAAGTCTGTTGTTCTCTATGTCTGTGAGTCTGTTTCTGTTTTGTAGATAGGTTCATTTGTGCCATATTTTAGATTCCACATATAAGTGATACCATGTGGTATTATATTTGTCTTTCTCTTTCTGACTTACTTCACTTAGTATGACAATCTCTAGTTGCATCCATGTTGCTTCAAATGGCATTATTTCATCCTTTTTTATGGCTGAGTAATATTCCACTGTATATACATACCACATCTTCTTTATCCATTCATCTGTTGATGGACATTTAGGTTGTTTCCATGTTTTGGCTATTGTGAATAGTGCTGCTTATCCGGGTATCTTGGGCTGACCAAGGTAACACACGAAATTAACCATCACAGATAACATATCTCCTTTTAGAAAATAATTTAACAGTTATTTATTCAACAATTGTTAAGAGCCCCGTTTGGGCCAGGCACTGTGCATGGTGTTGAGGATCTTATAGTGAAGCCAAGCAGATAAAGTCCCCATCCTCAAGGAGCTCATATGTGGGAAGTGGTCAAGGAATTAAAACGACTTACAGTAGGTTTCATGCCTTCAGGAAGCACTGCAAATATGACTCGAGTCAATCAAATCCAGTTTTCCTTATAATATGGCATTGGATTTAGTGAGGTTGTGTCTTCATGGACTTTATGGTTGACAAGGGACCTCAGCTGTGAATTATATGACGACCATAAACACATTTCAACAATTGTACACCACATGCTCTCCATTATACAGCTTTCAAAAGCACATATAATTCAGTTATGAATGACAGTGAGGATTAACAAATTGCATACAATGGTATTTAAAATAAAATAGCCAAGGTATTTAGTACATAGTTATTTAATTTTCTCATAATTTCTTCATTTTTATGGCAAGACAGATAAAAGAACCACTGAATGAAAGTGTTATGATTTTGGAAGGATTGATTTGGGAAGGCTTAAGACCACTCGATGGTATTTGTTTGTTTCTTTGGTTGCTTTAAGTTGTTTACTTTCTTGGTTTCTTTTTTCCTTGCATTTTTGGTTTTTTTCCTGAAGCAAAGAGAGGCATTAAATAAGGCATTACTTCATATTGTCTAGAACTGAGAATCCATTTTCTTAAAATGATGAGATTACCTGTGCTGGCTTGCTAAGTGCTGTACGTGGCCGCAGGTATAGGAGGCTCACACACCTGACCTCCACCCTAAGAACATCGGTATTTTATTAGGATATTTGAGCTGCCAAAAGCTAGGGGTAGTAATCCAATCAAAGTTTTAGGTAAGGGCTGGAGAGGGCCCAAGGATGTGTACTACAAAGTGGTGTACCTCAAAGAGTGGAATTTTACTGAAGAAAGCATTGTCAAAATGTGTCACCTATTATCTCCAACATAAAGCCCCATTCTCAAGAATCTTACATTTGAGTTGAGGAGAGAGCATACATTTGTAAAACAAAAATCACGTTTAACAAGTAGCTAAATGACCTCCTTGATGTTCCCCCAAAGGCCAAGCATGTGCCCAACTCAGGACTTTTGAACTAGAAGGACCTTCCAGGAGATATGTGCAAGGTTCCTCCCTTTCCTCATCAGGCCCCTCCCTTTCCTCATTCAGCTCTTGAGTCACATGTCACCTTATCATGCCACCCTCCCCTTCCATGCTTTATAAAATAGCCCCATCCCCATCTCACACACCCACTCCACTACCTGCACTTATTATCACCTAACATAGGAGTACCTGTGTGTTTGCTTATTGTCTGTTTCCTCCCCTGGAATGCCAGCTCCATGGGTGCAGGACTTGTTCTGTTCACTGTTATATCTCTAGCACTTGGTAGGTGCTCAGTAAATATCTGATGAATGAATGAATGACCTAGTGAGTGTTAGGAATGAGCCTAGTGTGTAGGGGAAGAAGAACCATTCAAGCCAGGAAGCCTCCTCAGGAGAGGCGGACTCAGGATGGTCTTTGTAGAATAGGAAGGATATAGAAAAGCATGAGGAGATTGTGATGGGAAGAAAAAGTGGCCTGAGCAAAGAAGCAAGGCATCCGGGCACCAATGCACTTCCGGGGACCTGCGAGCTGATCCCTTTGACCCAAGTGCAGGTCATGGGAGGGCAGAAGGGGAAGTCATCCCATCCCCTCCCAAGCCCCGGTGGGAGCTGCCACCAGACGAGTGGGCAGCAGGCCTGGCAATCCTTTGTGAAAGCAAGAAGCCCACCCTCTTGGGCTGCACACATTGTAGGCAAAACAGACTTTCCGCAGGAAAGCAAATTTGAATCTGCTCTAGTATTTTAATCACAGCTTGATTGAAAAACAGAGTTCCACTTAACATAGCAGAGCAAAGAATACTTTTGCCCTGAGCATTTTTTCAGAGAAAATGTTGCTGGCTGTTTGCTTTAGCTATAGGAAATCTTCAGTCATGCTTTTGTGTAATATCTTACTCTAAGCAGGCCTCTGATGCAGGGATTGGCCCTCCTGGGTTCCTGCCAGGATGATTTAGCAGAGAGATACGTCTATTTCATAGTTAAACAAAGTATTGCAGAGGGAAAAGATTGTTTCACATACACCAATTAACATCCCCACCAATAGCATTCCTTGAATACCCAGTTAGAGAAGTGTTGGTCTGTTCTGTGTCATATTTTCTCTCTGATGAATAACTTATTTCTTAATAGCATAGGTGATCTTCTTGGCCTAACACTCCCTACTTGAGCTCAACCTAGCCCAGGATTCTTTTCTTTTCAGACTGAGATGAAAGTGTGCATGTTACTGAAAATGTGAACACAATCAGAATGTCCATCAGTGACGTCCTTATTATAATTTGGCAATCCGCACTTTGAAATACTATGTTACTGTTAAAAAAAGAATAAAGATGATCTACACACCAAGATATGAAAAGATGTGAACTAAATTCAAAACAACAAATACAATGGAATGTATAGTATAAGCCCATTTTTAATGAAATGGTCATTATTATCTATCTCGTAAAAAAAAAAAAAAAGCGATCATTGGAACTCAGAAAATGGGCAGATCCAGGAGGGCTGAAGTAACTGGTGGAATCTTTAAGAGGGCAGCTCTGGAGCCAACCGCTTGGGTTAGAATTCCTCCTCTACCACCCAGCCGCTGTGTGCTCTTGAGCAATTTACTTTACCTTTCTGTTTCTCAGTGTCTCATCTGCAGAAAGGAGGTAATAACAGTCCTACCTCACTGGTTGGCTTTGAAGGTTCTGAGTCAATACATGGCTTTGAGTGTTCAATATACACCAAGTATCTAAAGCAGTATTTGACACATTAAATACTCGATACTTATTAGCTGGTAGGAGGAAGAGGAGAGAGAATAAGGTTTCAAAAATGAGACAGAACCTAAAGAATGAGTAGGGTTTGACAAGAAAAGAGAATTCCAGAAGAGGAGAGTATGGAAATATATATATAGAAAAGTCTTCTAGGATGAATGGAACAATCCAATTTAATTCAATTCAACCTCCGAAAAGAAAGTCAAAATGGTATATATCTCATTATCTAGGTGATAAACAGGATCACAGAGGTACCATTATTGAAAGGAAATGTAAGAAGGATTTTTTAAAGTTAGCTTTCCTTTGTTATCATGTCGACCAACCTGCGTCTCAGTCATCAGTCAGCAAATATTGATGGAGTCCCTACAGGGTGCTGGGCACTGAGGGGAACAAGACCAACAGTCCCTGCCAACATGAAACTTTTTTTCAAGCGAGTTTAAAGTCGGAAAACTACTGGGATCCTTTGTTTCATTTGTGTTGATTTGTAAGGTGCCCAAGTGTTAGAGTAGTTACCTCAGAGTGACTCATTAATAAATAGAAAAAAAAAAAAAAATTGTATTACCTTTTTTTTTTTTTTTTGGCCACACCGCGTGGCTTGCAGGATCTTAGTTCCTTGACCAGGGATTGAACCCACAGCCTCTGCAGTGAAAGCCTGGAGTTCAAATCACTGGACCACCAGGGAATTCCCTGTATTAACCTTTAAAGCATAGACGACTCTTGATTTTCTGTGCTAATGAGAAACCACAGGAATAAATATAGTTGATAGATTAAATTATGTTTATTTTACCTATAAGTTAAATAAATCATCATTGTTTGCCTTTTAAGTTCTAAGCCTTCTGACATCTGTTTGGATTTCTGATTATCCTCCATCCCCATCTCTCCTTCTCAATTTGCAAATGGCCATGTGGGCCCAGGGGGAGACGGGAAAAGCAGCTGTGGTTATCCACGGTAAGTTTTAAGCAGCCCCTAGGTCACTGAGCGGGGTGACCTTGGCAAACACCTTATCACTTTCTCCCAGTAAATAAGTGCAAGTGGGTCCCTGAAACACGGAGGCTTTTGCTTACTACCCCTGACCACACTGAAGAGGCCTTGGGAGAGCCAAGATCCTGTCTTGTAAATCTCTGATTGTTCAAACAGAAAAGCCAGACATTTCACAGTTCGGCAGGATTAATTTGCAAGGGATACCGCGTGGAAGATGCCAAAACAGCTACTAGCTAAATTTAAGAAATTACAGTAATTAGTTGGTCCCAAAGGGTATGGTATCATTCACTCTTAGAATCGCAGTGCCAAGGACTGAGCTGGGGAGTTTGGTCTCCAGGGAAGAGTTAAAAAATCAGACAGGAACATGACAAAACTTTCCACTGAAAAATAAGTTCCTTGGGAGACAAGCTGAGAGACTTGCTAATTGCAGCTTACTCTGAGCCTAATGACAGTCAGCAGCATTCTGGGAACAAGCACAGGATGTTACAATGATGGTGACGGGAGGGGCGACCCCAAGCAGATGGCCCAGAATCCAACAGGGCAAAATGAGTCCTTTAGAACAATGATCCATTTTAGAGTGAACTGCACTGGGAGATGAGTCAAATTTGCTTTCTCCAAGATTCTTACCAACAGGAAAGATTGATGAAACACATTTGTGCCGCTGTGTTTTTCAAAAGTTCAACCATATAATAACTTTAGCAGGCATGTCATACTACGCTGCCTAAATTTCAAACATTTCCTTGATGTAGGATGATCACAATAGAAAGGAATGTTATTCTTATCCAGCCATTGGTAAGATTTTTGTCTTCCTTAATCCCAGAAACTAAATCACTGGCTACTTCAGAGGCTCTGACCTAAATCTTAATTGATGCCATTGCCTGTTTAGACCACTGTGTGTGATTTCAACCAGACAGACCCAGGAGGAAGGATTAAGGTGGTTGCAATGGGGAAAGGCTAATATTTTGACCAGTCATGTAGTGAGTTTACTGCAGCACCCTATCTATTTGTAATTTAGCTCTATAAGGCTCTCCTCCTGAGGTGACCCTCCTTTCTTGACGTCCAGTACAGTGAAAACTAGGTCATTGTCTTATGTTTGGTTTTCCTCTTCAATCTTGGTGCTAGTTAACATCATTGGATCAAAATGTTAATAGCTAACATTTAGGTACTAACTTACAATTCCGTCAGAACATTGACCCACATCAACCAACTTATTTAATGTTCACAGCAGTACTGGGGAGTATTATTATCTCCTCCACTCTACAGATAATGAAACTGAGGAGACCATGTGAAGTCAGGCAAGTGATCATATGACAACTGCTAGAACTGAAACCCTGGTCTTTTAACTAAGTCATTTGCTTAAAGACATTCATCTAATGACTAAGAAACTCCTTGTGGTGGATCCTTACAGCATAGATGCCTTTGGTGTGAAGACGTTGATTTTTCTTAGTTGAAAAATGCATTTACTTGAAAATAGGAGGCTTTTAATTTTATTTCCATCTCTCCTCTATTGCTTTTAAAGTGCTAACCACCAAAAGCCAAGATTTCCCATGGAAAAATCTTGCTGTATTCGTGAAGTGATCCTTGGGTACCACCAGTTTTTCTTCCTAAATCCCATTTCCTTTTTCTGGCAATTGTTATGACAAAGTCCTCTTTTCAAATACCTGATATCCATGGTCTCCTTCCAACTCTACTTTTATCAAAATGTGCTTGTAAGGAAGGATTTGATCTCATTGATTTCATTTGGTGGAATGCCAAGCCATTACTCTCCTGCTAGTTACATTTTAAGTCATATTCCTTACTATGAAATAAGATGTTTGCTTCTCCAGTAAAGGGGATTTTGGGGAGTAGATGGAGATGAGGTTTTAAAACAGGGGCATCTTCCTTTACCCTCCAAATTCTACCATGTAGATATACTGTGCTTTAGCCAACTCCAGCGCTAACTAGGACATCTTGGTCCACCAACTAAGCCATCATAGAAACTTGCCATTCACTTGCTGTGATGCAGAGAAAACAGGCATTTAGCAGAAAGTTGTTTCTCTTTGAAAGCAGTGCAAGAATAGGTCTGTGGAATGCTGGGGTCATTTAGTTTCCTCAGTGGAAATAAACAGGATGTTCCTGCATTAATTAGAAGGTTTGAAAGGTAGGAAAGATTGAGGACGATTGAGAAATAATTTCAGCAAACAGAATGTTAAGTATTCTGTTGTAAGACAACGTGTTCCATTTGGGGAACGGTTGGTAGAAAATATGGTTACCATAATGAAAGGGGCTCAGCTAAAACCACCCATCCCTGTCCAACTCTGCCCCAGTTCTTCTAAACACTCAGCCTGCTGTACTGATTCCATCACTGTCACCACAGTGTCCAGTGTCCAGTCTCCAGTGGACCTGAGGAGACCACAGAAGAGGTGAAGAAAGAGGAGGGAAGGTGTCGAGGCTCCAATTAGCTTGTAAGGAACAAGTATTATAATAAATATTATTGTTAAAAAAATAGTGGGATGAGTGCCATACCATTCCCCTCCCTTTTTCCTCCTCATAGATGTGTCAACTTCTTGAAGACATTCTGCTTGTCATTGAGCTGTGGGAAATGTATGGTAGATTTCCGGATTAGCAGGTGGAAGGGATAGATGGCTGTTGCGTAACAAAATAATAGTAGTTTTATTGAGCATTTAGTATGTCCTAAGCAAACACTCCTCCTTTGACTCACAATCACCCAACGAAGGAGGTATTGCTACTATAATTCTAGAGTCTCTGTAGGGGTTAGAAGCAAGGGCTCTGGAACCAGACTGCCTGAGTTCAAATCCTGGTTGTGCCGTGTGCCTGCTGTGTGACCTTAAGACAGGTACTTAACCTCTCCATGAATCAGCTTCCTCACCTTTAAAACTGAGGTAATAACAATGTCACACCTCTGTGTCAGGGTCCCCAAGCCCACCCCCGGGTTCAGTGTCTCACTAGGATGATTCACAGGACCCAGCATACAATCATACCCACAGCTAAGATCTATTACATCAAATGGATACAAATTAAAATCAGCAAAAGGTAATTATCGATATGTATGTTCCCATTACCATTTTCTTAATTGTTTTGGGTTTGTTTTTGTAGGTCTTTTCCTTCTCTTGTGTTTCCTGCCTAGAGAAGTTCCTTTAGCATTTGTTGTAAAGCTGGATGGACCTAGAGTCTGTCATACAGAGTGAAGTAAGTCAGAAAGAGAAAAACAAACACCGAATGCTAACACATATATATGGAAGCTAAAAATAAAAAGGTTCTGAAGAACCTAGGGGCAGGACAGGAATAAAGACACAGATGTAGAGAATGGACTTGAGGACACGGGGAGGGGGAAGGGTAAGCTGGGACGAAGTGAGAGAGTGGCATGGACATATACACACTACCAAATGTAAAATAGATAGCTAGTGGGAAGCAGCCGCATAGCACAGGGAGATCAGCTCGGTGCTTTGTGACCACCTGGAGGGGTGGGATAAGGAAGGTGGGAGGGAGACGCAGGAGGGAGGGGATATGGGGATATATTTATGCATATAGCTGATTCACTTTGTTATACAGCAGAAACTAACACACCATTGTAAAGCAATTATACTCCAATAAAGACGTTAAAAAAAAAAAATCAGCAGAAGGAAAAGTACACAGGGCAAAGTCCGGAGGAAACCAGGCAGAAGCTGCCAAGGTTCATCTCCCAGGGAATCACACAAGACATGCTCGATTCCTCCTGCAACGAGTTATGACTGGTGTGAGGTATTGTCTACCAGGGAAGCTCACTGGAGACTCAGTGCTAGAGTTTTGACTGAGGGCCGGTCACTCGGGCACCCTCTGTGTGGCACATACCAAAATTCCAGACTCCCAGGAGGGAGCAGGTGTTCAGCGTAAACCCCATTGTTTGTACAAATGGTTACGTACAGTGAGTAGTTCTTCTCAGGGAATGGTGGGAACCCTCTTGAAACCCAAGTTCCCAGATGCCTGCTCAGGGTCAACCATGTAAGCAAGGCTTTTTAAGGATAGCAGCCTCAGGCCAGCTGTGTTAACTCTTTTTTGCACATCACCTCATTGGATTATTGTGAAATTAGATGAAGTAAAATATATCCACTGCCTACAACAGTGCTTTACACTTAGGAAGCTCTAAAATATTTTTAGCCATTATTATTAAATGGAAAAAAATGACTGAGGTTTAGAATGACTACAAAGCTAAGAATCTAAATTCACATCTACCTGACTTAAAAACATCCATGCGTTTATTCACTTCATGCAAGCAGAAACAAAAGAGTATTCTTCAGACCTCTGCTAGGAAGGGAGATCCCTCCCTTCTCAGACTTGTAGCTGATGAAGCCTTTAAATGTAGCTGTTTTGAAGACATAGCTTCCTCCAGCTACAAGTAATATCACACTATGGTGCAGAATCCTCATTGATTAAACCTACTTCTAGAGTGTAGACACGGTCTAGTACTTTAATGCCCTCAATGAGCATATTTTGGATTTACCACAATCTTTCCCTCCTACTCAGTTAGGCATGCTTTGTTGATGTCTCTCATTTTTCAGAATACGTATCTAAATGCCCTAAGAATTTTATTTTATAAGATCTAGATAGTGAATCTTCACTTGATACTTGAAATCATCCAATTGTAAATCGTTTTTAGGCTTCAAAAAATTCTGACAAAGGCATTTCTCCTGCCCACCTCCTCCCAGTGCAAACCAGTTAATCAATCTCCTTAAATCACAGAATTCCCTCTACTTCATCTTTCGCCAGGTTTTTGTGTCTTTGGCTTTGTCAGTGGGATGGGTGGCAGATGTATCCATCAGCGAGCTGTGAAGGTGCTGTAGACAATTGTGGCACAACTTTATTAGGCTGAACCAAAGGAATCTCTGTATTGAGTTGGAGTCCTTAACTGCAGCTGACTGAGAGGGATCTTTTAGTTAAAAAAAAAAAAGATTTAGAAATGGAATAGGCCTAGCAGAATCCTTTGAATGTTGCATCAATTGTTTGATTCTAAAAGAGAAACTTTGCAAGGAAAGAAATTTAAGTTAAAAAATAATGCATTATCCATGGCTATTGCAATATGGTCATACAGTATGATGAAAGGAAGAGTCTTGGAGCAATAATTCATTTCCACATTAGCTTAGTTCATTGTCATGCATCTGCCTCTTCTAATAAATGAAGCTTTTTGTAAACTTCTTAGTCATTTCTGTCCCCCATAGAGCCTCGTATGGAATTTACACATGGTAACCGGTCAGTAAAGGTCTGTTCCTTTAACGTTCAATTCCTAATTATTGCCGTTGAATAAGAGATTCACCTTTGGGCTTGGTGGTTTATCACTTAGCCCACGTGTGTAGGTGGGTATTTCCTGCATGGCTATAGTCAACCCAGTGCCAGATTTTTGCACCTACACAAATCTTTTCCTCCAGTGAGAAAAGCAAACTGAGAAGGGAATTAAATGAAAGAATAATGTGACCGGGGTTGTTTAATATTTTAATTTGAGGAATAAATAATGGAGTCTAGAAAAAAAATAAGAAATGAAGCTCATAGAATATGGAGGTCAAAGTATTCGTTGTGGCTCTTGTTGCTAGTAGCTGGGCCCAAGGGTGCTACTGAAAGGCTTAAGACATGCAGAGGAGAAGCAAGAGGCAGAACATCCAAAAGAGGGAGGGAGAAAAAGAGAAAGACGAAAAGGGAAGAAAGCTAGCATAACACCATTCATTAAGACTTTATTTTTTTCCTATGCAATTTCCCAAATATTCCTTGAGTATCTGTGCCTCTGCCATTGTTCGGACTAATTTCTCCTCCTGCCCATGTACCAGGGTCACATTTAGATTTTATACACACACACACACTCACACACGCACACACAAACATATATCTACAAGAGAAATACCCATTTTCCCCCTACAGTAACTTAATTCTCCAAATGGAAAGTTAAAACTTAAAAAAAAAATCCTCAGTTTTATTTATTATCTAACATGATATTTTCCTGTCAGCCAGGGAGAGACGTTTCCTGAAACACAAACGTCATGAACACAACATCAAAAAGTTCTGGAACCTTCCAAACCTCCCAGACCAGTTTGCACTAGAGGACAGTTCTTCACTGGCTGGCATTTCTGCCACGGATGGCATCAGACAGGCATTGCCCCTGTCATGCTGCTGACATTATGAAATAGCAGAGTGGTTGCTCCTTTAGTTGTTGCCTAGTTAGCTCTGGAGGCGGGACCCACAGTGACTGGGTAATGAATGGCTTTTGCTCATTGCCACAGACTTGGCCATTCAGCTAGGCTGATGTAGAACTGATCTAGAAGGGATTATTTCTCCCATGTACGGACTCTGATCAGAACCAAACCCTCTTATCAGGGAGGAAAGTTAGGAAGGCTCTCTGTTTCCTGCTCGTTTGGACACTCATTTTCTCGAGGGTAACGAGACAGTATACCAACTAAGCAGCTGTTTGTAATATCATTATGGTAGCAGGAATCTGAAATAAATAGGAAACCTTTAAATTCTATTATTAGTATTATTAGTGTTTTTCTGGGTGCTGTTTCTTACTTCAAGCACTTACATAAAAGTTGCAAAGCCACTTAAACACCATCTGAATGTTCCTGCAGAACTTGGATAAGATGCTCCCCTATTTAGTGGCTAATAATGGTCAGTGGCTTTCTCTTCCTTTCTAACTTTGTTTGGGGTGTGTCTGGGTTGAGGTCTGGGTTGCAGCCATGCATAGATCTCTGTAGTCCAAGAAACATTCCTTTAACTAGTGAAGATGCGTGGGAAGACAGTGCCAAGGTGCCCACAGCTGTACCGGCACCAACAGAGAACAAACAGGCCAGAGGATGAGGGGACCGTTAGGGGTCCTGCACAGCCCGAGCAGAGATTGGAATAGCCATTCTTAGGCTTCCAGAGAGATAATGACAAGTTTACCCACAGGAATAAAAAATCATTGCAACCAGAATATGCTTGGGTAATGTCCCAGCAAATCAATTTAAAAACGTAAATGTGACGACAAGCTAAAGAAAGCCAGAAAGGAGTTAGCGGGTGAAAAATAAACCTACCAGCCTTAGAAAGTGACAAACAAGCAAAATGGAGTCTTTGAGAGAGTCCAGTGGGCGTGGCTGGAGGCCCCAGGATAGAGGCAGCCCTTACTTTATTGTATTCAGCACAAAGCCCCTAAAGCCGAGAGCCGGAAATCCTGTTGTTCCCACTCATGTCCTCAGCTGAGGTCCTATAATACAATCAATATTCCTTAGATAACCAGCAGAACCTTTCTGACATGCTAAGGGGTGTAGGAAACAATATTCTTCAGAAAGTTGGTGGAAAAGTCACTGTCGTTGAGGCCCATAAAACATTTATCCACGTGTTCATTTATCAACAATTTACAGACTACCATCCTAGGGGGAGATGAGAGAGTAATAATAATAACAAAGATTAAGGAGACCCGACTAGACACTCAGCTGAGCTTACAGTCTGCAACGGTGCTACTCAAGGTAGTTGATGGCCTCCTGGGAGCATCTGGAAGGGCAAATTCCCTGTCACCCCAGCCCCACAGAAGCAGAAAGCCTGAGGGTGGGGACCAGTGAGCTGTGTTTTCACAAGCCCTCCCAGTGCCCGGAAAGTTTAAGCTGAACTGGAACATCGTGTCTCAAACAATGGTATGTCTTAGCCATTGGTGAGGTGTGTGGAAAGTGATTTACTACTAATGGTTGTTAACATACCGACATTTGTGAATAATTTATATGTATATGTCACTTGCAAAGATTTTTAAAAATACAGACCTCTGGCTCCACCCGATTCCACCTGAGTCAGAACCTCCAGGTGTGGCAGCCAGGAACCTATATCGTTTCAAAGTTTCCCAGGTGACTCTTAGGATCAGCCGGGTGCAGGAACCACTGGTCTATAAGAGCCAATTTGTCCTGTAACAAAAATAATTAAATCATGGAATTCTAGAGGGAGGTCCCTCGGAGAGCAGGTTTCCCTGCCCCCGAATGAAATCTCCGACTTTTAAAACATACAGAAGAGAAACCCCGATGACCAAAGCAGAAGAGGTCACTTGGCACCCCTCCCCCTTCTGCAGGGGCCGCTGTGACGCTTTAAAAAAACATGGAGCTCCCCAAAACATGGCATGACTCACCGTCCAGGGACTAAGGGAGTCCAGAGGATGGGGGACTTCCAGTTTTCAAACGGGACAGTCCCACTGGACAAACCTGGGTGAGTCGGTTGCCCTAAGTCAGAGCCTAGACAAAACCCACACTTCTTGCCTTTGGGATGAAATGATGATGATGGCGGTGGTGGTGGTGATGATGCCATATTACTGCAAGGATTCAGATTATCATGTTTTTTTGAACTTTGTCTTTATTCCCTAATTCCAGAAGTATTTAAAGAAATAACACCATCATTTTGTGTTTTAAAATACTCTAAAATACTCTTGTAACCATTCCTGTGTTTATACCCTCTCTATTTTACAAGCCCTCGGGTCCAATATGCCGTGTGCATACAGGTTGAATCTTCTGTCTGGCTTCTATATACTTTTGTGGTATGTGCTGTGGTCCTATTGTGTCTTGCTGAGGTCTGCGTATCAGTCAGAACTCTTTAGGTTGCCAGTAAAAGAAACCTAACTGCTAATGGCTTAAGAAAATAAAAGGATGGAGCGTATTGGCTCATGTAACAGAAAGGAGCTTTGGGCACAGCTGGATACAGGGGCGCAGTCTCATCAGGACTGAGTCTCTCTCTCCATCCCTGAGCTCACCCAAGCTGACTCTTCCAACAGTAACAAGGTGCCCCCAGCAGCTCCGGGAACACACTGTTCTCTCAGCCACCCATCTGACTGCATCTCATTCCCGACATAGTCTGTGCAAAAGTCGCTAGATTGACTCTCTTTGGGCTGACGTGTGCCCTGTGCCCATTCCTAAGCCAATTCTGTGGCCAGGACAATGGAGAGTTCTGATTGGCCGGCGGTGGGCACATGCCCGTCCCCATCAGATCTGATCATGCCTTCAACAGTGTGTACCCCAGTTTCCTCCTCCGTCCCCACCCAGCTGAGCTCTAAGTATTTTTCCCTGAAACATGAGGCTGTGTGAGTCCAAGGCCATTACCATCCATTCTAACTTTTAAGACCTACACACATTTGGCTGAAGCTCGCAGCAGCCCCAGAACCAAGACGGCTCCATTAGAATCATGATGAGCCTTTGCTGGGCTCCCAAATATGGAGCTCCTGAGAGCGGGATGCTGGTGACTCACACCCCTTCAGCCCCATCTGGCCCCATGTTTTCCCGCTGGGTCTGTGACACGAGACTCGATCTTTTCTTCAGCGTGTCCCACAGAAAAGGAATAAATAGCCTTAGAGCTCAGTTTCTTCCTTCCTTTCTTCCTGTAATTCATACGCAGGCCAACTCAGTTTTGTTCAAACCACGGCATCTCACGCTGGCCTGCAAGTTCTGACAAGCTACTTGCTTTATTTTTTCAGTCTTCTGTTAAGCCAGGAGTAAAGTTGTACCTTGTGGCTAATTTTTAGTCTGTAAACCTCATCTCTTCATAAGCTGGAATCTTAGATCAAATCAGCAAGAAAATGCCAGCTCCCCAGAGACATCTGAATCATGACCTCCTGTTACCCTTCCCGCCTTGACATTCACGTAAGACCCTTCCAGCTCTTACAGAAAGTTGCTGTCTCTTATCCATCCATAAGGTAGGGTTTTGAGTCTTCTTAAGCAGTTTTTTTCCCCTTCCTCATCAGCCTAACCTTACTCCATTTGATCTATTTTATGTTATACATAACTGCATAATACATCCCTAATTTGGATAAACAACTAGTTAATCCTAAAGGTGGGCTTAGGAATGTTTGTTTCACAAATGAATAAACCTCTCAGTCATGTGGATTCAAACTAGTAACATAGCCAGTGTGTTAGTTTCCTAGGGCTGTGTAACGAAGTACCACACACTGATTGCCTCGAAATTACCAAAATGTATTCTCTCACAGTTCTGGAGACCAGAAGTCTGAAATCAAGGTGTTGGTGAGGCCATGAGCTCTCTGAAGCCTCTAGGGGAGGAGGCTTGCTTGTCTCTTCCAGCTTCTGGCAGCCCCAGGTGTTCCTTGCCTTGTGGTGACAAAACTCCAATCTCCCTCTGTCTTCACACTGCTGTCTCCTCGCTGCGTGCCTCTAGCTCCACGTGGCTTCTCTTGTCTTCTTGTCAGGATAACAGTCATATTGGATTAGAGCCCACCCTGATGACCTCATCTTAACTTGATTAAATCTGCAGACCCTATTTCCAAATAAGGTCACATTCACAGGTACTGGGCCTTAGGAATGCAAGGTACCTTTGTGGGGGAGAGAGTGAGGGACACAATTCAACCTATAACAGGCAAGAGAGAACAAGAGAGAAACAAGGGACAGAAAAAATGACTCTTTGATCTTGCGCAACCCAAATAGGAGAACCTCATCTCGGAGGCCGTTTGCCTAGAAAGCGCTTGAGACCCCTGCCCGGAGCATCTCAAGATGGAGGGAAAGGGCCTAGTGATGGATGTGACAGCTAAAAGGGGAAGGATGCCCTGGAGGGCGAGGAGACGGTGATATACCCATGCTCCAAGAGCCCACTGTGTGTTTTACACATTTTTATCACATTGGATCCCCAAATAACTCTACCAAATAATTGCTATTATCCTCACTTAATAGATGGGAAAACTGAAATTCTAAGTCAGTAGATCCAGGGCTGTGAGTAGAAGTACCAGGTCATCATCATTAGTACTACTGTTGTTTTTATTATTAATAGCCATCCATACTCCCATGTCTACTGTGTACCAAGGACATTACCTAAATTAGCTAAGCTCTTCACAGCTCTAAAGAATACTGTCCCCATTACACAGATGAGGAAATTGAAGCTCAGACAGGTTAAGTCACTTGCCTGAAGTCACACAGTTAATAACTAGCTGAGCCAAGATTCAAACTCAGATCTTTCTGACTCTGAAGACTCTTCTTACCACTATGCCATGTTGCCTGGGGGAAGGGGGACGTTAAGACTCCCGAATTAACATTGACCTAGGTTCAGAGAATGAAGCTGCAGGAAGAAGCTGAGTAGTTATACTTGAGGCATAAGGAAACAAAGCAACATAAAAAGAGCATGTTCCTGGGGAACAGGCAAGAGTGAAGAGGAAGTGGTCGGTGGCAGCATTAGTTACTCCACGAAACAAATGCCAGACGTTGATTGTTATAAAGCACAGCAAACTGGGCTCAATGCTGTGTAAACGTCTATACTGCCGACCTGGAGAGGATTCATCTGCTCCATCTGTGCTCGGATGGCTGTGGTGTAGACCTGCGGTCCCCAACCTTTCTGGCACCAGGGACCGGTTTCGAGGAATACAGTTTTTCCTCGGATGGGGCCACTGGGGGAATGATTCAGGCGGTAATGCCAGCAATGGGGTCGATGGGGAGCAACGAGGAGCGGATGGGGAGCGGCAAGTGAAGCGTCACTCGCTCGCCCGCCGCTCACCTCCTGCTGTGCGGCCCGGGTCCTAACAGGCCGCAGACTGATACCGGTCTGCGGTCTGGGGGTTGGGGACCCCTGGTGTAGACAACTCACTTCGCTAGAGGAGAGATAAGAGGAGGAAAGCTGGGGTTTTCAAGCCCCATACTTCTGGGGAGAAAGCCTCCTGTGTCCTATGAGAAGTAGCGGAAGGGACTGGGCTTGTTAGCGCTGCGGAAGAGGAAAGCCCGGACTCCTCGCCTCATCTCCCTCTGCCCCTGACCTTGAACTGGCAGCTCCCCAGACGTGCGAGAGCTCAGCAACATCCCCCGACCCTGGTCCTCCCTCACCCCTTCACTTCGCCCTCTCGGTCTCCCTTGCTCTCTTCCCACCTCTTTTCCTTTCTGGCCTCTGTGCCCTGCACAGGCTGTAAACTCCACTTGGAATGTCTTTCCATCCACCCCTTTGATCATCTTTGGGCTCACTCCTCTCCTTCCTTCAAGACTCCACCTCTCCCCCAAAACCTTTTCTTTTTTTTTTTAATTAATTAATTTATTTTATTTATTTATTTTTGGCTGTGTTGGGTCTTTGTTGCTGCGCGCAGGCTTTCTCTAGTTGCGGCGAGCGAGGCCTACTCTTCATTGCGGTGCACGGGCTTCTCATTGCAGTGGCTTCTCTTGTTGCGGAGCACAGGCTCTAGGTGCGCGGGCTTCAGTAGTTGTGGCACATGGGCTCAGTAGTTGTGGCTCACGGGCTCTAGAGTGCAGGCTCAGTAGTTGTGGCGCACGGGCTTAGTTGCTCCACGGCATGTGGGATCTTCCCGGACCAGGGCTTGAACCCATGTCCCCTGCACTGGCAGGCAGATTCTTAACCACTGCACCACCAGGGAAGCCCCCCCCAAAACCTTTTCTGATTCTCCCAAGCCTGGCTGACATCCCATCCCCTCCACGAGCCCCCGAGGGTACAACTACACTCTGTTTATCCGAGCATCCCAACTGCTTGTCTCCTTGCCTGCCGCCCTCCCTCGGGGTTAGCAGTTGGTCTTGTTCAGCATCTTGGTCGTATCCCCTCCAGCCCTCACTATAGCATCTGGCACAGAGTAGGTGCTCAATAAGCACGTTCACTTGCTGGTGACATTGAGGGCGGTCAGGCCTGCCGACATCTGCGTTCCCATCTACCCTGAGAGTCTGTGAGTCTCTATTTCTGCTCCCACGGTTTGTCACAGAGGACAGGAAGTTGCCAAAGCCAGATGACAAGATGTCTGTTTGGGGTTGCCCAGGTCTGCTTGGTCTTTGCAATTTGTAATCAGGGTTTTTAAAAGAGAAACTGAACCAAGAGAAAAAACATGGTTTTGATGAGGCAAGAGTTGCAAAATAACTGGTTGTGTATTAGTGACAGTGGCATCTAAACCAGCTGTGGCCCTGTCCAGATTATATGAGGCTCTGTGGGGGTCGGCTTTGTGTATGAGCCAAAAGGACAATCGTCAAAACTATGATCTGAGTGTTTCAAAGCCCCTTCTCTCTCAAGGCATGGCCTCTAGAGGTCAGCCTGAAACCTGAAATCCTCACCTTAAATGATTTCTCCTTAAGGCTGGATAGACAGGAAGAGATTGGACAGAAATGAAAATATGTTACCCAAATGGTATAACCCTTGAAGCCACTTTTGGCCATTAAGGGCCAATTGTAAATTAGTTTATTTTTTACTAGATCAAACTGTATTGCCCAGGCTAGCTCCTGAAAAACTGTGAACTGTGAACTTCTCAGTTTAGAAGGTTGGATAAGACTCTGTACACCATCCGTCATCTCTTTTGAACCTAAAGATACTCTGAGCCAGATAGATTGGGCATTTTTATCACAGATTTACAAGGAAGGAAACTGAGTCTCGGAGTGAAGTGACTTGCCCAAAGTTGCAGCTCATAAAGAGGAAAAGAAGTGGCCGGGCACCCCAGTCTTCATGCCCCGGTGACCCTCTTCACGTGCACCTCCTGGCTCTGCTTCTTTGGCGGAGAGGTGGGGTGAGGGCTGGGCAAAGCAGGCTGGCTACGCTGTGGCCATAGCAGCCCCTTTGCCCAAACGGAGACCCGTGAAGGGCAAAGGAGAAGGGGCTGGGGGGTGGAAAGGCGGAGGTGAGGAGGGGCAACTGGGAGGACTGGCTCACCCTTCACAACTCAGCTTCAGGGCAGCCCTGACTCGGTAGCTCTGGGCCGAAGCTGGCTGTTTGGGATCCCACAGACAGAAGGGGTTTTCACACCCTCTCTCGGGGGGCCCTGAGCACAGACTCAGGGCTGCAGCAGTTACTGGTTGAGTGATCAAAGCAAGGCGGGGAGCCTTGAAAAGCTGAACCGGCGACTGCTCCGTCAGCAGCCAGCCTGGATCCTCTCCGCAATGGCAGTGCTCCCCAGCCCTGAACTCCTCCCCGGCAAGGGTCCGCGCCGGCCTCAGACGGAGACTCTGGAGAGGAGTCAAAGACAGGGCCAAGCCCTCCCTGCCTGCGAATTCTGGTGTGTGCCTCATAATAAGATTTGTTCTACCCAGCAAACAGAGGGCACTTTGAACTCACCTGGGGGCCTCTGAGCCTTCTTGTGACCACATAACCAAAGTGAACTACAGATATTTGCCGCCTCAGTAAAGAGCGTTGCTCTTCGGGGTGAGTCTTTAACACCTAACACTGGTCTCTTGTCTTTTAAGGACCGTCCTCATCATTGTATGAAATGGTAGGGCTGGGAGGGACTGCTGAATCAGTACCTAGTGCAGAAAAATGCCTTCTACGTAACATAAAAGATACAAATACTATATCAACGGGCATGTTTACTTGTTCAGTGAGCACTTACTGAGTACTTCTGTGCGCCAGACGCTGTCCTCGGTGCAAGAGAGGACAAAGTCCCTGTGCTCACGGAGCTTATATTCCAAAGGTGGGGACACAGATAAGCCAAGTAAATAAATAGAGACACTGGACTGTGCCAAAGAGTGCTAAGTGCTGCCAAGAAGCAAAAGTGGGCGAAGTGGCATAGGAGACCCTTCAGATAGAGAGGTCTCAGGAGCTGTGACCCTGGAGGTCAGGGGTCAGAGCCTTCGGCAAAGAGAGCGGGGGCAGAGGTCGTGTTTAAGGAGCAGCAAGAGGCCTGTGGGCTGGAGAAAGTAGCACGAGGTGAGCTTGGGAATTGTTTACACCCCCTTCTATCACACTGAGTCGGCCTTTTGATCTCAGCCTAAAATACCTTTCACTAATGCTGTTATGCTGACTTCTATATATTGGTATTTACAACCAATGCATGATGTTGTGTACTTTCAACTCGGAGGTAAGTCCTCTACAGGTGTTTATGGGGTTGAAAAGAAGATCATCTGTCCTCCAGAAAGTCTCTTTGGAAACTTGGGGTAGGGGACAGGGGACTAAGGGCAGATTCAGTCTTGGGCAATCTGAGGTTCCCCTGGAAATGAAGCCATGACAGCAGGGGCGGAGGCAGGTTCTTGCTTCACATACTGAGCTAAAGTGCAGCGCACACACACACACACACACACACACACACACACACACTCTCACATGCTCTCACACTCACACACGCTCTCACACACATGCTCACACACTCACTCTCACACACACACCCACATGCTCTCACACACTCACATACTCGCACACACACACACACTCACACACACACACTCACACCTGCTACTTTGGTGTTCACTTTTCCACTGCTGTCCAGCACACCAAGATAACCAAGATAACATCACAAGTAACTTGAAGCCCCCAGATTCCTGCACACTGCCCCAAACTGTTGAAATAAGTCATAAATGTCATGGTGTCTTGTTACTAAAGACAAGTTTCCTCGACTTGGTTCAAAGCACCAATCAACACATCTTCTCCATCTCCCATCCTCCACTCCCAGCAACTCCCTGTTAGATCTTAGATATTCCCTCGGGTGGATTTCTTGTCCCTCTTTCTTCTCTCAGAACCTTTACATTTACTTCATTCTCACTCCCATCCCCTCTCCATCCTGCCTCACCCTGGTCCCTCTTTCCAGTCAGCTTATTCCAGACAAGAAGATCTTTTACACAACGTCTTTCTGTTTTGATATCTTCTCTACTTTTACAGGAATGCTCCCAGATTCCTTTTCTTACCACTGGAAGGGCTGACTCCTGGCATTTATAACTCTAACACTCAGAAGGTCATGGAATGGGAAGTATGAGTTCTCCCCTCCTCTCCCCCATCCTTGAGTCTCAGTCTCCAGTTTCTTTAAATACTAACTCTCTAATGGGGTTTGGGGACAGGAGTCGGGGAAAGGAGAGGGATGAAAAAGAAAAGAAGAAAGTTGTTGTTGTTGTTTAATGATAAGAATAAAGGTACCTGTTTTCTGAACTTTGGAGCTGGAGAGGCTGATGGTCATGAGGGAGGGTGGGGAGCGGTCAAGCTGGCTGACAACCAGGGACGATACCCAGCAGAATGTGGTCCCTGGAATGTGTGCTATGTAATCTAAGTGCAGTAGACGTCAAAGTGAGGTTGCCGTCTGCCTTGGAGGCGGCGGCGATGAAGGCACGTACTTCAGAGCCATCCAGATGGCTCTGCAGGTACAAATCTTATTTTATCAACTATGACCTGGAATCAACATGCCCTTACCTGAAACTTGGAATCCAGTTTGCTCTTTTCATGGGAAGGGTGTGACACTTAGGACAGGAGCACAAATGATGCTGTTGGATATTTTGCACACACGCCCCTTCTAAACGTTCTCCTACTTTGAATGACTTCCCTCTCTTCAAGGTAAATATCTTCAATAGGGTGGACCTTCCCATAGGATGGACTAGGTGTATTTTTCTCAATTGTCTGGAATTTGATGCTAAATGAGGGGCCTAACTCTTAGGAATTGAGGCCACACAAATTCTAATATTATGTCCATCACAAGTGCTTATCAGTACTTTCTGTAACCAGAGATGTGCTAGGCCTAGGTGTCACAATGTCTATACCTTTAAGAGAGTTTATTCTTTTTTTTTTTTCTGGCTGCACCACGGGCATGCGGGATCTTAGTTCCCTGACCAGGGATCAAGCCCATACCCCCTGCAGTGGAAGCGCAGAGTGCTAACCACTGGACCACCAGGGAATTCCCAAGAGAGTTTATTCTCACTAATTTTCTAAAAGAGCCAAAAAGGTGCCTCCAGGTGCTATTTATCTTCCTTCTCAGGAAGATAAATAGCAGCCTACCCACCTCTATCTCTTGCCAACTACAACCCCACTTCCCTCCCCCTTATTATTCCTAACTCCCAAGTTACACCTCTATTTTCTAGTGGGTGAAGTACAAAAAAAAAAAAAAAAAAACTGAGGTAATATTTATTGTAAACATCCATAGTTCACCTGAGAGCCTGGGTAAAGTATCTCACATGACATGCCAACGGTTTGTTTATGTATTTAGTCCATGTTACTTTCTTACTCAGGTTTCTTGCCTTTTAACTTTGAGTTAGACTAAAATATAGTGTCTCGAGTTTCATGATATTTCAATGTATCTTTATTTTAGCCTGTCTACTCAATCTTACATTTGATAACAGTAAAGGATTCAGTAATTCATTCACTCATTTATTCATCCATTCATTCATTCATTCAACATTTATTAAGTATAATGTGCCAACTACTGTTCTTGGCACTGTTCACAGAAATGAAAGAAATGGGCAAAAGTCCTTGCCCACATGGAAGTTACATTCTAGAAAGGAAGATAAAACAAGATAAATAAAATATACAGTGTGTTAGACAGTGATATGTACTAGGGAGAAAACTGAAAATAAGTAGTATCGGGGTGCAGCTTTAAATAGGAGGGAAAGCCTCCCTGAGACGGTACCTTAAAAAAACTTTAACCCACCTTATTAATTTATCTGCTGTAAAATTCACACATTTTAGTGTACAGATTGATGACTTTTGACCAACATATACGCCCACTACCCTAATCAAGCTGTAGAAAATTCCCATCTCCCCAGAAAGTTTCGCCTCACTCTTTTATAGTCATTCTCCTAGCCCCACCCCAAGATACCACGGATTTTATTTATATCACGATAGATTAGTTTTTCCTGTTTTACAATGTCATATAAATGGAACATATAGCACAAAGTCTTTTGTATGTGGCTTCTTTTTGTCAGCTTTTTTTTTTTTTTTTAAGATTCTGGATGACTTTAATTTATTTATTTTTATTTATTTATGGCTGTGTTGGGTCTTCGTTTCCGCGCAAGGGCTTTCTCTAGTTGTGGCAAGCGGGGGCCGCTCTTCATCACGGTGCGCGGGCCTCTCACTATCGCGGCCTCTCCTGTTGCGGAGCACAGGCTACAGACGCGCAGGCTCAGTAGTTGTGGCTCACGGGCCCAGCTGCTCCGCGGCATGTGGGATCTTCCCAGACCAGGGCTCGGACCCATGTCCTCTGCATTGGCAGGCAGACTCTCAACCACTGCGCCACCAGGGAAGCCCTTTTTGTCAGCCTAATCCATGTTATTGCATTTATTAATAGTTACTGCTCTTTATTACTGAGTATTAATCCATTGGATGAATATACCACAATTTGTGTATTCGATTATTTATCATTTCTCCTCCTTTTCATCCTTTCTGTAATTTCCATCTGGTATTATTTCCCTTTGGACTGGAGGACGTCCTTTGGCATGGTCTGCTGGTGATGAATTTTCTCAGATTTTGTTTATCTAAGAATGTCTTTATTTCACCTTCAATTTTGAAGAATATTTTTGTTTCATATAGAATTCTGGGTGGACAGGATTTTTCATGCAATACTCGAAAAATGTCATTTCATTGTCTTCTAGCCGCTATTGTTTCTGATGAAAAATTAGCAATCATTTTTAACTTTGTTCCCCTGTATTTAATTTGTCTTTTTTCTCTGGCTGCTTTCAAAATTTTGTCTTTATGTTCAGTGTTCAGTTGTTTGACTATGATGTTCCTATGTAGGATTTTCTTTATCTTTATTCTTGAGCTTGGATTTGTAAGTCATTTTTTGAAAAATTCGGAACTTCTTGGCAACTGTTACTTCAGATATTTTTTTCTGTCCTCACTCTCTTCTCTTTCTGGGACACCAATCACACATGTGTTAAACTGTTTGATACTGTTCTATGGGTCCCTGACCCTCTGTTCATTTTTCCTTAATATTTTTTCTCTCTTTGATAATTTCTACTGATGTGTTTCCAGCTTCACTGAGTCTTCTACCATCTTCACTCCAAGCCCCTCCAGTGAATGACTCACTTCGGGTATTGCACAATTATAGAATTTCCATGTGATTCTTTTTATGATATCCATTTCTCTACTAAGATCCTTACCTATTCACTCATTAGGACCTTTTAAAAAAATTAGTAAGTGTATTTCTAATTTTAATTCTTTGAATATATACTGTAAAACACATATGTCTTAAAGTCTTTATCTTCTGAGTTCAACATTTGGTCCATCTTAGAATCAGGTTTTTTTTTTTTTTACTTCTTTTATTGTCTACTGTGAATTACACAATCCTGATTTTTGCTTATTTGTGTTTTTGGACATCTAGTGATTTCTGACTGACTGCTGGACATTGTGAATTGTGCGTCATAGAGACTCGAGATGAGCACTGTTCAATAGAACTTCCTGCATTGAGGAAAATACTCTGTGTCTGCACCATGCAATATGGTAGCAGCTGTTAAACACTTGAACATGACTGAGGAACTGAATTTTAAATTTCATTAAATTTTTGTTAATTTAAGTTTAAATACTCACGTATTTACCCCCAGAACTGCTCAACCTTTATTATATTTGTTTCAGTCTCAACCCCATAGCAGCTGATATTTGGTAAGGCTTGGATGGTTCTGCCTGGCACGTGCACACTCCAGCCCTCAGCCATGAACTCATGAGGGACCGCCCCACACATCTGCATAGAATTTTAGGACTTTCTTTCTGCACAGATCCCAGCCATTTCAGTTGCCTTGAACCCTGATCCCTGCCTTTTCAACTCCACAGCACTACTCTGCTCTGTGCAAATTCAGATCTCCAGGCAGAGAGCTGGACAACAGTGGAGCTCCCCTCACGCTCCCCTCCCCCAAGCACTGAAGTCTTGTGCTGGTTATTTTCCATTGCCTGAAAAGTATCTTACCGTGCTTATCTTGTCCAGTTTCCTATACTTAGAGGGGATGAGCTAGTCTGGAACCAGTTACTCCATCAGTCATCAGCCCAAGGAGTTTCCTTTTAAGTAACAATTCGAAGAAGGTGAGGAATATTGGGGGGAAGAGAATTTCAGAGAGGAAACTTCAGTGGAAAGGGCTGTGAGGCAGAAGCCTGACTTGTTAGTAGAACAGCACAGAAGCCACACGGCTGGAGTATGTGAGCAAAGGAGAGAGAGTAGGAAATGAGGTCAGAGAGGTTGTGGGCAGGGGAGGGGTGGTGGTGGGAACAGCTGTTGTTTAGCTTCATAGGCCATTATAAGGACTCTGGCTTTTACTCTAGTGAAATGGAAAGGCATTGGAAAGTTTGGGGGCCAAGAACTGATTTGAGTTATAACTGGATCACACTGTCTGTCGAGAAGAGACCTCTAGGACAAAAGCAAGGAGCTGAATTAGAAGGCCATGAAATAACTGGTTGACAGAACTTTCAAATTAATTAAACCTCTATATTATACAAATTTGATGGCTAGATTTTTATCAATTTTGTAGATTTTTAGGGCTCGCTAAGACACAGGCATCTTAGTGTCTAAGAATACATCATCTAAAGTCAAAAAGTAGCTGTGTGATTTTAGGCAAGGGGCTTAAAATGTCTCTCTTTGTTTCTATAAACTGGAGATAATAATAATAATATCACATAAAGGATATTATGACAATTAAATGAGATAATTTGTGTAAAATTATTTAAATGATGCCTTATGTGTATACAGTGAGTGCTCTATAAATGTTCACTATTGCTCTCTGATAATCTGAATGTGTGATGGTCATCTCTTCACCAATGGATACTGACTGATCTTCTCTGTCTGAGGGGCACAGACAGCCAGCTTTTATCCTCCAGGCATGTGGGCAGCTTAAGAAAGGAAGCCAGCAGGGAAACAATATCTTAAGCAACACTGAAAGAAACAAGAGCTAAGTAGAGGTGCACAGTTTGCTCTTAAATAAGGAGGGAAAGCTATTTATTAAGACAGGGCAGGTTTTGGAAGACTCCTGGGGAGTAATCAGACACTGAAGGATGAATGAGATACAGATACTTTTTGAAAAAGAAGGAAATTTATATCCTGCACATGGGCTGCTTGGCCTATTCAAAAATCACAGACCCACTAGGGACGATGTTCCATGCAAATATGGCTTGTGAAGATCATCTGAATTTGTGGCCATGGCTAATGTTTAAACAGCTTCTTAGATTCAAGGTGAAAATTAATGAGTTACACATAGCCATTAGCTCCTTAAACTCACATTCAGAATCAACCATATGAAGTAGCATGTAGTTATTTATATTACAGCTGAATGGCTTCATTAACTTATTTTGGGAAATTAGATAACGAATGCAAGTACAATCTTGTTGAACCAGAAGCATTTACCGATTGTCTCTGTAAAAATGTAGGAAAGATTCAAGAAATGCAAGCAGAGAGAAGTCAGGTGAGTCCTGAAATCCCAGTGCAGTAGCATTTGGGAAGTGAATGATGGCCCCATGAGCCACAGGAAGGTAATGGATACATTACTCAAAGGTTTTGATTAACGCATGTGGTCTCACATTTCATCTGGCCCAACATGTAACTAATTGGTCATTTCTAGCAGAGCCCATGGGAGAAGAAAAACTTGTTGAAACAAGATCTAGTGAGCCAAGATGGGCCAGCCGTACACCAGACATAAGCTGCTGTGCTTTGGAGATACCTGCATAAAACATGAGGAAAGCCAGCTTTCACGGGGTTTAAAGCTTATCTAACAACCTCTGGTGACAAAGAAAATATCCATCTCTTTAAAGGGATAAGAACTGTGGGCAGGCTCAGCCCTGTGCAGGCTGCAAAGAGAACTTTGGGAATTGCTTTCTGTTTGTTTTAAGAAAAGCCAGCCGAGAAGTTATTAAGAACAGGCAGAAAATATCTGTCAAAGAAACACAATGCAGTCCTCAAAAAGAATGAGGCATGTTTGTGTATTCTAATAGAGAATTATCTCCAACATTGGAAACTCAGCGATCAAATCAAGGTACAGACAGAATGATGTTTAGAGTATATGATCATTATGTAAAAAAATGAAATATACATATGCACAGACATAAAAGAGGTTGCCTCTGGGGAGGGGAGTTGAGTAGCTGAGAGTAAGCAGGGGACTTATTTATCCTTTTACCTCTTGAATTTATTTCTGTATGTACTTAAATTCAGATATGTTGTTTTTCTCAGTTGAAAATATTTAAAAGTTTAGGAAAAAAAAAATAACACCCATAATGAAATTTTCAAAAGAGGTAGAATAGGTCTTTCCCTTTCCCATTTGCGAAATGAACCATAATCATGCTGGATGCTGGGACCAAAATGAGAGTTCAATAGTGGAGATTTAGGATAAAGTGCTCCGCTCTGATATTTCACTCAAGGGTCCCTGAGTGTATTCGTTTGCTAGGATTGCTGTAAAAAAAGTACCATAAACTGAGTGGCTTAAACAACAGAAATTTATGATCTCACAGTTCTGGAGGCTTAAAGTCTGACATCAAGGTGTCAGCAGTTTGGTTCCTACTGAGAGCTCTGAGGAAAATCTATGTCTCTCCCCTAACTTCTAGTGGTCTTCTGACAATTCTTGGCATTTCTTGGCTTGTAGAAGCATCACCCCCATCTCTGCCTTCATTTTCACATGGCGTTCTCCCTCTGTGTGTGTGTGTCTGTCTGTCTGTCCAAATTTCCCCCTTCTATAAGGACAATAGTCATATTATATCAGGGGGCCCACCCTAACAACCTCATTTTAACTCAACTAATTACATCTGCAACAACCTGATTTCCAAATAAGGTCACATTCTGAGGTGCTAGGAGTTAGGACTTCAACATATGAATTTAAGGGGGACACAATTCAACCCATAACACCAAGTAACATTCACTTATCCAGAGTTACCTTGCTACAAAGGGGAAGTATATTGAAGTGTGTTTATAAAGCACAGCTAATGGGATGCATCTCATGTCCCAAGTGTATAAAGTAGATAAATGCTGGCATAGTTGAATATCTTAAAATTTTCAAGTGCATTACCATCCTCTGAGGAAAGAGAGACCCTAAACTTGGTTAACGAAGAATTAGCAGTTTCTACAGTCACAGCAATAAATCAATAGAATTGATTCCCTCAGCCCCCTCCTCCCGTCAATGCCAGCTAAGGGTATAGTCTTTCACTAATGTCTATTAAGCACCTCCTAGTGCCTGACACTGCTCTGAGAGCTGAGCACAGAGTAGGACAGAGCATCTGCCTTCCCTTCAGGTGGAGAAAAGAGACACACAAAGTAGTAATTATGTGATGTTGTAAGTGCTCATACAGAGATATGAACAAGAAAAGAGTACCCCTAACTGCAGGCAAGGAAGGCTTCCTGTGAGAGGTGATGCTGGGGTTGACTTTTTTTTTTTTTTTTTTTTGGCTGCGTTGGGTCTTTGCTGCTGTGCGCGGGCTTCCTCTAGTTGCGGCGAGCGGGGGCTACTCTTCGTTGCGGTGTGCGGGCTTCTCATTGCAGTGGCTTATCTTCTTGCGGAGCACGGGCTTTAGGCGCGTGGGCTTCAGTAGTTGTGACTTGTGGGCTCTAGAGCGCAGGCTCAGTAGTTGTGGCACGTGGGCTCCGTAGTTGTGGCTCACGGGCTCTAGAGCACAGGCTCAGTAGTTGTGGCACATGGGCTTAGTTGCTCCTCTGCATGTAGGATCTTCCCGGATCAGGGTTCAAACCTGTGTCCCCTGCATTGGCAGGCGGATTCTTAACCACTGCGCCACCAGGGAAGTCCCTGGGGTTGACTCTTGAGGGTGGGGTCAGAGATAAATGAGGTATGTGAGAACAGGGAGAGGCAAGAAGGAGGAGAAGCGGGTCCCAGGGGATGCTGTTTTCAAAGAAGGAGAGACCCAGACAGCCTTCCAGTGACCTGGGATGGGGACATAAGAGTTGGCATTGAACCTCAGGTGCTGACGAGCTTCTGAAGCATTTTAAGCTTCAGCCTGAGGGTTTTGGACTGCCTTATTCTATAGGAAGCCCTGGAGGATTTAGGGGAGCTACTTGGTCAGATTTCCTTTACAGGAAGACCTTTCTGAGAGAGAATGAATAAAGATGGGACAGATTAAAGAGAGGGTGACATACAAGGAGATTTTTGTAGGTGAGGGGAAAAAATGAGCAATAAACTATGGCGGTGATGACAGGACTAGAGGAGATAGGAAATAATTGTTTTCTCTTATTTGCATGCATTCATTTCATTTCCTTAAAATTCTGTATTATTTTTCAGATTGTAAAAGTCAATGCAGGCTCATTGGAAAAAAATTTTCAATGTGTGTGGAATAAATCAAAATGATCCTTAATTGCACTCCGGGAATAAGCATTATTATTTTTGTGTGGCTCCTATTTCTTTTCAAAATCATATATATGAACATATGTAGTCATTTACTCAGAAACTATTTTTGTAAGCCGATCTCTCCCCTGCACAGATCACATTCCCCTATTCCATTAAGCGACTTCGTACAACTTGATTTTAATTGATGTACCATATTTCTTTAGCCAATCTAGGGGCAGATTTGCAAACTGTTAAAGGGTTATAAGTCGTATGAAGAGGTGACCGATGAGCTGATGAGTATGTGGAAACGGGAGAAAACCAGGGAACCCCAGCTGCCGAGCTGAAGCCTCGCTCCCTGCAGCTGTCTTCCTGTTTAGGCCTGAACTGGAGGAACGTCAGAGGAAACAGACATCCGAAAGGATCCGTGAATACATGTTCTAGTCAATCTCCACAACAGTGAAAATAACCACTCCTCCGGGCACGCAGACACAGCCCCGTGTTCAGAAACTGCCAGAGCATTCATTAAAATAGATTAAATGGCCTGCCCTGAAATCCTCAAAGGATATGGTAGATAAAACAAATGCCCTCCTAAACACAGCTGCGGGCCGCCCAAATCCCAGCTGCACCTGATGAGCCATCGCAGAGGGAAGCAAGCTGAGACAGCCTTCTCTGCCAGGAGGCCAAGCCTCTCCAGGCGCCGCGGCCCTGCCCGGCCTCTGCACCTGTCACTCACCTGACATCTTCCCCGCATCCTGGGAGGGCACGCTTGTCCTGGCACGCCCTTTCCACGGCGAGAGGGGGAGGAGATGGAGCGGCTCTTTCCAAGAGGGGCCTCAATCCCTGAGAGGCACAATAAGTCCAGTGGAGGCGAATAACAAAGCTTATTCATTTCCAAAGAAATGAAAAGGGGAGGTATTGGCAAACAGACTAATTAATCAGGCGCTTCATGTTAGGTGCAGCTTGGTTTCCATTGTCTAATGCAACTCCTACACTTCTGAGCTTCTTTAGAAAAGGTTTATGGTTGAAATATAACTTGTGTCTTTTGACCAGTCAGGAACTGAAAGACATCCCTCTTTTAATCTTATGAATGGAAAGTAATAAATTTCAGTGGCTTTCTTCTTTATGTTCATGGACCAAGCCTCAGAACAAAATATAAATAATCTCTTCTCTTGTGCCTGAGGTAGACTTTCAAAAGCAAAGGACTTTCCTTCCTCCTTCCCTCCCTCCCTCCCTTCCTTCTTACCTTCCTTTCTTCCCTCCTTCCTTTTTCTTTTTCTGAAGTGTATGAACTATTTCTGTTCTTTCTTTAAGGGAAACTGCGGGGTTTAGAGTATATCTTTATGTGGAGCTGATAGGAAGGTACTCTCATATTAGCATTTATTGCTCTTCTTTAACTGTTCTCTTAGCAGTTATTCTGCCAAAGAGAAAATATGGGATGCACCTTTGTCAAAAAGCTCTCCATCATTTGCAGTTCACTGAAACTCACTCACTTCCCTCATCAAGCATTTATGGACCTGCTACTAGTTTTGTGCCTGGCATCACGCTAGGCATTCGGAAAGTGGGGATGGCTGCAACATAACACCCAGTCCCAGCCTCAGGAATCTCACAGTTGAGTTAGGAGGTAATTTCAGTAGGACGTGATGGGGGCTATAATGAAGTGAAGCACAGAGTGCAAAGGAGAATCTATTGATAGTTCAAGGGTCGTTGAGCTTGGTTTTGCAGGGAAGGTGCATATGACTGTGAGGGCAGAGCACGTGCAAGGGTGTGGGGTTACGAGAGAATGTGAAGCATTTGGAGAACTGGAAGTACCTCAATGAGATGGGAGCAAAGACGACAGGTATAGGTACTCACCAGGAGACCCCTGGCCCCATCCTGCAGGTAATGGAGAGATTCCGATAAATTTTAAGGATTTTAAGAAGAGGCATGATATGGTCAAATGTGCACTCAGTAAAGTGTTTCTTTGAACCTTTGTTCACTGCACCACTATATATGAGTGTCATTGTCTTATTAAGCTAAAAGCTGAAAGTCCCATTGGAAACCCTACCCTACAGTTCTTGTAATGGAAACATGAAGGTAACTCAGGGCTTACAACCCTGGGTTGAAAAAAGATCAAGGACATTTCATAGATCTTATTGCTTTACTTTTTCTCTTAGGGCAAAGCACACATAAAAAAGACCCTCAAATGGTGCTCACTGCTACCAAGACTTTCTGTTTTAATCTTACATCTTTCATCCTAAATGCTCATGAAAGACATGTTGCTTTTGGTTCACACTTGGGCCAGTGACAAAGCTTTTCATGTTTGTTGACCCAATAATCAGCCATTGCACTCAAAGACTTAGAGTGGATCAGTTTAAAAAGAGCTATCAGTGCATCTGAACTACAGCTCCCAACCCCATATGCCTGGGCTTGCTGCTGCCACAGGGAAACTCCCACTTCTTCCCAGGGGGGTACTGTGTTTCTCAGCCTGTTTAGCACTAACATGTAAAAGCTGCTTGTGTCAAACATGGGTAAATGGCAAACTCACTTAGGAGATTAGCTCACCTCTATTCCACAGCGGGAGTGGCCAAATGAGATAAACCCCAAAGACTTATGGCAAGACGAGTCTAGTGTCCCGTTTTGGAGAACGGCACAGGGGTCCTTATGGGAAGGAGGTGGAGCCCCTCTCTGTGCTTATCTCAAGAGATTAGCTTTAAACCCCGTAGTTTTCTCCAGTCAAGAATTCATTATGGAACTGTCATTTTTTATTTAAACATCTTTGAGCTCTTTATTTCTGCAGCCCTTGGCATTGAGATAAAAGGCTCTTAAATCACTCCTCCCCACCAACTACTACACTGTATTAAATAATTGCCATAGAATGAATGTTTGTCCCCCACCCCCCATTCATATATTGAAACCTAATCCTCAACGTGATGGTGTTAGGAAGTGTGCCTTTGAGAGGTGATTAGGTCATGAGGGTGGAGCCCTCATGCATGGGATTAGTGCTCCTTTAAGAGAGCCCAGAGAGCCCCCTTGTTCCTTATGCCACGTGAGGACACAGCAAGAAGATGGCTGTCTAGGAAACAGGAAGAGGGCACTCAGCAGATAACAAATCTCCTGATGCCTGGATCTTGGAATTTCCAGCCTCCGGGGCCGTGAGAAATCAATGTCTGTTTATAAGCCACCCAGTCTATGGTGTTTTTGTTATAGCAGCCTGAACAGACTAAGACAGGAATTGCTACTGAGAAGTGGGGTGCAGCTGTAACAAATACTGTAAAACGTGGAGGCATTGGGTAGTGAGGATAATGGGTAGGGGCTGGAAGAATTTTTAGTATGCTAGAAAAATCCTACATTGAGATAAATGGACCATTAAGGGTGATTCTGGTGAGAGCTCAGAAAGCAAAGAGAACTGTAGAGACGGCCTCAGTCTTCTTAGAGAATACCTAAGTAATCATGAAAAGAATGTTGGTAGAAGTATGGACAGAAAAGCCATTCTGAGAGGTCTCAGAGGAAAATGAGGAACATGCTATTGGAAACTGGAGGAAAGACCATCCTTGTAACAAACTGGCAAAGGACTTGGCTGAATTGTGTTTGTGCTTTAGTGTTTAGTGGAAGGTGGAACTAGTGTGTGATGAAATTGGATATGTAGCTGAAGCTATTTCTAAGAAAAGTGCAGAAGGTACAGCTTGGCTCTTCCCAACCGCTTATAGCAAAATTTGAGGGGAGAGAAAAAACTTAAAGGTGGAATTAAGCAAAAAGAAAGCAGAACTTCAAGATTTGGAAGATTCGCAGCCTGTCCATACGGCAAAAAAATGAGAACATGAAGAGTATGGCCAAGCGACTATTTACTAAGGAGCTGAATATGACTCAGCCATCTCAAGCCAAGTGTTGTTCTTCAAGACTATGGAAGAATGACCCTGAAGGCAATTCAGAGGCCATCACACACCACTCCTATCACAGGCCAGAGTGCAAGGGCCTAGGGAGCAGAGTAATTTCAAAGGGTGGGACCAGCTTTCTGGGTCAGGTGAGGCAAGATGCCCCCGCAGTGCTTCAGGTGTGGGTCCCTGCAAGGAGGTTCTCCAGCTTGGGCTGCATCCAGTGGAACCATGGCATGGATAGGGCCCCCTGGGAGAGCCACAAGGCCCCAGAAGAGAACCACGGTGCGGCAGAGCCCTAGCAGAGAGCCACTAACGGGCTGTCCCACTGACACATGGGGTGACATTGCCACCCCAGTGGGCCTGGAAGGGAGAGCACTAAGCCAAAGAGGAGTGTTCTCAAGCCTTGAGTTTTAATGCTGTTTATCCTGTTAGGTTTTGGACTTACTTGGAACCTGACATCCCTTTCTTGTTTCCTATTTCTCCATAGGAATGGGAAGGTCTATCCTATGCCTGTCCTACCTTTGTATTTTAGAAGCACATAGCTTGTCTGGTTTCAGGGATTCGCAGCTGGAGAGGAATGTGCCACGGGACGACTCACACTTTGAATCTTGCCCATATCCGATTTAGGTGATAGTTAGATGAGACCTTGGACTTTAGACTTTTGAACTGCTGCTGAAAGAAATTAAGACTTTGAGAGCTATTGGGATGGAATGAAGGCATTTTGTATGCAAAAAGGATATGAATTTCAGGGGGACAGGGACAGAATGCTGTAGACTGAGTGTTTGTGTCCCCACAACATTCATACATTGAAACCTAATCCCCAGTGTGATGGTGTTTGGAGGTAGGGCCTTTGGAAAGTTGTTAGGTCATGAGAGTGGAGCCCTCATGAATGTGATTAACGCCCTTATAAGAGAGAGCCCAGAGAGCTCTCTTGTCCCTTCCTCCATGTGAGACATGTGGGTAGGATGTCTATAAACCAGGAAGTGAGCCCTCAGACACCAGATCTGCTGGTGCCTTGATCTTGGACTTCCCAGCCTCTGGAACTATGAGAAATAAATTTCTGCTGTTTATAAACACGCAGTCCATGGTATTTTGTTTATAGTAACCTGAATGGACTAAGACAGAAATACTTCCTTTTACTATCCTAAATTTACCTACCTTCCCCTCTGCTCCCCTCTCACCCCTGCCATGTTCAGACAAACTAGCGATTTGTGAAAAAGTCAAAGTTCGCAATTCTGTCTTCTTTCATCATGTATCTCTCTCACCTTGTGTCTTTCTAGACAGAAGAATTCTCATCTTTTTAGCTCTCCTTATATCACAGTTCCCAGTCCCTGTCATAATTTTGGTGGACTTACTCTTTCTGTTCAATCTCCATTGTTCCCCTGGGGAATGACCAAAATCTATGCCCCCAGGACCTCCAGTTTGAGCCCTATAGAACATTTAGGAAGAGAGGACTTGTGTTTGGTTTGGTTTAGTTATTATTCTTTCCCCATCTCAAGAAACATGGGTAGATGTAGCTTACCAAGTGAGGTTGGTGACGTCCTTCTCTAGAAAATTTTAAAGTTGAGTACACAATATTTCATTGAGGAAAATTTGTACAATATGCTAGCTATTCAATGAACTACAAAGACTGTAAGCCCTACAACTAAGACCCTAAAGCAGAGCTAGATTAAGAAGGAGGCACCAGCAGAAATCACAACCATACAGCTTTGACGAGCTTATCCAAAATTTCATAATCAGATCAAAGGGAAAAACCATTTTGTGTTTTGTGGTTTATTACTGCTTTTATTTGGGCTACATAAGGGAGGGAGCCCCATAATATCTTAGTGGTTGGAGACTTGGCCTAAAAGCCAAAGGCAGGCGGAGAAGGAGCTGGAAACAGGTTCGCCTTTGTGACACACTTGGTCTCTTCTGCCTCCCTTTGGCTCTAGTCTTCACAGAACATATATCTGAGTGGGAATTGTGAGTACAGTGGTTCTGCTTCCATGGGTTCTGCTTCCGGTTTCTCTTCCACTGGTTCCCCCCCTCCCCGCCAACCCTGTTCCAGTTTCCCTGGCATCCTCTTCCTCCGGTTCCACAGACCAACCCTATTACACTATTTTACATAAGGGACTTGATCATCTGTGGATTTCAGTATTCGTGGAGGATCCTAGAACCCATGCCCAGCGGATACTAAGGGACGACTGTATTTGGCTTCTGTTCTCAGCAGAGCTTATGTGATGAAAGTAGGCACAGGTGGCCTTTGCTACCTCTAGCACATGTCACCACCCCCTCAGCTTTCCTCTAGATGCTGCCCCCAAGCCCCCCATCTCATGCTGTCCTCTCCTTCACTTCAGGGCCCCCCAAACATTTTTCAGATCCATTAATCATATTAAATTAGCATCAGTTCTTGATAAATTAAAGGTCATCTCCCTCCCAGGGTAATATACCAATATGGGTCAAAGTCTTAGCTAAAGAAGGAGTGTCTAGCTGTGGAATTCTAATTATAAGCCGGTGGAGTAGATAACCCGCCAGGGCAGGCTATTCCACTGCTTCTAAGCTCCCATTATATGGACCTGCATTGTCCAAAACAGTAGTCACTAGCTGAATGGGATGATTAACATTTAATTAATTAAAAGTAAATAAAATAAAAAATTTGGTTCCTTAGTCACACTGACCACATTTCAAGTGCTGAAGAGCCTCATGTGTCTCCCAGCTAATGTACTGTCCAGCACAGATACTAAACATTTCCATTATCACAGAAAGTTCCATCACAGTGCAAGTTCAGATAATTACTTTCTTGGCCTATGCAGAGGTGGTCCACCCTTACCCCAGCACAGGGTTTCTCAGTGTGGGCACTACTGACGTTTTGGACTGCATCCTTCTTTGTTGTGGGGGATTGTCTTGTGCATTGTAGGATGTTTGGAAGCATATCTGGCATCCATCCCCTATGTGCTGGTAACACTTCCCATCCAGCTGTGATCATCCGAAATGTCTCTAGGGACCTCCCTGGCGGTCCAGTGGTTTAGAAATGTCTCTAGGGACCTCCCTGGCGGTCCAGTGGTTAAGACTCCACACTTCCACTGCAGGGGGCACGGGCTCGATCTCTGGTTGCAGAACTAAGATCCCACATGCCACGTAGCGTGGCCCAAAAAAGAAAAAAATGTCTCTAGACATTACCAAACGTCCCCCACAGGACAAAACTGCTCCCAGTTGAGAACCACTGCAGTAAAGCTGGCTGACACTCTGGGGGTCATAGAGGACATGTGTAAGCACACTTGTGAGCAAGATAGGCTCAGGGAGTTGTGAGCGCTTAGAGCACAGGGACACTGCAGGGGGCAAGCCATGCACATTTCACATGCTCTTGAAACATTACAGATGAGAAGAATTTCAGAGTGACATTTATAGCCCAGAAAGATATTCTTCCCCTGGTCTTGAGAATTCCCTTGATGCTAAATTGTCATGTATGTCAAAGCTCTACAGAACTGCAGGGAGGGCTGTAAATCAAAGGAAGGCAGAGAAAAGGCCCAGGGGGCAGATTGTGGGGTGAGTAAACTTATCCCAGCACGGGTGAACGGGGTTGCCTCCACTTCACTCTGAGATTTCCAGCCTGATGTGCTAAGCCCCCTGTTCCCAAAGTGGCCATTCGTGCACTAAATGGCCATAACTGCCTCATCAGCAGCTTGTCAGCTGTAAATTCTAATCCCAGGCTGGGTCTCTCTTCCCAGGACCAAAGTCATGAAGATGTTTGCCCTTGCACAGGTCTTTGACGTATGCTAGGCCACATTTGTATATTTGTCTGAGGGCCCTCTCAAGAGCTTAGCGCTTCCCTCTGACCCAGGCGAGGCTTTATGTGCTGTGCATTCCTCCTGACCATGACGTCATGCTTGTACCTCGCCATTGGAGATTGAATCCAAAGACCGGAGGACTTAAAAACCTTAAACAAGCAAATGTTTTCCATTATTTAAGATGTTAAGGAAGCCAAATTCTGAAATATTTATGGCCACAGCCTCCTTTGTGGGTCGTCAATGACTTCTTCCCTTTCAGGAGGCATCTTACGGAGAGGAGCCCTGGCCTTCTCCCCCTGGGGCCACTAACTCACGGCAGAGCTGAGTCAACCGTTCCATGGGAAGACTGGTGAAAAGTTTATTCGCCACACACTTCTAGCTGCAATGAATGAAACCAAACTCAGGAGAAGTCCAAGTTTACCATAGAAGGCAAAGCAGAGACCAGGGACCGCCCTGTTGCCTGCATACATGCATTTTAGATTTAGCTCAAGTTGTTTTTTCTGTTTTCAGGGACGATGTCAATCATCTCATAAGCAAATGAAAACAATGATTCAACAATTCTGTAAACATTGAGAGAAAAAAGAAACCACCCCACAAAATACTTTGTGTACTTCAGACTAGGGTGGGGATGAGTTACACGGTGCCTGGTGCCTTCGGTGTCACCTCTGCTCCTTCCTTTTATTCAGGGCCTGTCAGAACCAAGTGGCTCCCTCTGGAAGTTCTGCCCAACGCTCCGGCACCATAGCAAGCCGTCCAGTGTGATCTGAGCCCTCTTAAGAGGGTCTAAGTTATTCTTTACAGGTAAGACTTAAAAGCCCATTCTTTTATTCAGTGTTTCTCGGTGGGGATGCTTTTAACATTTGGGGTGGGATGACTCTTCGCTATGCGAGTGTCTCTGGCTTATCGCAGGGCATTTAGCACCCCCAACTTCTGGGCACAAAATGCTAGTGGTGTCTACCTTCCGTCATTGTCACAACCAACCCTCCCCTAGCGCTCATTTCCCAGTAGCACTTGGCGGGCAGCACTGCCCCACTGAGCACGTTGCAAGTGTGCTGCTGTAGAATCTAGAATGTTTGCACTACCCGTGGAGCATTTAGGTAGCCAACGTATCCTTTATTTATTTCGCCAGCTGATTCTGCAGACCTCAGATCTGAGACCCACTTTGCCCGATCTGCAGAGGGGTTTTGACCATTGCATTTCTTCCCCTAGAGTGAGATAGTATGGGGTAGGGGGTGGGGGAGACAGGAGAAGAGAATGACCAGCTGCTTAGTTATTCCATTCCTGCTCCCTGTTGATCTCCTAAGGTTGTAAATACACTCCAGGAGAACTCTCCTAGGTGTGGAGCAAGAGGCCTTAAGTTGGGAGGAAACATGAGGAAAACATGGAGATTGAAGTTGAAGAGGAGGTCCTTCATGGAAAAAGGCTGGGAAGATTGTAGGTTGTCTCTTTCGTGAAAAGAAGTTGAGGCTCAGAGATGCTAAGTGACTTGCTAAAGCTTAGACAGCTAGTTAGTGTCCTGGAACTACGGTGACCATGCCATACCAGGACAGTCCCCACTAGTGCCTGCTGTCCCAGCAGAATTATCAGCAGTAATCTCTCTCAACCTCACAGGAGTCGCAATTTGGATAATAAATTTTATGATCACCCTACCTAAAACCTAAGTCTCTCTAACCATCAATTCATCACTTTTTCCACTATACAACCCTTCCTCTTTCTCTTTTTTTGTGGTTCTCAAAACTTTTCCTCCTAGTTGAGTCCATTTCTCATGTTTTCATAACTTCGTCATCCTCAAAGTTTGGGTGGCTATAAATGACAACTCCAAGTCCAGATTGCCTGAACTATGGGGCCGTTGGTTCCTAAGTGGACGAGGAAGCAAGACACCCCAGAAACAGGATCACTTGGGCCGCAGGCAAGTTCTCAGCCTTGACCAAGCCTTAGAAAGCCACCCAAGTGCCCCACATCCTCAGTGCCCGAGGCTGGAGGTGGGTGGGGGCGAGGAATCTGGTGAACATCTGTGATTTTATTTTTAATGAATCCAAGATGAATTGAAAAGAAATGCAGTGTGAAACACCACCCATTAGGCTATGAAAGTCCAGTATGCCCAGATGATTCAAGTATGGTGTTCATATTCTTCGGTAATACTTTGAAATCCTTTGTGAACAATAAAAGTTAAGTATAAGCAAGAAAGTGCTTCTCATAACAGAATAAAATCCCTTTTCCTTGTCTGCCCCGTGGGGTGAAAAATACCAGTGTCGTTAATGGGTATATCAGTACCACCCTCAAGAATTTCTTTGTGTCATAAACACACAATGCGATTTTGGTAGAGTCCCCCAGCAGGCTATAATCATGAGCTGGGAGGAGGCTGGTTCTGCGGCTGTGCTTGGTTTCTTTATTGCTGTTAATTTGCAACAGAACTAAATACCTGTGTAACGAGAACTTCTGATACCAACGCTCAGTGGACTTGGGAGAAACTGGTTAAAATGAAAATTGGTTACATATAGAGTTGGGAGAGTAAAATGGCTTCTTTTTAACATAAGGAATTTTGCTATTCTGTTTTTTTTTAACACCTTTATTTGAGTATAATTGCTTTCCAATGGTGTGTTAGTTTCTGCTTTATAACAAAGTGAATCAGCTATGCATATACATATATCCCCATATCCCCTCCCTCTTGCATCTCCCTCTCCCCCTCCCTATCCCACCCCTCTAGGTGGTCACAAGGCACCGAGCTGATCTCCCTGTGCTATGCGGCTGCTTCCTACTAGCTATCTGTGTTACATTTGGTAGTGTATATAAGTCCATGCCACTCTCTCACTTGGTCCCGGCTTCCCCTTCCCCCTCCCTGTGTCCTCAAGTCCATTCTCTACATCTGTGTCTTTATTCCTGTCCTGCCCCTAGATTCTTCAGAACCATTTTTTTCCCCTTAGATTCCATATATATGTGTTAGCATATGGTATTTGTTTTTCTCTTTCTGACTTACTTCACTCTGTATGACAGACTCTAGGTCCATCCACCTCACTATAAATAACTCAATTTCGTTTCTTTTTATGGCTGAGTAATATTCCATTGTATATATATGTGCCACATCTTTTTTATGCATTCATCTGTTGATGGACACTTAGGTTGCTTCCATGTCCTAGCTGTTGTAAATAGAGCTGCAATGAACATTGTGACACATGACTCTTTTTGAATTATGGTTTTCTCAGGGTATATGCCCAGTAGTGGGATTGCTGGGTCATATGGTATTTCTATTTTCAGGTTTTTAAGGAACCTCCATACTGTTCTCCATAGTGGCTGTATCAATTTACATTCCCACCAACAGTGCAAGAGGGTTCCCTTTTCTCCACACCCTCTCCAGCATTTATTGTTTGTAGATTTTCTGATGATGGCCATTCTAACTGGTGTGAGGTGGTACCTCATCGTAGTTTTGATTTGCATTTCTCTAATAATTAGTGATGTTGAGCAGCTTTTCATGTGCTTCGTGGCCGTCTGTATGTCTTCTTTGGAGAAATGTCTATTTAGGTCTTCTGCCCATTTTTGGATTGGGGTGTTTGTTTCTTTAATATTGAGCTGAATGAGCTGTTTATATATTTTGGAGATTAATCCTTTGTCCGTTGATTCGTTTGCAAATATTTTCTCCCATTCTGAGGGTTGTCTTTTCGTCTTGTTTATGGTTTCCTTTGCTGTGCAAAAGCTTTTAAGTTTCATTAGGTCCCATTTGTTTATTTTTGTTTTTATTTCCATTTCTCTAGGAGGTGGGTCAAAAAGGATCTTGCCGTGATTTATGTCATAGAGTGTCTGCCTATGTTTTCCTCTAAGAGTTTTATAGTATCTGGCCTTACATTTAGGTCTTTAATCCATTTTGAGTTTATTTTTGTGTATGGTGTTAGGAAGTGTTCTAATTTCATTCTTTTACATGTAGCTGTCCAGTTTTCCCAGCACCGCTTATTGAAGAGTCTGTCTTTTCCCCATTGTATATTCTTGCCTCCTTTATCAAAGATAAGGTGACCATATGTGTGTGGGTTTATCTCTGGGCTTTCTATCCTGTTCCATTGATCTATATTTCTGTTTTTGTGCCAGTACCATACTGTCTTGATTACTGCAGCTTTGTAGTATAGTCCAAAGTCAGGGAGCCTGATTCCTCCAGCTCCGTTTTTCTTTCTCAAGATTGCTTTGTCTGTTAGGGGTCTTTTGTGTTTCCATAAAAATTGTGAAAATTTTTGTTCTAGTTCTGTGAAAAATGCCACTGGTAGTTTGATAGGGATTGCACTGAATCTGTAGATTGCTTTGGGTAGTATGGTCATTTTCACAATGTTGATTCTTCCAATCCAAGAACATGGTATATCTCTCAATCTGTTTGTATCATCTTTAATTTCTTTCATCAGTGTCTTATAGTTTTCTGCATACAGGTCTTTTGTCTCCTTAGGTAGGTTTATTCCTAGGTATTTTATTCTTTTTGTTGCAACGGTAAATGGGATTGTTTCCTTAATTTCTCTTTCAGATTTTCCATCATTAGTGTATAGGAATGCAAGAGACTTCTGTGCATTAATTTTGTGTCCTGCTACTTTACCAAATTCATTGATTAGCTCTAGTAGTTTTCTGGTGGCATCTTTAGGATTCTCTATGTATAGTATCATGTCATCTGCAAACAGTGACAGTTTTACTTCTTCTTTTGCGATTTGGATTCCTTTTATTTCTTTTTTGTCTCTGATTGCTGTGGCTAAAACTTCCAAAACTATGTTGAATAATAGTGGTGGGAGTGGACAACCTTGTCTTATTCCTGATCTTAGAGGAAATGGTTTCAGTTTTTCACCATTGAGAACGATGTTGGCTGTGGGTTTGTCATATATGGCCTTTATTATGTTGAGTTAAGTTCCCTCTGTGCCTACTTTCTGGAGGGTTTTTAATCATAAATGGGTGTTGAATTTTGTCAAAAGCTTTTTCTGAATCTATTGAGATGATCATATGGTTTTTCTCCTTCAATTTGTTAATATGGTTTATCACATTGATTGATTTGCATATATGGAAAAATCCTTACGTTCCTGGGATAAACCCCACTTGATCATGGTGTATGATCCTTTTAATGTGCTGTTGGATTCTGTTTGCTAGTATTTTGTTGAGGATTTTTGCATCTATGTTCATCAGTGATACTGGTCTGTAGTTTTCTTTCTTTGAGACATCTTTGTCTGGTTTTGGTATCAGGGTGATGGTGGCCTCGTAGAATGAGTTTGGGAGTGTTCCCTCCCTCTGCTATATTTTGGAAGAGTTTGAGAAGGATGGGTGTTAGCTCTTCTCTAAATGTTTGATAGAATTCTCCTGTGAAGCCATCTGGTCCTGGGCTTTTGTTTGTTGGAAGATTTTTAATCACAGTCTCAATTTCAATGCTTGTGATTGGTCTGTTTATATTTTCTATTTCTTCCTGGTTCAGTCTCGGAAGGTTGTGCTGTTCTGTTTAATTAAGAGAGCGTTGTACAGACAAGTCTGCCTTCTAATGAGCTCTCTTCCTGACCACCTTGGAAATATCTATTCACCAACTTCATTTATTCCGTGGTGAACAACACAGGCTCTGGTGCTATTTGACTCTGTCCTATGGCTAGGGAGGCTGTGTGATCTTAGGCAAGATCTTACTTAACCTTCCTTGGCCTCAGTTCCCCCAACGGTAAAACAAGGATACTAATGCCCACCTTATAGATCCTAATCATGTTGCTGTGAAGAGGGAAGACAATAATGCATGTGAAGTGCTCAGTGTAGGGCCTGGTTCATATAGCTGCCATTATGGTTATTTAATCAAATGCTTCTGAGATCAGTAATATAACAAGTGTTGCACCAGGTTGTGAGGCTTCAAAAATGAATAAGATATGGGGCTTCCCTGGTGGCGCCGTGGTTAAGGTTCTGCCTGCCAATGCAGGGGACACGGGTTCGAGCCCTGGTCCGGGAGGATCCCACGTGCTGCGGAGCAACTAAGCCTGTGCACCACAACTACTGAGCCTGTGCTCTAGAGCCCGCATGCCTAGAGCCCATGATCCACAGCAAGAGAAGCCACCGCAATGAGAAGCCCACGCACTGCAGCAGAGAGTAGCCCCCTCTCGCCGCAACTAGAGACAGCCTGCTCACAGCAATGAAGACCCAACGCAGCCAATAAATTAATTAATTAATTTGTTTATTTAAAAATAAATAAATTTTTAAAAAAAGAATAAGATAAAGATTCTGACTTGAAGTCCTTACATTCTAAGGGGGCATAGCAACCATACACGCAAATACTTACGTGGGGCTCTGAGGTGGCAATGGGAAAGAGAGCCTATTGACATTGTGTTGAGTTTTGAAGCATGGATAAAAATTCTCCGGGCAGAGAAGGTGAAAGGGCTTTCCAGGATTGTTCAGGATAAGTAACCATGTACCTGGATGAGTGGAAAAAGATGATACGACTTTTGTTTTGGTTCCAGACCAATTTTTACAGAATAGATTATGACTCATTTAAACAGGTAAAACAAAGCCTTCTGTTTGTACATTTTATTCTCTTTTCCCCCAGCCAAGCAAGCAGAGCTGGGGATACTGTGACGTCAGGAGGCTTGTTAGGTAAACAGAGCACATTTCCCTGAGGTCAGAGCCGTCCACTCTCCTCTCACTGGGGTCTTGGCCCAGACCTGCCCAGAACATCGCCTGCAGTAGAGTGACCCATGATGCAGCCCGCTCTCCAGAGTACTCTCCAAATTCCCTCTGACCTGCACGGAAAGATGTTTGAATAAAACGTTTCACTGTAAACCTTCAAACTCAACGTTTCTAGAAGACTCCTTTGGGAATGTCCATGGCGTTGGGCTTCCTGCCATCTACCATTGACACCTCACAAAAAGTGGCCCTGGCAGAGACAGATCACAGAACTGAGGAGGACGGGTGAGTTCGTCCACAGACCCTTGAATGCTTCAGCTGGCTGGGGCCCAGATTTCCGGAAATATGGACATGGCGTTTCAGGTCAAATGAAAGTGGTCGTTTCAGAACTCTCCCCAGGAAAAACTGGTAAGGAGTGAGGAAGTGGGACCATGGAAAGGCACACTGCCAAGAGCAAGAAAGGAAAGGCACACTGCCAAGAGCGAAGTTGGATAGAAGGTGACTTGGATCAAACCCACAGGGGAGCTTGGAGCTGGTCCAGGCCACGTGACAAGGCTGTCTTGAAGGGACAACACAGGAGCTGGGGTTTTTATACCTCCCATTCCATCGGTCATTGGTTCAGTGCTGCTCCCAGGGGACTTCACTTCCTGGGCACTGCCTGTGCACACAGGCTAATAGATTCCTACAGCCTCACAACAATCCACTGTGGCTGTAGGAAGAAGACCATACAGGCAGGACCCGGTGCAAAATGAAAATGTGGGAGCCCTTTTTTAAAAAGCAGGGAAAAGGTGCCAAATAAAAGGTACTAAAATAAAAGCTTTTTCCTTTCTTCCAGAGTCTCTCTCTTGGCTTGTCATCGTTTCTTTTGTTGTTGTTGTTTTTTTTAAATGCCACTATTGAATGCCACTCTAAGTGAAGGAAAATTTAAATTTTAAATCATTAGCATAAATTTTACCCCTTTCATTTCAATATTGTGCGATGCCTGTTTTACATGCAAATATAAGAGCATTTAACGAGTATGCTAATCACCAAAATTACACAATTTGCATATTTCATTCTTACTGTAACAGTGGAAAAGCTGCGCAAAACCAACTCATCTGCTTTTATTTCATTTCTTGATGCATGCACGTTTTAGTAACAGTCTCTACCTTCAGCTTACTGATGGGTAAAGAAGGACTGAAAGGGAAGGGACTATGGGTGGCCTGACCTTTCCCTTTCCTTCTCTGTCATCATTTTTAGCATCAGTCAAGTCGTTCGCTAGTGCAGGAAAGTAGTGTGAGGAAGAAAGAACATGAGAGGGCTCTTTGCTCATCCATGTTTCTTAGAAACCACTGCCTTCTTTCTGGGTTAGAAGCAAGTCTTGGTTCAGATGGAAAATGTGGCCTCTTGGGGCTGTCAGCATCCCTCCCGCTCCCCAGCTAACTCAGTTGGAGACAAAACACACTTTCCTTGTGCTCGCCTTGAGTCTCTGTGAACTCCCACACACTGAGGGTCCACTGGAATTCGGTGCTCATGGGAGCATCTGTGAGAGTGGGGCAGCAAGAAAGGACAGACACACGGACTGTGTGTATCTCCTCTGTTCGTGTGCATGCTCTGTTGCCCCATCAGAATTCACTTACAAAATTCAAGTTCAAAGGAAAAACATTTAAGAATTTCAAAATGACAGTAGAGCATCAAACTCAGCGTAGGGTCCTTCTGAACATGAAGTCCCTGTGACCACACAGGTCACACACCCCCATGATGCTGGCCCTGCAGGCAGGAAGGCCACATGTGTGAAAATGGTCAAGGGATCCCAGGGGATGTGGACGGAGTCCTAAGAAAGAAACCAAACCGGTGGGCCAGCCCTGCCCACGGGGAGTTTGTGCAGAAGGAGTCTGGGGCACACAAAGAGATTTGTTTCTGGAGCTATAGCCCCAGAACACAAGCCGTGCCAGGAAAGAGGCGACAGCAAGAGACAGGGGACCAAGCAGAGGGAGAAAAGCCAGGGAGCTGGTTAACGAGCACTAACCTGAAAGAACCGGGGAAGATCCACGAAAGGCAGCCGAGGATCATAGAGGGAAGCAAGATACTGGCAAAGGATTGTCATAACACAACCGCCATTTGGACCTGGTCCCAAACCTGATGCCCTCCCCGGCACCCCCTAAGCCTGTGAGCTCCGCTCCGCGAGCCTGGGCGTGGCTCCTTAGAGGGGCAAACCCCGTTGGACGGCCGGGCTTCCCGGTTCCTTCTTCTTGTTCTACCCTCTTGGTAAAAATAGAGGCAATTGCTAGGAGTGAGACGGCCTCCTTCCTCCCCTGCAGAGAAGAACACTTCTGCTTTGCCAAAGCTCTAGGAACGCTTTCCCCGATTGTTTCATGGTGGAAACAAGCAGGAAACTGGCTACGCTGAACACGTGATACGGAAAGAGGTTAGTGGTGACCCTCCAGCTTGCAGGACCCCAGGTCGCACGGTCCATCTGTGAGACTTTGCAATCCAGCAGCAGAACCCTGTGACTTGGGAGGTGTTTAGCCACCTGGAGGCCTCCTTCCATCACCCGTGACTCAGTCTTCTGCGTTAGCTTAGAGCAAGGTTTCTCGACCTCGGCTCTGTTAACGTTTTGAGCCAGTGAATTCTCCATGATGGGAGGCTGGCCTCTGCACTGGACGATGTGTGGCAGCACCCCTGGCCTCCGCCCGCTAGATGCCACAGCGCCCCCGGTTATGACGATCAAAAACGTCTCCAGACTTGGCCCCCTGTTCCCTGGGGGACACCATTGCCCTTGGTGAGAATCAGTGACTGAGGGCATGTGGGAGTTTTACCCTATGCTCTTAGCTAGGTGTATTGTTCCACTTTTATATTAGCCTGTGTCTGCTTGTCTGAAAGCATCTCTTTGTCACATTTTCTTCCTTGGGGCACCATATCCTCCACTCCTGGCTATGTGAGTGAGGCTTTAGTGGGTAGTCAAGCCACTTGGTGTTAAACCTCCGTGCTCTGTGTCCATGCAGAAAAAGTTGAGCCTTTGAAGATTGCTGTAAAATATATACACCCTGAGGCCTACAAAGATTTTCATTAGCTCACCATCCCTTTTCTATCTCTCCTGGGGTCCTGGGTACTAAAATCTAGCAAGAGCTCAGCCTAGCCCTGTGTCTTATTGCATTGAATCCTCAAGGAGAAGAAAAATCAGTCCCATAAAATGGCATACCCATGTTTACAGGTGGGGAAATGAAGCTGGAAAGTAATAAACAACTTGCCCAAGACCATCTAGGTAGTAAGTTGAACTTGGGTGTTTTGGCTGCTAATTGGAGACCCTTTTACTTCTAGTGATGCTTCTCAACTTTAGTGCCTGTAAGAATCACCCAGGAGAGTTTGTGAACAGTGCAGCTTCCCAGGCCTCCCCACAGAGACTCAGTAGGTAGGTCTAGAGCAGGCCCCAAGAATCTGGATTTTAAACCAGTGACTCCACAGATTCTGATGCAGGTGGTCTGTGCATCTCACCTGAGAAACACTGAACTCCATCCTGCTCCGTTAGGCCATGATTTCTGGTGAGCTGCTGGGGAAGGGAGAAGAAGAACGAGGGACATACAGGAGAAGGGTTGGGAGCGATTAAAAGTATCTGGGTCCCCTCCCACATCCCCACAGGCTTGGCCAGGTGACTGCCTGGCAATACTGTGTCCAAAACCCCAGTCCCCACTGGATGCCCCTTGACTTCGCCTGCTTCTCTGCAGCCAGGGAGCATTTGAACGGCAGGCGGTTTCCCTCAGCTCAGGCCTCAGGTGCCAGGGCCCAGGCCACAGTCAGTCTACCTGCCAATAATCCACAAAGCACTTTCATCAGTTTAGCTGAGTTATGGGAATTAGCCCAGTAATATTGCATCTGTTTGTCCACGGATACTTTCAGAAATCCTTGGCCTTCCCAGGAGACTTTTCCTGGAATCTTTGCCTGCCCTGGCTTGATCATGAAAAACCTGGATCAGCCCGGAAGTTGGATGTCTGCTCATTTGAGCTTTCAAATAGTCTGGTAAGGGAAGGGGTCCAAGACATCTTGGTATGATGTGTTTCCAGCAAAAAATATTAGCACAACATAATAAGAATAATATTTGGAGGGCTCAGTTCCCATTAGAATTTGGCAAATAAAGTCAGAAGATCTCCTAAGTTCAGATCTAGTTTAAGGGAAAATAATGGCTGATGCAGGTTTGAGTTTCAGAATTGGGTTTCTTCCAGCCCCCTCGAGAGACCAAAGAGAAAACCTACAGAGAAACACAAAACGCTGCTCATTGTACCTGCTACTTGTTTGCAAGCAGTTGTGTGTCTGCCCTAAAAACCCCACTGGGTTCACCACACTTTGAAATCAGTCTCCATGATGTAACACACCCGACTATTCGCCCACACTTCGTGCAGGGTTCAGTGTCTCTGAATCATGACTGCAGTGGCTGCACTTCTCTGTTTGAACCGTGGCTGCTGGTGGCTTGGCCTTTATTCAGTGAGCTGCAGCTTCAGGAAAGAGCCAGTCCTCTTCTGTGGCACTGATCTAGCACAGCTATTGTCTTTAATTGTTCCTCTGTGGGCCCGCCTTTTCCAGAAAGCTAAGCTGGAAGCTTAGCCTCCAATCCTATGGACTGTTCAGAAGACAGGTTGTCAGCTCACCAAGCTGGAACCTGGGGGGACCGAGGTTCAGAGAAGGCAGGCCTACCACTTGTGGGGTTTACACATCTCCTCTGTCCCTGGGAGGAGGGCTGCTGGGACCTGTGTTCACTGTCATCGTGTGTGTTGTAATTGCAGAGCTGGCCTCACATGTAGACTGCGGGTAACCCAAGATGTACGTTCCAAGAGGTCTTCCCATGCAGGAGATTCTTCTCTTTGATGGAGGAGGAAAGCTGAGCAGTGTTCCATGAGCACGATCTGTGCCTTGAACCAATGAAGGGCAGATAACGAGCTGACATCCCTGAGGACAGGCTTGCTCCCCTTCTCTGATGGGGGGGTCACAGTCAAGACTTGAGCAGGCCCCCTCATAACTGGAAAGATGGTCTCTGCTGTGGGAGTGATGTTTCATCAGAGCCACCCTCCTCCTCTCAGATGAAGCAGCTGAGATGATGGGTTACCACCTTCGAGGCTTGCCAGATACCTTGGCACCTAGAAGGGGCTGCCTTGGACCATAGTCTGGTTGCTAGAAGGGGGTTTCTTGACAGAATACACAGTCATTCTGTCTTTTTAAGTCATGAGAGTGGGCAGGCCAGGTGAGAAAATTTGGGAAAGCAGCACAAATCTATATTTCCTATTAGAAACACAAAGTCCATCAAATGTGATGGTTGTGAGCTTCACCCGTCCGAGTGAAGGGGGTATTCGTGCTTTCTCTGTGGGACCTGGAGGGTGGCCATTTGTTGGGGCAGGAGGTGGCAGAGAAATTAGCAGCGGTTGTCACGCCCATCGGGGCATCTGGTTGGTTCTTAGATGAGTGGGTGTCTGGTTGTCATTTCCTTGGAATGACGGAGACCAATGGGCCTTCCCACTTGTGTCTCAAGCCATGGAGGCTGGAGCTTCCACTCGGGCAGGCTAGTCCCTGGAGCCTGGGTTGACAGATTCAGCAAAATATAAATACAGGCCACCGGTTAAGTCTGAATTTCAGATAAACGGCAAGTAAGTTTTAATATAGTTTTTAGCATATCACTTTAGTATGCAAAGTATTTGTTGTTTATCTGGAATTCACATTTAACTAGGAGGCCTGTTTTCTATCTGTCAGCACCACCTTGGGCAGTCCCAAGTAGGCTCGGAAGTTGTTTCTTCAGACTTTATCATCGATAATGAAGATGAGGAATCCTCATTTTCGAGGAAAAGAGCAATTTAAGGTTACTTACCTTAGTGTGGGTTTTGAGTCACTGTTTTCTCTCTCTCTCAGACATGGTAAAATTTTAAGCATGGTTTCTATCGTGGAATATGAGGAATAGGAGATTTTGTCCCCAGGGAAGGAATTTCCAGTCTCATTCCTACAACGCTTCATGGAGCTGTGGGTTCCTCTCATTCATGCACTCTGCTCTTTTCACTTAGCAATCTTTCCATACAGAAAGACCTTATTCGTTCCTTTCTACAGCATCATAGTACCCCAATTGTATGGATTTGTATAATTTATTTAACCAATTCTATATTAATAGAAATGTAGATTGTTTCTGATATTTTGCTCTTCCCAACAATGCTTTACCAAGTGACGTTCTACTGTGTCTTTTTTGCACCTGTATGATTATATGTATATACTTTTTTTTTCTGCACCCATACAATAAATTATCTGTAACATAAATTCCCACAAATGCTTTTGCTGGGTCCACAGGTGTATGCATGTGTACTCCTGATGGATTCAGACAAGTCACCTGTCATAAATATTGCACTGACCACACCTCCTCCAAGGGTGTGGCATTGCCTGTTGTGACTAGTTCCTGAGGCTTTCTTGGGATGAGGAAGAGCCTAGAGAGGATGGGTAGTTATTTAATTAGAACATTGTGTTCCCCAACGCACTGTTCCCAGCAGTTACCGTTGAAATTCTTATTTCAACTCAAGAAGGGAATATTTTATTTTTTAAATTATGGCTAAATAAATTAGGACTCTTTTGGCTGCAAGTAATAAAATACAGTTCAACTCAGCTCGGTGGGGAATAGGATAGTGAGAAAGGAAGGGAGGTGGTCATCGTAAGGACAAGCATATAGCTCATGGTACCAGAGGCAGAAATGCAGCCGTGTGCCCAAGTTTGCACTGGGAGAGGGTCTGCGTGAGCAACTTGGTGTGTGTGTGAAGGACTTTGACTCTGAACTTGGGTCAGGCACCCACCCCAGGTCCAGGCAGCTGTGAACACTAAAGCATCATGTTGTCCAAACTGAAATCTGGAACCTACTACCCTGAGCGAGCGGAGAGACTGGGCAGATACTCCAAATGGCATCGGCTGCAACCACAAATAAAGTGATTTATCTTAGTCACTTCAATAGTATAACAAAAAGGATTACAAAAATAGAGCAGACATGAAATGAATTCTGAGTGCCCAATGAATCTCTCATGTAAATCACCCCAGTCATTTCTGAGGTTATCATATGGCAGAAATGTCAGGTATGAAGTGGACAAATTCTCACCTCTGCTACTGTTTCTATTCAGCACACAGTTTCCTAATAACTGGGTTATCAGAGAAGCTTTTTAGAGTAAAAAAAAAATCTTTTAATATTTTTTAAAACAAAAGTTTCTCTTTCATGAGTTTCCAAAAAACAAAACAAAACAAAACAAAAAACCCCATAGATTTCAGGGCTGGCCTGTAGAGCATATTTCAAAGTGATGTGTGATGTCACTTTAGGAAAGTGAGCTGTTTCTTTTTTCAACCTAAAGACAAAATGGCCAGGGAGAAAGCAGCCAAGTCTCTGACTAATCTTATTGAGGGTTCAATTTTCTAAGTATGACCTTATGCTAGCAACAGCTCCTAAGTAACAAGAAAACAAGCCAAGCTAGGAAGTCTCGCTTCTGCAAGACAAGAGACTCCAAGACAGCAAAGTCTGAAGGTTAATTCTAGTTACATAACAGGAATGAGTCCTCAATGCTATCAGAGATTACAGACAGCTAAACGGTCACCCACTCTCTCCTTACAGTTTTGAAGCACATAGGCTCTCACGGACTTCATCCACCCCACACCTTCCCTTCACTCTCCCTTCCTTCCTTATTTCCTTTTTTTTTCCCTTTTATTTTCCATTCTATGCTGTATTAGTCAGAGTTCTCCATAGAAACAGAAGCAATAACCTGAAGACATGTATATATGATTTACTATAAGGAAGTGGCTCATGTAATTAGAGAGATGGGCAGGTCCTAATATCTGCAGGGTGGATAGGCAAGCTGGAGGCCCAGAAGAGCCAGTGATCTAGTTCCAGTACAAGTATGATGGCCTGTGAATGAGGAACACTGACGGTGGAGTCTGAAGCAGGTCCAAAAGCTGACAGGCCCAGGAAGAGCCAGTGTCTCGAGTCAAAAAACAGAAAAACACCAATGTCCCAGTTCAAAGACATTCAGGCAGGAGGAATTCTCTCAGACTCAGGGAGAGTCAGTCTTTTTGCTCTATTTAGGCCTTCAAGTGATTGGATAGGGCCCACCACATTAGGGAGGGCAATCTGCTTTACTCAGTCTACTTACTTAAATCATTTAAATTATAATACTTAAATGTTAATCTCATCCAAAAACATTCTCACAGGAACACCCAGAATAGTGTTTGACCAAATATCTGGGCATCCTGTGGCCCAGCCAAGGTGACACATAAAATTAAACATCACAGTTGCCTTTCTATTCTCTTGTGCACAGGCCACTGCTACATGCTCCTAAGACAGGGATCTTGCATGTCATCTTTTCTGTGTCCCATTTCTCCACTTGTTTTTATGGTAAAGTTTCTAGAAAGGGAAATCTAGACTCACTGTCTGAAATGTCTCACCTCTCACTATTCATCCCAATGGCATTTGTCATCTGTCCCCAACTCTCCATTGAAATTGATTTTCTTTAGAACGTCCATAATCCAATTGTCGAATTCTTTCCTCTCTTGCTTTCTGTAACAACATAGCATCCTGAATTTCCTCCTACCTCTCCAGCCCCTTCCCCTCTGTGGCATTCCCTGGGGGCCCACTGTCTTCCTTTCCTACTTTATAAGCTCCGTCCACTAGTGTCATACTTTCCCTGGCTTTAACTACCAGCTATAAGCGCAGACTCAAAATCTGTGTCTTCAACGTTAACCTCACTCTGAATCCCAGACTTGTGTGTCACTGCTCACGGGTTCTCTCTCCATATGACATTCCCCACATGAAACTGGAACTTAACATGTCATTAAATTCATCATTTTCTCACAGATTTAATTCTTAATTGCCTCTTTTTCATAATGATACTATCATCCACCCAATCTCCTAAGCTTCTACCTGGGAGACATTTATAACAGACACTCCCTCTCCCTTGCCTTCTAATTCCAACCAGTTACTATGCTCTATCCATTCTACTTGCTTAATACCCACCTCCTCACCTCTCCATTGTCTCTGTCATGGGGTTAAACCGGACCCTCCTCATTTCTCATCTAGACCCTAGCAGAGCTTTGTAATGGATTTCTCTCCACCACCCTTCCAAACACCTTTTCAATTCATCCACTAGATTCAGTGTGATTTTTGTGACAAGGAAATGTGATCACGTTACTTCTCAGTTAAAACTCTTCAAAGTCTTCCCCACTGTTTTGAGGATGAAGTGTGGAGACAATTCAACAGTCCAGGAGAGAAGCAATGAGCTAAGACAGTGGCAACTGAGATGGAGAGATGGGGGGAAAGGGAGGGGTATGGAGGTCCTAAGGAGCTAGAAAGGACAAGATCCCATTACTGATTAGATGTGGGGAGTGGGAATAACAGAAGCGCTAAGGAAAACTCTCCAATTCTGACTTGGAAAATTGAGTGATCATGGCCTCGTTCTCTGAGCCTGGGAATCAAGACCTTCCTTTCCTCAGCAGCAAGTTGAGTTACCTGGGTGGGGCACCACGTCTGGGGAAACAAGGCCTCAGGAAACCTGTCAGTCTGGGCAGAGATGAGTCAGAACCTAGTAAAGAAGAAGAAATAAAGATTAATACCAGATGGGAGAAGGAGGCAGTTGAAAGTCCCTATAAATAGTCAGCATCTAAGAACTCGACAGGAGTGGAAGGTGCAGCAAACAGTGCCTGAAACAGAGGTTTCTTCTGCCAGGAGGTTCCTAAAAGTTTGCTGGCAAAGACCAGGAAAAGAACCACGGCCATGCGCTCAGCAAGACATTACCTAAGTGCAAAGGGGTTTAAAGGACTTAGAACTCTGACTGCCATTCTCATTTATTTCATGAGCACTGCCATTCCCTTTTTCTTGGTCAGGGTTTTGGCTGTAGTTTGGAATATCTTGCTGTTTGCAGAAAATTTTTAAACATGAATTATCTAGTTGCTCTGCCTCCGGGGTGCACATTTAGATGTGCACATGGATGAACTAATAGACAGCTCTTTTCACCTCACTCTCTTTACTGAGTCTTACCAATTTAAAACAAAAGAAAGGCTTATTTTATAGATCTCTGAAACATACCTGAGCATTTCCAATTCACTTAAAAGCCAATCCCCTCAGGGATCACTCTTAAAGAACCAAAGTCATTGGAAAATCTATACACCAACGATATTTAAACTGGTTAAATTGAGCCAAATCACCCAAGTTGACTGTTTAGTCAAATTCAAGTATGTCCAATGCATTAAGGTATTAAATCCTCAACAAATTCTTCTTTGGCGTGGCCAGATGAGATAAGTGCTATTTATTTATTGTTCTTACACAAATGGAAAATATATACATACCATAATTAAGAAGAAGTTTTCACAGGTAACCTGGTTAGAATTCTGAATGGGAATCAAGGGAAGGCTGATCTTTCTGCCAAAGAGCAGCAAAAATATCTGACTTTCTGCTCTGCAAGCAGGTGGCTGATGGACTGTTTTATGAAGGGTTTGATTAACTCTGTCCTTCTGTCTTAGTTACCTACCAAAATAAACTGCACGAATCCCAACATGATAGAAGGACTCTGTCATCAGCTGGCTGGCATCTCAGTAGGGCTCCACAGCCTAGGGAAGTGAAATTACTAAGGAAGACAAGTCAATAAGTATGCAGTTTCAAGAGGCCTCTGTTTCAGGCATTGTCAGTGGCCGGACAGTAACAGCCAGTGTGCTCTGCTGGCTTCATTAGTCCTGGGCCCAGAGTTGTCCTCAGAGCCATAAGGGGGGCCCAGCTGGTTTCTGCCCCTGGGCCCTGCTCCTCCTCCTCTTGGTGTCCTCCTCTACGGAACATTACCTGGTCCCCTGATGAGGGTCTTTCTGACACCTTTACCCATAAATCTGACCCAGGGCAAGCCCCATTCCCTTAGGACACTACCCAGGTGGTGAAAGGGGGACCAGATAAATACACTCATTTATGATGTTCACTACTGATAAATGCTTAGCTTCTGTGCCTTTTAATTAAATAGCACTGCATTTTCACCATCACCTTCAAGGCCTTATCTCAAAGGCACAGCAAGGTGGAAACATCACACAGTGTGACAGGGTCAGAGACAGAGAGAAAGAGAGATACTGTCTTTGGTTAATAATACCTTTCGTCGTATCCCACCGATTATATATCCAAGCAATAACCTAAATAAGACACAGAATTGAGGACACATTTTTGTCTGAGTCCTTCATCTTACACATGAGGAAACTGGGGCTTAGAAATGGCTGAGTTGCCCAAAGCCACACACCTGGGACTAGAGCCCAGGTCTCCTGATTTCAGGCCACTGGTCTTCCTGCCATGAACATCCTACCACATTGCCAGTTGCATATGGCCAGATGGAAGATGAAGGTTGCAGAACCTGGCTTATCTTAGTAGCAACCCAGGCCCCTCCCCATCAAGGACTTAAACATAAGGATCAGATACCAGACTAGGGAAACACCCAGTGAGAAATGGGGAAAATGTAGACTCAGTGGTCCACTGGCCTCAGTGTGGGAAATAGAATAGATTGCCAGGAAACCAGGAACTTAGACTGTCCTGAGGGAGCCATGAGAGCTGCCTTTCTCAACTGTGAATATCCCATCCCACAGAAATAACCATCCTTCACACAGAAGGCCTGCCACTTTTACCCATGCCTAGGCCAAGAGCCCTGCCACTTTTACCCATGCCTGCCCCTCTTCTGGATTCCGCTCCTCCCTCCCCTTCCTTTAGAAAGAAGTTCTTTTTCTTTCCTACCACCGAGAGTTCTCACCGAGCTCCAGGGAAAGAGTCTACTTCATCATATGTTCTCATTCAACAAACTTTTATTAAGCACCTACTGTGTACCAGATACTGAGCTGGGTCCTGGGGAAACAAAGATGGAACAGACACAGTTATTCTTCTCAAGAGCTCATCATCTGAAGGTCCTATTTGTGTACAAGTGCTTGCTTGCACATGGGTCTGATAGCTCCATGTGGACAGCAGGCATATTTCTAAACCCCAAATCCCAACATCTGGTCCAAAAAAAGATTGCTTTTCTAATTTACGACTGTTCTATATGAAGGTCTTTAAAAGGCTTAAAAATTAAATTGCTTTCATAAGTTCTTTAACAAATTTCCTTTACTGAAAAGAAATAAATTTTATTAAATCAGGCTTTTTTGAGAAAAATCTGTGCTATGTGTTCATCAAACCCATATGTGTTAACTTGTAAAACCTTGTAATCATAGGCTATTGCAGTTGGAAAGGATCTGAGATATCACCTAAGCCAGTAGATTTGAATTTTTTAATTTTATTTTTTAAACAATGAAACACTTTTTAAGCCAAATATTACCAAAAGTTCCCAAACATAAAACAGTTAAAACTGGGCCTGCTTTGGTCAAAGGAGAGATGGAGAGCTCAGAGCCCTCTCTCCTAAACTCCCTCTCCCATCCCACCACCTCTGTTCCCACAGATTTTGGAACTGCACTCCACAAAATGTACTATCCAACTACCCCTCATGTCCCAAATGGGGACACTGAGATCCAAAGAGTGTATGACCTCATTTTAATGAATTACATCTGCACCGACCCTGTTTCCCAGCAAGGTCACATTCTGAGATTCTGGGCATGAGGACTTCAACATATGAACCGGGGAGTCGGGGCAGAGGTGGGGGGACACAATTCAGTCCATAGCACTGCCTCCTGCCCTGTCTGGATGATGATCTTTGTCAAGCCAAGGAAGTCCCTGATACCAGGTCCTTAAAGGAGAGACGTGAGCATACTTGACCACTGCTGGGAAGAAGTCAGGGGAGAGAGTGGGTGCATAGAGAGATGTCCCTGGGAAGATAAGAGAGGATGGCCCCGAGGCCAGGTAGGGGGATTAGCTTTAGTAGGAGGGGAGACACTTCCTGTATTATCACAAGGAGGTGGGAAGGAGAAAGGGATGAGTTTGGATGCAAAATGATATACAAATATGGAGGAGGGAAGTCAAGGGAGTTGCTTCAAGTGGCGCCGCTTTCTTCGTGAAGCAGGAGAGCCTGCCTATTGAGGCTGACAGTGGAGTTTGGGGTTGGGGCTCAGTAGATGGACAGGAAATAGAACCAGAGACTTGAGGAGGGTGGAGAAAGTTTGAAATAGCCCTGTGTATAGTGGACGATAGCAAGCTTTGTCTTGAGTAGGCACCCAATACATCGTTACAGAAGAGGATCTGTTATCGCTGTATCAGAAAAATGGAAGAATGAGAGGTGAGCTGACCAGGGGAACAGAGAAGGGCTGCGTGACCGTAACAAGGGTCCAGATGGCGTTGGTGACCAAAGTTTATAGTGGCACCATCTGCAGGGTGTGAGGTTTTTCCAGTAATGCTCAACAGCTGGGAGACTGATGTAGAGGAAGTAAACAGTTGAGTTGATCCAGAGCTGGGCTTTGCCCAGGAGGGTACATTAAAAGGACAGAGGGGCAAGGAGGCTGAGGATGTTAGCAAGAGGAGGGTGAAGTGAGGAAGCTCAGGGCCCCAGGTAAGTAGAGAAGGAAGTGGGCAGTGAGCAGGCTGTGCCTGTTTCTGCAGACGAGCCTTGCACATGTCCCTTGCTTGCTGTTGACCAGAGCACACAGTCATTGCTGCCTCCCGGAGGGACAGATGCTGCCAGATGTGGCATGCTAGTGAGCTGCGGCCAATGGGCTCCTCAGCTGATCTTCCTCCTCTAAGGTGGTCCTGACTGGCCCAAGCTGGGTAATTCAGCAATTTGTACCTAGCCACAAGGGTCAGAGCACGCTCTGGGGACACACATATCCCTATGAAAGGATGAGGTCAGCACCAGCTGCATATCTGGTGTGTTGGTTCAACCCTACATCAGTTTGCTAATCTCTGTGTTATTTTTAATGCTACATGAGCCAACCCTGTTTATTTGGATCTTATGACTGTGAATCTTCCAAGGCCACAGATCTTCTCTTAATATACATCTACTGACATTATTAGCAGTCAACTCAGAACTCCAAGTTACTAGAATCACTTTAGTATCTTCCAATACGAAATAACTGGGGGGGAGGGGGGAAAGAAACTTTTTAGTGGCATACTAAAAATACTCCTAGTACAGAATGATTAAAACTAAAAACCAGTACCAAACTTTGTCAGGAGCAATGGAAACTCTCATACCCTGCTGCTAAGACTATAAATTGGTGCAACCACTTTGGAAATTTTGGTATTTTCCATTAAAATTGAAGATATGCATATCCATCATCCAACAGTTCCATTCCTAGGTATATGAACAACAGAAATAGATAAAGATCTGCATAGCATGAATTGTTCATAATGGTCTAATACCGGAGACAACTCAGTTGTCCATCAGCATTAAAATGGAAGGATGTCCATACAATAGAACACTATACAGCAATGAAATTGGCAAGCTACAGCTATAGGCAACAGCGTTGATGAATTTCACTAACATAATGCCAAGTGGAAGAAGCCAACATAAATACATACTGTATGATCTGTCTATTCAGAGTTCAAAAACAGGGAAGAGTGACTAATATATAGGAATGCAGACTTCAGTGGGTAAAGTATAAAGAAAAGCAAGGAGGGATTACCATCATAGTCAGGATAGCTGCCTCTAGACAGGCTTACCACTAACATCTGTGGGGCTTAAATGGAGAACTGCATACCATAGCCCTTCGTATTTAAAAGTTGTAAATTAAACTAATAAGCTATTAAATAACAGCTGTTCTATCCTCCTACCTTGACAAATGTATCTTCATTGCAACCTGCAAGACCAGGTTGGACCTGAGAATTCTTGGATGGCTTAAAGCTTCTTGCTGGAACGCGTGACACAAGAAGAGCCGGCCCCCAGACCCTCGGGCCATCCGCCTTCTCCTCCCACCCCTGCTCCATCCCATACCTCAAGGACCTTGTGCTCAAGTATGTGTACTCCCTAACTTTCATCCACAGCATCCTACAAATATCTGCCCCTGGGCCACCCATCAGGAAGGTGGAACTGAGGAAGAGCCCCGAGAAGACCTGGGAGTAGGCCTGGAATCATTTGGACAGGGAATTCCAATGCCCCCGTGCTTGCTGCCTTGTCTGGAAAGGGAGACATGGGTTCCAAGTGGACATGGCCTCTTGGCCTCACAGACGCCCTTGTCCCGTTGGAAAGGGGCACGGCTGGAGGAGAGCTGAAGCCCCAAAGCACAGGCCCAGCAGAGAGCCCCTGTGTGCGGCTTAGGGCAGTACCACTTTTTTTTTTTTTTTTTTTTTTTAATAAATGTATTTATTTTTGGCTGCGTTGGGTCTTCGTTGCTACACGCGGGCTTTCTCTAGTTGAGGTGAGCAGGGGCTACTCTTCTTTGCAGTGCGCGGGCTTCTCATTGTGGTGGCTTCTCTTGTTGCGGAGCGCGGGCTCTAGGTGCATGGACTTCAGTAGTTGTGACTCGCAGGCTCTAGAGCGCCGGCTCAGTAGTTGTGGTGCATGGGCTTAGTTGCTCCGCGGCATGTGGGATCTTCCCAGACCAGGGCTCGAGCTCAAACCCGTGTCCCCTGCATTGGCAGGCATATTCTTTTTTTTTTTTTCACACACACACACACTGTATTTTATTTTTACAAGAGATCAATAAACTGACACCAAGCATTGTAAATGGATGACCACAACAAAAGCAACAGTGATTGCAATTACCAAACATGAAACACACTCATACTATGTCATAATATTGACATTCAGTCCAGTAATCCTCCACTGTAACAGCTCCTTTACTTTGCAGTGAAAATTGATTTGTATATTTTTTGCCTTTGAGTACTTGTGGGATTTTTTTTTATTATTCAAACAGAAAGTCACAAAAATTATAATCATCCTCATTAGTTCACTCAGTCCCATGTAGTTAATTTTTTTTTTCATCTTGATCTTTTGTTAGCACTTTTATGAATTCATCAGTTTTCCATTAGAGTTCTGAAGGGCAGTACCACTTTTAAAGGAAAAAGAGGGTTGTATTAGGAAAGGCACTGGAAAACTTCTGGGGTCCTGGCAGTATTCTATATCTTGACCTGGGGGGGGTTTACATTTACAATAATTTATTAAGCTCTACATTTGTTTTATACAGCTTTCTGTACGTGTGTTATATTTCACAATAAAGAATTAATGAAATCTCTATATGTTCTATTGCTGGTGCTGCAGTTTATGGGATCCCCACAGACAAATCAGCTCAGAGTGTTTGCATTTAAGCTCAGACACCTTGGGCCGTTAAAATGCCTCAAGGTGTGAAGACCTAAGGGGGAAATGGACAGATGCTGGAAACACAATAACTCTCACTGCTGGTTCTCTCCACCGTCCAGACCGAGATCCTTGAGTGACACGGACAGATTCAGGCAGAACGATGAGTCATGGGCCCGTGTCCTCCTGCCTAGCCACTGCAAGTGCCTCCGAGGGAAATTCCTTTTCCTCCCTCTTAAACAAGATTACAGATACTGTGTTTATCAAACCGAAATTATAGGAGGCTGTTCCTATCCTAGCAGAAGTGAAAGAAGACCAACTCCCAATTATCCTCTGTTTGGAAAGCAGTTCTAGGAAGACTTCTCTCCATCAAGGCAGCTGGATGGGTTCATTACACAGTTTGCCGAGCTTCTACTATGTCCTAGACGCAACCCTTATTTTTCAGCTCCACATTTTAAAACATTCATTTAGTTTTTATTTTTTCATTCTTGATAGGAAAAACATTTTCCTTTTACAAAGATTCAGATTTCTGATTCTCAAAAAGATTTCCAAGTGCCCCACATGGTTTAAGTATCAGGGTTTCTCTAAGAATATATATTTCAACTACGGTCCATAAAGATACACACACACCTCCCCCCAAAACTGAACCTTATGGCTGAGAGATGATGAAGGGGAAGTGAAAAACTGGCCAGTACTAACCAACCAAAAGCCCAGGCAATTTTTTTTTCCCCAAAAATCTAATTTCTGGGCTTTGCATCTAAGCTGTTTAAAGGCCACATTGCCAAAGTACAAGTTTTCCTCATTTTGGGGAAACAAGAAAAGCATATGGCTCCAGGGACCTTCACAAACTGCTGCTGAGAAGTGGAGCCGGGCACATTTGGTGGCTTCAAGATTATCAAAGTAGCAACATATTAGATTAGTTTAAAAGAGGATGATGAGGCAGTGGGGTAGAGAGGTAGAAATACAAGTCAAATCAATAACAGGACTAAAGTTGTAGATTACAGACAATGAAAGATCACTCATTTCTACCATTTTGCCCCAGTAAGAAACAAACACCTGACAAACATCTACCCATCACTTAAGACTCCACCCAAAGTTTACCTTCTCCCTCCTTCATGCCTTCACCAGACCCACTTAGTATTCTACCAGTGTTGCTGTAACGTTTTACAGGACTGTACCGTTTGGTTTGCCTTCCTAGACTGTGGGCTCCTTGAGGACTGGACCATACTTTATGCATCTTCAAAGTTCCAGCTAATGCATAGTCTGAGCTCCATAAATGTTATCCTCGACTGCATGAATAACTGATGGATTCCATTAATATAGATTTGGCTTTTCCAGCTGCTATGATGCCACCCTTAAGTGATGAAAAGCATCTCAGCCTCTGCCAGAGTTTACCCACTGTTTTTTTTTTTGTTGTTTTTGTTTTGTTTTGGCTGCGTTGGGTCTTCATTGCTGCGCGCAGGCTTTCTCTAGTTGTGGCGAGCGGGGGCTACTCTTCGTTGCGGTGCGCGGGCTTCTCATTGCAGTGGCTTCTCTTGTTGCGGAGCACGGGCTCTAGGTGCACGGGCTTCAGTGGTTGTGGCTCGCGGGCTCTAGAGCGCAGGCTCAGTAGTTGCGGTGCACAGGCTTAGTTGCTCCGCAGCATGTGGGATCTCCCTGGACCAGGGTTCAAACTCGTGTCCCCTGCATTGGCAGGTGGATTCTTAACCACTGCACCACCAGGGAAGTCCCTACCCACTGTTTTTAACTTCTCTTTTCAGGCTCAGGAAGCTGTGAATTCCTTAATGTCATACACTGGCCTGAGAACATCGTGTATTCTTTAAGCAGAGTTATGAGAACGAAGAACCTGGTCAGCCGACTACAACACTGGAATTGTCCTTTTCAAGACCCAGAGCTCCAACATTCCTTGGCTTAACAGACAGAAGCACCTGGGAAAATGTGGGCAAGGGTGAGTAGCGATGAAAAAACCAGGCATTTCGTGTGCGTCTCTTTCGTCCAACTCAACTGGGACAAATTCCTTTGAAACAGTAACACAAATGGCATTCCTTTCCCACCCAGGACTGCCACGAACACTTGAAATTGAGAGGTTGATTTTAGGCCACCAGATTTTGCTCTGTTACGTGGGTATCTTTTTACACGGGCATGCTGATGCCCACGGGAAATCCTCTTCCATTCAGAAATCTCAGGGGAAGCAGTCTTGTGGGATAGAGGTAGAATATTCCACCTAGTATAACCAGTGCCCAAGTCTGGAGGTTACAGTTCTGAACCTCCAGAAGCTGATCACCTAGGTTACCGATTAGCCAGTTCTCTGGTGCCTCCTTTCTCCGTCTGCCAGTCATCTCTGAACCATTCCTTTTCCGCTCAGCCATTCCCCAAGAAAACCACCTTGGCCTGGGGTGGAGGTTAGGGTTAAAAGAGTCAACTCTCCTATCGGGCCAAGGCTTCCTAAAGGTTTTATGGAAGCTAAGTAGGAGAAGTGATGTGTAATTGCACCTATTAATTGACTTCTATTGGAGACGGGCGGCGGGGCCTCGCGCGCTGCCCTTGGGGGCAGAACTGGCTTTAGCCTCACTCCTATGTGAATGTGAGCCACTTACTGGAGGCTTTTGAATCTCTGTTTTCAAATTTATAAAATGGTGATAGGAGGATTGTCTTGAGGATGAAATGGGAAAGTGCACATAAAGTAACTTGTGCTCGACAGAAAGAAAGTTAATTCCCTTATGTGTTGAGATCAGTAATCCGTTGTGTGTGTCACGTGGAGAACTAACCATCAACATAAATCAGAAAGCACCAGGCAGCGGCGTCAATCCAAACAGGGCCCTATTTCATTTACAGAGAAAGGCTGTAAGTTAAGCAAAATGACAAATGTTTTCTTAAAACATTTTGGTAAGTAATAAAAGGACTTTCCTGGAAGCCTTTAAAAACCAGTAAGATTGTCATATCACTGTAGTGTTTTAAAGTAATGATCCCTTAAAAATTCCTCCTAGTCTTAGGATTCTATGACAAAAATCTGTCACAGAATTGGACATTTTGAGGCTTCAACCAAACCAAAGTATGAATTCATACTGGAGCAGATTACATTTATTTGTGATTATTCAAGTCATTCAGTGTGAATATTAACTTCTTAATGAAGAGTGAAACAAAAATCACCTCTTCTCATTTTTTTATACCTACTCAGCCAGTTTTACTAAACTGAGACAAAAGCAGAAGAAGGAAAGAAGGAAGGAAGGAGGGAGGGAGGGAGGGAGGAAAGATGGAAGGAAGGAAAGGAAGGAAGGAAGGAGGGAGAGAGGGAGGGAAGGAAGGAAGGAAGAGGGAGAGAGAGGGAGGGGAGATAGCATTCTCTAAAGCAAGCCAGTATTTCATTTCATTTGAGTCCCTGCAGTGAATATTAGCTCCGTGGTATTTCAAATACATGTTGCTTCTCAACTTTTGGTGCCCTAAACCTGAAAACTGGACAGTCCTACCACCTGGTATCCTCAATTTGCTTTGGAATTATCTATGTTCAGAGTCCAAGGGTCCTTTAAGATCATTAATTCCATCTCTTCTGGGTAGTCTTTCCCTCATTATTGAACTTTATTTAAATATTCCATACACACACACATACATTCACACACACACTTACATGTAACTTTATACTAGACTACGTAGGATGTAACTATTTGGCAATTGCTAGCGTCTCCTATTAAAAAGGAGCATTTATTCCCTGTTGTCAGTGCTTCCTAAGGCTATATTCCTACTGCTCTTTGCGGGGCAGTGTGCTGGTTAAACATATGGCCGTGAAGCCATCCTGCCAGATTTGAATCCCAGCCCTGCCACTGACAGTAGTAGGACCTTGAACAGGTTACTTTACCTCTCTGTGCCTCAGTTTCTTCATCTATAAAATGGGGGTGAGAATAGCACCTCCCTTGAGGGGATGTTTTGATGATGAAGTATGTAAATAGCTTAAGAGTTGTGTTTGGCACATACCAAACCCCCCAATGAGACCTGGAGTTCCAGAGCACAGAAGAAAAAGAAGTCTCTGCAGCTTAAAGGAAACCACTAGAGGGGGAAGATGGGAGAAGCAGAGCGTAAGGAAAGGCCTGGAGAGAGAATGGGCCTTTAAGAGTCGAACTTAGGCTGACGTGGCTGTGCTCCTGAGCCCCCTCGGGCTGCGGTTTTCTGGTTCTAGGAGAAGCAGTGGAGACACCGTGAGTGCATGCATGGCCAGAAACATCGTTTGGGGAAACCTGTGCTACGTTCATAGATACTCTTAAAAAGAAAGCCCCTACCAAAAAGCTCCGCAAATAACAGCAAGCCCTGAGGTAACCATGAAAATGTCAAGCCCTGAGGAGAAAGTGGAGAGCACAGGCCCCACCTGGAGGGCCACCTGGAGGGCCAGCTGAGGGTCACCAGCGGACGACCTTCTTCTGCCGCACAGCGGGAATCAGCACGTGTGAGGGCAGCTGGTCCGGCCCGCAGACCCACTGTGCACTCCCACCTCGGTAGCCTGATGCCAGCCATAATGGGGGTGTTTACACCACAGGAATCTGCAGCTTCATTTTGTTTCATTTTTAGAAAGCTGGTAGTTAAACGTTCCCCGACGCACTGCTGGGGAAGATACAAAGGCTGGCTCGGAAAAACTGAAAGAAAAATGTCTTAAACTACAAAGCTTTTTCTTTGGCGTTTCTTACTCTTCCCCTCTGTACGAAGGCAGGAAGCTGGCAGTTGGACATGGTCTGTTAGGGCGTACCTAAAGAAGAAAAGCCACGCTGACCTCTTGCTTCACAGAGGGCCAGAAAAGTGCTGACTGACGGAACTTGAAGATGGCATCCTTTTCCCATGAAATATAAGTTCACTCCAGGCCCAACATAGGTGTCAGACGGAGGACCTATAGGCTTGTGATGACTGTCCTAAAACAGAAAATGCAACGAGATGGGGTAGTTCACATACTCCTTTTACACCTCTTTAAAAATATGATTATTTCGACATATTTTCGAGAATATGAAAACTGTCTACTGAGACTTATTACCTTACCTCCTTGCATCTAAAAGACCGTTTAACCTGTTCAGGCTTCTGGGTGTTCCTTGAGAGTAAAGATGGAAGAATAGGGACTGAAATGAAGAAGTGCCTCGAAATCTGCCTTTATCAGTCTGCTGGGGCTGCCGTTACAGAGTTCTGCAGCCCAGGGGATGCAACAGAACTGTATGTTCTCACCGTTCTGAAGGCAGAAAGTCCAGGGTCAAGCTGTCAGCAGGTGTGGTTTCTTCTCAGGCCTCGCTCCTTGGCTGGTAGTTGGCTGTCTTCTCCCCGTGTCCTCACACGGTCTCCCCTCTGTGTGTGCCTGTGTCCTGATCTCTTCTTATAAGCACACCAGTCTTATTGGAGTAGCATCCACTCTAATGACCTCATTTAACCTGAAGCACCCCTTTAAAGACCTTATCTCCAGACACAGTCACATTCTGAGATATGGGGAGTTGGGACTTCAACCTATGAATTTGGAGGGGGCCATGAGCCCGTTAACTGACTAAGCATAAGCATTATTTATCCACAGGGCAAATTTGATTTGACAACCTCACAGGTCGAGTTCCCAGAGAAGCAAACTCTGGAAAGATGGAGACTGGTGTGCAGGGGGTTACGGGGAGCGCTCTCAGGAACACATACGAGCGGCAAAGGAAGCAGGATTAGGCAGCGGGAGAGCTGGACCGCAGTGCCCTCACAGTAGAGGCCCCAGCTGATCACACAGACCCTCTGGGGTGGCCCCTCGGAGTTGTCCGGAACCAAGGCAAGGGGGTGGAGACTAGTTACAGGACGTGGGCTGCCCCAGGGAGGAGGCATGACCTGCCTGAGAGGCTGTCTTCGGCTGAGGACAATCTCAGGAGGGCTCGGTTGAGAGCTGCCAGTGGCCGAGTCTTCAGACGTTGACGGGATGATTGCTCGGTCTCAAGTGGGGCTCCTGGTCAGGGCACTGCAGTGTCCACAGCCATACACGTGAACAGAAGTTCCCTAAGTGCATGGGAGAATTTACCATCATCTTCTTAAGAAATTTCTCAGTATGTCTCTCAGTAGGTTGAAAGGTGACCTATTCTGAACCCTAAAACACAGCCCAATTCTGGACACATAGAGGAAGCCGAGCAGGATGGTGAGTGAGTGAGTGGCTTAGTGGGAAAAGGATGGATGCTGTTTGGAGACAGAAAGATCTGGGTTCAAATCTCTGCCCCACTATTTACTAACATTTCTTACCCTCTCTCAACCTCCGATTTCTCCTCTGCAAAATGAGGATAATACTGCCAACTTTGTTAGACTGTTGAAAGATTTAAATAAAACATATATACTTAGAGCATGTAGCATAATGTTTCATACAAAGAAGTCATCCAAAAAGCATTTGCTCCCTTCCCTTTCTTTCAGCAGATAGTCAGTGGGTGGTAACTGATTACAAGCCAGGAAGAGAGGTTTGATCTCCTAACTTGAAGGAGGGTGTTTCTCAGATTCTGGTGTGATCTAAAGGTGCCTGAGGATACTTCTTCCCGCTGTCCTGACTGTCACCAGTTCTGTCGATGTGGAAATACACATCACATCACAAAGACCTCTCCCCCTTGCATAAATACCAAGTCTATTCCAAAACTAAAACATGCATAAATTATGTCAGTTATACAATCAAACCAATTCTCCTTTTCAAGATGTAGTTTTACTGAGGTATAAATCACTACTATAAGGCAATTTAGTGCAGACAGGAATTTTATTGGGGGACGCAGATCCCCTGAGCTTGTCTGGGAAACGGGAAGCATATTCCAAGATGAAGTGTCCTGCAGGTGTAAGAGTCGCTGTGCCTGCAAAGAAGCATGTCTGGACAGAGATTTAACTTTCTCATCTAAATCAAGTCAAATTGAGCTCCCCTGGATGGGATTGCTGAACGTTTACTGTGTTTGATTATGGATCGCAAAGCCCAGAGGCACTGCAGAAATTACACTGTCAAAGAGACACCTGACTTAGGTCCAGAAAGTAAACAGGAGCCGGAACACAGAAAGTGACCCCTGAGCTTGGACCAGCTTTCTTATCCCTACCAGACGTTTCCCCTGATTTAACACGGGGCCACGTGGTTTCCCACTGTCTTCTGTGGCTTTCTTTTCCCACAGAGAGGCCCCATTTATTCGAAAATATGAAGCTTTGGGGGTTTCTTGAAAATGGTACTTTCGCTCAGTAAAAATAAGTCAAGATGAAAACGCTATCTGTGGGGATCCATTCTGAAAAGAGATTAATCTAAGAACATGGAAAGAACAGTCTGTTATCCCCAAATGATCAGCAGCCACCCAGACCTAATCACTTTCCATATGACAAAAAAAAAAAAAAATTCTAGAAGAGCACAACAAAAATATCGCAATCACTAAGAAGCCTGAGGTGACTCTATATTCACCATCTCCACACAAACATGACGAGTGTGGGAATCAGTGAGCTTTTTGTCCTTAGACCTATTCTGAGTTCTCTTATTGATGAAGGAGGTTTCTGTCATCATTTTCTCACAATTGTCCTTTATTCTCTTTTTAAAAATATTTCTCCGGGTTTGACCAGGGCCTTGTAACACACACAGAGTCGCCGTTACACCATAAAGAACCATGCATCCCCTATGCTTTAAGTATTGTCCACAGCCCTCTCTGTCTTTTCACTGGCTCTTTGAGAGAAGCATCCTTGAGAATGACATCCAAGCAAACAGTAGGTTTACATCTAGTGCTTCCTTCCTATGTTCACATCTCTTTCTGCCTCTGTCCTATACTTGCCATTCCTCAGACACAACATTTTAGAGCTGGAAGAAAACACTAGTCAGCATAGTGTTGCAGTGAGCTGCCGTAACAAGTAAACCCTATAATTTCAGTGGTTTAGCACAATACAGTTCAGCCCTCACTCCTGTGATCGTCTGTGGCTTTCTTGGGCAGCTCTCCTCAGGAATCTGGGTTTTCCACCATGTGGCCCCAACATCTCAGGGTCTCTCTCTTCCAGCAGCATAGATAAGAAGAGAGAGGGTGTGGGACCTTTTAGGGAGCAGACCAGGAAAGTGGAGTAAATTGCTTCTACCAGCATGCTACTGGCCCAAAGAAGACTGAGAACTAAGAAGTGCAAAGATGATAGTAGTGTTTGCCTCAGAGAGTCCTTAAATGCCCCTTGCTTTCAATCCTTTCAAGTTTTTTTTTAGTTGAGGCAACAAAGACCCAGAGAACATAAGCTACACACAGCTAATCAGTGACAGCTCAGTTCAGTGCTGGCCAAGAGGCCTCCTACCCATTCCTGTTGCTTCCAATTAATGTATAAAAGGGCTCATAAAATCTCAAGATACAGCTGGAGCATCGTTTCTAGAACCTTCTATCCAGGACTCCAGGGTGAGGAAGACTATGACCACCCTGCCCTGAACCCACAATTCCAGCACAGTCCCCTCAGTCTGAGAGCTGGACAGATGACTGTTTCAGGCAACAAGTGCCCAGTAGCAAACCCTAATTACAGGAAATGCCTCTTGGCCCCTTAGGGATATTAAATCACTTTGCGGAAAGTCAAGAAAAATAGAAGCAGAATACCATGTAATGCTTTATTCGGAGGCCAAAGTCACCTATTAGGGCTTGTGTTTTGTGCTTGATTCTGTCAAGAGAGCTTAAAGGGTGGAGACGGAGTTTACAGGACGAGAAATTCCGGACGGTGCCAGCCTGGTTCACAACCATCACATTGTCTCACGGAAAAGATGCCTTGATGTCCTCCTTGCAGTTGAAGTCGAACATGAGAAGACACAGAGCCTTCCAAAAAATACCTGGAAAAGAATGAGAGAGTGGGCCCAGGGAAGGTTGGTCTCCTTGTCACGTTCTGAAAGTTGTCTGGAGAGCAGTGCTTCACTCGTGGAAAGAACTCCCGTGTGGAAATCTGGGTAAACCTTGGCCGCACCTCTGACCACCTGCATGTCTATGGAACACTCAGTTATTTATATAACTGTTTAAAATCCTGACTTGACCTTCACACAGGTTCTATATCTGGATTTTTTGGCCTGAATTTTAACATTCTCATCTGGAGATCTGACACCGAGTAGTTAAAAGCTGCCCATTAGTTCTCTTAGTTTCTCTAAGAATCTTAGTCAAACTATTTAACATTCTGAGGTCTCCCCTCCACCACCATAACAGCAAGGGAGGGAAAAGAAATAAAAATAATCGCTGCCACTTGGCTGGAAATTATGGTGCTGATTTACTCTAAACATTATCACATAAAATCAAGTAACAATGATAATAGGAATCAGATTTATGGCAGTGCCAATTATATTACTTTATTTAGCCAAAATACAATCACATTTCCAGGTTTACAGATCAGATACTAAAAATAGTACAAAATTTAATTACATGTGCCTTTATTTTACAATCTTTCTACCTCATTCTCTATTTTCTTTTTTTTGGCTGCATTGGGTCTCCTTTGCTGCGCGCGGGCTTTCTCTAGTTGTGGTGAGCGGGGGCTACTCTTCGTTGCGGTGCATGGGCTTCTCATTGCAGTGGCTTCTCTTGTTGCAGAGCACAGCCACTAGGCATGTGGGCTTCAATAGTTGCAGCACACGGGCTCAGCAGTTGTGGCACACGGGTTAGTTTCTCTGCAGCATGTGGGATGTTCCCGGACCAGGGCTCGAACCCATGTGCCCTGCATTGGCAGGCGGATTCTTAACCACTGAGCCACCAGGGAAGTCCCTCATTCTCTATTTTCCATGCTCACTGCTCCCCTTCTTTAAAAAAAATTATTCTTGTGAGTTGGGGAAATATCATGGCCATCTTATTAAGACAGTGAGGGGATTAGGTTTGTTGGCAAAACTTGAACTCAAATCAGTGGTCAGTATGGGGAGCAGGAAAGGTGGAGGCAGGCTAGTTAGGTGTCTTTAAGGAACCTGGAAAAAAGGTCGCTTTCAGAGTGAAACTAGTAAAATGCACGGATAAAATGCATACAAACTGGCAAAAACAGGAAGGATATAATTAGCCAGCTGTGGAAATAAGCCGAGAAACTATCCAGCTATATATAAAATAGAAGTGTATGGGAGCATCTCAAACTTCAGCCCCACAGATCCTGGGGTACAGTAATGGGCAGGATGTGCACGTGATTTTAAGTTAGTGAGTAGAAAACTAATTGGCTGCATCTTGCCTGTTTGGATGAAGGCTATGTAAACAGGAGTTGGTTAGCCAAGGAAGCAGTAAAAAGAATCAGAGTGTCACAGAAGCCCTCTGGATGGCAGAGCCCATCAACGTGAAGCATCTAGGGAAGACACAGTCTTGGCGGTGTTGACCAAAGCATTATGGTTCTCTTGATGAAACCATCCCTATTGTGGGCAAAAGTGCCTCAAACCATTGACAGTAACATTCTAAGACCAATTAAGAGCCTTTTTTTTATGATTCTGTGGACACCAAGCAACCTTGTCATAATTTGGCTCCTTATGTAGTGAGCCTACTGACAGAGCTGCCTCAAAACTTTCTGGTCTACTTGCCAGTTGTATTTATTATTTTAAATTACTCTAACTATAGCTGATGCTGTGAGCCAGTTCCACCTTGAGCATGCCAACGAAATCAGTTTTATGAACCTAACTGACCTTAGACCATGGTATATACGTCAAGGTAAACATCACCTGATGGGTGCACCTGGGCAGGCAGTACTGTTACCCAGTAACAGCTCAGGCTCACTCTACACTCTTCTGGAACTGCAGCTGAACCAGCCTCGTGCAATTTTGACTGAAACATAGATAAAGTCAAGATCAAGATGTTCTAATAATATGACTGTCTTTAGTGATCTGACAAAACAATTGCCATATTGTAAGCCAGAAACAGTCCACAGAATGAAGGGATGGAAAGAACCTAAACCATTTTAACAGGCTACATGCTGACTTTCAATTACATCTGGGACCCCACCCGAGACAGCTTCATCAAAGATACTAAGGTCATTGACAGGTAATGTTCTCCAGGTTTTTCCACACCTTTTCCAATCGCAGTAACTGTTAGGTGATAAATAGAGTGACAGCTCATTACAAAGTTCGGCTTCCAGAAGCTGAAAGGTTAAGTGGCACCTCTCACCTGCTGGCTGGTGGGTTGGCATCTAACCCCTGTCCCTTCTCCCTACTGCTATACAGTAGGTCCTTCTCCATCCTCCACCCCACAACTCTGTCTGGAATCTTGTGCACTCGAGGCTTTAGATTTCACACAAACCTGTTGAAGTGAGAATAAAGTCAAAAGGCTCTACTACCAAACCTCTGGGATATATAGGACAGTACATAAAGGGCAGAGATGCGGGGGATAAAGAATATGGCCTGAAAACTCGAGAGCATTATCCCTCGTCTCTACAGGTGTTTTATTAGTGTGTCTACGTGTTTCTGTCTGTCTGCCTGTCTGTCTTCCTGTGTGTCTAGGGAGAAGGGTTTGTATACTCTGTGACGTCATGCCAGCTTGTCACACACGTATAAAGCTATCTCCACAGATGTTAACTCCTTGGTTTTTTTAAACAGCTTTATTGACGTATAATTGGCATACAATAAACTACACATAGTTAAACTGTAAGTTTTGATAATGTTGACATACACGTACAGCTGTAAAACCATCACTACAACCAAGATAATGAACATATCCATCACCCCTCCCCCAATTTCCTCATGCTTCTTTATAATCCCACCTTCTGCCCCTTCCTACTCCCATCCCAGAAAACCATTGATCTCCTATCTGCCATTGCACATTAGTTTGCAACTCCTAGAAATTTATATAAATGAAGCATACAGTACATACCCTTTTTTCTGGCTCCCTTTACTCAGCAAAATTAAAATCTTTGCATAAGTATGTGTTTTCTTCTCTTTTGGTTAAATAAATACCTAGGAAGGAATGAATAGGTCATATGGTAAGTCTATGCTTAACTTTCTAAGAAACTGACAGACTGGATTCCAAAGTGGTTGTACCATTTTACAGTCCCATCAGCAGTATATGAGAGTTCCAGTTCCTACAACACTTGCCAACATTTGGTATGGTCATATTTCTCTTTTAATTTTAGCCATTCAAATAGATGTGTAGTGGTATCTTACCACGGTTTTACTTAGCATTTCCCTAATGACTAATGATGTTCAACATCTTTTCATGTGCTTATTTGTCATCTATATGTCTTCTTTAATAAAATGTCTGTTCATATATTTTGTCAATTTTTAACAGGTTGTTTTCTTATTATTGAGTTTTTAGGGTTTCTTATCAATTCTAGATGTAATTATTTTGTCAGATATCTGTATTGTGAACATTTTCTTCCAGGCTTTGGCTTGTCTTTTCATTCTGTTAACATTGTCTTTGGAAGAGCAGACATTTTTAATTTTGATGAAGTCTTATTTATTGATTTGTTCTTTTATGGATTGTGCTTTTGGTGTGGTGTCTAAGAAATCTTTACCTAACCCAAGGTCACAAACATTTTCTCCTACATTTTCTTCCAGAAGTTTTATAGTTTTTGGCTTTACATATCTCTCTGATCCATTTTGAGTTAATATTTATATGATGGAAGGTATAGATTGAAGTTCATTTTTTTATGTGGATATCTAATTGTACCAACACCATTTGTTGGAAAGACCATGTTTCCCCACTAAATTTTCTTTGCACCTTTATCAAAAATCAGTTGCCTATATATGTATTTGTTCCATTGATCTATTGGTCTATCTTGAAGCTTGAATAGTGTACCTTATAAGCCTTGACGTCAAGTAGCATTAGTCCTCCAACTTTGTTCCTCTTTTATCATTTTTTTGTTTTGTTTTTAAATTTTTGTTTGTTTTATTTCGTTTTTGCTATTCTAGGTCCTTTGTATTTCCATATGAGCTTTAGAATCAGTTTGTCAATTTCTACAAAAAAAAAACCCACTGAGCTTTTGATTGAGATGGTGCTGAGTCTATAAACAATTTAGGGAGAGTTCACATCTTACCAATAATGAATGTTTTGATCCATGAAGATCTCATATCTCTCCACTTCTTTAGGTCTTCCTTAATTTTCTCAGCAATGTTTTGTAGTTTTCAGTGTACAGAGAACTGTGAACATTTCTCAATCACAAACCACCATAAGGAAGGATGACCAATGTCTTCAAGACTAACTTAAAAGCACCAGAGGCTTAAGCCCCTGTATCGGTTTATGGCAATTCAATGCAGGGGCTGTAAAGAGGGGATGATAGTACCTATTTCCTAGAATTGTGATCATTAAATGAGAGGGCACAAGTATGCAGTTTAATATAGCACAGGCTATGGGTCAAACTGCCTGGGTTCAAATCCCTCACTTACAGCTGAACGATCTTAGGAAATTCACGATCCATCTAGAACTCAGTTTTCTGATCAGCAAAATGCAGAAAATACTAGCACCTTCCTTATAAGTGTTCTCATGAGGGTCAAATGAGCTTGTTAAACACTTAAAATTATATATTCTTGTCATGTAGTAAGCCACAAATAAATGTTAGCAATGGGTGTTGATTTTATCATTAATAGTACTTAAACAGCATCTGAAACATAGTAAGCACCCAGTAAAGGGTAGATTTTATTATTAGCTTATACGGCTAAACTAGGCTACTTGGTTAACACCTTCAGGTATGCCTCCCTTCTGATTTGAATATCGCAGACTGAACTGTTTTCTGGAAGGAGGTTTATTCTTAAAAGACCTGACCCTGATACTGAACACAGACCCCCCATTCTACAATCTGGATGTTGCATTTCTTTTTCTCTCATTGTTTTTAAAATCCTTAGAAAGCTAACTCTTTCATGAAGACGCATCTACTTGCTATAGGGTAAAGAAGGGTCCAGGTTACATACTAGACTGGTTTTGAGGTGTGATATGATATCCAAGTCCAGGAAGACTTTTTGCACCTATTGTCACCCAGCACTCCTACTCTCCACCACTGCACACGCGCACACGCGCACGCACACACACACACACACACACATAATCTCCCTCCTGGCTTGCTGACACATACTGCCCAATTGGAAACCCATTTCTGTGCTTGATGACTTTGTTCCCTATAAAATCACAAATTACCTTTGAAGGAAAAATAATCATTAACTTATTCAGGTATGTGACAGTATAAAGTAATAGAAAGAGCCCTGGACCAGAAGAGTAAAGGTTTGGGTCCTAATCCTAGCTACCTTTTTCCCTCTCTCTGTAACCTAAGATTCCACTTAAGCTCTCTGCTATACAATAAAGGGATAATGGATTTGAGCCATTCATTCATTCAGCAAATCTTACACAGCCAGGTGTTGTTTAAAGTGGAGATGTAGCAACGAACAAAACAAAATTCCTGCTCCCACAGAGCTTATATTCAAGTCAGAGAGACAGATAATAAGCAAACACATACGTAATTGACTGTCAAGGAGTGGGACATTATAAGCATAAAAATAAAGCAGGGTAAAGAAATGGAAAATGAAAAGAAATGCTAGTTTGGTAGAGTGTTAAAGTTAAAGAGTGTTAAAGTTCTGGCAGAGTGTTAAAGTTAAGTTCTAAAGTTTTAAAGTGTTAAGTTTTGGTAGAGTGTTAAAGTTCTTTCTGAGGCAGTGGCAGTCCAGTCGAGACCTGAAGAAAGTGAGTGGTGTCAGTTATAGAGAAAAAACTAGTGGTTGCAAATGGGAAGAGGGAAGGGGGGAGGGGCAAGATAGGAGTAGGGGATTCAGAGGCACAAGTTACTATGTATAAAATAAATAAGCTACAAGGATATCTTGTACAGCACGGGGAACAGAGCCAATATTTCGTAATAACTTTAAATGAGTATAATCTATAAAAATTTTGAATCACTATGTTGTACACCTGAAACTAATATAATATTGTAAATCAACTATACTTTAATAAAAAATTTAGTGAGTTATGTGACATGGGGCTAGCTGGTAGAAGAACATCCCAGACATGGGGAGTGGTCAACGCAAAGGTCATAAGGTAGACATGGGCTCAAGGAAAAGAAAACATGTTCAAGGAAAATAAAAGAGTCCCATATGGTTGCAGTAAAGAGATAGTTGGAGGGGGGTCTAGGGGCCAAATCATATGGGGCATCGTAAGCCAGCATAGTGACTTTCGAGTGTATTCAGAGTGAGATGGGAAATCACGGGGGGTTTGAGCAGGGGAATAACAAGCTCTGACTTACTCTAGAAAAATCACTGGGGCTGATGTGCTGAGTGCAGACTGTAGGGTGGCCAGAGAAGCAGGAGGAGCCAGAAGGAGCTGTTTCCATGGTGCAGGACAGAGAGCTCTGTGGCTTAGACTAGCAGTGGTGAAAAGAGGTAAGAAATGAATGCTTGGAACATTTGTTAAACAGGTGTAGGGTGTGGGTTGCATGTTGTGGAATAAGAAAGGAATAAAGGATGATTTCGATACTTTGGCCTGTGCAAAAAGAGGATGCCATTTACTGAGATATAGAAACCTGGAGAAGAAGATGTTTTGAGGGGGCACCCCAAGACTCTGTTTCGGACGCGTGAAGTTGTGGTTGCCCATTAGATGGCCAAGGGGCCGGTCAAGTAGGCGGCTGGATATACAAGGCTGGGCAGCAGGGGAGCAATCAGGGCTAGAGATTTACTTGTGGAGCCATCGGCGTCTGCCTGGTAATGAAATTTATGGCACTGGGTGAGGGAACCCACATGGTGACTATTGCTGGAAAAGAGAAGAGTCCCAAAAAGAAGAGGAGAATCTAGGAAAAGAGTGAAATGGGATAGCCAATGGGGCAGAGGAAAAAGCTGGAGAGCACAGTAACACGGAAGCCCGATTTTAAAAGATTTTCAAGGAGGGAGTGAGCAAAAGCTGCTGAGAGGCTTAAGATGACATTTTTAATCTCTACGGTTCATTACTGGATTAAATGAGATGAACAGCTGGAACAGTGTATTAGGGTACTTTGGGCTGCTGGCCGAGTACCAGAAATCTCACGTAAAAGTAGCTTGAACAATCAGAACGTTTATTATGTCACATGATATAACTCTGGAAGAAGAGTAGTTCTAAATTTGGTCAATTCATTGACTCAAAGATGGCATCAAGGCCCAAGATCCCTTCATCTTTGGGCTCCACTTTCCTTATGGTAGCAAGAGGGTTGCTGCAGCTCTGGATATCACAGCCCTCACAGTGTCCAGAGGTGGGGTAAAGGGAAGAGCCTTTTATTGTGACTCTTCTTTTATGAGTGAGGAAATTTTACTAGCAGCCCCTCTGATGAACTCCCTTTCCAGCTAATGCAGAACGCGTCACACACTCGTGCCTAAGCTCATCTTAGCAGGAAGAATGAAATAAATCAATATTCACATCTTGGGGCTGAGAAACAGCCCAGAGTCTCTTGAAGGACATGGCTACTCTAAGGGTGAAAACAGTCAGAATTCTGTGAGAAAGAAGGGCTTGTAAGAGGGGTTCTTTGTCCGATGACTGATACCATCTGCAACGCAAGTGCTCGGCGTTCCCAACATGCCCGTCTTTCCTCCACAGCGATGACACAAATATTTATGAATAAATATGCATTATCTCTCAGCCAAGCTGAAGAGATTTTTCTCCTCGGAGTACTGTTCAAGCAACTATTGAAACACTCACCTTTGCCTACCATAGCATCATAGATCTGGGGATCAGAAGAGGCCTTGAAGGTCTGTGTATCCTCAATATAAAGTCGCCACGACTTTGCGTATTAGACAAGGTCCCAGCTAGAAATATATGATATATCCAAATTATCCTAATTTAACAGGAACTCAGAGGATTTGATGCCAGGGCCAGCTACGAGAGAGGGCTGGGCAGAGCAAAACCACAGGGTGGTACGGCCACCGGGGCTGGTACCTGAGGCCTCCCTGGGAAGAGGCCAAGCGCACTGAAGGGCGGCCACCCAACTGGAGCTCAGCCTTTGTCGGGGGCCCAGCCAGCCCGTAGCAACCTTGCAGGATGAGGGAAGACAGGGAATCAACACCCTGACCTCACCTCCTCCCTCCCTCCAACTAGAAGCCGGAGGGCAAGGAAGCCCATCCACGGAGTCCCTACAGGTGAGAGTCTGGGCCACAGAGACGGGGAGAGAAGGGTGGAGACGGTTCTGGAAGGGCGAATAGAGGATATCTGGCCTGCCCTGTAAGGGAAGACCAGCCACTCCGAAGCCACTCATTTCACCTTGGGACAACTCTGACTGCTGAAAAGTTCCCCATCAACCTGGGGGTCCATACAAAACAGGTCTAACTCTTCGTCTCCATGACGATGCTTTAGTTAGAGGACAGCAGCCCACCCATCTCACAGCCAAGTGCTGGCACGAAAGTCACTGAGACTTTAGCTTAGTCCTTGACCCCAGCATCCAGTGGAAGTTGAAAGTCAGGGTCTACATCTGTGGTTCTCAACCAGGGGTGATATTGCCCCCCAGGCAATGTCCGGAGACATCTTTCATTGTTACGACCTGGGGGAAGGGCTGCTACTGGCACCTAGTGGGTAGAGGCCAGGGATGCTGCGAAACGTCCTACAACACACAGGACAGCCCCCCACGAGACGATGCGACCCCAAGTGTCACCAGTGCCGAGGATGAGGCACTCAGCAGGAACTGTCTGTGCAAGGCTGTCACCGTAAGACGGTCCCCAGGAGCCACACCCTGAAGTTCCCCCAGAGGACCTGGGCTGAAGCTTTATTTTCATGGTGAAATAACCATGAAAAAACCATAATAAAAAAACCATAATAAAACCATAATAAAAAAACCATAATAAAAAAAGAGCACTAGGGCCCTGTGAGAGCAGGGAGGGGGGAGAGGCATTAGTGGGAGTAGAGGAGCAGGGGTGAGGCGGGTGAAAGGAGAAGAGGGGCCCTTGCTTGCGTTGGAATGGCCATTGTTGAGTTTCCCCTCGGTCAGTGCCCCTGCTTCTGAGCTCCTGGTGGGTGGGGAGGGGGTGCGGTGAGTGGACCAGCGCCAGCCACGGGGCAGCGTGCAAACCGTCATCACATCCCACGTTAGCTTTGTGCAGGCAAGCATGTAAACAAGAAGACCAGCCACAAGAAACATAAGAAAGGAATAAAAGTTGTTTGGTCTGCCGCCAGGAACAGATTGTTGGAATATTCCAACCCCAGTCCAAAAGGAACAAGCAACAATAACAACTAGGAGACCGCATCCGACATTCAGATACACGAAGCCTGCGTCTTCCTTGTGCCGACCGTTTCCAAGAGGACCAGCCGCTGGCAGCACCCTCTGTTTTTACAAAGGCCTAGCACCCATGTGCGGACTGAAAAATATAAAAATGTCCACTGTGACCATGAATCAAGAGCAGGTGAGCTTAGCTTCTGCTAAAGGTCAGCAAGTGTATTTTGATAAACATTTGCTGTCAAACAGCAATTCCTCCTTTATCTGGCATCTATAGATCAATCAGAAATATTGTATTGTAACTGTATCTTCCAGGTACCTGACTCTACCTTATTTAAGAATAACATTACTGATGTAATCTTTGGGGGTAAAAAGTTTTCTAAAAGGTATACATGTCCTTTGCTTCAAGAAACAAAGTATATTGACAATAATTCTACCTTTTAAAGTGACTCGGGACAATTACTATAATGTAGTAATAAGAAAAAAATAAAATGTCTTCAGACTTCGGAGCAGTTTTGCCAGGCACTAAATGAACCCAGATCGTGCTTTATTTTTTATTTATTTTTTTGGTTCTTGGGCAGACTCTCCATGGCTCCTCTTCACCCTCCATTCGGATAGCTGCCAGCTGTTACCCTTTACTTATATCACCAGGCCTGTCCACTCATCATCCCTGCCTTCCAGTAACTGCTGCTGTGGGTTAGGACAGTTCTCAGATGCTCAGATTTGGGCAGCATTCTGAAATCTCCTGGGAGCTTAAGAAATTTTCCAGCCTGGGTTCCACCTCCAGAGTTGTGAAAGCATTAGTCTAGGGCATGGCCTGGGCATAGGGATAGATGAAAACTCCCCAGATGATTCTGTTGTACAACCAAGGCTAAGAACCACTGCGATGGGAAATTTGATAGCCTATCCTGTCATAATTAGGCATCAAACGAGAGTGAATTGTGATCTGAGACATCTGCCTATGAATAAGCTTTAGTAAGTGAACCTTTGGGGCATGTATTTTAGAGGTCTTTGGGTCTCACTTTCTCATTTTTAGCTGTGCTCCAGGGAAGTGACTCAAGCTAGAGAAAGGTAGGATGATTCAGTGGTTAAGTACTCAGAGTCTAGAGTTCAAATACCTGGGTTCAAAGTTGACTCTGCCACTTACTGTGTGACCTTGGGCAAATGTCTTAACCTTTCTGTGCCTTGGCCTCATCAATAAAGTTTAAGGATTAAGTGGGTCAGTGCACACACAGGACTGAGAATAGAGCCTGGCACATAATAACACTCAACAAAGTTAGTGTTATCAGTTCAGGGTTTGGCAAGAAACAAATTTTAAACACTTCAGATGGTCAAGGAGTTGAGATGGAGATGTGGGCAAGGTTAAGGGAGCAAACCTGGGGTACCATGGCATCCAGAGACTGGCCGCGGTGGGAAGTTGTAACTAGCCTAGGCTGGAAGGGGAAGGGCAGCAGTAGCGTTAACAGAATCCAGTGGAAGCTGAGGCTGTAGAGAGACATGGCAACTGTCAAAGAGGAGACACAGAAGCAGGGACGGAGCAGGGAAGAAATGCCATGACCTCTCTCTCCTTCCAACCTCTGAACCCAGGGAGAAGCCAGGGGGCAGAGGGGAAGCGGCCCTCAGGCGTCACCCTCCCAGGGCACAGAGCTGAGCAGAAAAGAGGGGAGAATGAATCTGAGTGGGTAAGGAGGCAAACGGAGAAAAACCAGCACACGTATCTGTTATGAATTATTACCTGAGCTGCAAAGTCACCAGAGAAAGTTCCTGTTGCCCTAGCGTGGATGAACTTGACATGGCATCCGCTGTAGAATCAGACAGAGAATTGCCCCTCAAACCACACTCATTCTGGGAGAAAGGTGCTATCACCACAGACCTTCCGTGCCAAACTGAGATGGCTACACATGGCTGTGGGCAGAAGTCCAATTTCTAAAAAGTATCCTAAGCTCTTTGGGTGTTTCAGGGCTCAGAGCAGAGCCCCTCCTCCCTACGGACTAGCTCCTGCTCCTGTCTGAGCCCTTTTCCCACTTGCTCACCCTGGTCTGTTTCCCGTCCCCTGCACCTGTGCTTCAGAAAACAGAGCTCCTGGCTCCCTCCCTTTGCTACACATTGAAACACATTCCTGAGCCTGACTGGCAGCATACTTTGGAATGTCTTCCTCCATCTCTTCCCCACCCCAAACACCACCTCTTTCTTCTCACTCATGAATGTTGACCTTTTGTCCAATAAAGACTCCAGTCTTCCAACCGCCCACTTTCTACTTAAGTAGCCATTCTCCGATGTGTTTACATTTGACCGACAAAACAGCCCTTGGAGTCTCACTACCTACGAGTCCTGAGCTGCTTAAATAGAAGCAGAAGCCCCTATCTGCCAGCGGCTTCTAGACAGAGGGCTCGGGGTGGCTTTCCCCGTAGACATCTACGCAGTGTGACAGGTTCCTCTCCATGTTTTGCCACTGCCCCATATTGCAAATGAAAATGATTAACTTGTAGATTCACGCCTGGGTGCATCTGGAACGTTCAGATTCTGTGCTGATACACAGGCTCGGTTGCACTGGAGACCCTGCCATGACCCTGTCCTCATTTCCATCATCATGTTTTCTCCAGATCCTATAACTAGATATTCCTTGACCAGATTTAATTGAACTATTCATCCTCATTACTCCATTATGTTCATTCCAGATTCCTTCGGACTCATGCTTTCCATCACATACACACTGTGCTATCATAACAGCCACTGTTTGGCTCTGTTCCCCCTCGGGAGCCTGGCAAATGTTACTACTGGGCTCTTCTGAATAAAGAGAGAAGATGAAACCCCTCCTGTCCCTCTCCCAGGACAGAGGTGCCCGTAAGCAAAAGCATCACAGGGGTGGTGCCAATGCCCCAAGAAAGAGCTGGATTGAAGTTAAGAGAGGCCTGGTGAGATTTGAGTTGGCAGGATTTTGACTGCTGATGCGGGGTCAGAGTGAGCCAGAAACATTAATAGCAGAAATAGCAGCACTCATAGACACATAGGCCCTAGGGATTCAATAGATCCTGACCCTTAAGGAGCTTACATTTTAGATAAGGAGGGAGGATACAGCACGCGCACACACATACACACACACACACACACACACACATACTACTAATAATGCAGGCTAGCATAGGATGAATGCCAATTAAATAGTATGTAAATAATAGTGATTGAATTGCATTTTAAAAATCTGTAATGTAAGCATTTCCCTTAATCAAGGTTGGTTTTCTACCCAGGTAATTTCCATTTCAAATGGTATAGGTGGGATTTTTACTATACTTCTTAATCCATCTCTGTTTTTATATGCATGATTTCAGTGGCTGAAAGATGTCTCCCATTTCCAAATCTAGTTTATTTATTTTTTTTTTTTTAATTTTTTTTTTTTTTTTAATTTTACTTATTTATTTATGGCTGTGTTGGGTCTTCGTTTCTGTGCGAGGGCTTTCTCTAGCTGTGGCAAGTGGGAGCCACTCTTCATCGCGGTGCGCGGGCCTCTCACTATCGCGGCCTCTCTTGTTGCGGAGCACAGGCTCCAGACGCGCAGGCTCAGTAATTGTGGCTCACGGGCCCAGTTGCTACGCGGCATGTGGGATCTTCCCAGACCAGGGCTCGAACCCGTGTCCCCTGCACTGGCAGGCAGACTCTCAGCCACTGCGCCACCAGGGAAGCCCCCCAAATCTAGTTTATTGATTGAAATTTTGAATTCATGTCACATTCACGAATTTACTCAAGATCAGTATCCATCAGTATCTGAAGACTTGTCTTAAGATGATGTCAAGACAAGAATACTTTAAAGTAGAAATTATCCAAAGATAAACTCCCTGTTTAAGTTGAAGTATGCATTTTATATCTTCAGTTCTCATTTTTTTTCAAGGTGGGCTCTATTTTAGCAAAGCCAATATCTCCAAGAGCACTACCCCTCATTTGTCCACCTGTGTCACTAGAAAAGACAAGGTCCAATACTGAGTAATATGAGTGATTTTGAAGAATGTCTCAGCTTTCGGGTCATAGTGATGAACGTTATTAGAAGTAAATGATGAACTTGTCATGGTGACATCTGCTCTGTTTGTTTGGTTTTTTTTCATAAATTTATTTATTTATTTTTGGCTGCATTGGGTCTTTGTTGTGGTGCACGGACTTCTCATTGTGGTGGCTTCTCTTGTTGCAGAGCACAGGCTCTAGGTGCGCGGGCTTCAGCAGTTGTGGCACACAGGCTTAGTTGCTCCGTGGTATGTGGGATCTTCCCAGACCAGGGATCGAATCCGTGTCCCCTGCATTGGCAGGTGGATTCTTAACCACTGCGCCACCAGGGAAGTCCCTGCTCCGTTCGTTTTGATGCTCTGTCTGCATTTTTATCACAGCACCTCTCACAAGATGCTGTGCTTGCTCGCCACGCACGTGGTGGCTTTCTCCCTGCACCGTGAGCTCTTGGGGAACATGCAGTGGGTCTTATTCAGCTTGGCCTTCCCAACATGGAATACTTTGTGTGCTTTGTGTTCAGCAGGCCAGGGAGGGGTGGATGAATGAATTGATCAAATAACTGACTAATGGAAAATGGGAAAACATAGGCATTCAAGCTCCTGGAGAGCAGGAATAGGTTTAGGAGTAATTGTGGGAAAGGGAGGAGGTGTCCATAACCTTCCCTGGCAACGAGGCCCAGAGTGTGGTACCAGCCGTAGCCCCATTTGCACCGAGGGGTTAACTGAGCCAGTGACTGGGGACTGGGGAGTCTCTTCCTGGGCTGGGAAAAGATCTTAGGGGCAAGGCCTTCATCCCCCTTCAGACACATGGCAAAGACGCTCCATGATGATTGGGCAGCCTAGACAAGGACCAGATTACTTAGTCCCTGATACCACGATTATCATGATTATCATTCTATCATTACTCCCATAAAACTTGAAGACCAGATTATGTGTAAAACTAAGGTACATTCGAAAGGCTCCTAACAAGTAATAATTCAAATTCTAACCTAGTTCTCAGGTTTGACATAGAAAGAGTTGAAGAATATGGTCTCAAAAGGACATTTAGATTTGGTTTGAAAACATTTCAAGAAAATTATTAAGGACCATAAGCCCCGTAGCGTTCTGTGATTTAACTGGAGCTTGTGCCTGAATGCCATTATTACACAGGGAGGAAGTGTCATTAACCACTAATGCAGGCAGCCTCTTCTCTTGGCTCAAGTTGGGGAAATGCTACTGAGGAAGGAACAGACCCAGCACAAGTGGTCAGAGCCCTTGAGTGCAGGAATCACATCCATGGAGGTCAGCTGGTCCAGACGGACAGAGTCATTTTCCAGGGAACAACCACACATTGAACGTGCTGAGAACTGCTAACAGGTGCTCTACTGGTTACGGATGTCAGTCCTGCCTCCAGCTGTGGGATCAGTTCCTTGATAACAATGACGTCATACTGAGTCACTGGCAGAATGGAATTTGCCAGCAGGAAAGGAGCAGTGAGTTGATGGCTGACGGGCACCACGTCAAAGGCAGTTCAAGTGGGCAGACAGAGATGGGTATGTACGCCTCAGCCTCGGTGGCTCTGTGTGACACATGGCACGATGCCGCTTGCCCTCGCTTTAAGCAAATTCAACCTTTGGTGTACTCTTTTTTATGGAAACCAAATTAGAGAAGGATTATTCATTTATTAAGTACTTTTTCATTTCACCAGAGTCTTAAATAATACCTCTGCACTAGTACTTATAATAATTTTTTAAAATTTCAACATCAATACCCATTTTCAAGAACATAGCTATTGGGACTTCCCTGGTGGTGCAGTGGTTAAGAATCCGCCTGCCAATGCAGGGAACACGGGTTCGATCCCTGGTCCGGGAAGATCCCACATGCTGAGGAGCAACTAAGCCCGTGCACCACAGCTACTGAGCCAGCACTCTAGAGCCCCCGAGCCACAACTACTGACCCCACGTACCACAACTACTGAAGGCTGCGTGCCTAGAGCCCGTGCTCCTCAGCAAAGAGAAGCCACCGCAGTGAGAAGCCCGCGCACCGTAACAAAGAGTAGCCCCCGCTCGCCGCAACTAAAGAAAGCCTGCATGCAGCAACAAAGACCCAACGCAGCCAAAAATAAATAAATAAATAAATTTATAATTTAAAAAAACGAACATAGCTATTATAAAATATACACTCCTGTAAGGAAAGGTAAATAGGTAATCATATGGCTGTTTAATTCACAACACCATAATCTCAGACACCCCTTTCAACAAGCCTTCACCTTGCCTACCCTGAAGAAACCACTTCCTTGACTGAGTTAAACTAGGCAACAATTAAGCAACAGGGATATCTTTCACACCCCAGCACAAAGCTGTGTGGCAGATCCATTCACTTTGGACACACCAAAGGTTTCAGGGTCAAGAGAGAAGTGATTAATCAAACCGGTAGGGAAGAGAAATGAGAATCAAGCAGACAGTTATGAAGACCAGATAAGAAGCACAGCAATCCAATATCTGTGTGGATCAACAATGCTCTCCTCTGCACAGTGCAGAACGTGCAATGAAGTGGGAATAGGATAAGGCCAGAAAGAAAGAAATGGTGCTTTCAACTGCAGTTCCCAAGCATGGCTTTTCTTTCCTTAACTTGGAGAACCGCCCCCCCCCCCCCCCCGCAAGGCCTCATTCCTAGAGCTCTACACCTAGATCACATACCTCCAGGGTCTGTGGAAGCCAAGGCCTGTGCAAGGGGGAGGCAAGGATCCAGCCTGTGGTTAGGGAAAGAGGAAGGAAACATACCTTTTGCCATTGGTGAAAAATGGAATCTTCCCAGTTCATGATCTCGAAGAAAATCCATCAGACAGTGGTATTCTCCATTTTTTTACCTGGTGCTCACACATCCTACCTTAATTTAACACATTGCAAGCCAAGAAGACACATCTGGGTCAACCTGCTGTCAATTGTACTTGTGGCAAGAAACCTGAAAAGTAAGAGGTGATCGCTTTGTTTCCTTTTATTGAAAAAAACAATCATAGCTTTTGGGACGTGCTGAATGTGAAAAGGACATATCGCATCAGTCCCTCCTTCCTTCCACGGGGCTTGGGCAGGTGGGAGGAGCCACAGATTGTGACCAGTGAGGATGGAAGGAGTGACTAGATTTCTTATCTTCGCATAAGGAGCGATCCGTGAGACATGGGGATGCCATGTCTTCAGCTTCGGTAGAGGAGGGGAAACTGAGTCCCCAGGCTCAGGGCCAGTGGAGGAAGCAGAGGGGGAGCACGTCCTGCTCTGGTTTGCCAGGTCTTCCCTGGGCTGTCCTTTGATACGACAGCTATCTTCTGCAGTGGGACCACCTAAGATGAGCTTGGGGAAATGTCTCAATACAAGAACCAGACAGAAATATGCTTTAAGGGAAGGGATGCGTCTTGTTGCTCGTTGTGGTTTTACGATACACGAGCCTGGTTTACACAGCAGCGGTACAGATGCAGCTCTGTATAGTACTGTCATACTTAAACTATGTGCATGTTTACTATTTCCTTACCAATGACAGCTGGAGAAAACGGCTCAGTGAGGTTGGGGAGGAGGGAAGGAAGACGGAGGGAGAATTAAAACATCGGAACAGATGACCTACAACTTCCCTGATGAATGAAGCTCCAGATTCAGTTGTAATGTAATTGGTGTCAAAGTGTCATGACTCTGCGTTTTTCCTTCCAAACACAGAAGGAGTAAGGGTGGACATAAAACAGGACTAAAAATAAAGCAGATGATGTTCTACCTTTACTTCTTACAATTCCAGGGTGTATTTACCCCCTCTCTACACTGGGCCCCTTTTTTTGCAGGTGCAATATTTTAACTGCTTGGAATGCACCTATCGGCCCTTCTCTTGGGGCACTGGTGTCTCCCAAGAGCTCAGATTGCACCTGCTAACTGTTAAGATCCAGATCCAGCTCTGCAGCCAAATCACGCTGCAACCCGGGACAAGCCCACACTGCCCGAGCAGGGCTTTCTGCCCTGCCGAAGACTCAAAAGCAGGGAAAACACATCAGCAAAGGATTCTAAAGTCTTAGGAATATGTCAACCGCGAGCACTAATCAATTGCTGTTTCTCGGCAGCTTCTCTTGGCTTCTATCATCACCTTGGCTTGGAACTCTCTCTCCCACGCCCCACCCACCTCCAAGTCCCTTCTGTCAGCTAATTCCTCTTTTTTTCCCCAATACTCAGCTAAGGTGTTACCTTCTCCTAGAAACCTACCCTGAAATCCTCAAGCAATTCTCTTTCATTGATTCCCCCCTATGGATTCCTAACTATCTCTTTGGGTTTGTCTGTCCAGCTAGACTGAAAACCCTTCGGAGGCAGGAGCAATGTTCTTTTCATCTTTGTGTTCCTAAAACCAATCACCATGGTAGGCACTCAGCTAGTGAATAAATGAGTAACACTAATATATATCTGTAGCCACTTAACCTCCTGGGGTTTCAGCTCGTGAATGCAGACGTGACATTGCTAGGGATGTTGCTGTTCAGGGTAACGTTAAGTGCTCAAGACTTTCTTGGCTTTGCAGCTGCGTCACTGGAGGCTGATAAGCTGTGGCCGAGACCATTCAAGGTCTCCAGGCTGTCCAGAAAGTGTCTGCTTGTTTATTTTAGGTAGATAAGTGTTGCTATTATTCCTGGGAGGGTAGGAAATGCCGGGGGGCTGGAGATCACTGGAGACTTTTTAAATTAGAACAGTGTGAAGATATGTTGGCATCCCTGGCACATTAAAAGTTGGGGGGGAGGGGGCGGGGAGACAGCACATACCCTGCATTTGACGATGCTGTAATTATAGCTTCCCTTAAGAGCAGCTAATAACTACCTACTATGTAGTAACCTCAGGGTAATGAACACTGTAGCTTTGCTTGTTAATTGAAGTTGATAGAAGGCTAGAAGGAGCCTTATGGTACACCTCTTATATCAGGGGAGTATTTTCTCTTTGTTTATCAATAGGGAGTGTTTGTTTACTTTTTATGGCTTACTGTAGGCTTGCACCGGACGAAGTAAAGAGATTATTCTCAGGAAGATCCTTGAGGGAAGAGTCCAGTTATTTGTCGTGAGCACCACCTCAGTATTTAGCCCAGCACAAACCAATAATAAGTGATCCATTTTGTCATCATAATATATGTACCCCTGGGAATAAAAACAAACCAAAACAAGTGGGACAGCTACCATTCTCTCAATCTTCTTCCCAAAGGTCTCACCAGCTTACTAAATAGCCTAAGACATGAGAGAACGTCAGAAACTAATTGTTCAAGTAGTTCCCAGCAGCGAGAATGCCCCATGACCTAATCAAACAGAGAACAGGACAGAACCATGGGGGCAGAGGTTCCAGAGGCCTATGCTGCTATCACCAGCCCTCCCCCAGCCCAAAACCTTCACCAGATACCCAGTTTGTAGTGAACGGGTTAGAGTCACTGACTACAGTTAAATTCAGACCCTTGGGCTTACATTAGATAATCTGAAACTAGAGGAGAACAGCACTTTTGCATGATAAGGAATCTCGGGAATTTGGGCCTTGTCTTTAAGTTCACAAATTCTAATTTCAACTTCGCTGAACTTTCTTATAAACAAGTAAAATTTCTCTTCCTAATTTCAAACAGATTTAAATATCTCTGAAACTAGGTTAAGGAACTAAGATGAAATGAAAATAAAAATAAATTTAGTCCCTTTATTCCAAACACTGGAAAATTCTTTATTATCATTAAAAGCCAACAACTTTAACTTAGTCTTATTTTATTTCCTATGTCTGCTCTTTTATTCCTCTTGTGTTAGAAAGTGAATGCCTTTTACAAGTATAGTGGTTTTATTGTTAACCTTGATTGATAGACGTCCAATATTAAAACCGCTACCTTATAGTTTATAAATCAGAGAATAACTCGATGTAAATTAATTGAAGATCTATTTTCATTTTCTACCATGTTATAGCAAACAAAATAGCAACACTTCTATTGTTATGAATTTCCCAGAAAATACGTCCTTTTGTTTTTTCCATTTGCTGCGTTTCAGTTAGAGGTCGAGGAAATAGAGCTGCTAAAAAGGAGAGAATAGCCAGGCAACTAAGCCACTTGCCTCCTGTTCCCAGATAACGCTGCATTCCAGGATTTGCTCCTAGAAGCCAAAATAAATAAGTAAATAAACACACAAACAAATAAATAAATATTCTCTTTGTCCCGGAACTAATCAGACTCTCGGGAACTTACAGATTAATCAAATGGGTAAGAAATTGATGTATAACCTGGCTCTGACCCCAGACACCTTTCAGATGCGAAAGAATAGGTGGGAAAGTCAGGTGGAGCCCAGGCTAGGCAGCACCCCACAGGTTGGTACTTCTAGAAGGTATTGGGTCGGCCAAAAAGTTCGTTTGGGTTTTTCCATAAGACGGTACGGAAAACCCCGAGCGAACTTTTTGGCCAGCCCAAATAGTTATATTCTAGAAGCTTCCTGCTCTGCTTTGGAATCCCAGAAACTTGCTCTTATCTGTGTCCAGGGGTGACATCAACCAAAATGCAGATGTGCTTAGGGAATCCTCTAGAATGCCTAATCTATTCAAAATACCGTGGACCAGACCAAGCAATCGTGTGGGCGTGATTCCCTCCCAGTTCTCAGGTCGTACGGGAAGCTCTGTCCTAATCTGGAGCCACTTGATTGGTTCACTTTTTGAAATTATTCTCATAAGAAACAGAATGCTGGCATTTCGTGTGATCCCTACCTGAAAACTTACAGAGAAAGCCAAGTAATAACCAGAAGGGGACATTGGACACGGATATATTGTCAGCTCAGGAGGTTTTCATCACATTTTTCAAAGGTTTAGGCCAAGTATCTCTCCAAACCTCAGTTCATTTTCCCTAATTCTGTACATATTCCTGATACCTGATTCTGCCGCCCACATGCCCTGCTCTGTAAAGGGGGTGTCCCAAACAGTAGACAAGTCACTGAGAAGGACATCGTACATTAGTAAATTGACATATTGGCTCATGTCTTGAGTATGTGGGAGCTCCTGAAAGGTGCCCTAGAATAACTGGAAAATTGAAAAGTTAAGATTTCCACTTGAGAGTTAAATTGTAAGCTCAATGTATAGAATACTTCAAAGTATGCTTATTTCTGTGTTCTCCCGAGACTCACAAGAATTGTTCGAAGATGCCATGCAAGATTGCCTTTCTCCCCAGCTGCCAGGGAAAGGAGCTAAAATGGGGGTGAGCGTGCGACTGGCTAATCCCAGGGCAGGTGCGTTTGCCTGGTACACACACCAGGGCTGATGGAGGGAATGAGAGGATTGTCGTCCCTCCTCTCCTGATTTCCTTGTACCTGTTACAAAATCAGATAACAAAATGGCCTGCCTGTGGAAATGATTCATAAACAACACAGTGCTATTTAAATGTAATATGTTAATGGTAACAGAAGTCTTTATTGTTGCTAATACAAAATACCTAAGGTTCCAAATATTACAAATGCTTTATACCTTTAATGTTAAACTAACATTTCTTTGAGAGCTAGTCAAGGCCATAGAGGACGATGATAACTGAATCCAAATCAAGGATAAAATCAGGACGTTGATCCCTTAGAAAATCTAGTGAAAATCAACACAAAATGCCCAGATTTATCCATGACCAGGAGTAGTCATCTTTGAGGTGCTTTGTAAATGTGTGCTAAGGGAGATTTAGGAAATACGTAAGTCCCTGTCAAGGAAGTATCATTTTGCAATAATGTTCAATTACATTGCAAAGTGCGTGGGGAAAGGCTTGTTTGCAAAAAGGCTGGTAGACCACACGGGGTCTAGAGAAAGGGAGCCGAAGAATGTGTCCAGGGACTTCCCTGGCAGTCCCTTGGTTAAGACTCTGCACTTCCACTGCAGGGGGCATGGGGTTCCATCCCTGGTTGGGAAACTAAGATCCCGCAAGCCAAAAAAAAAAAAGAATGTGTCCAAGTCCACGTATGGGCAAGGGGCATACACTGAGCCCTAAGGATTTGTCTTAAGCTTCTTCTCTGAACTATGACTAGAGAACACTATCCTCGTGGTTTTAAAACTTTCCAAGTAAGGGGGAAACTTGCAGGGAGATGGGGCTTTATTTTAGATCCAAGAAAGCTCTAAGATTCTTGCACATGTAATATAACTTGTTCCTAAAAATTGTATGCAAAATTCCCAACCTTAGACTTGCTAAGGCCCGACTGCTGTGGACAAAGGCATTGTCGGGAGAGGCCTCAGAGGTCAGTTGCTTCCCTTTTTACGTTTCTCTACTTAAATTCAATCTATTTTTATGGAATATGCTTAGAAATAAACCTTATTATAAGCCTTAGATATAATATTCAAATATAATGAGTTTACGGAAAATTGAAGAAGGTCGACTCTTCTCCCCCAGATAAGATCCTTATCTCAATAGACATGATAATAGCTTTGTTTTTTCTTTTCATACTTTCTCATTAGTGCTACATCTACACCGCCCCCTTCCCCCTAGGATCTCTGCTATAAATTAATAATATAAGCAGCAATCAGCATATTTAGCTGAAAGCCAAAGCCTCTAACAGCCCTGGATGCCTAGCTTGCTCTCCAGTACCAAAAGATTCTCTACTATCATAAAGCCAATTCTACATCTCTTAAGATATATACATTAGAGCCAAGTCAAAGTACAAGTCTTAAGGCATTATAAAAAGATATTTGGAAACTACACCCCTGCAACCAAGGAAGTGGTAGCTCTTTATTTTGCAGAGACGTCTGACCTCATCAAAACTTCAGACCAAGAATTCAGCTCATCAGTTCATCTGTCATCTATAAGCCCAAGAGTCATTTGTTATTGGCATGATAAAGTCGGATGGCATGTCACAAGCCATTTCCAGGTTGAGTTTTCTTGAAAAGACACATTTGCAGGAAGTGCTGCCAGAGAAATGACTGTGCCTGAGATAAAATAATTGACATCAAGGAATACTGACTTCAGAAAGAGCTGCTGAAAGCAGCAGCCAGAGATGCTGACATTTTCATATGAGGGCCGTTTATAATCATAAGCCAGACAGGTAATTCCAGCATGTGCAGATTCTCTTTGGCATATGCGTGCTGTAAAAGCTGTTGGGCTGACAGCAAAATCTCTACTCCGCTGAAGCCATCTCCACTCCCATCTGTTGATGCTTTGCTCCTGATTCACAGTGATGGATGGTCCTTATGGTGAGTGAGGGGAGGGTAGTTTGTTCCCTACATGCTTATACACCAAGACGGGTCCAGTGTTCCTGCATTAACTTCCTGCTTAATGCGGCTGATCCGGACCATCACCAGGTTTCACAGAGACTTCAGATAACCTGGCTGGGCTTGAAGCACTAAGACCAGAGACCAGCTCAGTCAAAGCACTACTGCAAACTACATCTGCCCTCGGTTAGACTTAGACCACTGATTCCAATGGCAGTTTTTCATCTGTCAGTGACAAATGAATCAATACTGTAGTCGAAGACTAATTAGAGACCAACACAAAACCGAAAACTTGTTTTTAATAAACGTATTTGGCTAAAAACCCTTGTGTCCAGAAAGAATAAACTCAGCTTCTTAGGGAGCTTTCATCTCCAAAATAGGCTCCTCTGCCTCCGGGCTCACTCTGGTGAGTGAATTAATTGTCTCTACAATGGTTTCTTTTCCAAGACTTTAGGGCAGGGTTTCTCAACCGTGACACTATTAACATTTCGGGCCAGGTAGTTCTTTGGTGTGGGTGCTGTCCTATGCATTTCATATGTTTAGCAACATCCTTAGACCCTACCCACTAGACGCCAGTAGCACTTGCCCACCCCAGTTGTGAAAATCAAAAATGTCCCCAGACATGGCCAAATGTCCCCTGGGGGGGAGGGGGCAGGGGGCCAGGGGTTGCAAAATCACCCCCAGTTGAGAACCACTGGTTTAGGCCACTATTTAATAAACACATTCCCTCTGTACCCATAACACCTCTCCCCCAACTCCTCACTCCCAAGCCCTGTAAAAGAATTGCCTCTTGTTCTGTAGAAAGATGACCAGCTTTAGTTTATACAGCTTTCCTACCAATATTTCTGGATCACAAGGACAATACATGAATCGATTCAATTGTTTTCCCAGAATGGAGCTCTTAGAGAAACATGTTTCCATCCACACATCCTGGAGAACTAAAATTGAAAAGTCTAAGTGCAGATTTGTTGAACGAATAAAATAAGTTAAACCCCAGCAAATACGCTCGAAAAATTCAAGTGATAGAGAAGATTTTGAAAAACAACATTTAAAAATCACCTAAAATCTCACCATGCAGAAATAACCATTACTGATATTTTGTGCATGTTCTTCCAGAATACTCTCTGTGAACACAGACAGGTGTAAAGCCTGAAGCTATATAGAAGTTCTACAAAATAGTCCAGGGTTAATTATCCCACGATTCCATATTGAAATTTACAAAAATGAGTTTATACTCGTGCAGTTTTAAATTAAAAGAATTATATTTAATTTTCAGATGAGAAAGAAACTGAAAACTGAAGAAACTGACGAATTTCAAATAAATGTTTCTTCAACTGCTAGAGAGACGGGTTCTTAAAAGGTCTCCCTAAATTAAGAAAATGTTTATGCAAGATTTTAAGAGCTGAAGTAATTGTTATTTTTAAACTTCTCTTTCAACATTAAATGGTATGTACTGACTCTCTAACAGGAAAGATGAGGAAGTTAGCTAACTTATATTTTTCTCCTACCCCTGTTCCTCCCATCCCCAATTTGATTTGTTATATTTACATGTGACCTTTAAGTTCTCTTCCTCAGCCATACTTCCTACAGTTCTTTGGTCTCAGTTCCATTTTAAATGAATCCACGGCCTCTCAGTTCCTGAATTCTTTATTTTGACTCATTTTTTTTAATTGGCTGGATTGTTTTCTTTATTGAAATATAGTTGATTTATAATGTTGTGTTTATTTCTGCTGTACAGCAAAATGATTCCGTTATACATATATATATTATTTTTCATATTCTTTTCCATTACAGTTTATCACAGGATATTAAACATAGTTCCCTGTGCTATACAGTAGGACCTGTTGTTTATCCATCCTATATGTATAATAGTTTGCATCTGCTCATCCCAAACTCCCAATCCTCCCCTCCTCCACACCTCCTCCTCCTTGGCAACCATAAGTCTGTTCTCTACAACTGTGATAATCTCTAGGTCCATCCATATTGCTGAAAACGGCATTATTTCATTCTTTTTTATGGCTGAGTAATATTCCATTGTGTATATATATATCACATCTTCTTTATGGCTGGATTGGTTTTCAAGACAGTTCTTATTTGCAAAAAGGACCCATCGAGGCTATATTTCTTGAGCTTTTGATTCCTTGATGACAGCTGTCTGCCACTTTCATACTCCAAAGACAACTTGGCTGGAGATTCAATTCTTTTTTTTTTTTAATTAATTAATTTATTTATTTATGGCTGTGTTGTGTCTTTGTTTCTGTGTGAGGGCTTTCTCTAGTTGTGGCAAGCAGGGGCCACTCTTCATCGCGGTGTGCAGGCCTCTCACTATCGCGGCCTCTCTTGTTGCAGAGCACAGGCTCCAGACGCGCAGGCTCAGTAGTTGTGGCTCACGGGCCCAGTTGCTCCACAGCATGTGGGATCCTCCCAGACCAGGGCTCGAAACTGTGCCCCCTGCATTGGCAGGTGGATTCTCAACCACTGCGCCACCAGGGAAGCCCCGAGATTCAATTCTTGAGTGACCGTTTCTTGCCCTCAAGCTTCACAGATGCCACTCCAGGATCGTTGCTGGAGTCGATGGCCAGTTCCCACTGCGGTGACCTCTGCGCCCACTGGGTACTGGACGCTGTGGTTCCACTGGGCTCCCTGGTCCCTCCTCTCCAGGACGTCACTTACTGAGGCCACACTTGGCCTGCTCCAGTCACCTGAAGGCCATTGCTGCCCTTCAGAAAGCAGAGGTGGTGGACTGCTAGCTCTGGGCAAGTCTCTTCTGGCCTCCCCACCCTGTGCTGTGCCCAGAGCCACCTCTTCCTCTCTCACAAGGACAGGAGCAGACCCTCCTTCCTCTCCCACTGCCCGCCTTCGACGTGAAGGGAACTCTGGTGGCTCCTCTTTCCCTTCTTCCCTCTCTCTTCCCATTGGATCTAGAATGCACGCAGCCATCGCTCCCTCCCCTTTCCCTGAATAAGCCACCGTTTCTCTCTCCTCCAGTCTTCTTTCTGCTTAATTTTCCCACTTAAGATCTGCAGTTGAGTTCTGCCCTTTGGGCACACCTTGTTATTTTAGTTCTTCTAGTACCCTAGTGGGTACCAAAGAGGTCTTCTTATATACTCTTAATATTCCCATTCATTCCAAAATGGTACATATGACATAACCAAAGACTAACCATCCCATGATTCCATGGCAACATTCTGGTATTAAGTACTTATCTATCTTTCAAGGCAGGTAAATCTCCAGCTTCTTCAAGTGTCACTCAGTTCACTATCACCTACTCTCTCCCTGCTGCATTTGGACTGCATTTTTAATCTTAGCACATGGAAAGTCCAGACTGTATGAATAGTTATCTTTTTAGATTGTGTCAAAAAGCCTCTTAAACATTTGCTGATAAAGGAGATGTCTTAAGAATTCTATTACGTGCTCCAGGGCTCAGGAAAAAAGGATGCATGAGGGAATAGCAAAATAAGTGAAACATCAGGATATAGAATTTAACCATAATAATAGTTAACAGAGTGCTTCTCATGTACATGGCGCTGCTTTAAGTTGTTTACAGAAGTGATCTTGTTCCATCTTTACAACGACCCTAGGAGAAAGTACTATTAGTGTCCCTGTTTTAAAAACAAGGAAACTGAGACCTAGAGGAGGTAAGGAATTTGCACACATCATACAGCTAGTAAGTGGGGAAGTCCGAACCTGAACCCAGGAGGACTAAGAGATGCTCTACAGGGATTACTGTGAGGGAAATAGACTGTCCTCCATCTTCACTTTGGTTTGCAAAGATATAGGCTTATCGAACCACGAATTAAAATTTTGGTTAGGACTAATGAACTTCCTTCCTGTGAAAACAATGGGGTTCCATCCCCAAGAGGTTACAAGCTCCCTGTGTAAGTGTCCCAGACAAAAATGACACCTTTCCATGTGTGACCTTAACACACACTCTTCCATTCCAACCAAACGATGACCTCATGCTGTCGAAGGCCAGGAATGTGGGTTGACGAGGAGAAAATAACAGCTTGCTTTCACTTTCCAAGCGCAAGCACTGCCAGCCCAAGACGGCTCTCCCTGCCGTGTGCTCTCTACAGCTCAAGAGGGCCATCCGTGTGCCAGACAGATTAACCACGTGGGGAATTTGATACAATTACTCCTGGGAGGGGGTTTTTCCACTACTCTCTAATCCAATGAAGCCTGCGCTGGCAAAGGCAGATGAATTGAGAGAGTGACTAAATAAGCAGAGTCCTTGGAGGTTAGAATACAGTCTGTCTACAAGGGGAAGGCATTTTGCCTTTAGTCTGTCTGGATTTCTAATATCTACTGCAGACTATTAATCGTGCCGACCAGACTCTTGAACTTCTTTGAACTGTTTTACATTTAATCAGAATCGCAACCCACCCCCCCACCCCCGACCCCTGCTCCCCGCAAAAAAGCTACAAAATCCTGCCTGGTTATTTGATTTAAATGATTTTAAATATTTAAACAATGGTTTACCTGGAATACATACCCAACCTGGAACATATGCTTAATAGCTTTGAAATGGACTCAAACAAAACCAAAAATGCAATTGCCTTGCATATCATGAAATCATGAGAATTAACAATTAGCCACAGACTTATTGTTCATTTCCTTTAGATTTTCTGTTAAAACATTGGCTATCCTAGATTTCATAGGAATGCTATGGAAAAAAATGTAATAACTTATTTCGATCTAATTTTCTTAGGTGAGAATGTGGCCCAGAGTTTACACTTTAATGTAGGATTCTGTATGTTGCAATGTCACCTGATTTTATTTGTGACCTTTACGTAAAGCAGGTGCCATGATGTACAAAACCACAGCTATCTGAAATCCAGCAGCATCCCTCCTCCCTGCGCCTCCACAAACATATTTTCCATGTATTTGCTGGGCTTTCACTTATTTTAGTCTTTTAGCAAATCTATATTATGTTTAACTCAGAGTTTTCTATTTCAGTTTTCTGGGCTCTGTGGATGGAAATGCTTTTCTCTAAGAACCCTATCCTGGGATAACAGTTGAAGCCAAATTGGCAATGTGGAGTGGTATGCAGGTTCCAGAATCATCAAATCCCCATTCCAACCACACATAAATTCCTAAACTTGCTTCAAGCAGCGAATCCGGGAAGTGAACAAAGTCTATGTGTTCCTTCTTCTACACTCAGAAGGTCAGGTGGCATGTTTCCACCTTAGGGCAGGGAGGGACTCAAGACCCATATGCTCTTGATTGCACAGTCTGGGAGGGAAAAAAAAGAGCAAACATTTGCCTAGGCCAGAAGAATGTTGCCACAAACCTGTCACCAAGATAGCCGCCAGAATTTTTCAAAGTGCAGAAAAAAGTAAATCTTTAAAGCAAAGCTTCTTTGGTGCTTTCTTTTTGAAACTTACTTGCTAATTTCCTTTTCTGGCCATCTGAAAGCCGGAGCTTCTGCACTAGCAACTCACAGCAAATAGGACCTGGTCCAGGGGGCTGCAAGACAAAAGCCTTCAGTAAAACCACAGCCCTTTGCAAATCTCGTCTGGACACATGTTCAGCACCAAACTTCCACATTGGGGAATATTCCAGAACACTTGAGGCTTTTGATTTGTCTATTTCTTTAAAAAGATAATGCTTCAAAGTCAGATGAAGTTGAGGAATTTGGGAGGTGATTAAGAAGGAGGTTTCTTCCAAGAAGATCAGTTCCAAAGTTGACATCCTCAGGGTAAGACAAGAATCTAACAGATCCCAACAATGACCATGTGGTGGTCTGCAAGCTTCGCCACCGGGCCGGTGTGAGATTTCACCGCCCAGATTTCACCCATTTGGGGTTTTGGTGGAGCAAGAATAAGGGGAAGCAGAGAAAATGAGGTAAAAACATGGCAGAAGTTATCAACAACCACCATATATCCTGGATTTTCCATCACCTGTGTTCATATCATGTCTCCGGTTGTTCCCATAAAAGTAGTCATACTTGCCAGGTAGTATGTCTCCGTTTCTAATTAGGAAAATTAAAATTATAAACTAGGTACAGTTTGTAAATGACAGGATACAGTTTAACTGCTCCCTGAGGGCAATGACTGTGACATATTTATCTATAGATTCCTAATGCCTTATATGACACATGGCAAATAAAAAGGGCTCTGTATATGTTGAATGAATGAACTGAAAACCAACTAAGCTGATGAAAATCAAGATAAATATGATGTGTGTGTGTGTCTGTGTGTGTTTGCTTTAAAAGGCAACCACTGAACTCCTGCCACCGTACCATTCAGTCAGCCATCTCATCTGATCTCTCATAGTTCTGATCTTATTCATGTGGCTCTAAATGTCTTTATCCTAGATGTAAAAGTGGCTATTACTGACATTCATATTTGGTCAGTCTATCTTAAAACAATATTCTAAAGATCTGACTTGTTTTTCTAACTCCAGGGATGGAGAAGGAGTACGTTTCAGACCACTCATGTCTGTGTATTATTTTTGCAGGGTGTCACTTTTTGGCTTAGAATAAGAGGATACAAACAGAATTCCATTGTACAAGCAGTCAGTTTTGCTAATAATAACACATGCCGAGAGCTCGAAGATTGGATGTTTATACATACTCATAAAATTGTTCGTGGAGGCAACCCTTTGTAAGGCTGGTTTGGGGAGAGAGGACTAATACTCATCTTCAGAATCTGCCTTTTACATCAAGTTTTCTTAGGGCCCTGCTCTTTCCAAGGATATGATCACATGCTTAATTTATAGAAATCTAAACAATGATTTGCCTCTTAAAAAACTTGGGATTCACCATTTCTGCCCCTCTTTCAAGTTGGCCTTTGGAGGTGGAAGGTCTTTAAGCTTAGGTTAACTGGAAAATGCTCTGAATAACCAGGTTCCAGGTGGGGAGTGCTTTCCAGGAATACCTTCCCTGGCAGAAACAGCCCTCCCTGCAAGGCTATCAGAGTAAAGGCGATGGGAGGAGTCCTCATCCCACCAGAGGGTCTTATTTCATAAGCCTTCTCAGCTGGCCTGGGGTCACCGGGTGAGGAGAGGCAGGGACACCACTTCGTGTAGCACAAAGGCCAAGCATGTTTCCCTCCGGACCTGGAAGCCACGTCCGGGTCCATCACGTGAACTGCCCAGAGCTGGGTCATGTTTCCAAGTCCCCCGCAATCCTGCACGAAGAGACTCCCTGGACCCCCAAGAAAAACAGCAGCACCAAGTGCCAACAGAGAGACATGATATGTGTGTTTTCTGGTTTCACATTGCAGCTCCTCTTACGACAGAATAACATCTGCAACGCCAGAGACCTATGAAGTAATAAATAACCTTTCCCCCAGACGCTTACCAGCTTTACTTTGCTTAGAGACACAACCAGCCCTGAACAGCTTATGATTTTGTGCCCTTCCACCTGGAGCGACATCACCCCTTCGGAGGGTGTAATGACCTCACTCTAGGAGGGAAGTGTGGGCACGGTCACCAGGGGCTGTCACCACTTGCGTGGCTTCGGGTGGTTCAGAACCTGCAAACTCCAGTCCAGATTCCAGGTGAAGGGCACAGATGGCAAACTGGCTTTCAAAGCAGGTCAGATAGCAAAAAAGTGGCTTCAGACCAAAAAGTGAGTGACCCAAAAGTTAAATGTAAAAAATGCATTAAAACCCACAAAACCACTTCCCTTCACATTCTTGATAGCAATCATGTTAGATCATTAAGTAAGCAAAGTTCAGAGAAGAGCATTCACACCTTTTACTACAGATCGCATCTGGGTGCTGGGCCCCAGCTCTCACACTGTTCTCCTGCGAGGAAAATGCTGATATGCAAGCAGTGGGGGCCGGACTAAGCCCCTGAGCCTCCCTGGTGGGCACATACAAGCCTCAGAGCATTCCATAGCTGAAAGGTCCAAGTCTTGTAAACATGTACTTATGCCAGGAAATTGTTGTGTATGCTACAAGATGCTGGGATGAAATCTGAGTTCGTCTGCACTCACTTTGGACTTTGGTTTTAGATGATTCATTTAGAAAGAGGTCCATACTTAGGTGCTACAGAAGTGTCACCAGTTACATAGTTGGCAACAGAGCCTCTTGCGTCTGCACTTTGCCTCTTTCAGGTTATGCCAACTCTGCAGAAACTTATCATTTGTGGTTGTTATCAGTTATTCATATCTTGGTGTGAATGAAGGCTGTAAGATTCCGTTTTTAAAGCAGCAGATGGACATAGGACACTTGTCTATGAGCAAGAGACTAATCACTGGAACAGGAGACAAAGAATAAAAAAGATAACCTTCATGCTCCTCAGGTAAAACACACACACACACACACACACACACACACACACACACACACACACACGAAGCATCTACGTTGTGCCTGGAGCCCTGCGGGCTGGGGGAAGGCAGAAATGAAAAGCCTCAGTTCTCATCCTGTTTAGAGTTTTGCCTGAGACCAGCTCGTCTGTTAGCTTGGAATTTGACTTTGCAAATCTCCTCGTGCTTCTAGGCAGACCTCAGGAGCAAGAGGACCCAATAAAAGGAGAAATTAGAACAGAAGAGAAGGGGAAGGAGCAGTGTCTAGAGTGGGGGCAGCGACAGAAACAAAGCAAAGTTCAGAAAAATGGTCTGTTTGGGAGACAGACCCAGACTAGGAGTCCAGAGACCCAAGGGCTAGTTCCACGTTGTCCCCGTGGAATCGTGGGCCCTCAGGAGGCATCCTTCCCTCTCCGGGTCCTAGTTTTCCCATTAGATAAATGAGGAGCGTAGACTCTCCCAGGGGTTCTCAACTAAGGGCCATTCTGCCCCCTCGGGGGTATTTGTCAATATTTCTTAATTAGTGTTTCCGATGAAGAGAATGAGAAAATGGAAAAAGAAAACTATACAAACGTATAATTTTTAAAAACCTTCCAGAAAAAAAAGTGCTTCAAAATACCTAAAAGTTGTATGATGTCTATGGATAAGTTGACAGAATTATTATCAACAGCAAGCTCTATCCTAATTAAAATCCTGGAGGACAAAGGAAAAGAAATAATCCTTTGTCATCTAAACAGTCAGGCTGACCAGAGGCTTCTGCACAACATAGGCTTCTCTAAGTGACATTAAAATCATGCCTGTAATGTCTTCAGGGGAAGAAAAGTATGATCCAGGAAATAATTAAACTGCAAATATGACACTGGAATGTAAAGACAATATTTTCAAATTAACAAACATTCTTCTAAAAATGGTTTCCAGGCAAGGAAGAAATGAATAAGAAAGAAAAAATAATATATAAAAATAAAAAGGAAAAATAAGCAAGAGTATGTCTGGTGACCAACAAAGCTATTTAATAAATAAGGGATTCCATGTTAAGCTTTTGTAAAACTTTAAAACAAAATGTAAATTTTATACACCATGGCAAATAAAAATTCTATAACCAAAGAAGATGGAAGGAAAAGAATAAAAGCGTTCGGAGTTAAAAAGAAAAAAAAAAGGGCTTCCCTGGTGGCACAGTGGTTGAGAGTCTGCCTGCCAATGCAGGGGACACGGGTTCGAGCCCTGGTCTGGGAAGATCCCACATGCTGTGGAGCAACTAGGCCCGTGAGCCACAACTACTGAGCCTGCGCGTCTGGAGCCTGTGCTCCTTAACAAGAGAGGCCGCGATAGTGAGAGGCCCGCGCACCATGATGAAGAGTGGTCCCCGCTTGCCGCAGCTGGAGGAAGCCCTCGCACAGAAACGAAGACCCAACACAGCCAAATACATAAATAAATAAATAATAATTAAAGGTGCTAATAATTAAAAAAAAAAAAAAGATAATACTATGAAAGAGATGCCACCAACCCTTCTTGGCAATTGTTTGGTGAGTACAGCCAACTCTTAAGAGCAGAGGTGCCCCTGTGGTTTTAGAGTGGGCTGGAGAGGGTCTAGAGTTTGCCAAGGGTTATAGAACCTTTCTGCCCTCCTGCCCCCGGTACACCTGGCAGGAAAGGAACCAATGGAAGAAGAAAAATGTTAGTTCCCTGAAGATGCCACAGGAAAACCCCTGCTCGAGCAGTTGGGGCTCTGCCTTGTCAGGTGCCTGGCACAGGAAAGGAGGTTCCAAACTGCCGAGGCCAGTAGGCTTGTCAGTCTGCCTTCATTCCACTACCCATCTGAGGCCTAAAATATCCCCTTAGCACTCTGCTGAACAGGTATGAGACCACACGCCTTACTACACTTTAGCAATAACCACACATGGTGACATGTGAAATTCTTCTCACTTTGCTGGGCCATCAGGACCCAGATGCTCTGTGATATGCTGATTAGAGGCCTAGTGGTGCTCTTCCCAGATCCCTCTGGAAATGCAGCGAAAAAATCATCAGAGAAGATGGAGAATACAGGTGTCCCTCAATTCCTGCCCAAATTACTGAAGTCGCCTCCTGACTGGTCTCCTCACAGCTATCCGGTTCCCCTCCAATCTCTTCTCACCAGCGTAGTCAGAGTGATTCTTTCAAACTCAAAGCGAATTATGTTATACTCCTACTTAAACACATAGAACGGCTCTGTAGTGCTCTGGAGATTAAGATGGAATTCCTTAACAGATCCCAAAAGGCCTGGCATGGATCCAACTGCATCCTGCCTCTCGAACATAAGATCCCACCACGTTCTCTGTGCTCCAAACACACTGGCTTTCTTTCAGTTCTTTAAAGGCTTCCTGTTTACTTCTGCCCCAGGGCCTTTGCACATACTGTTTCATCTGCCTTATGTCCTCCTCCTCCCAGGCCCTCACCACCCCTTGTCGCCTGGTTAATTCTATCCTCCCTTGAGGGCTCAACTCAATCACTGCCTCCATCACAAAGGCCTTGTCCCACCTCCTTCACTAGGTCACGGCACCATGAGCCTCACCTTCGTAGCTCTTTACACAATTGCCGTTATACAGTGATGTGCGCATAGATGTTCAATAAGCACCTACTGAACAAGCAAGCGAAAGAATCGTTCCCTCCTGGGTACAATACTCTCTCTGAACACACATTCTTATTTCCGTCTCTTTAGTGTTTCCATCCTCTTAGCATGGGAAGCTGTTGGCTGGACTCTCCCCACTGAGAGTTTTCCTTTCCTGCCAAGCCCAGTTCACCCACTCTTTCCTCTGTGAAATTCTCTCATCTCCCAGCGCTCACAAAATTTATTTGTCCCTCTCTGTGATCCTGTAGCTCTTTATCTGTATCTTTCAATTTAATTCTTATTAAATTAAATATGTAAAATATATATTTAATTATCAAATGTACGGTTTAATTAACATCCATTGTAGACATGTTAGTATTCCCCTTTGAATTCTGAACTCCTGGAGAAAAGAGACTCAGCCTACGTTACTGTTCTGCAAAGTTGTATGTGCTTAATAAATATTTGTTGAACTGAAATGCCACTCGTTAAAGCTCCGGTGATAGGGATAATCTCAAGTAGCCACTCTCAGATAACACTAATACCAGTGACATTCTACCCACTTGAGCTTCTAAGAGATGATACAGAATGCAGATGGGAAGAGGTGCTTTCTTCGCAGAGGGTGAGAAACTAAGTATATTGTGAACATCTTCTAATTAACAGTAAGTTACTGTCATCTTTGGGATTTCTCCTCTTGTTCCAGATGGCTGTCAGGGCAGTAACACTATTTCTCTGCATGTAAGGTTATCAGGTTTAGCAAATAAAAATACAGGACTCCCAGCTTAATTTGAATTTCAGAGAAACAAATATTTTCTTGCAGAAATATGTCCCCAATATTTCATGGGATATACTTATACTAAAAAGTTATTCATTGTTTATCTGAAATTCAAATGGAACTTATCCTGTATTTTCTCTAACAGTCTTAACCACATGCTTTTACCATATGGTTGGAGATGCTGTGATATTAACTGGTAGTTCCAAATAACAATATGCGTGTGCGCGCGCGCGCACACACACACACACACACACACACACACACACACAGGAATGCCGATACAAAATGATCACATGAATGTAATTCCGTCTCAGTGTTTACTGGTTTGTCTCTAAGGCTGTCATATCACTGACTGAATCATCACTGTCTTAAAGGGCGGGTGCTGGATCTATTTTATCATCTGTGTACAGTCCTTAGGGTGATGTTGCAGTCATACGTGCCGTTAATGCATACTTGTCTTGCTGCCTATTATGTTCAGGAAGAAGGAATGGACTTTGTTGATAGTTTTTATAACATTCTCACAGATTTAGAGTTAAATTCCAAAATAATACCATAGTTTCCCATATATAAAATTATACGTTAAAAAAAAATAGAAAAGCAGCAATCAATTTTGAATATTTTAAGTAAGTTAACCTGAAAGTTCAGGATTTAACTCACAATCAAATGTGAGTTTGTCCTAGGGCATAGGGTTGTACAGGGAGAAGAAAAAGCGTATATTTCCTGCAATTTTCCTGGAGACATATGACTTTTCAAGGAGGAGGAAATAAAAGTGAAGAATGAGACAGAGACTCTGATCAAATTTTCCCTTCAGAAATACTGACTGCTACAGTACATTTGCTCCCTGTAACCTCGATGGAGGTGGCCAGATGCCCACAACCGGGGAGGCTTTGTTTGATTTCATTATATCTTTTCCTCCCTTACAATCCTTCAAGGCGAGACTTTTTTTATTATTATTAACAAGAATTAAAACTCATTTTGATTTGACAAGTTTTTTTGAGTTAAGGGACCATGTGCACATGTGAACGTTGCAAAACCAACATAGGACTTTGCCTTGAGAACCTATTAGGACTAAAGTCTATGCATTTTCTTTTGACCATAATCTGATCCTTGTCTAGAGGTTTTTGCAAGAATATGTCCTGACCTCCTTGGGACTCAGCTGTTTGCAAGAATCTTAGATTATTAAGACAAACAGTCTTGTGTCCCTGCAATTTCCTCAGAAGATAATGTTTTATTCCTAGGCAACCATCAGGAAGCGTCAAAAACATCTGCTCAAGCCCAGTTTTCCAAAAGAATGATTTCTGTGTTGAAATGGAGCAGGGGGAATGCATTCCTATCGTCGCTCTCTCTGTTCTAACTTTTATTTCTTTTTTAAAAAAAGGCTGTGTTGACCATAGGATACAAAATCAATTTACACACAAAAACAAACCATGTATTTGAGAGACAGAGCTTCTTCTAGGAAAATAGACCTACACCAGGCTAGGAATGAGTTTCTCTCCAATAGTCACCATTTCTGACTTTGCATATTAAGATAGTGATGCTTTGCCTGTGGAAAAGGCTCTATATAACCAAACAGTGGAAGTGACATGGAACAAAGATGTCGATTTCCTAGCGGCTCCTTTCTGATCTCTGTAGTGTTTCTTTGACCATGGAAGGGGATGCTTTCAGGAAGCCTGGGAAAAGGTCAACCACAACTTCCAGGGTCTTTAACGCCAGTCTCCATGAATCATGTTTTAGTGTGTATCTGTGTGTGTGTGTGTGTGTGTGTGTGTATGTGTGTGTATACGGAGGGGTTGGGGAGTGGGGGGTGTCTGTGTGCATGTGTTAATTTGTTTTGCTCTCTTTAAAGGAAAGGAAGGGGCCCCTCGGACCCACAGAAAGCTATATTAGCACAGGTTTGCAGAGGCACTCAAAGCAAGCAGAGATAAATGAGTTAGCACAAGGTAGGGACACGAGAGCTGGTTTGGATATTTCAATGGGAACCTACTACTCCTTCACTTGATTGGCACCTTCTTAGAGCCTCCAAAACCCTTTTTTGATTTTTGCATTCATCTGTATTTTCAGCTGCCAGTGGGCCAAAAAGTTCATGACACGCTCAGGCTGGTAGAAAATGAGAATACCAGTTGTTTCTGGAGAGGCTTCCACTGCCACAGCTGAGAGTCCAAGGACAGACTTGAAATGAAGATCTAGCAGGGGTAGAGCTACAACACCCAGGACTGAAGATTAGGCTCTAATTCACATGGTTCACGTGGGGAGAGCAAAATACAGCCTGTGACTGACACGGGTCAAATAACATAGCCTCAAACCCGTGGGCAGAGCAGAAGCACACGAGTCTGTGGGGAGGTATTTATGTGAAGTCTAAGCAGGAGGTAAGGGGAGAATTCTGCCCTTCACCCCCCAACACACACACACAGACTCACACACACACACACAAACTCAGCCTGAGGTGTGAAGCAGCAGAGCCCATGGCAAACATACCCTGGAATTGATCCACAAAGAAAAGAACTGTATTCTTCAGTTAAACCTTGCCTATTCCCAGTTTTGCTTTATTTTCCCCTTGTAACTGTTCCCAAATCCCCAAAGTGGTTGAGTGTCTGTCACTGAGACTTTCATGGGTCACTGGAAACAAACCCGTCAGTGGGAGGGACCTGGATTCGAACCGGGAAGCCTGGAGTCAGGCTGAACTGGCTCTGCTGCCTGGGCAAATCACTTCCACAGAAAATGAGCAGGGCTCAGCCTTCTCCTTCCAAAACTGGGGTCCTAACATGGGTCCTGCCCACCTTGGAGGGAAGAGAGAGAGCCATGAGAACTGACGATGCTCCTGGACGTAACTTCTCCACAAGGAAGGCTGTTATTTTCCTCTGCAGTATGGATTGAGCTCCTTACTTAACTGCCGAGACTCCAATATACCCACCTGGTTAACACCAAACCCTCTGAGACGTCCCTATCATAGGTGCCCTGTTAATAAAGGACAAGAGACCCAGAAAGGTGACTTAAACAAAACCACAGCCACCACAGCAAAACGTCTTTTTTGTTCCCCAAAACCTTTATCTTGCCTGAAATGTTAGAATGGGGCTAACTATATTAGTTCAATTTGAATTAATGTTTCCATGTTGAGATACTTAAGATCAAGAGAATGAAATAATAGGCAACCAGTTTTTATAGGGCTTTATTTTTTATAGGATTGCATGTATTCTTTCCATTGTAGGTTATATTTCTTGAAAACCCAAATTAAAAGGCCACTTATCCCATACTCCATCGTTTCCGTATGTCTCCTCATAGGAGTGAAATTCTGGAGACATCTCCACAGGTGGAAAATCCAGGCACAGTGCCTAGAGAAATTAAAATATGGTACACTGACCCGTGGTTAAAGATTACAGTGAAAGGTAGTAAGGAATTTGCAGGTGTGTGGTTTATTCCCCCCCCTCCCCCATCTAGTCAGAAGAACCATTTTAATGGTGTTAACCAGGGGGTTCCGCCTGGGGCCTTGTTAAATTGATTTGCAAATGAGAACTTTGCAACTGGGCAGGAGGGTGAAGTTTAAAGGAACCTCAGAGCTCAGAGGAATGGGACGGGGTTGCTGTGGCCAGTTCTGGAATCTCAGAGCTGAAGTCACAGTACATTCCCCAAATCCTTTAACCCAAGGAAGCAATGGTAGTCAAGCTGAAAGACCGTCGCTGGACTCAGCTAACAGGTCCCTCTGGGATCTGGGGAGGAAGGATCCCTCTGCTGGGTGAAGCACGTGGGGAGGGTCCCAGGACTGTCAGCTAAAACCTCCCCGGTAGATTCAGAATGTGATTCTGGGCACCAAGCAGCCTCTCTCCTCTTCGGTGGTTAAGGACACCAAGGGATGCTTTCCCTTCCCATCTGTGATGCTGAGGAAAAGGAGCGATGTTGGAAGCCACGCTGAGGAGGAAGCCCGTGGAGGGTGACATGTGGGGATTCCAGCATGGCTAGTGTACAATGGTCTCATTTTCATGGTGTGTCAGATTAAATTTAGGCTTTGGCTACTATGCTTGTCATGGGGCTCTAACTCATCCAGAGCCAGCATTTCACAAATTTTATGACTTTACACCGTCTTTGACCTCTAGGGACAATGGCCAGTTGGGAGAAAGAGCAGCAGGGGCTCTCTCCCCTCCTGGTCCCAGTTTTCCCTCCCTCCTGTCCTCTCTGAAACACAAGCTGGGCAGTGGTCTGGCTCTGCTTTGGCCATACCCATCTATTTGCACACCTCTCCCCGTGGAGTGTCGGGAAGAGGGAGGGCTCGGGACCCAGACACCTCTGTGGGTTGGGGAAGGCTGGGAAAGACCTGGTCCTGGCAGGAGCCTCTCAGAGCCCCTTCACCAGGACCTCTACACTTACCTCATCGTGCCCCAGGAGGGCAGACCAGCGGCAGAGGCTGGGAGGAAGCCCAGACCAGCAGACAGAGCGTAACCTCTGGGCAGGGGGAGGGAAATGCAGTGTATAACCTGCCGACCCAGTCTGAGTATCTGCCGTGAGCAGAGAGCTATCCTGACAGGCAGACAAAACCTGAGGTGTATACATTCAGCCATTTCGAGCACTTACTATACACAGTTACGCTGTTTACCTAGTAGGTACGCATGGCTGACGCTGTCATCCTCTGATGCCCATTCTCCCCTTCCCTAGTCATGGAATGACCACCCAGAATAGAGACTACGTCTCCCTTGCAGCTGACTGTGGCCGTGTGACCAAGTCTGGCTGATGGAATGAGAGCAGAGGGTCCATGGGCACCTTTCAGGGAAAAGGCACATTGTTTTCACCCCCTCTTCCTGCTGGCTGGAATGAGCAGCCCTGGACCTTGTACTGAAGATAGCAAAGCACAAGACAGGAGAAACTTGAATCTCTGCAGACTTTATGAAGCCCTCAAGTAGCCCTGCAGCCTAACAGAGCAGCCCAGACCCTTTCCTGTCCAGACTGGGAGAGTGTTTGTAATACCTATCTCTGTATTCTGCCTGTTTTCCATAGAACAGCAATTTCTTCATCAGGGTACTTTTCTGGCACCAGTTTGAGGATCTATGTAAGCACGATGTTGAAAGGGAATAACAGAGTTACTAAGAGCATGAGATTTGAAGCCTGATGAGCCTCGGTTAAACGCTTGCTGTGTGACCCTGGGCAAGGCGTTCACCTCTCTGGGCATCAGGTTCCTCACCTCTGGTATAGGATTCCTAACCCCTACCTGACTGGTTGTTACGGAGATTAGATGATGCTCGTAGCTGTATCTGGCATGTGATAAGACCTCTTTGTGGTAAATTACAAAGAGAATAATCTCCATGTCTCTGGGAGAACTTATTTCTCCTCTCTCTCTAAAGACTTCACTCTCCAACTCTCTCTAACACTCCCTAACTTCTGCTTTTCCTTTCTATATTGAAATACCATTTTTTGGTTGTTATCACTCTACATTCTCTCACAAGTACTAAATGTATCCTTGTGTTCATACAACTGACGCCATCCTTTCAGATGCATACAAAAAATGTCATAGCCAATCTCATGTTTGTCTTAGCCTTTGGAATTTCACTAGAAAGACATGCATGAAGTCAGTTATAAATTGTTATTGCTAGACAGAAATTAGAATGGGGGTTATAGTTGCCAGGGATTTGGGGGGAGGGGTGGGGGAGGAGAGTTGGAGAATGACTGCTGATGGGCATGGGGTTTCTTTTCTGGGTGACGGAAATGTTCTGGAGTGAGCTAGTGACGGTGGTGGTACAATGCTGTGACTATACTAAAAACCACTGAATAGCACACACTAAAATGGTGCATTGCATGTATGTGAATTGCATCTCAATAAGTTGCCTGAGTCAGATAGGGGATGCCTACTTCCAAGACCAACTGTTATGCAAACGAGAGGGACTCGCCACCACCCTTAGAGATTCACAAGTCAAACACAACGGCGCCAGGACGCCAGTGTTAGATGAGGTGGCACAGACAGTGAGCATAGCACGAATTCAGGAAAAGGACTCATCCGTGGAGACTGGAGTACGTTTCAAGGAGAAGGTGAGACTTAAGCTGAGGATGAGGGAGGAATGGATGAACTTGAAGAGGTGAAATAAGAGACATTCCAAAGAAGAACCCAGAAGGAGTAAGAGCTCATGGTGTTGTCTTGACTTTGCTGTTGTTGTCTTTTTAATTTCATTTCTTATTACGGTGTTTTCAAGGGGAGATAGGAAGGCTGGCCTCCAGGGCAGAGGAGTTGGGAGAGCAAATCCTGGCAGGACAGGGCAGAGTAGACGGGTCTACTCTGATACTAGTTCAGCCTTGTCTTGACGTGGGAGGACCCCGGATGTCGGCGTCTGGGGCCCTGGAGCCAGGCAGTCACTTATCAATCTTTCAGATGCCTTCGAACACCTGCATCCGAGGTCCTCTAACCTGACGTGAAGATGACCTGTTGGGATGAAAACTCTTTCAGATGCTTTTGAACACCTGCCTCCGAGGTCCTCTAACCTGACGTGAAGATGACCTGTTGGGATGAAAACTCTTTCAGATGCTTTTGAACACCTGCCTCCGAGGTCCTCTAACCTGACGTGAAGATGACCTGTTGGGATGAAAACTCTTTCAGATGCTTTTGAACACCTGCATCCGAGGTCCTCTAACCTGACGTGAAGATGACCTGTTGGGATGAAAACTCTTTCAGATGCTTTTGAACACCTGCATCCAAGGTCCTCTAACCTGACGTGAAGATGGCCCGTTGGGATGAAAACTCTTTCAGATGCTTTTGAACACCTGCATCCGAGGTCCTCTAACCTGACGTGAAGATGGCCTGTTGGGATGAAAACTCTTTCAGATGCTTTTGAACACCTGCCTCTGAGGTCCTCTAACCTGACGTGAAGATGGCCTGTTGGGATGAAAACATTTTGACTGGCCTGGCCTTTGCAGTTGTTCGTTGTAAGAGTTGTCTAAAGTCTGAGGGAAATGAGGTTTCTTTGTTTGAAGCAAGCACAGTGCTGCCAGGCACAGGGGGAATTCCTAGGCAGCCATCTTATTTTATGTGGGTGTGTAGTGAAAAACCTCTCATGCTTTGTAAGCCGAGCAAAACCGGGGTAAGGCAGGAGCAAAATGAGTATGCACAGGCTTAAATACCACTTTGAAAATTCAGGGCAGACTTCATTGGCTAAACCACAGCACGTCTGGGAGGTTTCAGTGAAGAGGTTGGTTCGAGACCTTGATTTTTCTGTAAAATGCCATGGGGTAGTCGCCAAACTACCATGCCAGGTAAGCTGGTCGAGCTCAGGGCCTGGAAAGCCATACAGAGGTACAGATGGCCATATTCTTATATTCCATTTCACTGGAATATTTTGCAAGTTCCCTCTTTGGGGTGATGGAAGTCTGTGTCTCTGGCATCCTTTTATCCTTTGGTATTAACGTTATTATTATTTTGTTAGCAGTGTAGTATGACTGCTATTTAAATATCTCTCCCCCGTCCTGTCCCCAAGTACTTGTCTGCCATGAAAGAAGTGGTTTGGCCTAAAGTGAAAGTTTTTAAACATCCATTTTCCAGATGGACCTCTCTGTTAAATTTATATATATATATATATATATATATATATATATATATATATATATATATACCCAAAAAGCTAAACCATGTGGAATGCTCCTAAGTGAATATTATTGTTTACTAGACTTCTTATTCCATCTTATGGCATTTTATAATAAAATATCAGCAAGCTCGTAAAGAGGGCTTTTTTTAAGGTCCATAATCTTTCTAACCATAACAAAAGAGCAGTAAATATACTGTACAAGAGTGTGATAGAAAATGTGCTAAAGTATTTCCATAAATCAAACGTAGCACTTTGGCATTGACGCTAAAGTATTAAATTTAGTAAATTAGAACCAGATGATTTTAAAATAGAAACTTACGTAACTTTACGGCATGCTTTTTTTTTCTACACAAGTTTATCTTCATGAAGTCCCTTTGGCTGCTACCGTAATAGGTATTTAAGAGGTAAGAGCAGCATCTGGGTGTTATACATCTTTGTAATTCCCATGGTGCCTGGCATTCTGTTGGGCAATTAGTTAAGTATTGGTGGAGGGATGAATGAGATCTCAGCAGTGATTAAGGAGTACAACTTAATTGGCAAAGGAAATGTAATATAAATATTTACACGGATCTCCAGGTAGACAAAACACTGCAACCCTGCACTTAGCAGTAAAACTATGCCTTGCTTTTCCTTTCACTGTTAAATCTGTGTCTCTAAATCAACGAATTTAAAATAAAAGGGTAGATCTGCTTCTCATTTGGGTCACCAAATTCCCAAATGGAATTTTCCTAATACATAAGTCTCCATTTTATTTCTGCCTTCATAGGAGCCAAGGAATAATGCTCCTTCCTTTCATTTCTCTCTCTCCTCTCATTCACACACAATTTCACAAGGTAGCTGGTAGCTTAAGGACAAGCTGGGAATTCAGTGCAACACATAGACTGAGAAGATCCTAAATGTGGTGCCACAGGGGATACAGATGAATAAGGTATAGTCCATGCCCTTTAGGAGAGTACTTTTCGGCAGAGGCTTAGTCAGGACACTGTGGTTGCAAGTGAAAGAAGCTCAACCCCAACTAGGTTAAGCAGAAAAGTGTGCTTATTGCTTTAGAAATTGGGTTAAGATCAGAGTTCAGGCATGGCTGGATCCAGAGGCACACACAACAGGATCAGAGTTCTCGCCATTCCTCCACTCCAAGTATCTTTGCTTCTTTTGTGTGTGGACTCATTCTCTCTTGCTGTGGACACTCTCTACAATGAGGAAGAGATGTTCGCTGTCATGCAGACATTTGCATTCATTATCCAAGGAAAGAAGTGTCCTCTCTTTCCCAAGCTTCATTTATAAAACCTCAAAGAAGATTCTGCACTAGGAACTCTGGTCAGAAGAGCCGGGTGCAAAGCCTCCGCACGTAGCCCACTGTGAGCAAGTGAAACCCAACTAAGCACAAAGGAAAAAAAGAAGCCATCTCAGAGCTGTGACTGTTTTCAAGGCTACTGTTTTTCTCTGTGGAACACTGCCTTTGGGGCAAAACAAGGAAGAAGTAGGTGATTCTAATGTGCAGCGAAGAAGGACAGCCACTGCAGGCCAGCTTCTCCAACTCTGAAGGCACTCCAGCCATGTGGCTGACAGTGTCTCTGTGCTCTGGCCGGGTGTCAGGCCTGAGCCTCTGAGGTGGGAGAACTGAGTTCAGGACATTGGACCACCAGAGACCTCCTGGCCCCACGTAATATCAATCAGTGAAAGTTCTCCCAGAGATCTCCATCTCAATGCTAAGACCCAGCTCCACTGAACGACCAGCAAGCTCCAGTGCTGGACACCCCATGCCAAACAACTAGCAAGACAGGAACACAACCCCACCCATTAGCAGAGAGGTTGCCTAAAATCATACTAAGTTCACAGACACCCCAAAACACACCACCGGACGTGGTCCTGCCCACCAGAAAGACAAGATCCAGCCTCATCCACAAGAACACAGGCACCAGTCCCCTCCACCAGGAAACCTACACAAGCCACTGAACCAACCTTACCCACTGGGGGCAGACACCAAAAACAATGGGAACTACGAACCTGCAGCCTGCGAAAAGGAAACCCCAAACACAATAAATTAAGCAAAATGAGAAGACAGAGAAATATGCAGCAGATGAAGGAGCAAAGTAAAAACCCACCAGACCAAACAAATGAAGAGGAAATAGGCAGTCTACCTGAAAAAGAATTCAGAGTAATGATAGTAAAGATGATCCAAAATCTTGGAAATAGAATGGAGAAAATACAAGAAACGTGTAACAAGGACCTAGAAGAACTAAAGAGCAAACAAACAATGATGAACAACACAGTAAATGAAATTAAAAATTCTCTAGAAGGAATCAATAGCAGGATAACTGAGGCAGAAGAACGAATAAGTGACCTGGAAGATAAAATAGTGTAAATAACTACCACAGAGCAGAATAAACAAAAAAGAATGAAAAGAATTGAGGACGGTCTCAGAGACTTCTGGGACAACATTAAATGCATGAACATTCGAATTATAGGGGTCCCAGAAGAAGAAGAGAAAAAGAAAGGGACTGAGAAAATATTCGAAGACATTATAGTTGAAAACTTCCCTAATATGGGAAAGGAAATAGTCAGTCAAGTCCAGGAAGTGCAGAGAGTCCCATACAGGATAAATCCAAGGAGAAACATGCCAAGACACATATTAATCAAACTATCAAAAATTAAATACAGGGACTTACCTGGTGGCACAGTGGTTAACAATCTGCCTGCCAATACAGGGAACATGGGTTCGAGCCCTGGTCCAGGAGGATCCCACATGCCGTGGAGCAACTGAGCCCATGCACCACAACTACTGAGCCTGCACTCTAGAGCTCGCGAGCCACAACTACTGAGCCTGCGTGCCACAACTACTGAAGCCTGCATGCCTAGAGTCCGTGCTCCACAACAAGAGAAGCCACCGCAATGAGAAGCCTGTACACCACAAGGAAGAGTAGCCCCTGCTCACCACAACTAGAGAAAGCCCATGCACAGCAGCAAAGACCCAACGCAGCCAAAAATAAATATATTTATTAAAAAAGAAAAATTAAAAAATATATATTAAAAGCAGCAAGGGAAAAGCAACAAATAACATACAAGGGAATCCCCATAAGGTTAACAGCTGATCTTTCAGCAGAAACTCTGCCAGCCAGAAGTGAGTGGCAGGACATATTTAAAGTGATGAAAGGGAAAAACCTACATCCAAGATTACTCTACCCAGCAAGGATCTCATTCAGATTCAACAGAGAAATTAAAACCTTTACAGACAAGCAAAAGCTAAGAGAATTCAGCACCACCAAACCAGCTTTACAACAAATGCTAAAGGAACTTCTCTAGGCAGGAAACACAAGAGAAAGAAAAGACCTACAAACACAAATCCAGAACAATTAAGAAAATGGTAACAGGAACATACATATTGATAATTACCTTAAATGTAAATGGATTAAATGCTCCAACCAAAAGACACAGACTGGCTGAAAGGATACAAAAATAAGACCCCTATATATGCTGTCTACAAGAGACCCACTTCAGACCTCGGGACACATACAGACTGAAAATGAGGGGATGGAAAAAGATATTCCATGCAAATGGAAATCAAAAGAAAGCTGGAGTAGGAATTCTCATATCAGACAAAATAGACTTTGAAATAAAGACTATTACAAGAGACAAAGAAGGACACTACATAATGATCAAGGGATCAATCCAAGAAGAAGATTTAACAGTTGTAAATATTTATGCAACAGAGGAGTACCTCAATACATAAGGCAAATGCTAACAGCCATAAAAGGGGAAATCAACAGTAACACAATAATAGTAGGGGACTTTAACACCCCACTTTCACCAATGGACAGATCAACCAAAATGAAAATAAATAAAGAAACACAAGCTTTCAATGATACATTAAACAAGATGGACTTAATTGATATTTATAGGACATTCCATCCCAAAACAACAGAATACACTTTCTTCTCAAGTGCTCATGGTACATTCTCCAGGATAGATCATATCTTGGGTCACAAATCAAGCCTTGGTAAATTTAAGAAAATTGAAATCGTATCAAATATCTTTTCCGACCACAATGCTATGAGACTAGATATCAATTACAGGAAAAAATCTGTAAAAAATACAAACACATGGAGGCTAGACAATACACTACTTAATAACGAAGTGATCACTGAAGAAATCAAAGAGGAAATCAAAGAATACCTAGAAACAAATGACAATGAAAACACGACGACCCAAAACCTATGGGATGCAGCAAAAGCAGTTCTAACAGGGAAGTTTATAGCAATACAATACTACCTCAAGAAACAAGAAAAATCTCAAATAAACAACCTGAAGCAATTAGACAAAGAAAAATGTAAAAACCCCAAAGTTAGCAGAAGGAAAGAAATCATAAAGATCAGATCAAAAATAAATGAAAAAGAAATGAAGGAAACGATAGCAAAGATCAATAAAACTAAAAGCTGGTTCTTTGAGAAGATAAACAAAGTTGATAAAGCATTAGCCAGACTCATCAAGAAAAAAAGGGAGAAGACTCAAATCAACAGAGTTAGAAATGAAAACGGAGAAGTAACAACTGACAGTGCAGAAATACAAAGGATCATGAGAGATTACTGCAAGCAACTCTATGCCAATAAAATGGACAACCTGGAAGAAATGGACAAATTCTTAGAAAAGCACAACCTTCCGAGAATGAATCAGGAAGAAATAGAAAATATAAACAGACCAATCACAAGCACAAAAATTGAAACTGTGATTTAAAATCTTCCAACAAACAAAAGCACAGGACCAGATGGCTTCACAGGTGAATTCTATCAGACATTTAGAGAAGAGCTAACACCTATCCTTCTCAAACTCAGCCAAAATATAGCAGAGGGAGGAACACTCCCAAACTCATTCTACGAGGCCACCATCACCCTGATACCAAAACCAGACAAGGATGTCACAAAGAAAGAAAACTACAGGCCAATATCACTGATGAACATAGATGCAAAAATCCTCAACAAAATACTAGCAAACAGAATCCAGCAGCACATTAAAAGGATCATACACGAAGATCAAGTGGGGTTTATCCCAGGAATGCAAAGATTCTTCAATATATGCAAATCAATCAACGTGATACACCATATTAACAAATTGAAGGAGAAAAACCATAGGATCATCTCAATAGATGCAGAAAAGGCTTTTGAAAAAATTCAACACCTGTTTATGATAAAAATTCTCCAGAAAGTAGGCATAGAGGGAACCTACCTCAACATAATAAAGGCCATATATGACAAACCCACAGCCAACATCGTTCTCAATGGTGAAAAACTGAAACCATTTCCACTAAGATCAGGAACAAGACAAGGTTGTCCACTCTCACCACTATTATTCAACATAGTTTTGGAAGTTTTAGCCACAGCAATCAGAGACGAAAAAGAAATAAAAGGAATCCAAATCGGAAAAGAAGAAGTAAAACTGTCACTGTTTGCAGATGACATCATACTATATGTAGAGAATCCTAAAGATGCTACCAGAAAACTACTAGAACTAATCAATGAATTTGGTAAAGTAGCAGGATACAAAATTAATGCACAGAAATCTCTTGCATTCCTATACACTAAGGATGAAAAATCTGAAAGACAAATTAAGGAAGCACTCCCATTTACCACTGCAACAAAAAGAATAAAATACCTAGGAATAAACCTACCTAAGGAGACAAAAGGCCTGTATGCAGAAAACTATAAGACACTGATGAAAGAAATTAAAGATGATACAAACAGATGGAGAGATATACCATGTTCTTGGATTGGAAGAATCAACATTGTGAAAATGACTACACTACCCAAAGCAATCTACAGATTCAGTGCAATCCCTATCAAACTACCAGTGGCATTTTTCACAGAACTAGAACAAGAAATTTCACAATTTGTATGGAAACACAAAAGACCCCTAACAGACAAAGCAATCTTGAGAAAGAAAAATGGAGCTGGAGGAATCAGGTGCCCTGACTTCAAACTATACTACAAAGCTACAGTAATCAAGACAGTATGGTACTGGCACAAAAACAGAAATATAGATCAATGGAACAGGATAGAAAGCCCAGAGATAAACCCACGCACATATGGTCACCTTATCTTTGATAAAGGAGGCAAGAATATACAATGGAGAAAAGACAGACTCTTCAATAAGCAGTGCTGGGAAAACTGGACAGCTACCTGTAAAAGAATGAAATTAGAACACTCCCTAACACCATACACAAAAATAAACCCAAAATGGATTAAAGACCTAAATGTAAGGCCAGACACTATAAAAATCTTCAAGGAAAACATAGGCAGAACACTCTGTGACATAAATCACAGCAAGATCCTTTTTGACCCACCTCCTAGAGAAATGGAAATAAAAACAAAAATAAACAAATGGGACCTAATGAAACTTAAAAGCTTTTGCACAGCAAAGCAAACTGTAAGCAAGATGAAAAGACAACCCTCAGAATGGGAGAAAATATTTGCAAACGAAGCAGCTAACAGAGGATTAATCTCCAAAATATATAAGCAGCTCATGCAGCTCAATATCAAAAAAACAAACAACCCAGTCCAAAAATGGGCAGAAGACCTAAATAGACATTTCTCCAAAGAAGATATACAGATTGCCAACAAACACATGAAAGGATGCTCAACATCACTAATCTTTAGAGAAGTGCAAATCAAAACTACAAGGAGGTATCACCTCACACCAGTCAGAATAGCCATCATCCAAAAATCTACAAACAATAAATGCTGGAGAGGGTGTGGAGAAAAGGGAACCCTCTTGCACTGGTGGTGGGAATGTAAACTGATACAGCCACTATGGAGAACAGTATGGAGTTTCCTTAAAAATAAAAATGGAATTACCATACGACCCAGCAATCCCACTACTGGGCATATACCCTGAGAAAACCATAATTCAAAAAGAGTCATGTACCACAATGTTCATTGCAACACTATTTACAATAGCCAGGACATGGAAGCAACCTAAGTGTCCATTGACAGATGAATGGATACAGAAGATGTGGCACATATATACAATGGAATATTACTCAGCCATAAAAAGAAACGAAATTGTATTGAGGTGGATGGAACTAGACATACAGAGTGAAGTAAGTCAGAAAGAGAAAAACAAATACCGTATGCTAACACATATATATGGAATCTAAGAAAAAAAAATTTCTGAAGAACGTAGGGGCAGGACAGGAATAAAGATGCAGACATAGAGAATGGACTTGAGGACACGGGGAGGGGGAACTGTAAGCTGAGACGAAGTGAGAGAGTGTCATGGACATATATACACTACCAAACGTAAAATAGATAGCTAGTGGGAAGCAGCTGCATAGCACAGGGAGATCAGCTCGGTGCTTTGTGACCACCTAGAGGGGTGGGATAGGGAGGGTGGGAGGGAGACACAAGAGGGAGGGGATATGGGGATGTATGTATACATATAGCTGATTCACTTTGTTATACAGCAGCAACTAACACAACAACGTAAAGCAATTATACTCCAATAAGGATATTAAAAAAAAAATTGTCACTTAAAAAAAAAAATCTCAAAGAAGATCTCAGAGTCACTCTCTCTGGGTCACATGCCAATTTCTTGGACCAATCGCTGTGGGCAATGTGGGGATACATTCTATGACAAACCAGGCCTGTCTGCTGGTTAGGGATCTCCATTCGTGGATGAATGGAAAGTAGGGTATTTATGCCATAAATATTGACATGGCTGATTGGATGTGGGAAGAGGAGGAAAAAAGCAGTAAAAGATCAATTTGAACTTTTGATTCTAGGCACCTGGGACAATGGTGGCATCATAAATAGAAATAGAATAGTTAGAAGTAGCCACAGTTTCAATGGGAAGTTCATATGCCAATTAGTCATGTTTCTCCAAAGAAACAGAACCAACAGGCCAATAGGATGTGTGTGTGAGTGTGTGTGTGTGTGTGTGTGTGTGTGTGTGTGTGCCCAGAGAGAGACTGATTTAAGGAATTGGCTCACATAATTGTGGAGGCTGATGAGTCCAAAATCTGCAGGGCAGGCTGGCAGGCTGTAGACCCAGAGAAGAGGTGATGGTGCAGCTCGGTCTAAAGGCCATCTGGAGCAGAATTCCTTCTCCCTAGAGGGGCGTTAGTCTTTTTTCTCTGAAGGCCTTTAACTGATTAGATAGACCCACCCACATGATGGAGGCTTATCTGCTTTACTCAGAGTCTACAGATTTAAATGTTATTCTCATCTAAAAAATATCTACACAGCAAGTCGAGACTAGTATTTGACCAAATAACTGGGTACTGTGGCCTAGCCAGGTTGACACATAAAATGAACCATCACAATCTGTGAATACGAGTTGATGAGAAGCCTTTGGAATATTTGGGTGCAGGAGGAAATGAGGGTTTGGAACGCAGAGCACAGGTCAGGGGATGTGATTGTCATCAACACAGAAACGAGAGTAGAAGTCATTGGAGAGGATAAGATAGATAAAGGAGAAAATGCAGAAGAAAAAGGGCTAAGGATGCAACCCTGGGGAAAGCCAGCCTGAAAAGAAGACTAAAACGCAGTGGTCCCTCGGGATCCTCAGCAGGCCCCTCCCACGGATACCAGAATCTGAGGATGCTCCATCCACGGGCTCTGCATCTGTGGATTCAACCAGCACTGGACAGAAAATACTACACCATCTGCGGGTGGTTGAATCGTGGATTCGGAACCCGCGAATACCGAGGGCAGGGGGGCCAACTGCACCTATCGGTGAGAGAGGCTGAGGAGTAAGAAGAGCCCACCGCTGTGGAAGCCGAAGGAGGAGGCCGTTTCAGGACAGGGGGTGGGGGAGAATGTCGTGAGCAAGGGGATGCAAAGGACCGAGGAAAGCCCCCAACTTGGGCAAAGGAAGACGAGGATCTCAAGCCGCGCTCCTCAAAACGCCATCTGCAGACCCGCCCCGGGCTGCATGCTGCCCAGGCCCACAGCGGGAGTGAAACTGAGAGTGAGCACTTTGCAGTCTGACAGCAATTAGGGGTCATTTTATACCAGATGAATTCAATAATAACAACAACAAACAAGGCTTGTATTTCCTAAGTCTTTTTCATTGCATTTTCCTAGTAATGTATTTTTTTTTTTTAATATTACTAGGGACATAGAAGCCTCTAGCGGTATTCTTTTTTTTCTTTTTTCTTTTTTCCTTTTTTTTTTTTATTCATTTATGGCTGTGTTGGGTCTTCGTTTCTGTGTGAGGGCTTTCTCTAGTTGCGGCAAGCGGGGGCCACTCTTCATCGTGGTGCGCGGGCCTCTCACTATCGCGGCCTCTCTTGTTGTGGAGCACAGGCTCCAGACGCGCAGGCTCAGTAGTTGTGGCTCACGCGCCCAGTTGCTCCGCGACATGTGGGATCCTCCCAGACCAGGGCTCGAACCCGTGTCCCCTGCATTGCTAGGCAGATTCTCAACCACTGCGCCACCAGGGAAGCCCCTAGTAATGTATTTTTAAGTGGTGCGTGATGGCTCAGGAATGGAAAACGCTGGTCCTTTACAGCGGGGAGCTTGGGCTGCACTGCCCGGGATGGAGGTGGCTGGAGAGGACGGCAGAGGAGGGGCCAGCCAGGACTGCGCAGCTCACTGGCAGATGGTGGCAAGGAAAAGAGAGAGCAGAGCGCTTGGTGTGGTGCTGGGGGAAGGAGAGCTGTCAGAGGGGAGTCCTGAGGAACTGGAGAGTGTGGTAGTGGTCCAGGCTCGTCCACCCACGATTACAAAGCATAAAAATCTAGAGTTCTTTCATGACTCATTTGGCAGCAAAACCTAACTGGATTGGCCCAAGGTGATGCATAGTCTTCATTTACCCACCGTGGTATGAATATGCACACATCTGCTGAAATCTGAATGAGTCTGCGTGCGGGATGCTGGCCCAGGTCCCACTGGGAGTTTTGTAGCATGCCATATAGACACGAAATCTGTTTCTAAAGGCTGAAATATTCTGAATTCCACAACTCGTCTGGCCTCCAGGTTTTTGAACAAAGGACCGTGGATCTGTGTTTAGGATGAGGAAGGCCGAAACGTTCTTTTAGAGAGCAGGATGGGAAAGATCAGGGGTGGGAATGGGAGAAGGGAGAGGTGGGGAGCTAAGTCCCGGGGTGGGTTTGAGAGGGGACGATAAAAAGCACAGAGCTGTCGGGTAAGGAGGGAAGATTTTTTTTCCTGGTGAGCTGACTGCACAGGGGTTGGCTTTAGAAGATAGAGAGTGAGTCTGAGATGGGAAAATGTAAAGGTGAGGAGCACGTAGCCTCCGCCTTCTAGGGACAGGAGGACCGTGGCCTTGATGCTTCTCCCGACCCTCGACCCTTCCTATGACCAGAAGCTCCACAGGCTGGTTACAGCATGAGTCATGAGAACCGCAGGCATCAAAGTTCAAGAAAGCCTCCCCACCCTTGTCTACATCTTCTGGTCTAAATCACAGGGTGCCAGGACTTAAGCAAATTAAGGGAACTCATACTTAACATCTGTAAACCTCAGTGCTGTGCGTGAGTGAGCCTTTAAGTCCTGTGCTTGCTCGTTAGCTGGGCTGCTCTTCGGCTCTCCTTACAGAGGAGAGAGCTGCTCTTTATTTCCCAGCTTCAGTGGGCAGGAAGGAATGCGCCGTCCACACGCGCTCGGCAAGCCAAGGGTGGACGCTGGTGTCTCCACAGCCGCCCAGTCTCCGGCCCACGCTGGAAAGGCATTCCTCCGGCAGACAAAATAAAAGATTGCTGATAGCTGGAGTGCTTTGTTTGCTTTCTAAAATGAATCAAACTCTTCAAAAGCTTGGATTCAGCAGCGCCGGGTGTGCTGCGTTCCCACATCACATTCCTACCGTCTTGCCCTCCCCACTCCGACCCCAGGCCCTGCATTACTCAGATTCCTTCGACTCCCTCATCAGCGCCAGCTGGCGGCCGCCTGGGCTGCTCAGACGGGCCGGATGCCCTGGGACAGGGCCTGCTGGACATTCACTGGCCTCAGCTGATGAGGGCGGTGGGGGACAGAAGGCAGGGGCTCTTGAAGGACTGGGTCAGAGGGCTCTTGTTGGGCCCCAGGCAGGAAAATGCATCTCCAAACCCTAAAGAAATGGTTTATCCTGTGCCTCCAGTTAAGTGACTATTGGGGGTTTGAAACACCGCCCCCCCTTTTCTTCCCCACCCACCTCCACCCTGGAGTCACGCTGGATGCCAGATGGGGAGGGTGACTTTTAGCGGCCCGTGTGTCTGGAGAATGGTAAAGCTCAGGAGCGGATTGGAAACAGAACATCTAGCCCATCCGGGAACTTAGGGCACGCAGTCCATAAATCTGTCCGCTCATTCCACCTGGATGGTAGCAAAGAGTGGAGAGTGCAAAGGGGATGGCAAAGCTCTAGCGTAACGCGCCGTGATCTCACGTCTAGAGGGTGATGTGCTACGTATGCGAGGAGGGGTCAGGAAGACTTTTCAAATTTAAGAATACACAAAGGAAGAACAAAAGTTACCAAGAAGGAAACCATGGCGCCTTTGTCACTGCTTATTTAATACATATCGTGTAGCAATATCGCTGTGCTGGACCCTGCCTTCAGAAGAGTAGAGGCCGTCTTCCGTCCAGTCACGGCACTCCTGCTTCTTTGGTCTTGGCAGATCACCTTGACCTTTGTAAAAACCCACAGTCCAACTTTCTACCAGCAGAAGAGATTTCCATGACAGTTTCATATAACAAATTGTTTATTTGGACAAGCTAAAGCGTGCAATAATAGAACACCTCAGGGTGGAGAAAACAGGAGGGAGCGTTTGCCAGCAGCCTGCACAATTTTACTGTTAAAAACTCCTTCTGTTCTACTGAACTTCATTCCTTTGCCCAGCTGGTTACATATAAATAGTAGCAATCTAAGCCTTTGCACATTTATGATGATGAATAAACATAAATCTTTATTACGTGTTTCTAACTTTTCTTATTATTTCACCCCTAAGTTAACGTCCCCAAATCCTTCACGTAAAGAAAACACTAAGTGCTAAGATGACGCCTCACAAATGCTTGTCATATTTCACTAGAATTGAGTGGATTTACTCGACATATAATTTAATCGGTTACGTTTTTTAAGTCCTTTGTGGGGGGAAAAGGTAGTAATTAAGTATTCTAAAGTTACAATATCAGCAGTATGTAGGTGTATATATATATATCATCAGAAACTTTACAGCTGCACAAGTTTTTCAAAAATCAAGTCAAGGTATTGCCAACAATCGCCCCATTTACAGGAGTCTTTGTAGCATGTTCGTGACACGGTATTACATGTATTCTTGCATGGTTTACCAAGGACTCAGAGGGCCCTAAGACACTCAACGTTAGCACTTCACCCTTGACAAAACTAAAAGCCACCTCGTAGAGTCTGGGATGGATGGCAGAGGGCAGTGGGAAGGGGGAGAGGGTGGTGGACTTTTAAAAGGATGGTGACAGTGACACACTTACAAACGTGACTGAGTGAAAAGGGGCAGTCAGACCTTGTAAGGGCTTCACAGTGTGGGAATCCACATGTCATGCGTGAGGGTGAAGAGAGGTCTGGAGGAACCACTGCTAATCTCTTTAGAGCCCCACCTCACCCCAGGTGGCTCGTCATTGAGTGAAAACAAGAAATAAGTCAGGGAGGAACCAAAGCAGAAGTAATTCAAGGATCATGAGTCAACAGCCTTTTTAGTAAACACCACCCTCCATCTGCAGAAACTTAACGTTAAAACAGTGCTTTTAACAACTCTTTCAGCAAACAGATATTCTTCCTAGGACACTGCTGTGAAAAGCGGGGAAGATGGGTGGGCTTTGAGTGGCCTTCATGAGGTCTCTTGTGCCAAAAGAGGAGTGGAGGGAAAGTGAATGAAAGCTCCACCCCACACACATGAAGAAGCCTGGAGACTGTTCTGAGCGTCTCTCTAATAACAGACTTTCATTCATTCCAAGAGCTCGACCCGCTCAACAGATACACGAGGGCGATTGCCTAGAGTGAGAGGTGTTCTTCCCCTGCCTGCTGAAAAGTGGCTTATTTCTTTCATATTGACATCGATGAAGGCTGGGCGCGTGGACAAGGCAGAGGGCTTTGAGAAGACATAGATGCGAGGCGGTTACCTACACAGGTGCAGAAGGGGATATGACAGAAGGAAAGACAGGATCCTCTCCTACAAGTTGCTTTAAATCTCACTCTGGGGGAGGCACCCTCACGGGTGAAACCGTACAAGGCAATAACTAAGCACTAAATGATATACCACACACAAAACGCTGTATACAGAATCCTATGAGGATCTTTTCTCATGTGTAGATTCCAAGGCCTGCGGAATCCAACTTAAAGGGGAGAAGCCGAAGCATCCACAACTGGTTTTTAAAGGAGCTCAGATTTGGGAAGCCCTGACCTAGGCCATAGGTGATGAAAGACCAGGGGTGCGGGGGTGGGCAGTGGAGGAATCAACAATGGAGAGATTTTCTAGAAAAGGATCCACGCAGGAGATGCGGCGCAAACTGGGGGGGAAACGAGATTTAGGTAAGCAGAAGATGAAAGGAAGGCAGTCTAGGCAAGAGGGACCACACGCACACACACACACACACACACACACACACAGGCTTGAAAGTATGAGTGAGTAAGATGTGTGTGTGTGTGTGTGTGTGTGTGTGCGCGCGCACTATTAGCCTTAGTCACGACTCCAGAGCAATACGTGTTCCTCAGGTAGGCTTAGTCCCACTAGGGTAGAGATGCTAATTTATCGAACTGACAAATGGGGGTTCAGATAATGAAGGCACCCAGAGGAAGCCTGGCAGCCGTGTAGCACACAGACCCGGGAGCCAGAAAGCCTGGGTTCACATGCCAGACCTGCCACTCCCTGGCCTGGACCTTTGTGCAAGTTGTGGAAACCTCTCCGAGTCTCAGTTTTGTGACGTGTAAAACTAGAACGCTACGACCCACCTCGTTAGGCTTGTTAGATGAATATTAAGAGAAATGATGTTTGTGACGGCCCAGCACAGGGCCTGGTACCTGAATGAGCCAGGGGGCTGAAGGAGAAAACCCTCCATGGCTCATCTTTGTTTGGGGACGTTTCTGGAGACCTGTGGAATTGAAAAGTTGCTGCCTCGGATTATTTTTTTGCAATAACTTTGTCATAATGAAGATTTTTTTTGAAATTGGTATCGAACTAAAAATGGTAAAACATGGCTCTAGAGTGGGTATTTCTATGTTGTTTCTCTGTGGATGTGGCAGAATCTATACTTATCTGAACTCAGGGATGGATATATCTTGCACTCTTCTGGAGCATGAGTCAGCAAACTTGTTCCATGGAGGGCCAGATAATACATTTTTTCGGCTTTTCAGTGTTTAACCACCTCTGTCGCAGCTGCTCAAGTCTGCTGGTGCAGCTCACAGACAACGTGTAAATGAATGGGTGCGCCTGTTCCAATAAAACTTTATTTATAGACATCTCATGAAATATTATCCTTCTTTAGATTTTGTTCCAAACATTTATAAATGTAAAAGCTATTCTTAGCTCGTAGCTCATATAAAAACAGGCAGCCCACAAGCCGTAGTTATCTGACTGACCTGTGTACAAGAGCCAGGACTGGCAACAGGCCTTGAGCTGGTTCTGGAGAGGTGCATCCTAGCTCCAGGTCTAATAAATGTAAACAGCACTCCCGCCCTCAACCACGAGTTTCCCCACTGCCTTCCTAGGCAACAGGCAGAACCTCAAGATTACACAAGTCCTTTGAAGATGCGCGGGTCCTCTTACTCCTTCATTCAGAAAGCATTTAAGCTTCTATAAGGTATAAGCCTGCAGGGCACACAGAGTTGAACAAGATACCAGCTCACCTGGAAGCTGGGGAAACAGACATCAACAAATCATCATGATACAATGTGGTGAGCCTTATGCTAGGGCCCTGGTCCAAGTACAATAGGGGCATAGTACAGGGAGGGAGGGATTCATTCTGAAAAGACGAGGTGGGCAGGGTTGGGGGTGTAGACAAGGAAGCACAAAGAGTGAGTGTTGGCACTGGGCTTGATAACAGAAGAGTGAAGGGAGGACATTCTGGGCAGAAAGACCCGTCCGTGCAAAGTCAGGACTGTACAAGCGTCTTGGATTCAGTGAGTTTGCCCCTCCACCGCACCCCAATGTGTGGCTAAAGTGTGGGATGTGGGTTGCGAGGGGAGGTGAGATGAGGCCAGAAAGCGAGGGTGGGATCCGATTATAGTCCAGCCCAAAGCGTGTGGATCCTGTTTTTAAGGCATTGGAGTGTTCCTGGAGGTCTTTAAACATAGTAGTAACGTGATCAGCTCTGTATTCCAGAAACTAAGCAGGTAGCAATGTGGAACATAGACCAGAACAAGGAGAGATTTCAAGCAGGGTAACTAAAAGGAATGGCTGGAATAAATCAGACAGGAGATACAGAGGACTGACCTAAAGCACTGTCTGTGGTTAGGATCTAACCTGGTGGCCCCCGGGCAGGGCTCCCCCAGAGCAGCAGCTCCGTCGTCTCTACCAGGGGCTGGACTGGATGATTCCCGAGGTTGCTTCCTGCCCTCGCAGGCTCTGACTTTCCCCTTCACTCTCAGCGAGCGGCCACATGGGCTCCTCCTAAGTTGTGGATGGAAGAATCTCTTCCCTCTAGCATCCTCTCTGATTTTTTGCTGTATCCACACCAGTGCCCAGTGGCAGCTGGAAAATGGTTTGGATGGCCTTTTTGCCATTTCCCTTCCTCCGGCCTGCACGGGCGTCTGGGGAGGCCGAGAGAGTGCCGCTGAGCACAGGCTAGTGTCCGAGCCCTGGGGTCCTGACCCGTTTTATGAGGCCACCCATGGGAGCATTAGGGTGGCTACGTAAACCAATCGACAGTGTTTATATAGCACAGTTTAAACGGTATCTTTTCATCCGGAAGGTCAGGTGATAGATGGGGTGGGGGGGGGGGTGCTGCTTCTGTATTCATGGAGAGCATTTGTGTTTCCCCAAAGGGTTCTGAAGGAAACACAGCAGATGACACTAATAAAGTAACAGCTATCAGCATTATGTCAGCTTCATTAAGAAAGAGCTCAATATTTTTTAACTAGTAGTCTACTGTCCCTGAGTGTTTAAACAAACCAAGGGTAAAAACAGAGAAATAGATCATATCATTCCCTGCTCAAAACGATCCCATGACTTCCTGTCACACTCAGGAGCAAATCCAAACGGCTGCCACCTCCCTCTCTCCCTCCGTCCCCTGGGTACCCCTCTCTGGGCATCCTGTTCTTAAATACACCAAGCTCACTTGTATCTCGGGCCCTTCCCATGGGTCACTTCCTCTGTCTGGAATGTTCTTTCCCCAGATCTTTGAGTGGTTCCCTCATGTTGTTCAGATTCCTGCTTCAATATTACCTCCTTAGAGGGGCTTACATGACCACTCGCTCTAAAATAAGACTCTCCTCACCCACCTTGGTCTGTTTTCCTCTAGCAATTTTTCCTGCTTAATTTTTCTTCATGGCATCTACCACACCAAAACTGTACTATATATTCCTTTAATTATTGTCCTCCACTCCTACTAGACTGTAAGCTTTGTGAGGGTAAGACCTTTAACTGGGCTGTTCTTGTATTCTCCCTACCTAGAACAGCCGTGGCACGTGGTTGGTTCTGAATTGATATTTGTTAAATTAGAAAGCTGCCCGGTGGGAGGATGGCACAGAGATGGGGGGAGTCCTCCATCTTTTTCTGAATGCCCACCACACTTATAATATCAATAATAGTCTAATAGTGATAATAGTTATAATTAACATGATAATTTAAAATTAATTTATATCATATAACAATATTATAATGATATAGGATGTTAATGTTATATGATATAGTAATAAAATAATGTATAATAAATTTAATATTAAAATAATAATAATGTAATAATACTAATAAGCCATCATTTACTAAGGTCTTACTATGTGCCAAATACTATTAACTTCTATCCACATTAGCTCATTTAATCCTCATTATAACACTAGCAGGTTGATATTATTGTCTATTTTACACTTCAGGACACCAAAATTAGGAAGTTAGAAATTTGTTGAGATTCTAACACACGTTTACCTGACTCCAACACCCTCATGCTTTTCTCTATGTTACTAACAATTACAACGACCCAAACCACCTTAAAATAAACTTCAGGTAGGTTTTCAGGTATATTCTGTACAGGACAGAAACAGGAAAGTAGGAGAGCCACGTGGTGTGAATTAAGCTTTTACCTAGAGAAAGAAAAAGCCCTAGCATATGCTTTGGGAAACTCTTTGAAAGCATTAAAAAAGGGTGAGATAGTGTTCACTATTCAGTGGTACTCATCAAACAAAACAGAAGGCGGATTCAGCTTTACTGCTTAGGAAGCCAAAGGAATGTTATCTAGATCTCCTGGAGGCCACAAGACTCATCTTACAGATGAGAAGACCTTTGACTTATCCAGGCAGACACCAAAAACAATTTCCTGCCAGCTAGACTCTCACATAAGTCTGTGGGACCCTTAGGAAGATCCTTGCAGTGTAATATGTCGCATGCTTAACGTGTATTCAGAAGGACCTTGCAAAATCACTCAGGCTCATTTTCACTCTAAGGCTAAATGAGGGAAAGAGGTAGAGTGGAGGTCCCAAACCTTGTGTCAACCTCACTATGACCACCTTGGTCGGGGCGGCAGGGTCCTGTCCAGGGAATAGGTGCCACATTAAACTGTGATCTAAACTCTGAGCCCTGTATCCGGAAACCACTTTTGTAGGACAGTTGCTCTCCTGTTCTTTTTGCTTAGATCATAAAAGTAGAATTTTTTTTTAATAAATTTATTTATTTTTTGTTTTGCTTTGTTTTTTTTTATATTTGGCTGCATTGGGTCTTTGTTGCTGTGCGCGGGCTTCTCATTGCCGTGGCTTCTCTTGTTGCGGAGCACGGGCTCTAGGTGCGCGGGCTTCAGTAGTTGTGGCTCACGGGCTCTAGAGCGTAGGCTCAGTAGTTGTGGCGCACGGGCTGCGTTGCTCCGCGGCATGTGGGATCTTCCCGGACCAGGGCTCGAACCCGTGTCCTCTGCATTGGCAGGTGGATTCTTAACCACTGCGCCACCAGGGAAGCCCCATAAAAGTAGAATTTTAATCCATTGGGAATTGGGAAGGAAAAAAAATCAAACTGATTCTGATCCAACCCAGTCAGGAGAAAAAGGCTGATTTTTCCATCCAAGTCGTGTAGTCTGGTAGGAGTCCTTCCCATTCGGGGACAGCTGTTGTCTGCACTCACCGAGTCTCAATCCTGAGGTCCCATGAAACGGAATTTTCCCCTCACTGCTCCATCCCTCAGAAGAGTTGCTGAAGGTGACCATTTCTGTTCTCTCCGGGGTGATCCTCTCTCTCTATAGAAAGCATGAAGTTGAACCAAATGTTCTGTGCTTCACTGGGAAAAGACTGAGTTTTTTAAATTAGGCTCGTCAAACAGTGGGCATTTTTTGTTCCCTGGATAATAAGTGTTGGTGGGTTAATGGGTCATCTTCAAGAGAGAGGTCAGAAGGAAAAACTGCAGTGTTCAAAGCTGGAGCTAGAAATGCCAGCCATCAAAGAACACAGTACTTGGTGAACAGTGATGATGTATAGGGCGTGCACTGGCCAGCCCCATCTAAGAGGTCACAGCTAACCTTTATCCTCAGCAAAACCAGAGAAGGTCTCTGAATGTGGCTGACACTCAACTCTGTGAGGCCCTCGTGAGAAGCCGGCCAGGGAACCCCTGGTGCCTGAGCTACCAAGTTCCTTTTCACTGAGGGAGAATTGTATTCTGGCTCCTTGCAGACTGACATTGCAAGTACTTTGAACATTGAAAAGAACAAAAAAAGCAAACAGCCGCAAGAAAGGGGAGGGGAGGGAGGAGAGAAAGAGAGAGAGAGATATCAGCAGGGGTAGTTAGTAAAAAGGGGCCCGGAGACAGAAAACCTTTTGTTCTCCGAGTTTGTTTCATGTAGAGATTGTGAGGTGAACGGCTTTGAAATGAAATGGGTTTATGAAGGAGTTGCTAGGTCACAGGAAGCGCGACTGTCAGACTGCTTTCTGAATTCCATTTCTTTAAAATTTGGGTTAAGCTTAAAAAGAATTTATCTCCTTTTCCAGGGGTTTTGGGGGTGGGGGTGGAGTAAGGTTCGGGAAGGTTCCTGACTTTATTTTCCACCCTTTCTGACAATGTAAAAAGAAATGATCACATTACAAGTTCTTTGTCAGTTTTCAGGAGTTAAGGGTGGGCGGAGCGTCCGTATTACCTTGGCCCACTAGCCAATGGAGGGGCGGTATGCAAATGAGCTCCGTGCTCGGCCTGCCTCAATCAAAACAGTGAGCTCAGAGGCTCGGCGGGCGTAGCGGTGCCGGAGCTCCGCGCTGCGCTGACAACTGGCTGCAGCCGGGCCGTTCTCACTTTCATTTAGCCCAGCGCTCGATGGAGGGGCGGACACGCCAGTGCTTAATGCAGTCTAACTAGTGTAGGAAAACGCCTCAATTCACCGCTGCCGAGATGAAGTATAAGGTAAGAGAGTGCCTTTTACAGAAGGTCTCCGTGTGTGTGTGTGTGTGTGTGTCCGTGTGTCCTCTGCAGGACAGCTCCTCTGCAGGGACCCCTACTGTGCCCGATTGTGTTCTGTTCTGAGCTGGGTCTCAGTCACTGGGCTTGGCATACAAGCAGGCAGGCAGAGATCCAGCCTCTAAGACCCACGCCGGGAGCTCACAGCACACCCGGTCCACCTCCCCTGAAAGTCTGGCGGAGCTGCAGTAGCCACTGTAGATCAGAGGGTGTCTTAACTCCGAGCGGAGCGCGCCTTAGCTCAGCACTCCGCGCCCGGGCCTGGCCGCCACTGTCCCGGGAGACGTAGTAAGAGAGGAATCAGAACTGCTGAGCCTCTCAGCCTGGCTCTTCAAGCAGTTTTCAGCCTTTGCTTTAAAGCGTTTGCTTCGGGAAGCAGTTTGCCATATGTACTTTTAGTGGGAGAAGTTCAAAGCCCCAGGTACCCTTATACAGCTGATGATGGAGAATTTTGACATCCATAAATGACATTGGATTCAGAACCAATGAGTACTTGCCATTTCTTGAAAACACTTTCATTGGCGTTTGAATGGACTGAGGGTCTGAAGGCTCCAGCGAGCTTATCGTCCCTGAAACTCATAGTAGTGTCAGACACTCAGCAGCATATTTTCCCATGCATTTCGCACCTTTGTGTGTTTATTCTCGGCAAAAGGATTATAACTTATTTAGAATATCCCCTTTTGTCTAAGTTGCCCCCATCTAACCAGGCAAGCAGCTTCCAGAGGCCCTATTCAGAGCAGACTGCAAGGGATTGGATATAAATTTTGCTTGGAGGATGAATACGTGTGTTTTAGAATAGATACAGTCCCAGTGCGTTTAAACAAACATGCTGTTATTAAAACGCGTTTAGGCAAGGTGGTTATGCTTTGGGATTGGCAATTTGAATTACCTGTCTGACCTTCAAGATTGTGCTAGCTGAGAGCTACTTTGCTTTCTTTCCAAATTACCTAGGTTCTGGCTCATCCTTTTTTAATGTGAGGTTGTAAATACTCAGTTCTGGCTAATAGCCACTGGCTAACCTCAGTGATAAACCTGTTATTCAAAAGCTATAAATCTTGTTCAGTAGCTCTAAATCTAACTGTTGAAAGTCTCTATTGTGATGCATGAGTTATAGTTCTCCTTGGAAAGGTTAGAACTCTCTGAAGGCAGAGGTATCAGTTATCACTGTACTATCAGCTTTCCATTTTCTACCTCAATAGGAGAGATCAGGGGAATGGATAATCCTGAAGATTCTTAATATTTTTGACTTTAGGATGCACCCAGAAACAAATCCTTCTACCTGGCAGGAAAGCTCTCTTTCTTGAAATGGTTCACCCGTATTTCCACAGTTCCCTTATTTTGAACAGTGATAGGATATCATAATGTCCTATCACCAGATATTACTTAGCCTTCAGTGAATCTTTGCCCCTCTTCTGCCTATTGTGAATGCCTTTAGTTTCATAAAAACCAGCTTGAAGGGGAAAAAAAGAGAAAATACGTTCCTACATTTATTATTGGAAAGTATAAATGGCTGTTTTTAACGTTGAGTGCCGCAATCTGGGAAGTGACAAAAGTGACAAAGTCTAAAGTCACTTTTATTCAGTGACCTCATCATGTTTAGTTTTACTTTTGTGGAAAGAAAACATCATGGCAGCTGATGCTGTGAACTGTGGTTGCCATTCATGGGGAAAACCTGCCTCTCTGCCGGGTCTTACCAGTGTCGAACACCCTGCCAAGTGTTGTAAATGTATGATTTTTTATTAGCTTGTGCACATCTTCACCATCAAAACTACTGACTTCCCCAACTAACCAAATGACAGATTGACACCTTGTGGTGACTATAAAAGGAACCAATAGCTGAAGCAATCTACTTTCCCTTTCTTATAAAGCCTATTTTCTCTCAAGTTAATAATGGACTTTATTTCAGGAGAGGATTTTGTAATTTTAAGTAGAGGAGGTGGCACAAAGGTAGACGAGTGATAACAGTTCTTAAGACTCACCATGACAATACAGGATTCCATATTTAAATCTCCAATTAACTCCATGAGGTGGTGTTAATACTTTATACTCATTTTCAAATGTGGAAATTGTGTCAAAGAGAGGCTAAGTAATTTATCCAAAGCCACACAGCTAAAAAGTGGCAGACCTGGGATTTGAACCAAGGTGATCTGGCTCCAGAACTTGTGACTTTAAACCACTGTTAAAGAAAGAACTCTCTGTGACCTCCCTAAAATGTGCTGTGTGACTGGTGTTTTCTTCTCCCAGGAAGTTTAAGACTCTATGTCATCTACAGTATTCCTGCACATCAAGGTAACGATTATATAAAAGACCTTTCGTGCTTATTGAATAAATCATAAGAACTCAAAAAAAAGTACTCCCGCAGAATAGATTCTTTTTTTTTGTTTTTTAAGACAGTAACTCTACAAAGCAAAGTGAAATGCATGTTTGGTAGTGTTGTTTAATTCGAGCCACTTAGGTAGTAAAACCAGATAATTATTAGATTGTAAAATCCTGGAGTCAGGAATTACCTTTTAGACACTATATTGCTCTAAACACTATAAATTTAGCACAGTCAGACTTAAAAATGCTCACTGAGAGATTTATAATCCAGCCACTCTTAAGATTTTTTTTATATAAATTTATTTATTTATTATTTTTGGCTGCGTTGGGTCATTGTTGCTGTGCTCGGGCTTTCTCTAGTTGCGACGAGGTGGGGGCTACTCTTCGTTACGGTGCGCGGGCTTCTCATTGCAGTGGCTTCTCTTGTTGCTGAGCACGGGCTCTAGGCACACAGGCTTCAGTAGTTGTGGCGCACGGGCTTAGTTGCTCCACGGCATGTGGGATCTTCCCGGACCAGGGCTCGAACCCGTGTCCCCTGCATTGGCAGGCAGATTCTTAACCACTGAGCCACCAGGGAAATCTCTAAGATTTTTTTTTTTAACCAGATTATCTGGTTTGGCTACTTCAGGGACCATAACTAGAGAACAACCAAGGCTCCACTCATTTTGAGCTTTTACACGCAGCTCCAGCTCAGCCGGCTTATACTTACGGTAATCTTGAGCACTGTGGAATGCAAGCTATTACTCTGGTGAATTTTTTTTGGTTAGCCTATATCTAGTCTATTTTGATTGCACTGTATGTATTTCTATTTGTTCACAGAAAGGGTGCAGTCACTCTCATATGCACATCAAGTTCCATTTCTTTTTAAAGGATTCCGTCTGAGGTTCTCTGACAGTAAATTGCGGGGGACTTCATTTATCAAGAATTTTCCCCAAGCTCCTCAGAACATACACAGCATGTTCTGGCTACTGGGGTTGGGGGCTATGCCTCGGTGGCCGTGGCTTGCTCGGGGAAGGCTTCCCTCCTGAGGGTCTGGGGGTGGGTTATCGCTGCTGTCTGCCAGGAGGGTAATTGGAGGGTGGGTGCACGGCTGTGTTTGAGCAGAGGCCCGAGGCCCCACCCACTCTGTGCAGTCCCAGGCCTGGTCAGTGCCCCACGGGCCCCGCCTGTTTGATCTCTAATAGCTGAGCAGCTTCTGTGGCTAGGCCAAATTTCTGTACCTCGTGTGCCTACATTAAAATGCTAAATTACTTATCTAGTCTGCCATTCAGCAAACTCATTCATGAATGTTCCGATTGAACATTAGAGGAGGTAGAGCTTAGAACACAAGTAAGAAAACTGCATTCTGAAATTCAGATTCGTGAGTCGTGAATGAACATGGTAAAGTAGGTTAGGGAAACCAGAAAGTGTGTACTATGAAAAGCTTTCTAGGGGACTTGGAAAATATTTTTATTTTCTCAAGGTGGCTTGAGAACATGTGATCGAGTGTCTTTGATTTAGTCGGCATGGTCATTTATAATCTATATAATTTCTGATTCTTTCCTGGCTTCAACATTTTGGTTTTAAATTTTTTATTCTCTTCTAAATGATGTGTTGCACACCCTCCAAATGAGAGACTCCTGCCCCCTGCCTCCTTTTTAAATCTTATGTGAGATCTATGCATTTAAAAGCACCAAAAGATGCTTTGAAAAAATTATTTGGTTACGTATTTATTTCTTAACTGAGCAAACCCATTTTCAGAGCTAAACGATTTACCTATACAGAGATCAGAGTCTTTGTAGAGCTGAAGATGTTCTGAGAACACCGATCTAGCAGGTTGCACAGTAACGAAGATTCCTTCAGCATCCTTTCCTTGCTGGAATATACATCAGTCCTCTTCTGAGAATTCATCAGTGGCTTCTACTCTGTGCCCCCCACTTCTAAAAAAACTTCCTCTCCACTTTTCAAGCCTCTTTGCCAATTCCGTCCCCTTTCATGCCCTTATGACCTCATCATCTCTCATTTTTTTCATTCAGGCATTCTTTATGCTTCTCTAATACCGACTTCTGTAGGGCTTGCCTCCCCACCTACACAGACGTGACACACTTAAAGCACATTCTGTACCCCCTACCTCCCTCCTCTCTTTGGACTCTGCTATGGGAAATCTTGGTCCCTTGCTGCTCCCGTTCATTTGCCCCTGTCTCTTTGTGCCTACGTGACTTGGTTCGTCTGTCACTTCCCACGAGTCAAGCCTCCTCATCCATCCACAGTATAAAAGAATCAGAAGCCTAAACCTTTGTCTCCCTGACTGTCCTATAATCCCTACAATAGGCTTTCTGTTTCTCACCTCTGCCCTACTCTGTTAGCACTACCTTACTCATTAACCTCTTTCAATCAAATCACTATCTAAATGATACCTGGAACTCACATAGGTTGCCCACTGGGGCTGTCCAGTTTTAGGTAAGCCCCACTGAATACGAGAGACTCACCCTCTATTTGTATGTAGAAGCCAATTGACAGACGAGTCCCTTGAATAAAAAGTATGATCCAGGATCTGTTGTGGCCTTGGGGGTGGGAGGCGGAGGTAGGGACTTGGTCTTCTGTGTTCTTGCAGTAGAGACAAGATAGAATATGAGGTTTGGGGAAAGGCATTTCTGTTTCCTGTGACTTGATGCTCTGTAACCTTGAGCAAGTTAAGCTCTCTGAGCCTCAGTTTTCTTATCTGTAAAATAGGGATAATAACTGCCTCATAGGATTGTTCTAAAGCCTAAGCAAGACATTTTCCATGGTAAGGTATTTACCATGGCTCCTGCATAATGGAAGTAGACAATGCTAGTCGGCCCCAGCTCTCCTTATATAAGTAGGTGCCCAATAGATGTTGAAAGGATAGTGTGGACTCAAGACTTGGTGACAGGATTATGTCAAAACCCCAGTCACTAGGTTAAGATAATCGAGTATTATTGAATATTCCATGGGCCTGGAGATGTCTTGCAGAAATGCAGATGGAAGACATAGGGATTTACCAGTACACCTCTGTCCCCACTTGCTAATATTTTAATGACTTGGTGTCTTCATTGTTATTAATAAGATTTGATATTCCTGAAATTATAGGACCTTGCTCACAGTAGGTACTCAACAAACATTGAATTGAATGTTGAATTACATATAATACTTACACAAATAGCCGTTAAAAGAGTCTCGCTGTATGGCATAGTGGATTTTGTTTCAAATCCCACTTTTGTTACTTCCTAACAGTATAATTTTAGGCAAGCTACTTCAGGTCCCCATTTCCTCATTTATAAAATGGCAGTAATAGTATCTGTCTCATCAGATAGTTGTAAGGATATAATATATGAAAATCATCTGTTTCTAGTACATAATAGGCATTTTTAAATGGCAGGTATTATATGATGCACCATAAGATACATATAATATATATACTCAGATATATCGGTGCAGAAGCATTATATACATAAAAGTGTAAGAGGAAACCTTTGCTGCAATTGTTTATCCACAACAAAAATAGTACCGAGGGAAAGAGAAAGTCATGACTGTAAAAAATCAAAGGTGACATGCCCAGGAGGTGAGTGGGGCTCAGGGAAGCCATATCCCTAGCCTACTGCCATCAGTTAAGAGTGATGGAGATGTAAAGTAAGAGGTGTTGGTGATATATTTTTAGATCATTTTAGGGTTAGAAAGAAACTTAAACAAATTGGTTTGAAATCCCAGCCCCTGGGACCATGGAATTACTCTGCAGTAACATATAGACTTAATTACCAAGCCTCCTTGCCAAGATAAACAAAACGGGGCCACTGGGAAGAAATCCTCTATTTCCAACTTAAAATGAAGAGAATAGCTACCAGTTACCTAGGCAATGGATGACTGCAAAGAGTATGGGCATGGAAAAGGGACGAAAAAAACACAAAAAAAAACCCTGTTTATACTTTGTCAGCAACACCCCCTCCGTCTTATTTACTTTGAACATTCCAATCATCCCCCTGAGGGAATTCTTACTAGTTAATGAGGACTCCGCAGGCCTGGGGAACATTACAGCTTAGCTGCAAAAGACTGTCTTCCTGAGGAATCTTCATTTTAAGATAAATGCCTTATTGGTGACCTTTTCCACCCTCCACTGGAAAGAGTGATTCAGAAGGTAGACAGTGTGATCTAGGTGGATTGAGGCATGTGTTTGAGGAAGATGGAACAGGCACTCCAGAAAATACGAGTAGTGATGGTGTGTGACCGTGATTTTTCAGGGTTGAGATGGAGGGTGGGACAGCTGATCATGGAGATAATGAAATTGCCAGTGGAATGTTTTCAAATACATATACTTGGGCCTCATCATGGACTACTAGATACAGGTTTATTCTTTTAAAAAAAAAAAGGCTAGTCCCTTTCCCTCAGCCTCTTCCCCAATTAGTTTAGCACATTAATTGTGCTAAATGGTATTTAGGTAGGTGGTGCATGAGCCTTATTCAAAGGCTGTCATTCATATGGAGGCATCTTATCTCTTTGCAGATCTTGGTGTGTATGTTGAAAAGGAGAATTCCTCCTGGTAGTTCTAATATGTCAAGGTAATAGTTATAAGATGTTACCAAAAATGTTCCTTATGTGGAATGTTGATGTTTATGATTACCAGAAATAAAGACTGATCAACCATGAATATGTAAAAGTGCAAGCACTGCACAAAAACGTTTGATAGCTCATTTTGAATTTAATTCCTTTCTTTACTCTTTGTGTGTGGGCAGGGTGGGGGTGTGTGTGGGAGGGTGTTATTTGTGAAACTCAGTAGAAAGTTGCAACCACCAAAAGGCATAAATGGTTATGATTTGAACCACATCTTTCTATTTAATTAAAGCAATATTTATTTAGACAGTATGATATGTCATTAATATTTTTCCTAATTTATGTTAGTTATGCTGTCTCTTGTATGAATTAGCCTTAATCTCATTGATTTGTGGTAGTCAGTTTGTTGCCCTTAATTTAGCACCTCACTCCCACAGAAGATGGGGCTGACTCAGGACTCAGCCTTCTCTGTCCCCAGGCTCTGTGCTCTACTGAAAGACTGAGCTGGGATTCCAACCCCAGCCCCCAGTAACCATAACAAGCAACGCCAGTCACTGGGAAGTCAGGAAAGTGGACTTGTAGACACTCCAGCCTTCTAACAGGACATGTCAGTGATCTGTCCATGAGTTTGTTGTTACTGTTTTTTGTTTGTTGTCATTAATCATCCATGGTATGACTTAGAGTTAGCAGGAAATGGCTTGAATGGACCAGCAGTGCTGCAGAGCCATCACAACAGCATTGGTAGAGCAAAATTTTGAAGTCTTTTTTCCCTTGAGTGCTCCTCTGGGTTAGAACTTGCATGTTATTCTCTGATTCTCCAATCTTTTCCACTCAGAGCTAAGTTCCATGAGCATCCCCTTAAATGGCGGGGAGGGTAAAGGAAGGGGGTGATGGGAACACAGTCAGCCCAATGGCATTCACCGTGAAGCTGGACTGCTCGACAGTCTCACAGAGGCCAGGATGCCCTTGGAATAGATCTCGTTTCCTTATAAAGATCGTGTTGTCAATGAGAGAACAGTCCATTGACTAAACCTAAGATTCTTATCAGTACTTACCTTTTTTTCTCCCAAATCCTAAATTCAGCCAAGGCAGATCCATTAGCAAGATATATACTTGGATGCCTATCTTTTATTTTTAGTTTAAAATATATATCATTTCTGTAGGTATGTATCCATGTTTCACAGACCCAAAAATGGGACAGATGGTCTGACAATGGGAAGGATATTTGAAACGGGGACCGTCTTGGAAAGTTTAGGAACACATGGTCGTTCTAGACAGTCAACATGAGCTGCTTCAGAGATCAATCAGCCGTCAAAGGCATTATTATCCCTTTTGCCTTATGCCAGCCTTTTATCTAACTTGTTTTCAGCTTCTTGTCAGGAAATTATCTAAAAGGCTTTTTTAAAGTGGATTCCGGCAAATTTTTTATATTTACCTGTAGAAAATATTTACGACATGACATTTGCTTGTAAATAATGAGGCAGTCCTTTTCTTTCTCCTTGCAGGAGTAGGAATCTTTAGCAATGAAGGAAAGCCCATTTTGAAATAGGGACTGTGCAGAGAACAGCTGAGGGCGCTAGGCAGCGAGGGGGGATTGTGTTTCAATTGCTGCTGTTGAAACCTGGCAGGATAGCTCCGTGCCTCACAGCCTGCAGCGTCTGTATCAAGCCTCCTACCTCCCTTATTAAGGTCTTAATTACAGATGCAGCTTACTTCATTGCTGGAGGGAAAGAATTTAGATTCTCTGAACTGTGTCTGTTTTTTGGTGTGGCAGGTGTAATCATGATGAGATCATTTCTGGTTTGTTTTCTTTCCCCGGAGGAATTTTTTTTTTTGAGGGGGAGGAGTACAGTTCTTAAGACGCAACTTCATGAGCTCATAATAGTGCAGTAATCATAACTGTGCTTTGATTTTACAGAGACCCTTTCTTCCCCATTTTGCAAATGGGGAAACAGAGGCGTAAAAGGCAGTGCTTTCATTGTCATTAGTCTTACAAGATGAGGACCAAGATTAGACTCTATTAATTTAACAGTGTCATGTCCATCCCTCTATCTGGGGTTTCTCCACCTCAGCACTATTGACATTTAGGACTGGATAATTCTTGGTAGTGGGGACTGTCCCTTGCATTGCAGGATGTTTATCAGCGTCCCTGGCCTCTACCCACTAGATGCCAGTAACACACACACACACACAGTGTGACAACCATAAATGTCTCTGAACATTGCCAAATATCACCTGGGGGGACAAAATCCCCCCTAGTGAAGAATCACTGGTATAATCTCCCCTACTTCCTTCTGCTTAAAAATAATTACCTTACTGGTTTTATGTAATAGAAGCACAAAAATACAATCATTAAGCTGCTTGCCATAATTTTATCATGACCGAGGTTGGGCTTAATGTTAACAGTTCCTAACCAAACGGAAGCTTCCTCTTCTACGCTTAGCACGAATTTGTTCAAGTGAATACCACAAAATACTAAGAAGCATAGTGTCTCATTAGGTCACGTGTAAACCATCAGACCATTGCGAAGGCAACCTGAATTCTCTGAAGTCTTCCTTTGGCTTTATTTTCCTAATAGTCCTCCTATTTTATATAAAATATATAAATATATAAAATAGCTTTCTTCAGGGCCCAGTTCTAAATGCATGTTCCATTAATAATGGGCCTTGAAGAAAACTCTTTTATTCTCATAAACTGCTGTAGCATATGTACCTGTAGGAGCTTGTCTATATCCCCAGCCACTAAACAATTTCATCAGTTTCATTTTGAGGTTTTCTTCTCCTCCATTTGCTTCTGCCATCTTTCCTCTCTCTTCTAGCTGAGAAGCTGCAGCTTCTAAAAATTCTTTCTTGGGACTTCCCTGGTGGTGCAGTGGATAGGACTCCACGCTCCCAATGCAGGGGGCCTGGGTTCGATCCCTGGTCAGGGAACTAGATCCCACATGCATGCCACAGCTAAGAGTTCGCATGCTGCAACTAAGACCCGGCGCAACCAAATAAATAAATAAATATTAAAAATTCTTTCTTGAGGCAACTCTGCAACTGCAGTGCTGACAGTATATGATTGTACACACCCTCTCAGCCAAGTGTGCGAATCCATTTTTTAAAACTCTTTGAGGACCTCACAAGTTAAGTAGGATAATAGCAATCAGGCACCGAACCTAGTTGAGGGGTCATCTAAAAGAGTTCCAGTGAGGGGTGACGTCCAAGTTACATCAGCTGGGTTCTGGCTGGGAGGCAGATGAGGGTTGCTAGTATGTGTACATATTGGCATTCGTGGGTTTAGATATAACTTCATACCTTGGGGGTTGCATACCTTGATGTAGAAAGATAAGATACATGGGAATGTAAAAATAGGAAGATCTTTCCCTTCTTTCAGATACTTTATTAGATGTTAGAACTTGTGTGTTTTGACTATTGAGAAATAATACAGTTTTTGGAATATACTGTAATATTTGTGGGCTAGAGTCTCCTACTCCTTTATAACTTAATTCTCATTTCACTGCCCCAAGTACCTGGATGTTAGAGGGATTTGTCTAGACAGGCAAATAGAAGTGATTTGATGCTAATACTGTAATGTTGGCTGAAATCCAGATGGTTGTTTCACCATTAATAAACCTATCTTCTGGGTGAGTGGGTGTCAGGCCTTCATCATTATAAGGCGCCTGTCAGACTTATCTAGGGACAGACCCTGAAAAGCGTTTGTGCCTGCCCCGTGTGTTTGATCCTTTGCCAATACACTATGCTTAAATCTATCAAAACCAGGCAACCTGGGACAAATGCTTATAAATTCTGAGGCTTAATAGCAGCATTACTAAATTCTAAGATGGAGAAGGTTCTCAGGAAGCATACCCTAGTCCAGTGGAAAAAAAAATCCTAGATTAAGAAGGGAACCAGATGCTAGTTCTGGCTCTGCTGCTGATGTAATAAGAGACCCTCTGGGCTGTAGAACAAGAAGACTGGGTGAGAGTGATCCCTGGGATCCCTTCGTAGTCTAATATTCTAGCCTAGTCGGTCTGGTCAAGCCATGGGTGACTTCTGGTTCTAAGTATCCACAGAAACCTAGGTGTTCTCCCACCTGCTTTCAGACCCTCAGGAGTTACTCAAGAAAACCCCAAAGACCACAGAAGAGTGGAGAATTGATTTCTTAAAGACATATGTATTATTTATGATCATCAGAGTTGTGAGGAAAAACTAATTTATTTTTCTCACATACTATTAGCAATCAAATCCATCCTCCGCAAACGGCCACGAAGCAATAGAAGTTGGCTGTGAGGTCACACATACGTGTGTACATGCACATAAAGAGGATGCCATGGCTAATGTTCACAGAGCTGGACCATCTTAGAGGATGTGAGGACTTGGGGCAAAGTAAATGACATGAATATTTAGAGAGAGTCCAAGATACTCATGTAAGCTTTATAACCACCATAGGGGTTTAGAAGCACTTTCCAGAAAATGAAGATCATTGGCTGAAATGTGGTCCAGGTGCTAAAGGGCCCTTTGGTGGCACGTGTTGGACACACCTCCCCAGGGGTCAGGAAGTATGCCTGGGAACCTCCCAGGAAGTCACACTGCCTTTCTGTGGCTGGTTCAGATCACATAATGAAAAGTGTGTCAGATTGCAATGGACAAATATTGCTGAGAAAAAACTTGGATGTGCTCTGCATCATATCTTCTAACTCCTAAACCTAAAAGCCTAGTGTCTACTACTTAACAATCTCCAGAGGATTCAGCTCTTAAAAAAATTCACCATTCCAGATATCCAGTGTAAACCAAGTATTCCAAGAATCAAAATCCAGACACTTGTAGATATCCGTGTTTTCTGACTATGGCTGTGTCCTTCTCTGGGGAAATCCCGCATCCCCCTGTATCCTAAAGATGAGGGTAGGAGGAAGCCAAAGGGGTTGGATGGCCCTCAGACGGAAGCTGATTTTATTTTAATTGAAGTAGATTTGATTTGCAATATTGTGTTAGTTTCAGACGTACAGCAAAGTGATTCGGTCATACATATATATATGTATATATCTATATTCTTTTTTTTTATTCTTTTCCATTATAGTTTATTACAAGACACTATATTCAAAATCTTGTAATAAACTATAATGGAAAAGACCTAAGCTGATTTTTGTCGGCAGACAAATGTAAAAACACAGGCTCATTTCTTTCTCTTCCCCAGTGTGTCCTGAGACTGACCCTGCTGACGCTCATCCCTCAGCCACTTCCTTTGGGACCGATTTTCTTGACAATGGCCATTTCCTTCTTTACTGTGTGTGTGTCCGTGTGTGTCCCTGCCAGAGTCCAGGGCTAAAGTTTGGGGGGTTGGGTACAGGAAAGCCACATTGTTGAGAATGTGGCAGCCCTGAGGCTTGGCAGGAGCTCCTGCATGATAAATATAGAATGAAGTAAAATAATAAGAGGAAGCTGGGCCATTGATGATGCTATCAGTCCGGTGGGGGAGGGGGGGGTGACACACCAGACATTGTGTCTCATTTTTCTTCAAACAGCAGCATGAATGGTCATGGAAATTATGTCACACACCTCTCTGTATTTGGAATAGCAGATAGTTTCCCTGGCAATAGGAGTAATAAGCTTTCTTGACATTTTGATAGTAGTGGGGGAAAAAAAAAAGGGCAGGGAAGAGCAGGGTGGTGTGGAAATGATCATGTGACCTGGAGCTCTCTTTACTTGCTGTAATACTGCACAGCATTTTCTTCCCAGTCCTTGGGCATAGCCTGGGAACCAGGAACTGCAGAACCCAAACGTTCTGGCAAAGCATGAATGGTGCTCGGTCATCTACCGCCAGATGTAGGTTGCTACACGAAAGGGAGAAAAGGCTCTTACAGAGACCATTGTATTTAATCAGACGGGGATGGCTGGCTCCTCTTGGCCTTCCTGTTTGCTCAGTGGTTGTGGCACTAGATGCAGCTCCCCATCTACGTCATCATCCTGTTTTAACAGGGAGGGACGGGCCCTTTCCTGCTCGCCGTCTCCCACGTTCTCTGGCCGTGAGGCTTAGGTGACTTGGACATGCCATTTATCTTTCTGGTTCTGTTAGTTGATCTTCCCATGTCCATTTGAAAATTTCAACCGAATATCTTGCTGACATCTCTAGAAAACCATTTCACCCTCTCTGTAGAGAACCAGGAAATCAGAGTCCAGAATCCATTTCAATTTAGCAAATACTTAATGAGTGTGTATTTTGTTTCACACACTGGTTCTGAAAATGCCAAAGAAAGAACAGCTTCCCTGAACTTAAGGAGTTCCCAGTCTTGAATGGGACGGTACAAGTCGTACTATAAGAAATACTATCACAGAGAACTAGAAAGGAAAACAATGAGATAGATTTTGGGAAGAGAACTCTTCTGGTGATGTGGAAGATGAGTTTGGAGGTGGGAAGAGGCTGAACGCAGGAAAACCAGTTGGGTAGCAATTGTCATACCTTCCCCCCGACCCCCCAAAAAAATTTGCTGAGGACCTGAGCGAGGAGTGGCTGTGAGGAAGAAAAGCCAGGTCCCAGCTGACCAAGGTTCAGGTTGTGAAGTGACTCAGCAAACCTCTGAGGCTCTGATCTTGGGCGACCTTATGCGTGCTGTTAACTGAGAGAGATCAGGAGAAAGGGGTTTTGCACTTGTTGAGTGAGAGGTGAAGATGATACTCATTAGACAACTGGAAATATGGGACTGGAGAGCAGAGGAAATATCGAGGCTGGAGCTGTGGATCTGAGTGTTACCTGCGTGTTTAGATGCCATCGGCATGGATGAGATGTCCTGTAGAGAGCAAACTCAGAGAGACGAGAGATCCCTTTGGAACATGACCACTATAGGGACAAGAAAAGAAATTAGTCTGTGAAGGAGGAGGAAGATGAGCGGTCATGAGAACAAGGGAAGAGGGAGGACCGGACGTGGAATCATGGAAGCCGAGGACAGTTTCTTCTCAAAGCTCGGGGTGGGGTCAATGCTAGAGGCTGCTACAATTAGGATCCCTCAAATAGGATTTGCGACTCTAAATGCAGATTTCCCATCCTAATTAGAACCACAGCTTTTGTAGCACATGCCTCTGACTTTATTCAGTACCGTCCTAATTCTGGAGCTGGAGACAAGAGGCCCGTGTTCTTAGCTCTGTGACCTTCTAGCCAGCTGACTTGGCAAATCATTAACTTCTTGGGCCTCATTTTTCTCATTTGTAAAGTGAACGAGTTGAACTGTAATTGTTTGAAGTGCCTCTGGCTTTCAAGTTCTATGACCCAACTGTTTTGGTGCTTTGCCAAGCTCTAGCTGCATTTCTAACTGCCAGCCTCTGGAGGCTCACCATCCAGCTGGATATAGAATTACATAGCTCTCTTATCTTTCCTTGACGTGTTTCTGTGTTGACCTTTCCTGCCCTGGAGATAAATATCCCAGGGAGGGTGGGAGAAGGAGTAGGTCTTGAATAGACAAACTGCCTCTCCTGGGTTTTCGTAAGATGTTCAGATAATCACCTTCTGACTTTGTGGCCTTAAGGAATCACAACTCTGCCCTGAAGGAAAGGGTCCCTCCACCTAGTCCTAGCCAGAGAAATTAACTCTTGATCTGCCTGTGCACTTTTGAATGAGACGGTTTGTGTTCTGGTTGAAGTTAATTTTGCTGTTAGCTCCTTACTAAGCTCTTGCCTCAACACACCAAGTATTTTCAAAAGCCAAGCTCTTTACCCGTGTTATTCCGTACTTTCTGATGGATTGTACTCTTCTGGAATCTAATGAGATTTATCCATAATTTGTCCAGTAATAATAATAATAATATAATATTAATAATGTTATAATGATATAATATTAATAATATTGTGATAATATTAATATAATGATATAGCATTAAAATTAATATAATTAATTATATATAATTATAATGATATAATGCTATATCATTATAATTAATATAATTAATTATATAATAATACTAATATTATTATATATTATATTAATATAATTAATTATATAATAATACCGATATTATTATATATTATATTAATATAATTGCTGATTATATTAATATATATAATATTATTTATTACATTAGTAATTTATTATTATTATTATTATTTTGTCTCAATGTCTCTTGAATGCAACCAGTAGTTTCATTATTGTTGTTTATAGGCAAATACTCAACAAGAGGTTGCAGTGAACAGAACTCATTATTAATTCAGAGAAGTACTGCTTCAAGATACAGTTCTCCTGAAGTGCAATTGTGAGCAAGAGAAATATCAGATGTGTATAAAAATATATATAATAACAACATTAGAATAGGACCAGCCTTTGATTGAGAACTGTGGAGGTAATCTGCTAGGGAGCTTAAGATCAAAGCGCCATCAGCACATTAAATAAATAGTCATATCTTCCCAAGTCACCCGCGATATTAAAGTACTTGACTTGAATTAACTCCCTGAATCCTCAGTGCAAACCCATTGCATAGGTATGCTTTCCTCATTTTACAGATGAGGACGTTAAGGTGCCAAGGGGAGAAGTAAACTGCCCACGTCACACAGCCAGGACCCCAAACCCCAGGAACTGAGTTATTCCATAGACATGACAAAAAGAATTGTCACCTTCAGAGCTTTACTGTAAAATGGAATGGAGCCCAGTTAGGAGGACATTGTGTAGCAGAGCTAAGGTGGCTTAGAGTTCTGGAAAGAGAACTGAGCCAAGAGACCACAGTTCTCTTCCCATCTCTGACTCCACCAGTGTGGCCTTGGGCAGATGATAAACCGCCCCCCCACCCCAGATCTGTTTCCTCATCTGTAAAACAGGGAGGTCAGGCCCAGGTGTTCTCTGAAGGTCTCAGGATCCGTAACCTCCTGTGCGGGAGAGTGGCTGGCTGTAGACATTGGCTCCCGGTAGCTGGCACAGATGTTAAATAACTTATTCCCATTCACCCGAGGCTGAGAATAACTCTCAGCATGTGAGGTGTCAAGCTGGCACTGGGTGCTTCCACTAGCAGCCATGCCAAGCTCTCTGAATCCCAGTCTCTGGGAGTGGTGGGGAGGACAGCTAGTCAGAAATCACCTTGTGATCGTCTTGTGCATCCACAAGAGGCTCTCCAGGTTTTCCTGGAGGAGCAGCTCTGGAGGCCCGTCTAGAAACAGTGTGCTGCTTAGCTGGTGGTGGGAAGGTCACTGGGACAGGAGATAAAGAACATCCAGAACAGCCTTCGTACAGGGATTTCTATCCGCCTCGAGTCGGGCATGGTCTGGGGTTCTACTTCAGTGCTTGATGGAGCTCCGTGGATGTGACCCAGCTCCGAATGCCTGGAGTTCATGTATGCTGATGAGGTCTGTGGTCCTTCATCTTCTACTGTTTTCTGTTTCTTATCTTTCCCTTCTTGGTAGCCAATATAATCGCACAGCTCTCCACCCTCGGCTCCCACAGGACTGGTCCCACCCCCATCACTTCTGATTTCACCTCAGGGCCTCCTTACCAGCCATTCCCAGTTGTTGAATGGGCTCCAGAGAAAGGGATGGAGACCAGAGCCGTCAGCTCTCCTCCTGCTCTATCATCACAGTACAACTTGGGTGGAGTAATTTCCTTCTGATCATTTAGGTACAAAGGACCAGCATCTTGTCTTCTTCAACTCGATGACTTTTCTTTCAATAACAGAACATCCAAACGATGGAAGAAGAGAAACAAGGGATTTTAGGATTAGGACACATCCTTAACTGGTTCCTCAAACCAGGATACAGTGCTGTATGGTTTTATCTTTCAGTATGTGGACTCTTAATTGTTAGAAGGAACACAAAGCTTCCTAGAATATAGATACTAAGTAAAATGTTCACCTGGAACACGAGGCCCTCAGTATCCCTTTAGCTTCCCTTACTGCTCACCTGCCCACATCATAGACTTCCTGGATCAAAAAACTGTCAAGAACAAGGACGTCAACCTTATTCTTAAGGAGCATCACCAGGCTTCCTGGGCGCTGAGCTCTAGGGCTTTATCTCCTTTCCTCACTCACTAAGAGGACTGTGGCTAACAGTAAAAGTAGGAGCCCCCCCCACCCAGCTGCTGACTGGGGGCAGACCCTCCCACAGCACAGCGCCTGCACAGCAGAGAACCAGCCCACCGTGCGAGCCCCGCGGTTACGGGGCGGAGTACAGGGGGAGATGATTAACGGATGTCAGTGATAGAGGAATGAAAAGCATGAAGCTGAAAGATCGAAGCCACATTTTCAGAGAAGAAAGCAGGGGGCAGGAGTCCAAACAACAACAGCCCCAAGCGCCACGAATGTGGACTCACAGCACACGCCGTCCAGTCAGCGGTCTTTTCTCCCACGAGTGACCATCATCACAGTGACACCTAGTGCGCCCCAACTTTCTAGCGAGGCACTAGAGAGATCACTTTGAGCTTTCTGACGGCTTGCTATGAATTTACAGCATTCCCCGACTCCTCTGTGTGCCGGGAAGGAGCAGGCATGGGGTGATGGCTGCCATCGTGCTGCGAAACGTGACTGATGCCAAGAAATGAAATCTTTGGAGCCTTTGAAAGGCTTCCAAGAATGTCAGCATGTACTGCCTGCCCGCCCTCTGCTGAATGCCTACTTTGGCTGTCTGCTTAGTACTGAAAGTGCCAGACAGGCCTTCACACAAAGAGAGAAAGTGTTTGGGGCCCATGAAAGGGGAAAGCAGAGCCTTTCCGATGTGAATGGTGAGATTCAAGAGGTAGGAAATAAAGTGGCAGGGTGAGGAGGGGCCCTCAGGAAAGGTAGGAATAAAAGACCAAAGAGGAAGAGATTACGTATCTATCTACCTACGCAGGGTAACTTCTTTGTAGCTCCCCACGATCAAATCTGGAGATGTAGACTACCATCACACTACATTCCGTGCTTGATTATCACGGAAAGATCACTTGCTTGTAGATTCTCCCCGTATCCAAGGACCTCTTGATCAACTGAGAATAAGAATTTTTAAGCCCTGCCAAGGCAGAGATCAGTGTACCTCTGTTTCCATTTTAACACTGAATATCAATACCATTTGTGCTGTTTGTTATTGGGGATTTTCTTTGACTCGTTTTACCTCCAATATATTACCAAAATAAGAGATGTCTGTTGTAGTGCATCTGAATATCTTGGAATTTTTTATTCCTTCGACTGGGTTTAAGAAAGAAAGAGGAATGTTTTGTAGAATGAACCGTTCTCTAACCCTTAGCCATGCTACTCATAACTCCCTGGGCACAGCGTGTACTGCTGGAAGAAAGCTCTCTGTGGCGTTCTGAGCTTTTCCAGGGAGGCGGTCTGATGTCATTGGTGGCAGACACAGTATGTATGGATCTGTCTTCTGTCTGCACCATCTGTTTTTCTCCTTACAGGCTATGGTTCAGATTCTTCTCTTCTCTCCAGGAAGTGTGCCTCTCCATAAGAGCGTGGGCTTTAGGTGTTAAAGGGACTGAGCTACTATTCTAATGTGGGTTCCCTCTGTTCTTTCCTTCCTAGAATCTTATGGCAAGGGCCTTATACGACAACGTCCCAGAGTGTGCTGAGGAGCTGGCCTTTCGCAAGGGAGACATCCTGACTGTCATAGAGCAGAACACAGGAGGACTGGAAGGGTGGTGGCTCTGCTCCTTACACGGTCGGCAAGGCATTGTCCCAGGCAACCGGGTGAAGCTTCTGATTGGCCCCGTGCAGGAGACCTCCTCCAGTCAGGACCTGCCGACCTCTGGACTGATGCACCAGCCCTTTGGCCAACAGAAGCTCTATCAAATGCCAAACCCCCAGGGCGCCCCTCGAGACACCATCTACCAAGTGCCACCTTCCTACCAAAATCAGGGAATTTACCAAGTACCCACTGGCCACGGTGCCCAGGAACAAGATGTGTATCAAGTCCCACCATCAGTGCAGAGAGGCATTGCAGGGGCTAATGGTCCCCACTTAAGTAAAAAGGTGAGTGAACAACAGACTCGATTTTTGTTCTTACTTAAATTTTTTCCACTGTACTCAAAGCATGTGTGTGTGTGTGTGTGTGTGTGTGTGTGTGTTCGCGCTCCTAAAATAAGAACTTGGAGCTTCCAAGAAGTACATCAGAGAAGTAAGTATATCTTCCAAGAAGTAAGAATATCTAAGTACCCTAGCTTGGGTATCATTTTTCCATTCATTGGTCAGCAAAACGCCCACCCTGTGCCAGGTACTGTTGATCCGTCGCCATTATGGGTTCCCGAGCCATGCCAGGTCATAGTGCGTCATCAAGTGTTTCTCTCCAAATTTCTGATAGACCTGCTTCTAGACCTGGACTCTGCACTCAGTTTCCAGTCTTTTCTCTTTCTCCCTTGAGTGGTACAAGGCACCACATTTTGCACAAGCACAATGAGGCAGCAAGGACTCTCCTTTCACCAAAAGCTGAATCATGACCCCACTGGCCTGGCTGCACAAAGAACCCACCAGAAGTAGAGGCAGCAAGGAAGGTGGGAGCAGGTCATGCCAACCAACTTGTTCTGGAGAGTTGTCAGCTTCAAGGGTGACTCATTTAAAACACATAGACTAGTGAATTTAGAAAAGAGCCATCCTCTTGTCCTTCGAGTCATTCCTATAATAATACCTGAGGTCGTGGGTGAATATAGTGGGGCTAGGGTATTTAGGAAGGCATCATGTCAAAAAAAAAAAAAAGGAAGGCCCTCTTCAGCACTCTATATAATTCCACATGCCGTAACAATTTGAGATAAGTAGAAAACCGATTTAATTTCAAGCATCTAGCATATTTTCAATGCTTGTGATACAGTGATGAATTCAAGAGTGAATCTAGCCTCCATGATACTTACGCTGTAGTAAGGAGACATAAGCAGACACTGAATGTCAGGTGGGGAATTGTGCTGTGAAGAAAATGATACCAGTGAACTTGTGGAGGGTAATAGCCAACACAAAGGTGATGCTCTTGGAAGCATTGCAGGGGAGGGCTTTTCTCTTCAGTTTGCTGGCAAATTCCAAGGGCCTACAATCGGTCCAGTGAGGTTTGGTATTAAGAAGGGGCTAATTTAACAGAGTAAGAAAAGATCCCTGAATCACAAGAGGAAAGATGCAGTTGGACGCCAGAAAGAGCTTGTTGATGCTTAGAACATGACGTATACATGTGCCCTGCCTTGCGAAAACCTAATACAGAGTTGGAATTTACAGTCCCAAGTAGATTATGGAATATCTATTTGCGTGATAATGGAATCCTCTGTTGGAAAAAAAAAAAAGGAGGAGGTGATTTACTGTCGGATTCCTTAAATAACAAAGCCACGAATGTATTTTCAAATCACCTTTTATACAAAACGTGTGTTTTACAAAACACTGCTCAAGAGCACAGGTGTTACATAAGCTGAGTGTATAAACATTAGGAGGGATTCCTCAAGAAGTTAACAGTTTTCCGACTTGTATTGCCTGGAACAGTGATCCCTGTCTGGGGGTCATAGACTGCGCCCGTGACCTTTCAAAGTCCTTCTTACCCCAGGGATTTTAGATTCAAAGGGAGAGTCAAACCAGGCCTCTATCTCCAGAGCGAAAAAGAACAGTTGAAAGGTGTGACTATAAATAAATAACTTCTCTCATTCTTAGCCCTGGTTGTGTGCATCTTAAAAATAGCCCTCCCTCATCGGAGCTGGGGAGGCCAGCACAGGAAATGCTTGGCTGAAAGGTGGTGGGGTCTGAGCTTTCATCACAGTTTATTTTGGCAGGAAGGTGACATGTTTTTCTTTTTAGACTCTACCTTTTTAGTTCCAAGTCTGAAAAGTCTAAAACTTCGGACTTCTTCCCATGTCATTTGCTATAACTGTACTGCAGGTTTGTTCCTGGACCCTTGATCCATTTAGAGGGGAGAGAGTTTGACACACCTTCCCTTGGATGGAGGTTGGAGTGCCGGGGTTACCATTGGGCACTTGAACTCAGTGTTTTTGTTTTTGTTTTTAATTCTAAAATCAGTGGAAGGTTTTATGTTTAGCAAGAGGTAGGTGGTTCCTGTAGGGGGAAGCCAGCTTCCAGAAGGGCGCTCTGCCAGCCCTTCCAGGGGATGCCACAGACCTGGGGGAGGCTTGACCAGAGCTCAGGGGTAGGCAGTGCCCCGAGTGCTGAGCTTCGAGCCGTCGGGGTCTGAGGTGGTAACGTGGTGAGGCAGGAGGGGACGGTCCTGGATCTTCCCTGCCAAACACCATGTTCTCTAGGACACCTGACCTCACCCTGAGTCATCTCAGTGCCCCTGGGTCTCAGGCTGCCGCCTCTGTCCTGTCCACTGGACCATTGGCTCATGCCCCATGGGAGTGGGTGTGCCCTCTTCTTTCCTTTCCTCTCCCTCTCTTCCTTCTTTCCTTCCTTTCTCTCTCTCTCCCACACCCTTTTTTGCTTTCTTTCTCTCTCCCCCTTTCTTTCTTCCCTCCTTCCTTCCTTCCTTCCTTTGTAGCGGAGATGGCTTGGCTGCTGACAGGTGATTTTAACCTTCTGAGTAAAAACAGCTGCTTTAAAAACTTCCATCAACATCTCCCTCTGTGAGGTTTCTGACTCTAGACCTTCTCAATGGGTGAGAATCATACTAATGACTTAAGCCAAGGCTCCAAGGGTTAATCTCAGTACAGGGGGGATCCGGCAGGGGTTTTTTTGAGTTCTCATTGTAGTAGTTTTGCTGACTTACTAAATAGCCCCATACCCATTTTTCTCTTTTAATTTCCCATCTGTAAAATGATGGTGAACCCAGAACTGGACATTCCTGGTAGCTTACGTCATAGTCCTTAAAAGCTATTAAAGGAGAGAAAGAGGAGGCGGTAGAATCTTGTTCTGAATCACTAAAGTGTGGTTCTAAAATTTTAGGGAACATAAGAATCACCCAGAGAGCTAGAGAAGGTGAGTTGAGATGCAGATTCCCAGGCCTCCCCCAGATTCTAGCCCCAGGGCCAGGGAATCTGCATTTTAGTAAGCTCCTGGGATGGTTCTGGGGGAGGTGGTCCAGGACTGCACTTTGAGAAGCATTGTTACAGGGCCATGAAGGGGGTTGGATATGTTCCAATCTGTGATTCGGGACTTTCCACAGTCAAAGATTCCCTTGATGTTGCTACAGACTATGGGCTTCAGAAGTTTTATCCACCACAGTTTTTTCTACTAATGAATCACATAGGGGAAAAAAAGACAGTGAATTCTGCCTTGTATCACTACAACTTTGCTGTCTGGGAAACTCCAGCCCCCACCCACCTTCTTGCATCCCATCCACGTAAAATGAGATTCATCACTTATTAAATCAGTGGTTAGAGAGAGAAAGAAAATCATATAATCTCCACCCTTTCCTGAAACAAGAAGACAGCATGAGGATTGTGAAAAGAGCCTGGGCTCTGGGGTGAGGTCGACTCCTGGTTCTGTTTCTTTGGTAGCTGTTAATCCCTTGGCAAGTAACTGAACTTCTTTAGACTTCAGTTTCCTCATCTGTCAAATGGGAATAATCATAGATATCTCCTAGGGTTGCTGTGAGAATTCAATGAAACACTGTATAGAAAGGACCTGGCACAGAGTTTCGCAAAGCAGGGGCTTAAAAAAATTAGTGCCCCTTGCTTTGTTTTTCTTTCCTTTCTCAGAGTTTATTTGGAACTGATCAGCCCTGTTTGTGTTTCATACGCTGCACTGAATAGGCAACTACTTTATTGCTAGCATATATGCTGTTCTCTTTGAGTGTGTGGCTCTCTCTTTGGTTCTCCAGAAATTTTGTACAGGGTGGAAAGAACTCTCAAAGTTATCTGGAAACCATATACACTGACACCTTGACTTAATTTCATTGGTCTTTTTCACTCTGGGTTTTGTGTGCAGGGCCGTTTTATCCATTAGGCATTGTGGGCAGAATGCCGGAGGTCTACGAGAACGTTGGAGCACTGAATAAAAAGTCTTGGCTCCAAAATATGAAACACAAAAACTGCAAAATAGAAATTAATAAACGTTTAGACAAACGTGCCGGAAACAACACGATGTCAACCTCATTAATCGTTACATTTAGATGTCATAACTATTTCATTACATGTGAAAACAATTTGTAGGTTAGATTTTTCTCACTTTGCAAAGACTTCTAAATACGCCTGTGATTGCCAAGAACTCACAGGCATTTCTAAATTAAATGAGTTACTCATAGTCCAATAATTTGAAAAGCTGAATTATATTTTTAAGAAGTGTCCTCGATTTTTTAAAGGCAAAATTGTAGTTAATATGGGACTGTGGTTTGGAGGGGATGATTTAGACCCAAACTTCAAAAGCATAAGGCCTACAAAGGTCTGAAAGAGCTTAATTTCTCTACTTCAGAGATCAAAACCTGCCCCCTGACTTCATCCATTTTGTGCCTGATCTTCACAGGGAATTATGTGTGTTTCTCCGATTATTCTTTGGACATGTCGCTTTTATTCTAACTGGCGGAATTAGATTTGCTTTGCATCCTTCTGAAGATCAGTTTGGGGCTAAATTATGAATTCCATTCAGGCAGGCAGAGGCCATGGCTGTCTCTTTACTGCTATAGGCCAAGCTCAGAGCAAACCATCAGCACAGAGATAACAGCCAACGAGTGAACGCACAGGCAGAAGCGAGAAACGAAGCATTTAATTTGAGTTGACCTTTAAATAAGCTGAAAAGTGGTTCTGATCTTATCACCCCTTCACCATCACACATGAGTCAAATCCCGTGTCCAGCTCATTAGTCTATTATGACATATGTCAGATTTTACATGGTCATTTTCCCCCAGAAGGGTCTTGGAGAGTGTCACCATCTGTTTTCTGAAATGTTAACTCTCTGTTCACAACAAATGAGCATCCAAAGCATGATGTCACATTCAACTTTTCTGAGGGCCTAACTTTTATGCATTTTGCCAAATTTAGACAACAAGATTAGTTAACACGTCTATAGTCATCTAAAAAGGAGAACCACACTTTTCCCACTGAGGAACAGTGCTTCCTTTACCTATGCTATTATGTATTTACTGCCTTTCCTCATCTGTGCTACCTGTGAACTCCTATTCATACTTAAAAACCCATTTCAATGTTCATCTCCTCTGTGAAGCTTTCTCTGCACCCCAACAGTTTCTCCTGCCTCTGTGGTCCCAAAATATGTTGTAATTTCACTTAATCTCAAGGGAGCTCACAAGCTCATTAAAACTTTAATGGCCCACATTTATAGTGTGTATGATGGACTGGGCAAGTACTGCTTCGGGGGTGGCACTCAGTAAACTCAAGTAACAGTAAGATTTATCTAAACCCCATGACATCATCTTTAAAGACCATTTCCTACCTTCCAAGGTGAGACATAGCCAAATATTGGCAGGAAATGATTCAAAGATTTTAACCAGGTCTTCCAGGCCCATTCCTTGAAAGGTAATATAAGAACCATAAATAGTTTATGCTACAATGTTTGTGCCTTCTTAGACACTGAGTCATCATAAATTACACACACACGCGGGCACACACACACCCAAAGCCATTGGTTAGGGAACTGAGGACTTCCCTTATTGGGATGTGAAGCATTGTGAAATCTGGTTGCCCAGAACAACACTCATATACCAGCAAACCAACTGCTATATATTAGCAGTATGATTTGTCTACCATCAAGTAAAAATAGATTAAGAGGAAATGAAAGCTCCCAGAGAAGATAAACTCTGACTTCACCTCACATTCCTGTGTTCCCTTCCTACACACACACACACACACACACACACACACACACAAAATCATACACACACACTCTCAAAAATACTGGGGAGAATCAGAGTTTGACAGGGCAGAGGGTACCTCCAGTTTCTTCACTTATAAACTCAATAAAATATGACCCTGTTCCAGAATTATGCATTCCTATATAAAGATAATCCTGATTTGAATGAATTTTTTTCCTCAGTACCATGGCTCTTTAGTGTATGCAGAGAAGTGAATGTTCACCTAAAATCTCCACCCTCAAGAGTCAAGATAAAATTTAAATACACAAAATTCGAGGTCCTTGAGCATTTCAAGGGCTCTATGACCTCACTTTAAAAAGGAAAAGTATCTCTTCCCAGTTAAGTCACCCAGGCCAGTGGAATGAGCAAACCGTAACACCTCCTTAGAAATGAACAAAGGTCTTTTTTGTTTGGTCAATGCCAAGGCCTTCAAACTCGGTGGCAATTGCTTATAAAGCTCATAGATAATGCGTATTTCTAGGAACGATTTAGTAACGTCTTACAAACTCAAAATGAAGCGAACAGAGGTAATCTTCCTTCCTCCCTGAATGATTTCATGCTAAGTGACTGTGCTTATCAGAGAGACTAGGTCAGCATCATACATAGTATGTTGGCTGGCTCAGTAGATAATGCTCTATTTGTGAGGGAGAGAAAAGAATACGGAATTTTGGTGATTTGACTGTAAAACTGAGACTTACTATTGGTTGAACGCGTTTTTAGAAGCAGACTTGTCTGAGTCCTGTGCAAAATGCAGAGCTGGGCGCCTTCTTAAATAGCTGTGCCGTGAGCCTCTTTGTCCAGGTCCCCGTCCAGAGAGGCACCCTGCTCCTGTCTAAGGGGCGCAGGTGCGACTCACTCGGGACGTGTATGTCTCCCTTCAAAGCTGTGATTCCAGTAACGTGTGAAGAGCACCAAGGAGTCGCATCTTTAAAGGGACCCCACAGTAGATCAATTTTTGAAGCCAAAACAAATCCCTTAGCAAGGCCATAATCACATCTGATTTATCTGAATAATTTTTATAATACTTGCTTTTCTTTTTTTTTTTTATAAATAGAAATCCATTTTAAATTTATTTATTTTATTTATTTATTTTTGGCTGCGTTGGGTCTTCGTTGCTGCGCGTGGGCTTTCTCTAGTTGTGGCGAGCGGGGTCTACTCTTCGTTGCAGTGCGCGGGCTTCTCATTGCAGTGGCTTCTCTTGTTGCGGAGCATGGGCTCTAGGCATGTGGGCTCAGTAGTTGTGGCTCATGGGCTCTAGAGCGCAAGCTCAGTAGCTGTGGCACACGGGCTTAGTTGCTCCATGGCATGTGGGATCTTCCCAGACCAGGGCTCAAACTCGTGTCCCCTGCATTAGCAGGTGGATTCTTAACCACTGTGCCACCAGGGAGGCCCAATACTTGCTTTTCTTAAAGCATGGTGTGCTTAAACCAGTTATTTCTCAGAATAGTTATGCGTTTTCACGTTTCAGCATGTTATTAAGCTACTCACTTCTTTTAAGAATCGTTTTAGAGCTAAAGTGGGGTGACTTGCAGGTGCCTTTGAGCTTGGTTGCACGTTAGGGGCGTTACGTGCATAATCTCATCTAATCCTCCCAACAGTCTCATAAGGTGTTCGTCACAGCCTCCACTTTACAGGGGAGGAATCTGAGGTCTGAGAAGTGAACTTGCTGAGGGACATACCTCTAGGAAGAGGCAGGATTGATATTTGAGCCCACGTCTGTCTGACTCTGAAGCTAATGACTTTTACATCCCAGCTAATGGTTGATGTTGCCAAGCCCTAAAATAAGAGGGCATATTTAAACACTTCATGAGCAATTCCAGCTCACCAGAACCCTGCATGCTAAAAAGCATCCTGTTGGTCAGAAAGAATGAAAGGCACTGCCAAAGGCTCCCACCTCAGATCCAGAGCGTAGCCTCAATGCTGAGGGAGTCTGAGCTAACGACCAAGGAGATGCCTGCCACCCGGCTGCAGTCACTTGCTCCAGGGCAGGCTGACCCTCAGAAGGCCTGAGCGGGTCATCGAGGTGCTGTAAAGACCGTGGTACCAACGTACTGCTACGGTGGCTTTCTCTGCCATTGGAAACACCGTCTTTTCAAATGACTTCACATTGCTCCAAGTGAATAACTTCATTTAACCAGATACAGTCAAATCTCCCAGAACTGGCTTGCCAGTGTGAAAGGGACACCCCCAAAACATAAGACACCCAGATTTCAAGTTTTGCCTCTCAAATAAGGAAGTAACTTTCTTTAGGACTATTTATTTGTGAAGTTAGAGAAGTATTTTTTTGTGAAGTTAATCTGTCTCACTGTGTAGCCTATAAACACTGTGTAGCCAACATGGCACTGGAATGGGGGGCCCTGATGGGCTGCTGGACCCTGCTAACTGAGGTGCTCCTTCACACCCCTGTGGTCATCGAGCTGAATAACCTCTGAAACTTTAGTCCCCTCAACTGTGAAATGGAGAGTAGGGTTGGATTATCGCTTAATGGTCTTGGCTAAAATTTTATGACCCAGACATCCTTATCTGATTCTTTCCCAGAGTCACTTGAAAAGTTTAGTAAAACGACTTGGCCTCAAGATTCTTAAGAAAGAAGAAAAGACACTCAGGCGTTGATGTAAATTTCAGTTGACCCCTACGTTTTGGCATATCCTTCTTTTACCTTCCTTTAGGATCCTGTCCACCTTTCTATCTGGAAACCGCCGTCTCCTTTAGAGGATAGAACCATGTCTTAGAAAGCAAGGAGCAGGCAGGAGCACGGGAGAGGGGGGTCGGGGTGCTGAGCGGGGGGCCGCAGAGTTCGCGGACTTGGTCCCATACATGAGAACCCTTCCGGGGAGCGCCTCGTTAAAAACTCTCCTCCCTGCTTTGTTACCAAGAGCTAAGACAGTGTGTCGTCCTGGAACTCGTTTTCTGCCCAGTTTCCTCTGTTCCACCCTCTCGGCTTGGGTGAGACCCTCGATGGGTCTGATGCCTCTTTAAGCGACAGCCCTGCCGCAGCCTTGGGTCAGCGCCATTCAGAGCTGGCGCCGAGTTCTGCCGTGTGAGCTGCTTGCTCCGTCCTCCATCATGTCGTTTCTCCCAGTGAAGTCACAGCGTCTTTCCTGTACCTATCTAGGAGGAGACGATACCCATAGGCATCTGGGTGCAGAAATTCTCATCCCTTTCCTCTTTCCATAATCGCATCCCTTTAAGGCTGTCTGTGGGCACCTCTCTAAAATCCAATTCAAAAATCTAGATTTAGTGCTTAGTGGTTTGTTGAATTTATTTGGACAAAAAGAGAACCAAAATGCTCGTGCCTTTTATAGTTTTCACTCAAAGAACATTTCGGTCCATGAGATATAAAAAAAATGGCTGTGTTGTGCCCATCTCTGTCCCGGGCTGTATTCAGCTTCGTCCAGAGAAACACCTCAAACACTTGCAGAATCCAGAAGTCATTTCCCATCGTGTTCTTTCATGTTTAAACGCTTCTAGCTGCTCTTTGGCGCTTGGTCGCTCCATAACTAAATATTGCTTTAGCACTTGCTACACAAAGAGCTTCCTGAAAGCAGCAGGGGAGACATGCTGGAGGCCTGACAATCGGGGCACTGTTTGTATGGAGTGGTTTGCCGCCCAAACGCTGTGTCAAAGGAAAGTGACCCAGGAGCGCCATTCCACCTCTGAGCTTTCAGTTGTGACTTTTTCCTCATTTGAAAAAAGAGCCTGGCAGTGATTTAGACGTGGCTCGCAAAAGGCTACATTCTAGCATAAAATCAGACATGAAAATGTCTTTGAAGGAAAGTAAATCACCTCCCAAAATACAGGGGAAGAAATCTTGATGAGCCCGAGAGAAGCAGTAGGAAGGGTTAAGGGTGCTCGGGGGCCCATGAGGGTGTATTTTTAAGGCCGGGCTCAGTTTTTGTTACATTGTTGCTATAACAAGTAAATAAATGGGCTCACTGCTACACCCAAGTGGGGCAGAAAGAATTTATAGAGAATTAATAAATCCAGTCAGAGAAAAGCAACAAGTAATCTTGGATTTGAAACAGACAAACCTCGATAACTTTGCTGTTTCTGGAAATGGGATCCAAGTTCTAATGAGCAGTCACTGATAATTCTGATGTTTCTTTTCCTAGGGTTTTCTTTAAAGGGAAAGGGTCACACAGTTCATGGGCTTTAAGACAAAGAGGTTCTTATAAGATCGAATAAATACTGTGGTGGCTCTGTTAATGCTTTTTAAGGGCATTTAAGTGAACTTAAGTCCTTTCCAACAGGCAGTTTTAGAAATCAAAATACTCTTGTTAATGTACAGGTCCCAGAGATAGTATAAATAAAACTGGGTGTCAAGGAATTAAAGAAAGACAGGAAGCAATGTAATTTTACTTTCCACATATGTCTAGAAAAATGCAAAAGATGGCTGCTAATCAGTGAGGCCTGCTCTTGGATTCAGGTGATCTTAGGTGCTGTTAATGGCGAGGTTATAAATCTGCACTGTAATCATTATGGCATAGTGGCACTTTTTAACTTCCCAACAATTACCCATTACGTTTCCTGAGCACCACCTGGGTTGCCCAGTTCTTGAGTAGGCCTTAGGGCAGAACACCAGGAGCTGGTTACACACATTCCTGCTCTGCCGGATTCATGGGTAAGCTCCACTGGGCCATTATCGAGGCATTACCTAGATATCAGAAGCAAAGGATTGTGTAACTCCCACCATTCCTAATGTTGCTTTGGATTGTAGAGACTTGGACACAATGAAATCATGGGATACAGAAACTGAAAAGGGTGACAAAAGATTCCTCCCGACCCCTCCAAGTGGGATTTCTTATTACTTTTTAAAATTTTGTTAAAATTATAAAAAAATTCTATTTTTACGATTTTGAATTTTTTTTTGATACGTACATACATCCAATGTAGAACTATGAATGATAATAATACACTAGAACAGGACCAATGCTGCTGAAGTTCCCCGGGCTCCTCCCCTTCCCATCTTGGTCTCATCCACTCTACCCAATTCTTTCAGTCAAACAGGAGGATTTTTCTGCATCCTTTTTACTGTTTTGTTCTTCTTTCGGGTTGCTGATAGCATGGAAGGAGGGAAAGAGTCAAAACACGGGCGAGTGTTGGAGGAGAGAAATGAGAATTTGTGATAAGTATGTGAGCAGTAGGGCTGGTGCGAGGCAGCACAGAACATGGCGGGACCTGAGACCCTATTAATCGGCTTTCACAGGGTCGGTGGGTGGTCAAGGAGGATCTGCCCTCATGAATAGCACAGCCTGCTCCCTTCCCACTTCCCCCAGCGCACCCCCGAACGGGCAGCATCTTGCTGAAGCTCTCCTAACCACGGGGCCTCTGTTTCTGCTATGCCCCATCCCAGGCTCCCACCAGCTCAGCTTTAAGGAGACAAACTAGATGCCCAAGGGAAGCAGCACCCCCAAGTAGACTTGCTGAGACCTTGGTACAAGTGATACCGTGTGAACAGAAGTTGTCTTTATAGAAAGTGTTTTGCTTCTAGACATTCCTCATGGGTATGCGTCCTACTTCTTGGTGAGCTCCTCTTGACAAACCCAGCATGTGCTCTTCCACTGAAAAGAAATGCAGAGGAGAAATTCAATAAAGTCTCTTGGGTTTGGGACTTTGCTGTCTTTCTCTTGGATAAATATCTTTATCTCTCAGATTATAAAGCATGTTTTCTCCTGGGGTTTTCCACTGGTGTGTCTTGTGCTGTTATGGTGATAACTGTGACAATGGCAACACTGATATGACCAGAGTAAAATAGTAACCCAAGCAAATACACTGATGATCACCAAGGGCAAAAGTCTCTTGTCATGTACCACTTTAATTTGAAATTCCCATTGCCTCGTAGACCTCACTGGGAACACTGTGTACGTTTGTGAAGATTAGTTTCTTTTTACATGACTTAAATCTAGGAATGATTAAATTTTGTATTCTCCTACGGTTTAATCATGAAACATTTTGAAAGCAAACAGCCCTGAGATCTGTGATCACCAAGACAGAACCATCCTCATCCTGTTTGGAAGGAAGCAGGAATTGGCTGTTTTGTTCTTGTTTCTGTTGTCTTGTCTCCTGAGTTCCTAGTTATCTTTGATTGTGTGTTGGACATTGTGGTTTTTTAAAAATATTTGTAGACATAATACAAGGCCTATAAAGCTGTTCAGAGAGAGTAAAAATCCAGAGAGGATTTTACTTCCTCTGCCAGCCTCACAAGCACACATAAATCTAATTTCAGGCTTTGAGATGTTCTTGCCAAGCCTGATGACTTAAAACCTAGCTTCAGCCTGTACAAGGGTAGGTTCACTTCCAGCTACTCCTTGCTTTCGCATGCAGCCCTTAGGGTCCCAACCCAAACTGCAGGATGGTTATCAGGACCCCTACCTTGGGGAGCCCTAGAGTCCAATGTTTCCCTTCCCCCACAGAAGCTGAACAAACACAATGTAGCCCCTCAGACCTGTTTTAGATCAGCAAATGCCCCCAGAGAAAAAGCAGCCTCAAAATTTGGGCTTCCCTCTATGAATTCCTTCTCCACTTTTCAGTTTTGACCTGGTAATTCTTTACTATCTTTTAACTTTTGATGTTATCAAGAAGATTTTTCATATATTCTCCTCACTTTTTAAAAGCTGTCTTCATTAGGGTGATTGATCTGAATTACCTAGTCCACAGTTTAAGCCCAAAAGTAAAATCTGCTTAACCTAGGTAACAATTATGATAAAAATAGCTGAGGATTACGGGTTTATGCTTTGCCAGGTACTTTATGTACTTGATCTCATTTAATACTCCTAATAGCCTCTAACTATGATTACTTCTGTTTTACTAATGAGGAAACAGGCCAGGAAATACCTTGGTCATGTCGTCACAGCTACTAAGTGGTAGAGCCAGGATCTAGATCCAGCTCTGCCTGGGTCCAGCTTACGTTCTCAATCACTCCCCTCATCAGACCTAATCCTTTCAATGAGCCAAAGACCCAATGTGGCCTTGGCCTTTGGTAGAAGACTTCATGCAACACAGGCCTGTCACATATTTTCAGAACTAGAGAAAGCATGACTCCTGTTCCTTTCTATTGTATTTTTTTTCTGATGTTAAGGTAAAAAGCAGAGTTAGTTTTCATTTCTTTTTGTAAAACTCCCCCATATGTTTCTGGCTTGTGGCTGAGAAGAATGCAGGTGTTTGGGTCACATGCAAGCTCTAGATTGGGAAAAAGGAAACCATCTAGTGGCCCTTCTTGGCCGCCATCCAACCATGGTTTGCACCAAATAGTGGTGCAGGTGATAATTCTTCCATGGTGTCTGATTTCTCAACTTTACCTAACATTCACCCTGCTTTCTTGGCCACCCCACTTGCCCAGCACTACCATGCATGGCTGATAAGACATGCCCCTTATCCCATGGGTCCCACTCATCCTAGAGCTGACTTACCTGGAAACCAACCTCATCCTCTATAGGCAGACCTGTTTAGTGTCCTCTCCAGATCCACACCAGTTTGCTTAAGAAAAGCCTTGAGTTTTCCTTTAGTTCATTAATATATTCAGTCAATACGCTTATCCAAGATCTACTATATTCAAGGCACTGTGCTAGGCCCTGCTGTTTATATACAAATGGAGGAGAAATGGTCTCTGTCTCCACAATGCTAAGAGAAGAGAAGAGATGGTCTGAAACAGTGAAACCTCAAGGGTTAAGCAGTGTTAGAGATGTATATGCACACGCAGAAGGTTCCAAGGACGGAGATATTGTATCTGTCTGAGAAAGGCTTTGTGGGAGAGAGGCACTCAGGTTGGCCCTGAAAATTGAATGAAGTTTGCACACGAGGAAAGAAAGATGAGCATCTTAGACAAAGACACTGTGAGTGAAGATGCAGAGGTGTGGCACGCAGGGCATCTATGAAAAATGGAGTGGTTCAGTCTTGCCAAAGCACAGAACTGGTGAAGAGCTTTCAGGTCCTGCCCTCGGACTGAGGAGGAAGGAAGAAATACACAGATGAAAGCAAGGACCGGGCACCCTGGGGGCCAGAGACGTGTCATTTGGCCAAGGTGCTGTTTGAAATATTTGAGCCAATTTCCAAAATCAGGTATCACATAAAAATCCAGATTTCTTTTTTTTTATCATTTAAATTTTATTTATTTTTTACACAGCAGGTTCTTATTAGCTATCTATTTTATACGTATTAGTGTATACATGTCAATCCCAATCTCCCAATTCATCCCACTACCACCCCCACCCACCCCCCCGCTCCAAATTTCCCCCTTGGTGTCCATACGTTTCTTCTCTACATCCGTGTCTCTATTTCTGCCCTGCAAACCAGTTCATCTGTACCATTTTTCTAGGTTCCACATATATGCATTAATATATGATATTTGTTTTTCTCTTTCTGACTTACTTCACTCTGTATGACAGTCTCTAGATCCATCCACATCTCTCCAAATGACCCAATTTCGTTCCTTTTTATGGCTGAGTAATATTCCATTGTATATATGTGCCACATCTTCTTTATCCATTCGTCTGTCGATGGGCATTTAGGTTGCTTCCATGACCTGGCTATTGTAAATAGTGCTGCAATGAACACTGGGGTGCATGTGTCTTTTTGAATTATGGTTTTCTCTGGGTATATGCCCAGTAGTGGGATTGCTGGGTCATATGGTAATTCTATTTTTAGTTTTTTAAGGAACCCCCCCCTCTGACTTCTCATGAAAATTGGAAAGACCTGGCAACACAGGGAGTATTTTTTCAGGATGGTGGTTGGCTGGAGCTGAGGACTGGCTGCCACCTTTCAAAAGAGTATGAATTCTGTGTCCCCAACACAGGATCCCGGCTAATCTCTCCCTTCACCCAGCCTGCTCAGCCCACAGGCATCTAAGCATAAAGCCCTGGCTCTGCTACAGGTGCGAACTCAAGCCAACTGAATGTGGAGACACGAATGACAGACCTCAGGGCTCTGTCCCAGCCCACTGACTCTCACACCTGGTGGTTTTCAATGTTCCCTAGCCCTCGCTGCTACCCCGGACACAGACTCCCCTTTCAAATATCAGCATGCTCGGCTCTCAAAATTATGAGACGCGGAAGTCTTAATAACATTTCTAAAAAGCTCGTGCTGCCCAGAATCTGAGGCTCAAAATGGTGTGAATCAGAGTGTGGGCTGGGGTAAGTCACGTATGTTTGCTTGTTTTTTTCTACAAGCGGAATTAGTAGAGAGCTAACGTGACCCCAGTCTCCAGGCTTTAGATCCTCCCCTGCCGGGGTTCGGCCTCTGAGATTTATTCCATGGACTCTTCCCTTTCTAAACGTCTCTAGTCTGCCCTTCTCTGCTTCATAGCTCTTCTCAAAGTGTCCACCTTCAGACTTTTCCATTAGTTGACAAGAACAGTATACTAACGTCCAAGGAAGGTTGGATTCCTCATCTGGACAGAAAATCCATATTTGGAAAATGCAAATCCTCTGCAGGGGAGCCAGGAAAGTAGTCGGTCATAGAGCCCTGGGGAGCCCATGGTTCAGCCCCCTTTGTGGCAACGCTAAAGAACTAAGAGGTCAGTTTGGTAATTCCTAAGGCTAAGCCCTTATAACTATAAATAAATACGCAGAATGAAAGGAATGCAGGAAAGAAAAACAAATGGAGGGAAAAAGGAAATGAAAAACCTGACTTGATTTCATTGAGAAAATTAGTTTTTAAGATGCCCTTTGTGTAGCAATTACATCAGTGCCTTGCTCTGCAAATGCCCAGGAGATTTCTTCCCAAATGTACAATCCCCTTAGCTAGACCTTGGTGTTCCTCATAGGCTGAGGTTCAGTAATCCTGGGAAAGTAGAAAGGTTTTTGTGTACTATGTCAAGCAGGAAGAAAAGGCCTTATGAACCACAAAACTGGATACTTTGTAAGGTACAGAACAGTCAGCACTTTCCTCTGAGGAGAGAACACACAATTGGCATGAAAGTGACCCAAGCCATGGGGTGAGGAGGAGAAGGTCCAAAAGTAGAGGACGTCCAGCTCCTTGTTCTCTCAGGCGTCACAAAGGGGCTCACTCTGTGCCCTGCCTGTGTCTGACCAGACGCACAACCCCGGTCCCATTTCCATGACATTCGTGGACCGGTGGGAATTGGATAGTAACATCAGGATGCTGGCATTGGGGAAGGTTGTATTTTGTTGGCTTTTTCCCCCTGTGGTTTTTCACCATCTGTTTCTTTTAATGCATAAACAAGGAAAATGACTGGTTTGGAATGCAAAGTTTTAAAAAAACCAGATGACCACAGGCATCCTCTAAATGAGAAAGAGAGAGCACGCGGGGGGTTCTGTGACATTTGTCAGGAAGTGAGACCTTAAATACTGGGAAGCATTAATGCTCCCTGCCAGGGACGATCTGCAAAGGCAAGGCAGAGCCTCACTGGCGACTCGCCTTCCTGAGGTTGTCCCTTATGTTTACATGTCACCAAGCGCTATTTTCAGATACTAGCACCACCCCATCTATCTCCCAGCCCCGCTCCCTTTTTTAAACTAAAGATGAAACCCGTCTGCTGGCCTTCAGCATAACCAGCCTTGGTTTTCCATCAGCGTTATTACTAACTTGGCAACCTTGGATAGAATCCACTCTTAGAAACTTGTAGACTGAACAAAAGCGGCGCTGTGAGCAGGTTCTATTAAACAGCCAAAACAGAGAGCTATAAAAAGAGGAGCTGATGAGATAGACCAAGAGAAGATAACTTCATTTCTCTCCTGGACAATAGTGAGTGAAGAAAAAAATTATATAAGGGCATTGGGAACACAGTGTATCTTTCTTGAGCGAAGAGCATCCTGCTTTAAAAAGGAAGATTTGCTCTGCACAGTACAGTAGCCACTTTGTAAAGTGGTTCTGTATGTTGCATGCCAACAAACCTTAAAGCAAGAGATTCCTTTTTGAAAACAGAGGCAGTGGAGAGATTGGATGGGATGGTGGCTGCATGCTAATCTCTTTTACCTTCATTGCAAGACATAATCAGCTACAAGCACCAGGGATTTAAAAGCAAATTGATCCTGGGCATTTAGAGCCCCCAGGGAGAAGGGCATTGTGCATTTGGCTGAGTTCCACCCATTTCGGGGTAAGATGGATATGAGCATTTTTCGCATAGTTTTGCAGGCAGCCTGACGCCAGAGTTTTCACATTAGAGAAAGGATAAAAGATGATGGTTTCTTAGGGAACAACAAACTCTTCCTAATTTGCAGTGTCTGTTCTCGCAAATGTCATGAGCAATACTTAGGTGGGTGCTGTTAGCATTCGGGGGACAGGGGTTAGGCAGAAACAAGACCCTAGTCGTTTAGAAGCTTTGGGGGGATTAAATATATTTTCAGAGGAGTTTAAGTTCCAGTCGTTTCTCTACCTGTGCTTAGGACAGAATGAAGTGTGTAGATATGAAAATGTGAGCCTGTCGGGTGAGATTTGTGTCATTGACATTGGTTCCAGATGCTCGAGCTGCGATGAGTGTACTTTACTTTTGACATCACTTGGACGTAGGTACCGTCTGGATGTTTGCTTCCCCGGTGGAAATGGGAAAATGATTAGACCTCAACTCTCTTCCTGGTTGGCTCCCAGACTCAGTATTTCATGTGTTTCATTCGTTAAAATGAAAGCTCCTGGAGGCTTCTAAGGGCAGCGCTGTGTGAGCCTTAGCTTCATAAAAGTACTCTAGTGGCCTATGGAATTTTAGTTATAATCATAATAATGTCAGATGAAGAGGCTTCCTGGGGAAGGTATGAGAGGAATTTTAAGTGGCTGAACTCTATTTACAAATAGTTTCAGAGCCTTTTTTTTTTTTTTTAAATGCTGTGCTTTTGATGCTCCAAAGGGTTGATCTAGGACTTTCATAATTCAAACATGATTCTCCTTTCAAGTACCTTTTGGGAATGGAGACTTTATCTGACTAACTTTGAGGTGATTTTGTTACCATGAGGAATGGGGACAGAGATATTTCAGGGGATGGTTCTTCGCTGGGATTCAAGAGGGATTTAAAAGTTTACGGGCCTGGTGTCTCCTTCCTTGTCTCCTTCCTTTTGTCTCTTCCCTCTTTCTTTGTGTGTGTGTGTGTGTGTGTGTGTTTTGTTTTTTTTCTTTCTTTCTTTCTTTTTAGTCGGGTGAAAGATGAGGGTGGAGTGTCTCATCAGGAGGCTGGGAGGTGCCCTCAGGACTCGGCTTGGAATTTTACCCGTGTGTCTTCCTGCCACAGGTGATCACGCCGATGAGGACAGGCCATGGCTACGTGTACGAGTACCCATCCAGATACCAAAAGGACGTCTACGATGTTCCTCCTTCCCAGACCGCTCACGGGGTGCGTACCAGAAATGTGGTCACTGGGGGAGAGGGCAGCTTTCCTTCAGGGCTACAGAGGAAAGGGAAGTTCACAAAATATGTACATGTCCTGTGACGCTTTATTTAGGTTGTCTATCCAGGGGCCATTTTAGCCAATGTTATTTAAGTTATGTTTTCTGGATTTGCTTTATTAGGGAATCGAGGCTTTGATCTAACAAAGCTTTTATTGCTTATCAATTTATCGGGCAGCGAAAAATTGAAGCTACAATTTAAAGTACAGTGTAGACAGTTCACCTAAGATCATTTTTTTTAATAGGTTATGCTTTTATTTTATAGCTACTTTATTTATTTATTTATTATTTATTTTTGGCTGTGTTGGGTCTTCGGTTCGTGCGAGGGCTTTCTCTAGTTGCGGCAAGCGGGGGCCACTCTTCATCGCGGTGCGGGGACAGCTCTTCATCGCGGTGCGCGGGCCTCTCACTATCGCGGCCCCTCCCATTGCGGGGCACAGGCTCCAGACGCGCAGGCTCAGTAGTTGTGGCTCACGGGCCCAGCTGCTCCGTAGCATGTGGGATCTTCCCAGACCAGGGCTCGAACCCGTGTCCCCTGCATTAGCAGGCAGATTCTCAACCACTGCGCTACCAGGGAAGCCCTAAGATCATTTTTATATTCAATCTAAGTCAAAGAATACAAAATTGAAAAAGAAAAATTCCATCAACACTTTATTACATAGAATTCAGCCGAAGGGCAAGGGAACACACAACCTGGTAAATAAATCCGTCATTAAAAGCTTAGTACATAAAAAATGACAAGCATAAGACATTTCCATGCTGGGTAACTCTGGTGGGGTGTTTCTCTTCAGGTGTACGACATCCCACCGTCATCTGTGAAAGGCCCCGTGTTCTCAGTTCCAGTGGGAGAGATAAAACCTCAAGGGGTCTATGACATCCCTCCCACCAAAGGGGTAAGTGAGCTACTACAGAGCAGCAAAAAACGTGTGTGTGTGTGTGTGTGTGTGTGTGTGTGTACTGGGATAAACAAACCAAAGAGGAGAAGCTAGCCTTTGTAAGAGAGTACAGGGAGGGAAGAGAAGGGGGGAGGGAGGAAGAAACGGCAATAAAGATAATTCTAGGAATTCCATATTTAGGGGCCCCCACTAAAAAAATGGGGAGTCAGTAAGGAGAGCCAATAAGAAGGTAATCAATTCCATTTGGCAAGCAACTCCTGTATCTCATATAGCTCATGTTTATATAGGGTGTCACAGCTTACTCAGGCCGTGTATATATGGGTTAACGCATTGGACTCATTCTGCCCAGGAAGTACAGTTATCCTGATTCTACAGATGAGGGAACTGTGTCTCAGAACATTGAAGCAGCTTCTGGGCAGCACACAGCTGACAGGTCCGGGAGAGACCCTAGGCCTCTCGACGCCTGGCCTGGGCTGTTAAGGCATCATCTGCCCTCCTGGCCTGCAGCACTGAGGAAGGAGACCCAGGAGGTGGTCAGCAATGCGGGCCCAGGAGAGCAGCGCAGGCAGGAGGGGTCCACGCAAGGCGGCGTGGAGGCCAGGGAAGGATGCACTTGTCAAAGGGCGGGGGAGGTGAGGGCAGGGCCAGGCCTTGGGAGACACTTAGGGGTGGACGGCGAGCGAGGGGGAGGCAGCACCTGGCCCTCATCCTGATGTACCGCTCAGCTTCCGCACCGTCACATGAGCCAACTGAGCAAGTAACAGCTTCGCTCTCCACTTGCTTTTCAGGGATACGCCATTCCACCCCCTGCCTGCAGAGATGAGGCCGGGCTTAGGGAGAAGGAGTACGACTTCCCCTCTCCCGTGAGACACGCCGGCCGGCCCGACGGCAGACCCGAGGGCGTTTATGACATCCCCCCAGCCGGCACCAAGCCCCTGGGGAAGGACCTTCACGCTAAATGTAACGGCGACGCTGCAGGGGCAGCGGAGCTGGCGCCGCGGCGACACCAGAGCGTTTCCCTGAGCCACCCGGCCCCGCAGCTGGGCCAGCCCGGGGGCTCCCAGAACGACGCCTACGATGTCCCCCGGGGGGTCCAGCTTCTGGCACCGCCAGCAGAAACCAGCGAGAAAGCAAACCTCGAGGAAAGGGACGGGGTTTACGACGTGCCGCTGCACAGCCCGCCGGACGCCAAAGGCCCCCCGGACGTGGTGGACGGCATCAACCGGCTGTCCTTCTCCAGCACCGGCAGCACCCGGAGCACCATGTCCACGTCCTCCACCACCTCCAAGGACTCTGCGCTGTCCGCCTCGCCGGCCCAGGACAAAAGGCTCTTCCTGGACCCAGACACGGCCATCGAGAGGCTCCACCGGCTGCAGCAGGCCCTGGAGACGGGCGTCTCGGGCCTGAGGGCGCTGGTCACCACCGACTGGCGGGGCTACGGGTACATGGAGCGGCACGTCAACGAGGTGCGCGCCGCCGTCGACAGCGTGGAGCTGGCCCTGAGGGACTACGTGCACTTCGCCAGGGGCGCCGCGGCCAACGCCTCCCGCCTGCCGGAGCCGCTGCTCCAGCACAAGGTGAGGCGGGAGCTCCAGCGGCTGGAGGACTCCCACCAGATCCTGAGCCAGACCAGCCACGACTTAAACGAGTGCAGCTGGTCCCTGAACGTGCTGGCCGTCAACAAGCCCCAGAACAAATGGGATGACCTGGACCGGTTCGTGATGGTGGCAAAGACGGTGCCAGACGATGCCAAGCAGCTGACCACGACCATCAACACCAACGCGGAGGCCCTCTTCAAGCCGGGCCCCGGCAGCTCGCACGGGAAGGGCGGGCCTGAGAGCACCACGAACTCCGCTGAGTGCCCACACGCCGGCTCCCAGGTACAGCTGCTGCATCCCGGGGACCACAAGGCTCCAGCCCTCAACAAGCCGCTGCCCCCAAGCCTGGGCAAGGACCAGCCCCCTGACTGTAGTAGCAGTGACGGCTCTGAACGGAGCTGGATGGATGATTACGACTACGTCCACCTCCAGGTAAAGAACCGGACTCCTAAGGCACCTACATTCACACGCAGGGGCCTGGGGCTCATGCCTGTAAGGCTGGTAGCTAGACTACCAGAGCGGAGACCAAGATTAATGTTCAGAAACATGATGAATGGTTCACAAATTGGAGGCAATGTTGTCCGGTAGGAAGAATACTGGCCTGAGAGTCCTGAGTCCTCTAGACTTTTCCGTGACACTGTGTCACCAACTTATGTAACCTCATCTCATTGCCTCATTTGCAAAATGAATGAAGCACAGGCTTGGATTAGATCTGATGGATATGCCTCAGGCAAGCAGGAGGAGGCCCCCCAAGTAGGTTAGTGGGCCCGCAAATAAACATACCAGCTCCACTTCTGTTTGCATTTCATGATATGGTTCTGCACGACACTTTATTTGAAAAAAAAGGTAGGGCGAGGGGTGTTTCACGGTTAAGGAAAAAGATTTGAAAACCTCTGAATTTCTAAGGTCCCTTCAGCTCTATCCTGTGTATGTGTATGTGTGTAGAATTACTCACAGAGAAACTTAACCCCACCATAGGCTTAGCTTGAAGAGCCCTGGGCATTTGCCAGTTGACCTAGAACTTAACGGCGTATGGAAATCGGGCCATCACAGTCTGCGTCCTACAGGTGGAAATTCCACCAGGTTGACTCTGGATCCTGACAGCTTGCCCCTTCCCTTCGGGGGATTAAAACATCCTACAAGATCCATTATTTAGAATTTGCTTTACTATCTTATTCTGCCATTCTTTACATTTGACTGACAGCCGCGAAGTATCCTGAGGATTATTACGCACAGTTCCTTTGCGTACAACTGGGGAGGGGAGAGCAGAGCCACACCTTGTGCTGAAGAAAAGTATGGGGAGAGAGTAGACCGAGGCATTAAACATTTACCTGGCTGGTTGTCCAACTCTGCCTCTTGGGAAATGCTAATTTGGTGTAGAGCTGTAGATGATTGAAAGAAACTAGAAATACAGTGTGGGCCATGTTTAGACCCACGTTAAGAGGTTAATGGGTTTGCATATAATCTATTAGAAAAGAGCCCTGAGAAGAAGTACCGCTTGAGGAGGTCTGCAGGGACCATGGTTAGCCCTCCAAAAATGGTGAAGTGGAGCGGAGAGCATGGTACCCCGCCTGCAAATGGGTTTTAGTTTTCGTTTCTCATCTACACAGTGACTCTGGAAGTCTGACCGAGAACCCCTGCCCGGGGTTCACAGGGCCTAACTGGGCATGCGGGAAATTGCCAAGGCAGTGGAAAATGGAAGAGTATTTACATGTTTGTCAACGAAATTGTTAGCATAAGTGAATCATAGTGGTGACGTCATGTTTTCTTTATGTTGAAAAATAACAGGGTAAGGAGGAGTTTGAGAGGCAACAGAAGGAGCTCCTGGAAAAAGAAAATATCATCAAACAGAACAAGATGCAGCTGGAACATCATCAGGTACATTCAATCAGAACAAAAACTACTTGGTATTGAAAAGATTTCCCACTTAGTAAGGAAAGTATAACTTCAAAAGGTCATGGTTTTGATCCTCCCAGTACACTTTGGCATAAACAAGCTCCAAGGCACATAATAGGGTATAAGAACAAAGAGAAGGTCTGTGGCCTTAGTAATCTAGCTGGGTGTACCTGGTCCAAATAGCAGTTTTTCCAGGCTAAGCCTGTACATCTAACCTATTAAGACTATTGGGTTAAGGCGGTTGGTCTCAAGGAGCAAGACCCTCCTCAAGCTGGCCCCAGCAAACGTGTTTTATAGTAAAGCCATAATAGGGGAATTCAAGAACAGAAAATGAAGATTTAACCATGTCTTAAAGAACTAGGACTGTCAATTTCCTCTCCTTCTTGTACTAACTTTGTGTCTCTCTAAATTGACTTCCTTGGCCTCTATTTTCTGGCAGTTTCCTCTGATTATCTACTCATTTGGCTCCCCTGTAACTTTACAGAACCCACAGCTGGACACTCAGAGCCTTTCCTATATATAGTTTTTCATCTCAGCTTCCTCGCTAATAGTCAGCCCCTTCTGTGGTTTATCAAATTCCTTAAAAAAGAGTCTGGGCCATTATCTATCTATCTATCTCTATCTATCTCCCTCTGTCTCTCTGTCTCTATCATCTCTATCTCTATCTCTCCCCTACTACCCAAGCCTATGGCTTGTCTGTTCTTGGTCCAATCTAAGGGGAGGAGGGCAGAATCCAGTGTTTTCAAAATATATCCAAGTCCGTTTACTAAGGGCTTTGGGCAAGGCAGTTTCATTCAAAAGTTGGGCATGAGTGGGGCAAATAATAAGGGGTATTGCTAATACAAGGGCACAAAAATAACGAGAAATGGATCGAGGATTTATAGGCCTTTTAGGATGAACTGAAATGGCGTGTAGGGACATGAAATGGCGCACTGAACTCAGGAAACCAGAGTTCTGATCTGTGCTTTCTGGCCAACCAATCATATGACCTCAGGCAAGTCACATAACCTCCCTGAACTTCGATTATTTCTCTATAAAATGAGAAAGTCCCTCTCCCCTCCGACCTAATGAGATGATATATTTATGAACATACTTGGAAGGGCATAAGCTGAATATCTTGAAGCATCGCCCTGTATCTGTTTATGTTTGCTTTGGCATTTGGCCAAGTAAGACTGCAGGGCTTTGGGGAACTTGTTGAAATCATAGTAATTCCTAAGAAGAAAACAGGGTCTACAGAAAAGGAGAGCTCGCTGTGCACTTCTCAGGGGAGAAGCTGCGTGAGGTTGACCCTGCTCAGACTCAGCCCTACTTCAGGGCAGAAGACTGAGTCCTAAACTCCGGTCACAGATAGATAGTCCTTGCCTGTAAAAGAGAGCCTCTCCTGACACTTGGTGCAATAGCTGGAAATTCTTATCATTGCAGTTCAAATAATACACCAGCTGGGGGCAGTAAGGGGAGAAGGGAGAAAGCTAACATTGAGTCTGACCTTGTGTAAGTCCCCTTCCTTTCGACCGCTCTGGGGGTCTAAGTGTTACGATGCACAGCCTGCGTTCAGATTCCCTTAGAGAAGTTCTCTTCCACAGTGCACATGTATTTCTATGCAGTAGTCTACCCTGTAGTGCTGGATAATAACGTTTATAAATCTGGACAGAAAGAGTAGGAGAAATAGAAAAGGGTCATGAATTGTCATTTATCTAAGTGCCTTGAAGGGACAAAGTCAAGGCTTTCCCCCAGAAGCAGCAAACTGTCAGTGACTGACTTGACAAAGAGATCCCTATGTTTGCTTTTCCCTGACCACCACTCAACATTTAATAAACATTTACCTAGTCTCCATTATACCAAACACTATTCTAAGCACTTTGCAAATATTAACTCATTTAACCTTCGTAAAGGTGTAGCTAACAGAGCTGGGTTTACACCCTGTGCTGCCTTCCAGCCTTAGGACAGAAGAGACCAATCGTGTCCCATCACAGGAGTCAGAGCTGGAGGATTCCTTAGGGATCCTCTTTGTGAGCCTCTACATTTCACAACTTAGGAAAGCCAGGCAACTGGACGAGTCTTGGCATCTAATAAGCACCTCACACTGGGATGAAGATCCCCGCGTTTTAACTGTAAGCCCTGGTTAATTTCCATTTCGTCACGCTGCCTCATCCTTAACAAACTCGGCTTTTTCCTTCCCTGCAGCTGAGTCAGTTCCAGTTGCTGGAACAAGAAATCACAAAGCCCGTGGAGAACGACATCTCCAAGTGGAAGCCCTCCCAGAGCCTCCCAAGCACCAGCAGCGGCGTGGGCGCTCAGGACAGGCAGCTGCTGTGCTTCTACTACGACCAGTGTGAGACCCATTACATCTCCCTCCTCAACGCCATCGACGCTCTCTTCAGCTGCCTCAGCTCGGCCCAGCCCCCGCGGATCTTCGTGGCGCACAGCAAGTTCGTCATCCTCAGCGCCCACAAACTGGTGTTCATCGGAGACACGCTGACAAGGCAGGTGGCCGCCCAGGACGTTCGCAACAAAGTGATGAACTCCAACAACCAGCTCTGCGAGCAGCTCAAGACTATAGTTCTGGCGACCAAGACGGCCGCGCTCCATTACCCCAGCACCTCCGCGCTGCAGGAGATGGTCCACCAGGTGACGGACCTGTCCAGGAACGCGCAGCTCTTCAAGCGCTCTCTGCTGGAGATGGCGACATTCTGAGAAGAAGACCAGCAAAAGAGGGACCGACTTGGATTACTGAGGAAAACTGGAAATACTCTCTGGTTTTTGTAAATCTTATCTATTTTTGTAGATATTTTATATGAAAATGAAATATTTTAACATTTGATGGGTTAGACGACATTCAGACATTCAGGGAACTCTAGGGGAACATTTTTTTTCCTGCGTGGTTCTTGTGTACACACCTAAGCATCTAAGACGTAAACTGTACAGAATCCTGTCCGTGTGTGTGTGTATGACTCTGTGTTCATGTTCGTTTGTAGATGTTTGTCTGATACATTCCATTGAAAACCATGAATTAAGAAGCACCTTAGTAAGCACCTCCTAATGCTGCATTTGTTTTTTTAGAAAACATACCAGCTGGTTGTAATATTGCTCTACATATACTAGCGATTATTCTGAGTCTGTCACTCCCAAGTCTGGGAAACATAGTGTATTTGCAGGTGTGCACCTTCCAATAAGGAGGCACGCTATGCCTTGTTTTTGTTTTTGAAACCCCTTCCAAAACTGGCTGTCTTGGGCACGTTATTGCTAGATGCCTCACTTCTGGTTGAAAAAGCCCTCTTAGAGAGAAAGTTTCAGAAAGTATATGTTAATCCAAACTCTGACATGTTAGGTGCTGGAGGAGTGACACATGTACTTAGGGGCCATGTCCCCACTTAGGGTTGTTTCAGCATGGAGAGGATGTGTTTCCACAGGGCTTTTTGATTATTGGCATTTATGAGTGACTTGGCCATGCGATTTTCCAAAGGATGTTTTTAGATTTGCAAAAAATATATTATTTGCAGCAGGAATTCATAAAGACACATCAGACTATGATCATCCACAAAAGGAAGGATGGTCCCATCTGCCAGTTGTAAGTAGGGGCCTTTCTGACTCTCAACATTCCCTTAGGTGCTACTACCCCATTACCTGAGGGAAACTGGCCAGTTCCTTGATCACCTAAACATTAGAGCCACCAGGCCACATCCCACTGTAAGAGAATCCGATGCTTGATCCTGTATCCTCCCTAAAACACGCACATGCAGACCCGGCACTCAGAGCAGCTGTACGGAGCCCATCTAGGCGTTTCAGCTCTGTCTGGCCAATGACCCTGTGCACACCGCCCACCACCGTCCCCCAGCTCGGCACAGCGGCCGTCCATTCCATAGTCTGTCCTCTCATCCCTGCTGGGGTTGGCACGGCACAAACACACCACAAGCCATCAGATTCATCACACTTCTTACCCGGGGGGTAAATGTAGTCACGTATTACCAAGTCAAGAAGCAAATTACGGATTATCAGTCCAGTTTTTATTTAATGATGCTATTCCAGCCGATTGGAAAACGTTTTGGTTTGCAATATATGCCTTGACTTAATTGAGCTTGCTTGTTTTAAACAACCAAATCATTGGAACAGGAAAGGATTTAGGAGAGAAGGGCGCATGATCTAAGTGGGATACAAAATAATCAGTGAAACTTACCCTAGAAGGTGCTTTTCAGAACCACTGCTCTTGTAGTTCTTGACGTTCTGCTCTGCCAGAAGAAGCTGTATTGTTACAAGAAAGAGTGTGCGAAGGAAGAAGCAGGTTGCTGAAAAATCAACGAAGAAGAGGTTGAAAAGTGTCCGTGTAGATTTCATTGTATAATGTGCGTTTCTAGGAGATGACAGACTTGAGCAAAGTGGTGACATTTCACGTTTTCCAAACCAAAATGTTCAATCTGTATCACTCTCTTTCCCACATTGTATATACAGGCTATTTTTAAATCATTAAAATTTTAGATGTCTGTTTTCATAGGCATTGGGTTTTCTTTTTCTCTATTTCTTTCCTTGTCTCAAAATTAAATATTAGCTTATTTTGGCACTCCTAATATAGAAAGTTAAATTATGGTGATTTTATCAATATTATAGATCTGGATTTTTGAGTAAAATTGAGTGCTATTTTTTCATTTTGCATCATGTCATTTTGCATCATTTAAAGAAAATTCTGGAATTTGTGAACATTACCAAACCCAAATATCTGGAACTAAGCTGCTCTTCACCAGAAAGCCTATATATTTAAATGATGGGTGGAATGATTTCTGCTATCATAATATGGATGTTACTATTCACATGGTTTTAGAATCAAAGGGAATTGCTCGATTCATTCTGGAATGGACATCAAGAAATATTTAAAAGAAAACTATATTTGATGAAAATAAGAGATTCGTAACCACATAAATTATTTTTAATGCTTGGCCCACTCTTTCACTCTGGTATCCTACTGAGAGTTACAGATAAAGTATCTGAATATACCTTGCATATACCTTTTTCCCACATCTATATACATTTTCAAAGAAAGTGTCAAGGCACTTCTTGGGAAATGGAAAGTCTTTTGAAAAAATGGCACTAGAACAACTAGATCTCTCCATGGAAAAAAAATGAATATTTACCTTACATCTTACAGAAAAATTAACTCACATGGATCATAGCCCTAAACGTGAAACTTAAAACTCTCATACTTCTAGAAGAAAACAGGAGAAAAATCTTTGTGATCTTAGGAAGACAAGGGTTCCTTAGGTAGAACAAAAAAGCATAAATAATAAAAAAAATTGATAAATTGGACTTCATCAAAATTTAAAACTTTTCTAAGAAGACCACTAAGAAAACAAAAAGTTAACCAACAAACCAGGAGAAAATATTTGTACCACATACTTCAGCCAAGGACATGTATCAGAACAAGGAGAAAAATAACTAGATTTTTTAAATATAAATTTATTTATTTATTTTTGCCTGCATTGGGTCTTCGTTGCTGCATGGGCTTCTCATTGCAGCGGCTTCTCTTGTTGTGGAGCACGGACTCTAGGTGCGTGGGCTCAGTAGTTGTGGCTCACAGGCTCTAGAGCACAGGCTCAGTAGTTGTGGCACATGGGCTTAGTTGCTCCGCAGCATGTGGGATCTTCCCAGACCAGGTCTCGAACCCGTGTCCCCTGCATTGGCAGGCGGATTCTTAACCACTGTGCCACCAGGGAAGTCCCAATAACTAAATTTTTTAACTGGGCAAAAATTTTGAACAGAAACCTCACAAAAGAAAACATGTGAGGGGACTTCCCTGGTAGTGCAGTGGATAAGAGTCCACCTGCTAATGCAGGGATCACGGGTTCAATCCCTGGTCCGGGAAGATCCCACATGCCGTGGAACAACTAAGCCCGTGTGCCACAACTACTTAGCCTGCGCTCTAGAGCCCGCGAGACACAACTACTGAGCCCGTGAGCCACAACTACTGAGCCCACGCGCCGCAGCTACTGAAGCCCATGCGCCTAGAGCCAGTGCCCCGCAAGAAGAGAAGCCACCACAATGAGAAGCCTGTGCACCGCAACGAAGAGTAGCCCCTGCTCACTACAACTAGAGAAAGCCCACATGCAGCAACGAAGAACCAACACAGGCAAAAAATATATAAAATTTAAAAAAATTAAAAGGAACAGGTAAAATTTTTTTTAAAAAACATGTGAATAGACCATAAGTAAATGAAATACAAACCCACCAAACAGAATCATTAAAGTTGGGACTTCCCTGGTGGTGCAGTGGTTAAGAATCCGCCTGCCAATGCAGGAGACACGGGTTCGATCCCTGGTCCGGGAGGATCCCACATGCCGTGTAGTGGCTGGGCCCATGTGCCACAACTACTGAGCCTGTGCGCCACAACTACTGGAGCCCACGCGCCTGGAGCCTGTGCTCCACAACAGGAGAGGCCACCGTAAGGAGAACCCTGTGCACCGCAACAAAGAGTGGGCCCCACTTGCCACAACTACAGAGGGCCCATGTGCAGCAACGAAGACCCGACGCAACCAAAATAAATAAATAAATAAAATTGATTCTTTAAAAAAAAAAGAATCGTTAAAGTTAAAAAGATAAGCCATACCAACTGTTGATGAGAAAGGGGAGCAAACAGAGCTCTCATACACTGCTGGGGAGAATGCAAAACAGTACAAACACTTTGGAAAATAGGTTGGCAGTTTAAAAAAAAAAATTAAATGTATGCCTACCATAGGACCTAGGAATTCATCTCCTAGCTATTTACCCAAGAGAAATAAAAGCATATGTTCATATAAGACTTGTATAAGAATGTTTATAGCAGCTCTATTTGTAATAGCCAAAAACTAGAAACAACTCAAATGTCTATGTGAATGAATAACCACTGTTACATATCCACACAATAGAATACTATACAGAAACAAAAAGGGGGAAAGAAAGTGAAATAAAAAACAACATGAATGAACCTCAAAATCATTATGATGTGTACAAGAAGCTAGACGAAAAAGAGGACATATAGTATGTTCCATTTATACAGAATTCTAGAAAATGCAAACCACAGTGACAGAAAGCAGATCAGTGGTTGCCAGGGAAGAGGAGTCGGGGGAGGAGTACATTACCAAGGAGCTCAGGAAAACTTTGGGGAATGATGAAAATGCCCATTTTCTTGATCGTGGTGATGGCTTCACGGGTATATGCATGTCAAAACTCATCAAATTGTACACTTGAAATGCATACAGTTTATTCTTTGTTGATTATTATTTTTTTACGTAAATGGTCTGAACAGGACAATTAAAAGTCAGAGATTCTCAGACTGGATTTTTTTTTTAAAAGCAAGATTAAATTATATGCTATTTAAAAGATGCCCAATTTAAGTAAAAATAGACAGGTAAGTTAAAAGCAAAGAGAGAGAAATAGACCACGCACATTCTAATTTTTAAAAAGAAAAGCTGGAGTGACTATATCAGCTGACAAAGTAGAATTCAGAACTTGGACAAAGAGGGGTACGTCGTCGTGAAAGGGTCAGTTCATAAAGAAGACAAAACATTCTTAAATTCGAATGTACCTAGTCACAAGGTTCAACATATTATGAAGCAAAAACTGACAGAACTGAAAGGAGAAACGGAAAATCTGTAATTACAGGTGGAGATTTAGATACTATCTCTCAGTACTTAATAGAACAAGTAAACAAAAAATGGTAATAACTGGTAATAATTGGAGTTCTCTGGAACTCCCCTACATTGCTGGTAGGAATGTAAAATGGTACAACCATTTTGGAAGACAGTTTGGCAATTTCTTATAAAGTTAAGTATACACTTAGCATATAACCCAGCAATTCCAAAGGCGTTTAGGCAAGAGAAATGAAAATGTACGTCCATTAACAACAAGGACCTACTACATAGCACAGGGAGCTATAGTCAATATCTTGTAATAACCTGAAAAGAATCTGAAAAAGAATATATATATATAAAACTGAATCGCTTTGCTATACACCTGAAACTAACACATTGTAAATCAACTATACTTCAATTAAAAAAATTTTTTTAATAAAATATATGTCTACAAAACTAACTGCTTTATTTAGCATAGTCCCAAATGGCATCAGCAGGTGAGTGGATAAATTAATTGTGGTCTCTTCATACAATGGAATACTGTTCCGCACTAAAAAGGAGGGAACTAGTTACATATGTAACAGCATGAATGGATCAACCTTACAAACATTATGCTGAGAAGAAGCCAGGTAAATAAAGAGTATGTATATATGAAGCTCTAGAAAACACAAATCTAATGTGTAGTAACAAATCAAATCAGTGATTTCCTGAAATCAGAATTGGGAATTAGGAATTATCTGGAAAAGAACACAAAGGAACTTTTGGGTGTGATGGATATGTTTTATCTCAGTGCGATATGTATGTTTTGTCTCAGTGCCGTGTGTGTGTGTGTGTGTGTGTGTGTGTGTATTTGTGATTTTCATTGTCCGATCCAGTAGGCAATAATCACATGTGGCTATTACGCTTTAGAAATGTGATGAGTACAACTGAGGAACTGTTTTTAATTTGTTAATTTTAATTTAAATAGCCACATGTGAGTGGCCACTGTTTTGGAACTATGTCTATATCTAGATTCCTAAGGTAATTGTGTGAATGCAAATATTTGCATAATATACACTTAAAGTGGGCGCATTGTATTGTATGTGAGTCATACCTCAATAAAGTTGATTTTTAAAAGACGTAAAAATATTTCCCAACTAACTCTAATGTTCCATTGTTTTCAAATCAATATTAATATTGATATTAATAATATTGACATTTTTTCAAATCAATTTTTATCATCCACCAACTCACAGAAACCCTGGAGGGTCCATAGAGAAAGATCCAATCAGAAAGTTCAGCTTTCTCAAGAGTCCATCCTAGGCTAGGTCATGACCCACCCGAGAGACAAACACGGTTTTCTCCTCCCCTAGTCAGTAAAAGTTGATCTGGGCTTCATATGTTTCCCCATAAACCACATCTACATTCTTCATAGTGTTTGAGGAATTATGACAAAAGAAATGTTGCTCTTCACCAGAGGACATGAAAAACAAGGATTCGTTTATTCATTGAAAGTTTCCTGCTTGGCTGGACAGAGTTGGCAAATCCGTCCCGTCCGTCAATAAGCAGCAGCTGCCCCAGCCCAGGAGCCACCAGCCTCACAGCCCGCGCCTCTCCTCAGCATCGTGCTGTGCACCAAAGGGCAGGAAAGAAGGGGGGCCCTGCTCTCTGCTTTTCTTCGTTTGGGACCAAAAGTAAACATGCCTCTTAAACAACTCAAGTCAGGTGATGGACACGTGCCCAACTGAAAGCTTCAGGAAAAGACTTCGGAGTACAGCGAGAGAGAAAAATCAAAGTGATCTAGGCTGGGTAGAAAGCACACACCAAGGGCGGGGAGCCTGGCTGAGGCTGGCCGTCGGGAAGGAGCAGGGCAGAGGCGGGCAGGGGGCCTGCGGGACCGCCTGGGGCTCCAGCGCACAGGGACGGGGGCTTTGCGCGGGGCACCTCCAGAGGACTGCCGAGCTCAGCATAGGCGGATACCACATCCTTTCACACAAGAGAAAGGAGGAGTAGCAGGAGAAGGGGTCAAGAGGAGACAAAAGAGATGAGAAAGACAATGAAGACTATGGACGGATGGAAGGAGGAGAATGGAGAGAGGAGGGGAGACTGGGGGCAGCAAGAGGGCTGGGGAGAGGCGAAGAGTCGAGAAAGACTCTACTCAGTACTCTGTAATGACCCATACGGGAAAAGAATCTGAAAGAGTGGATATATGTGTGTGCATAACTGAATCACTTTGCTGCACGCCCGAAACGAACATAACATTGTAAATCAACTGTACTCCAATATAAAATAAAAATTCAATTAAAAAAAAAGTGTCAGTGGAACAAACATCAGCTTCAAGAGATGCATATTCTAAAGCAATATTTTAGGCTCTTTGATATTCCAGGTTCTCAAGATATTTTGAGAAATAAATTGTTGGCAGATATGCTGTCGTCATTTTGGAAGATACCACAGAGTACATGGTAATACACGGGAGTAGAGTAAAGCCTCGATGGAATCTCGCAATAGAGAAACCTGTCTTGTCTACTGTCTCCCAAAACTTTTTTGACCCTAAGATCTGCTTTCTCTCTTAACACTTATGAAAACCTGGTCGAGGACATTCAGATAGTTCGTCTTTGTTTTCCTCCCCTCTCAAAAGGCCGAGGCCTGCTAACAAGACTCGCAGAGTCAGTGTCGATCTCGCCCCTACTCGTCAAAGTCAAGACCTCCCCCGATGATAGCGCTTTAGAACCAGCAGGCTAAGAGGCAGCATCTTGACCTCTGCCACCCATAGCCCTGAATTTACACATGGCACCTAGAGAAACACACAAACACACTTCATTGTTTCCTCAGTCCGTTTCTCATCATCTGAATGTCCCAGAATAAAAAAGGAGAAAGTAAACGAATGATTCATTTGGATGAACTTCCCCCACATAATCAACTCCTTTTGATGAGTTTTTTTTGTTTTTTGGTTTTTTTGTAGAAGTGCTTTGTGAAGGTCAATCTTATATAAGGAGTTTAAAAATACGGTAAAAGTACTTTTCAGATGGAAAACAAGAAAGTGAAAGAAAAATAAAATACATACAGATGGGAAGAGAAATCCAGTCAGAGACAGATTAAGAGGTGCTTAATACATGGGAAAGCTTCCTGAAAAGTGGCCAGTAATGATACAGACAAATACCTACTTTGTTCTGAAAGCAGCGCTCTGAAGTGTGGAAAGTGAGGAGGAGCCTTGTAGATCCTAACAGTTCAGTTTGGAAACTCTTTTGTCGGTCCTGGGAGACAGGGCAAAGGTAGCCTGAATTCAGGAAGAGGAGTGGATGCCGAAGTGGATAGACTCCAGGCGCATAGGAGGGGAGTCAACGTGATCGGTAAAGAATTGGATGTGGCGTCTGATAGAGAGGGACCCAGGCTGAGGGTTCCTGGCGCGGGCATCTCGATGGATGTGGATCCATTGTGACGCCAAGGAAGCACCAAGGTCTCGACATCTCCATGGACCCAGCCTGTGTGAACTCCACGCTTACTGCACCATCCCCGCCGGGCACTGGACGCGGGGCTTCGTAAAGGACAAGAACAAAGGAGCAACGCCAGCCAAGAAACCCCAAACTGTACCGGGAGGAGGGCTACGTTAAGCTCACCTTACTTCTTCCCAGGTCCCGAACAAGTAGGCACAGATTTATTTTGCGGCTGAAAAAAAAAAGAAAGAAAAACAACCTTGAAAGTGTTTTAATGAGTAGAGGCCAACGTGCAGGGAAGAAACCTCTAAAAAGGGGCAACTGAAAACACCGAGCACTGACTTTTATCTCAGTGTTGACTATTACCCTGGCCTCTAAAACAAATTCCTCTGCAGCGGGGGCAGGGGGGTGGGGGAGAGCTGCAGAGGAAGAACCCGTAGCGCTCACAACACGATCTAAGGCATCTCCCAACAACTATAATTAAGAACACTGAGTAAACAGAAAGGGCACCTTATTTTGTCTCCTCACAGACAATTTTCCAGGGAGACAAGAGTCAGCAAGAAATGATGTTAAATGAAAACATACCCATAATTTTCTCTGGCCAGCCCATCGGTCAGGACACCATCAGACACCAGACACCACCCAGCCCTTCCCAGCGTTTTATCCAAAAGCCATTTATGAGTCTCCTTTATGACCCAGAGAGCATAACGGGGGTTTTTCAGAACTGCCTGGGCCCTTTGTGACCTAAATCCCTATTAAAGAAGTTGAATTCTCTAAGGAGGATGGTTGTGAAGGGGACATTTTAGACATCTGTAGGAGAAGCTGCATATTCCTGGGTCTTGCCCGAGGTCGAAACACCAAGACAAAGGAGTGTGCAGGTGTATTTTTACGAGGATGTAAAAATGTAAATGGACAACGTAGCTAAGGTTGCCCTTGCCCTTGGGCAATTATTCCTACCTATCTGTCTAGACATCCAATCAACACTGGAAAAGGCCTAAGATTTGACGAAAGAAAGTTATCGTTGAATAATGGGTACCCCTATCTCGTTTGCAAAAGGAAAATCAATAAACAAGAAAACAAAAGAAGTGCAAGGAGCATTAAGAAGAGGGCCTGTCGGGGCCTGCTGTGGGGAGGAAAGTTTTCTAGAGAAAAGTTACCCAAAAGGAGTGGACTTGTGAGGGTCCCAGGCCACTGCCCTTGTTGGAAGGGGCCCTCCAAGAGTCCTTTATTTCCCCGCAGGGGAAAATGGCCAGCACCCCGTCACTCCAGGTAACAACGTCTTAATCTGGGCACCACCTAGGATGGTTTTGAAGCTTTTAAGTGTCCAGCATTTTGCGGATCTAAAGCAGAGTTCACTTGGGACCCCTCGGATGGCCTCACACATCACCCCCTTGTGGGCGGGTGGGGAAACAAAAGCCCTAGGAGGACAATTCGGTTTTTCTGCCAGATTCCGCCACCAACCTGCCTGTGAAATGGGGATACTAAGCCAACGTTGCTCAGTGTTGTGAACGTAAGCTTTTAAAATAATTCCTAAGTGCTCTACAAACACGCAGCAGTACTACGGCTTCTTTGTCTGCACATCTCCCCGTTCTATTGTACGTTTCAGACCTTAGGGTCTCTTGAGTTCATCTTCTCCATCTCATGGCCTGGTTCACACGAGGAGCTCAATTCATGTTTGTTGACTGACTAACTGACCAAATGAATGAATCTAACTCCCCAGATACCCCCCACTAATCTCACACTGGAGGAGCCCTTTGAAACAAAAGGACTTTGCAGGATCCTTAAAGATAATAAACACTGAAATCTCTCCAAAGGGCAGGATTGCAAGTGTCCATAAGTTACTGTTGTATTGTTTCACATTATATAAGTACTTTCCCATCACTTACTTTAGTGCCTTTTTTTGTTGCCGTTGGATGTCTGTGATTTCTCCGTTGCAAGTTCCTGAGGTTGGAGACTGCGTTTCATAGCTCCCCGTGGGCCCAGCTCCAGTGCACTCCCTTGCAAAGCTGGTGTCACCAGACCTAACCAAACCCTCAGTCCCTGGATTGCGAACCCATGGTTTTGGATAACTGTGATGTTACCTCACCCCATGTGCTCTCTCAAGACGGCTCAACATTTTTGTTACTTCCCCATCCTGATACTCAGATCTTTAGCGCATCCCAGCATTTATGCACCTTTCAACTACGGCACCTACAAGTAAAAATCAATTACAGAGAAAATCAACAAAAGGCTAAATGGAAGAAAAGCTTTCTTACCAGTAAGCAAATTACAGGCAGATGTATTCACATTTAAGCATTGGGGAGTGTTCTGTTTCTCCTGAGTAACAGACAAGTTTTCCTCATGGAAATGAGATTTTTTGTAACTAACTGATGTTTTCCTTTTTGCCTTTACTACCAAGAAGGTCAAAGACAAACGCAGTAGCCAGTAACCTAAGGCTTGACTATCTGGGTTCTAAATTTTCTCTTCATCTAATCCTTTCTACTTAAATTATTCCCTGTCCTCTCTTTTTAGCCACTGTCTCTAATATTACACGGGTTGACGTGAAATATTTTGAGCATGTAAGAGCTTGGATGCTTATGGGGTGTGTACCAAAGCATAGATTCTGCTTCTTCTTCTGTGAGGTCAAGATGTTCCCCAGTAAGATGGACAGGGCCAGTCCTATTGGGCTTGTAGCCAGTTCTCTCCTACAGAAGCCCACTGCCAGGGGGCTGGCTGGGCAAGTTCTTCTATTGGCTATTTCTCACACCCAAAATCGATCTTTCATTGCAACTTCTCGCAGGCTTGGGTATGAACCCCGACTGGATGTCCATTTCTTCTACTGTCAGTCTCCCCTCAGGGAACTAAAGCCCTTTCCTGAAATCTGGTCTCAGACACTTATTCATATATTTGACCCTTAAATGTAGCTTTCAGGGTTAGAACCCATTCCTGTTTCTTTCAGGAGGCACTCCGGCCACTGTATCATTTCACAGATGCAAGTTGAGTCATCAGTGCCTGGAAACATCCAAGCCCCTGCGCGCTACCTGAGAGCCTCAGCCCTCACAGATCACCCTGTGACACCTGCAAGCCTCACAATCAGAGGCGGGCAGAGTCTCCAGTTACAGGTGGACGGATCGCAAATCCCATGGGAGGGAAGAAGTGCCTTCTGCCTTGTGACTGGGGCTTCCTAGTGGCAGAGAAACAACCTTGAGTCCCCTCACACTGCACATTAGCTGCAAGGGAAAAATAGTAGTTATGCGGTGGAGAAATCAGACAGCCCCTTGATGGAGTGGGGTGGTCACAGTCAACACCACCAGTGAGGGGCAGACGGGTGGGGTACCTTCTCCAGGAGGGAGACCCTGAGCCGGCTGTCGCATCACAGGGTAACACTGAGTTCCTCACCTGACCACGACGAAACGGCAGCAAGCACAAAATGCAGACAGCCTGTCCTAGTTTTTAAAGGCGGAGGAAACCTATTCTGCAAAACTGTCAGTGTTACACAAGACAGAGGAAGACTGTGAAAGATCTTCAGATTAAGGGAGGCAATAACTGGTGGAATAAAATAATTCCTAAGTGCTCTACAAACACGCAGCAGTACTACGACTTCTTTCTCTGCACATCTCCCCGTTCTATTGTGCGTTTCAGACCTTAGGGCCTCTTGAGTTCATCTTCTCCATCTCATGGCCTGGTTCACACGAGGAGCTCAATTCATGTTTGTTGACTGACTAACTGACCAAATGAATGAATCTAACTCCCCAGATACCCCCCACTAATCCCACACTGGAGGAGCCCTTTGAAACAAAAGGACTTTGCAGGATCCTTAAAGATAATAAACACTGAAATCTCTCCAAAGGGCAGGATTGCAAGTGTCCAATAACTGGTGGAATATGTGGCACTACTGGCCTGGACCCCACCCTGGAGGAAAGAATCGAGGACATTATTGTTGGGTTAATTGTCGACACTGAAACACAGACAGTACCTTAAATAGAAGTACCAAATCCTGACCAAGGTTGATCAGTACTCTGGTTCTGTAAGAGAATATTCTCATTCCTAGCAGATAGGCATTGATGTATTCTAGGGTAAAGGGCCACAATGTAGGCACTGTGTTTCACAAAAAGAATTTTAAACATCTCAATAGCAAGTGATTCTCAGTAAAATGTGCTATCCTCCTTCTTAGAACTTTTCTGTGAATTTAGAATTATTTTCAAATAAAAAGTTTTTAAAAACAACAACAATAACACTTCATTCGTACCTATAAAAGCTTGGCCTCAGTTATTATTGAGGTAACTTGGGTTTAAATCTCATCTCTGCCTCTTAGCTGTGTGGTCTTGAGTTATTACTCTCTGCAAGCCTTGATTTCCCCATCAATAAAATGGGTCTAATGATAGCAGCTGTGTCGTAGGCTCTTCACAAGGCTTAATATCACAAATGAATGTTTGTAACGCACTCAGAACACGTCCTGGCACAAAGTCGGCACCATACGACTCTTTGGTAAATAAACTGCTACAATTCTGAAATTAAAAACACAACAAATACACGAAACAATTTTCTCCAAGCCTAAAAATTCTCTCTTGGGACCCACGGACTGACTCAATTAATATGTCAATGTTTTCATAGATTTAGCATGAACTATGTGTTCATTGTTGGGTTACCAACCAGACAAGTATGCTTCATTGAGCAGGGTTAGAAATGTGGGAAGGCTTAAGTAACTTGTGTAACTGCTTTTGTAAAAGCCGCAGAATATACTACAAATCAGATGTTGACTTAAAATAAACACAGAGGAAATAAGTACTCGTTACTCATCTGAACATACCTTTGAATATTATATTGAGTTTCCAAGAAATAAGGGGGGAACATATGATAATATCCCAGATGGCCCAGTCTTGTTTTAGGATGCAACGTAATCTGAAAATCAGAAACTGTCTTCTCACAGCCATGACTTGTTCAGCCTTCATAGGAGAATGTCTTATTACACACCAAAACCCTGAAGAAGGAAAGGGAAAATTCTCCCATTTGGAGCCTCTGCTATAATTTTTCCTGGAAGACAGCAGGGTTGGGGCAACTCAGAGACTTATTTGCAAAGATCCTGAAGACTCTTGCCAGGAAAGCCCTCATGTCCGCAGGGCCCGAGGGAGCACCAGCTCCAACCATCCCAGGGCCGCAGGCTTCTCAGGAGGCCACCTGGTTGGTCCCAGAGGTTCCAGGAAAATGACCACCTATAGCATCCAGGGGGTGGCAGTGCCTCTGACCCAGCAGGTCAGGTGGCAGCAGCCTGGGGGCAGTAATGAATATTTACTTTGGTGAAGTAATGCATATTCACCTTGGGTTACGCCAGCAATACCTCCAGCTGTGCTAAACTGTATCCCCATCAAGTCATTCCACGTGCTCCTAGAACACACAGGCCCCTCATATCTCACACAGAAGTACTATTAGCCTCTGACTTGATAACGCACAGCCCTGCCCCGATGGCCATGCTACAAGAAACAGCCTCACTGCTCTGTTGAAGCAGTGATGGACTTTTTTAATATTATTCTTTTAAACAAGAAGTTCATTTAAATAACAAGACATTGACTTGAAAGGAAATCTATTTCGGATTCATTTCCTTTAGAGAAATTTATTCCAACTTAAAAACAGACTGCCCTATATGTAATGATGATTGTAAAAAAATTATAAAATTGTCCTTTGTTTTACAATGATAAATAAAATATGTTGAAATTCTCCAATCAAATAAAGTAGTCAAAGGATTTTGTCGTTGTTATTGTTTGTCAGGCAATGAGAGCAAAATAACTTAATGACATAGAAAAATAAAAGTTGAATGAGTATACTGCTAGTGGGTCTTCTTACAGAAAGTCTTTTTTCCACACTATTTCCTTTTGATGTCAATAGAATATATCACTGACCATTTAGTAAAAAGTAATAATAATAGTATAATAGATAACATTTAACATATGCCAGTTACTTTATGTACAACAAAAGAAAGGGAGAGGGTAATGACAGAGCAGAGAAAAACGGTAAATACAAGTCAGGATGTGCAGAATCAAACTGTACTTTTCTTGGCACGTTTTCCTGCCTATGAGCTCCGGGGTGAAGTAGCACATTGTCTGTATTTTCATCCTTTATTTCCAACTGTGCAAGTGCATCTGTTTCATTGATCATCTGCCCATCAAACTGGAATCTAATCTGCCTCATTGACAAGCCCTGTCACTCACACCAGGTTTTCATTCATCCACGAGTGCTGGATTCCTCTTCAATCACCCACCTGACCTCCATCAAATTAATTTGCTCCATGTCCCTGTCTTGACCCTTCCTGGGGGTTTGCATCAGCCACGTGAGTGCTTGAGACCCCTCAGCTGCTGCATCACTGAAGAGGGGCCGGGTCTGCACCCAACACACCAGCTGCACAGGCGGGTAGGAGGAGATGGGACAGTAGCGATGCCTCGGGGAGTAGTCTGTGTTCCACGAGCGCCCCTGCACGAAGACACCCTGAGAATGTCTCTTTTGTCTCAGATCTAGAAAAGCTGAGCTTCCCCGTACGGCTATTCTGGTTGTTGGAGGACCCGGGGCTTGGTCCCTGTCCCCTTCTCTTCTCACCACGGGGTCTCACCGGGTCCCATCAACCTCATCCAAGCTACAGTCGTCTCTCTCTGAACTGGCTCCCCGTTTCCACACTGGCTCAGCTACTGTGCAGCGACCACACAGAAGACAACCTTTTAAAAACACGAATCACATCCTGGTACCCGCCTGCCCAGCGCCCTCCAGCCCTCCTCTCTGCCCTTTGACTCCAACCTGGACTTGCCAAGCCCATCGTGATCACTGCTGACCTCTGACCTCAGCTCAGACCGTGCTCGCCCTGACCCCTCACGTTCCAACCACAGAGGCCTCCCTTCTGTTTCTCGAATAAGCCGAAGTCATTCCTTTGCACCAGCTGCCCAGCTGCCCCTCTGCCCCGAGGCCCCCCCTCCCAGATGGTCAGGATCAGGCTCTCCATTGTCACCCAGACTCAGCAGCTTTAACCTCCCAGTCTAGGGTCACCTCCCAGCCATCTCCTAGCACATTCACTTCTCTTAATCTTCGCAGAATCCTGATTAATAGCTTTTATACTTTCCGCTTTATTTTATTGTGACTTCCACCTAAACTGTGATCCTGGGCGAAAAGAAATCCTTTCTGTCTCATCCACTGTTGAGACCTCAGAGGCAAAAGTAGTGCCTGGAATAGCCATAAGTCACCAGGCAGGTACTGAACGGGTCTTAAGGATCTCGCAGACTTTGCAGCCATCAGGGCTCCTCTCACTGCTATGATCCCAGGACTTTCAGGGTCAAAGGCGAGACTCACTTCTACTCCCCTCAGACCTCACAACATGCATCTCAGGGCAGCACGCTTTACTCTGGGCTTTCTCATGTTTCTCACCTAATTTTCCTCTTACCCTGATCTGCTCATCTTAAAAAGTAGTTATAAAGGGCCCAGTGGACCGCTAAGCTTTCCTCAACCCTTACTAACATGTGGTGGTGTGTAAAGAAATCCTACAGGTGGCCTTCTGCTAAACATTATGAGCTCGAGGAATCAGCCCCCTGCGTGATTTACCAACCAGAGGTTGGTGAGAGCAAAACCCGAAGCCCTCCCCGTGAGTCAGCGCTGGGGAGGGCGGGGGCAACAGGAAAAATCAAATCCTCACGTCGTGGCCAACATCCGTTACCGGGTGTCGGTACAGCAGACACCCGGCTGGGGGCCCCAGGGCCAGCGCAAGTGAGCAGGGCGAGAGGAAAGTGCGGGACAAGCCTGCTCAGCTCGTCCCTTCAGCAGAAGGGACACCTTTGTTTTAAAATTGTAAATCAAACTAAACATCTTATTGCTTATAGTATGTCTTTCTTTTTAATTGTGGTTTTAAAGAAACACGTAACATAAAATTTACCGTCTTAACCATTTCTAAGTGTTCAGTTCAGTAGTGTGAAACATGTCCGCACTGTTGTGTCACAGCTCTCCGGAACCTTCTCGCCTCCTTTTGCTGAGATTCGACACCCATTAAGCAATGGCTCCCCATTTCCCCCACCTCGCAGCCCCTGGCCACCCCCACTCTACTTCCTGTTTCTATTCATTTGCCCACTTTAGATAACTCACATAAGTGGAATCACATATACTAGTCCTTTTGTGACTGGTTTTTTTCACTTAGCATAATGTCCCCAAGGTTCATCCGTGTTGTCACACACGACAGGCATGTTTCTTTTTAAAGGCTGAATAATACCCCGTTGTAGGCATATACCATGTTTTGTTTATCCAGTCATCCGTCGGTGGACAGCCAGGACAGCCTCCTGGCTATCGTCGGATGGAATACTTCTGCTACCAGGTATCAACAGTCATTCTATTCCTCCAGGCCCCATGTCCAACCAGCGACTGAGAGACTAATCGAATTTCGCCTCTAATGTCACAAATCTGTCCACTTTTCATTACTCCCATGGCTAGTTCCTTAATGCCCGTTACCATAGTATCAGCGAGATCACTGCAAGGGCCTTCTAACTGCTCATCTGGCTCTTTCCCACCCATTCTCCATCCAATTCCAGTGTGATTATGCCTCCCTAGGGGGCGCTCCAATGCCCCCCTTGGTGGCATTCAAGGCCCTCCTTGGCGGGAGCCTCAGCCCCTGCATCCTGCCCACACTTGCTTCCGCCACTCGTGAAGCCCCTCTGCACACACCAGCCGACTCACACCTTCCCAACTTTCTCACGCTGCCTCTCCTGCTGGGCACACAATCACCACGTTTCTTCGCTGGCCTAATTCTTCTTCATCACCCAGGAATTACCTCGGGCCTCTGTCCAACTCCTAAACCCAGGCTCTGTCCTCCTGTGCAGCCTCCCAGCACTGAAGCCCCTGCTTCACAGTCTTCATTCAGCGTTTCGAGGAATCGTTTCTTTCCCCAGATTCTCACGGGCATTCTGGGTTCCTCGGTCATGTTCACAGGGCATAAGGTCATACTCTACATCCCCTCACCGCCTTCTCTTCCATGCTAAGTAGACATTTCACAGTGAAACAGTACGTAGGAACTTCTCAAAGCTCCAGTGTTAAGCTCAAGTAACATATAAACAAATGCACTTAGAGGGATGTTTAAATTGTGAATTATAGGTACAAAGAAACTATAAACAATTTAAGCTGGTGGAGAATTGCCCTGCTGTGTGCCTCTGTTTTACACAAGTCTTCATGCATGAGGGCTGAGTCACAGAACAACAAAGAAGGGCCGTTCAGTTCCATGGCAGGAACCACAAACGCGAAGGTCACAGACATCCATTCTGTATCCCGTTTTCAGTAGTGTATGAAAAATTACCCTTTCTGTCTGAGGCTTTCTTTGTGTAAGCTCAAATTTCATTTCGGAAATTCTGAACAGGCTCTCTTCAATTAAAATTAATCACTTTTCCACATTATAAAAAATTTTAAATGTTTCTAAACAGAGTTGGTTGAACTTGGAGAAATGGGTGGTCAAAAAGAAATGAGACCTGTCAAATAATATTAATAATAAAGATTTTGGGTAAGTAGGGTGACATTTTTAAAGGAAAGATGTTCCTTGTTCAAAAAGGAACAAAAATAGTGTTCCTTATTTGAATAGCAGTTTTAGGAAATGGGAATTTGGATTATCCTTGGTTCATGTAGGAATAAAAGAAGAGAAATACAGTCATTCACATTTCTTAATGTCTTCATAGAGAGATATCTTTTTAATTTACAAGACTAACTACAATCTCCTTTTCTCACTTGTATATCTAACTTCATATCTTCATGTGAAATCTCTCAGATTGATTCCTTAAATAGGAGATCACAATTCATACAGTACCATAGTTGGAATTTGGAAATAATGCTTTCAATTCTCTTGAGAAGGCATCTATCTACAAATTCACATTTAAATAAAGAATATCAAAAAAATATTGGAAACTAAGGAACTAAACTAAACAAACTGATTTTCACTCAAAATTTAAAAAACAACAAAATAAATCAAAATGAAGTGCAAAAAAAGCCTCAGTACAGATAAAAGCAAAAAGTAATAAATTAGAAAACAAACAAAAAGTAGAATTAATAAGTAAAATCAAGATTTTTGCTTTTAAAAGCCCAACAAAAAAGGTAAATCCCTGGCAGCTGTGTGCTGGAAAGAAAAGAAAAAAAAAAAAATACATGAATCTGTAACATAAGAAATGAAAAGAGAGATTATTACAGAATAGAGGAAAGACTACTATATACAATTCTGTTAATGTGTTTGAAAACCTGGATGAAGAGGACAGTTCCTAGAAAATTTAAATCATCACAGTAAAATCAGGAAGACGTAGAAACCTGCATGGGAAATAATCCTTAGGGGAAAAACTGAAAAAGTTACAAAGAACTACCCCCAAAATATGACACGAGATTCAGATGGATTTTAAAGAGTCCTATCAAGGAAGATATAAATAATCCTTACGTGAGTTAAACTACTCCAGAATGCAGAGAAAGATGAAGAGTTTCTTTTTTTTTAAATTTTTAAATTTAATTTTATTAATTTTTTTATACAGCAGGTTCTTATTAGTCATCCATTTTATACACATCAGTGTATACCTGTCAATCCCAATTGCCCAATTCATCACACCACCATCCCCATCCTCCCACTGCTTTCCCCCCTTGGTGTCCATATGTTTGTTCTCTACATCTGTGTCTCTATTTCTGCCCTGCAAACCTGTTCATCTGTACCATTTTTCTAGGTTCCACATATATGCATTAATATACGGTATTTGTTTTTCTCCTTCTGACTTACTTCACTCTGTACGACAGTCTCTAGATCCATCCACATCTCAACAAATGACCCAGTTTCGTTCCTTTTTATGGCTGAGTAATAGTCCATTGTATATATGTACCACATCTTCTTTATCTATTCGTCTGTCGATGGGCATTTAGGTCGCTTCCATGACCTGGCTATTGTAAATAGTGCTGCAATGAACATTGAGGTGAATGTGTCTTTCTGAATTATGGTTTTCTCAGGGTATATGCCCAGTAGTGGGATTGCTGGGTCGTATGGTAGTTCAATTTTTAGTTTTTTAAGTAACTTCCATACTGTTCTCCATAGTGGCTGTATCAATTTACATTCCCACCAACAGTGCAAGAGGGTTCCCTTTTCTCCACACCCTCTCCAGCACTTGTTGTTTGTAGATTTTCTGATGATGCCCATTCTAACTGGTGTGAGGTAATAACTCATTGGAGTTTTGATTTGCATTTCTCTAATAATTAGTGATGTTGAGCAGCTTTTCATGTGCTTCTTGGCCATCTGTATGTCTTCTTTGGAGAAATGTCTATTTAGGTTTTCTTCCCATTTTTGGATTGGGTTGTTTGTTTTTTTAATATTGAGCTGCATGAGCTGTTTATATATTTTGGATATTAATCCTTTGTCTGCTGATTCATTTGCAAATATTTTCTCCCATTCTGAGGGTTGTCTTTTCGTCTTGTTTATGGTTTCCTTTGCTGTGCAAAAGCTTTGAAGTTTCATTAGGTCCCATTTGTTTATTTTTGTTTTTATTTCCATTACTCTAGGAGGTGGATCAGAAAAGATCTTGCTGTGATTTATGTCATAGAGTGTTCTTCCTATGTTTTCCTCTAAGAGTTTTATAGTGTCCGGTCTTACATTTAGGTCTCTAATCCATTTTGAGTTTATTTTTGTGTATGGTGTTAGGGAGTGTTCTAATTTCATTCTTTTATATGTAGCTGTCCAGTTTTCCCAGCACCACTTATTGAAGAGACTGTCTTTTCTCCATTGTATATCCTTGCCTCCTTTGTCATAGATTAGTTAACCATAGATGCGTGGGTTTATCTCTGGGCTTCTATCTTGTTCCATTGATCTATGTTTCTGTTTTTGTGCCAGTACCATATTGTCTTGATTAATGTAGCTTTATAGTATAGTCTGAAGTCAGGGAGTCTGATTCCTCCAGCTCTGTTTTTTTCCCTCAAGACTGCTTTGGCTATTCGGGGTCTTTTGTGTCTCCATACAAATTTTAAGATTTTTGTTCTAGTTCTGTAAAAAATGCCATTGGTAATTTGCTAGGGATTGCATTGAATCTGTAGATTGCTTTGGGTAGTATAGTCATTTTCACAATATTGATTCTTCCAATCCAAGAACATGGTATATCTCTCCATCTGTTGGTATCATCTTTAATTTCTTTCATCAGTGCCTTATAGTTTTCTGCATACAGGTCTTTTGTCTCCCTAGGTAGGTTTATTCCTAGGTATTTTATTCTTTTTGTTACAGTGGTAAATGGGAGTGTTTCCTTAATTTCTCTTTCAGATTTTTCAGCATTAGTGTATAGGAATGCAAGAGATTTCTGTGCATTAATTTTGTATCCTGCAGCTTTACCAGATTCATTGATTAGATCTAGTAGTTTTCTGGTGGCATCTTTAGGATTCTCTATGTATAGTATCATGTCATCTGCAAACAGTGACAGTTTTACTTCTTCTTTTCCAATTTGTATTCCTTTTCTTTCTTTTTCTTTTCTGATTGCCGTGGCTAGGACTTCCAAAACTATGTTGAATAGTAGTGGTGAGAGTGGACATCCTTGTCTTGTTCCTGATCTTAGAGGAAATGCTTTCAGTTTTTCACCATTGAGAATGATGTTTGCTGTGGGTTTGTCGTATATGACCTTTATTATGTTGAGGTAGGTTCCCTCGATGCCCATTTTCTGGAGAGTTTTTATCATAAATGGGTGTTGAATTTTGTCAAAAGCTTTTTCTGCATCTACTGAGATGATCATATGGTTTTTATTCTTCAATTTGTTAATACGGTGTATCACATTGATTGATTTGTGTATATTGAACAATCCTTGCATCCCTGGGATAAATCCCACTTGATCATGGTGTATGATCCTTTTAATGTGTTGTTGGATTCTGTTTGCTAGTATTTTGTTGAGGATTTTTGCATCTATATTCATGAGTGATATTGGTCTGTAATTTTCTTTTTTTGTAGTATCTTTGTCTGGTTTTGATATCAGGGTGATGGTGGTCTCATAGAATGAGTTTGGGAGTGTTCCTTCCTCTGCAGTTTTTTGGAAGAGTTTGAGAAGGATGGATGTTAGCTCTTCTCTAAATGTTTGATAGAATTCACCTGTGAAGCCATCTGGTCCTGGACTCTTGTTTGTTGGAAGATTTTTAATCACAGTTTCAATTTCATTTCTTGTGATTGGTCTGTTCATATTTTCTATTTCTTCCTGGTTCAGTCTTGGAAGGTTATACCTTCCTAAGAATTTGTCCATTTCTTCCAGGTTGTCCATTTTATTGGCATAGAGTTGCTTGTAGTAGTGTCTTGGGATGCTTTGTATTTCTGTGGTGTCTGTTGTAACATCTCCTTTTTCATGTCTAATTTTATTGATTTGAGTCCTCTCCCTCTTTTTCTTGATGAGTCTGGCTAATGGTTTATCAATTTTGTTTATCTTCTCAAAGAACCAGCTTTTAGTTTTATTGATCTTTGCTATTGTTTTCTTTGTTTCTATTTCATTATATCTGCTCTGATCTTTATGATTTCTTTCCTTCTGCTAACTTTGGGTTTTGTTTGTTCTTCTTTCTCTAGTTCCTTTAGGTGTCAGGTTAGATTGTTTATTTGAGATTTTTCTTTTTTCTTGAGGTAGGCTTGTATTGCTATAAACTTCACTCTTAGAACTGTTTTTGCCACATCCCATAGGTTTTGGATCATCGTGTTTTTGTTGTTATTTGTCTCCAGGTATTTTTTGATTTCCTCTTTGATTTCTTCAGTGATCTCTTGGTTATTTAGTAACGTATTGTTTAGCCTCCATGTGTTTGTGTTTTTTATGTTTTTTTTCCCTGTAATTCATTTCTAATCTGATAGCATTGTTGTCAGAAAAGATGCTTGATATGATTTCAATTTTCTTAAATTTACTGAGGCTTGATTTGTGACCCAAGATGTGATCTATCCTGGAGAATGTTCCATGCGCACTTGAGAAGAAAGTGTAATCTGCTGTTTTTGGATGGAATGTCCTATAAATATCAATTAAATCTATCTGGTCTACTGTGTCATTTAAAGCTTCTGTTTCCTTATTAATTTTCTGTCTGAATGATCTGTCCATTGGTGTAAGTGAGGTGTTAATGTCCCCCACTATTATTGTGTTACTGTCAATTTCCTCTTTTTTTTTAAATTTTTATTTATTATTTATTTATTATGTTTATTTTTGGCTGTGTTGGGTCTTCGTTTCTGTGTGAGGGCTTTCTCCAGTTGCGGCGAGTGGGGGCCACGCTTCATCGTGGTGCGTGGGCCTGTCACTATCGTGGCCTCTCTTGTTGCGGAGCAGAGGCTCCAGACGCTCAGTCTCAGTAGTTGTGGCTCACGGGCCCAGTTGCTCCACGGCATGTGGGATCTTCCCAGACCAGGGCTCGAACCCGTGTCCCCTGCATTGGCAGGCAGATTCTCAACCACTGCGCCACCAGGGAAGCCCAATTTCCTCTTTCATAGCTGTTAGCATTTGCCTTATGTATTGAGGTGTTCCTATGGTGGGTGCATATATATTTATAATTGTTATATCTTCTTCTTGGATTGATCCCTTGATCATTATGTAGTGTCCTTCCCTGTCTCTTGTAACATTCTTTATTTTAAAGTCTATTTTATCTGATATGAGTATTGCTACTCCAGCTTTCTTTTGATTTCCATTTGCATGGAATATCTTTTTCCATCCCCGCACTTTCAGTCTGAATGTGTCCCTAGGTTTGAAGTGGGTCTCTTGTAGACAGAATATATATGGGTCTTGTTTTTGTATCCATTCAGCAAGCCTGTGTCTTTTGGTTGGAGCATTTAGTCCATTCACGTTTAAGGTAATTATCGATATGTATGTTCCTAGTACCATTTTTTAAATTGTTTTGGGTTTGTTTTTGTAGGTCCTTTTCTTCTCTTCTGTTTCCCACTTAGAGAAGTTCCTTTAGCATTTGTTGTAGAGCTGGTTTGGTGGTGCTGAATTCTCTTAGCTTTTGCTTGTCTGTAAAGCTTTTGATTTCTCCATCGAATCTGAATGAGATCCTTGCTGGGTAGAGTAATCTTGGTTGTAGGTTCTTCCCTTTCATCACTTTAAGTATATCATGCCACTCCCTTCTGGCTTGTAGAGTTTCTGCTGAGAAATCAGCTGTTAACCTTATGGGAGTTCCCTTGTATGTTATTTGTTGTTTTCCCCTTGCTGCTTTCAATAATTTTTCTTTGTCTTTAATTTTTGCCAATTTGATTACTATGTGTCTCAGCGTGTTTCTCCTTGGGTTTATCCTGTATGGGACTCTCTGTGCTTCCTGGACTTGGGTGGCTATTTCCTTTCCCATGTTAAGGAAGTTTTCGACTATAATCTCTTCAAATATTTTCTCTGGTCCTTTCTCTCTCTCTTCTCCTTCTGGGACCCCTATAATGCGAATGTTGTTGTGTTTAATGTTGTCCCAGAGGTCTCTTAGGCTGTCTTCATTTCTTTTCATTCTTTTTTCTTTATTCTGTTCCGCAGCAGTGAATTCCACCATTCTGTCTTCCAGGTCACTTATCCGTTCTTCTGCCTCAGTTATTATGCTATTGATTCCTTCTAGTGTAGTTTTCATTTCAGTTATTGTATTGTTCATCTCTGTTTGTTCTTTAATTCTTCTAGGTCTTTGTTAAACATTTCTTGCACCTTCTCGATCTTTGCCTCCATTCTTTTTCCGAGGTCCTGGATCATCTTCACTATCATTATTCTGAATTCTTTTTCTGGAAGGTTGCCTATCTCCACTTCATTTAGTTGTTTTTCTGGGGTTTTATCTTGTTCCTTCATCTGGTACATAGCCCTCTGCTTTTTCATCGTGTCTATATTTCTGTGAATGTGGTTTTTTTCAGATGAAGAGTTTCTAATTTATCTTACAAGGATTGCATAATCTTGATACCAAAACAAAAGAAAACAGAATTATAGTCTAACCTAATGAAACAGATGTAAAGATTCTAAACAGGATATTAGTAGATTAAAAGAATAACATACCTCAGTGCATTAAGAGAATCTACCACAATCATGAGGCAAAACATGAAAACGCCATTTAATATTTCTCCTAATAGAAGTTTACTTGCAACATATGTGATCTATAACCTCTGGGGTTTTTTTCTGGAAATATCTTTATTTTGCCTCCACTTTAGAAGGATATTTTCACTGGGTATAGAATTCTAAACGTCTGTTATCTCCTTTCAGCCTTTTAAAGCTGTCATTTCATCGCTTGATTTCCATCATTTCTGCTGAGAAGGTAGCTTTTAGTATTATTGTTGCTCCTTTGAAAGTAATGCATCTTTTTTCTCTACTTGCTGTTATGATTTTTCTCTCTTGATTTGATGATGATGTACCAAAGTGTAGTATTTGTTGTCTTTATCCTGCTTGGGGTTCTTAGTAATTTTTGATTCTGTGACTTGGATTTTTTATCCCTTTTGGAAAATTATTGGTTATTATCTCTTCAAATATTGCTTCTGCTACATCCTCTCTTCTTCCCTTCTTGAACCCCAATTACGTTTGCTACAATGTTTCATGATAGACCATGTCACACGTCTCTGACACTTTTCTGTATTTTCCATCCTTCTTGTTCTTTGTGCTTCTGTCAGGATATTTTCTACTGCCCCCTCTCCAGCTCACCAGTCCTCTCTTCAGCTGTGTCCAATCTGTTGTTATACCCCATTTTTGAGTTCAAATTTTGATTACTATATCTTCTTCAGTTCTAGAATTTCTATTTGCTTTTTGACATTATTGATTCCAGTTCTCTACTAAAGTGTTCAATTTTTTTCATTTATTTTCTTGATCACATTAATTACAATTATTTTTAAATCTGTGCCTGATAACTGCAATAATCTGGGACACCTGTGAGTATATTTCTATTTTGCTTTTTTCCCTTGGCTCTCTTTCTTGGATCCTAGTAATTTTGGATGGATGCTCATCCCTGTGCCTGAAAGAGGGATCTGGATGAAGTTATTTTCCTCCAGAGAGGATTCACTCTATGGTCCAGCAGGCAGCTAGAGTAGGGGCAGTTTGTCTTAATCCAATCAAGGACTCAGGTAATTCAAGGTTGAGTTGTAGTGAGGCTTGATCAACCCTAATGCACCCGCTCTTAAAGATCCCAAGTGAAAGCCTACTGCATTTACAGAGGGCAGCCTCCTGGTCAGTTCCTGATTTCCAGTTTTCATCTCCACAACAACGTAAGACTGCCAAAAATTCCACTCTATTTTCCAGCTGCTTTTCTTGGCTTCTTAGCCTTTCATTTTATATGACTAAGATTCACCAAGTACTTCAAAGAGAAAACCATCAACTGTCAGCCTCACTTCTCTGTACCTCTTTTTTTCCTGGAACCTTGGCTTCTGGAATCCTGGCTGATCTGGGAGCCCCACAGACCAAGTTTTATTTCCTCAGACCTATAAGGCTGCTGAGAGCTGTGATACTTTTCTGCTTCTATGAGTGTCTCAGCCTCTTTGTCAATGCCGAGAGTCACCAGATGCCAAGAGGAGAAAAGCAGCTTTCAGAATGTTGGGCTCACTTCAGTGAGCTTCCCTTCTCTCTGGCCGCACCGCGCGGCATGAGGGATCTTAGTTCCCCCAACAGGGATCGAACCCATGCTCCCTGCAGTGGAATCGTGGAGCCCTAACCACTGGACTGCCAGGGAAGTCCTCTCTCTGGTATCTTGACCCTTCAACTCAGGCTGTTGCAGTGGCTCTCTGAAAACTTCAAACAGATCAATTTTAATTGTATCCATCTTTTTCAGTTGTTCTCAGTGGAAGCAGCAGTTTTCTACTAAATACTCCATCACAGGAAGTGGGAGCTGTCTCCTTATTTCTTTTTACAACTTCATAGTACTTCCCTTCATGGATGTACTATAGCTTATTTAACTGACTCCCTACTAAGAGACATTTGGGTTGTTCCAGCCTTTTGCTATAACAAATAAGGTCATGGTGAATAGCCTTCTGCATATGTCTTCATACATTTGCTATTGAATAGTTGAGATAGAATACTAGAAGTACGATTGCTGGATCAAAGAGTAAAGGCATATGCAATTTTGCTAGATATTGCCAATTTCACTTCATAGAAATTGTACTATTTTGGGGTCCCACTTGCAGTGTATAAAAGTGCCTATTTTCACATAGTCTTGCCAAAATCTACATTATCAAACTTGGAGTTTCTTTTTTCAATCTGATTGATGAGAGATGGAATCTCAGTAGTTTTGACATGCATTGCTCTTATTGTGAGTGAGGGCTATCAGTATACCTTTTCTGTGAACTCTCTATTCATACCTTTGCTTATTTTTTTAAAAATCAGGTTGTGGATATTTTCTTTTTCAATTTTTAGGAAATCTTTATTACATTAAGTATGTGAGTACTTTGTGATACAAGTTGCAAAATTCTTCCCAATTTGTAATTATCTTGTGACTTTACTTATTTTGTTGTTGGCAATGTTGTCAAATTTCTTTGCCTAGATTTTTTAAATTAGTTAGAAATTCCCACTTTGGGGTTATAAATATAAGATTTACCCATGTTTTCTTCTAGTATTGTATGTTTTTCTGTTTGTGTTTAATTTTCATTTAGATCTCTAATACATTTATAATTTCTCCTGGAATACATTGTGAGAAAAAGATCCAATTTCTTCCTTTTTCTTCATAGCTATCCATTGGGCCCAACACTGTTTGAAGTTAATTTTCCCCTCTGATTTCAGTGCCTCTTTTGTCATATACTAAATTTTCCTGGACATTCTATTCTGATCCATTTGTTTATAAGTCTTTTCCTGAGCCGATACCTCATTGCTTTAATTTAGAGGATGTTAAATGTTTTACTAACTCTAATAGGATTAGCCATGCATTAAGTATTCTTTTCAAATATTTCCTGGCTATTCTCGGTTGTTTATTCTTCCATATAAACTTTATAATCAACTTGTCTACTTCCAGAAAAAAACCTGAGGAAATTTTTATTGAGATTGCATTAAATTTATAAAACTAATTTAGAGAGAAACAACATCTTTATGATGTTAAGTTTTCCTATTCAATATTAGGGTGGGGTTTTTTTCAGTTTGTTCAAAGCTATTTTTATCTCTTTTGTGAGTGTTTTGCAGTTTTCCTATTATTTTTGCACATACTAGGTTTCTGTCTAGGTATTTAAAATTTTATTATTGTATACAGGGTCTTCCCTTCCCTTGTATCTTCAAATGGCTTATAATTTATTTTTACAAAGGCTAGTAATTTTACTACGCTAATTTTATGTCCTGCTACTTTATTATCTCATGGCTTGTAGTACTTTTCCATTGATTCTTCTGTTTTTTCCAGATATGCAATTATAAACAAAGAGTTTGCCTCTTCCTTTCCAGTTCTTACAAGTCTAATTGTTTTCTCTTGCTTAATTGCATTAGCTAACATTCCAGTGCAATGTTAAATCATTGTAGAGGTAGAAGGCATCCTTTTCTTCCTCCTGACTTGACTCCCTAAAGGTGTTTGACATCTGACAGTCAAATAAGAAGCTGACTTTTGGACAGATACACACACACACACACACACACATTTTATTAGGTTTTAAAAAAAAGTGTTTCCATGCTATTTTTCTGTGTATGCTAAACTTTTTTTTTTTTTTTTTTACTTTTTCAGCTGCACTGCATGGCTTGCGGGATGCTAGTTCCCCGACCAGGGATCGAACCCAGGTCCACTGCAGTGGAGGCATGGAGTCCTAACCACTGGACCACCAGGGAATTCCCTAGACTTTTGTATTTGAAAAATTATTTATAGAAATAGTTTGATGACATATCTTGCTCTAGACCAAGAGTAGCCCCCAATACTAGGCTCACTTTCTTGAGTTCTGTCTTCTTCCAGATGTTGGTTGATAATTTCTTCTACCTTGTTAATTCTTTGATGATTTTAAAACTGCATTTTATGTTTTCTCTAGCTTTACTTTAGCTTTATCTTTAGCAAGATGGTTGGTCTGAATCCCCTCATCTTCTGTTACCAAAAGCAGCACTCCTACTTGATGCCAACAAATTAAAAATAAGTTTTAAAAGCAATAAAGAGGAAAAAGAGAGGAAACAGATTTTTGAAGTCACATTTTTCAGTGTGTGAAAGATTTCCAGATGTGTCTGAACTACCATTTAGAAACAGGTACTTCTCCACAAAGAGATAAGAACATAGACTTTTTAAAAATAAATTTATTTATTATTTTATTTATTTATCTTTGGCTGTGTTGGGTCTTCATTGCTGTGCGCGGGCTTTCCCTAGTTGTGGCGAGCGGGGGCTACTCTTCATTGCGGTGTGTGGGCTTCTCATTGCGGTGGCTTCCCTAGTTGCAGAGCATGGGCTCTAGGCGCACGGGCTTCAGTAGCTGTGGCACGTGGGCTCAGTAGTTGTGGCTCGCGGGCTCTAGAGCGCAGGCTCAGTAGTTGTGGTGCACGGGCTTAGTTACTCTGCAGCATGTGGGATCTTCCAGGACCAGGGCTCGAACCCGTGTCCCCTGCATTGGCAGGCGGATTCTTAACCACTGCGCCACCAGGGAAGCCCAAGAACATAAACTTTTTGTGACTAAAAAGTAATAAAAATAATACAATTTCCATAACATGACCCCCCACGGAGCATAAGTTTATATAGTCACGCCTTACATTTTACCCGATTCATGTATCATCTAAGCTCTCCTAGCCTTACCTTATGGTACAGCAGATGTTATTCTCTTCTGAGAAAACACTAAGCTATTCCTTGATACTTATCTGCTGCTTATGCACATTTTTCCAGGGGAGTCACTCTCCTCACATACACAACAAGCAAAAAAATAAACAAACAAAAGAAAAAACCAAAAAAAAAAAAAAAAAGCAAAAGGCGCTTCTACCTTTCTGACTTACAGGAAATGCTTGGTACTCCTTTATCGTCCCACCAAACACAACATGATGTGAGATCTCTTCACTGAACCACACACTTCTTTGGGACTCTGTCCCCAGCTTTCTCAATCCAATTTCTTGCATGGCCATTCAAAAGCATGCCTCATGGGTTTAACAACGGTACTCAAGAATTCGAACCAACTACTTTTGTTAGAGCTTAAAAAGCAACTACCCAGATTTTGAGTACCTGGGCAGGAGGTTGACTAATATATTTGGAACAGGATCTGACATTTAATGGGAATTGGCAGGGTTAAAACAGCACCTGAAGGTGACAACTGTAGGGGATCTCGGGAGCGATGGAGAGGTGGACCCATTTCATGCTGGGCCCAAGGTGCTGTATATGTGGTTTCCAATATTCGAAACTACATATCGATTATGAGAAATCTCTTCCGGAAACACAACAGACTAAGATGATGCACACAGGCCTTCCTATCTACTGCAAACATACGGAAGAGTTGGATGTAATCGTTTTTTTTAATGCAGTATTTCAAAAAAGAAAGAATGGGAGATGACCAGGGGCCAAGAACAAAGATAGGAATCAAAGCTAGAGCAGTAAGTGAGCTGTGGCAGCACTGGGTATGGTGGCCCACTAAAGATGGGGCCCTGGCAAGGGCCCTAGGGCCTGGAGTTGGAAAGTCTCACTCGCACAGGAGACACGGCCTCCCGGTTCCAGGGGGCAGAGGAATTGGAACCAAGCCCAGGCGAGAATCTCTGAGTCTCGTTTATGAAATGGGGACCAGAAATTTCTGCACACAGGCGCAAGAAGGAAACTAGGAATTTGGTCCTCTATGCATCCACGGGACCGCTAAAAAAAAAAGGTACATGTGTGCACCATAACAGGAAAATTATTTGAATAGGAAGTATAACTTCCCGCAGAGAGAAAGGAGGAAATAAAAATAACTTAAGACAATAGAAGGTAGAAAAAAGGGGATGGGGGTTATTTGTTTCCTCGGGCTGCAGGAACAAGGTTCCACACACTCAGAGGCTGAAAACAGCAGAAACATAGCTGTTCTCTCACGGTCTGGAGGCTGCAAGACAGAGATCCCTTTTTGGAGGCTCTGAGGGAGAATCGGCCTCTCTCCTGGCCTCTGGCTGTGGCCGACAATCCTTGGCACTCCTCGGCTTGTACACGCATCCCTCCAACCCCTGCCTCAACCGTCACCGGCCTGCCTCTGTGTCTCCGTGTGTCTGAATCTCCCCTTCTTACAAGGACACCAGTCACTGGATTAGGGCCCAACCTAATCCAGAATGACCTCGCTTTAACCTGCAAGGAGCCTATTTCCAAAGAAGGCTTTATTTACAGGTTCCAGGTGGACACGAGTTTTGGAGGGACACTATTCAACCCAGTACTGGGGGGTTAAACAAAAAGGATCATAATCACCTGGGGGGACACGTTAAAAACACAGATTCTTAGTTCTGACCTGCCTGAGATTCTGAGTCAAGTCGACTGAAATAAGGAAGGGCCCCAAGTCTGCATTTAGCACCCCAGTGACTCTGCGTGCACTGACTTAGGAGGACAGATCACCAGATAACCCGAAGTGCTCTGCTGGGGGCCAGTGGGGTGGGGCGGGGAGACATGTGGCTCTTGAGGGGGAATTAAAGGTGAGAGGAGGTGACCAGGCAAGGTGATGCACATCTGCAGCAGCACAGAGCCCGGAGCTCAGCTCCCCCAGTGGACCCAAGATACGAGATGGGGAGGAAGAGGGCGAGAAAGGCCAAGGCCTTGGGTTTCTTCCTGTGTTTCTGTTTTTGGTCTGGGGAGGAGCTCTAAGAGCTTGCTTTTAGATGTCATCATTAGTGAGCATGGAATAACTTGACAACACTCAGTGCAAGACTTGCTGCGTGTTTTGCTTTGCATTGTTTTGTCTAAACCAAATGAGCAGTGACTCTGAGCCTCTCCACCACGGTTGGTGAGACATTCGGTCTCAGTCACTGCAGGCCAACCCGTCTCCCTCTCTCTCTCCCAAAGGGCCCTCCACGACCCAGGGGCCTGAGCGAAAGCCTTTGCTCTTCAGTCCATCAGGGCTGCCTTTGAGATGCTCACCATTCAGCCCCGTGAGATCCACTCCCAGCATCGCTCCCCGGGCCCGCTGTGCGCACAGAAAACCTGGCTGCATTTTGCAAAGCCAGAGCTCAGCCTTCAGATCCCCAGTACCGCAGGTCACCCCCATCAGGGGCCTGCCACCTCCCAGGGCTGTGTAAGAACAGGATGAGGGCTCTGCTTTCAGTCCTTGGGAATCCAGCTGCATGCCCCGCGAGTCACTGGCTCACTTTCCCCAAATGTCCCCTCCCTCCCAACCTGTTGCAAGTCCTTCTCCCTATTGGACAATCAGAACCCCAGTGAGCCCGACTTGCTGAGCCCCTCCTGGGGTGAGGCAGGGCCAGCGCTACAGGACACAGAGGCCGGCTAACCCTTTCTCCATTAGTTTATCCCACCACATATGCTCGTATAAGTCAGGGCTGCACCTTGTGTTTGTATTTGAACATGTACTTATTTCCCTTTGTGCTGAATGACGTAAGGTGATTTGGATACTTTAAGCAAGAAAGAAATTGTTTCCCTTCTCTAAGCAACAAGGCGGGGGGTCCAGGGTTTGGCACTATCATGTCCATGGCCAAGCCGCTTTACCTCCTTAAACCTCAATTTCTTTACCTGTAAAGCAAAGATAACGTTTTCCTTGCCCTTCTCACTCTCACAAAGCTTAGGAAGAGAAAATATGAAAAAAGACTTTGCAAATCAAAGGCACTTTCTGGCGACACAGAGCCTTACGCTTCCATGGCATCTCACCCAAGGTAGGGGTCCTGCTCCCACAGGTAAACACGTGGGCCTTTGGACCAACCATCTTTTCATCTGCCGCTCATGAAACTGACTAGCTTCTAGAGTCACACACTGGGAGGTGGAGTTCAGATGCTGTTTGCGAGTGCTCCTGTTTCTCTGACTACAAGCCCTCATCAGAGGGACTGTAAATATTGTCGTCTGGCCCGCCTCAGCTTTAGATGGAGTGGAAAGATGTCCTGGGTGGCCAGAACAGCCCTGGTTTATATCCATCCTGGCCCAGGGATGAATAATCCCCCATCCCCTTCCAGTTTGATCAACGATCTATACGCTCACTTAACTGCTTTAAGTAAAGAGGATTAGGTTAAATACTTATGATGCAAAACAGAGTGTCATATAATTACCAAACCCGTCAACATCCTTTTAAAGGAACACACCCCTGAGAGGAGGAGCAACGAGACTCACGGGCTAGTTCTTGAAGTCTGTCGCCATCTTGTGGCTAAAAGCTGCTGTTTGACAGGCTATTTGGACCTTTTCAGAAGGGATGGAAGAGTAATGGACACAGAATACACGGAAAGAATCAGGGGCTTGCAAAATAAGCATCTCATTAACATACATTTTTGTGTTTGTTGATTAAAGAAAAGGGTAACCATTGTCAGGAGATGCTGATAAGGCAGAATTAAGCCTCTCAGATTAGACTCAGATTCTGACTAAAAGATTGAATATATGCAGCTTGCGGGTTACAATGTCATTTTGATGTAAGTTCTACCTTATATATATATATATATATTGATTAATTCAACAGAGGGGATGATGGCACTTAATCAAATAAATGCACCAAGAAGTGTTTAACTCTTGTCTGGAGGAGAGGAGGACCAGTCTACGTAACAAAGGAACTGCCCGGAAAGGGGTCGGGTAGTGTTCAAAGACGCTTCCCTGAGAAAGTGACTTTGAGCTGAAATCTGACAAATGACTAGGAGAAAGGGGGGCGGGGGGGGGGAGGAGCCAGTGCAGGGACCCAGGGACCCAGGGACAGGGGTGCCGGTGATCTCCGAGTATCTGTGTAGCTGAGAGGAGGCTCACCTGCTGTAAGTGTAGGTGGTGGGGAGGCCAGTGGTGGGAGAAGGTGCCTGACAAGCTGGTGGATGAAACGCTGCAGCGTGTCCTGGGCATGTTGAGGATTTTCCACCTTTTCTCTAGGACAGTGGGAAGCCATTCCCACGATATAAGCAAGGAGCCGACAGGGCCATATTTGAGTTTCAGAAAGATCACTCTGGCGACAAGGAGGAGAGAAGGCTGGAGAGGGGCTGTCGTGGATTTGAGACAGCCACTGTCGCAGGATCCAGGTGGGCATCAGAGCGGTGGGGACGGGGCGCTATTCTACATGTTTGTGTGTGTTCACTTACGCAATCCTTACAGAAGCCCTATGGGATAGGTACTACTATTACACCCATTTTACAGATGAAAAATGAGGCACACAGAGGTCGCAATTCCAGAGGCCACCCTCACGACTACTACACTTCATTGCCTACAGAGGGTAATAGGAAAATGGAGGAGAGTAGAGAAGGTTCCAAGAGCTATTTCAGAAGTAAAGTCAACCAGACTTGATGTGTTGAATAAGGGACCCGAAAGACCGGTCAAGAGGGACTTCCCTGGTGGTCCAGTGGCTAAGACTCCGTGCTTCCAATGCAGGGGGCGAGGGTTCGATCCCTGGTGGGGGAACTAAGATCCACAGGGCACAGCCGAAAAGTAAAAGAAACAAACAAAAACAAAAACAAAGAAAAAAAAGAAAGGTCAACAGTGACACCTAGTTTGTCAACTTTACAATGGTCGACAGGGAGGCTGGTATGACCCCAGTATCAGAAGCGGCTGCAGATGCTGGGTGAGACCAGTGTTTAAGACAACCAAGAGCGGATACTGGGAAGATCACTGGCTCAAGAGACGGGAATGTGGCTCTACTGGTCAAGAGGTGGCAGCTTCCTGTCTTCCTGGAGACAGGAAGGAAAAGGGGGTGAGAACCTAGCCCTGAGGAACTCTGGCATTTCATTGCAGGATAAGCCTGAAATGAGAGGAAGTATTAAAACCAGTAAAGCCAGAATTTAGTATCATTAAAGCCAAAGGAGAAGAAAGTTTCAAGGAACAAGGAAGAGATGAGCAACCACACGAATGCTGTTGGGAAGTCAGGCAAAGCTGAGGGCTGGAAAATGTCCTTCAGATTTTGCGCCAGGGTCACGGAGACACCTACTCAGAGAAGTCTGGTGTGACGTGGCAAGGCAGCGGCCACTGGCAGCTGAGGGGATGGAGTAGGCGGGACCTTTCCTTCTTTCAAGATAGAATATATTTATCGAATATGTTTAGATGTTGGAGAGAGCGATCCAGATGACAGAGAGCAATTGAGTGTATAGAAGAAAATAATTGACAGTGTTAATTTGCTGAAAAGGTGGAACAGGATCCAAAGCACAGGAGGAGAAATTCGTTTCAGATAGCAGAGGGGTCTGTCCTCTAATGTAGGAGGGAAGGAGAGGGTCGGAAGAGATATAGACAGATATGAAGGCTCCGTGGAAGGGTAAGGAGATTCCAGGCCGAGGCTTCAATTTGCTCTGTGACATGAGATGCACAGCCCCCGCCTGGGTGGGGTACATAATCAAGAACAGAGGATTAGTATCTTGTATGCTCACATATTTTTCTCACCAGATGACTTCTTTTTAACCCAAATGGTTCCCAAACCTGCTTACTTCAGTTGTTTCTGATATCGCAATTACATAATGAAATGTCACAACTAAATATGAGTGTGAGTAAAGGGTTGCTGTTTCTGTGAAAACTTAGTTGAATGTTTTGGAAAAATTTGATAAAGACAAGATGCAAAAAAATCCTGTCCATCTAGGGACAAGCAAGGCAACTGTCAAAGACAGAAAAACACTACAGTAAAAATCTTTGCTCTGCAAGACTCTGTTCTCGTTCCGGTTTTAAGAGAACAAAACTGGAGATCGCCGAATTGTAAGTCTGGCTTTTGCAAAGAAAATGAGATTGAACTCTAATGGATCTATATTCAGTGAAACAAAGCCTAGGCCTTACTTCAAAATACTGTGGGATGAATGTATGTGTTTTTGTGACTCCCCATCTGAACTCTTCCTGGTGAAGCGAAACCAACTCCTGGACCAAACAATCATTAGGAGGCTGCCTCGGTTACAAAGGTAAGAAGTAAGGAAAGGGGGGTGGGAGTGAAGTTACGGGTTGCTTACGGTATATTAAGAAGTGTGGGACTTCCCTGGTGGCGCAGTGGTTAAGAGTCCGCCTGCCAATGCAGGGGACACGGGTGCGATCCCTGGTCCAGGAAGATCCCACATGCCGTGGAGCAACTAAGCCCGTGCTCCACAACGACTAAGCCTGTACTCTAGAGCCCGCAAGCCACAACTACTGAGCCGATGAGCCACAACTACCAAAGCCTGCGTGCCTAGAGCCGGTGCTCCGCAACGAGAAGCCATCGCAATGAGAGGCCCGTGCACCGCAACGAAGAGTAGCCCCCGCTTGCCCCAACTAGAGAAAGCCCGAACGCAGCAACGAAGACCCAATGCAGCCAAAAATAAATTTATTAAAAAAAAAAAAATTTTTTTTTAAAAGAAGCGTACTTAACAGGTATTTTTAAAAATTTACTCCTTACAACAGCCCTGCACATTCTCATTCTCACTCAGCAGACCAGGCAACAGAGAGGTTAAATAAATTGCCAACTATCAAGTTACAGCATCTGGGTAGGAACTCAGTTCTGACCTGTATCCTCAGGGTGGCCATTTCCATTGGTCTTCCATGCACCTGGACGTATCCCCTCAAACATGCTCCACCCATGCCCTCCATCAGCCCTCCACCAATGATTCATCCTTGCCCTTCACCTCCCATAGCTAATCAGTCACCAAACCCCGTCCAATTGACTCCCGTCAATATCTATTCCATTTGTCCCCGCTGTCACCTTGCAGAAATTTCACATCTTCTTTTGCACGGACTTCTGCCAGAACTAGGTTGCCCCAATTTCTTAATAATCAGATCTGAGCGGCATCATTCTTTAATATATATCAGTTTAACACTTGCTCTTTCTGCCAAGTTCTTTCTTCATTGGCCTCAAGGACATTGCCTTCCAGGTATGTTCCTGGTTCTTAGCAGTCTTTCTCAATGTCCTTAGTGGCCTCTTTTTCTTTTACCAGCCTCTGAAATATTGATGCTCCTTAGGGGCCATTCCTTGGGTCTCTTCTTATTCTGGCTTCTTCCCTGGAAGATCCTGTTTTTGCCAACAGCTTCAACTGCGTTCACACGCTGATGATCACTGATGGCCCTCCTACCATTTTCACAACTGTTTAGTATTTCTGTCCACCCAGTGGCCTGTAAGCACCTCAAATACAAATATGTATGCCCCAAACTGGACTCTCATCTTCCATGTCCCTTTGACCAACCTCAAGCCTACTTCTATACACATCCCTCAACGTTGCCCATCTCAAATGTTGAAATCATCCTTCACTTCTCCGTCACTTGCCTTCACAACCCAGTCTCAAGCCCTGTGGATTCTTCATGTCCTCAAACTTCCCATGGCCATCACTCCTTTCAAGCCTGCCACTAGCTTTCTATCACCCTGTTTCCATTGTGTCTCCAAAGGAGACCTCCTCGGTGCAGTCAGCATGAGCTTCCTAAGCCATCTGTACTTTGTCCAGGTGCCTGCAAGAACAGCCACTTAGTACGTTAAACAAAGCCATTGATATTGCATACAAGGTCTTTGATGACCTAGATCTTTCCTACTTCTCCAGTTTCAAAACGTTGCACCCCATAATCACTCTCCATTCCAGGAATAATCAACTATCTACGGTTCTCCAAACAAGGCATCTTCCCTCAACTCTGACTTGGCACCTGCCCTTTCTCCTGTCCAGAACCCTGGAAAACTCCTACTCCTCCCTAAGATTCTTAGAGAAGCTTTTGTTGTCCTCAACTCCTTTCTCCTCCCCCAGCCCCAGCAAAGTTCTCCATAAACAGCATCATTTTTATAACCAAAGTACTTAATTGTATGTAACAATCATGTCCTGGCTTGGAGAGTTGCCGGGGGCCAGCATGAAAGCGTTCTCACAGCTCCTCTTTCATTTTCAGGAAACTCCTTCCTCCTTTTAAGGGCCACCTGACATCCCAGACCTTAAGATCAGTCTTCCAAGTCCCTGACCTGGTCCCCAGGTCATGGTCATCTTCTGCATCCCAACTCCAGCCATGATGCAGAACTATGAGTGGCCACGATGACAGCCCGCATGACACCCTAGAACGTGTCACGTTCTCAGATTCCCCTTTGCTATGGTTGCTTCACCTCTAAAATCCTAGTCTCCACCCCGAACTTCCTATTCTATCCACTATATACGTATGTCACATGCATTTTATCATCTTCAATCTTTGTCCCTTCCCAGTAGCCCCATTTATCAGTGCCTTACTGATCCTACTTCTCTCGCAACCCAGCCCAAACCCCACGGCCAGTCTCCAGCAATCTCAAGTGACCGTGCCCTTTGGACACTCCTACCTGACAAAGCCTGACCCTGACACAGTCCACTTTTTCCATTCTACATTCTTGGCAGCTGAGCACTGCTGAAGAAAAATCAGGACTTGGCACTCAGCCACTGAAATTCATGGTTTCCTATTGCAAATGGGTTCCAAGGCATCCCTCCATCTTTTCACTTGGCTTTGGTCCGTTCCCTCACTCAGTCTTCCTGGTGGTTAATACTAACAAAATGTGAGACATGATCTATGGTAAACAGATTTGCAAAACAATCTTGAAGGTACTGGATAAAGCATGAGAAGAAAAAAGGCTAAACATGAAGTGTAAATTAGCTCTAATGCTATGTGCCCTTAGGTTCCAAGTCAATTACTTTCATGGCACTAGGAATACTACTGACATGTTGTCTTAATTCTTATAGATGTTTAGAGTTTGACAAATGAGGTGAAGGGGGAACCACTGGTAAAAATGGCTGGTTTCCAATCCCTCATGTCCAAGGTACCCTTCACACTTCTTATTCTTTATCAGTGAAACAAACACAACTTTTGTTTTCATTTTAATTTATTCTGTGTAAAGTGAAGCATCACACAAACCACAGAAGCTTTATAGTGTTGACCAGTTTTAAAACAGTGAATAATCGTTTACACAGAATCCTCATCTCTAATTTTACATCTCGTTATACAAAGGTACTATTAACACACACAGTTCTAATTCCTTATAAACCTATTTGTCAAGCAGCAAGATGACAATACATCATAGCATAGCACAGAATGTTTCCTCTAAGAAACCAGAGCAGCAGTATTTGGTGAATGGTTATGCATAGAACTGACTTAGAGGGGTAAACACTGGTCATAAAACAGGCGACACATGTGTATTAACAAATGGAAAATGTAACTTTTTAAATTAATATAAGATAAAATATTACTCTTTATGCTTTAAGTTAAAAACTATAGAATACTTTAAAAGCAGACAATACAAGGTGCTTTAATTCTAGACTCCATAACAAAATATTATTTCATTAATTGCTTAAGAATCCATAACCTCTGAGTACTGCTCATTGGCTTTTTAAAGTCAACCTGAAATATAAAAGCACTTGAAGTTTACCAGTCAAAAGCTAAAGTTACACTGGTTACATGTTACATTAAAACATACCTTTTAAGAAAAACTGACTTTAAAAAATACTGCATTGTTGACTTAAAATAATTTAAAAAACTGTTGCTCTTAAAAGTAAAAATGCACTACTTTCAAACCTTGCAACACAGTTTGGTTTAAAATGCCCTATTTTGTGAATCCGTTACTTAACATATTCCCAACTTTCAGCAAAATAACAGTTCGAAGTTGTTTTTAAATCTGATAACATCTGAAGAAATAGGTCAGCATGTCTATAAATTGGCTATCCACCACAAAACGACGCATTTATGTTTCCACCATGAAAACATCACTACAAAAATCCACTGGATGAATTCTATTTTTAGCTTTATGTAAATATTAAAAATCTTATTTAACAGTGTCACACAAATACTTAGCGTTTTTTGGCCTTGAAATCAGAGCCATGCTACCAATAAATTTGATACAGGCAATTTTCACAAAAGTTTCAGAAGCAAAAGAAGAAAAAGATTTGGAAATCGTTGGTTGGGAAGGAAAAGCACCCACCAGAATCCTCATTTTAGAATTAATCCTCAAACAATGACGTCCTTGCTCACCATCACTGTCTGTGAGAATTCAAACGCAAGACTAACACTTGTGTTTTTAATGCTCAGGACCCTCTAAACTTTAAAACTGACCACAGGCTACTCCGTCTCCTACTGAGAAACTGAAAATGCGCTTACGATGAGTTCTGTAAGTTCAGCTACAAAAGCACTAAAACAGGAAAAAGAACAAAAACACTATATCACACAAATAATTCTGTGTTAACAACTATTTCTCCTGTCTCTCTCAGTGGCCTTAGAAACATGTACTATGGTGAGTGTACTGGGGGAAGAGGAGTGCAGGGGGAAAAAACGTTTTAAACAAAGGAATTCGTTTGCAGAATTCTCATATTGGCAGCAGTGATTTCACTTTCCTAAGAGTTAAAACATGGTAGAGTGTGAGCTATTAATATGCTTTGGTTATATTTCCCAAGCAAGTTAAGCAGAACATTTCATACAATTCTATTTTAAAAAGACACCCATAAAAGCATAAATATTAATAAATAATACCAACATGTACATCTTTCAGGGATTAATTTGTGGATGACCCTTGCAGATTTTAGGGGTTATATCGGCCATCATTCTTAATACTGACACAAGAGGAAGCTTACCAGCTACTTAGTGTGTCAGCAACTATTACCTAAACCTAAGGTACCCACTACAAAGCGGAATCCACAGCTCCAAATATCAGACTGCAAAAGACCTAATTCAAATATCCTCCCAGCACCAAGAAGCATTAAAGTTCTTTCTAACTGATAAGTATTTTAATGTGATATTTAGCTAGTATGAAGCATTAAAATTAATGCTTGAAACTTGTGTCACTGTTTCTGTTAATCAGTATAGTCACATAATAATAGAAAATTGCATCCACTAAGGAAATAAAGACAAAGACTGTGCCCCACTCTCAGCTGCTGGGGACCTCTCCTTAGCAAATATTTAAAAGTAAAGTTATACTCTGTAAATTCCCTTTTAGTACATCCAAAGGGCTACAATGACAGCAGAGGTGTTCATCACCTTAGGGCAGAGCAGATGAACTGTTAATAAACAAACAGAACTATCAGCATGAAGTATGAGGTATCAAACAAAATCACACACCATCATAAAATAGAGGTGATATTCTGTAATGACTAGTTCTTGAGAAACAAAGGTTTAAAACGTAAAAAGAACTTGGATTAATAAAATAACTTGGCTTCGCACTTCATTCTTGTATAAAGCAGGGAAGGTTCTTTAATCCATCTCTCTCTTCCCCAGGAAACACGCAGTCCAAAGTTCAGTGAAGACAAACATGGGAACCTGGCAAGAATCATTTTACAGTAAAGCAGGCATTTTCACCCACTCTCTATTTTTTCCTCAATACCCAGTACCTCTGAGGTCTTGTCACCGAATTGCTGTTTGCGAAGAAGTATTTTCTCCACAACACATGCCTTGAGCATGAAGTCCTCCCATACAAAAGGAGTAACTAATCCTACTCTTCCTAAAGTAGAGGATAGGGCCTAGATTCCCAAGTTACTACTCTAAAATCTTGAATAGGGCGCTCCAAAATGTATCTCATAGAGGATAACTATTTTAACAACATGCTAAGAGTCAGAATTAAGGTCCCCAATAAATAATTGCTATCCTAGAAAGAAAAATAAATTTACAGACTATTTTTTTTCCTAACCTAAGATGCCATCAATTGTTAAGACGCACCACATGTATCTCTAAGAAAACACATAGGCAATTAAACTATGACACAATGCTTCTGTATCCTGTAGAACGTCTACTTTTTTAATTTACTCAAACAACTTTTAGAGTTAAACAGATCTTTATCACGTCAATCTTGTGCATACGTAAAGAAAGTGTATGATGAAATAAGTTGGTTAAGTTATGACTATAACTTCATAGTCTGAGTCTAACTCCTCTGCATCACTCAAATCACAGCCATCGGTGTCTGCATTCTTCCAGACCACAGCACCCTTGGCATCAAGAGCGCCGGCAATGCAGCATCTCTTAAAACAGCACTCCAGCACTGCCTGCGGTTTAATATCAGCAGGAAGCTCTGGACAAAATGATGTTTGACGCCTTAGCGACAGTCCTGCTCGATGCATGAATCGATCACACCAGCCTCTTGTTGCTTTGAATTTTGTTTCGTCTATTCCAAGGGTTTTGGCAATTTCTCCTGCCTTCAGCTGCATCGCCTGGCGTGTGATAGGCAGTCCTTTTGCACTTGTCTCACTGACAAAATGTAGCACAGCTTCGTCTACTTGTGGGTATCTTCCTTTCTTAGGTCCCGTAAAGCATTTTGTTGTTGCTTTACAAGAAAATATGGAATTTCGGTCATTCCTCCAGCGACGGATATTTGCTTCGCTAATATCGAACGTACGCCCTGCTGCTCTGTTTCCATGCTTTTCTGCATATACGATAACTTTTCGTTTCAATGCTGAATCATAGTGTAATCTTTTTGAAGACATTTTTAAAAGCCAATTAAACCTGACACATTTGATACCAACAACAGGACAAACCTTAAGTCCACACAGGCACAGGCGAGGATAATTGCATCATGACTATTGCCTGGTTGACAGTAATCGTAAAATGCATCCCAATTTCAGACAAGGTATAATGTGGGGGGAAAAAAAGTACAACATAGAACTAATATTAATAAAATATGGTTTTTCAAGCCTGTAATATTTACCAGATTCACACCAGTGCAAGAAAATAAGCCCAAGAGTCAAAGAATAAGCATATATGTAGAAGTATATAAGCAAAAATTATCTTTATGATGAAATCTGCAATGGTCCGATTTGGTTGTAATTCCCTTTATTTTCATATGGCTTACATGTAAATCTTTTTTTGAATTGGACTTAAGATCCAAGAATGAATGTTCTTCAATCTTTTAGCAGATTGCAAAGCCAAGTCATTACAGAGAGAGACTCCCAGTGTCCTTCGTCATTCGCTATCAGAGGACCACGGCTCAGGTCAGTGGCCTTCATCAACAGGTGCCCTCCTCTGGCGAGCAGATCTGATCCTGTGTGGAGATGATGAAGCGTCTTCCTCTGTTTCAGACCCTGAAGGTTCATGATCTCCCTCCTGAGATCCTGTGTCTCCCACCAGTTCCCGAAGAAACTTGAATTTTGATAAAAAAAGATGCCAAACAAAATACCAACCTAAAGAGAGAGAAAAACATTAAGAGAAATTATGACACACAGTATTATCAGTTGGGAACATTTCAGTTAATTGTGTGTGGGGTGTGTGTGTCACGAAACAGTATGTGTAATTTAAATGTATATGTGATTACAATTTATATAACAAACACTTATCAAGCATTTACTATGGACACGGCATAAAAATAAACTCTGGGATTCTACAGAATGGCAAAAACAGTTTCTGCCTTTATGGAATTGAGAATCCAAGCTTGGTCCATCTACATCAAATTTATAATGAGATTATGATATCTAAGTAGAGTGTTTATTGTATTAAACTCAAGTTTTTGAGAGCATTTTTCTGGGGAAGAAAGAATACACCTCGCTATTTACCTGGACATTCACACCTCAATGCTATTATTTACTAAAAACAAGTTTGCTTCAATCAGAAGGCAAGACAGTAAATGGCAGGAATCACCTGCACTTTGGTAAAAACTTCTCAGGACCAAACTATTCAGTAAGTTTCTAGAAATAATAAACTTTCACAGAAAATTAATAAATTTTCTTTAATTACACAATGAAAGATGAAAAGCCAGAGCACCAGTATCTTTTTTTTTTTTTTTATAAAACCACTGTACACTTTAAGATTTATTGATTGATTGATTGCTATGTTGGGTCTTCGTTTCTGTGCGAGGGTTTTCTCTAGTTGTGGCAAGCGGGGGGCCCCTCTTCATCGCGGTGCGCGGGCCTCTCACTATCGCGGCCTCTCTTGTTGCGGAGCACAGGCTCCAGACACGCAGGCTCAGCAGTTGTGCCGCACGGGCTTAGTTGCTCCACGGCATGTGGGATCTTCCCAGACCAGGGCTCGAACCCGTGTCCCCTGCATTAGCAGGCAGACTCTCAACCACTGCGCCACCAGGGAAGCCCCAGCACCAGTATCTTAAATTCAAGATTTTAAAAAATACAGTGTTTTCATGTCAAAGCCATTAAAAAGTCTGAATAACTCTCCTAAAAAAAAAAAATTACTAACCAAGTTTTGCTTGTTTTTGCAAGGAGTTTTAAGTTTTAGACGTCCACTGATATAGAACAAACAGTCAATAAAGGAGAACACAGGAGCTGAAACTCCTGAACCCATGACTGGTTGCTCTGAAATGTTAAAGAGTATTTCATAAACAAAACTAACCACTGCTAACAGTTTTCCATGCTAGCGTGTTTTCTCGATGCCTTCTACTTTAAAACTCTAGTTTCATGGAAAAGCAACGGACCATAGCATATTCTGATGACTAGCATTTATGGAAACAAAATCCAACCAGCTTTTCTACCCCAGCATTACAAAGGCCGAGATGAATGGCCACTTAAGGAAGTTTCTAATTTTACTTGTTTCTTTCTTATAATCTCTGGGGGGAAAGGTGAACATAAAATCCTTGGTACTAAAAAACTAACTTCAGAGATTTAACCCTTTTCTCAGGTTTTTGCTTTCCTTTAAGCTTGAGTGCTGAGTGCTAACTGAACCACACCACAAATATATTTTAGTCAACTGTGTGAGTAAAGCACCTAACTCTATAAAATAGTATTTTAACGATACTCCAAATTAGCAAGCTCTCTGTTCACTCAAAATTCTTTCTAAAAATAGGCACAGCGAGGTAGAGGAAAGAGCTCTGGAGGGGTCAGGAGGCTCAGGCCTGACAGAAGACTGATAAAGCCACTGTGAGGAATAAATAAATAAACTGCTCAATCGACAGGAGCTGGGGCTGTCCCCGAGCAGTAAACTGCTCAATCGACGTTTGGTAAACTGCTCAATCGACAGGAGCTGGGGCTGTCCCCGGGCAGTGGGATCTGAGGTGACTTCTCCTTTGTTGTTGATTAATTACTTTTATTGAGATACAATTCACCTATCATAAAATTCACCATTTTAAAATGTACAATTCAATGGTTTTTAGCATATTAACAAGGTTATGCCACCATCACCATTATCAAACTCCAAAACATTTTCATCGACACCCAAAGAAACCCCATACCCATTAGCAGCAGTCCCTTCCCCAGTTCCTCCCTCCCCAGCCCCTGGGAACCATTAATGTACTCTTCTGTCTGTGGATTTGTGTATTCTGAGCATGGCATACAGAAGGAATCACGGTATGTGGTCTCGTGTGCCTGGCTTCTTACACTAAGCATATATTTTCAAGGTTCATCAAACATGTTGTTGCATGTATCTCATTATTCCTTTTTATTGTTGAATAATATTCCATTGTAAAGACACGTCACATTTAGTTTTTAACCATTTACCAATTAACAGACCCGGGTAGTTTCCACTTTTTGGCTGCAATGACCAACTGCACAAGTTTTTGCACTGACGTGTTTTCATTTCTCTTGGGTATACAACTGACGCTCGAACAAGACAGGGGTTATACCCTCCCCACAGCTGAAAATCCACCAGAAACTTTACAATCCGCCCTCCATATCCACGGTTCCACATCCAAGGATTCAACCTCATATCATGGAGGGGACTGCAGTGTGTATTTATTGAAAGAAATCCGCATGTTAAGTGGACCCACACAGTTCAAACCCGTGTTGTTCAATGGTCCACTATACCTAGGGGTAGAATTGCTGCGTCATATGGTAACTCATGCGTAACCATTTGTGACATTGCTAGTCTTGTCCAAAGCAGCTGTGCCGTTTTACACTCCCATCAGCATCATAAGAGGTTCTCAGTTTTTCTACATCCTCACCAAGACTTTTTATTGTCCGCCTTTTTTATTATAGTCATCCTAGTGGGTGTGAAGCGGTTTATCATTGTGGCTTTTATTATGGCATTTCCCTAATGACTAAATATGTTAAACATCATTTTCTTTTTATTGGCGATTTGTAAATCTTCTTTGGAGAAATGTTTATTAAATTCCTCTGCCTACTTTTTAATCAAGTTGTTTGTCTCTTTATTAAGTTGTAAGAGTTCTTTATATATTCTTGATACCAGGCGCTTATCAGATATATGATCTGCAAAACATTTTTTTCCCGTTCTGTCTTCTCACTGTCTTGATAATGTTCTTTGAAGTACAATAGTCTTTAATTGTGATGGAGCCTAATTTATCATTTATTCTTTGAGGAAATCCAATTTATCTTGTTTTCTTTGGTTGCTTGTGCTTTTGGTGTCGTATCTAGGGAACTGGAGACTAACCCAAAATTATGAAGATTTATGCCTATGCATGCTTCTAAGAGTTTTAGTTTTAGCTCTTACACTAGGTCTTTGATTGATTTTAGTTAACTTTGGTGTGAGAGAGAGATCCAAATTAATCCTTTTGCATGTGGATACCAAGCTGTTCCAGAACTATTTGTTGAAAAGACGGTTCTTCCCTCCATTAAATTGTCTTGGTCAAAAATCAAATGATCATAAATGTTACAGTTTATTTCTATTCCATTGATCTGTCTATCCTTATGCCATACCACACTATCTTGATTACAGTAGCTTTGTATTGTTTTAAAATCAAGAGTGTAAGTTTACCAACTTTGTTCTTTTCAAGACTGTTTTGGCTAAAGTCCCTTGCATTTCCATGTGCATTTTAGAATTATCTTGTCAATTTCTGAAAAAAAAAAAAGGCAGCAAGAATTTTTATAGGGATTGTATTAAATCTGTAGGTCAATGTGGGGACCTACATTTTTTAATAATATTTCTCTGTACATATCAAAAGTTTTCCAGACTGGACATACATGGTTTTGCTAATCAGAAAAATCAGGAGAAAAACAAGTCAGAAACTAAGTAAACCGTAACTACTCTGTAGACGTCTATGTTTTAAATACCCCAATACCATTAATTGGCCTAAATTAATAAGCCCGGTTGATTTTAAAGATACTAAGGAAAACTCCTCTTAGGTTAGTTTTGAGAACCCAACCTAAAAGTTAAAAAAACCTCTTTTTCCCAAGGTACTGTGCTAAATAAAGCTGATGCACGTGCATTTACCATCAGGGAAATTATAAGCAAGCTCAAAGATGATGATAGTCTTGACCTCATGAAGATCAAAGATTCCAACAGTGGCTACTAGGTATAAAATGACCACAAATTTAGAAAAGTAAAGGGAGGTTACTGGAACTCTTCTGACTGAAAAGAGACTATGGTGAAGGGCTGTCACCAGTGGGGTTCCCATCATAAAATACTCTTGCCCTTGGGGTGGTTAAGAGAAAGTAAAGTCTCCCAGCACAGAAATCTACAAAATAAGGAACTGAAGACTGCTTCAACAGTCAGTTTGGGGAGATATAAATAAGAGCATTCAGTTAGATCACAAACTCTGTCTTTCTCAGTTTTAATAAAACAAATCCAAAAAAAGATTTTCTTTTAAATCACTGCCAGTGATCGAACAATGCAGGGGACTCAATCTGAAGTCAAAATTCAGAATGTGGTAGCCAATCAGAGAGACTCCAGAGTCTGGAGCAGCAAGTTACAGCCACCAGCCCCACACTCACCGCTCCCTCCCCGCCGCACCAGCTCAACCACCCGACTTCACACCTCTTCCATTGCCACCCCCAAATCTGCAGATAAGCAAACTTGAAAAGAAGCTTATTTGTCCCTATTCTGCCTGCATGTAATAAGGTGTGTGAAGGCTGGGGGTGGAGGAGCCTGTGGGTAGTGACACTGCTTCCCACAAAAAATCGTGAGGTAGAGAATTCCCCCTGACACAGATATGGAGCTCATCAGCTGAGCAGCCAAAAACAACACACATCCGCTGTGCCGGGTTGTTCACAATGGCTACTGTAATGACAGGGTGGGAGAGCAAAGTTAAGAGGGAAATTGTAGTGGTGGTAAGAACTGCAGTGGTATTCGCTAAATTCAGGGATGTTCAACAAGCTATTCCCCGAGTAAAATGACTAAGTTCTTACACAGCTGTAATCGTGGGAAGATGGTTGGAGGGTGCGGGGGAGGGGATGTCCATCTCACGGTACTTGGAACTGGTAAGATCTCAAGCTTCCCCAACAGACCGCTCATCAAAGAGTGTTAATCGTCTGAAGAAAGGATGATACTAAAAATGCCAGGCAGTGTGAACGGAAAAACAACTGCACGTGACATTTATTTTGGAAAAAGAACCATTATTAAAACCCCAATAGGTATATACCAGGAAAAGTGTGACTTAGCAAAGAAGAAACTAAGAGAGGTACTGCAGTGCCAGATAAAGCCGCTAATAGTCACCGGCTATGTTAATTAGACATGAAAATAAAAATAGCTAACTTTTTTTTTAACTTTGGGACAGGTACTGTGAGGAAATGTTTTGCACGTATCGTTTCATGGCCTAATTGTTATTCAACATAAACTGTCCTTCCACTTACATCTGGTATGTCACATTCCCTGCAGGTGATTAATAGGGCCTCACCTATTATTTATCTACAGTATTTTACTTGCACTGATCTTAAAATACAAAGTCGAAAGTCATATAAATACACAGTTCACCTCCTGTTATTTTAATAAAGCAGCTTTTAATTCAAGTAACAAAAGTCCTAAGACTAAGCTTAACCAAAAAAGGGGGAATTTGTTATCAGCTTATAGGACTGTCTCATAGAGCCCGTGAGAGGGACGTAGAGGGACTAGATCTAGGGGGAGGTGCTCATGAACTGAGGTCATCCTCCAGCATTATCTGTTTTCTCTACACCCTTGCCTCATGTCCTTCTAGGCTTCCCTTGAACATGGCTGCTTTTTCCCAGCTTTCTATGATTTCTTGGCTATCCTCAAAAAACACCCTAGAATCTCTGACCCAACTTGGGTCAACTGTCAGGCCCAAGACCAGTGTGCATTACCTGGGCAGGTATCGTGAACAGGGCTGCGTGGCTAGCCCTGAGAGCTGCGGGTGATTTCCAAGGCTGGAAGGGAATGGACAGGACAACTCGGGGAAGGAGCTCCTATAAAGATGTCCGCTCTACATTTATTAGGCAACAGGGTCCCGGAGGATGGTCTTTACTTCAGGATCACCCCCCAAAAACCATCCCTGAGCTGGGCAGGCAATTCTTTTGTTGGATGAAGGCTAAACAAAACCTTTGATCTGCTTGGGACCTGCTTCGATTTCTTTAAAACCTTAACACAATCTGACCTCTGATGAACGTCCACGACGCAAGGGGTCTTCAACCCCTCGAGCAGAGGAACTACTTGGGGTGGAAGTGAGGTAGGATCTGATGAGGTTGGAAGTCACATTCTCCCTTTTAGGGAAAAGAACACATGTAAATGTAAAGCAATTTCAACAGCATGTATTGTCCAATGGAATGACCCTAGTTAAAGATATGTGATTACCACATTGCAGCCATTCCCAGGAGAATCACTCCAACTGGCTCCTCATCATGCTCTGCTAGGGAGCTGTGAGAAGCTACAGATTCCCAACGACTCACCCCAGATACTCCAAATCAATCTCCAGCGTTGTGCTTACTCATCTTTTTTAAGCTCTCTAGATGATTCTGATGCACATGTAGGTTTGGAAAAGAGAAATGAAGTAAAGAAGAAACATGAGTGCTGCTGCAGATCAATTACGGCAAGTGGCCAAGGAAAAGGAGAAAAGGATAAGCAATGGAAGAGCAGGGAAGAGATGGATCAACACCTGACCAGACTGCCTATCTGAGAAGATCCCACTTGAGAAAAGGCAACAAAAGCTCATCAGTGTTTACTAGTGGGACAACGGGAATATGTAAGGGGGAGCTATAAAGACACTGCCCAGGCTTCGCTGATGAGTGGGCCATGCTGCAGGAGGACAATGGATGTGTGAGGAATGATGCAATGGAAGGTCAGAAGTTGGACATAAAGAATGATTCTATCTTTGCTCCAAGTAGTATTGAACTGTGTCTGGTTAACCGAATAGTTTAATATAAATAACAATGTATGTATTCAGAGTTCATTCGCTAGTACACCATGAGTGATTGAGAAAACACATGGAATGTTACATAATGCAAAATGAAGCATCATCCTCTAGCTACATGTTACTGGTTGTAAGACAGCATCAAATAAATAAGAGAGGAACATGTGTGTACAAGTGTGTACTGGGAGGGGGAAAGGCACCACAGACACAAGGGAAAGAACCACCAGTTCAGATTTATAACTCTGACTTACCATAAGAATAGGCCAGCCTAATTTGGACTCTGGGCCCTAGTGACTAACTTCTCCCAGGTGGTGCGTGCATCTTTGGGGAAGAGCAGGACAGGAGGAAGAACAACCACTATCACCCAGGCTACCTTTTACTGAAAGGGACTTACCCCTTGTACCCTGCATGCCTACAGGACCGCCTATAAAAGTACAGCTCCTACAATTCCTCCCACCCAAACCTGATATGCAGACACCAGAAACTCCTTACCTACTCTTATTCTGTGGAGCATGGGTCTTGTACCTTGTCCTGAGATTGTAAGAGAAAAATGGGAGGGAGGGACAGAGGAATAGCAGAAAGGAGGGGGTGGAGGGGGCAGGGAGAAGGACTGTCCACAATTATATGTACTTAGTCAAAAATTTACACTAATTGTTAAACCAAGTATTGCAGTTTTTCATAGTTTAAAAGGCAAGTCTGTGAGTCAGAAAAACTGGCTGGCAACAAAGGGTGTGTGTCCTGGGATAAGCAAATAAGCACTCAACTTGTGTGTCCCAGTAACTAAGCATTAGTTCACAGGATGGAGCTCATGAAACACACTGTATATTGTTTTTCTATGCAAGATAAATGTGCTGGCAGCAGAAGGGTAGCAATGGCAGATGAACTTGAACGACGGACTATCACTGTCAACACACCACAAACCCAGGGGACAGGAGTAATCACAGAGTTCTCAGTTCATGAAGTGCTTTACATTCGACATCTCATTTAATCCTCTCATTAGCCCTCTGAATTAGTGAGACTAGGAATCATTATCCCCATTTTCTAGATAAGAAATCAAAGGCTCAAAGTGACTCATAACCATTGAAAAGGGCTAGCTCGGCAAAACAGCAATGAATTCAATAAGTGTATCAAATTTCTCATATTTTCATAGTGAAAGTATGGCTAAAACACAAAACACTAATTACGGAATGAGAATATGATTTCCTACCCAAGATCTTTTGAGTTCAAAAAGCCCAGGTGCAGTAGAACAAAAAATTCTTATCTTTGTGGAATCACTCTTCCCATGGAGTTAACCCCACCTTCATGATGATATCTAAGTGGTTAACTGACTGGCTTAATACTGATCTTGATTTGTATAAAGCTCTTTTCCACTTTCAATCCTATAACATTATTTTCCATTTACACAGAAAGCAGCTAAGGTTCGCTGCTAAGGTAATATGTCCAAGGCCAAGACACAGGCAAAGTGAAAACAGAACCATACTCCCCGACCCTTCCCACCAAGCTCCCTCTACTGCACATCCTTCTGTAAAGACACACTGGGCGGCCCCCAACAGACAAGCCCCCGGAGAAACCATCACTGACCCAACACAACGTGGAACCGAAATACCTCCACGCCCAAAACCCTGTTACCCAGGAAATGGAAGACAGATTTAAAGTTCCCTTTAAAACCTCTCCTCTTTTTATTTTCCTCTCCTTCTGGTGATCACAACACTCCCATAGATCCAAATATTACCCCTATTATAGAGGATGACCAAATTTTTCATCCATACTTTCTGCCTTTCTTAAACCCCAGGAAGGAATCTCTACCTCACTGGCTTGAAGACATCTTTAAAAAGTATATTCATCCAACAGCTCCTTCTTCTGATTTTCACATTTCTGTAATGGGTATTGTATCCTTTCCCCATCTCTCAGGTGGGAAAGAGCGTATTTCAGCCCTACCCTGCTTTACTTCAGTGCTATAGATTCTACCTTAATAAACCCTCTCCCATCTGTTTCCTTCATTATATGCCCAGTGCCATTCTCCATCCTACATCAAATCCTTATTCTCTGTCAGCGGGATTAGCACCACAACTTCTTATAACTCAGAGGCACGCGGGAGCCATACTGCTGGGCCATGAATCCGAACTCAACAGCTCAGCTGAAATTTCGGCAAGTTAACCTCTATGTGCCTCAGTTTCCTCATCCATAAAACAGAGACAACAGCACCCACTTTCAGAGTCAATGCGGTAATAAAAAGAATTAATGTGTGTAACATTCTAAAAAGAATGCCCACATATAATAAACACTCATCAAATGTTATCCATTGTTACAGTCTCTTAGGCTCCAGTCTCTTCCTCTCCAGGGCAAACTCCACAGACAAGAGGTTACTACCACTGCCTCTGAGATTTTTAAGCAACATGAACACATAATTCTTACGTCTTTCTACTATACTATCTCTTCAGTATAGTACTCTCTTGGGTGACTGCTTCAGCATCTCATGCTCACTTCCATCCTTCATTGTCTTAATAACTAACTGTCATCCCCCCAAGACATGAGTTTCTTAAGGAAAGAAAATTTATGGTTTATCTATGGTTTCCACTATGTCCTCTATGTCTTAGAAGAGTATCTGGCACAGAGAATGTAGTCCAAACAAACCATTCAACTTCCATCCTCCAACCCCAACCCCCAACACACACCAAAAGTACCATAAATTTAAGGGGTTAATGACTTTCACCAACTGATCCATTTCAGAGCTCTTAAGATTTCTACTATGTAACAGAGTAGCTGATAAAAAGAACTGCTGAACAATGTTATTGACAACATTGATATTGAACAATGTTATCAACCAAGTTGACCTGACATGTACAGAACATTCCACTCAACAGCAGAATAAACATTCTTTTCAAGTATACGCAGAACATCCACGAAAACAGACCATTACTTCATCTCATTAAGTGTAAACCTTCCTAAACTTGATACACTTTTCTCACCATAACAAAATTAAACTAGAAAATGATAAAATGATATATGGGGGGAAAATGTCCTAAATAAGTCATGGTTCAAAGGAGAAATCACAAGTGAAACTAAAAAATATTTTGAACCAAATAAAGTTTTTTTAAAAAAATCAGAAGTAATACCTGGAAAGAAATTTATATCATTAAATAGCTATTTTTTTAAATAAGAGGGGTCTAAAATCAATAATCTAAGCTTCCACCATAAGAAACTAGAAGAAGTGCAAACTAAAATCAAAATAAGTAGAAGAAACTAAAGATATAAGCATAAATCAATGAACTAAAATATGGACAAGTAAAGAAATAAAAAAATCAATAAAACCAAAAACCAGATTCTTTGAGAAGATCAATAAAATTTATAAACCTCTAGCCAGACTGATAAACAAGAGAAAAGAACACAAACAATATCAAGAATGAAAGAGAAGACATCACCACAGATCCTACAGATATTAAATGATAATGAGAGAACATTAATTCAGATTAAATAGACATAGTGCTTGAAAGACACAAACTACTACAAAAGCTCACTCAAGAAGAAACAAGTAACTGGAATAGCCCAATATTAGCCCAAATGAAAGGTACTGAATTTGCAGTTAAAAGCTTTCCCCAAAAGTCCTGGCCTAAATTAATTCTACCAAACATTTAAGAAAGTATACTAGGGATTATGCTTTATTAATTTTTGGACACTCATGACCTCCATCACAGCACCTGAACATAACAGTTCATTAAATGTATTTTATTGAGTAATACAAGGGTTATCCACCTTGAGACAACCTTGGTTTGTACCACATTTAAGACTGTATTTGTAATAGAAATTTAATAATTTATATTGAGGAATCTGTCTTCATTTCTTCTTCAAATATATGAGGGCCTTCTACATGCTTCTACTCTCTAGGATCCAGGAATAGAGCAGTGAACAAGCCAAAGAAGGTCCCTGCCTTCACTGAGCTTATGCCCTAACTGGGAGAAACAAACAAATAAAATACAGTCAGCCCTCCGTACCCATGTGTTCCACATCTGCCGATTCAAACCATCACAGACAAAACTGACAAACATAGACTGAGGAGATGGAAAAAGGTATTCCATGCAAATGGAAATGGATAGACAATGAAGTGTATGTACACAATGGAATATTACTTAGCCATAAAAAAGAGAAATCTTGCCATTTGCGACAACCTGGATGGATCTAGAGGGTACTGTGCAAGTGCAGTAAGTCAGAAAGAGAAAGAAAAATACTCCATGATTTCACTTACACATGGAATTTAAAAAACAAAACAAATGAACAAACATAACTAAACAGAAACAGAGTCATAGATACAGAGAATAAACAGGTGGTTGCCATAGGGGAGGAGGTGGGGGGGAGGGAAGGGTAGGGAATATGTAAGGGAGATTAAGAGGTACAAACTTCATTTGCAAAATAAATGAGTCACAGGTATGACATGTACAGGGTGGGGAATAACGTCAAGATTTATGAAATAGGGCTTCCCTGGTGGCACAGTGGTTAAGAATCCACCTGCCAATGCAGGGGACACAGGTTTGAGCCCTGGTCTGGGAAGATACCACATGCCACGGAGCAACTAAGCCTGTGCACCACAACTACTGAGCCTGTGCTCTAGAGCCCGTGAGCCACAACTACTGAGCCCATGTGCCACAACTACTGAAGCCCGCGCACCTAGAGCCCATGCTCCGCAACGAGGGAAGCCACTGTGATGAGAAGCCCGTGCACCACAAAGAAGAGTAGCCCTCGCTCGCCGCAACTAGAGAAAGCCTGCATGCAACGAAGACCCAACACAGCCAAAAATAATAAATAAATAAATAAATAAATAAAAATAAATCTATAAAAAAACTATAAACAAAAATAAATCTATTAAAAAAGATTTACATAATATCTTTGTATGGTGACAGACGTAACTAGACTTTCACGGTAATCACTTTGAAATGTATAGAAATATCAAACCACTATGTCCCGTAACAGGAACTAACAGTGTGGTAGGTCAATTATACTTAAAAACAAACTCAGAAAATGAGATCAGATTTGTGGTTGATAGAGGAGGGGTGGGATTGGATGACGGTACAAACGTCCAGTTATAAGAAAAGTAAGTACTAGGGATGTAATGTACAACAAGATAAATATAAGTAACACTGCTGTGTGTTCTATGTGAAAGCTGTTAAGAAAGTAAGTCCTGAGAGTTCTCATCACTGGAAAAAAAAATTTTTTTTTTCTATTTCTTTAATTTTGTATCTATATGAGATGATGGATGTTCACTAAACTTACTATGATAATCATTTCATGATGTATGTAAATCAAATTATTATGTTATACACCTTAAATTTATACAGTGCTGTATGTCAATTACATCTCAATAAAACTAGAAGAAAAAAAGAGACAAAGCTGATGCGACTTCCAGATGGAGTTGATACTTATAAGGAAAGGAAAGGGCAAAACCAAGGATGACACCCAAGTCCTTGGCTGCTGACAACATGTGAGCAGGGAGGGAGAAACAGGTGGTAGAAATCAAAAGTTCTGTTTTAGATGTGTTTAGTTTGAGATGGTTGTTAGATCCTCAAGTGGAGATATCGAGAATAAAAGTTTGATGCACGAACCTGGGGTGCAGGAGAGGAATAAGAGCTGCAGATTTAATTTTAGTCATCAGTTATAGTTACTATTTAAATCTTTAGAACTGGGTAAGATGAGTAAGAGAACAGAAGGAAGGCAAAAATAGAAATACTATATATTTGTATTATAACGTAATGTAACATAAAAATACAATAGAAAATAGCATGCATCTCATGGAGTAATGGCAAGTACTAGTCTGTAAAATTTTTATTTCAGAGACAAGAAAGATGATGGGTAGATAGATGTGGATATAACTAATTGATATATGTAATTTATCTATATATACTTATGAATGTACTGGGAATAATGAAAATTTATTTCCTATCATAGATTGTGATCAAAAAAAGTTAAATTCTAGGGGATGAGAAGCCAGGAAAAGATAAACAATTAACCACTATGGTAGGAAGAACACCATGAAAGTATAGTGTACAAAAGCCAAGAGAAACGCTTCATGGAAGGAACGCTCACCTGTATAGAATGAGTATGAGAGGTTACGTATCAATACAGTTACAACTCATAAGGGACCATGGACTTGGTAATACGGAGGCCATTTGTTATGAATCTTGACAAGGGCAGTTTCAGTGAACAGTGGGAGTGGAAAATATTTTTAGAATGAATGAGAGGCAAGAAAGTACAATCAACAGAGACAGGAGAAGGTAGACCTCCCTAAGGAACCTGAAATTTGAAAATCATAATTCACTATGTGAAAGAGTCAGTCAGAGTTCTAAAATAAACTAGGTTATGAGTTTCTTGGGGCAGACCCGTGTCATCAATTTTTAATCCCCAATGTGACTATATTTGGAGACAAGGCCTTTAAAAGGTTATTTAAGGTTAAATGAATTTATAAGGGTGGGGCCCTAATCCAATATGACTGGTGTCCTTATTACATAAGATTAGGACATGGACACACACAGATGAAAGTCCCCGTGAAGACACAGGGAGAAGACTGCCATCTACAAGCCAAGGAGAGAAGCCTCAGAGGAAATCAACCCTGCTGACACGAGGATCTTGAACTTCTAGCCTCCAGGCTACAAGGAAATAAATTTCTGCTGTTTTACGTCTGTAGCACATTGTTATGGCAGGCCTAGCACACTAATACAACACCCTAGTTTCTCGCTCAAATCTGGTGGGATCCGTCCCTCCTCTTCCTAAGCCCCAGGCCCCTCCTAGTCAAAACGTGAAGCTACCACATCATTCACTCTCCCAATAAAAAAGTGCTTGGATTACTTCTTAGAGCTATTAGTCTTGACCATTCCAATCAAAATAAGGCATTCTTTTACTTACCACAGGTCACCTCTCATTCCATAACGTTTTCTGAAACCAAAGGCAGGGTACTTTTAGAAAAATGAGTAAACTTTAAGTCAAATACCTATTGGGAGTGGAGAGAGCAAGTCTAATGTACGCAGCAATTAGGAATTTTGAGGCCCCAAAGGCAAGTTTGGCAAATATTCTACCTAAGGTGTTGTTACATGGTTTACATGTTACATTCTTATCTCCAGGTAGCTTGCATCTTCAAATTAGAAAAGAAAGCCTATGCTTACCTCCTTCCTCACATCCAAACAAATCACATAGATCTGGTTTTCCTTACTTCAAGGATCTTAAATACCTACAATTAGCCCAAAATCCTGACATCACAAGCAGGAAACTGAGAAAGGCTTTCCAATTGTTTTATCATCAGAAAAGAAAGGCTGTAAGTTAGAAGCTTTAACTCTAGTGCCTTAGTAAAAGCAAGAAAATTAAAAATATACATTCAAGTATACAAATACAAATATATATACATGTCTATGCACATGTAAAAGCAATAAAATTAAAAACATACATACTAGTGTATAAATACAAATATATAAGTCTATACATGTATATGCACGAGTGTCTCCAAACATGGCTGATACTGAGCATTTAGTACATTAATCATGCAATGAATAAGCCCTATAGTATTTTGAATACTGACCAATTACTGCATCAACCTGAACCCCTACTTCAATAGCGTAATTATCAAAAAATACTCACTGACATCTGGTTCTAAACAATTCCCAAATTTTCACAACTGCTCAGCCACTTGGCTAAGAGAGCTGTGGTTATCAATTACTGTGCGTTAAAAAGAAAAAATCTACAATTGCGCTAATACTACCTTGAGAAAAAAGTTTCACGTCCTCTCATTCCATGAAGGAAAAAAAAAAAATCACACCAGACAAAACAGCACCATTATTACAGAACTAAGAGTTAGGTTACCTGACCCTGGAAGTTTAATATAGCCTGTGTTTCTAAGTCCTGCCGCGTCTCAACATTTCTGCTCGGAATTTAGTTTAAGCCTGAACTCCAAGTAAACAAAAAATTTCACGCGTGCTTCAAACCCAACTCTGTCCCTGCCCCTGGTTAAACGAAGGTAATGAAACCTCGCTTTGTCATCAGAGTCAGAACGTGTCAAAAAAGAAAAAGGAGTAATCAATCACTTCACCTTCGGATACAGGCCAAGGTTAAAATCTGAGCAGACTGCGGTAAGAATGGCAATCAAGACGCTGCCGGTGAAGCAATACCTGCTTTAACCCCGAGTCAAGATGCCCAGCCCTGGATGCTGTTCTTCCCTCTCCTGGATGACAGCGGGCCTGTCGTGGATCAGGGCTCACTCCCGAGAGGTAAGTGAAAAACAGATGAAGACACTTGCCCACCCAGGCCTTCTTTTTTTCTTTTAAACCAGACAAAACAAGCCAGTCGACCAGACGATCGAGCCGGCGTGTGTACCGCGGAGTGTAACTGCCCCGCGCGACGCCGCACTCACCGCACACCATCAGCAGCAGCACGATCAGCAGCGTGGCCACGAACACTAGCAGGGTCAGCCCGACGCTGTGCCACATCTTGGGGGCAGGAGGGCGGCCGGCTCCGGGCGGCTGGGCGGTGGGCGCGGGCGGGCCGGCGGACGGCGCGGCCGGGGCTTCAGCGGCCGGCGCCGGGCGCGGCAGGGCGCCGGGGCGGCATGAGCGGCGGACGCCCGGCAGCGCCCCCAGGAGGCGAGGCGGGGCGGGGCGGCACCGCGGCCGGCCGGCCGACCCACGGTCCTTCTCGGTCCGGCCGACGGAGCGCGGGCGGGAGGCGGAACGCGGGTCGCCCCTACCGCCTCATCGCTCTGGGGAACCGGGGACGCGGCGCCCGGAGACCCCGGCGGCAGCCGGATGTGCTTCCATGGCGGACGCCGCGCGCCCGTGGAGGGGACAGAGGGCGAGCACTGGAACGCGCGGCGGCCACCCGGCCCTCGTCGTCGCCCGCCCGAGGGTCCCTCGGCCCCCACGGACAGCAGATAACGTCTCCCCGCGACGTCTACGGCGCTTACCCGCCCCAGGCCCTCTCCCCCTGCGGCAGCTCATCACCCAGCGCCCCCACCGCTCGCCGCCTCTGCGTCGCGGGGGCTGCTGGGAGATGAAGTGCAGAGCCCGGTGGAGCCTTGAGGAGGCCGCCCCCAAGGGGACTACAACTCCCAGAATGCACCTCCCACTCAGCTGCTTTGCTTCTCCCTCCCTCTCACCCCTGTTCCTTTGGTTTTTCTCAAGCCAGAATCTCTGTCTACTGACTGCTGTTCTCGGAACCCGTGCCCTTGGCTGCCCCTCCTGCACTGTGCCAAAGCGCCAGAGTGATTTCAAACGCACAGTCGTTTTGTTTAAAGCCGTGACCGACGAAGCACGAAGAGGAAAGAAAGGGGAGGCAGCTGCCTGAAAAACTGGTTGCCTGTGAACCTAGCCCTATTGCTGGGGGTGGAGGTCGGATACTTGGGACTTTTGAGGAAATACCAACGTCCCTGCCAAAGAAAGGGGCCAGAGGCACGGAATCTCCCTATCTCCCGTGTAATAGATGTTGTTCTGTGTGTTCATAGCTAATGTATTTCGGAAATGGCCCGCGAGGGACTTAAGGACATCATCTTTGCCCTTAATTCGCCTGAGTTACGAATTTAATTCAGCTGCTTCCTTGAGACCAAGTGACAGATGACCCACAAGTGAAGATTTCGCCGCACTGGCTTGAACAAACCCCTGCGAAACAGGACGATGTCGTAATCTCAAGCACTCTGAAATTAAAACTCCTCAATTCCGCCAGATTACACTCATTCGTTAAAGAGGTGTCCCCCGAAGAAAAGAGGATAACCGTGTATCCCACTTTTAGAAGGAACCAGCTCTAGCCTTCATGTTTTCCTGTGAGTCTGTGGCCCCCTGCCATACCTTTCCATTCTTCTACTGATTCCTTTCCCCTGTCCTCTCGTAAGCAGGTAAGGTAAAGCGTCTTCAGAGAAAGAGAATGTAAGAAGCCATTTTTGGCCTAAGCCATTTTGTGATGGAAGCCTGGCCGCAATGCTTGCCTGCCCCGGAACAGTCACAATCTTAAGGGAACAAAAGAACAAAAGACTTACCAGGCAAGAGAAGTAACAATAGCAAAGATAATAAATCAGGTGTAAACTCCCAGTTCTGTTAACAATGGTAAAGATTAGCCTGAAGCACTTTCTTGAGCTGTTTTGAAGAATTTAAACGCCCTCGGGTGCCCAACCACTAGATCAACTGGAGTCTAAGGGAGGATGAGGTTGACCTCTTCTGACCCTTGTGACTTCAGTCAACTAAAGCTTGGACTCTGTTGACCTCCCAAGCCCCTTCATGAATATGCATGTACCCTTAGCTAAAATCTTCCCCAGTTTTGCTGTTCAGGAAGACACTGCTTTGGGAAAGATCCCCAGTGATCTCCTTCCTTGCTGCAAGTAATAAATCCTTCCTTCTCCCGCTCTTTGGCTTGGTTGTGTCTTTTGGCTCAGTACCCACCAAGAGGCCAACCCAGTGTGAAATAAAATTCATATTTTATTGGGACTTTCCTGGCGGTCCAGTGGTTAGGACTGCGTGCCCCCGCTGCAGGGGACACGGGTTCGATCCCTGGTCGGGGAGCTAGGATCCCGCCTGCCACTCGATGTGGCAAAAAAAAAAAAAAAAAAAATGTTTTATGGCAAGACAGGAAAAATTTAAACAAAAGTTTTTCTCTGCTCTTTGGCCTCCTCTCTCCCCACTACTGTGCGCTGTGTATCTGCCTTATGCCCAACCTTCCCCATTGGCAGAAATGCCTACTCAACCATGAAGAGCAACATTCTCCTTGCATCAAGACAACTTCTTGATCTTGCAAGGGGTCACATGACCCACCACGATGCCGCTCAGATCTGGATAGTGTAAACTTGTCAATAATACGTCATTTAATATACAGCCCTCTGTCTCAAAAAACTTCTATAGGGGCTTCCTTGGTGGCACAGTGGTTGAGAATCTGCCTGCCAATGCGGGGATCATGGGTTCGAGCCCTGGTCTGGGAGGATCCCACATGCCGCGGAGCGACTGGGCCCGTGAGCCACAACTGCTGAGCCTGCGCGTCTGGAGCCTGTGCCCCGCAACAAGAGGCCGCGATAGTGAGAGGCCCGCGCACCGCGATGAAGAGGGGCCCCCGCTTGCCACAACTAGAGAAAGCCCTCTCACAGAGACGAGGACCCAACACAGCCAAAAATAAATAAATAAAAAAGAAATTAACATGTTAAAAAAAAAAAAACTTCTATAATTGTGCGGAGATGCTCTTCCTGGGTTATAATCCTCAAATTTGGCTCAAATAACATTTTGGGGTAACACTATGTCTCCAAAAACAAGCAAACAAAATCTGAGCAGCAATTCCTTGATTTAATAAATAGACCCTGGCCATACCCAGCTGCTCCATTCTGTGAGCTGTATTCCCTAAGCAGCAGTATTATGAACAAATACTGTATATCAAAATACATTAAGGGATAATGACTTTGCAGAAGATTTAATTCAGGGTTCCTATGAAGAGAGAATGAATCTCGTGCTATTATGATACATTTACAAAAAAAATCCATTGATGCTTTTTTCAGAGATAGTTCAGTTCTATTGCATAAATAAGCACATTTTATTAAAATCCAGTTAAACAGTTGAAAAGAACAGAGAACTGGAAGAATTTATCTTAAACCTTTGTATCTTCTTTCATTCACAAATACTGAATACGCCATGCACTGTTCTAAGTGCTGAGGATACAGCAGTGAGTAAGACAAAGGTGTTTACACTCAAGGTGTTTATGTTAGAGTTGGAATATACAGACAATAAGCTTAAATAGGGAAACCTCATGAACTGCTAATTTCTATAATGAAAACAAGCAGGACAATGTTATATAGATAGGGGTGTTATTTTATTTATTTATTTATTTATTTATTTATTTTGACTGTGTTGGGTCTTCATTGCTGCACGTGGGCTTTCTCTAGTTGTGGCGAGCGGGGGGGCTACTCTTCGTTGCAGTGCACGGGCTTCTCATTGCAGTGGCTTCTCTTGTTGCGGAGCACGGGCTCTAGGTGTGCGGGCTTCAGTAGTTGTGGCACGTGGGCTCAGTAGTTGTGGCTCGCAGGCTGTAGAGCGCAGGCTCAGTAGTTGTGGCCCACGGGCTTAGTTGCTCTGCAGCATGTGGGATCTTCCTGGACCAGGGCTCGAACCTGTGTCCCCTGCATTGGCAGGCGGATTCTTAACCACTGTGCCACCAGGGAAGTCCAATAGAGGTGTCATTTTATATTGGGGGGGATCAGGAAAAGCCTACCTGAGAAAGTGACATTTAGTCTGAGACCTGAATAATGACAAGAAGAATCCAGCCATGGAAAGATCTAGAGGAAGAGTGTACCAGGTAACGGGAGCAGCTAGTGCAGAAGCTGTTACCCGAAAACTGGAGTCACCTCGTGGTGGGTATTGAGCCAAAAGACACAACTAAGCCAAAGAGCGGGAGAAGGAAGGATTTATTACTTGCAGCAAGAAAGGAGAGCACTGGGGGTCTTTCCCAAAGCAGTGTCTCCCGGAATAGCAAAATTGGGGAAGTTTTAAACTAAGGTCACATGCATATTCACGAAGGGCTTGGGAGGTCAACAGAGTCCAAGCTTTAGTTGACTGAAGTCACAAGGGTCAGAAGAGGTCAACCTCATCCTCCCTTAGACTCCAGTTGATCTAGTGGTTGAGCACGGAGGGGGTTTAAATTCTTCAAAACAGCTCAAGAAAGTGCTTCAGGCTAATCTTTACCATTGTAACAGAACTGGGAGTTTACACCTGATTTATTATCTTTGCTATTGTTACTTCTCTTGCCTGATAACAGTCCTGTGTTTCTGCATTCTTTTGTTCTTACAAAAGCCACAGGGAGCAAACAAATTTTCCTGTTCCTTTAAGCCTTGGTAGTGTTTCTCAACCCTAGATGCACATTTTGAATCACCTAATGTAAGTCCATAGAGAAAGAAAACCAGGCATAACTTTCTTGACATAAGAGAAGCCATTTTTGGTCTAAGCCATTTGGTGATCTAAGCCTGGCTGCAATGCTTGCCCTTGAATAGGTTTCAGTAGTTAATGATCTTAAGGGAACAATGCAGTAAGTGAGAAGTGGAGAGATTTGGGATATGTTTTGGAAGAAAAATCATCAGGTGAGCCAATGGATTAGCCATGGGGACAGGTAAGGAAAAGAAATCAAAAAATGACTCCCAGGTTTGTAACCTGAGCTTCTAGGTGAATGGCCGTGCTATTTCCTGAAATGGGGAAGACTGTGTAACCACCTTCCCAGAATGCTTTAAGAACTCCAGTCTTTATGTTAGGGACCCGTTGACCAAAACCACCCACCTTGGCCAGCAGGCTGAGAAGTGCCTCCCAAGCTCTGGGGGCTTCGGGCTCAGGACCCTGGGAGACAAGCAGCCACATGGGGCTGACACACCAAAAGTTTTCATCACAGGAGAGGGAGGGAATGAAAAATAAACCTGCAGGCTAGGTCAGCTTTGTCTGATCTTGCTGACCCAGAAAAAGCGCAAATCCTGAAATTGGATTAGGGGAATCCTAGATTACTACAGCCCTGAGGCCTGGCAGAAACAAATTAAGAAACTCAACATCCAAGGCCTCAAATTATTTCTACAAATAACTTTTCAAACACAATTTCCAGCACATACGCAAACATTTTTTATTGCTTGCCATTCTTATTTTAAAAATAAAATTGAGCACACACCTTTAATACATATTTGTTTGTCTACAAAAATGAGATAGAGATGAAATAAAATATTTGAGTTTTTAAAATTTTATTTTATTTTATTTTTTTAAAACTTTGGATTGATTTATTTATTTATTTATTTATTTATTTATTTATGTATGGCTCTGTTGGGTCTTCGTTTCTGTGTGAGGGCTTTCTCTAGTTGCGGCAAGCGGGGGCCACTCTTCATCGCGGTGCGCGGGCCTCTCACTGTCACGGCCTCTCTTGTTGCGGAGCACAGGCTCCAGACGCGCAGGCTCAGTAGTTGTGGCTCACGGGCCCAGTTGCTCCACAGCATGTGGGATCTTCCCAGACCAGGGCTCGAACCCGTGTCCCCTGCACTGGCAGACAGTTTCTCAACCACTGCGCCACCAGGGAAGCCCCTAAAATTTTATTTTTAACGGTAGGAAAAAAGTTTTAACAACACTTTAGCTTTCTACAGCTGCTATAATGAAGTACCACAAACTGGGTAGCTTGAAATGACTGAAATGCATTCTCTGACAGTCGTGGCGGTCAGAAATGCAAAGTCAAAATGTTGGCAGGGCCATGGCTCCTCTGAAGCTTCAAGGGGAGGATTCTCTTCCAGCTTTTATTTATGTGGCAGCATAAATCCTATCTCTGCCTTCTCTTCTCATAAGGATACCAGTCATTAATTTAACTAATTATATCTGCAACGACCCTATTTCCAGATAACTTCGTGTTGAGGTACTGGAGATGATGATTTCAACTTTTCCTGGGACACAATTCAACCCATAGTAATTACCAAATAGTCTTCATTATTTAAAAAAAAAAAACCTTTTGAAAATGATGAACACTTTGAGAGTCAGCAGCCCCACAGTCTGTTTGGTTTATCTAAATAATTAATTTTACTTTATTTATTTTTGGGGGCCGCGCCTCATGGCATGCAGGATCTTGGTTCCCTGACCAGGGATTGAACCCATGCCCCCTGCAGTGGAAGCACGGAGTCTTAACCACTGGACCACTAGGGAAGTCCCATAATTAATTTTAATGTTTGTCGTAATTGTAAAAGATGCTTCAAAAAATCTGAGATCCAAATGAAAGTAGAGCATCTCCAACTGACTGAGTTGTGATACACATTTTTTAATCCCATCCACTTACTATCCAAAGATTGGTGTTGATCTTCATCTAGTGAATTATTAATACCATCTTTTTGATGTTAGTTTTCTTGGACACTAATTGGAAGATGTTGCATTTTTGTTATTTTTATGAATAGGTTAAAAATCCATAGGAACTCTTTGTGTGGGAAATTTTTAAACAAGTGAAATAATTCTGGTTCCAAGTTTGTGTGCAGATAGGAGACAGAATTGTGTAGTTTTGGACAATTAAGTTGTATAACAGTGGACATGTTTTCAAAATATTTTCTCTATAAGATGTCTCTTTTAAAAGCAACAACTTTCTTGTTTATTGTTAAGACATTTATTTTGAGGAAACAGATTAAATGTGGCTATTTTTCCAAACTGTCTGCTACGTACTACATGACAGTCACTCCATCATTTTGCTGCAGAAAAGTCCAGCAAACTTTGTATAGTTGTCCTCTAGGTGGACACTGTGATCCACCACCCATTAGCATCCTCCCCGGATGTGGGACAGTGGCTTCGGCTGTAGGGAGTGCTGGTGGCACTTCAGAGATTGCCTGGGGCGACCCCCATCCAAGGGAATGACCCACACAGGAACATAAAGATCTGGCTGTCTGAGCCCAACTCAGGACAACTCAGAAGGACTATTCCAGCCGAGGGGTCTTCTGCTTGCAATGCAGCTCAGCTTCGCCCTGTGCTCAGACCTGCTTCCTTCTCCCCCTTCCTTCTACTCTTGTGGAAACCGGAGGCTTGGACTCCTAATCGTCCTGCAGGCTGTGTCGCAGAATTTTCTTCCCAGGGACCCAAACTGTGACATCATCATTTAAGAGAAAAAAAAAAAAATACATAACTTGTCTTTACAATCTTTGCCAAGAGAGAACCAGAAAACTTGTGTGTGGTACAAAAGGTTTGCCTGGCCATTGTAATGATGGCCTATTATTTTAAAGTCTTGTTTTTACAAAATGAAGCCCATCAAAAACAAGTCATAGCAAGGAAAGAGCAATGCATAGAGATACTCGGAAAGTGGGGCTCCGACTATGCCCTCAGGATATTTCCTATTATTCTATTTGATATGTGATCACATAACACAAGGACCAAATGAGGATCCCAGTGAATATTACGAAAGTTTACACTTTTGCCTTTTAAAATAAACATATATGCTTTCTCATATTGTCTTTTTGTGTTCTCATTATATCAGATTGCATATTCCACTCATCTGGGCCAAAAGCCACAAGAACGGAACCTAGGGTGTGACAAAGGAAGGGCAGGAGGGAGAGCATGATGGACACAGACACACGAGTTGTCTGTGCTGAGGACGTGGCAAGAACCAATGACAACGTTCAAATCGTTAGCCTAAGTGACTGAATGAAAATCAGGGCCCTGGACAGAAATTTTTGACTTGGGGAATAAGGTAATGTCTGCCTTGCTGGATTTGGATGATGGTGGTTGGACACCTGTATAAAGATGTTCAGCAGGAAGATCTCGCTGGGTGGCTGGAAGTTGTTCACGAGAGCAGTCAGGACTCAAGTAGCCATCTGCAAATTTGGGAAAGTGAAAGCTGAAGGATTGAGGAAACATCTAAGAAGAGAGGATGACGAGATCAGAAAAGTATTTTTAAAAGATTGGGCTTGATCTTGAAATAATGACTCTTTATCTCTTTTTTTCTGATTTTGAGTGTGATGCACATTTGTTGAAAAATTGTCTTCCTGACAAACTCATTATTTAAAACCCCTTGAATGTACTGCTTCTGTGAAATCTATTGCACAGGGGTGATTTATCAACCTCTCTATGATGGTATACCTAGATCATGTATTCACATTGATTATGTATTCATCATTCAGTACTCTCTCAATTTTTTCTCTCCCACTAAATTGTTTTTTTTCAAGGCAAAAGCCTTGACATTTGTGTTCCCTGCATGTAGATACTTACATGTTAGTTTCTCAGTAGTTGCTTCCAAATGCATAAATTAATGGAAAAAAAAAAAAAAAGACTGGGCTTGAAAAAAAAGAAGAAACTTTGAAAAAAAAAGTTAGGCCTAGCAGTGGAGTTGAAGATCTGCTGGAAAAACCTTAGGTCTTATAGGGGTTCTGACTGCGTCACCCCAAAAGTTGCCACATTGGCATATTGATATTTTGAGTTAAAGGCACTTGAGAAACAGCACATGTAAAAAGGTGACTTTGACCTTCCTTTTTCTTCCTGAAAGCAGGAAATAAAATTGTCCTGTGATAGGTGCCCTCCCTGCACCGGAGGAAAAACGCCTTCTCATCACCGGAGACAGGAAGTCATGGCCGAGAGAAATCCGTGCAAAAAAACTTGGTCAGAATAACCCCTATCTTCCCAGCCACTTCTCTGCGATTAACTGCCCTAGTTCAAACCCCTTTGTCTTGTCATGTGTTCACAATTCACTACTCTTTGTCCAACCTAGTGTATAAGCTTGGACCTTAACTGCTTCTTTGGGTCTCTGTTACTCTTGTGAAGGCTCCCATGTACATGTAAAAATCACTAAATAAGATTTGTATGCTTTTTCTCCTGTTCATCTGTCTTATGTCCATTTAATTCTTAGGCCCAGCCAGAGACCTAAGAGAGCAGAGAAGTTTTGCTTCACTTACGAGTCTCAAGGCCACCTAGAGGAGGCTGCGGGGATACAGACGTGGGCAAATGAAGTCCATAGGCAAGGGCGTGGGGAGGACAGATGGATGGATAGGAGAGGAGGGGTTCAAGAGATGTCACTAAGAAGGGCAAACTTTGTGACTAACCAGCTTTATGTGAGAAGCCAGGGAAAAGAAAGAATTCAACAGTTCCTTTTGGACCCTATTTGGAAAAATATCTTTTTTTTTGGCCGTGCCCAGCAGCATGCGGGGTCTTAGCTCCCCAACCAAGTATCAAACCTGCAACCCCTGTAGTGGAAGCGCGGAGTCTTAAGCACTGGGTAGCCAGCGAAGGCCCTGGAAAAATATCTGTGTTCCAAATACATTGTGCTCTATTCTCATCCTGACCTCATGGAAACCCACATAAATATGATGTTAAGTCTTAGAAGTGGTTTAGTTCAGTTACAGTTAGGCACTGAATACACGCCAGTTTCCCTATGGCAAATTAAACAGCTAACTATAGCAATAGGTTTTTATCTACCCAGATAGCAACAGCTTGTCATGAGCAAGAAGGCACACATGGCTGATACTCATTTCCTTTCTTCGTCTAATTATTCCCATGACAGATAGAATATTTGCTTTTAGACTATATGTATAAAAGTTTATGTTGTAGCTGTTTAGGCTAATTAGCTAGTTTTTTTTTTTTAAAGAAAGGCTAAACAATTTAGAACTGTAAAAGATAGCTATACTATTATTTTCACAATTTAATAGGTTGCACATTTATAATGGATGTGGTCTTAGTTCGTTTGGGCTGCTATAACAAAAACACAGTAGACTGAGTGGCTTAAACAACAAACATTTATTTCCCACAGTTCTGGAGGCGGGGAAGTCCAAGATCAAGGCACCAATAGATTCAGTGTCTGGTGAAGAAACACTTCTTGGTTCACCCTCTTGTTTTGTCCTCACATAGCAGAAAAAGAAAGAGAGCTCGCTGGGGTCCCTTTTACAAGGCCACTAATCCCACTGATGAGAGCTCTACCCTCATGACCTAATTACCTTCCAAAGGACCCATCTCCTAACACCATCATACTGGGAGATAGGGTTTCAACATATGGAACACAATCATTTAGCCCATAACAGGTATCATGTTTCTTTCCTTTAACAGCCCAACCTATCTTATTTCTTCTGCCCACCAAAAAACTGGGTAATATCAGAGAGGGGGGAAAAATTCTCTAAGAGAAAAGAAATTCCTAAATCATGTCATGCTTTCCTTGATGATACACAGAATGAAGTCCACATCCTTCAGTTTGAACAATAAAGCCCTGATTCTTACATTTCTAGGGAAATGTGGTATTTTGCTGGATCTTTATATTCTAGTACAAAATTTTAATTTCTGTTAGAACTGGTATAGTTTTAGGATGTTAAATCAGTTGAATAAGTTATTGCAGGTCTATCTGAATCAGGACTAGGGCAAAATGCATTTGGGGATTACTAAAAACACTTTTATTGGACTTAATATTGTAGCTCAAGCCACTACTTTAAAGCCACTGTTGTAAAAGTACTTATCAATACAGTACTTTTCTACATTATCACGAAAATGTAAAGTTAGGCTCAAATGTTACACTGTCACTTAGTTGAAGTCTGGCTAACAGTAGCTAGTAACACTCCTGTTGTGCTTGTCTACTGTATTAACTCATTTAATCTTCACCTCAGTTCTATTAGGTAGGAACTATTATTATTCCCATTTTATAAATGAGGAAGCTGAGACACAAGAGGTTAAGTAACCAGACCAAAGTTACATAACTAGTAATGGGAGAACCAGGATGCAGACCCAGACAGTCAGCCCCAAGTCCACACTCTTAACCACTATGCTTATTCTGGCTTTTTAAGTGAGAGTTAAGTGCTTACAGGGGAAAAATATACTTCCACTTGCCTCCATAAAATTCTAAGAATAAATCATGCAGTTATGCAGTAGATTGGGAGAAAAATAAAGTAACTTAGGGGGGCAGAGTCAAGGTGCCGTACTAGGAGGACGCGGAATTCGCGTCTCCGCACAGTTGGGCAGCTACCAGGCACCAGTGGGGGACCACCGACACCTAAGGGGACGGGAGGACACCCTGCTACCGGGTAGGACGTGGGGCCTGGGGGGAGTGAAGGGGGAGGAGAAGTGGAGGCGGGATGGGGCTGGCGCCCCTGAGGGGCGGCTGGGGGAGGAGAAGGGATCCCACACCCGAAGGGGGAAATTGGGGAACCACTGGGAGGGCAGAGGATCAAAAGGGAGCGTGGCCAGGTTTCCCCTGCCCACTTGGGCCCCCGGGAACCTGCTGAGATCCCGGGCCTGATCCTCTGCCCACTGAGGCCCCCTCCAGCCGGGGGGGTTCTCAGGGAGTGGGAGGGAAGGGGGAGCAAAAGTAAAGGCGAGACCTCCAGGACCAGCACCCCTGAGGGGCGGCTGGGGGAGGGGAGGAGTTCCTACACCCAGCGGGACCCACCTACGGTTAGGGGTCCAGCAGCGATGGGTGGAGAACTTCGGGGGGCAGAGGAACAGAAAGGAGCACGGCCAGTGCTCTCCCTGGCCACTTGGGCACCGGGGAGCCTGTTGGGCTCCTGGGCCTAATCCTCTGCCCTCGGAGCCTCCCTCCTGCCATGCAGAGCCCAAGCCCCGCCCCTGCCCCTGCCCCCCACCCAGGGCCCCACCTCTACACTCGGTGACCCCCTCCAACTGGACCTAAGCCCCACCCACACACCCTCACCGCAGGCCTTACCTCCAAACTCCGGAACTCCACACTCCAGGCCCTCCTTTCCACCTGCTGCCTCTCCCCTTCTGGGTAGGTCCTAAGCCTAAGCCCCGCCCCACGCTTGAACGGCACCCCGCCTAGGCCCCACCCCACCCTAAACCCCATCCCTCCCTAAGTTCCACCCCCGCCTAAACTCCACTCCCATAGCCAAGGCTTTTTTTTTTTTTTTCCTCTTTTAGATCAGGGTTCTGTTTTACCTTGTTGATTCATTGTTGGTTTTGTTGTTTTTTTGTTTTTTTGAATTTTATTTTATTTATTTTTTTATACAGCAGGTTCTTATTAGTTATCCATTTTACACACATTAGTGTATGTTTCTCAATCCCAATCTCCCAATTCATCCCACCACCCCCCCACCACCACTTTCCCCCCTTGGTGTCCATACGTTTGTTCCCTCTGGGACAACATTAAACATGCTAACATTCAAATTATAGGGGTCCCAGAAGAAGGAGAGAAAAAGAAAGGGTCTGAGAAAATATTTGAAGAGATTATAGTCAAAAACTTCCCTAACATGGGAAGGGAAATAGTTAATCAAGTCCAGGAAGCACAGGGAGTACAATACAGGATAAACCCAAAGAGAAACATGCTGAGACACATATTAATCAAAGTATCAAAAATTAAATACAAAGAAAAAAATATTAAAAGCAGCAAGATCCTTTTTGACCCACCTCCTAGAGAAATGGAAATAAAAACAAAAATAAACAAATGAGACCTAATGAAACTTAAAAGCTTTTGCACAGCAAAGGAAACCACAAACAAGACTAAAAGACAACCCTCGGAATGGGAGAAAATATTTGCAAACGAAGCAACTGACAAAGGATTAATCTCCAAAATTTACAAGCAGCTCATGCAGCTCCATATCAAAAAAACAAACAACCCAATCCAAAAATGGGCAGAAGACCTAAATAGACATTTCTCCAAAGAAGATATACAGATTGCCAACAAACACATGAAAGGATGCTCAACATCACTAATCATTAGAGAAATGCAAATCAAAACTACAATGAGGGGGCTTCCCTAGTGGCTCAGTGGTTAAGAATCCGCCTGCCAATGCAGGGGACATGGGTTCAATCCCTGGTCCGGGAAGATCCCACATGCCGTGGAGCAACTAAGCCCGTGCACCACAACTACTGTGCCCGCATTCTACAGCCCATGCTCTGCAACAAGAGAAGCCACAACAATGAGAAGCCCACTCACCGCAACGAAGAGTAGCCACCACTTGCCTCAACTAGGGAAAGGCCATGAGCAGCAACAAAGACCCAATACAGCCAAAAATAAAAACAAATAAATTAATTAATTAAAAAAAAGTTAAATGTCCTCCACACTCCAGTCCTACTGTATTTTAAAAAAGAAAAAAAATGCTATTTAAAAAAGAAAAAGAAAAACTACAATGAGGTATCACCTCACACCAGTCAGAATGCCCATTATCAAAAAATCTAAAAACAATAAATGCTGGAGAGGGTGTGGAGAAAAGGGAACCCTCTTGCATTGTTGGTGGGAATGTAAATTGATACAGCCACTATGGAGAACAGTATGGAGGTTCCTTAAAAAATTAAAAATAGAACTATCATATGACCCAGCAATCCCACTACTGTGCATATACCCTGAAAAAACCATAATTCAAAAAGAGTCATGTACCACAATGTTCATTGCAGCACTATTTACAATAGCCAGGACATGGAACCAACCTAAATGTCCATCGACAAATGAAGAGGTAAAGATGTGGCACATATATACAATGGAATATTACTCAGCCATAAAAAGAAAAGAGATTGAGTTATTTGTAGTGAAGTGGATAGACCTAGAGTCTGTCATACAGAGTGAAGTAAGTCAGAAAGAGAAAAACAAATACCATATGCTAACACATATATATGGAATCTAAAAAAAAAAGGTTCTGATGAATCTAGGGGCAGGACAGGAATAAAGACACAGACGTAGAGAATGGACTTGAGGACACGGGGAGGGGGAAGGTTAAGCTGGGACGAAGTGAGAGAGTAACATTGACATATATACACTACCAAATGTAAAATAGATAGCTAGTGGGAAGCAGCTGCATAGCACAGGGAGATCAGCTCGGTGCTGTGACCACCTAGAGGGATGGGATAGGGAGGGTGGGAGGGAGACACAAGAGGGAGGAGATATGGAGATATATGTATACATACAGCTGATTCACCTTGTTATACAGCAGAAACTAACACAACATTGTAAAGCAATTATACTCCAATAAAGATGTTTAAAAAAAATAGTAACTGTGATCTATAATATAAATTGTTCTGGAAGATGCAGCAGGTCATTTCTGCCATCCAGCCTACCGTGAATCCCACCTTCCAATAGTCCATCTCACACAGTAAGAAAGACAAATGCATGCTGTAGAAACCTAAATGCAACATAGTCTCATGACATTTTGTTGATGAATAGCGATGAAAAATTAAAAGACAGAAAAAAAGCTGAAAGGGTCCTCGAGTTCAGATTTTTCTAGCTTCAGGTCACCATGAATTCATGAATTGTGAAAAGCATTTTTTTCTAGATGGATTGCAATAGAAAAAGAAATATTAGAGTACATTTCACAGAGTAAAGGTATTGTCTTATTTATGAAAATTTTATTTATGGACAGGATCGTAACTTAAAATATATTTCTTACTGTGAATTTCAAACAAAAACTTTGATATCTATGGATCTAGTCTAAACCTCCCTTCCTGTGAGACTGGGTCCAAGAGATCCAAACAAGATCAACCCAAAGAGGACCACACCAAGGCACATTGTAATTTAAATGACAAAAATTAAATATTACAAATTTCTTATTTTCACAAAGTGTATTTTTACAGTGTGTAAATTATATACACATTAATGACTCCATGTACATTTATATTTTTCCCCCTATGGGATTTGCAGGAGACAAATACCACTGGTAGCTGGTTAGTTTGTCAGAGGCATTTGTTTAAAGGAGAAACTTCTTTCAGTACAGACTATAAATAATACATCCTCCAGAACCTATATTTGAAAAGCACGAGTCAAAAAGATCACATTGGCCGGAATCACCTGTATTTATCAGAAATGCACGCAATTTCTCCAGCAGAGGGCGCTAAAATATAAATTCGGCACTTCTGCCAAGTGAAGCTTAGCAAAAGTTTGTTTACTTGAATAATAGATTTGCCTATTCAGTCTTGGTTGTCAGGTTCTTATAGAAAATATACGTAAAAAGGGCTAGTCTTGTGGAATATGGGCATAGGAGGTCTTAAGAACCAAAGTTTTTAAAATGTGAAATTTTTAATATTAAATCAAATACAAGGGTAATTTCCTCCATGTTGCCTTGTCAAAATAGAAATGAAAAATTTGGGGGCTTCCCTGGTGGCGCAGTGGTTGAGAATCCGCCTGCCAATGCAGGGGACACGGGTTCGAGCCCTGGTCTGGGAGGATCCCACATGCCGTGGAGCGGCTGGGCCCGTGAGCCACAATTGCTGAGCCTGCGTGTCTGGAGCCTGTGCTCCGCTGCAAGAGAGGCCGCGATGGTGAGAGGCCCACGCACCGTGATGAAGAGTGGCCCCCGCTTGCCGCAACTGGAGAGAGCCCTCGGATAGAAGCGAAGACCCAACACAGCCATAAATAAAATAAATAAAAATAAACATAGAATAATCATTAAAAAAAAAAAAAAATTTGGTGCTCAGCAATCCCTTTTTGCTTGACCTCGTCAAGCCAGAGAAACAGAGTTCTCTAATAAAGATGTAAAATGAAGTAGTCCTTCCAAGTCCTGGAAAGAAGAGCTTCCTTTCTTAATGGAACAGACCTAGAAGGAATCTCAGGTGGATCTGCCACTAAGCACAGGGTCTGACCACCTCTGGCAGTGATAGCTGTCATACCTCACCAAGAACAATCCAGGGTTGTAATCAGGTTGTAATCAGAGAGGCCCAAAGCTGGTTATCTCGGGCACTGAGGCTCTCCTGCCAACGTTGAGCTGGCAAGTTGCCTGACCTCAACAAAGCCCAAGGATGCTTTAGGTCAGAAGCAGGCTGATGAGGTAAGTGGCAGCAAGGGTCACAGGGACCATGGCCAGTAGTAATCCAAAGACAATCTGGGCTTTTTTTTTTTTTTAATAAATTTATTTATTTATTTTTGGCTGCATTGGGTCTTTGTTGCTGCACGCAGGCTTTCTCTAGTTGAGGCGAGCGAGGGCTACTCTTCGTTGCGGTGCGCAGGCTTCTCATTGCGGTGGCTTCTCTCGTTGCGGAGCACGGGCTCCAGGCGCGTGGGCTTCAGTAGTTGTGGCACGCGGGCTCTAGAGCGCACGCTCAGTAGTTGTGGCGCACAGGCTTAGCTGCTCCGCGGCATGTGGGATCTTCCCGGACCAGGGCTTGAACCCGTGTCCCCTGCGTTGGCAGGCAGATTCTTAACCACTGCGCCACCAGGGAAGCCCAATCTGGGCTTTTTTAAAGGGACCAGCAGAGATCGTCGGCAGTTAATATGGATGGTCAATCACCCCTACTATTGCCACCTCAACCTGGATCCTGCCTGGAGTTAGTTCCCATCCACCTGTAGTGCAAGGTGCTGAGTTGTAGAGAAGCTGGAGGGACGCTTTGTGTATTTGCATAAAATCAACAGGGGGAAACAGCAGCCCCAAGTAAACGTCATCAGGATGTGGTGTTACACTGTAATGCTCATCATCTTCACTCCCCGTGCACCGAAACTTTATCCTAAACCTAATATCCTACTCTCCATTCAAGAGCCTTGCAGCCCCCATGCTCTCCAAAAGCTTTTTTTTTTACTTTTTTGGGGGGTTTATTTTATTTATTTATTTATGGCTGTGTTGGGTCTTCGTTTCTGTGCGAGGGCTTTCTCTAGTTGTGGCAAGTGGGGGCCACTCTTCATCGCGGTGCGTGGGCCTCTCATTATCGCGGCCTCTCGTTGCAGAGCGCAGGCTCCAGACGCGCAGGCTCAGTAACTGTGGCTCACGGGCCTAGTTGCTCCGCGGCACGTGAGATCTTCCCAGACCAGGGCTCGAACCCGTGTCCCCTGCGTTGGCAGGCAGATTCTCAACCACTGCGCCACCAGGGAAGCCCCAACTCTAAAAGCTTTTTCAATTTAGAATTCTTCTTCTCTGTTCCGCATTACTTTTCATCAGCAGCTCTTTGAGAGCACACACCACGGTCCCCTTTGCGTTGCGTCTGCCTGTGTATCTGTCTTCCTCCCTTCACACCAGCCTCTGGATTGGGAGCATTTGGAAGGCAGGGATCAAATGTTGTTTATCTGTTGATTCCACCCAGCTCCTACCCAGTTCTGTGCACACGGAAGGTACTCAATACATGTCTGTTGGTTTAGATCAACCACATGGACATTTTATGATGGTCAATTTCGTTTGTCAACCTAAGAAATCCAAGAATAATAAAGCCCACACTCAGAGTGGCATTGGTTTCTCCTAATGCATTTAAAACCCCAGGCAGTATAGCCTAGAGGTTAAGAACATGGACTTTGGAATCAGAATAATGTGGTTTGGGATCTCAGCTGTTTCTTATTAACTGTGCGTCCCCAGGCAAATTACTTCATCTCTCTAACCCTCAGCTTTCCCTCTGAGGGGCTGATAAATTGGGGCTGATAATACCTAACTTGGCAGATTGCTTTAAGGATTAAATGAGATAATACATGCAAAGCACTTGCCACAGTGCCTGGCTCATAAAAAGGCCGTAAAAGGCAGCCATTGTTAGTATCATAAGTGTGACCACAAGCTCTTGTGACTCCAAGCATGGTAATCCTAAACGTCAAAAGGTATACTGTTTAAAAACTGATGAGGGGGCTTCCCTGGTGGCGCAGTGGTTAAGAATCTGCTTGCCAATGCAGGGGACACGGGTTCAAGCCCTGGTCCAGGAAGATGCCATATGTCGCAGTGTAACTAAGCCTGTGCACCACAACTTCTGAGCTTGTGCTCTAGAGCTCGTGAGCCAAAACTACTGAGCCCGTGTGCCACAACTGCTGAAGCCCTCACGCCTAGAGCCCATGCTCCGCAGCAAGAGAAGCCACCGCAATGAGAAGCCCTTGCACCGCAACGAAGAGTAGCCCCTGCTCGCCACAACTAGAGAAAGCCCGCACACAGCAACGAAGACCCAATGCAGCCAAAAATAATAAATAAATAAATTTTAAAATATATATTAAAAAAAAAAAACTGATGAGGGCTAGAAAGAGAACCTATAGACCAAAAGAAAATTCAAAGATGTATCAATCAGTTACAATTTAGGGGACCTTATATAGTTACTGATGTACACTAACTGAATACTGGCTTTGTTGGTATTAAGGAATTACTGTTAATTTTTTTAAATGTGACAACGGCATTGCAGTTACAGTTTTTAAAAAGAAGAGTCATCTTTTAGAGATACATTCACAGATTATAATTTACTATTTCTGGGATTTGCTTCAAAATAAGCTAATGTGGGGCTGGAGGAAGCAAATGAGGGTTTAGGTGAAACGAAATTGGCTGTTAGTTGATAACTGAAGCTGGGTAGAGGGTGCATGGCAATTCCATTCATTTGAAATTAGTTTTCCATAAATATTCAGCTACCTGAATATATTTGTCATGGGTCAGTTTCCCCTTGGGAAGCAGAAGATGGAGAAAATTTTCTGGGAGAGCTCTTGGGATCAACATCTGTGAGGGAGGGAAGGAAGCAGGATGAGGCCATAGGGAAAGGACTCATTGGGTCCTATAGGGGCTCTGGGGGTGGGATAGCCCTTCAGAGTCATCCTGAATTAGGTCGAGGGAACTGGGCCTTTCTAGTCACACGTGACCACTCACTGGACGTGGGCATAACCTGGGCAAAAGAGGGGGTGTGACTCTCAGCAAGTCAGCAAGGCTCTCCAGGCTAGAGTGAGTCCTGAAACACACTCGGCTACCTGAAGCCAGCGCTCACAGCAACTGGGGGAGCAGGTGGGCGTGAATAATGATAAACATTGGTCAGTAGCAAAACAAACAAGCGTCCAAAAATCAAAACCCTTATTTATTCCATCCGAAGTACAATGACTGGATCTTTCATAGCCTTAATCAAGACTGCCTGATAGCGGATATTTCATTTTTGTACGTATTTCAGGAAGTCATCTTTCTCTTTGTTACTCCATCTACCAGCTATAGCTTGAGGAAGACATTTCCGTTACTTGGTAGAAAGGATGCAAGTGGGTGAGGCGTGTATGCTCATGTGCTTCTTCACATTGATAATGAGGGGCTTTCTCTTGAAACCTTGAGAGGAAGCTAGAGAAAATAAATAGAAACAATGAAAATTCCTAGACAGTCACATTCAAGGACACATTATTGCAGCCAGTTTTGTTTTCTCCTGAGGCTGAAGGGCGGGCTTCTGATTCCATCTCAGGAGAGAGTCTCAGCTCACCAGACAAAATGCTCGGGCCTCCGTGTGCACAAAGGCTTGCGGCCAAAGAGCAATGACTCGATTTCAACAAAGGCTAAAACAGTCTTTTCTCTCTTCTGCCACAACACATTTTAACATTTGAATGAAGGAAAAAGTGCAAGATTTTTTTTCTCAACTGAAGAGTAGATCCTGAATATCTGAAGTCTTGGCAAGTGTAATTGCAGAGGAGGTGTAAACTATATTTAATGAAACTGATAGTTGAATGTACATAGAAAAATTACTGTTGCTGGTCCAAGCAATCAGCTAGTGGACACCTGATTATCTGGAATTACTAGAAAGTAGGAGAACTAGGGCTATGCAATTTCAAGTTTTTTCACTCTTATTCAGTGGCATATCAGTGGAGGGGGAAGAGTTCTATCTGGGTGCGAACAACAAGGGGGTGTATCTTCTGTGGGGAAAGTAAAAACATCTTTAAAATGGACTAAACCTCTCACTTGTTATCACCATGTGATGGGGTTTGGAATCTGGGCAGGGATAAGGGAATTTGCTCTGTGTCGAATCAGCTGAGGTCACTCTCTCAACTTCATTTAGCAGGTAGCTGGGCTGGGACGGAAGGTCCAGGAGGGCTTCACTTACACATCTGGTGCTTGGTGTTCCCCCATGTGGCTTTTTTCTCTTCACATGGGGTCTCATAATGCAGTAGTATGCTTGAGCTTCTGTGTACCCAGGTGGCTGACTTCTTCAAGCAAATGCAGAAGCTGGCAGTCCTCTTACAGGCTGGCTAGACTCAGAACGGGCACATGATTACTTCTGCCATATTCATTACTTCTGATTACTTCATTCTGAGAGTCATAAGATGAGCCTAGGTTAAGGGGAGGGGAATAGATTTCACTCCTTGATGTGCTTACAGGAAAAAAAAAGGGATCGATGGCATTCATCTTTAGACACATATTTACCTCAGGTTAAAGTATTTAAAATCTCACATAAATATGAAGCAAACAAAAACAGAGAATTTATTACCAGAACATCTATACCACAAGAAAAGGTCAAGGAAATTCTACAGGCAGAGGAATATGATGTTAGACAGAAAGTAGGCTCCACACAAAGAAATGAAGATCTCCAGAAAAGGTTAAACTGAAAGTAAGATATAAAAGACATTTTTTAATTGAAATATAGTTGATGTACAATATTACATAAGCTACAGGTGTACAATATAGTGATTCACAATTGTAAAGGCTACACTCCACTTATAGTTATTATAAAATATTGACTATATTCCCCATGTTGTACAATTTATCCTTGTAGCTTATTTTATACATAATAGTTTGTATCTCTTAATCCTCTACCCCTATATTGCCCTTCCCCTTCCCTCTCTCTACTGGTAACCACTAGTTTGTTCTCTATATCTGTGAGTGAGCGTCTTTGTTATATTCACTAGTTTGTTGTGTTTTTTAGATTCCACGTATAAGTGATATCATACAGTATTTGTCTGACTGACTTAGCATAATGCCCTCCAAGTCTATTCATGTTGCTGCAAATGGCAAAATTTCGTTCTTTTTTTATGGCTGAGTAGAATACTACATATCACGTATTCTTTATCCATTCGTCTGTTGATGGACACTTAGGTTACTTCCATATCTTGGCAATTGTAAGTAATGCTGCTATGAACATTGGGATGCATGTATCTTTTTGAATCAGTGTTTTTGGTTTTTCAGATAGATATCCAGGAGTGGAATTGCTGGGTCGTATGGTAGTCCTATTTTTAGTTTCTTAAGAAACCTCCATACTGTTTTCTACAGTGGCTGCACCAGTTTACATTCCCACCAACAGTGCAGGAGGGTTCCCTTTTCTCCACACCCTCACCAACATTTGTTATTTGTGTTCTTTTTGATGATGGCCATTCTGACCAGTTTGAGGTGATATCTCATTGTGGTTTTAATTTGCCTTTCTCTGACGATTAATGATATCAAGCATCATTTCATGTGCCTGTTGACCATCTGTATGTCTTCTTTGGAAAAATGTCTATTGAGTTCTTCCACCCATTTTTGAATTGCGGTTTTTTTTTTTTGATGTTGAGTTGTATAAACTGTGTATATATGTTCGATATTAACTCCTTATCAGTCACATAATTTGCAAATATTTTCTTCCATTCAGTAGGTTGTCTTTTTGTTTTGTTGATGGTTTCCTTAGCTGTGCAAAAGCTTTTAAGTTTAATTAGGTCCCATTTGCTTATTTTTGCTTTTATTTCCTTTCCTTTAGGAGACAAATCCAAAAAAATATTGCTATAGTTTATGTTAAAGAGTGTTCTGCTTATGTTTTCCTCTAGGAGTTTTATGATTTCCGATTTTACATTTAGATCTTGAATCCATTTTGAGTTTATTTTTGTGCATGGTATTAGAGAATGTTCTAATTTCATTTTTTTACACATAGCTGTCCAGTTTTCCCAACAGCACTTATTGAAGAGACTGTCTTTTCTTCATTGTATAGTCTTGCCTCCTTTGAAAAGATATTTGTTTTTAATTGCTCTAAAAGATAATTATCTAAGGCAAAAATAGTAGCAATGAATTGTAGAATTTTAGAATTACGGTATATATAAAGAAAAAATATATGCCAACAACAGCACAAAAGGTAGAAGCAGGGAAATGGAAATATACTCTCATAACATTCTTGTATTATATGAGAAGCAGTATATTATTTGAAGATAGACTGTGATTAACTAAAGATTAGAGCAACCTGAAGTAAGTCAAAGACAAGTACTATATGATATCACTTATATGTGGAATCTAAAAAATAACACAAATGAATCTATATACAAAATAGAAGCAGACTCATAGGCATAGAAAACAAACTTATGGGGCTTCCCTGGTGGCGCAGTGGTTGAGAATCTGCCTGCCAATGCAGGGGACACGGGTTTGAGCCCTGGTCTGGGAAGATCCCACATGCCGTGGAGCAACTGGGCCCGTGAGCCACGATTACTGAGCCTGCGCGTCTGGAGCCTGTGCTCTGCAACAAGAGAGGCTGCGATAGTGAGAGGCCCGCGCACGGCAATGAAGAGTGGACCCCCGTTGCCACAACTAGAGAAAGCCCCTGCACAGAAACGAAGACCCAACACAGCCAAAAATAAATAAAAAGATGAGTTTAAAAAAAAAAAAGAAAAAGAAAACAAACTTATGGTTACCAAAGGGGAGAGGTAGGGAGGGAGGGAGGGACAAATTAGGAGTATGGGATTAATAGATGCAAACTAGTATACATAAAACAGATAAGTAGCAAGGATTTACTATATAGCACAGGGACTTATATTCAATATCTTATAATAACCTATAATGGAATATAATTTTTTAAAAGATAACTGGATATCATTATGCTGTACACCTGAAACCAACACAGTACTGAAAATCAACTATACTTCAACAACAACAACAAAAATTAGGGAAACCTAAGTATATAAAAGATCTAACTTGCCTTAGCTGACACTGAGTGAAACCAACATTCTACCCAACAACAACAGAATGCACATACTTTTTAAGTACATGTGGAACATTTACCAAGATAGGACATAATCTGGGCTCAATGAATAGATTCATATTATGAAATGCTTCCACAAATTTAAATGAATTGAAACCATACAAAGTGTGTTTTCAAACTTTAACAGAATTAAACTATAAATCCATAACAAAGGGATATCTGGAAAAACTCCAAATCTTTGGAAATAAATAATTACTAAATAACACATGGGTAAAAGAGGAAATCACAGGGAGAGTAGAAAATATTTTGAATTGAATAAAAGTGAAATCACAACATATCAAGTTATGTGGGATGTAGTTAAAGCAATGCTTAGAGGAAAACTTACAGCATTATATGTTTACATGAGAGAAGAAGAAAATCTTAAGTCAATAATCTAAGTTTGGGACTTCCCTGGTGGTGCAGTGGTTAAGAATCTGCCTGCCAATGCAGGGGACACGGGTTCAATCGCTGGTCCGGGAAGATCCCACATGCCGTGGAGCAACTAAGCCCGTGCGCCACAACTACTGAGCCTGCACTCTAGAGACCACAAGCCACAACTACTGAGCCGATGAGCCACAACTACCAAAGCCTGCGTGCCTAGAGCCCGTGCTCCACAACAAGAGAAGCCACCACAATGAGAAGCCTGCGCACCGCAACGAAGAGTAGCCCCCGCTCACCGCAACTAGAGAAATTGCTTTTTTTTCTCTAGTTGTGGCGAGCAGCGGCTACTCTTCGTTGTGGTGCACGGGCTTCTCATTGCGGTGGCTTCTCTTGTTGCGGAGCACGGGCTCTAGGTGCAAGGGCTTCAGTTGTTGCAGCACGCAGGCTCAGTAGTTGTGGCGCACCGGCTTAGTTGCTCTGCGGCATGTGGGATCTTCCCAGACCAGGGATCGAACCCGTGTCCCTTGCATTGGCAGGCGGATTCTCAACCACTGCACCACCAGGGAAGCCTCTCCCAAAATTGATCTATAGATTCAACACAATCTCAACCAAACTTTCTGCAAGAATTTTTTTGTGGAACGTTGAGAAGCTAATTCTAAAATTTATAAGGGAAAGCAAAGGAGCTGGAATAGTGAAAACAATTTTGAAAAAGAGAATGGAAAACTTATAAAACTTGATTTCAAGACTTACTCTAAATAAACGGTATTCAAGACAGCCTGGTATTGGCGAAAAGATAGACACAGATCAGTGGAACAGAATAGAAAGCCCAGAAATAGATCCACACATATATGGTTAGTTGATTTTTGACAAAGGTGCAAAGGCAATTCAAAAGAAAGGAGTATTTTCAACAAAGGGTGCTGGAACAATTGGACATCTATATACCAAAAAAAAGAAAAGGAATTTTACTCATCCCTTGCACCAAATACAAAAACTAACTGAAAATCACATAGACCTAAATGCAAAACATAACACTACAAAATTTCTAGAAGAAAACATAGGGAGAAATCTTTGTGACCTTAGAAAGGCAACGTTTCTTAGATACAACACCAAAAGCACAATTCATTAAAAAAAAAAAAGAAAAGGAAAACTTGGACTTCATTAAAATTAAGACCGCTTTGAAAGGCATTGTTAAGAAAAAAAAAGCCATAGACGACAAGAAAATATTTGCACCATGCACATCTGATAAAGGACTTACAATATATCCAGAATATATGAAGAACTCTCAAAACTTGATAATAAGAAAACAAACAACCCAATTAAAAAAATGGGTAGACTCTTCACCCAAGAAGGCATACTGGTGGGAAATGCACACATGAAAAGTGCTCAGAAAAACCTGCTGAATGGATGAATGAATGAGTGAATGAGGTTTGGCCTTCTCAAAATTATCTGCTACTTGATTAACTCTTTCGAATTTATTATGATGATTATTCTAGCAACTAGAACACTTGAAAGTTATTCTAGTACAAACATACATACTAAAGCCAGAGAAAAACAAGTTTTAAGTAGCTCTATCTCAGGCCCCTTCTAGCAGGGGGAATAATATTTTTAAAAGTTAGCTACGTTGAGATAAACACAATAAAATATTTCATAGGGCTGCTTCTTACAGTATTTAATAAAATGATGGTATCGTGCAGAGTTCATTGAGTCAAACAGTTTCGTGGGGGCCAACTGGATTCAGTCCATGTCCTCAGCTTTCTAAAGATCTAGCTTAATACAGGGGTGGATTTAGACTATTTAGATAACACTACAAAAATGACAAATTCCCATAAAAAGTTCCTCTCTCAGTTAGGCTTTGGATAGACACTCAGTGTCAGTAAATTCAAGATATGCCACTAGATAAAAAGAGTGCAGCTAGACATCCACCAATGATGCTAACAAGGCCACGTGTGTGAGAAGACCCCCCTCACCACAGCTGGGCTGCAGCAAGAGTTTCTGCTTTGTTTCAAAGCTAACAGTTTATTTCCTCAGCTCTCCTCATTTGCAGACAGTAGAATTCATAGTTGCTATTGCCTTCTTTTCTTGAAGACTTTATTAGATGATTAAGAGGCCTCTGAGATTATGTCTTCTCCCTTGGTCTCTATTTCACACTTAAAATTTTGATTCACAACCTATCTTCTGGCAGAGTAAAATATCTTAGTGTCGTGAAAACATGTGTTTCTGTGTGTGTGTGTTTTCTATTTGTTTTTTTTCTTTTCCAGAAATGGAGTAAAGGTTATTGACCTATTCCCCAGACATCAGTTTTTTTAATTGTTTAAGGGATTCAAAAGGTGGTTAGGCCTTTGTACTTATTAGTATGCTCTGAGGACTGTCACAAAACAGCATGCTAAGTTTCCAAGAGATAGTCTGGCTACTGGATACAGCTTAGTCTGAATGATAAAATTGTGTATAGTTGGCAGCAGCAATTTATTTAGCAAGGTCCAAACTATGCACTACTTGCTAGAGAGTTTGGAGGTGAGGCAAGGATTGGGGCAGCAGGGTGAGTCCAAAGTTGCACGATGAAAGAGGCCACCCACCATGACCACTATGTATTAAAGTGCTGGCACGGTGTACGCTTTGAAATGGTAATGACCACATCTTTTCACAGTATTGTTTCTATAAATGATATCATTAAATTAGTGTTTGTTCCGGGACTACACTTCCATTAGCCAATAATAATATACTTTCCAAAGACCTTTGAATCTAATGAGATTCTCATTAGAATGTCACAGAAACCTTAGGCGGCATGGGGTTAAAAAAAAAAGATGGGGGGCAAGTCTGCCTTAAATATTGATTGAATGTCTACTATGTGACACAAGCTGTAAAGACAGTCTGAATTAACATTTTTAAAATAAATTTATTTATTTTATTTATTTATTTTTGGCTGCATTGGGTCTTCGTTGCTGTGCGTGGGCTTTCTCTAGTTGTGGCGAGCAGGGGCTACTCTTCATTCTGGTGCGCGGGCTTCTCATTGCAGCTGCTTCTCTTGTTGTGGAGCACGGGCTCTAGGCATGTGGGCTTCAGTAGTTGTGGCACGCAGGCTCAGTAGTTGTGGCGCACAGGTTTAGTTGCTCCGTGGCATGTGGGGTCTTCCCGGACCAGGGTTCGAACCCATGTCCCCTGCATTGGCAGGTGGATTCTTAACCACTGTGCCACCAGGGAAGTCCATGAATTAACATTTTAAGTCAAATTCTGACATAAGCTGAAGTAGTTGTAGAACTAAATTAATTACAAATTACCTTTAATGGAACTAGTTACAGAGTGGTGGACAGACTATATCAAGATTACTGTCATATTCTATTCTATCTAGTTTAGTGAAAGAACCAAACTATTTCATTCAAAAAATTCTTCATGATCCATTCTCCTTCTGAGTTCTGACCTATTTCCTTGAAAAGGACCAATCACATTAAAGCCTTCTGTTAATTTTTTTTTCTTTTCCTTTACAGTGCTTAGATAAATACAGTCAAATGGCTGTAAGAGTACAAAGTAATGGCCCCAGTAGGGTTTCTTGAACTGACCAGTAGACATCACTTAAGACTGTTCTGCCAGGGCCAGGATCCCTAGGGACTGGGTCTTCAAAGGTAGGGCCCAATTTTTCCTGTCTCAGAGCACTTTCATTTGCTGTTTTCTTCATCTAGAAGGATTTCCCCTAGATTTTCTCACAGCTTCATAACTGGCTTGTTCTGCCACTGAGATCTCAATTCAGACATCATTGGCTTAGAGGGACCTTTCCTACCATCCAATCTAAAGTGTCTCCTCCTCCACGTCACACTCTCATAATAGTGTTTCTTCACAGCACTTCTCTAAAATTATTTTATTGTCTTCTTCGTTCCCATTAAAATAGAAGCTTCACGAAAGAAAAGGACCTATCATGTTCAAGGCCTTATTTATAACATCTAGAGTCAACAGGAATTGGCACACTTCTTTTTGTTAAGGGCCACACAGTAGATACTTGAGGATTTGTAGGCCATGGTCTTTCTGTCACAACTACTCAACTCTGCCATTGTAGCGTGAAAGCCATCACAGACAATATGTAAACGTATGGACATAGCTGTGTTCTAATAAAACTTTATTTACAAAGAACAGTCAGCTGGCCAGATTTGGCCTGTGGCTGTAGTTTGCCAACCCTTGCTCTAGAAAATTGTACTGGAACACAGTACTCAGTAAATATTTTTAAATGAATGAACATAAATCTCTTTTTACCTGGATTGATATGAAGAAATGATTGTCCACTTGTTACTCCACAACAACCAAACGAGCGGTATATACATATATCGTTGTCATAAATCCTTAGCCCCGATAATACTGAGTAAAAGATGCCCTAAATTTGTTGGAGGTAATTGAATTGTACCAGTGAGGCTTCGTCTGGCTTTACTCTTCTTATTTTTCATTTCTAAATTGGTAGTGTTGGGCTGCACCCCACAGGCCTGCATGCCTCATAGTTGCCCAGCCTCGAGACCAAAGAAAGAGCCCAGCAACAGAGACATCAAGGTCTTAACAGATAGGGGATCTTACAAATCTGAAACAAAAGGTCCTGGAGCAACTGTACCCTACCATGTACAGCAGATGGCAGGCAGGACACAGCAACAACCTTCACTGCCCAGGGGAGAAAGAGGCTACCATTTATAGGGGGAATTGATATCAGGTTGCCTCATCAGTTACCAGGGAAACGGGCAGCTGGGACAGGGGGCAAGCACATAGGCGGTTACTGATTAAGTTTTATAATTAAGAGGATTGGTTAGTCATGTGAGTGAAGCTGGACTGGTCGAGCAGGGGATGTACAGAGAGCAAGGGAACAGCCATCTTGAATGGCCTGACCATACACATAGGTACAGAGCTTTCTTTACACAAAGGCAGAGTATATGGCCAGGGAAAGGATGTGATTTCCAGAGGCTGTTTCTATCATTAGTCTAAAAATACAAATCCTCTGAAGAAAAGCAGATTGATTTAAAGTCACAGTAAATTATGAGTAATCCACATAAGAGAATAATAAAAGGAAGAAAAATCTTGTAAAAGCATCTTGATGGCATATTAAGATATTTTTATTGATAAATAAGTGGGAATTCATGTTCTTTCTGGTCAGAATATTAAGGTATGATCCCAGTTCTGTGTTTATAGAGGTAGAACCACTTCGTTTTTCTATTTAATGAATTAATTGGTGGGAAAAAAATACCCTCTGGCATTTGCCATCCCCTATGTTCCTTTATTGTAGTGACAAGAAAAGCCATAAAATAATATTTTTAGTAATAGATAATATATTGGTGACTTTTTAGACCTCCTTCTGGACCTGTGGGTTGATATGTGTTTTTAAATAATAAACATAAAATAGTGATTATCAAGCTAAATGGTAGTGGGAAGTACAGGAATAATTCAAAATTTAAGGGTTCCTTCCATATGTGAACCTGGTGTTCTTTGCCAGGTATAGATGACATCAATGGTATATAATTCCTACAAGCAAACAGCAGAATGCTTTGAGGCTGGTTATCACACTTTTTTCCCCTTAATGTTGTTAGAAAAATAAAGCCTTTCCTAGATGATGGACTTGTGTTCTCAAAACGTGGTCCATGGCCTACCTGCCTGCATCAGCATCATTTGTGATGCTTGTTAAAAATTTGTATTCCTGGTCTTCACCTGCGACCACCTTAATGCTTCCAGGTCTCTGCAGTTGATTAAGTCCTCAGGTGCAATTTATACACAATAATGTCTGAGGGTACGTTGAGAATTCACATTCTACTACATCAGATTAATGACACAGTGAAATTGAGATCCAGTATTTTTCTAGTTCAATATCCAAAGAATGTGGAAGCTACTTCTGTGGATTTAAAAATATAAAATAATGCATGTAAAAGACCTGGTAAATGAGGAGAAAATATAAAGAAAAAGCATTTCATAATACGGCTACGGGGGGGGGAAACACTTAATATCAATATTTGGTACCTGGGTGAATTTCCTTCCAGCACACATTCTTAATGCTTAAAATAGGAAAGTCTACCTTTTCACATCTTTCACTTGGGCGACAAAAAAATTTTTTTTAAGTAAAAGCCTGGTACCTAAGATAAGATCCCTTACTTTCTGTTCACAATTAAATGTTGAATTAACCATTAGTGGTCTCAGCTGAGAAGCCCATAGACTAAGATCATCCTCTGGAGGTAGATTCACGTGAGACAAGGAATCTCCTGCTGAGACTGATCCGCCCCTGATCTCATCCCAAAAGGAACCCGACTGACTCCTACATCTGAAACCCCACATCCCGCCAACCTATGTGAGTAGCAGCTAGTCTCTCTTTAACCTGTTCTTGAAAGCCACGGAGCCAGCTAAGAGAAGGACGATGCCCTGGCCCTCTGCAGCCCCACTCCCCCAGCTCCGCGGCCGTCGCAGCCTCCGGGGGCGGGGGACAGTGGCGGGTGACGAGTGGGTCCTCGCCCAGGGTCCGCGAACGTTGAGCGGCCGAGCGCCGCGGGCGCCAGCTGGGCCTGCAAATCGCCGCCCGGCCGGCAGGCGGCGCGCGAAGCGGCGCTGGAGAACCCGGGCGCCCGGGGGGCGCGTGCGAAGCCGTCCTGGGCCGCCGTCTCGGCTGCCCGCCCCTCCCACGCCGCCCTGCTCACGCCGCGGCCGGCGAAGCCCCCGCGAGGGGAGGGCGCGGGGAGCGGCGGGCGCCCGAAACGGCCCTGCGGCTGGGAGCGCCGAGCGGGAGCGGCGCGAGCCCGAGAGGGCGGGGAGGCGCGGGCGGGCGTGCGCGCGCCGGGCGTGGGTGGGGGTAAGAAGAGCGGGCGCGGCGGGAGCGCGGGGCAGAGGGACGCCGGCTACCCTGGACAGCGCATCGCCGGACGCCGGGGCCGCCGCGCCGCGGATCATGGTGAGTGGGGGCAGCGCGCCGCCGCCTGCCTCTTTCTTTTCTTTCTTTCTTTCCGCGACCGACGCGCCGGGCGGGAAGGGGCCGAGGAAGCGGCGGCGCGGGAGCTGCGGGTTCTACCGCTGGAACCCGTCGCTGTCTGCGGGCCGGGCCGGGCCGCGCGGGCCTGGGGAGAGGGCGGTGAACGTTTGGGCGGGAGGGGGAGGGGGCGCCGCGGGTCTCGGGCGCTTGGTCCGTGTCCGCGGCCCCGACCGGCCCCTCGAGGCGCCCGCTGTGTCCAGCCCCCTGTTGCATGTACGCGGCCGGCTGGAGCCGGGATGCCCGCCAAACCGCCCGCTCCTTCCGCGGCGGCCGTTCTCGCGCGTCCCCCCGCCGCCCCCCGCTCCCGGCGCGGGGAACGGCGCCCCCCTCGCGCGGGACCGACCCCGCCGCGGGAAATTCAGGCTTTGGGGCGCTAACGGTTGAATTTCTGCCCGCGCGGTGCCTACAGTCCCTGGGGTGTGTCTGTGCGCTGGCCCGTATCTCCCCGGGTTTGCACGTGTGAACCGGAATGGAGGGACCGCTGCTGTGTTCTTTCCGACAGCTCGTCTCTCCCCCAGTTTGCCAGGCTCCGACTCCACCCCGAATTCATAACGCTTTCTGCTGGGCGTTAAGCTGTTCCTGGAGAGAGGAGGGGGTGGGGCGTCCTCGCGTGCCCGTGCCCCAGGAACTGCCCGAGAGTGTTAGCGGCAGAGCCTGGTTGTGTGACTGCAAAAAAGTAAAGTGTGTGCCAGGCTCTAAGTCCAAGCAAAATGTGAAGTCTCGTTTGTCCTCAGTGGTCCCTAGTCTATCTTTGCTTCTCTCCTCCTTCCCATATGGTCTCCTCTCCACTTAAGGGCTTGTTCATATGCGAATCTCCTTTCCCCCGCTTCAGCCGACACCAATCAACCCTAGATTTTGTCTTCTCTGCCGTTTCAGGCACACGCTATCTCCCTGATTACGGGGGAAGCCTTCTCTGGCTACTCTTCCTAAAATTCCGGTCTTTCCCATCCTACCCACCACAGTTCATATTACCCTGGTCTGCTTTGTTTTTTTTCCTTTGGCATCTATTATTTAACATACTATCTATTTAGTCTATGGAGTTTATAGAACACGTTCCCCACCAGAATGTAAGTTTCAGTAGGGCAGAGATTTTTTGGTCATGTTGTTCACGGCTCTGTTACTAGTACCTACGACAGTGCCTGGCGCATAGCAGGTGTTCAGTAAATTAAAAGAATTAGCCCAGTAAAGCAGCCTGCTGATGCTAATGTTATAATGTACAAATGAGAAACAGTAGTGCCACTACAGGGTCATCTATCCAGTTAACAGTTGTAATGATGAGAATCACAGGTGAAGTTGAGCGGAGGGATGGTCTTGGAGAAGAGGGACTCAGTTTGGTGGCCCTCAGTGATAAGGGTATAGCTGACCATGCTCTCGACACCCTGGCACCTGGGTGGACAAAGCATTTTTAGGGCTAACTGGCTGTCTCCTTCAGGTCCTGCACCTTTGTTCCAAATTATTATGAATTGTAACGAGCGAGGGAACAAGTCCAAGGATATCTCCTTAACTGGATGGAAGAGTCATGGGAATTAACCTAAAAGAGCCAAAATAAAGGGCAAACAAGCTCTTATAAGCTGCTCTATACAGTCATAATACTACCTTCAGAAAAGCATTTTCAGAAACTTTGGGTCTTCAGAGGAGATTTTTTTAATGTCCAAATCCAAGTCTTCTCACTTTAAAAAAAAAAATGACGCAGAGAGTGTGACGTAGGGGTTATAATCCATAAATAAAGTAGTGGTTCAGTTCAGAGACACCCCTCAGTATCCTGGTCCACCGTGAACAGCCTCTCACGATGTCTCTGCTAGGCTTATTCCAAAACCTATTTTTCTTTCAAATTCCCTTTCGTTTTTCCACTTCCAGAGTGTAAATTTATGGCAGTCCTTTGTTTTAAGCCTGGGGAAGTGTGCTTTTATAATCTGAGCCAAACTGCTTAATAAAAATCTACCTGGGAAAGTTTCTGAAAATGATGTAATTATAGCCATCACTGTACAAGTTCTGCGGTTCTATGATGACTGTCTTGTCCAGATAGGTAGTGAAATTAAAGGTAAAAAGGAAAGAAAAGTAAGTTTGTCTTTGAAATTAAAACCAACCAACCAAACACAAATGAAAGACACCTCATTCTTAACCAAGTTTATACTTGTAGGAGATTTTGCTGTGTTATGACTCCAGTCAAAATATCAAGCCATTTTTTTTCTTCGAAAGCAAAGCATTATCAAGGAGTACAAAAATCCATTTTTAACGTACCCAGCTGGGTAAGCTTACTTTTTGGTTCTTCAACAAAAGGCTGCAATTTAATCTAGCTCCCTTCAAGACATGTTTTTTTAGTTGAGGCATAATTGATTCCTTCAAACCATTTCAATCACAGTTGGGGAGGTTCAGGTGCTTTCATAGTCTGAGGGTGTTGACAATTTGTTAACTGGATACACGATGTGATCCACTTATCTTCAGAAGGCGGGGCTCTGCTGGTCAGGGTTGCACCCAGGATCACCTCGCTTCTGCAGTCGGATGTGTACCGTCCACCTTGTCGGGTTTGGGTATTAGGAGTAGATGGTGACCAAAGGCAAGAAGTTGCCCTGGAAGCTCTTAGTTAGGCTCAACATGGCCAAAGTATGTCAACACCAGTAGTTCGTGATAATTCTGAAGTTACAAATTTGCTCACTTGTGTTTTTTCTTAATCGAATTAGGACATCGCTAGTGTTTCACTGACTCTGACAATGAACCATTATAATAAATTGCTAGTTTAAATGTAGCCATTTAAAATTTAACAATTTAATAATTGCAGAGTGTAAATTGTTCTGGGGTTGATGTGGCAATTTGGAGTTCCAAGTGTGGAGTCAACCCTGTGTTTGAATCCCAGCACCAGCATTTAACTATGACCTTGGGCAGCTTAACTTCTTTAGGCCTCAGTTTTTTCTTCTGTGAAAGGAAGCAGTATTGTTATTTCATAAGATGGTTTGAGGAACAAATAAGATACTGCACTTAATGTGGCTAGTTTAGTGCTGCGAGTGTTCAGTAAATATTAACTATTGTAATGACATGTGTTGTTCTATCTCCCATATCTGTTTGCAGTCGAGACACCTCTAAATGATGTCTGTGATTCTTATCAGAATTGTTTTCCCCATATGTGATCCTAAAACATACCTAGTATTGCTCTGTATCAGCGTTATCCAGGATAAATATAATGCAAGCCACATATGTAGTTTAAAATTTTCTAGTAGTCACATTAAAAAGGACAAAGAGACAGGTGAAGTTAATTTTAACATTTTTAACCCAATTCATGCAAATATTATTTCAACATATAATAAATGTTTTAAAAAATTAGGTATTTTATATATTTTTTCTGTATGAAATCTTCAAAATCTGGTGTGTGTTATGCTTACGGCATGTTCAGTTCAGGCTAGCCACAGTTTCTCAACAGCCACTTGATTTGAGGTTACTGTATGAGACAAAACAGCTCTAGATGATACACATCTTCCAAATGTACCTCTTATCTGCTAGACCCTTTCCACTCGTGACAACCTCACTGCCACCTTAAACCTAGCACGACTGAAAGAAAGCTACTCACCTTTCAGACTCGCCCCTGTTCCCTCTTGCTGTTAGTAATTCCACCAGCTCTGGAGGCTACTGTGTCGGAAATCTGATTCTTACTCTCTTTTTTTCTTTATATTGTTTATTGTCTAATATTCTCATATTTTTACTTGAAAATATCTTTCAATCTTTTCTCTCCAGCCCCTTTTCCATTATTGCCTTTTCTACAGGTTTCCTCTTTTGTGGTCTGTTTTTTTTTCTTGAAGCTTGTTATTTCATCTTTATTTTCACTTAGTAGCTTATTGCTGGGGGCTCTGGTCCTCTGATGTTCGGAGGTCTCGCCCCTCCCTGTGCTCTCCCTTCCTCCTGCCCGCCTCTCTCCTCCGAGTTGCTGGCCTCCACATTCTCTCCATTCTTTCATCAGCTCTTTTTCATGTTAAGTCATAAAAGCTTTCTATTTTATCGCTTATTTCCATGTTGAACACCTTTCCTTTATCAAATGTCCAAAGAAATAACACTTACTTTCACTGATAATCTGCTATTAAGATGACCCACCCAAGAAAAGAAGCTCAGGTAAAGGGAGGAGAAAAATAAACCATAGGAAGGGAAGATGAGGTTATTTTTGAGCTTTATCTCCCTTTCAAGAAATATCTACGGACCTGATTGATGAGAGTACCAGCAACCTCCTAAACAGTGATGACACCCTACGTTAGTCAGTGCCTCAGAGGAACAGCGTGCTTTCCTCTGTGCCTGGAGAGCAAAGCTACAAAACAGAAGAAAGGCACTGGACCAAGAGCAAGAAACCTGGCTTTCTGTCCTGGCTTTATTGTGGACCAGCTCTGTGCCCTTGATCAAGTCACCCTGGGGCACTGTTTACTCATCAGCAAAATGCGTTACTCTTTTTTTCACAAGATTGTTTTGTCAGTATCAAATTCTGGGGCCTTTACACTGGCTGTTCCCTCTGGCTGGGTCTTTCTCCTGAGAGCTGTGTGGCTTCTTCCCGCTGCGTTTTTAATTAGACTTACCCTAACCTCTCTACTTAAAACTGGAAACTGCCGGTTGTGTTCACACCCCCCGCTCTCTTTTTTTCGTAACGCTGTGAGCTTACAATTTCCTCGCTTACATAGTGCTCAGAACTTTCTAATAATTTACTTATTACGTTGTGTGATTTGTTGTCCTTCCTCCCTCAATGCAAGCTTCACAAGGGCAGATTTCTGTTTGCGTTGCTCAGTGATGTATCTCAGGCACCGAGACTAACCCCTGACGTACAGTAAATGCTAAATGATTGTGGATAGAATGAAGGCCATTTCTGCTGGTTCCCAGGGCAGTGCTCCTTTCCCTTCACGTCCCGTTTCCCACATGCCAAGGATGAATTGGGAAATGAACATTTGCTTGCAGACATATCCACAGCACAATCCCTTCAAAGAACAATCTCTCTTAATGCATTTAAAGTCATTTATCACAATTCAGTTTAGGCGTGTTTCAGTAATATAGATGTTTCACCAATGCACATACGCCCAAGTAACCTCTTAGTAAATGATAATGTGTGTGCATTCCTACAACTATATTTACACTGCACAATCGTTATATTTGTGGAAGGGGCCAGGTTAGGTCATTATTTCTAAGTAATGAAACGTATGGTTTCGTAAGTTCTTAGTGAAATCAAAATGTGTATGCATTTCTATTTGTAGAAATGTGTATGCATTTCTATTTGCATTTCATAATTTGTAGACTGGGCCAGGTTATATTGTTTTTACATAATGAAATCTATAATTATAGCATTAAGTTCTTACTGAAATTAAAAATGAATATTTATTTTAATAGTAATATAAACAAAGCTATGATTCATGAACTTACTGAATAATTATTTTTACTTTACATATATTGCCTTTTTTGGCTTTGAGTTATCACTTCAATACAAGGATAGTAGTAGTTTATATTAATCAATAAAATGTTTTTTAATGCATTTTTACACACATTATCTCTTGAAGCCTCACAAAAGACTTGGGAGAGACAAGTCCTGTATCACTATACCAGTTCACAGGTGAGAAAATTGAGTTTCAAAGAAGATAAATGATTTTACCCAAAGTCACATACTAGAGGTAACAAAACCAGGCATAAACCTTCTGACTCCAAAAATATCACCTCTTCTGCTAATCCATATGGCCTTATCCTAGAACCAGTGCAAATGTACTCTTCTCATACAAATATGAAAGAAGAGCACTTTCTCATTACTATAGATGAGAATGGAAAAACCAGAATGATTTCCCCATGTAATTTCTTTCTCATGAATTATAAGAATAGGGATAGAGGTATATATATACACACAGATACATTTAAAAGTATTAATATATATAAAACCTAAAGATCTGTTTCATATACATGGAAAATGGAGCATAAAGTGTTATTTTTTTAAAAAAAATATTTATTTGGTTGCGCCGGGTCTTAGTTGCAGCACGAGAGCTCCTTAGTCGTGGCATGCAAACTCTTAGTTGCAGCATGCATGTGAGATCTAGTTCCCTGACCAGGAATGGAACCCGGGCACCGTGCATTGGGAGTGCGGAGTCTTATTAACCCTAACCCTAACAACTGCACCACCAGGGAAGTCCCAGGAAAGTGTTATTTTAAATGGCGGTGATATGAACAACATATGTACATATCAAACTTTCTACTTACCAGTATAATGAGTAGGGGAACACCCATATAGTAGACAATTAAGTAATTTACAAAGGAAGTAAAGTTAGTCTGTTTTTGAGTAGAATGACTGCAGTATTAAGACATTGATCAGAGAGACAAGCTTTAGCTTTGCACATAAATTTTTGTTTCATAATGAGAGTTCATCATTTGGGTTTATTTCCAATACTTAAAAAATTTAAAGTATTGATTTTTCTGTAAGGCTAGGTAGAATTTGGTTTACTAGAATCTTTGAGTTTAACAGCTACTATGGCAACTTGGGAGATGCTTAAATTTTTTTTTTTTGGAAGGGTCAAAAAGTTTATTGACCATTACACTGGACAGTTGGATTAAAAATTAACTCAAGCCTTTAAAGAAGAAATCGGAAGGTATCCATAATGCAAAAATCAATTATGCCATTTTCAGTTTCCTGAGGGATCAGACCTGATCAGCTGGCTTTCTTCTTGGCCTCTGGGAGGTTTCTGCAGAGTTCTCCAGGGCCCAGTGGGAAGAAAGGATGGCTATTCTTTGACCTTCTCTGCTCCCATTCCAGAGGCTTTCCTTAAATTCTTACAGGGAAGACTCATTCTCTTGGAGCAAGCAGCTTCCTTGATTTTTGGAAATGCAGATTTCATGACTGTTTTAATGTCAGTGGTGAAGTTATGCCTAAGAGGAAGGGTGTTTTGGGTTGTCAGAAAAATATTCGGTTGTCAGAAATGCCCTTGGAGGCTGTTTCATGTCCCTTTTCTCCATAGGCTGGAGAGTTGTTAGTTCTTTGTATTTTTAAGGAAGGTATTACCTTTCCTTTGGCCTCTTATCTATTCAGATTCCTAAAAAGAAAAGGCACGTGTCACAAGTTGTTTTGGGATTTACTACCTGAAGTCTGTTACACACTCAAAGCACACTAGCTTCACTGTTGTGTAAGCCGTGTTTCTTCACTCAACAATAATGTGGTTATTACACTGACCCCTTAAAGGTCCTGCCGGTACTACTAAAATGCTGCTGTGTTTTTTTTCTTTTTTTTTGTAAATTAGGTTTACTATAACATAAATCTTTTTCTTTTTACAATTTAAAAAGTAAGTGGAAACATCCCTGTTGTAACAGATTTCTGAAAAGAACATTAATCTTTTTTTTTGAGGAGGGGAATATAGAATTACAAAAGCGTGACATGAATGCAACTTTTCACAAATGCATAACTTATAAAACAGGGTGCATGATGTTTTTCTCTGTGTCGTGGGGTTTTTAGAGGAAAGGTTTCCAAGGACCAGAGTGGTGGTTGGAGGGTGGACCCGGAGAGGAGGGTTGGTTAGAATCAATTTAGGAGCCGGAAGGGGGATGGTAAAGATTACCTAGTTCAAATCTGTCCTCAACCCACGAAGGGACTGAGATGAAGAAAGGAGGGTGCACTGGGGCGGGGAAGGGAGGGCAGGCCCCTGCCCCCCACCTGAGGGAAGGAAGCGCAGTCATGAATGGTCCCATTTTAGAAATAAGAAAACTGAGGCAGGGGCTTGTCCAAGGTCACACAGCTGAGAAGTGGCCAACTAATCTGAGTTCACACAACTGCTTGTTGGTAGAACTTCAATCATTTCCTTTTCTTGGGAAAAATGAGCTATTTCCTTTGGAATCTGGGTTCCTATTCCTCTCCCTGTCACTCATAGTAGTATATTATAAAACGTGGTAATAACATCGTGCATTTGTGAGGTGCTTATGATTTTCAGAGCACTTTGGTATCAGTGATCACATTCAGTCTCACAACCACTCCTCAGAGTAGAGGTGACGGGGGGATGGAAACCTCAGAATCCGGAACAGCAGCAGTGCCAGGAGTTACAGTTGAGCCAGGGACCCATAACAACACATCAGACCACACCTGTGCACAGAATCTTCCAGAAGAGACTGCCTTGTCCCCAGCCCTGGCAGGAGAGTCAGGCCTTGGTCAGCCATGTTTCATACCATGTGACCTCCCTCCCTGACCCCTGATTTGTCTGAGATGGACACTGGATCCCAGGGCAACCAGCCACAGGCAGGCCTGTAGCCGATCACAGCAGGTGAAGTGCTGCCTGAGAGGGAGTGCTCATGAGTTGGGCCACAAGATCCTAAAGAACACTAACCTTGTCGGTGTTTGCTTTATATAAGATAGAACAAGTGTCTGTAATAGTTTTACATCCTTGGTGTAAACTTCGGAATTGATAGTTTACATTAATTCTTCTTTTGAAGCAAAGAGAAACGTTCTCTACGTTGAGTACCGCGTTCTTTAAAAATCTATACCAAGGGGACATGGGAGTACGTTGCCTTAGTAAGCTTTTGATTAGGTTACACCCATCGGTTCATTCATTCAGCCACGTGATCAGTAGCAGGCAGTACTGTCAACCTAGATAGAAAAGACAGTTCCTGCTTCAAGAAGTCAGCGGTGTAGGGGGGAGAATCTTGTGTCCTCTAGTGTGAGCATAATGAACAAGTCAGTAGCTGAGGTTTCAAGTCACTCAGGCCAGTAAATGTGCTTTATGCCTATGTAACATTTTATCCATTAAGAAGATTTAGTATAATAAGGTGACTAGTTGTGTTATTACTTAAAAAAAAAAAATCTAAACCCTGCAGCATGGGTAGCTTTTGCCTCTTTATCAGGCCAAGAAGGTGGTCAGGACCAGGAGGTGACTGGTAACTGAAGAGGCAAAATTGTCAGGATTGATAAAGCTGAGATCGAGATTGAGTCTGTGACACCAGAGTACTCAGAGGACGAGGCAATTCCGTGAGAGGAGAAAACATCAAACCAGTTGTCTGAGAGCGAGGGTGGGTAGAAGGAGCATGAACTTAGGAATCAGACGTGTATTTAAATGTACCTTCCCAGACTCAGTGAAGCCACATGTACTGACTCAGAATCTGAGTGGGGCTTTGGAATCTGTACGCCAGGAGTCGGGTGCACACAAATTTGGAATCTAGTGCTCTAGGGGCTCAAAGGAATGAGTGACCGCTTTCTAGCAAAAATGTTTAGTGTGTGATCATGAAGGAGTTAGGATCAATGCTGGATCTTGAATAGGTTGGATTTTGATATGTAGGAAAAAGGAGAAAGGTAGAATCGAGCAGAACATTCCATTTAGGGGAAATAAGTTGGTAAGGAACTGGAAAGCAAGAACATATATTTGAGAAAAAGCTATGAGCAGCTTATGGACAAGGCCACGTCTGCAGAGGCTAGCACAGAATAGGTGCTCAATAAAGAGTTGAGTTTGAAGGTTAGGGACAAATGAGATTATGGGACAGATCAAGTCAGATTTTGAAGAGTCTTGAATCTGAGGCTGGGAAGTTTCTTCTAGATTTTGTAAACCAGGTTTTGAAATGGAGAGTCAAATGATGAAAGCATTATTTAGGAAGATTTAATCTGGTTTCCATAATAGCTGGGGCTGGGAGAGCCTGGATAAGGAGGTTAAAAAGGGGCTGAACTAATATCTTAATTCTCTTATTTTCATGTTGTCAACTTTTGAAAACTTACCTCTTTCGCCACACATTCCTGGGTTCAATTTATCTCATCTATAAAATATGTATAATAACACATGTTGAAGATTGGGTCAAATAAAATAATATATAAAGCCCCTCATGATATACAAGCTAGCTGAGAGTAGATACTCAAAACTGGTGGCTATTACCCATAGAAACTTAATCATACTATCTTTACAAACCTAACTTTTTTCTCTATGCCTGGAATAGAGATCTTTAAAAATCTAACTTGATTAATCTACATATATTTACATTAAAAGGTTTTTCATATTCCTGAGATTTTAGTTTTAACATTCAGGGCTTTTTCTGGAGAGAATGAAAAAGTGATAAAAACTTAGTTTACTGATTTTGGGGTCCTTTTCTTTAGGCTGCGTGAGTTCTGTTAATTAATGAAAAATGAAAAGCTAAACTGTGTGCTCGTTTCAGAACAGTTTTTCTTGTTGAAAAGTTCTCACCTGTAGATGCAGTCACAAAACAGTGTATTTTGAAAACTGTTTCATGGATTTGAATCACAACTTTAGAAAATCCTAAGAGCTCCACGTAATCAGATTAAACTTTAGCTGTTTGCCCAACCGCCCACATCAAATTGCCTATGTCTTGAGCTTCTTAATTGTGCTTAATCTAATGCCTTAACCCCTAAAAATGTACAAGAAAACAGATCTTCCAGGCTCTGCCTTTGCCACTGGATCGTCATTACTTCAGGTACTAAAACCCTAAATACAGCAGATTTTTGGATTTGTACGTTGTATTGGAAATAATGAGGAAAGAGAATATATATGTATACTGCTGCTTTTCCTGCTTTTTCCCTGTCAGTTTGGAAGTAGTGGAAATTGATTAGAAATTTAAGCATTATGTGTAAAACCGAAATAGGTGGACAATATGGGGCTTACTTTTCATGGCCTAGGAGAAGACAGTGTTAGAAGAGGCAAAGATTAGGTGGGAAAAGTGGAAGACTCGTTGGACGTGTTGCGGGCAGTGAATAGACCCGCCTGGCTGGCGTGAAGCCGTTGCTGAGAGGACTGGTCCAGGCAAGGGTGGAGGAGGGCTTTGAACCAAATGGAACGAAGTCCCCGGGTTTCTGGTCAAAGTCCATGATGCCCTCCAGCATCAAACCCTTTCCTCCCTGGTAGAGTTATTTTGTCTTGTATGGCTTGATTCCCTATCAGTTCATTTTCTGCCCAAAATAGGATAATTACACCTTCAATTTGTGAGCAACTTTAGAAGAACTTTCCACAATGTCCCTCATGGTAATGATTATAATACCATATGTTTGCATAACGCTTTTCAATTTATAGAACACTTTCACAGCATCTCAGTTGTATGTTTTTTAGTTAATTACTTAGTTCATTATCTATCTCCCCTACTGCAGTATAAGGTCTGTAAGGGCAAGAACTTCGTACGTCTTGCTCACCGCTGCAATTTCCACACTCGAATGGTACCAGCGTGTAGTAGGCACCCAAAGACTACTTGTTGGATAAATGGACAGACGTGTAAATTACGAAGAAACGGAGACTCAGATTGTTCCGGGTCCTGTAGCTAGTAAATGGTGGATTGGGGATTCAAACCCACGTTATACCTGTGTCTCATATCTTCTACCCCACCGCTTGTTTCATTCTAGTAATTGACTTTCCTGATACCCATGTTAATTTCAGCAGGACTGAGAAAACACGAACCATAAAAAGTGACAGGTTTGACCATATCAAAATGTTAAATATTAAGATGACAGAAGACACCATAGCCAGAGATTAAAAAAACAAGCAACAGGGCTTCCCTGGTGGCGCAGTGGTTGAGAGTCTGCCTGCCAATGCAGGGGACACGGGTTCGAGCCCTGGTCTGGGAGGATCCCACGTGCCGCGGAGCAACTAGGCCCGTGAGCCACAACTACTGAGCCTGTGCGTCTGGAGCCTGTGCTCCGCAACAAGAGAGGCCACGATAGTGAGAGGCCCGCGCACAGCAATGAAGAGTGGTCCCCACTCGCCGCAACTAGAGAAAGCCCTCGCACAGAAACGAAGACCCAACACAGCTAAAAATAAATAAATAAATTTATAAAAAAAAAAAAACAAGCAACAGACTAGAAGATATTTGCCATCTATATAACAATATAGATTGTTATACATACAAATGACTTTTATAAGTCAATAAACAGACAAACAACCCATTAGAAACATGGATGAGGGTTATTAAATGGCAGCTCACTGCAGAGGAAACCACAGTCAATAAACATTGAGAGACATGCACAACTGCAGTAGTAATAAAGAAATGCAAATTAAAACCATGCTACATCCATGAACTTGGCAAAAACTTAAAATGCTGACAGTAGCAAGTCCTATAACTTTTCTTAGAGCGATATGGTAGTTTTTACTAAAATTATAAATGTTAATAAACAACACAGCAATTCCACAACCAGATTTATTCCCAGAGAAATTCTGTTATTAACACAAGGAGATTTGTATAAAGCATCATTGTTTGTAAAAGCAGAAAACTGGAAACAACCTAAAATATCCATTAGTAAAGAAATGGATAAATAACACTAGAATATTCATATGACGGGAGACTATACAGCAGTTACAGTGAATGAACTAGATCTTCATGTATCAACATGAATAGATCAAGCTGCCGAAATCAAGTATGATATAATTTATATACATCCTTAAAGTCGTATTGTTACATTTTTGTTTGAATATTTGTATATAAATGTATGAAAACATTGACAAGAAGGCTTGACCTCAAATTTATTGCAGTATTTATATCTGAGGAAGGAACAGGGACACAGGATTAGAGAGGTACACAATGGAAGGACAGCTTTAGCAATTATATTTTAGTTCTCAGTTCCCAGCACCTGCTAGGTATATTCAGTAAATATTTATCAAATTAATTAATTTTAAAAGATTTGAAACAAATGATACAGTTTTAACATGTGATATATTTATTTTACTATTCTTTTTTTTTTTTTTTTTTATTTATTTATTTTTGGCTGTGTTGGGTCTTCGGTTCGTGCGAGGGCTTTCTCTGGTTACGGCAAGTGGGGGCCACTCTTCATCGCGGTGCGGGGACCGCTCTTCATCGCGGTGCGCGGGCCTTTCACTATCGCGGCCCCTCCCGTTGCGGGGCACAGGCTCCAGACGCGCAGGCTCAGTAGTTGTGGCTCACGGGCCCAGCTGCTCCGTGGCATGTGGGATCTTCCCAGACCAGGGCTCGAACCCGTGTCCCCTGCATTAGCAGGCAGATTCTCAACCACTGCGCCACCAGGGAAGCCCTATTTTACTATTCTTTACATTTTTATGCTTTTATATTTTTTCCTAGGTTAAAAGTGGATTTGGATTTGGGATCTGTGTTAGAGATCTGGTATGAATCGCACATGTGGGACAGATTAGCCACAAGGCAGGAGGATGGTCTGTTGTTTTCTTAGACCCTAGTCCGTCCTTCTTGGCTGACTGAACCAACTCTGAAAGACCATTCAAGGTCAGGCTCAGCAGCCATGCACTTTTAGAGAACTAAAGGACAAATTGTAGAAGGGCATGTTTGTCATTCTCAATGTTAATTAAAGGAATAAGTATATCTTCCCATGTGCGAAAGAGAGGAATAGCCAAATACCAGACAACAATAGCAACTGATCACATTTATTGAGTTCTTGATAGTAAGAGTTCTAGGTACTGTTATAGGAACCTTTCCTGTATTTCCTCATCCTCACAGCAAACCTGGGAGTTGGTACTGTCACTTCCTTTTTGCAGATAGGGAAACTGAGACAGGCTGGGGAAAGAAGCGTAAAGAGAGCATTTTTACTCAAATTATACACTGTACTTGTGTGTCCTAATAGGAAGGCAGTTGTGGAGGGCTTTGAACCACCGACATAGCATCCTTTCACTTTCCCTTCTCTAACAGCTGACTTACCCAGTGTTGTCTTTGAGAGTATTTATCTTGAATATCCCTCGGGTCCTTTTCCAGTGTTAAAACTCAAACTGGAGTTTTGTTACTCTCCTTTTTACACTACTGCATTTCCTCTTGTAACTTTTAAAAAAGATATTAAAAATTTTTTTAAAGATATCACTTTTGAGACAAGCCCTAATTAAAGAAGGTACATTTCTCCTATGTGATGTCACTCCCTCTAGATTATCCAAGGGTGATGGCAGTAGGAGTTAGAAGGATGTGACAGTGTGTAGCTCAGTCGAGATCTGAAAGTGCAGGACAATGAACGAATGTCTATTAAGCATCTACATAGTGTGCAGGCCCATCACAGATGCTTTTACAAACATGAAATCATCTGAGCTTCACTGTGAAGTTAGAATGACTTTTCTCATTTTATAAATAACGAAGACGATCCTCGGACAATATTTTGCCCAAGGTTATGCAGCCTACTTAGTGTCAGAACCAAGACTAGAACCCTTGTAAGATGCCCCTTCTTTGCAAGAAACCACCCTGACTGCCATGCTACCTCTTGTAACCCTAACTCCGCGCACACCAGACCCAGGATTGGCTACGAACAATCGCCACGTGAGTGAGTGGCAAGAAGACACAGCATTCCTCTAAACAGTGGTGGGTCATGGCTCACTAGCTCTAGTTAGGCAAGTTGCTGTACTTCTCTAAGCCTCACTTTCCTGATCTGTCAAGGGAGGTGAAAAAACCTATTTTATAGACTAGCTGAGAGAATTAAGATAATAGTATGTAATATGCCCTATAAATACAATGGCTGATACCTAATAAACACATTCTATTTTCATTTATTATTGCTATTATTATCACCTGTAATTTCTATAATGAAGAAATAAGTGACATTGGGGGTAATTCTGAAATTAGGAATTCCTTGACATATTGTTTTAAAATGAAAAAAAAAACATTAAAAGCATGCTTGATGACAGCTGTAGGTAACTAATGAAGGAGAGTGTAATGCTTTTCTTTTTTTAAATTTTATTTATTTATTTATTTATTTTTGGCTGTGTTGGGTCTTCGTTTCTGTGCGAGGGCTTTCTCTAGTTGCGGCAAGCGGGGGCCATTCTTCATCGCGGTGCTCGGGCCTCTCACTATCGCGGCCTCTCTTGTTGTGGAGCACAGGCTCCAGACGCGCAGGCTCAGTAGTTGTGGCTCACGGGCTCTAGAGCACAGGCTCAGTAGTTGTGGCTCACGGTCCTAGTTGCTCCACGGCATGTGGGATCTTCCCAGATCAGGGCTCGAACCCGTGTCGCCTGCATTGGCAGGCGGATTCTCAACCACTGCGCCACCAGGGAAGTCCCTGTAATGCTTTTCTTTATGAGCCAATCAGTAAGTAAAAAAGAAAGGAAAAGAGAGCCTACAACCAGTATTACAACTTGCAGGCATTCTCTGCTGGTGGAAATAGTTACTCTGGACTGACGCCATCCAGTCACAGGTCAGCCTGTTTGCCCCTACCTGCTTCTAGCCAGGAATAAAATCTCTTTATGAAAAGTGGCCACACTGAAGAGTCAGATAAGCTACTGCTTGATTTAACTTTATATTTATCCGGGCAGCCACAACCAGGGAGGCAAACAGTGTTCTAGGACAAGGGCCTCTTTTAACCTACTATGGAGTTAAAGTGCCACATCCACATTTAAAGCAGAACCAAATCCCCAAAGAGAAAAAGGCATGCTATCAACAAAGCAACTTATACATTGCCATAAAGAAGCTCTGTAAGCCATCATTTGGTTGATAGAAGAGAAGAGAAATCTGTGTGTCTGTAGATTCCCCGCAACAAAAGTCCAAATTAGGCCCATTTGGAGGAATGGTATTGGAGACACTTCTAAACTAGGCACAGGCAGAAGGAATCGGTTGTATCAATGGAAATATGACTTTCACAGTAAGAGAGGTAATAAGTTCTACCACATTCTGACATTGTTCACATCTGAAGGCTCTGTTTTAAAAAATATATATATTGACTAACTGGAATAAACGCAGAAGAGAATGCTGAAGAAGGTGAGGGTCTAGAGTGCATGTCACATATGTGGACATGTGTGTAATGGTATATTCAGTTAACACTTGTGGAAGGAGGAAGGAAGGGAAGCAGGAAAGGTCAGATGACAAAGTCGGGGTGGGAGACGAGAGTGGGAGAAGGTGAATTTACTGAGGCTGTTTAGGAAAAGTGAAGGCTTGGTGTGAAATGTCAAATATCTAAAGGGCTCTCGGGACTTCCCTGGTGGCAGAGTGGTTAAGAATCTACCTGCCAATGCAGGGGACACCGGTTCCATCCCTGGTCCGGGAAGATCCCACATGCTGCAGAGCAACTAAGCCCGTGTGCCACAACTACTGAGCCTGCGCTCTAGAGCCTGAGGGCCACAACTACTGAGCCCGTGTGCCACAACTACTGAGCCCGCGTGCCTTAAGCCCCTGCTCCACAACAAGAGAAGCCACCGCAATGAAAAGCCCCAGCTCGCCCCAACTAGAGAAAGCCCACGTGCAGCAATGAAGACCCAACGAAGCCAAAAATAAATAAATAAAATAAACTTATTTTTTTAAATGTTAATTTCTATAAAAGGCTCTCATATGAAAGAAAAATGGTACTACTTGTATGTGATTTTAGAGGAAAGAGCTAGGATTGATGGGTAACCTTTGAATGGAGAAAGATTTTTAGCCCCAAATAAGGAATGGTTTCCTAAAAATGAGAAACATTTAAAAAATAGACTGTGCTACCTTGCAAATAGTGAGAAGTCTTTCTCTAGAGTTTTTCCAGTAAGGTGTGTGGATTTCTATCAGAATTATTATGGAAAGCAATTATTTCCAGCTTTGGGTGGGAAGTTGAATTAGATGTCTATGATTCTCTGATATTATGAGAGCCAATAAACTGCTCCTTGATTCATCTGAGGTTTAAAAAATCATTCTGTGTGTTTCCTTTCTTTGTTTCTGTTCATAACAAAGTCTGGACCATGCAAAGCTAATTCTTAGGCCTTTATAGTGCTGTGTGGTAGGAAAGGAATCCTTATAAAGAAACGTGTTAATCTTTACTATAATACGTTTTTAAAGTTATTTTTCATAAAACATAGAAGGGTAAACTTAAGAAATGGAGAAGTAGCTCTTTTCGCTCTCAGACATGGGCACACTGCAGAAGGATGTTATTATCAAGTCAGGTGCACCCGACACCCTATTAGTGGAGAAGCATGCAGATTATATAGCATCCTATGGCTCAAAGAAAGATGATTACGAATACTGTATGTCTGAATATTTGAGAATGAGTGGCATCTATTGGGGTCTGACTGTAATGGATCTCATGGGACAGCTACATCGCATGAATAGAGAAGAAATTCTGACATTTATTAAGTCTTGTCAACACGAGTGTGGTGGAATAAGTGCTAGTATTGGACATGATCCTCATCTTTTGTACACTCTTAGTGCTGTCCATATTCTTACTATGATAGTATTAATGTTATTGATGTAAATAAAGTTGTGGAATATGTTCAGAGTCTACAGAAAGAAGATGGTTCTTTTGCTGGAGATATTTGGGGAGAAATCGATACAAGATTCTCTTTGTGCGGTGGCAACTTTGGCTTTATTGGGGAAGCTGGATGCTATTAATGTGGAAAAGGCAATCGAATTTGTTTTATCATGTATGAACTTTGATGGTGGATTTGGTTGCAGGCCAGGTTCTGAATCCCATGCTGGGCAGATCTGTTGTTGCACAGGATTCCTGGCTATTACTAGTCAGTTGCATCGAGTAAATTCTGATTTACTTGGTTGGTGGCTTTGTGAATGACAGCTTCCATCAGGTGGACTCAATGGAAGGCCAGAGAAGTTACCAGATGTATGCTATTTTTGGTGGGTGTTGGCTTCCCTAAAGATAATTGGAAGGCTTCATTGGATTGACAGAGAGAAACTGCGCAGTTTCATTTTAGCATGTCAAGATGAAGAAACGGGAGGATTTGCGGACAGGCCAGGAGATATGGTAGATCCTTTTCATACTCTATTTGGAATTGCTGGACTTTCACTTTTGGGAGAAGAACAGATTAAACCTGTTAGCCCTGTTTTTTGCATGCCTAAAGAAATACTTCGGCGAGTGAATGTTCAGCCTGAACTAGTGAGCTAGATTAGATCCCTTGATGCAGAAGTTGCCTAGTGTAGTTTTACTGTTTTAACATTTCAGTATTTGAAGTGCGTAACAAACTTAATGGCTGCCATGTTAATATTTTGTACATGAATTGTGTTGATTTTAATAAATTATATAATTATACATATTGTAAATTAGAGACCTTTATTGTATCTTCAGCTTTCCGTTTTCTTCTGGAATGCTGTTATTCTGAGCGTAATATTTTGTTTATGCTTCAATGTATTTATCTTGTTTGTCTCCATAACAGCAAACTGAGTTGAACTCTATTTAGCTGATGAAGTCTTGTGTTCTGATTTTCCCATGTACTCCCGTGATATGTTATATATAACTATAGTTAATATAAATTGGTCTTTGTCAATGAGAATGTTAACTGATAAAAGAATTGATGAACCCCATAGGAATTAAAAGATGAAAAAAGAAAAGAAAAAGAAATGGAGAAGTACTTACATCAAAACTTTTCAAATATTTTCAAATATTATTTAACCTGAAGATATTGCATCCCTGTATAAGGAAAGATGGTTCTCTGTAGAGTCAGATAGTTACTCTGTTAGAGATAATAATACTAATATTCCATATAGTTAAAGTTCATATGAAGAAATCAGGCTACAGTTTATAAACTGGCAGTAAGTCCTGTTATTTCTGGGTTGAGTGTAGCCAAAGACAAAATTTCGTATCCTTAATCCAGTGATCACATTGGACTTAACTGCAAAGGTATACTTACTTTACTGATTCTAAAATGTAATTGGACATTTTAGGCTTGTCCATGTTCCATGACTCCTTGTCTTATAAAATCTTTGTTTCTAGGTGAATGATACTCAACAGCAGTTAATTCAGTCATCATAAGAAGGGATTTTTTTCCCTGTATTATGTAAATGAGGTTCAAGGCCACAGTACTTGTTGGTGCCAGAGTCAAAGCAAGAACCTGGGTGTCTTAATTCATATTCCAGTGTTTTCTGCCTCATTATGACAATTACTGACTTTATAGTGAAACAATAATCTTTACTATGTGAGTAAATGTATGGGCATCTCCTTTAAGAGATTCGATGGATTTGGGAAAGCCTATTTTTGTTAAATAGGACCTTTAATTAATTCATATGTAACATTGAGTTCATCCTACATTCTGGCATCCTGCCAAGTGCATGCAAGTTACCCATATGGGTTTAACATGAATATATTTTATTCTAAAAGATTTTATCCTAAGCTAAAATAACCGTTGCTGTCATGGAGTTAAATAGCTTTCCCTGTGAACATATTTAGGTGACTCCTCTATTAGGAAATTCTAGAGATTGAAGGAATAGCAAAATAGAATGAACAATTAGGTGAAAACCAGGCTACTCCTCACTTGAGTCCTTCAAAGGGAAGAGAGAAAGTGGCGAATGAGTGTGTGTGTGTGTGTGTGTGTGTGTGTGTGTGTGTTGTAAGGCTTTCCCTTCGATTGTTACCAGCTGCTACTTCATGATATTGTCTTGGTGGACTTGTGTTCTAGAGCGATGAGACAGTGGACATGAAGAAAATAAACGGCTTCCATTTCCCCGCAGTTTCTAGTTTGTCTGGTGAAACCAAGGAGGTTCGCTATTTAAGAATCAGCTTCTTGGACTTCCCTGGTGGTCCAGTGGGTACAACTCCACGCTCCCAGTGCAGGGGGCTGGGGTTCGATCCCTGGTCAGGGGACTAGATCCCACATGCATGCCACAACTAAGAGCCGGCACAGCCAAAATAAATAAATAAATAAATAAATATAAATAAATATTTTTTTAAAAATCAGCTTCTTGGTGGCTGTCCCGGAGATCTGTAATATAACACTTAACCCAAGTCCAGGATTAATGCAGAAGAGTTGGCTGGTCCCTCCAGTCACAGCCGAGAAGGATCACAAAAGATTTCCTACCACGTGCTGCCCAGCTGAAACTTGGCAGCCCAGCCGAGCGGGCATTATCCGACCTTTTTGCCCTGCCTGCTTGCTACTGGCTACATTTTCAGTCCTTGGGCTTTTTAAAAGTACACAAGTTAGTTGGCCAGACTTTCTTTTTTAAAAAAACAAACAAAACTCATAGTCTAACATCTCCTTCTTTAACTTTTCTAATTTATCTAAATCCAACACACATTTTCACACGATCAGACCTAACGGTCTCTAGAGACTAACTTGGGCTACAACTTGAGAAACAACTAGAACTACTTATCAAGTGAGATCACTAGTGAAGTGCAAGTGCTCACATAATCTTCCTGAAAACAGCGTTGCATCAAATACCATCCTAAATAAAACTCCGGAATGTTTCTAACTCACCCCTTCCACTGCCCAGAGGTACTACCCATTAGTGTTACTGAATTTATCTTTTCTCTTTTAGAGACTGGGAGGGAAAAACACTGTAAGCCTTCTATAGCTGCATTAGCTGTAGTAGTTAACATTCTCTATAATGATACAAGCCTAAAAAGCTGTATTTAAAAAGAAAAATCAAATAACCTTTGAGTGCTGAAAGGCAAAAACTAGGTGAAGACTTCTGCCAAGAAAATATTTTTAAAATCATAAGATCATGAAGATAACAATTAGTGTGCTTTGTGTGTATTTCTTTATTTTGTAGAAGTCAACTAGTTTCTAATAGACAAAGGAATAGATTGACGCACACACTTTTAAAAGAAAATTTGGTAACATTCTCATTATTCATATTAAAATGGTTGTGCTTCTTTGACTCATTTTCATTTTTATGATACATTTATAGTTGTGTCAAATAGGCATTTATTCACTTTAAAACATTTCTTCTACCCTATTAAAAGTTACACTGCAGATAAGCATTCAAAAGACCTTGCTTGCATGAAGTTAAACTAAAAAATTGTTGAATGAAAATGAGTGAAGTAACCCAACTTACCAAACAGAAACTATTCAGTGTTAATATGAAAGGCTGCAAATTTCACTTTCTCTGATTTCAGTCCCATTTGTCCAGTTCATTCCCAAATTACCCACTGGACCGACATACTTCAGACATTGGCACCATATATGAAGCTAAAAATATATTAATTTAGTTATATAATAAAGTAAATATGTTTTATGTTTATCTCCAGCAGTAGCTTCAAAATTCTTACATAGGCAAAGAATGGGATGGCTGTCTGGTTGGGAGCGGAGATGGAGGGTGGGGACCTCGGGGGAGGGCTTGAAGTATCTGTTATTTAGAAAATTGAGAAAACACGCTACATAATGCTCTCTATTTTCTGTCGAATAGAAATGATTCATCAGTAAGATTAAGGATAGTAATATTTCATAAAAGTGCTCGTCTAGCAGGATTCAAAACAGTAGCTCAGGAAGAACCAGGTGAGAAGATGTGTGATGCAATGCTAATTTTCAAAAAAATGGGGGGTCAGAGACCTAGATTTACATAATTTTCTTTATTTTGACATAGTATCTTGGCAAAAGCAAAGGGCTTTGCCACGCATGGTGTATAATTGTAACAAATCATTTTGTCTTCTGCCTTATATCATCTGTCAAATAGATAATAGTTGTCACTGCTCTCTTTTTTCCACACCCCCCACCCCATAGAGTTGTCTGTCTTTATCATCAGCCCAGTGTTTTGGGAGACCGTGTTGGGCTGATGACTGAATGTTGATTGATTATTTAATTGAGGTGAGACCCCAGAAGGTGCTCAAAATAACATGAGATATCTAAAATTATTTGTAAAACTCTCTAACCATCATAGCTGTCAGGTGGTCATAAAAAAGGCCTTTTTTTTTTTTTTTCACACGGAGCTCAGGCTGCGTTTTGCCTTTTCTTTTTATCTTTTTTTTTGTTTGTTTTTGGGTTTTTTTGTTTATTGACTTATTTATTTATTTATTTATTTATGGCTGTGTTGGGTCTTCGTTTCCGTGCGAGGGCTTTCTCTAGTTGCGGCAAGTGGGGGCCACTCTTCATCGCGGTATGCGGGCCTCTCATTACCGCGGCCTCTCTTGTTGCGGAGCACAGGCTCCAGACGCGCAGGCTCAGTAATTGTGGCTCACGGGCCTAGCCGCTCCGCAGCATGTGGGAATCTTCCCAGACCAGGGCTCGAACCCGTGTCCCCTGCATTGGCAGGCGGACTCTCAACCACTGCGCCACCAGGGAAGCCCCAGCATTTTGCCTTTTCTATGACTTGTTTTCCTCTTAGAGCCTGCTAATGGTGCTCAGTTTGATTGGACATCTGGATTAAAATGTTAAGGAAAAGGTAAGATTTTCCTTTACCTCTTAGAAAAGGCTTTATACCGTGAAGTGTGGAGCAACTAACTGTCACGATAATATACTTCAAACAAAAAAGGATGTGATAAGGATTTCATTCAGCAGGGAAAGAGTCTGGATGGCTCAGTAACTCCCAGTATTGGCTGGTTCCATAGCTTGAAAGAAGGAAAAATATAATACAGTCTATCCATGTGACTCAGATTGTCTCTTAGTATTAGCAGTAAAAGAACACATCTTTTGACATTACCATGAATATCCTGAAATACTGTAGATATTTTTAGAACATGTAGAAATAGATTAGAATATAGATATATAAATAGGTAGAATAGATAGGTATGATTATTGCTTAAAAATTAGAAATAAAATCCGGCCCATGTCTTTTCCAAGAAAACCATTAAAAGCTTTCCTTTGTTTTCACATTCGAAAGGATGGCACTTGTACATGCAGAACAGCCAACCTGCTTCCCCTCTGGTCAGTACTTGATAACCAGAGCACATACAAACAAAATCTCCTTTCACTGCTGCTGTTAATTGTGAAAGAGCTTTATTCTTCCCCATGTCCCCAAATTCAGAAGCTGGTACAGTTCCAAGGTGTCCTGAATACAACTATCTGGCCTTGGGTTAAATCTCCAAGGAGTTTGGTATTCACTCACAACTTCACGGGGAAATAGAAGTGGTAATAATCACTACAAATATCTTGCGAAGCAACCGTAGCAGCTTTTTTGGCTCCTTGCATACCCAGTATTGAACCACCGAATGACTTTATTTTCTAATTGTGAAATTGCCTCTTTTTTTTCTGTAGAGCAGATTTCATTTTATTCACTTGAAATTAAGGCAAGTTATTTAGTATCTTTTAATGAGACCAGAATATTATAAAAGAAATAACGTGTTTGGATTTTATGTCCATATTCTTGGAGAGAAGGCCATAACTTGCAAAATGACTGGCAGCAGGGTAACTAATATAATTATATTCATTATTAAAAATTTGTATTTTAGTCAAATTTCAGTTTCCTGAAACTTGGTGAATTTCTGTGTAACCAACAAATTAATTCACAAATTAAGCTTCGTGAATTTATTTTTAAAGTGTTTAAAATCTATTTTCGTGACTTAACAAATCCGATATACTTATGTCATATCTTTGTTAACCAGGGACTGTTCTGCGCTCGCGAGATACATCTCTGAGCAGTAGCTCACAGTACTTTGTGTATACACACTCATGTCTCACCAGTTCTTCCCCCAACTCCTCACAGGTCCCTGCACTTCGTCTGCCCTTGCCATACGCCCATAACCAAGTGTTGTTTTCTGTCTCTTCTTTTCTGTTCCTTTGGGAGAGGTCACAAAGCGTTCCTCTCTTGCAACCCCAGTACTGTATGTAGATTTAAGTACATGCCGTACCTTTTTCATCACTGCATTCTCTCTGCCTGGGTCCCACAGGGAACTGAGCCATGAAGAACCCCTAGTAACAGCCTCTTTACTCAACATTACTCCTCATGTCCAGAGCTTTGTTATTGAGGTGCCTTGTCTGTACCTGACCACTCCCCGATGCACCTCATAGGGGTGAGTGCCCTCCCGCGATGTGTTGCCCAGGCTCTTGTGCAAAGAGGACTGACTGCCCCACTAGTCTGCAGAGAACTCTGAGCCAAGAGGTGAGCCGGCAGCACCGCCTTGCAGTGTATCAACGTAGCAGGTGACTAAAGGCGTACATGCCCTAGAGATACTAGAAGACTATTTAAAATGCATTACAGGCAGACCTCGATTTATTGTACTTCACAGATCCTGCATTTTTACTTATGGAGGGTTTGTAGCAACGCTGCGTCAAGCAAGTCTATCCGCACCATTTTTTCCAACAGTATTTGCTCATTTCGTGTCTCTGTCACATTTTGGCAATTCTCACAATATTTCAGACTTTTTCATTATTTATTATGGTGATGTGTGATCAGTGATCTTTGATATTACTACTATGACTTGCTGAAGGCTCAGATGATGGTTAGCATTTTTTACCATAAAATATTTTATAATTAAGGAATATACATTATTTAGACATGCTGTTGCATACTTAATATACTACAGTACAGCATAACAACTTTTATGTGCACTGGGAAACCAAAAATTCACATGACTTGCTTTGTTGTGATACTCACTTTATTGTGGTGGCCTGGAGCTGAGCCCACAATGTCTCCAAGGTATGCCTGCATTGAAATTAGTAATTTTTAAACATTGGTATTTATCTCTTAAAAATCTAGAACGAAGAAGGTATTTAAGAGTCCTTCTAGGTGGTTTTCACTGAGTCATGGGTCTCTACAATTTTGGAGTTACTGCTGTCTCAGTATCCCTCTGCTTTAAAATACAGGGATACTTTGTCAAAGCTCTTTCAGTGTCTCTGTTCTCTCTTCCTAATCCCCAACACTCTTTTTTTTTTTTTTTATTAATTAATTTATTTTTTGGCTGCGTTGGGTCTTCCTTGCTGCATGCGGGCTTTCTGTCTAGTTGCAGTGAGCGGGGGCTACTCTTCATTGTGGTGTGTGGGTATCTCATTGCGGTGGCTTCTCTTGTTGCAGAGCACAGGCTCTAGGTACGCAGGCTTCAGTAGTTGTGGCACGCGGGCTATAGAGCACAGGCTCAGTAGTTGCGGCGCACAGGCTTAGTTGTTCTGCAGCATGTGGGATCTTCCCGGACCAGGGATCGAACCCGTGTCCCCTGCAGGGGCAGGCAGATTCTTAACCACTGCACCACCAGGGAAGTCCAGTGCCCAACACTCTTTACTTGCCATGTATATATTCACACATAATAATCCTGATAACTCTCTAAACCTGTCAAAGAAGAATGTTGTCAAAGGAAAAAGAGGTCAAAAATGGACCCCTGAAGTTTGCAAGCCCATTTCTGGTGTGATACTGGCAAACTAGTTCATTCATATATATATATATATATATATATATATATATATATATATATATATGATAAATGATATATGATACATATATATATATGATAAATACATTCCACTAAATACTTATTGAGTGCCTAGTGTATGCCAGACACAGAGGATCTTGACCAGTTTGGGAGAAGGTGAGTGGTCAGGAAAAACCAAAAGACAGGCGTCATCCAGGCAAAAGGAAGAACACCTGCAGGGTGGTGGGGATGGGGAAGGATGGATGGAGAGATACGCACTGGGGGAACTTCAGATAATTAAATATGCCTGAGCAGAGAGTGCACATAGGCATCTGGAAGGAGAGGAGGCTTAGAAAGGTGAATTTTGGCCAAGTTGGCTAAAGAACTTAATAACAGTTATTTGATTTTTTAAAAAATTCCTCAGATTTTGCCACTATGGAGAACAGTATGGAGGTTCCTTAAAAAACTAAAAATAGAATTACCATATGATCCAGCAATCTCACTACTGGGCATATACGCGGAAAAAACCATAATTCAAAAAGGCACATGCACCCCAGTGTTCATTGCAGCACTATTTACAATAGCCAGGTCATGGAAGCAACCTAAATGCCCATCGACAGACGAATGGATAAAGAAGATGTGGCACATATATACAATGGAATATTACTCAGCCATAAAAAGGAACGAAATTGGGTCATTTGTTGAGACGTGGATGGATCCTAGAGACTGTCATACAGAATGAAGTAAGTCAGAAGGAGGAAAACAAATATCGTATATTAACGCATATATGTGGAACCTAGAAAAATGGTACAGATGAACGTGTATGCAGGGCAGAAATCGAGACACAGATGTAGAGAAGAAACGTATGGACACCAAGGGGGGAAAGCAGCGGGGGGGTGGGGGTGGTGGGATGATCTGGGAGATTGGGATTGACATATATACACTAATATGTATAAAATAGATAACTGGGCTTCCCTGGTGGCGCAGTGGTTGGGAATCTGCCTGCCAATGCAGGGGACACGGGTTTGAGCCCTGGTCTGGGAAGATCCCACATGCCGCAGAGCAACTGGGCCCGTGAGCCACAACTACTGAGCCTGCACGTCTGGAGCCTGTGCTCTGCAACAGGAGAGGCCGCGGCAGTGAGAGGCCCGCGCACCGTGATGAAGAGTGGCCCCTGCTCGCTGCAACTGGAGAAAGCCCTCGCACAGAAACGAAGACCCAACACAGTCAAAAATAAATAAATTTTAAAAAAACAAAAAAACCTTTAAGATTAAAAAAAAAAAAAAAGATAACTAATAAGAACCTGCTGTATAAAAAAATTAATTAAATTAAATTTTAAAAAATTCCTCAGATTTTATGGCAAATAATGCAAATTGTTCCTGCAACATCCAATTGGATGTCAAGGAATCAAGGTTAAAATGCAGGTGTATATGTCTGGGCTATCTTAGTGCAGATCACTAAAAGAGTGGACTTTCCTTCCCCTGAGTTCTGTACTGTGTTATTTGCACTGTATTAAAATAATAATAATGACACTGGTAACGGTAAAAAATAATGAGGTTGTCACTGGACTTTGCTTGGTTTGGGGCTTTGATTTTTTTTGTATAATTTTAACCTACTAGGGAAAAAAAATCCTGTTTTTACTTTTATCAAAATGGTAATCTGACCAGTGTTTTGAGAACAGACGGCTACAAACATATTAAAGAAAGCCCTAAGCGGGTTTCTTTTGATCAAAGAAAAATCCTTCTCTTAGTGTGGGAAACGTCCACTCTTCACCCAGACACCTCTTGCTGTGGTGTGTGTTAGTGGATGAAGCGGAGGGGAGTAACTGAAGAGTTGAAGGACCCTCTGGTGCCCTTCTCTGAAGGCATCTCTGAAAGACCTAGAGCAAAATATTGAACAGCTACTGATCTTTGGAAGATAGTTGAGTTTTGTTAGCTTAGAGCATGTAATATAAGACTCAAGATTTAACCAAACACTGCCAATTACTATTGAGAGTTGTGCTGATTACTATTTTTTCCAGCTTTATTGAGATATAATTGACATATAACATTGTGTAAGTTTACGGTGTATAATATGATTTGACACACTTATTTATTGCAAAAAAAAAAAATTATCACCGTAGCATTAGCTAACACTCCATCTCATCACATAATTACCATTTCTTTTTTGTGGTGAAAGCATTTAAGATCCACACTCTTAGCAACTTTCAGGTACTATAAAATACAGTATTGTTAACAATATTCACGATGCTGTGTACTAGATCCTCAGAACTTAATAATCTTATAAGCGGAAGTTTGTACCCTTTAATCAGTGTCTCCCAGTTTCCCCCACCCCCCAGCCCCTGGTGGCTACCACTCTGCTCTGTTTCTGTGATTCAGCTTTTTTATATTCAATGTATTTGTCTTTCTCTGCCTGTTTCACTTAGCGTAACATCCTCAAGGTTCATCTGAGTTGCTGTAACAGTAGGATTTTCTTCTCTCTCATGGCTGATATTCGTGTGTGTGTGTGTGTGTGTGTTGTTACATCTTCTTTATCTGTTCACCCATTGATGAATGCTTAGATTGTTTCCGTATATTGCCCTTTGTCAATAATGCTGCAGTGAACATGGGGGCACAGATTTCTTTGAGATCTTGTTTTCGTTTCCTTTGGTTATATATCCAGAAGTAAGATTCTGGGATCATATGGTAGTTCTATTTTGAAATTTTTGAGGACCCTCCATACTCTTTTCCACAGTGGCTGCACCAATTTACATTCCCACCAACAGTGCACAAGGGTTTCCGTTCTTCATATCCTTGTCAACACTTTTTTTTAACTCTTGTCTTGTTGACAACAGCCATTCTAACAGGTGTGAGATGATAGTTCATTATGGTTTCACATTTCTGATTAGTGATGTTGATCATCTTTTCATATACATGTTGGCCATGTGTATGTCTTGTTTGGAAAAATGTCTATTCAGTTCCTCTGCCCATTTTTTAATCAAGTTGTGGTTTTTTGGTTTTGTGGGGTTTTTTTTTACTATTGAGTTGTGAGTTCTTTTTAATATTTATTTGTTTGTTTGTTTATGGCTGTGTCCAGTCTTAGTTGCGGCATGTAGGATCTTTCATTGCAGTGCATGGGTTTCTCTCTAGTTGCAGTGCGTGGGCTCTGTAGTTGCTGTGATGCATGGGTTTAGCTGCCCGGTGGCATGTGGGATCTTAGTTCCCTGACCAGGGATCAAACCCACGTCCCCTGCATTGGAAGGTGGATTCTGAACCACTGGACTACCAGGGAAGTCCCTGAGTTGTATGAGTTCTTTATATATTTTGGATATTAACCCCTTACCAGATATATGATTTGTAAATATTTTCTCCCTTTCTGTAAGTTGCCTTTTTATTTTGTTGATTGTTTCTTTTGCCGTGCAGAAGCTTTTTAGTTTGATGTAGTCCTGCTTATTTTTGCTTTTCTTGCTTGTGCTTTTGGTGTCATATCCAAAAAATCACTGCTAAGACAAATGTCAAGGAGCTTTTTCCCTGTGTTTTCTTTCAGGAATTTTGTGGTTTCGGGTCTTATATTTAAATCTTTATTCCATTTTGAGTTAATTTTTGTGATTTGTGTAAGAAAGGGGTCCAATTTCGCTCTCCTGCATGTGGTTATTCAGTTTTCCCAACACCATTTATTGAAGAGACTGTCTTTTCCCCATTAAGTATTCTTGGCTCCCTTGTCAAATGTTGGTTGACCATATATCTGAAAGTTTATTTCTGCATTCTCAATTCTGTTCCATTGGTCTATGTGTCTGTTTCTATGCTGGTATCATAGTGTTTTGATTACTATGGCTTTGTAGCTATATTTTTGTTTGAAATCAGGACATGTGATGCCTCTAGTTTTCATCTTCTTTCTCAGGATTGCTGTAGCCATTGAGGATCTTTTGTCATTCTATACAAATTGTAGGATATTTTTTCTACTTCTGTGAAAAAAATGTCATTGGAATTTTGATATGGATTGCATTGGATCTGTAAATGGCTTTGGGGGAAGCATGGACATTTTAACAATATTAATTCTTATCCATGAACACGGGGTATCTTTATTTGTGTCTTCTTCAGTTTCTCTCATCAAAGTCTTGTGGTTTTCAGTGTACAGATCTTTCATCTCTGGTTAAATTTATTCATAAGTATGTTATTGTTTTTGATGCTAAAATGAATGGAATTATTTCTTTTTCAGATGTTTAGGTGTTAGTGTAGAGAAAAGCAGCTGTTTTCCGTATGTTGATTTTTCTATTCTGCAACTTTACTGAATTCATCAGTTAGTTCTGGAGTTTTTTGGTGGGCCTTTAGGATTTTCTATATATAAGATCAGATCACCTGAAAACAAAGACTTCTTCCTTTTCAATTTGGATGCCTTTTTATTTCATTTTTCTTGCCTTACTGCTCTGGCTAGAACTTCCAGTACTATGCTCAATAAGAGTGATGAGTGTGGGCACCCTTGTCTTGTTCCTGATTTTAGAGGAAAAGCTTTCAACCCTTCACCATTGAGTATGATGTTGGCTGTGGGTTTGTCATATATGGCCTTTAAATTATGTTGAGGTATGTTTCTTCTGTACCCAATTTGTTGAGTGTTTTTATTATAAAAGTATGTTGTATTTTGTCAAATGCTTTTTGTGCATCTATTGAGATGGTTATATGATTTTTATCGTTCATTCTAATATTGTGGTGTACCACATTTATTGACTTGCGTATGTTGAATCATCCTTGCATCTCAGGGACAATTCCCACTTGATCATGATGTATGATTATTTCAATGTGCTGTTGTGTTCAGTTTGCTAACATTTTATAGAGAATTTTTACATCTATATTCATCAGGGGTATTAGTCTGTGATCTTCTTTTAGTGTCTTTATCTGGCTTTGGTGTCAGGACAATGCTGGCCTCATAAAATGAGTTTGGAAATATTCTCTTCATTTTTTGGAAAAGTTTGAGAGCATTTGGCATTAATTCTTCTCTAAATGTTTGGTAGTATTCACCGGTGAAACCATCTGGTCCTGGGTTTCTCTGTATTTTGGGGGTTTTGATTACTGATTCAAGCTCTTCACTCATAACTAGTCTGTTCAGATTTCTGTTACTCAGTATCGGTTGTTTCTCGGAATGTGTCCATTTCTTTTAGGTTATGCAGTTTCTTGGTGTAAATTGTTCATAGTAGTCTTACATGATCCTTTGTATTTCTGTGATAGCAGTTGTAATGTCTGTCTTTCATTTCTGATTTTGAGTTCTCTTTTTTTTTTCCTGAGTTAGCCTAGCTAAAGGTTTGTCAATTTTATCTTTTCAAAAACTGGCCTTGGGCTGATCACAGTAATCACTAATCTGTTTGTATCAATACAAATAATAAAATACATATTTGATGAAAATTTAAGTTACTTGTCATGTACTTAGGCAAGAATTTCACAGAGTAACATTTCTAGTCATTTAATGTCATGATATCTATTTCATCTTTTATTTCCGATGAATAGGAAAAGACCAACCTATTAAGAATTGTGATTGTTTTTTTGTTTGTTTAGACTTACAGAGGAACTTGTACAACTTTCCTCTGTAATCATTCCATTAACGTTTCCCTTAGTTTTTAATATTAATTACACAATATTTTAATTACACAATTGTGTAATATTTTAATTGTAAAATTGTAATTGTGTAATATTTTAATTATACAATTAATATACTGTTAATGATTCCTTATTAAAAACTAAGACATATACAGGGTAAAGACAGTCTCTCCTGGCCTCCTCCCACTACCCTTGTCATTCTTCTTTCCTCCCCAGAGATAATCATTCTTAAGCTTGTGTGCCCTTCCAAAATTTTTCCTATATTTACATTATATATACTTGTACCTATACATGCATAGGCAGATTGATGTTTGTTAAAGTATTTATTTATCTAAACCAAATCAGATAATGTGAAGCTTATACTTTACATTAGATGATTTCAAGCCATGACTTTTTTTTTTCTCGTAAAAAGTCATTCTTTAAGGCTTATAGAAAGGCATTCTTCAAGGCTATTTTCTTTTTTCTTTCTTTTACCCAGTGTCTTAGTCAGCTCAAGCTGTCATAACGAAATAGCATAGACTGGGTGGCTTCAACAATAGAAATTTATTAGTTCTGTCACCTGAAGTTGGAAGTCAGGTGCCAGTGTGGCTGGGTTCTGGTGAAAGCCCTCTTCCTGGCTTGCAGACAGCCGCCTTCTCCTTGTGCCCTCACAGGGCTGGGGGAGAGAAAGAACAAATTCTATGGGGTCCCTTTCTCATAAGGGCACTAATCCTATCATAAAGACCCACCCTCATGAGGGCATCAAAATCTAATTATCTCCCAAAGGCCCTATCGACAAATACCATCACATTGGGGGTAAAGGCTTTAACATATGAGAGACACAAACGTTCAGTCCATAACACCCAGACTATGCCACTTCTTTTAATTAGTAATGTGAATAAAGGTGCCGACTTTTTTTTTTTTAAACATCTTTATTGGTAGGTGCTGACATTTTAAAAATGACTAAACCAAAGGGAAAATAAATACTTATTTAGGAGTTCAGATAATCTTATCAGAGTACAAAGATGGGGCTGAAAATGAAGATAAATTCAAAAGGGATAAAGGTCTAAAATTCCATTAAGCAAAAAAAAAAAAAAAAATTCAGTTGTATGAATATAGGATGGGTAAAGCTTGAATTTGACAGCAATTAACATGAGAAGTATCTGGTGATGTTGACAATGACTAACTGATGTGATGTGTGAATGCAGTTTTCTGATACTTTAATAGAAATATAATATCCTGATCAAGAGAGGCCATCAGTCTCTGCATTCTTCCCTTAGTAGGCTACTTTCAGAATACTGTATTCAGATATAGCAAATATAAGGAAAAATACAACCAAACCAGTGATTGTTTCTGTTTGCGCAACGTGGATACTGTCTAATGGGTTTGTGGAGACAGTTAATTACTAAAGTGCCTGTGAAATGCATGGTGGCGACATAACTAGAATACAGCAAGTTTGAACTTCATAGAGTAGAATATGCAATAAAATACTTGGTAGCTTTATAGAAAGTAAGCAAGAACTTGGTACTTTTATGATAAGGTATTAATTTTTTTATGTGCCTTTGATTATAATTGAAACAAATTTCAAGAGACAGTGGTCTAAATCATTCCAATCCAAGCATGGTCGCATGCACACCTGGGAGCTTGGTAGGAATGCAGACTCTCAGGCCCCATCCTAGGCCAGCTGAACGAAAACCAGCACTTTCACAAGATCCCCAGGTGATCCACATGATCATTAGAGCTTAAGAGCATGAAAACTTTCAGTTGTGTTCAATGAAAGATTTAAAAAGCTATGAAAATGTCTCCAAACTTCTTTTTATACCCTCTTAAAGAGTGATGCAATACTTCAGGTAGAGTGAAAATGAAGTATGATAATAATAGTGATGGCTTATGTGACTATTGCATTGTCCTTCTAGGCAATTCTATCATTCTTACATTTTCATATTTTTTTTTAGCACAGATTGAAATGATTGCGTATTTGTGAGATAATTCCTAGGATGATTAAATAGCAAATGTTTTAAGATACAGAAAAAATAAGATCACTAAGATCCCACAGTGTACCTTAGATTTATAGGACTCCGTTGAACTCGTATTTTAATTGCAAAATAGAATGAGTTTTATTCTACTTTAAAAATATACAAATTTTTTGTTTTTTGGAAGAAAGAATCTTCTGGGGAAAAAAACCCTCAAAGAATAAAATTCGGTCCAGTAGACCCTGATGATATACCAAGTGTTAAGGATCTTTCAAAATATACTGGAAACCAGATCGTATATACGAAAATGTAGCTAAGAATGCGAAGTGATATGAAATAAGTATCAGGTGAGTACTGTGAAGGTTTAGAAGAATGAGAGTTTTGTCAACACATTCATTAAGCATTAAGTGCCCATGAGATGCCAGACATTGTTCTTGGAATTGGGATAAAATGGCCTGTTGGAGCTGATGTTTTGGTGGCGGGCCCAGACAGTAACCAGCCAGTGAATGTTTGTATAATGCTAAGTGTTACAAAGGAAATACAGAGCCGGTGAGGGGATGGAGACAGATCAGGACCCCACAGAGCAGGGGCTTTCCTCCTCGTCAGTAATTAGGGGAACATGGAAGGAGTCGCCATTCGACCGGACACTGAATGAAATGAGAAAGAGCCGTGTGGGGTGAAATGGCCCATAAACAAAACGGCAGCAAGATTTTCTGCTCTAAAGACCTTTCATCTCCTTAATTGAGTGAAACTGCCTACAGCCTCAGGGTTATCACCCAGGATGCAAATACCATCAACCCCTGCTTTCTTCATCAGCTTGGTGTCCCGAAATACGTCCCAGCACAAGCAGCAGCGGGAGCTCCACAAAGAGCCCGTCGGTCCAGCTCAGACACCTTTCCCCCATGTGGTGTGAAAACACTGGTCACTTGTTACCAGACTTAGTTCAAGTTAAACACAACAGATCCACTCTTTTTTAAAAATATTTTATTTATTTATTTATTTTGGCTGCGTTGGGTCTTGGTTGCTGTGTGCGGGCTTTCTCTAGTTGTGACGAGCGGGGGCTACTCTTCGTTGCGGTGCGCGGGCTTCTCACTGTGGTGGCTTCTCTTGTTGTGGAGCACGGGCTCTAGGCGCGCGGGCTTCAGTAGTTGTGGCTCGCGGGCTCTAGAGCGCAGGCTCAGTAGTTGTGGCGCATGGGCTTAGTTGCTCTGCAGCATGTGGGATCTTCCCGGACCAGGGCTCGAACCCGTGTCCCCTGCATTGGCAGGCGGAGTGGAGTCTTAACCACTGCGCCACCAGGGAAGTCCCCAGGTCCACTCTTGAGCTCAGTCTGTTTCCACCTCTGTAAATTGGGGGAAATACCTAACTTGCATGGCTATTGTGAAAATTTTAGCTAATATACATCAAATACCTGGCATATATTAAGTGTTTGAAAAACAGGAGCTATTATTATTACTACTCACCATTGTGGTTATTAGTTCATTTATATCTACCTTAATATGTGGCAATCAAATTACAAATGTTCCCCCAGATTCTTCATCAGCTGACTTAGTTTCAGTCTCATTATTTGTTCTATGGAGTAATTTTTATAACGATTTAGAGTTCCCATAAACGAATAAGAGTTCCCTACCTCGTGCCTCCCCTCAGCCTACCATAGTCAGCTGCTCCCTCCAGGGTATGGTAGTGGAAGGTAGGTGTTGAGTGGGTGGGCCTCTTCAGGGCAGTTTGGGGGGATCAGTGTAAAATATGCGTGAGTGACATTGTGGGAACTCAGCTGCATGAAAGGCGAAGATTTTATCACGTCTGCTTTCAGCCTCCTCCAAACCTCCCAGAATCGTTCACAAATGTGAACACATTTCCATTCTTCAGACACATGGGCGACTGGCTGGGAGCAATCCCTCAGGGGCCTGCAAAAGGGGTTTCAGTGTTTGACAGCCATCCCGAGCCCGGGGAACAGGAGAGAGGCCTCACTGTGGGACGGGGCTCTAGTCTGTCCCTCGCCCCTGAGATTTTCAGAGTCATGTCTGGTTAACCTGAGCTGTCAGATCCCATTTCCTGACCTGCTGTCATCGAACACTTCAGATTTAGTTTTCTCTGAAATATTAAAAAAAAAAAAAAAAAAAAAGTAAAGATTTGGATACTGTGTCTTCTTCCAACTTAACACTCTGTTTCATAAACTTAATGGCTTTTGCTCATTTTAAAAAGCAGTGAGGGAAGGGGGCTGGTCATGGAAAATAGGTAACTATTCTGACTGAATAAGTTTACTTAAAATGTCGTGTAAAACTACGTCAACAAAATAGGACCAACCCAAGAGCTAGAATCATTGGATTTTTATACAACATAATGCCCGTGATAAATACTAAAAACCATAACTGCCTAAAACAACACTGAAGGAATGTGAAGAAGGGATGAGTGAAGGAGGGAGGAAAGAGGAAGAAGGGGAGGGGAGGGGGAGGGAAGGTGAGAAGAGGAACAAGGAACATGAAGAAGGAAAGGACGGGGGAGAAGGAAGGGAAGAGAGGAACCCGGCATCTGGTTTAGAGAGCACTTAGAGACCAGGGGACGCACAGGCAGTGCTCTGGTGGCAGGTTTATTTCTGCCTTGCTTCCTGGCTCGGCTTCTGTGGAACGGCCCTGAGTCATGGTGATAGCGATTCTCATCCGATTGCAAGATGGCCTTTGCAGAGGAAAGTCTGAGCCGTCAAGGTGTTCAGGCTGGGGCAGTGCCCGCAGCAATCAGAGTTCACACCTTCAAGAACAGACCAGGAAGTGGCCTCCTGTTGGAGATGCCCCTGATTTATGTTGAGTCTCAGTCATCACCGTGGTGGCCAAAAATTAGGTGTGCCCCTCACGTCTCTCCTGTGTCCCAGGTACTCTCAGAACATGGTAGCAGAGGCAGGAGGGCATGGTGATCAGTCCGCCTGTGCTGAGAGATGCATGTCACGTGGCTGGGAGGACCATCTCACCTTTTCATAAGAAGTCAGCTCAGTGGGTCTGCCTCTGATGGGTCCCCGCTACCTCCAAGTGGTGTTCCTTCTGGCCGTAGAACAAGGGGCAGACGCAGGACATCACTGGGTGGTACACAGCACTGCTTCTGGGGTGGGACTCGCAGGGTGTGGGAGGTGATGGTGGCAGTTGCAGTGGACGTGATGAGGTGGGTGGAGGTTAGCTTGCTCTGGGCTAGGGCTCTTTGATCAGAAAGATACATTTTTTTTTTCTAATTTATTTATTTTTGGCTGCGTTGGGTCTTCGTTGCTGGGCGCGGGCTTTCTCTAGTTGCAGCGAGCAGGGTCTTCTCTTTGTTGTGGAGCACGGGCTCTAGGCGCATGGGGCTTCAGTAGTTGTGGCACGTGGGCTCAGTAGTTGGGGCTCATGGGCTCTAGAGCTCAGAGTCAGTAGTTGGGGCGCACGGGCTTAGTTGCTCCGCGGCATGTGGGATCTTCCCGGACCAGGGCTTGAACCCATGTCCCCTGCATTGGCAGGCACATTCTTAACCACTGCGCCACCAGGGAAGCCCAGAAAGATACATTTCTGATGCTCTTTATTCCTTTCCGTAAATGCTACTTTCCATATGGAACCATTTCCCTCTAGATTGTTCCTTAAAGAACATCTTGAGCATACCTTGCGGTGCAGTTCTGATACTACAGATTCTCTCACTTATGTGTGTATGAAAATGTCCTTATTTCACTCTCATATTTGAAGGATATTCTGCTCCTCTCCTCTGCAGTCCCCAGGCAACCACTGATTTTCTATCACATAGATAACTTTTTACATGAAAGGCCAGAAAATAAATGGGAACAGAGTGTGTATTCTTTTTGTTTGGTCTAGCTTTACCGCAACATCATAATTTTGAGATTCATCCATGTTGCGTGTGCATCAGTAGTTCATTCCTTTATGTTGCTGAGTAGTGTTTCATTGTGTGGTTATATCACAGTTTGTTTACCCATTCACCTGCCCTGAGTATTTGTATATGAGTCTCTGCATGGATACGTGCTTTTTTTTTCTTTTGGGTGGCCTAGAAGTGGCATGCTGGATCATATGGTAGGTGACTATTTATGTTTTTACCAAACTGCTAAACCGTTTTCCAGTGTGGTTGTACCATCTTACATTCTCATCATCTGTGGTCGGCAGTCAGCGATACACCTTTAAATAAGGCCCTACCTGCTCCCAATCTTCCCATGCTTCATCTGTTGCTATACACAGGCACAAATTGAATTCAAAGTCATGGAACATGGGCTTTATTACACGGGCAAGGAGAAATCGCTAAAGTTGTTTTGGATGTGAGCTCAGAGAATTATTCTTTGGCAGAGAATTCTGTGGCCTGGGGAACTTGGAACACAGTCCGGAGGGGGAAGCTATGGCCACGGGCAGGCGTTTCCCTGGCTGAGAGGATTCTTTTCCTGTGTGGAGGGGAATAGCCAAAGGGTGACCAGAGTGGGGCCCTCTAAAGTGTGGGGTGCAAGGGCGGCAGCCGTCTTACCCAGGTCTAAGGGCAGAACTATTCCCCTCTCCTAATCCAAATTCTAACCATCTTTAAAAACCCACCTTAGGTCCTCACTCGCATGGTATCTTCCGTCACTGGCCGCTCTGTGTATCTCCTCCTCCTCAGCTGTTGGGTGTCTGCCCTTCTCCGTGTCTCACCAGTTTGTCTGTAAGCTCTTGAGGCAAGCACTCTATCCTTTTTTTCTTCATGTGTCTGACAAAGTATTATGTACATAATAGCTGTTCAGAAATGTGGGTTGAATGAATGAAGTGCTGCTGGTAGTTGGTTTTTCTCAGCTCCTAGGGGTCACCTGAGAGAGTGTCCAGCACGCTTCAGCGTTTACCGTACGTAGGACCCAGGGTACGACTGGGAGCTCGTTACCCACACTCTGCTCTCATCCTTTGCTAACAGTTCATCCTTAGTTGGCTGACGCTACCCCAACTCTGTACTTTCTCTTACCTTATACTGACCCAGGGTGAGCTCTGATTTGTTCTTCTGATGTCCTCTCATCATTGTCTCTTTAGACTACATCCTCACTAACTGTATTAAATAACCCAGAACCAAAGAGGTAATTGTTTTCAGGTTTCTGACCTTCCCAGCCTTGGCTTTATTTCTGTCAGATAGGTCACTAGAGACCCTGGCCATAAGCATTTCCCAAGTGAGTCATGTCTCTGTATATTTGCTGATCCTTCCCTCCTTCTCCATCTAGGCGACGTCCTAGAGTCTTTCAAAACTCAGCAAAGCAGCAGCTCTTCCTGGAAGGCTTCTCTCTTTAAGAGATTTCCATGATATCTCCTGTCTTTTCTTTTGTTTCAGGTGTACAGTATAATGATTTGGTAATTGTGTATGTTGCAAAATGAGCACCGCAATAAGTCTAGTTAGTATCCATCACCTCACAGTTACAATTTGTTTCTTGTGATGAGAACTTTTTAGATCTACTCTCTTAGCAACTTTCAAATGTGCAATACAGTGTTATCATCTGTAGTCACCATGCTGCACATTGCATCCCCCTGACTTAATTTTTTTTATAACTGAATTTGTACCTTTTGACCCCCTTCACCCGTTTCTCCTATCCCCCAGCCCCTACCTCTGGCAACCACCAATCTGTTCTCTGTATCTATGAGTTTGGTTTTTTTGTTTTGTTTCTTTTAAAGTCCATACATAAGTGAGATCATACAGTATTTGTTTTTCTCTTACTTATTTATTCACTTAGCGTAATGCCCTCAAGGTCCATCCATATTGTCGCAAATAGCAGGATTTCCTTCTTTTTGTGGCTGAATAATACTTCCTTTCTCTTGCTTCTTACAGCACATCCCCGTAAACCCCTCTCATCCTCCTTAAAAAACTGGTCCGTAATTACTGACTACTTGCCTGTTACCCTATCTAAAGATAAGGACCATGCCTCATTTGACTTCGTGTTTCAGCATCTAACACGGTGCTGGTACATAGTAATGTCCAGAAAATCAGTTAATGAATCAGTAAATTAATGACTGAAAGAATTCATTCGTATTCATCTTTCATTCTCTTATTTTCTCTTCATGTCTTCCCCTCTTAACTTTTGTTTCTGTTTTTCTCCACTGTGACTAAATTTCTGCAAGATAATAGAAATAATATGAGCTTTGTGACCTTTAGAGTTTTCTTAGCTCGACAGATGTTGGAAGATGGATTTTGAACCCTAGCAAACAAATTGGAAAAGTTTAAATGTTGTGGGTAGATGTGGCAATGAAGATTTTATTGGTGTCTGTCATGAGGGTGGGAACATCAGTGAGGTTAACATTCTCTGCTCAGGAATGAGGTGTCTCTGGACAGATCTGCCCTATTCTAACGGCAACACAAATAAAATTCTGTCACACTGAGATGTTAGGTAGTTGGCCTTTATCCAATCTGGAGGTCTCCCAAGATGTCCATTATGGAAACCAAAGGTAAAGACACTGTTTAAAACCTTCCAAACTTGGTTTAGCCCAGATACTTTTCATAGGGATATGACGAAATAATAAAGGTCCTAATACACTGGTCAGCAAGTCGTGGGTGCTAATAAATGCTAGGCTTTCGTCGTTATCCTCCTTCCCGAGCTTCCTAAGGTTCCCAGAGACCTGTTTCCTTGACATTTCTCTTCGGATCAATGACATGAATAAGGGACAGATGCAAACTGTACGTGCCAATCACCAACGTGCACATCTTCTTTACAGATGGCAGAAACTCAATTCTCCTCTTCTGCACCTATGTTTTCTTTGAGAATAAGATGCTTTTGACTGCACTCCAGCTATTGATTATGGAGAATATTCTGTACAGACTTCCTGAGGGCCGTCCAGGAAACTCACACGTAGTCAGGGACCGGTCCATTCGCCCAAAATCCTCCTCACAGATCCCTTTCCTAAGAGCACTGTGCAGTGATCCATCTTTTCCTACCTTTGCTTGAGGGAGGGGCTCTAGACCTTAGCAGCAGGGGTAGGGAACACCTGAGCAGGTATTTTGAGAGGTATAGTGTCAGACCAGCGTGAAGAGGAGCCAAGTCAAGAGCCAGCAGCCAGTTTATCAGCATTAAGATTCTTGGTAGAAACTCTCCAGTCCCAACCTGAATCCAGTTGAAGTGGTGGTAGTTAATCTGGGATACCCTAGTGATGCTCTCTACTGTAACATTAAATAGATGCTAATGTACTGAAAATGTTTTGAAAACAAACAAAACATAAAGGTAATGGGAAAAATAGCTATAGTGCTTCATTTCCTTACTAGAAAAACGTGTCTTTGTGGCTTTACATTCAGCTTTGTGAAATACAATTCAGCGGAATTTTCATTTAATAATTATGTAATGCAAGTGTAGACTTCCCCTATTGCTTGCACACAACCCCTGTTCATTGCAGCAATAGAAGTTGCTTACGGAAAAGCTTACACCTCTAAAAGCATTGTCAAGGGAAATGGGATGGTCAGTAACCCTTCAGTGTCTAAAGGTACCAAACCTGTCTTCCAGGACTCCTCTTGCCTAAGAAAATGAAAGAGGAATTGTTTCCTTCCAAATCCTTACAAGCTTGTGAAGGTGAGGCTGCATTTACTGGTCCACTTTCCTTAAGTCTCTGCAGTCAAGAGTCCTCAAGGCCAGGACCCTTGGAGAGTCTGTCAACCTCATCTTGTTGGCAGTGGTTCATTTTGAGAGATTCCAGAAACACCCACTTAAATCATTTTTTCTTTGTCTTTTCAGGAGCATCTAAAGGCCTTTGATGATGAAATCAATGCCTTTTTGGACAATATGTTTGGACCTCGGGGTGAGTGAGCTGCTTGAGAACTTAATGTGGAAGGAACCCGGTTTAGTTAGAGAAGAGGATGCTGTCCTTTCTGGTGTCTTGAAAATGGTACTTGGCATGGAGGGACTTACCCGCCCTCACCTTCGATGTCCTCCTCCCAGAACATGCAGAGGCGCCCTGCCTCCTGCTCAGCCTCTCCTGGGATTCAAGCTCCGGGAGCAGGAACAGAGTGCCGTGTGCTCCTTGCCCCTGGCCGCCACGGTGGCGGTACCCTTCCTTCCAGGTCTGCTGCTTCCTCTCCCCCCTGCCGCCCATCCTCCTCCCACTTCCTCACGTGCACAGTCACACGCAGTCCTTCTGCCCTTACCCGTCCTGGCCCGCTCCCTCTAAAGATGTGTGGGCTTCGTCTGCCCAGGGCCACGGGGTGGGGCTCCTCAGCTCCGCCATCCGAGTGTCCCGACGGTTCCTCCATCACCGGTCACTCAGGCCACTGCAGGGCGTCCTCATGCGTCTGCTCCTTTCTCATCGTCTATTAAGCGCCAGCTGCAATGATACTTTAGAAGCCTAAATCGTAGAATGCGGTACTCTAGCTTAGCACTCACCAGCCCCTTCCGGCGTTCTCAGGATGAAAACCTAGTTCCTCATCGTGGACCGCGCAGCTGCCTCCCCGACACCAGTGCTGCTCTAGACATCTCTTTTTTTTTTTTAGGCAGAATAGTTCTTTATTTATTTTATTTTTTTAATTTTTGGCTGTGTTGGGTCTTCGTTTCTGTGCAAGGGCTTCCTCTAGTTGCGGCGAGCGGGGGCCACTCTTCATCACGGTGCGTGGGCCTCTCACTATCGCGGCTTCTCTCGTTGCGGAGCACGGGCTCCAGACGCGCAGGCTCAGTAGTTGTGGCTTACGGGCCCAGTTGCTCCGCGGCATGTGGGATCTTCCCAGACCAGGGCTCGAACCCGTGTCCCCTGCATTGGCAGGCAGACTCTCAGCCACTGCGCCACCAGGGAAGCCCTAGACGTCTCTCGTTTCCTCGACATGTAAAAGTCGTTCAGATGCTGTTCCTCCCGCTGAGTCCTCCCCCTCCCCAGTGTAGTCAGCTCCTCCGCATATGTCAGGTGCCGGCTTGAACGTTACCTTCTCCGATAGGCTCTCCCTGACCAGGATGGCAGAGATTTGCCCTCGAGAGTGGCAAATCGAAAGCCTCTCATTATGCTGTACTTCAGCCTCTGTTGATTTCCTTCATACGCTTTATTCATAGCTCTTTCTCCCATGAGGGCAGGATCCGTGACTGTTATCTCCAAGGTGTATCACAGTTCTAGGAACCTATGAGACACTGTATTTTGCAAATAAATGAATAAATTTTCAACAGCATGTTTTGTTTCCCTTGAGCCTTGCTGGTTCACAAAGCTGGAAAGTCTACAGGTTCTCTCCTCAGCATTATTGGGTGGGAGGAGGCGGGAAGTGAGGAGGTCTTCCTGTTTCTCAGAATCTTAAAACAGAATCACACAGAGATGACTTAGACCGCTCTCCAGTTTCCATACAGGCTCCATAAACTATCCTGTGTGAATGACTATTGATATAGTTTTAGTGAAACGATACTGATTGTACAGAGCTTTAAAATATATGTATATTTTTTCACATTGCCTTTGGTTTTCGTTTTGTTTTGTTTTCCATTTTATCCTTGTGATGATCCTACAGGCAGGGTGGGACCTGTGGCTCGTAACCTGCTTTGTTTGACGTGTTCTCTGCTGTACCATTGTAGCGGGTAGTGTCGAGGGCGTGATGCTCTAACAGGCATGCGGGGCTTCTGGGTGACCGGCTTTCTGCGTGACATTTGCACTAGAGCCATCAGTGTCTCTGAGCCAAGGTCACACTGAACTTTGCCATTGGTAAGGTCACTGTGACCTGGGATTATTTATTATTTCTGTGGACGGGGATTAATTAAGGATAGGATTGCAGTTGTTTGCTCAGCGGTGGTCATTTTTGTGGCAGTTTCCTTTGTAGCAAGGAGGTTGTGAGATTGACAGTTGACAGCTGGATCAGGTGACCTCCACAGTGACAGGGAGTCTAGCCTCCAGGCCATCAAGTGCCCACTTCCCCTTTGAGGGGTGGCCCAAACTTAAGTTGTCTGGCAGGCCCCTGGCTAAACCCACAGGTGTCCCCAAGCCTTTTCTGACTTTACCTACACCACGTTGGTACCATCAGGGGAGACAGTTCTAGGCAAATACGTGACCCAGATGCAGAGCTAACATCTCAAGCCCCAAAGATAATAAATGATATAAGTATCTGCTCCCATCTTTTGGTTGGAACAGTTACGGTCTTCCCCAACAGCGGCGGCAAACATTTACAGGGCCGGGACAAAAGAAAATGCCAGCCTCAGGCGCTGTGTTAGCTAAACGTGCTTGACTCAGTGTGTCGATTGATACGCATTTAATGACTGCTCCCGTCAACTCTGCACTAAGTGGCGATAAGTTACGAGTGAGACGGAGTAGAAACATAAGACGTAGTCGGGTCTCACGGAGCGTGCACTGTGGCTGGGAGGTAGAACCGTCACCTCTGAGGCAGTCGGAGAGCAAGGAGGTAGACCATGCGTGCTCGTTTCTGGGGCTGTTGTAGCAAAAGCCCACAGACTGTACGGCTGGAAACAGCAGCAGTTTATTCTCCCACGGCTCCGGAAGTCAGGGTGTCGGCAGGGCCCTGCTCCCTCTGCGCTGCAGAGAAGCCCGTTCACGCCTCGGCCCTCGCTGCTTTCTGCTGTTGCCTTGTGGCTGCGTGGCTCCGCCTCTGTCTCCACGTGGCCTCCCCTCCTGGAGAGCCAGTCTGCCCTCCTTGCCAGGACGGACACTGGTCACGGAGCAGCGCCCGCCCTAATCCACCAAGACCTCATCTTAACCGGCTTACGTCTGCAAAGGCCCTATTTCCAACTAAGGTTGTATTCACAGGTACCAGGAGTTAGGACGTGAACACATCTTTCTGGGGGACACAGTTCAACCCCTAATACCATTAACAAGAGGCAGGGTAGCAGTTTAGTTCAAGTTATTTAACTTCTTTTACCCAATTTTTCTCGATCATAAAGTGGAGATAGTACCACCTATGTGATGGATTTATCTATCACCTCGCCTGTGGTGATGGCATCACAGGGGTTTGCAGATGTCCAGACTCAGCAAATTGTACACAGTAAATATGTGCAGGACTTTATCAACTGCACCTCCATAAAGCTGTTAAAAGTAATATCACCTATATCATTAGCTTGTTTTGAGAATTTTAAAGAAGTTAATGTATATACAAGGCTTTAGGACTGTGTGTGGTACAAAATCAGTGCTCATTAAATGTTAATTATAATAACAGTATGATAGCCATGACAACATGTAAAATGTAAAATAACTGTTTTGTCATGCAGATGACGAGCTGTAGTTAGGAAAGAGCCGTGGGAATTGGCTTCCTAGAGGCCAGGACCTCGATCTGGGGGTTGAAGGACACGGAGGCTTTAGGCCACGTGGCACGTAGGATGTGGAGGGGACGTTAGGAAGTGGCACAGCGCACGAAATTTATGACGGATAATTGTGAGCCAGTTGTGCAAAAGGTAATATCTGTTAGTTGCGTGAATGCTCCTCTCTCACCTTTTTATCTGTCAGAATAAGGAGAAGTTTACAGAAGTGGTGGGACAGAGCTTGAGAAGGCACTTTGCTCACAGAAATGGTGCTCTGTAGGATGGGGGGTGTAGAGAAGCTGGGGGTAGATGGGGTGGCAGGGAGCAGAGAGGGGAACTGGGACCGTGGGGGCCAGAGGGATCAGGAAGAGGGAGAAACCAGTTCCTACAGCTCTGTTTACAGAGATCAAAAGCAGCATGCAGTTGTCGTAATTCTGGGCCAAGTCATTTTCTCTGTTTAAGCCACAAAAAGGAGCAGAGAACAAAAATCGTTTTGTGCCTACAGTTATTTTCTAATTGCTGTATTATAGATCTATTATGTGTGTTTTATTTAGGTTTTAAAATTTTAAAACCTAGATGAACAGAGGGGGACACCTCTGTCCAGGTTCTTGCCGCCTGGCTCTTTGTACTTTTGGTCCACGATCGGGTTTGGGTCCTCGGTTGGATTTTCTGCGCTCGCTTCTGAGTCCTCAGCTCCAGGGCTCTGCCTCTACCGCCTGCAGCTTCTCCTGCTGGTCCTCCTGGAATCCCACTGCTCTGTTTGGCTCAGCCAAGCGCTCAGCCGTGCCTGGTTTACGCACAGTGATCTTAAGCCAATTCCAGGGAGCGTGGGTTCCAGGAATTAGGACACACTCTCATTGTGTCTGCTCTCCTGCCAACCCAAAGCTTCTCCACGGGAGGCAGCAGAACGGTAAAATGGACGGGAGTCGGGCGTGAATTCCCAGCCACTGGAGCGCCTTCTGCAAATGCGGATGCTTTCGGAGCTGTTCTTACATCCATAAAATGGCATAATACTTAATATTTATTGAGTTAGAGTAACTACGGTAACTGTTCCGAAGTTAGACATTCAAGAACTGTGACTTCCCACCTTTATTACTTGTCCCTGTCACTCAGCGTTCAACTTAAGCTCTGTTTGCTCCACGGACCCCTCCTTAACTATTCCAGCCCCCACCGGTTTCTTCTTCCGAACTATAACCCAGACCCAGCTTGCTTACGCTGTGGCCTGCAGTTCCCTGACGAACTTGGGTGAGCAAATACAGCGCACGTGACGGCGTCTCCCAAATGAGCGCGCGGGGTGCCCTCGGGATTCTCACTGTGTGTTTCTTTGCAGATTCTCGAGTCAGAGGGTGGTTCATGTTGGACTCCTACCTTCCTACCTTTTCTCTCACTGTCTTGTACCTGCTTTGCATATGGCTGGGCAACAAATACATGAGGAGCAGAGCTGCTCTTTCCCTCAGGGGCATCCTCACCTTGTACAATCTTGGAATCACACTTCTCTCCGCATACATGCTGGCAGAGGTAAGTGTTTGTGTAGCTAAAGCTGGAGAACAGTGACCGAGTGATTTTTAGAAGCAATTACATCTGGCATTCTAGAACTATCCACGGTTGCTATCAGTACTGTTCTTTAACATCTCAAGAACCTGTTCCAGTATCTGATGTTATTCCTTCCAAAAGTCCTAGAAGTCTTTGTTTCTAACTTGAATTTTTTTTATCCCAATTTAGACCTATTTCTTTAGTCCTTAGTCTTTCATTGTAATTTAAAATCACAATTTAGGTCTGAATGGGCCTTTAAAGATCATATATAGTTTTCTTTAGGTCTGAATGGGCCTTTAAAGATCATATATAGTTTTCTTCTTTTATAGATTATGATACTGAGGCTTAGAAAAGTTAACCTGATTTGCCTGAGAATAGACAGCTATTGAGTAACAGTGTTTTTTCAGTTAAATATCAAATGCAGTTAGTTTGACCGAAATGCAAATATACGTTCCCTTAAAGGATACTCCTCCCATCTTTGGGTCACTGTGTATCCTCAGGACTGACTTCCAGAGGCCTGGGGTGACATTCCGGCTCGGCTATGGCTCCCCACATTACATCATGTCTTCCCTGCTCCTTTATAACCTGCCAAACCTAAGTAATTTCACAAGAAAAAGAACAAGTAATGATTGCCCTGCCTATTACAACCAAAGGTTATCTTACTATAATACAAGAGAAAATCGAAAAGTGTTAAATAAATGTGCTTGAGAGAGAGAACTAAAACAGAACAATCTTTTTGGGGAAAAGTTAGGATAAACTCATTCATATAAATTATAAATGGCTGACAGTGGCATAGGTATAGCTGTCTTCCTGGTGTCCTTGGCTTCTAAACGAAAATAAATTCTTGCCTAAAATACAGGCCATCTCACCCATAGAGTTTAATCTGTACATTAGTCTAATATGCACCATTCTAATAATGGTTAATAACCATTATCTAAAATGACTGTCATGAAACTCTAATTATGGAATTTTAGGCCTCAGAGTGCAGGAGACAGAATCTGGGGTCAGGAAAGCCATGCTGACAGCTCTAAAATCATGTCACATAGGTGCTCCCTAATTTACCTGACTCTAAAAGGGGAATTTCTATTTTAGGTTTCTCTGGGTAGATTTTAGTTCACTAGATAAGCTTGCAAGATAGTAATTTACGGAGTTAGTTTCTCCCTGTATGACAGAGGGAGAGTTACTCTTCCTTGGGTGGTTCTCAGAAGTGGCAGCTGCATCAGGAGAAGCCGGCCTGACCATCTGTCTGCATTGGAGGCTCTAATCCCTCCTGGAAGCCACGGTGCAGTGGAGGCAGAAGACCCACATTCAGGTGTCAGCCTCTCACTTTCTCTGCGACTTTGGAGGAGTTACTTAGGCTCTCTGAACCTCAGGCAGCTTCGCTTTCAAATGGAGATACGATGTCTGTCCTACTCCACTCCCTCGTGAGTGTAAGGATGAATCCGTTCTGTTCAGCCTGCATTCAGCGAGCAGCTGCTCGGGGCAGCGCAGGGGCCACAGAGGTGTTCAGACGCGGTGTCTGTACTTGAGGAGTTCGCGGACTAGTGCGCGTAGCAGTCAGTCCCCGCGGAAGGGCCTCGTCAGTCTCCGGGTGAGCATCAGCCGCCGTCAGCAGGGGCGATGGTTCAGCGTTTGAACAGCTAGGCACATGGTTTGTCTTTTTTAGGGAGAACGTCTGCATGGAGCTCATTCTCCACTACGAGTTTTAACTCTGGCTTGTCCAGTGGTTCTCTTTTCACAGTCTTCCGTCTCTTGGTTCCAAATCACTGCTGTTGGTTGATTGCCTCCTAGTCTCCCAACAGCAACTGCTTTCAGGGCATAAGGTCTTCTCTCTGACGCTATGGGGTATGTTTGGTAGACTCTACTCAAAGGATAGCTTACCTTAACCTTGCTAACTTGTTACGTCCAGGCCAGATGTTTGCTTAGGCCAGAAAGCGACACTAAAATTACTAACACTCTTCCAACAAATGTGTTGAGTTCCTGCACTGTGTCAGATTGTGTTCTAGGCTCTGGAGCACAGCCTCTGCATGTGCGAGAAGGAGCGAGGGGCGGGGCGGGGCGGCCTCTCTGAGGAAGTGATGTTTGAGCTGAGGCTGGGTGATGAGAGCAAGCCCTGCATCCAGAGCTCCGGGGAGGCGCCGGCGCAGGAGGATCGGCAAGTGTGCAGGCCTTGAGGCGTTCGAGGCCCGTGAGCGGGAGCCGTGTGGCTAGGAGCTAGGACAGTGGGCAGAGGACCGATTCAAGACGAGGCAGGTTGGGGGCAGGTTACGTGGGGCCTTGTCAGGAATTTGGCTGCTCTTCTAAGTGTAATGAAAAGCCACTGGAGGATTTTAATGGGGGAGTGACAGGACCTCCCTTTTTAAATAGGTTATTCTGGGTGCTACATGGAAAATGGACTCAGAGTGAGTTGGGGGCAAGAATGGAAGCGGAGGGTCTGTTTAGGAGATGATTGCAGGGCTACAGTCAGCAGACGCCAGCGGCGTGGATTCAGGTGGTGGACGTGGGGAGTGGACCCTAATCCTATTTCGGAGCGAGTTAGTCCACACCTCCTTAAGGCTAACCCTGTTTGCCAGCCTGCTTTCCTTCTCTTCAACACGTAGGTTGGGTGGTTTCTGCCAGCCAGCCCAGCTAGGGCGTTAGGAAGGGTCCAAGGTGAGCAGCTAGAGCCTCCCGTAGCCTGATTGCTGACTTCTGCCGTTTAGTTTGTCAGATAGTCCTGCAGAGGTGCCGTGGGGGTGGGGACAGCCTGGATAGAGCTGACTAAAGCAGAATACAGCCTGTCCTCCCCCGCCTCTGTATTGTTACTACCCAAAGTTGATACTAGAGCCCCTGACTGCAAAACTACAGCCTGACCATACAGGTTTTTACAAATTAATTAATTATTTATTTATTTATTTATTTATTTATTTATTTATTTATTTATTTATGGCTGTGTTGGGTCTTCGTTTCTGTGCGAGGGCTTCCTCTAGTTGCGGCGAGCAGGGGCCACTCTTCATCGCGATGCGCGGGCCTCTCACTATCGCGGCCTCTCTTGTTGTGGAGCACAGGCTTCAGACGCGCAGGTTCAGTAACTGTGGCTCACGGGCCTAGTTGCTCCGCGGCATGTGGGATCCTCCCAGACCAGGGCTCGAACCCGTGTCCCCTGCATTGGCGGGTAGATTCTCAACCACGGCGCCACCAGGGAAGCCCCTCCATACAGGTTTTTAATCTTTTTACAAAGTTAAGTAATTTATTGTGAAAAAGGCACACAAAAACTTACATGCACTTCTAGGTATTCCTAGATCCCCTGTGGCCTGTCACGGGTTCCCCTTTGAGAACCAGCATGTAAAGCTGTGGGGTACCTGGGGGGTGACTTGATCTGTAATAGACCCCATCAGGAAAGGTCAGTCTCCTTTACTTTCACCAGATTCACTTACCCTGATAATCTGTACTTGTCATGATGTTAACTGAAAGGTGTTTTTGTTAGAAGGATAGAGAAGTCAATAAGGCTAGTAGAGCAAAGACTTGCAAAGGTTCTAGAACATTCCCAATGTTCTTAGTAGTTCATCTTTTCTTACTGTTCAGTTCATGAATATCTGTCCCTCCCTGCTCTGTTTGTGTATTGTAACAGTTCTGTACCTTTATACAGTTCTGATAAAGCAACAGAAAATTGTAGGCTTTCACATATAATATCTCATGTAAATCAAAGTCAAAGGCCTTATATTATATTCTAGAATTTTAAGTTTCTTAGTAATAGTGGGAAAGAATGGAGAAAACTTCTTCTGTAGAATTTTCCACAAAGTTCATTTTCTTTTTTTTTTTTTAAACATCTTTATTGGAGTATAATTGCTTTACAATGGTGTGTCATTTTCTTATGATGTTGTAGAAAGAATACTAGACGAGGAATTAGAAGACCTGGATCCAATCATTGTTCTACCACTATCTCTCCATATGATTGTGAGCAAATAATCCATTCATCATATAGTCATTGAGCACTTTCTCCATGCCAGTCATTGGGCAAGGAAGTGTAGATGCGAAGATGAGCAAAGAAGGAGGCGTAGACTTTATGGAGCACTTTGTTTTTTGAGCATAATGGGGAAAACAGATGTTAATCAGTTACAATCGCACAAATGTCTGGTTACCACATTGCATAAATAAAATGAAGAAAATGATTTAATGTTTCTGAGCCCTGGTTTTCACATCTGTAAAATGGTAGTAAATACATAATTCATAAAATTACTGAGATGATCAAGTAACTATTTATATATAAGCCAATGTAAAGTTTTAACATTTTAGTGTAGTTTCCTCACATTTGTTTACATTTTACTTCTACATTTTATTTATAGAACATATGATTAGATAAATTCCTTACATAAAATATTTTGGTACTCAAATGATAGCTAAATTCTGTTTTTGATGGATGTGGAGGTTAGAAGTAAATTATATTAACTAAGGATTGTAACCATTGATATCAGTTCAACAGCAAGAATTAGATCCTTTGGTATCATGTGTTTGGGGACAGGATCGAGTCAAACTCATTCTGGGAAGAACTCAATCTTGAGTAGACGCCAATCAGAAACATGAATGGGAAATTCAGTTTTCGTCCAAAGTCTCACATTGACTTTTTTTTCTCCCCTTGTTTCTTTGACAGCTTATTCTCTCCAGTTGGGAAGGAGGCTACAACTTACAGTGTCAGGACCTTACCAGTGCAGGGGAAGCCGATATCCGGGTGAGTCAACCATCTGTAACCGTTTCTCCTTCCAGATACGACGATGGAAGCTGGGGTTAGATAAGAAACGGTCTCCCGTCCTAGTAGAAGTGCTTACTTGGGGGACAGACTGAATGAACCATGGTGCATCCACGCAGTGGGTCCCTTTGCAAAGTGGGATGAGGATGACCGCTGTCCTGTTACCGAATCATCTCCAGGACGTAGCTCAGTGGAAAAGAGCAGCCCGCAGACCGTGCTTCCGGTACAGTGCCTTGTGGGCAAGAAATGATAGGAATATGTGTGTATTTGCTTATGGTTTTAAAAAGAAACAATGGCAGAATAAACCAAAAGCTAACAAAATGGTTTCCTTTTGGGGGAGGGAACAGGTCAGAGGGGATAGGGATGGAAGCTAGACTTCTCTGAACGTACCTTGTCTTATATTTCAGAACCAGTTGGTGTTTTTACATAATTATAAAACAAATTTTAAAAGATTACAAGGCAGCCTCCCCCCAGATATCTCGGAAATGAACTAAATTAATATACCCACATATTAAGTTGTGTTGACATAACCACCCAAAGAAGAATTATTTCAAGTGCCTTTAAAACAGTGTTTTGACTGCATATCCCAAGTGAGATGCATCTTAACAGCATTCAGTAACTTGGGGGGCTGCTATTATTAATAAAAATATTGGTATTGCTTGTGGTGAGACTATTATAGGTATACTTAGGGTAAGCTATATAATAATGCTATTATTACAACTAGTATTTGAAACATAGAAGAAAAGAAACTAAAACTCAGTAATTACAGATTCAAATTGGGAATAGCAGAATTAACTTTATTCTTTCTAAAAACAAATGTGTTTTTTAGCTCTGTGTACAGGAAAGGCCTAGTTAGTCTCTGACAGCCCAGCAATGATACCAAAATTGTGCTCTCTAAATGTAATCCACCAAAAGGGTTTAGGATTCTTAGAGAGTTGGCCGATTCCTGATTGGGGTGGGAAATGTATATGAGAAGAATCCAGGACACCTTGTGACAGGGCAAGGAAGCTACCCAAGACCACTAGGGTCATGACAAGAAGATGTAAGAGCCACCTTGAAGGGACTCCCACGGCTAAAGGTGGGACAGTTTGAGTATCAAAAGGAATACTGACATACTAAATTTATGAAAAACCGAGTCTAAAATGATACTAAAAAAAAAACCCTCATTGTTACCTTTTGAAGGTTGCTAGAACACCTAGAAGTTCTAGACGAAAAAATTAAAGGATGAGAATCAAACATTTATCTTGCCTTTCATATGTAAGTTTCCAAATAGCTAAAGAGGAAGAGCTCTTCTCTATAAAGAGAAAAATGCATAAGTATGAAGAGAATTTGAAAATCACCATTTTGCAGCTTCTAGTGAAGTAATGGATCCTAGACAGCGGTCATCTGTAAATGATGAAAGTAATGGGTCAAAGTTGAATGCACACTTCATAATGATTAGATTAGGCTGTTAACACCCAAACTCACTGTTGATTTTAATATCGGAAGTTAGGTACCTCTTGATGTGATTCCATAGGAAGTACCCAGAACCGTGTCTGAAGTACGGTTGACCATTGAACTACGTGGGTTTGAATCACGCTGGTCCACTTATACGCAGACTTTTTTCAGTATTAAATACTACAGTACTGTACAACCCGCAGATGCGGAGGAACCACGCTGCAGACGGCTGGCTGTAAGTTGTACACAGATTTTCGATGTGCAGAGGGTCAGCGCCCTAACCCCCGCGTTGTTCAAGGGTCAACTGTATTCTTGCCCCAAACCTTAAACCTGAATCCAGTTAAGCCTCTAACCCTTATTGCTGTTTACAGAAAATGGGGGGGTGGGGGGTACAGAAACAAGTTAAACCACACGAGGAAGAAACAGTCATCCAAATCCGTATTAGGAGTTCTGTACAACTGATCTAGTTTAAGAAAGAAAAGACATGAAAGAAAATAGGGGAGCAGGGAAAGGGAACTGTTACTGATTAGAAGAAACTTAAGACCCACATCAAATAAATGCAAGCTGGACCCTGATCCTGATTTAAACAAACCAATAAAAAGACACTTTTGAGAAAATCAGGTGGATTTGAAGGTGGACAGACTATTAGAAGATATTAAAGATTCATTAATTTTATTAAATAAGAGATAAGATAGTGTCTCACCTAATGAAACTTAAAAGCTTTTGCACAGCAAAGGAAACTATAAACAAGAGGAAAAGACACCCCTCAGAATGAGAGAAAATATTTGCAAATGAATCAAGGGACAAAGGATTAATCTCCAAAGTATATAAACAGCTCATGCAGCTCAATATTAAAAAAAAAACAACCCAATCAAATAATGGGCAGAAGACCTAAATCGACATTTCTCCAAAGAAGACATACAGATGGCCAAGAAGCACATGAAAGGCTGCTCAACATCACTAATTATTAGAGAAATGCAAATCAAAACTACAATGAGGTATCACCTCACACCAGTTAGAATGGGCATCATCAGAAAATCTACAAACAACAAATGCTGGAGAGGGTGTGGAGAAAAGGGAACCCTCTTGCACTGTTGGTGGGAATGTAAATTGATACAGCCACTATGGAGAAGAGTATGGAGGTTCCTTAAAAAACTAAAAATAGAATTACCATATGACCCAGCAATCCCACTACTGGGCATATACCCAGAGAAAACCATAATTCAGAAAGACACATGGGGGCTTCCCTGGTGGCGCAGTGGTTCAGAATCTGCCTGCCAATGCAGGGGACACGGGTTTGAGCCCTGGTCTGGGAAGATCCCACATGCTGTGGAGTGACTAGGCCCGTGAGCCACAATTGCTGAGCCTGCACGTCTGGAGCCTGTGCTCCGCAACAAGAGAGGCTGCGACAGTGAGAGGCCCGCACACTGCGATGAAGAGTGGCCCCCACTTGCCACAACTAGAGAAAGCCCTCACACAAACGAAAACCCAACACAGCCATAAATAAATAAATAAAATAAAAAATTAGAAAAAAAAGACACATGCACCCCAATGTTCATTGCAGCACTATTTACAATAGCCAGGACATGGAAGCAACCTAAATGCCCATCGACAGATGAGTGGATAAAGAAGATGTGGTACATGTATACAATGGAATATTACTCAGCCATAAAAAGGAACGAAATTGGGTCATTTGTAGAGATGTGGATGGACCTAGAGACTGTCATACAGAGTGAAGTAAGAGAAAAATATCGTATATTAATGCATGCATGTGGAATCTAGAAAAATGGTACAGATGAACCGGTTTGTGAGGCAGAAATAGAGACACAGATATAGAGAACAAACGTATGGACACCAAGCCAGGGGGAAAGGGGGGTGGTGGTGGTGGTGTGATGAATTGGGAGACTGGGATTGACATATATGCACTAATAGGTATAAAATAGAAAACTAATAAGAACCTGCTGTATAAAAAAATAATAAAATTTTTAAAAAAAGATAAGTGTCTCGGTGGTTATGTTCAAGTCTCCCCATCTATTAGAAGTTGTTATAAACGGATACTTTGTATTTGCTTATGTTACATTCCCCCCCCCCCGCGCAAAAAAGAAGTGGTAGGAAACAGAATTGATTCCACAAATTGGAATCATACTGAAAATTTTGAAGTTCAGGGATAGATACCAGAGGGTTTGCATTCCTTACTCTTCCTGCATTTGTGAATATTTGAAAATTTCCATAATGAAAAACATGGGTTATTAATAAGAGGTGGTAGAAACCTTTTAATTAAAATTTTAAGATGAGCATTTTTAAACATCTTCAAAAGCTGTAATACAAAAAGTAAGATGTATAGATTTCTCTACACCCGTTTCATTTCTGTTATCCCAGACTAGTACACTTTGGGCTACCATACAGTTCTCTAAAAGCCACTGTTGTATGTATGTGTTTACTTAAGGTTTAATATTCTTGAAGGTTAATGATTCCCTCAAACATTTACGATGGTACCAGCACACCTTATGATTGTCTTCGTGGGAAGTAAACAGTAGAGCCTTAAATTCTAATTTCAAAGCTCCTCATTAGTGTCTCCTCTTCTGTTTAACCGTGAGTGCTGAGAGCCCGGTGCCTTCAATGCAAGCGCCTCCCTGCGATGGGGGCTGTGTGAGGGACTTGGAGGGAAGCAAGCCCTCGCTGTGACCTGCTGGGGCTGGGGGTTGAAGGGCGGAGAAGCACCTGGATTTTTCATCTTTTCTTCTGAGGAAGAGACATGATAAGGGTTCGTCCTAGACCGCTCTCGGGAAGCATGATGTTTAAGGGACAAAATATGAACAATAAAGGAGCAGAGAAGAATCAAAATCAGTGGAACAACAGTAGCGACCTGCCAAGCCCCGAGCGGAGGTGAAGGAGACCATCTCTGCCTCGGAGTGACTTACAGCCTAGTGGGAAGGAGACTTGTTCATGATTGTGGTTATTGATAATAGAGGCGTAAAGTAATTTGGGACCACAGATGAAGAAGGATGATTCAGCCCGAGATAGGAGGGTGAGGTCACGTTCCAGAGCAAGGTGGCATTTGAGAGGAGTGCCAATAGGATGACAGGAGCATGCCAGACGTGGGGTAGGGGAGGCGTGCCGGATGCGTGAGAATGAGGCGTATGGGGGCAGCAGGGCTCCTGGGAGAGGAAACGACCACTTCAGCAGCACACGGGATGCCCGGGGGTGTGCTCGGAGGAGGACAGCGGACACAGCAGCCCCCCAGGCCCGCGGAGAACCTGTATCAACCGAGGAATCATAGACTTGGTTCTGTAGGTGCAGAGGAGCAACTTGATCAGTTAATGTGTTTTGGAAAGAGAATTCCTTTCACCAGAGGGGGCTGGATTGCTGGGAATAAGGAAAAGCTGGAGGCAAAGACGCCAGGTGAGATGCTTTCTCGATAGTCCGGGAGCCGGGCGCGCTGGTGAAGCACAAACGGGGGGAACGCAGAGGCGGGCGGCATCACGCCTCACCTTGTCTTTTTCCCGTTTTACATTTCGCACAGGTAGCCAGAGTGTTGTGGTGGTACTACTTCTCCAAATTAATAGAGTTCCTGGACACGATTTTTTTTGTGTTGCGGAAAAAAACCAGTCAGATTACCTTTCTTCACGTATACCATCATGCCTCTATGTTTAACATCTGGTGGTGCGTTTTGAACTGGATACCTTGTGGGCAAAGTAAGTAAAGTTGTCAGTTTTTCGGTTCTACGTGATGCGTCTCCCATCCTGAGCGTTGCACACGATCAGGAGAGAGAACTGGGCCCGGCCCAGCCTGCTTGTCACACGGGGAAGCACAGCTTTGCCAGTGGCCGTTTCGTTTCTTGTCTTTGGTCCTGGCAAAATCTTTGAGTATTACGATAAATTTTTAAAATGTTTTCTTTTCCATGCACCAAATGCCTGATGGCCGGAAACCCATACCCCAGCTGGAGCAGTTTTACTTCATTAACTGCAGCTGTAAAAAAAATACAGCACCTTCCACAGTCACCACTTAGCTGTGGTACAGGTTGAGTCACATCAACTTTGGGGGCTTGTTTTTCCATTCTGAAAAATTAAAGTCACGTCACTGTGACCCACCAGAGCAGCAGCTTTCACTTTTCTTTTTTTTTTTTTTTTTACTGAGAGCTCAGTAAGTAATACGTTTTATATCACAACCCAATGCCCTCTTTCATATGTATACATTTTGTATGAAACAAATTTCATGAAACAGTATTTAGCCCGGCTCTGTGTGATGCACTTTATTTCTCGCTGCGTTGGGTTTTCGTTGCTGCATGCAGGCTTTCTCTAGTTGCGGCGAGCGGGGGCTGCTCTTCATTGTGGTGTGTGTGCTTCTCATTGCGGTGGCTTTGCTCGCAGAGCATGGGCTCCAGGCGTGCGGGCTTCAGTAGTTGTGGCTCTCGGGCTCTAGAGCACAGGCTCAGTAGTTGTGGTGCACAGGCTTCGTTGCTCTGCAGCATGGGGGATCTTCCCGGACCAGGACTCGAACCCACGTCCCCTGCGTTGGCAGGCGGATTCTTAACCACCATGCCACCAGGGAAGGCCTGTGATGCACTTAAAAAAAAAAAATTGATCTCACTTTTTCAAAAAGCTAATGACAACTCTCACTATATTGATTTCACAATTGACTGAAGTGTCGGTTATATGACTTGCAGTTTGAGAAACACTGAGCTCGAGAGAACAGTACTTTTCTATTTGATATTATCTTGCTTTTTAAATTTTATTTATTTATTTTATTTATTTATGGCTGTGTTGGGTCTTTGTTTCTGTGTGAGGGCTTTCTCTAGTTGCGGCAAGTGGGGGCCACTCTTCATCACGGTGCGCGGGCCTCTCACTATCACGGCCTCTCTTGTTGCGGAGCACAGGCTCCAGACGCGCAGGCTCAGCAATTGTGGCTCACGGGCCTAGTTGCTCCGCGGCATGTGGGATTTTCCCAGACCAGGGCTCGAACCCGTGTCCCCTGCACTGGCAGGCAGACTCTCAGCCACTGCGCCACCAGGGATGTACCCAAGAATTTAAAAGTATTCTGTGAAAAATTAGAACAGGTAAAACTTAAAATAATTTTGTCCTAGGATTTAGAAGCTTGTAGAGATGGTATTTTAAAAAACCCCAAGGGTATTTGCAATACATCATTGACTGTGAAGATGCAAATTTAAACTCCAGGGTGAAGAAACATTGTTGGGGGTGCAGCAAAGAGAAAAGGGACGCCTTCACACCCCTCCTAGACTGATATACTCCAGTCTTGGTTTATTAGGATTACAGCAGACTTGCACTGTAATCAAAATATAGGCTGAAATCAATACTGCAGGACCGTTGTCAAGGTTAAGTATGTTTTACGATTATCAAGTTTCATTTATAACTCACTAAAGCATCTAAAAGTCGGTCTTGAATAATCACTTCGTAAAGACATCATATTTCATTCACAGGAATTCTGTGTGATGATTTCTATTCAAGCTAGAGTATTATAAAAATCAGCAACTACTCTTTTTTATTAATTGATGGAAATGAAAACTCAGGTTGGTCAAGAAACGTCACTAATATTGTGCTGCCTGGCACTCTGAAACTATATTTGTGTTTTCATATAAATTCACTGCCCCTGACAAGCTATTCCAGCCCATGTATGAGGACTTGCTAGATTCCTGGTGGTGTTCCTCTTGTTTCTTATTCATTGACTTGAATTGATCTGTCTAGATCGCTAATCCAGGATTGGGAAACCAGGCAGGAGAATTTAAATTGATGTTAACCAACATATGTGCAGTGCCTTTTAGTTTATATAGTATTATCTCATTTAACCGCATCTCACTCTTAAGAGATAATTACTCTATACCTATTTTCCAGATGAGAAACAAAATTTACAAACTAGTATGTCCAAGGGGACAGAACTATTAGGAGGTCCTCTGGCTCCACAGCCCGTCTCCTCTCCCACAGGGTTGACAGCTCACAGAGGCATAGCGCTCACTTTGTGCTGGGCACCGTTCCGAGCCCTTTGCCTGCACTGATTGATGTCATCCTTAAGACGAGTTCCCTGTTTCTGTCTCCGGCACCTTACCCCTTGCAGCTCAGTCCTTTTGACCCTTGGTTGACCCAACCTAGAACTCAGCCCTCGCTCCTTGGTTTCCTGAAACGCGATTCACCCACGTTGATGTCAGAAGATTTCATGAAGGGGACAGCGGGGGACGGGGGAATTCCACGGCACAGCTCAGCACAGGAAATATCCTAAAACTGGATTTTAGACACTCTTTGTTCCGGAAGTCCACGAGGTGGCTTGGCTACTGGGAAAGTCCCACATGCCCGCCTCTCCCCTGCCCCAGCCTCCTCTTATCCTGCTGGACCTTTTCTCTCCCCTGTATTCTCTTACCTTCTGCAGCATCTTCTGGTTCTAGGTCCCTGCCAGGTAGATTTTATTTACTTAACTACGAAGAGCAGTACATTTTCCTTGACTCTTTAGCACCCTGTTCAGCCATGTACGAAGGCTCTTTCTACAATCAAAATGGCTCATCAAAGGTTTAGCGAAAGCAAAGACACTTCCTCAGATTCTGCCACCTGGTTGGATGGTGGTAATGACAGACACAGCAAAGCCTTTGCAAATCAGGAGTTACCTGTTTGGTTGGCACTGACTGAAAACCTACCCCAGGTTAGTCCCTCTATCTAGGTGACCTTGGGTGAATCCCCGGATAATGGCACAGGAATCAGGGTGAATTTTGTTAGTGCCGTATTGTTATTTGTCCTCAGTTATGATGTACAGGAAGAATATTACTTGACAACGAACGATCGTTACTTTCTAGAAGAACAGTAACTTATACTGTACTTTTCTAGGCTTCTTTGGACCCACCCTGAACAGTTTCATCCACATCCTCATGTACACCTACTATGGCCTTTCGGTGTTTCCATCTATGCACAAGTATCTTTGGTGGAAGAAGTATCTCACGCAGGCTCAGCTGGTATGTCATCCCTCTGTCGGCTTTTCTCCATGTGAAGCATCCGCATGGCCTCAGTCCCAGCCCTGGAGGTCAGAGGCTTTTCTGTGTGTGATGAGGCTGCCTGTTTTCCTCTAAAAATGGACTGTTAAGAGTGAAACCTTGTGTGTTAAAACGTCCATGTGAATACTTTTGAAATTGATGTCTGTTGTTAAAGCATTTTTACCTGAATGATTTCAACTGTGATTTTTCCAGGAGAAAATTAATCATGGCCAATTTTATACACTTCCTCATTTCAAACGAGATTTCTGGATAGGACGGTGGGCTGCTTCAGCGTTGTCTTGTTTGTTTTACCCCTGCAAGATGCAGGGAGTACGAGCAGTCGATTTCTCACTGCCTGACTGCAGAGTGGTTCCGCCCTTGCCGCCCCTGCAGGTGCAGTTCGTGCTCACCGTCACCCACACCATGAGTGCTGTCGTGAGGCCCTGCGGCTTCCCCTTCGGCTGTCTCATCTTCCAGTCTTCTTATATGCTGACGCTGGTCATCTTGTTCTTAAACTTCTATGTTCAGGTAAATATTCAACTGTAAAACACTAGACTGTGCACTTTTGCATTATGTATTTAGTTTTACCAGTTAAATATGGTAGCACAGGCTTGTTGATAAATTCAAATAACAGAGGTGCGCACAGTACAAAGTGAAACCTGCATTCTTAACTCCTCTCCCTGTGTCCTCCTCCTCAAAGGATAACCACTGTTAATGGTCTGGTGGGCATTTTGTTAGACGTTTTTCAATGCATGCATACAGTTTTATCAAAAATACGCATTCGAATCATGTATTTGTACCATGCTACCAAAGTCTGCCCTCTGAAAGTTAAACACTGTGTATAGTAACACAGATCCAGGAATTCTGTATGAACGGAGGAAAACATGGACTAAATGAAATTAATATTAAAAAACTGTTTCCATGTCATCTACTGCTACAGTATAGACTCACTGTTTATTTGGGGAAAAAAAAATTATTTTAAGGCGAACCAGTATGGAAAGGTCACATTGACTTTTTCTTAAGTGTCATTTTCTTTTTAACTAACAGTTTCAGTAGAAGAGATTTTCAAAATGCAATTTCAAAGCGACTGTAACAAGAGAACTGATGGCCGTGGTAATAGCACAGGCCTCATGTGGTGGTAGATTTTAAATTGCTCTCCTTTGTGGGCTGCGGAAACAGAAAGCTGCATAAGAAAAATGAGAACACACACAGTTTATTCAAAACAGTACTTTTGAAATTGTATTCAACTGTATTTTCTCCTGCTTTGCTGATTTTTTAGTTTGGGTTGACTTTCAGCAAATGCATAGTGGTTTTACACAGAGGACAACTGTGGGAACTGAACTTCTGACAGCTTTTCCGCTCTTGTGTTCCTGAAACTGGACTGGCAAGGCTTTGTCTTTTGTAAGAGATAAAAGTTTCCTTTGAGAATTTCTAAAGAAATAACCATTGAGAGAACCAAACAAAGTCACCACCCAGGCCTGCCGCCTCCCCCACCCCACCCCAAAAATTGCTCAGTGTTGCAGGAAGGCTAAGGGAATCAATCACCTTGGTGTTGAAACGTGAAGGGAATCGGTAGCCCAGCAGGGGGCGGTGGTGCTCAGAGCTGTGGCCCTACCTGCTGGTTCAAACGGAGTCTTAGTCCTTTAAAGTTGAGTGTATGCTTTTCAGTCTTGACCCTTGTTGATGCTATTGCTTAAAAAAAAAAAAGTGGGACGAATATGAGAGAACGCAAATCAAGCCAAAATCCCAGGTACTAGTACTTTTAAAGTAACAGCACTTTTTCACTTGAATTGTATTTTTTAAAAATTACATCCTTAAATAAGTCATGGGGAGGTAACGTACAGCATGGTGACTTCAGTTAATAATATACCGTATTGCATATTTGAAAATTGCTAAGAGATTAGATGTTAAAAGTTCTCATCTCAAAGAAAAAAGTTCTGTACCTATATGTGGTGATGGTAAACTAGACTTTGTGATCATTTCACAATATATACAAATCAAATCATGTTGTACACCTGAACTAACAATGTTGTATGTCACTTGTACCTTGATTTTTTAAAAAGTTCAAAAAAATCATATTCTTTCCAAGTAAGCAACTAATGCAGAATAATTTGAAGGCTAATCCCATAAAACGTAATACATAAATACTAACCTGATGTGGATAAGGCGAAAGAAACAACTTTTCATTGTTGGAATTCATGCATCCATCTTGTTTTTACCCTATTATTATTTTTAACCCAAAGCTTAAAAATTGTCATATTACAAACAAGAATTCTTACTAGAAAGTTCAGTACCCAGTGAAGATCATGCATTGTTTTAGACCATATGTCACATTATAGACAAGGTCTTATTAAAAGATCCTTTTCTCTTTCTCTCTTCAACATGTACACAACCAACAGACATACCGGAAAAAGCCAATGAAGAAAGATGGGGAAGAGCCACATGCAGGGAAAGAAGTTAATGGTTTTTCCAAAGCCTACTTCACTGCAACAAATGGAATAACAAACAAGAAAGCACAATAATGTTGAGTAAGACAAAGCATATATAAATAGCCTAACAGATTCGCTTGTTTTAAAGCAAAGACTGAATTGAAAGTTATATATGTTTTAGCATAAACTAATTTCTTTTGAGTTTATAAATCATTTGTACCCGGAATGTATTACTATATTGCTAATAGGTTAATCTGTTGACTGAATGCTTCCATCAGCAGTGAGGTGACAACTCTGCAGACCTCAGAACTGGTGCGACTTCTCTCCTTCCCGCACCAACCTAACCCCTCACCAGACACTGTCTTGATAAAGCCTTCTGCACCTACAAAGCCAGGACACGGGGAGCACTGTTTCTCACAGCAAGTCTGCAAATAAGTTAGAGTTTTGTTCAGATTAAAACGTTTAAAACAAATTGTTAATTGTCTTCTAAATACAGGGTATGCTCTAATCTATCTTCAGCAATAACTCTCAGTACATAATCAGTCCATTTGTTCCTTTACGAATCAACCCCAGAAAATATTCAAATGGTCACATAAATGGAAAACCCAGCAGAACTTTTCTCTCTCGTCGGTCTCTGGAGTCTCAAGTTCCCACAACTACTCCTAATTCTCAACTTAGTGACATGGTAATAAAGTTTGTTTTTTTTTTTTTTTTTTTTTTTTTTTTTTTTTTTTTTTTTTTTACTTTGAAGAAAAATCTTCTACCAAACCTTCATAGCTCAGGGGCTTGGGTAGGAGTAGTTCCTCAGTTTTAATTGGGTTTCCTTAATTATTCATATATTCACATCTACCTCCGATGTTAAGGTGCCCCCGGTTAGGATACAGACGCAATGCTCAGTTTTAATAGCAGGATCTGACTTTGCCTGCCCATTTCCTTTCTGACAAGGACTCAAGTCCAGTGGGCCCTTTTTCTTAGAATGACATGTCACTGGACTATTAATAAGTCAGAATTAATAGAGCATTGGGGGCAAAACAGACATTGAACTTGCCGACGATTTCTCATAAGCCTCCTTGTGAGTATTATCCCCAAATACCTGCTATCACTCTTTGCAGGTTAAGATTTTGAAAATAGGAAGAAAAAGAGGGCTATGGGAAGGTTCCGGCACCGAGCCACGGGCTGGGAACGAGCCACAACAAAAAGCACCAGTTTGGCAGACTCGGCGCTTCCTTTCCCTGCTCCGAGTAACACGAGCTCCGCTGAGAAGCACGAGAGCAGAGGAAGGTTAGCAGGACCATCTCCCTTCTCCCAGCGGTGGGGCTATTATTTACTATTAAATTGTCCCAAGAATGGAAACTGAGGATATTTTCTGAAGATTTGATGAAGATTTATACCCTATAAAACAAGATTTGCCAACTTTATCTTCTTCCTACCTTATTTTAAGAAGTTTTTAGGTCATAACATGGACATCAGAGGCTTAAGTGCCAGGAAGGCACTTCACCATTGCCCCAACACATTACAGTCTGTTTGGGAACGACTTTGTCCTTTTGGGGGCATTTCTTTTTTTTATGAGTATTTGGGAAAAAAAATTTTTTTTAAACTACAGGAAAACAAACACAACTGACTTCGGTACTGACACATACACTGACGAAACCAACTCTTCTGTTTCCTGTAAACGCCCCTTGGGATTCTGCTGCTCTGAAAGGTGACTGACCTTAGTCCCGTCTTCACGGTGAGGGCATCGTGCCCTGTAGCCCCTTCTCTGCCAGTTGACCCATTTCTACCGAACAGACATCTTCCGTCTGATGCCCCCTCACTCTTGGATCCTTCTAACTAGCTTTCTAAAACTGACTTGCTTTAGGGTGCTTAATCCCCGCTTCCATCACATCATACCTGCACGGTTATACGTCTCGTTCTCTCCCAGAAACTCACTTTAAAACAAGGGCTCGCTTCGAGCATGGCTCAGCACTCCTCTGTGACCAAACCCGCGACAGACTGAGGACGAAGCACCCTGGAGCAGCTGGGCTCTACTTCAGTTTTAGGTCTCAGACATGAGCTAAAACCTGTTACCAAAGTGCACTCACCGCAGGTAAAAATGAGACTCAGAAGACAGACATCACTGGTCAGTCGTTGGCTCCAGCTTATTTTTAATCGTCAGTGAGGCCCTGGGCTCACCAGTTGGCCTCATACCTGCAGTTCTGGATGCACTGATGGGCTTCATATCTGCACAACCAGGAGGGAAGCACCCTTCAGCCGAAGGAGAAAGCCCAGGCAGCTGGAAACCTCTGATCAAAGGGAAAAACTTGGTTAGTTTACACTTTCAAGCTCAGTTTGGCTAGAGGTTTCAGGATGCTTATTTCCAACTTGGTCTTTAATTCTAGAGAAGCTTAATGAAACACTTATTGCCTTAAACCATTCAAGGGCTGGTAAAAAATACAGAGCTATATAAAGTCTTAGTCACAAAAATTGCATCAGGTAAATATCTTCACCTGTTTCTAAGTGTTACAATTTTAAACAAAATGTTTACTTTTAATGTGATTTTCCTAAAGCAAAGCTTTAAAAAAAAAAATCTGTATAATTTGTTAAAAAAATGTTTTTTCCCCAAATAAATTTCCTCTTACTCATAGGTATGAAAACATTTAAATGAATATTGTAAGCATATATGTTGCTAATTCCAATTTTTTTAAGTAACAAAATGGAATGTTTACTTTCAACCCATTGAAATTATATACTGAACTATTTAGGCATACTGTGCAGGGGGGAAGTCCTCTCCATTAGAGAAGTATTTTTAAGTATTTTAAGTTTACTGTGATGGACCACTAGCACTTTGTATAAGAGACCAGTCTAGTTCTTTCCAGTATTTCCATATCATTTTATGTTTCTGGGGACTTCCTTATTTGGAAAATAAGGATATCACTTTTTTGGTTTTCCTTTGAAAATACTTATATGTTAAGAACATAGTATCATGACTGGGGCAGCCAGGGAGGCAGGAGAAGCCATTTTTCTTTGTAGATAAAAAGGATTCTGTATAATTGTTGTATAATAAATTGATTTGTACCCTAAAGTATGTTGTGATTCTTCTTGTTTGGTTCAAAGAAGTTAAAATGTGTTCTGCATGCTGTTCCAAGTGACCTATTACTCAGGAATTTTTTAAAGTGACATTTTAGCAATTAATTTTAGATGTTTAATTCATTTCAATAAGCAGTGGGCTTTTATGTAACATTGTTACCTTTACGTAGTATTCATATACCAAGTTAAACTATTTCAGAAAATGGTCATTCATGAGGAAAAGTTAAGACCAGTTAGATAAGCAGAGGATATAAGGGTTATCACAAAAACCGCTTTACAGGGTAACCCAGGGAGGATCACCGGATTGGGCGAAGAGATGATGAGATTAGGCACAAACAACATGGTACCATGCTCCGCAGCCCTGGACTCTCCCGTTGCAGAGACGGGCAGACAGGAGGCCACCGCAGCTCGGGAGTAGGCATGTGAGCTGAGGCTTGACCTTGGTGAAGCCTGGCAGAGACCTAAGGGCGTGGAGCAGATCACAGATTGGCATAGTCGACGCCTAGAGCAGAGGTTTAATGTGACGTTGAGAACAAACACACAGAATGGTACAAAAGAGGGCTCAAAGTCTGCTTGTAAGTAGCTTAAAGTCCTGGATAGTAACAAGGATGGGGCAGAACATACTGAAGAGCAGGAGGGGAAGAGGGAGGGGGAGGTGGCCCTGACGAGGGGAAACTTCATCTTACCTCTGAATGGGGGCTAAAGAGCCTCCCCTTAATCTACTGGGATTTCATTATTTTAAACAACGGGTGGGACCAATTCATTAAAGCACAGTAACTGTCGTTGCAAACTAGAAGCTGCTTATACATGATAAACGTTCACCTAAATAAGTTTTAGTGTCTCCGTATAAAGGAAAATTCAGTGTTTTTATTATTAAATTTATTATTACTACTTAAATTCATTATTTAGGCTTTCTTCAAAATCAAATTACATTCACATTAAAGAAGAGTTCTACTCCAGGGCAGGTAAAGAAATAATCACTCTTATGACACCTAAACTACACTCACCTAAAATATCCCTTGACCTTCAGTAACCCATGACTTTCAGTCATGGGGAAAAAAAAAAAAAAAAAGCTACTGATTTGTAGGTCATTTTTCTGTCCTGAGAAGCTGCGCTGAGGGAACACTCGGATGACACTAAGAGGACGAGTAAATCTGAAAGTCATACCCTCACTGAGCGCTCTGTAAACGCAGTCAGTATGGCTCTTACGGGCAGCCCACGGGGAGCCCATTAGGACACCATCTGCGGCCAAATCCCACGTGACGGCCCAGCTGGCGTGAGGCTCAGCACAGCCCTCGTCGGCGCTCTCCAAGCTCCGGCACGTACCGTGGCATTTGCATGCACCAGTCTGTTCCCTTGAGACGGGGCAGTGCTCTTGTGCTCGCCAGTTACCACCACGCAGCCTTTTACACTTGGCCTGTGAACCTAGCTGACCCCGGGAGGCACCTCAATTCGTGAGATCTGAGCACTGAAAAAAATTCTGCACAGTTTTGCCTGGACTGATGTCATGTACTTCGAGGGAGATGAACTTTCCTGTTGACTGTGACCCCAGTGATAAATATTACAAGTGGCAAATTTCTCTGAAAGATTTAAGCCCTCTACCAAACATAGTCCATGTAGAACTAGCCTTTACTTTTTTTAAAGCTAGTTTAATCCTATGGGCTTTGATAGACTCTACTAGAAATAGTAATGTTCAATTGCAAAGCTCATCAACTCTACCTTCCCAGTGCTGTATATTACACTCGGGATACAGAAGTGACCCAGATGAAATATGTGCCCTTAGAGTTCATAGTCTGGTAACGTAGATGGAGAAACATTTAATCATAAAATATCAGAAGTACTGAAAACAGCTTACCTCGAAAACTTTCCCAAAGGAGACAGTGCCTGAGCTGTCTTGATGGGTGAGGAATTCTCCAAATAGACAAGGAGGAAACTTTGTCCAGGGAAACTCCGGAGGTTAAACACCCAGGACTCTGATGGGAGTCACGATCCCCTCCGCAATGGTGAGGCACTTCCTCCAGTGCCCACCACGTGCCAGGCGTCGCACTAGGGTTTGGAATAAAATGGTGAAGAGATCAGACAAGGTCTCTGCTCAAAGAGCTCTCGTCCAGTGGGCACCCCCTAGAGGGAAAATGGGGGTTAACACAAAATGGTAAGAATGTGCTGTTTATGCTGTTAAACATGTCAGGATTCAGTCTCCCCTCATTCACGTGGGGAACCAAAGATGAATGCTGAGGCCACTATTTATTCCTGATCCAGCTCACACCACCGTGCTACTACTACTCCTGGCTCGAGAAAAATGACCAAGACAACTGAAACACCATCACCCAGTGAGAATAATCACACTTCTTAAGTCTATTTGAAGTTTTTTTCTTCTTTTGATAACCAAAAAAACCAAACAAACTATTGCACTATTTATTAGTGTCCAAGCTGAGAAGCAGAACCACTAGGTGAGACCCACATATATCCCTTGTAAGGTCAAGAACTTGACCTTACCCAGCTGTGGGAGTGATTAAGCAGCCTCTGTAAGGCTGCTGTCGTCAGGTCTGATGTTGGAGCTTGAAGTCTACACGGCAGACAGTCAGGAAGAGGGGATAGATACGGAGTGGGGAAGACCGAGAGCAAGGCCTGAGCTGGAGCTCCCGAGGACAGATTGCAAGCCTAGCTGCCTCTGACCTTGCGGATGAGGGTGACCTGCAAAAGCCAGGGCCTGTGTCACAGAGCTATGCACACACCTGGCCCAGAGGAGGAGCTGACAGAGGATCAGGGGAAGGCAGAGTAGCTGCAGGCCCAGCATCTGCCTCAGGGCACGTGCACACAAAATGGAAAACCCATTACTCTGCCCTGCAAGCCTCCCGCTGGCCTCTCTCTGTGGCCCGCTCTCACCAGAAAGGTACACGAGCAGGGATCCTGGGAAATTCAGGTCAGCCTAGCCGACACATTACAAAGCCACCGTGTCCCGTAATAAACAATTAAAAATGCCTGTGCCACATAAAGAAAGAAACCCAGTGACCCAATGGAAAAACCGAAAGGCAAGCCCCTAGCTTACCTGAATTCCTGGTAAGAGGGGTTTCAGCCAATAGTGATCAGTGCTCTGGAACACAGACGGCATTTGTTTCTCTATTATCAGGTCAGTAATAATGACCATATCATAAATGGGAGAATCAAATGATTAAATGACCAGAAACATAAGAGCCTGACCAAGTACAGCTGGGCCTCCTGCTCAATAGATCCTGGTCCACGTGGCAACAAGTTTTTCCAGCTTTCCTTGACCAAAGGCAAAGCTGAGTTTCTTTCACGTTGGAGATTTACTGCTTTACTTAACATACTAGTTTTCTAGCACCAAAATTCCAAACTGACACTTATTATCCACATATTCTAACCACTCCGACCCCTGCCCATGTTTCTGACACACACACACACACACACAGACACACACACTTCATTCCTTAGGCTCCTTGGAGAGGTCTCAGCTACACTGGTTTTGAGACACTGGTATTAGTCAGGATTCTCCAGAGAAAGAGAACCAATAGGATATACATATAGATATCCTGATATACAAAATATATGTATAAATAAATTATAGATGGGGGAGAGATATTTTTCAGCAATTGGCTCCCAAAATTGTGGGAGTTGGCACGTGTGAAATCTGCAGGGCTGGCCAATAGGCTGGAAACTCAGGCAGAATTTCTATGCTGCAATCTTGAAACAGAACTGCTTCTTCCAGCAACCTCAGTCTTTGCTCTTAAGGCCTTCAACTGATTGAACGAGGCCCACCCACTTTATGGAGGGTAATCTGCTTTACTCAAAGTGCACTAAGTTAAATGTTAATCACGTCTAAAAACGAAGTTAATTAAACACTGTCATACTCTATAAAGCTTACAACAATATACTAAAACGTAGCTCATTAAAAATTTTTCAAGAAAAATGATGACAAATTGGGGTTGTAAAGATTGCTTTAGGCTGATTAAACTATAAATGAGCTATATTATGTAACTTAATTATATAATGTATAAGCTGGTTTTCAGTCTACAGTCTTTAATTGCACTTATCAAATCATGAGCAAAGTTACTTTGTAGATGGCCTGAACTTTTGTAGGTTTCATTTTCCTAAAATAAATTCATTCAACTGTATATACAACTTCATGCACCAGACTTTATTAGAGCATTTAGTAATTACTGAAAGGTGAATATTTCTCCTCTGCTAAAGCTGGTAGTTTTGTTAAAGTTCTACAGAGACTAGAATATTTGCAGATCAAATGAAAGAGTAACTATTTCAAAATACAACACCATTTTCATCTGAGCTATGAAAATAAAAGTAAACCCTCCCTTAAAGAGATATACTAAGTAGTATATATACAGATGCTGAGGTTTCCCTGCCCCCAAATAACTTGAAGACACTTCTCAAAAATCAATTTTACTTTAAAAAATCATTAAAAAAAAAAAAAAGCAAATCACTCCAAGTTGCTAAACATCCTGAATTTCCTATTTTCTGACCAAATTTTAATACAAAAGGTTAACCTTTGTAAACAAATGGACAAACTACCAACATATTACAGACTATTCCAACTTGATTGGTCTCAGGAATTCCGTTTGGAGTGAATGAGCACAGAGCATTAAGGCACCGCTGCTGTGGCCTGAGGTAGATTTATCTCCTTCCCGTGGCTCAGACTGGTGGAAAAGGAACAGGAGAACAGTAGTTAGTGGAGCCTGAACTATCCCCTTCCTGGTCTCTAGAACTCAGCAAGCCAACATGAATGTCACTCCTTTTCATCGGCTCCATCCCTAACTCAGATATTCACTGAAGTTGCATCTTACACGGCCACTGGAAGCTAAGGTCAGTGCAATGGGGGAAACTGTCCGGGGTCAAAATTGCTCTCAAAATTCTCTTAAACATGTGCTGCTTTCAAGACACAACTGCCATCTCCCGACAGTCTAATGCACTAGGTTATTCTTCCCTCTGGTGTTGGAGAAAAGACAGCTATTTCTTGGGTGAAGGACCAGATAAAGTGGCTGGGCTGGCTTTCGGGGCCACCTTGTATGAAAAAAAATGCATGTTGTTAATAATCAGGTTGTAACTGATCCCAGTTGGATGCTCACACAAGAGGCAGGTAGGAGCTGATGTCAACTGAGGCAACACAGTCTCCCATCCTCATGCAAACACTAGGGCGCATGCTCATTGAGAAGAATGGCAGACAGAATCACCTGTGCAATTTATTTCTCCATTTTTTCCTGTGTTCAGCACGTATAATTTAATTTAGGCATGACTGACATTACTGGTTACCTATCCAACATCTGTTCTCCCCTTCTTCCTTATTAACAGAACTCCACTTTGTGGGAGGATGGTAATATGCTCAGTTAGATTCTTGCCACCCCAGATTCCCTTGTAACTAGGGAGGTTCACGTGACTCAACAAGATGGAGACAAAAGTCTATTGGTTTGGCTTCCATGAAAACTGTTTCCTTAATTTTAAAAAAGGGGGAGAAGGACTTCCCTGGCGGTCCAGTGGTTAAGACTCCACACTTCCACAGCAGGGGGCATGGCTTTGATCCCTTCTTGGGGAACTAGGATCCCACATGCCACGTGGCACAGCCAAAAAAAAAAAAAAGGGAGAATAGATTCTAGTGGCACACGTCTTTTACCAAATCCTTCACCCATCCCCTTCTCCCTGCCTGGAGTATAGAAGACATGCTTAGAGGCAGAGCTGCCATCCTGTGACCAAGAAGCCCAAAGCCCCACGAAGGATGGCAGAGCGGAAGGCTAGAAGAACCTGGGTCCCTAACGACCACTTAAAGCTGCTGTTTTAGCCCTCTGGGCTGCTGCTTATAGGATTAAAATTAAATCCCTATTTGGTTTAGCCACTGGAGTCTGATTTCTCTTACATATGACCAACTATAACACGTACATTTAATTAGCATTTGATCCAATTCCCCACTAGGGCTGGGAATTCTAATATTCTTAGCCCAGATTAGTCTTTTACCCATATCCTCTTTTAGTACTATTCTGATTTGGAGATTTGTTATTTTTGTTTCCCCCAAATAAAATAGTAATGTCTTCCTGATAACAAAAGTCATTCAAGATATAGGTACAAGGGTATTCACTACAGATTTGAAATAATTTAAAATAATCTGAATGTTCATCAATAGGAAATCACATGTATAAGTTGTAGTAGGCCCATAAGCTAGAATACTTTACAGTTATTTAAAAAATTAGCAGATCCTTACTATTGACTTGGAAAGGAATCCTACTTCTGTTACTGAGAGAACAAAGGAAGAGCAATACTCATAATATTTAGTATATCATCTGTCACTTTAGAATATACATAATTAAACTTATAAAGAGATTTGTATATATCCTTACATAAACATAGAGAAAATATCTAGAAGAACATGTACTAAACAGTAAGGAGATAGTTCTCTCTGGATCATAGAGAAGAGGGAGGGTTAGGGAGAGGGGAAAAAGTTCACTCTTACTTTATAAATGTTATGCTGTTTGAGTTTATTACACAAAAGTAATTTATATCTTGCACTAAATTCTAAAAATACAGAACAGCCTATATAGAAAGTAAAGTCACCTAAAATGTCACCACACAGAAATAACCACAGATGACATTTTGATGAAAATCTTCCAGAATCTAGACCTCTTACTACATATTCATGTACCCACACACTCTCATCCTCTGCAACACCACCCCGTCCTTGGACAATTCTTTCTTGCCCTCTTCTTTTTTTTTTATAAATTTATTTATTTTATTTATTTATTTTTGGCTGAGTTGGGTCTTCATTGCTGTGCACAGGCTTTCTCTAGTTGCGCTGCGTGGGCTTCTCATTGCGGTGGCTTCTCTTGTTGTGGAGCACAGGCTCTTGGCACACGAGCTTCAGTAGTTGTGTCTCGTAGGCTCTAGAGTACAGGCTCAGTAGTTGTGGCACACGGGCTCAGTAGTTGTAGCTCGCAGGCTCAGCAGCTGTGGCGCATGGGCTTCGTTGCTCCGCGGCATGTGGGATCTTCCCAGACCAGGGCTTGAACCCGTGTCCCCTGCACTGACAGGTGGATTCGTAACCACTGCGCCACCAGGAAAGCCCTCTCGCCCTCTTCTGCTGGCTTCCTCTCCCTTATCAAAGTTCAACACACTGGAGCAGCCCGAGAATTCTGTCCTGGAACAACTGCTCTCTACAACTGGTCCCTAAGTCACATCCAGTCTCGTGCTCAAGCCCCTCTGCCGTGAGTTTCAGTCCTGAACTTCCAGTTACCCACCTGACAACTCCATCCAGACGCTGAAGTCACAAATCAGATGTATGTGTCAAATCAAGTCTTCAATATCTATCCATATCCTCCTCCTCACCCTACCCATAAAACCAGACCTTTCCTAGTCTTCACTATTTCCTTACATGACACCGATTTCCACCTCGCTGCTCAAGCCCCAAGCTGGAAGTTGCCCTTAATCCTGCTGTTTCCCCACCCACCACATCTAACCCACCAGCAACCCTTCCAGCTCCATGTGCCCCGGCACCTTGATCTGACTCCCCACACCAACACACACACGCCCTTGAGAACGGACAGTCCTTTACTTTTATCCCTTTCATTGCAATTAGAATCTAATCCAGTGTCCTTACTGTGGCCTGCAGGGCCCTAGGTGACCACCAGCACCCACGCACCCGCCTTCTGACCTCATCTTATACCGCTACACCCTCAGTCCTTTTGTTTGGCCCTCACTGAATTCCTAGGACATACCAAGCTGCTTACGGCCTCAGACATCCGGTCCATTTCCTCCGAAGTGCTCCTGCCCCGCTCTCCCACCAGTGGCTCCGTCTCACCCATCAAGTTTGAACGCAAATTCCACTTCCTTCGGAAGGTCTGACTTGACTCTCCTCTTTCCGTACTATCAGATTCTCTCACCTCACACTTTCTTCCTTCTTAGCCTTTACCACTATCATGAATTCTTATCTGTTTAATTGTTTACCATCTACCTTCCTACTAGAATGTACTCCCTATGAGGTCGAGGACCTCTTGCCTTTTGTTCTACCCCCAGGATCTAAGACAGTACCTGGTACCTAAAAGACTCAACATACAAACATATGCACCCTCATCTAACATTAAAAACAGATGGGGGGCTTCCCTGGTGGCACAGTGGTTAAGAATCTGCCCGCCAATGTGGGGGACACGGGTTCAAGCCCTGGTCCGGGAAGATCCCACATACCGCAGAGCAACTAAGCCCGTGCGCCACAACTACTGAGCCTGCACTCTAGAGCCTGTGAGCTACAACTACTGAGCCCACGCGCCACAAGTACTGAAGCCTGTGCGCCTAGAGCCCGTGCTCCACAACAAGAGAAGCCACCGCAATGAGAAGCCTGCGCACCACAACAAAGAGTAGCCCCCGCTCACCACAACTAGAGAAAGCCTGCGCACAGCAACGAAGACCCAATGCCGCCAAAAATAAAATAAATTTATTTTAAAAAAGTGTAAATTGGTACAATCTTTAAAAAAAAAAAGTGGGATTTTGTTATAGAAGCTGCTTTGCAACAAGCTTTTACTTTTTACTCATGTTGAACATCTTTCAAGTCAATATGATCTAAGTCATTCTTTTTGATGGCAACATGGTATATATCACATGAATGTATCAATCTACTTAACCAAACACTAGCTGGGCATCTAGATACCTTCCAATATCTCCCTATTAGAGTAGTTTGTAATACATGTTGGTCTACATGTCTCTGCACAGTCCGATATCATCTTTAAGGTCATTTCCTAGAAGTGGAATAACTGCTGTGTCAGAAATCTCAAATCACAACTTTGGACACTGAAGGAGTTTTTAGAAAATCACCCACTTCATTTACTCTCAAATAAAACGAAATGGAACACATGTTTTCAAAAAAGAAATACTAAATTCTTTAAGGTAAATGAAATTGCAGTCTTATTAAAATGTATTTGGATATGGTCTACTTAGGGAACCTAATTCCGACCTCTAGCTTGAAGAAAATCTCAAAGTTGGTATCTGCTCAACAAGCCCCGTTATTAAATGCTGTAGGAATGAACAAAATAGTATTCAAAGAATCTAGCTGGGTGGGAGGGTGGTTGTCCTTAAAGTGACTGTGTCCCAAAACAGAAGAGGTGGCAGTTGCTCTACATATTCCATATTTATTTACTTGGTGGGCCTGACACCACTGCCAGAAAGCTCTTGGAGTGGTAGCCCCGTGAGCCACTGGCCCATCCGGGAAGCATTAGGGATCACAGTGGCAATTCTATAAACTCTCTCCTTTTAAAGTCTCTCAGAGTCAATCCTGTCTGGTTTCAAATCCCTCTTTGCCTTCGTAACTGCCAAAAGACAGCCGTTGTCACCCACACTGTCACCCGTTCTCACCAGCTGCTGGTTGTACATCTCCTCCTTTGCCCCAATCTACTCCCCTTCCCCACCCTCCTGAGCTCCTCCTCTCTTCTAGCCCCTACAGTTCAATCTCTTGGCAACAAATTCCCCAAAATCCTCAGCCTCTTCCTGGAAGAAAATACTTCCTTGCCTCCTTCTTTTAACTAAAATGTGACTGACTTCTGATGGTACCACCCGCGATCATAAGTGAGATTATTCCATGGGTCTCTCTGCAATTTTTCTTGTTTTGGTATTGCAATGCAAGATTTATTAAAAAAAAATTGAGAATTTTTATTCTCCTATGTGCTAGAATACTTTCAACAACACTAAAGTTATCCCTCTTTAAAGGACCGGTAGAATTCCTCTGTGATGCAATCTGGACCATACACATGTTTGTAGGGAAGTTCTTTAACAACTTTATTTCTTCTATGAATATTTGCCCATGTTTTCACATCTGTTTAGAAGTCTGTTTTATTAAATTGTATTTTTCTGGAAAATTGTCCATTTTTCCAGGTTCTCATCAAAACTTGGAGGTGTGTGGACAACTGAAAGTTAAAATGTTAACAAATGAACTCTAGGTTCTGCTCCAGCCACACTTCCCTCCCCAGTCTTCCTTCTCTAAGTGGCAGCACCATCCAATTGCTAGAAGACAGCAACCTAGGAGGCATATCCCTAACTCTCCTTCCTTCACCTACTGCTTCCATCTGTCAGTAATTTACTAATTCCAGCTCCCAAACGTATCTGGAGTCTCTCCATTTCTCACCCTCTCCAGAGGCCTCCAGTCAAGCTTTCCTCCGCTACTCTTCCTTCTTCCAATCAATTTTCAACATAGCAACTAGAAAGATTTTCTTACAATATAAATCAGATTATATCACCATCACACCCGATGCCTTTGCTCAAGCCCATCCATATTTTCCTTCACCCTTAGTATAAAATTCAAACTCCTCAGCCTGGTCACAGAGGGCTTCCCTGGTGGCCCAGTGGTTAAGACTCCGCCTGCCAATGCAGGGGACACGGGTTCGAGCCCTGGTCCAGGAGGATCCCACGTGCCGCGGAGCAACGAAGCCCATGTGCCACAACTACTGAGCCTGCACTCTAGTGCCCGCGAGCCACAACTACTGAAGTCTGCGTGCCTAGAGCCCGCGCTCCGCAACAAGAGAAGCCACCGCAATAAGTCCGCGCACCGCAACAAAGGGTAGCTACCGCTCGCCGCAACTAGAGCAAGTCAGCGTGCAGCAACGAAGACCCAATGCAGCCATAAATAAATAAACAAACAAAGTCACAGAGAGTGGGTCATGCTCCCAGCTTCATTTCAAGTAACTGTCCCCCTTATACTACTATGATCCAAGAACTTTCAGTTTCTCAAAGACGTCAAAGTTCTAGCGCGAACCTTTGGGACCCCTAAGGAGACTATGTTTCCAAAGGTTCTGTGAGGTCAAAACTATTTTGGTAATAATGTTATTAGTACTAAGACATTATTTGCTTTCTTCATTCTTCCTCTCTCACAAATGTACAGTGGAGTTTTCTAGAGGCCACGTGTTATGTGGCGTCACAACGGATTGAATCCAGAAGCAGATATAAAGTCTTCTATTAAGCCAGACATTAAAGAGATTTGCAAAAACATAAAACAATGCTACTCTTCTCAAATTTCTTGTTTTGAAAAGTCTGATTATTTTTCATAAAAGTCTGTTATTTACATCAGTATGTAATGATTTATTACTGTTATTTTTAAATAAATACATTAAAAAACTCAGTCTCAATTTTTAATGTGGAAAATATTCACAGGAATAACCCACAAAGCAAAAGCTCTCTGGGGATCCTCAATAAATTTTAAAAGTGTTAGGAGGTCTTATTCCAACCAGTTTGAGAACCATTCCTAACCAACCATGGGCATTCAGTGAAGAGAATTTAAATGGATATCCACTTTCATCATGTATAATGGTACATGGAAGACGATGTGTGTATGAAAGAACTTTGAAAATCTATAGACTATGCTGTCATTATTATTATGTTAACTGGAGTAAATAGCAGAATGGATAACTCAAATTTTGACAGTTTTTGTTGTTCTGGTTTGAAATGCACGATGTGATCAGAATTATACCCTTTTGGGGACTTCCCTGGCGGACCAGTGGTTAAGACTCTGAGCTTCCAATGCAGGGGGCGAGGGTTCGATCCCTGGTCGGGGAACCACATGCTGCACGATGTGGCCAAAAATAAATAAATAAATAAATATTTTAAAAGGAAAAAAAGAATAATATCCTTTTTAAAACCACGTGACTTACATTTCTGTGATAAAAGCTGATGCTCAACTAGTAGAGAAAGCTTTAGCCATTATAACTTTACATAGGGATCCCTTTTGATTCAAGCAGGAAGAAAACACTAGAATTTCTCCCAGGGCACAGGCAGTGGAGTGAAGCGCTCCACTCTCCATTCCCCGACTCCCTACACTCTAGAAAGAGGAACAATGGTCCAAATGGAGAGAAGCAGCAGCCTCAGAATATAACTGACTAATCACAGTGAAAGGAACGTGCAGCAAGATAAACCCATGTGTTGTTTTAAAATATATATATATGTTTAAAATACTTACATATACATAAGGTGTATAGAATATATTCTTTCAAGAACACAATTCAGTTTAAATGAAAATCAACTGTTCATACAGAAACCTCTATATTTTTCTTAAAATCTATTTCAATTTTTTAAAATATTGCTTAAAAAGAAAACACTTTGTATCAAAAAACACTGAAATTCGGATGATCTTTCCTGAGCAATATCCCAAGCCACACCCTGTGCCCAGAGAGTGCCCCGGAAGTGGCTGCTTAGAAAAGACGCGGCTAATTAGCTACTTACGTAAGCTTTTACCAACATCGACTGCTCATGCTCTAGCTAAGTACCTCATACTTCCACTAAGATACTTCTAGAAAGAATGCTTGTTAAAAAATAAATAAATAAATACCTCAGCAGCTGCAGTTCACAGAATGATCTCAGATCATCAGACTGTTTCCCCCAAAATTCCTAAAATTGAACAAAAGGTTGGTTGGTTGAAGTGGTTGACAGTCACTCCACCCGGGAACAGATCCTCTTAACTCACAGAGAATGTTCCAAACAAAAAGAACTTACCAGAACATCCTCTTCAAGGCGCTGCAGACCCCCAATATCCTCCTCAAGATTGCTCAGCTCTTGAAGAACGAAAGTGTGAAACTGTTCTAGTTTATTCAGTCTGACAAAAACAAAAGCAACGAATTTCACTGGGACCGCCTGGACCTGACACAAGACCTTCTTAATCTTACTGCAAAGATACTTCATATTTTTCTCTAGACGGTTCTTGTCTTAAAAATACATGACTCCTGGGCTTCCCTGGTGGCACAGTGGTTGAGAATCTGCCTGCCAATGCAGGGGACACGGGTTCGAGCCCTGGTCCAGGAAGATCCCACATACCGCAAAGCAACTAGGCCCGTGAGCCACAACTACTGAGCCTGCGCGTCTGGAGCCTGTGCTCCGCAAGAAGAGAGGCCGCGATAGTGAGAGGCCCGCGCACCGCGATGAAGAGTGGCCCCCGCTCGCCGCAACTAGAGAAGGCCCTCATATAGAAACGAAGACCCAAAACAGCCAAATAATAATAATAATAATAAATAAATAAATAAATAAAATTTATTAAAAAAAAAATACACGTCTCCTTTCTCTTCTTTCCCCTTGGAAATGTTGTTTGTGAGGGATCCCAAGTCCATAAACTTGTTTTGAACCCAACACTTACTTGCACAGATGTATCTGGTTTAAAAGTTTTATTAGGCAATCTGGTGCTTGCTTTGCAGTTTCTGAATAAAGTGGGCTCCTTCTGTACCTAAGCTAAACCATAACAATAACAAAATGAGCACGGTTGGGTTAAACATAACTACCCAAATCGGGTGTGGGCTTTGTATTAAAAAGATGTTGCCTGCACATAATATTCACAGCAAACATTATCACTAAAGAACTGTAATAAGACACCATGCCACACACTTCGTGTGTTACCTCAGGTTTGATACACATAAAGGACAATAAGCTAAAAATAGTAAAACTTATATTCATGCTATTAATACACATATTGAATATCATGAACAAATTTCCATGATAAATTAGCTTACACTGGTATTGCAGAAAATAAGATTGGAGATCTTCCAAGTTAGTTCAATGAATCTATGTTAGGGTAAGATACTTTTCTCAAATGTGCTAATAAATAACTCAGCAGGGATTTATAAATAGTAGGACAAAATGGAGGGGATGGAAGTGGTTTCAAAGTCCACCTTGCAGGCAAGGTTTTGTGACGGCCTGTATGTGCGGTGTGTCTCAATTGGCCACCACTCAGCTGACCACCTGCCCACGGTCACCTCCTTCTTTGTCCCAGACACCTCTCTCATCCACATGGTCCCCCTGCCTTCTCTTCCTTGTCTATCACTGTGACCAAATCACTGCTTCCTGGTTGTCCAGTTTTCTGAGAATGCGATCAACAAAACCAAACCTTTCCATATAGGTCCATCTGGTCCCATGGTAGCAAATGGACATGGAATAGCTGTCTTATAAATATAAACCACAATTCACAAAGGCACTAAATTCAGTGACCACAGCTAAGACAAACCTACCTCCCCAGAGACTCAGGGACACCTTCACACAGGAAGGATAACAATAGTATTAATGAATATGAACCTGTTACTTTAAACACATAACAAGCTAGCTTTTCATTTTTAGTGGACCATTACCTCGTATTTTCTTTTCAGTTCTCTAGTGAAGTTTTCAAAGGTGGTGATCATCGCAGAACCTTTCAAGTTCTCTGGAATAACTTTTAAGGATGGAGTAGAAATGCCTTCTGAACAAGAATAGAACATTAAATAAAACTAACAAAGGGCTCAGAATAGGTGTGCTCAGTCCACCCGCTGCCCAGAGCGTGGACAGTCATTTGGAAGCACAGATGCGATCCACAGAAGCCCCACTGGCTGCCTGGCTGTGACCCACCAGGCCAGCTTGAGCCAAGAGTCCTCGGCGGATGCTTCATGCTGCTTCCCACTAAAACTCACTCTCTGGCAAGTGCTCATTTCATCCAAACTTTCCCAGCACTTTAAATCAGAGCAACTGATAGTATGTCTAAGAAGCAGGCTGAGGTGTTGTAAGAGGCTTTTCGGAGGCTGTGATGGGTAGGGCATTTCTAGGGGCAATGCTGGCATAACAGCTTCTGGGTGCCAAGGAGTTTTACGAGGGCTCATGAGGGGTCTGGCACTGTTCTAAGGGATATGTATGTATCAACTCATTTAATTCTCACAAAATCCAAGTGAGATAGGCACTGTTAATGCCCACTTCTAACACAGATATCACATAACTGGTGCAAGCTCACACTGACAGCTCCAGGATTGGAACCCAGGCTGCCTGGCTCTTAACCACAGTCCTCGAGTACCTTAGGGCTTCCAAATTTGCCTTCTTGGAGCCTTTTGTTTCAAAGTATCATAGTGTCACTCATCCAGAAGGCCAACGCCACATATGCAGCCTTTTCAGATCAGTCTCCTTCATTTGTACAGAGTGGATATTTCTAACTCAAAAATTTAGCTAATAATCATCACCTAAAGCAGAGGCCTGTAAATTTAAGAACACCTAGGCCCTGAAAATTGCCACAAAGAGTTAAGAGGCAGAAATCAGATTGCCAGGAGGAGATAGTGCTTGCTTTTAGCTACCATTTGTGCAGCAATGTACTTGTCTCTGAAAGGACAAAGTGCTTAGTTTTTAGGGTCCTGCAGCTACTATGATCTTAAAACTGTAACTGCCTTGTAATTCCCGTTGGGACATTCAGCGCTTACACATTTGCCACATTCTTGCTTGACCGGCTGGCTGGGCGCACAACGTTACCTGCCAAGTCTGTTTCTTCTGCCACTGAGGAAAGGCATCCTGGAGCATCGCCTTCTTCCAATCGCGACTGTTTCCACTTAGCGAAATGACCATCTGCTCTGTCTGAAGGCAAGCGCAGTTTGCTGATAACCACACACGCGTTTCTTGGGTCCTAAATTTATCTTGCTCTCTTTTCACTAGTATCTAGCCTTGATGAGCAGCAAGCGAAACTCATTCCCTACTTGTTGCAAATTGCTTATCATTTGGCATGTTGACTAAGAACAACACAAGTATCAAAGCACTAAGTCTACTGGTGCCTGAAAGAGGACCCACGGGAACGTGCAATCCCTTTGATGAGCTCAGTAACATTCAGAAACACTTCCCTGAGCAAGATACAGGCTGCGTCAAACGAAAAGGAGTAATGGTTGGCATCAAAACCACTTCCAGGGGCTTCCCTGGTGGCGCAGTGGTTGAGAATCTGCCTGCCAATACAGGGGACACGGGTTCGAGCCCTGGTCTGGGAGGATCCCACATGCCGTGGAGCAACTCAGCCCGTGAGCCACAACTACTGAGCCTACGCGTCTGGAGCCTGTGCTCCGCAACAAGAGAGGCAACGACAGTGAGAGGCCCGCGCACCGTGATGAAGAGTGGCCCCTGCTCGCCACAACTAGCCCTCGCACAGAAATGAAGACCCAACACAGCCATAAATTAATTAATTAAAAAAAAAAAAAAAAAAAAAAAGGCAGATGGTTGCTTTAAAAAAAAAAAAAAAAAAAAAAAAAAAAACACTTCCAGGGCTCTGGGCTAAAGAGCAAGGTGGTGAGGTTTCCAGGCAGACTGGCCCTTGGAAGCGCATCGGATCACCCCGCGGAGGGCGCCACCTGCTGGTGACACAGGAGCTTCAGCACCGAACTGAGAGCTGCCTCATAAAGGAGCTCATCTTGGGTCCTCGCTAGCTCAAGTGACTGAGAGCCTCCGCTGATGAGATTTAAATACAGATTCTGTTTTCAGTTCAGCATTTACTAAACATTTTGTTTTTAAAAATTGAAGTAGAGCTGCTGTACAATGTGAGATAAGCTACAGGTGTACAATACAATGATTCACAATTTTTAAAGGTTATACTCCATTTATCATTATTATAAAATATTGGCTATATTCCCCATGTTGTACAATATATCCTTCTAGCTTATTTTATACCTCATAGTTTGTACCTCTTATAGACTCACAGATATGCAGAAGAAACTAGTGGTTACCAGTGGGGAGAGGGAGGCAGGGAGGGGAAAGATAGGGGTAGGGAAATAAAAAGTACAATATCTTTTATTTTGATGTTCAGTTCACTCCAAACTTGTCCTCACCCCATCCGGGCCCTCTGTCTTATCAGTGGCATCTTATCACTGTCAATAGTGCACTAGCACCAGGCCCGACTCCTGCTTTTTACCACCCTCTTCTCTCCCACCATCAAGGCCTGAGGCTCTGCCTACAGAAAGCATCCATACCTCTCTGCATCCCCACACCGTGACTGTCCAAGGCCAGCTCCTGGGAGGAGCTCATCAGTCCCATCCCTTCAACTGTCATCCCCCAAATCCCTCTCTTGCCCGAGCTCTCTCAAGCAGCAAACCTGTGTTTCCAACTGCCTACCCAACATCTCCACTCAAAACCCACTCTTTTCCATTCCTCCCCACCCCAGCTGCTCTTTCTTCCCCACCATACACTCAGCCCCGCCACACACACTTAACTGGGAAGACATCTGCTCTTCCCTCTCTCCTCCCACATCTAGCTAGTCACTATAGATTTTCCCCCTGAAAGTTCTGGAATTTAATTTCATGAGTTTGCTCAATGAATATTTGAGTGTTACTATGTGCAGGGAGCTGGGCAAAATGGTGGGAAAGCAAAGAGGCAAGTTTCGCCTTCTGCATTCCACTGCTCTACCCTGGTCTCCTTCCAGCTCCTCAGACCCTGGGCCACTCTCACCTCAGGGCCTTTGCACCTGCTGCTCTTCTGACTTGCAGCCTCCCCCCACCCCCCCATAACTACACTAAGGTTTCCCCTGGCCATCCAAACTAAAATTTCAACCCAACCCCCCAGCTCTTAAATCCCCTTCCCTGCTTAATTTTTACTTAGCCTCTATCACAATATAATATACTACATATTTCACTTTTCTTGTGTATTATGTCTCCCCCACTAGAAGGTAAGGTCCAGTGAGGGCAGGTATGTTGTCTGTTTTGTTCACTAGAATATCTAACACGTAGGAAAGTGGCTGGTGCATAGTAGATATCAGTAGACATTCACTGAATGAAAGAATGAATAAGTGAGTAAATGCTGCAGAATATCCAAGATTCTACAAAATAAGATATATCTTATATTGTAAAAAAGGATCTTAGTGAAACAAGAATGTATTCTAATTATCTTATACTAGCAGTGAGGGCAGAGATACAGGAATATCAAAAACCTCAGAGACCCAAATACCTACTACATAAATAACAAAGTGAAATTAATAAAATTTAGCATTTTAAGATCTGCTAAAACTACCTTTTGGGAGGAACCGTAAAATACTAATTTTTAGAAATAGCACCATAGTAGGAAATACCAGTCATAAACATCAAAGTGACAGAAGGAAAAGAAAAAGAATTTTGCTATTAAAATTATGCAAAACAGAGAATAGTCAATGTTAAAATAGTTCATGCCCTGTGGTAAAAGGGAAGATACATTTTTAAGAAAAATGAATAACTTAGGTTTAAATGTCAACTTAGATTATTTTCTATTAAAGAAACAAAAAGGAAATAGCAAAACAAGAGGTAAAACAAGAGAGATAATAAATATCTAATTGAGAGAAAAGGACGACCAAGTGCAGAAAGAACTAAATTAATAATACCAGATATATAGATAAAATGATCATATATGAATGATGACCTTCATGGGACACCTTAGTTGCTTTGTTATAATAGAATTTTCATAAACTGAAAACTTCGGTAGAGGTCACATTCTCACTTGGAAAAGAAAGAGCCCACAACCAGCCTCTCTAATAAAAAAAATAAAATAAAATGAAAAGCATAAGAAAAACTCTCAGCTTTGAGAGGTGCCACTATCTCTTCTCACTACTCTTAGATTGTGTTCATTTGTTTGAAAAGTATGGGTGGATATTTTCTAGGGAGTTGCACTGTTTCAAGGCTAAATGATTTTTTAAAATCAAAGAAAGAATCCAGACACAGCACTGTCCTCTTCCAGCCTCAAAACAAATAGAGCTCATGCTTGAATCTCACATGGTGTCCATATCCCAGTCAGGGCCCAAAGAAACCACTTAGAAAGGATTCCAGCCAGCCCCAATTAGGCACCGATGAACAACTACTACGTTTCTTTACATTTCTTTCCTTGCTGCCTGTTCTGTCCCTTCTGGATTTTTTTTTTTTTTCTTCTGACAACATATTTGTAGCAACAACTCAAAGCATGGCCTTGAATTTCGACTTATCATGCCAATGCACCACCCGTGGAAAAGCAGGGCATCTGCTGGCACAGACAATATTTACCTTCAATGGAGAGACGAATCCAGGAACACTGTGTAAATAAGCTGGTTGCCCCCTGAATGAGCTGCTTGGAATTTGTGAACCTACTAAACAGTCATCATCCAGATGGACCACTTCAGGGACATGGAAATAATTTGGCATAGAAAACCCTTTTTGAAGAGGCAATCTTGTTAAGTACTTTACCTGAAACAAAGGAATGGCTCTCCAGAGAGAACAGGGACCCCTAGGGAAATCAGTGCACTCGTTAAAGGATGCAGGTCCTAAGTGATGCAGTTGGCTCAGCTTTGTTTCCATGGTAACTGCATGCCTCTTTTAACCAGGACTTTTTGACATTCTCATAAAGGGGTTAAAACTATGTACACACAGCACTTCAAAAATGAACACAAGCAGTAAACACACCGTGGCTTAAACTAGAGTGATCTCAAATGGATGCTAACTCGTTTGTTGGTGGCTGGTAGAAGGAGTGCACTCTTGCTTTTGAACACAGCTCTCTTCATTGCCATGAAAATTGAAGACTTCTGCCATCTGAGGAGCTTCTGAACTTATTTGGGGCACAGGCTGTAGAGAATAATTTGGTGTCCATATTACATTTATTTACTCATACTTCTGATAAAACGGTTTTTAGTGCTACACAGAATCAACCCTATGATTAATAGCCAAGTTCTCCTAAGTTAAGGCATTTTAAAAAATCTTACTCTGAGGTGACACCCTGTGGCTTAAAATGATAAAGGCCAACAGCCTTCACTGGAGCGAGAATAGTCTTCTTTACCAAAATATCCTTCCTGTGGAGGCATTTTCCTAGTGCCAATTCCTTTGTTTTTTCTACCAATGTGTACTATGCCGAGAATATGAAAAATTAAAGACAATCTTTATTGCTGAATTCCTCAGTCTGACGGGGAGTACTGAAATATCTTTTGCCTGGATTAATGCATTTTAAAAATCCGTAAATCAATTAATAATACTTAGTTGTGACTATGTATAAAGGATTATTCAATATGGAATTATGCAGAGGTTCGTCACTAAATGACTTTCTAAGTTTCTTAGCATTTTCTAAGTTTCTTATTCTGGTCCCTTGGCAAATATTTATTGAATGCCTCTATATGCCAGGCACCAAACTAGGCATTCATAGCACCACTGGAACAAAGAAGCTGTCCTCCTGACTCCTTCCCAATTCTGGAGGCCTCTCCAAGAAGGTACATGAGGGCAAAATGCAAAATCATGAGTAGTCATCCTGTTTGCTTGCAGTTCTGGGAGCACGGCATATCCAAAGTTCCAGGGCAAACATTAAAACAACAGTCTATGAGCAAAATAGCAGAATAGGAGTTTTCTACTGCTTTCCCCCAAAGGACACCGATTTTGAAAATCACCTACTGACAGAGTGGCCTTTGTGGAAGTCTGAGAGTCCAGTGGGGAAGATCTAGCACATCGTCTGAGGAAGAAAGAAACCCAAGATGGGATGCACTGAGCGGGTAACAAGGACACTTTCGCTTGAGCCACAGCACCACTTGCTCAAAGGCAGCACAGCTCAGGGCCAAGAGAGACCCTCTTAGCTCATGATCTCTCCACTGGGGAAGGTGAGAGGGTTTGAGGGAGCGCTCAGTTGCCCCAGCTGTGAGGGACCCTGCCAAATAAGACCGTTTCTTGCTTGCCCCATCCAGGATAATAAAGTACACTACGTGGCTTGGGGGTGGGAGAACAGAATCCAGGGTTCTCAGGGAGCATCAAAGGGACGCAGATCCTACTAACTGTTTCAGGGACTCCATTAGGAAAGCCTACTCATGAGCTGCTGGGGAGGCCTCACCTACGGATCCCGCCGCAACTGGACCATGGACAGCGCAACCAATCCACATGCCTCACCCATACACAGCCCCACCCTGTGGCTGGCTCACTTTGCACACACACCCCCACAGGGGCAATGACTGTGAGAGTTTGTAGACAGCCAGCCCTATTCAGCAGGATGGGGATTAAGCACACAAGCTCCAGCACCCACCACTGCCCTAGGGAAAGCAGCAGGAGGCTGTGAGCACCTGGCCTGGCCGTGCAGATTCCAGAGAAAGCGCGATCTGCAGAGGTCCCCCAGAGAGAGAAAAGTGTGGAGCAGGCATAGCCATAGGAAAGGTCTGAGACAGCTTCAGAATCCCTAGTAGACAAAAAGGTATTTCTCTCCTGAAGCCAGTCAGCAAAGACTAAAGGAGGTGACTGCTTCTTCAAATATGAAGACAGCAACGCAAAACTTCAAGGAACGTGAGAACTCAAGGAAACGTGACACCTCCAAAAAACCACAATAATGATATAGTCACGGACCGCCACAGAAAATGGAGCTCTGCAATTTGCCTAATAAAGACTGCAAAGTAGTTGCTTTCAGGAAGCTCAGTTAGCTACAAGAACACACAAAGACAATTCAATAAAATCAGGCAAACAATAAGCAAACAAAATGAAAAGTTTAATAGAGAAATAGAAATAATAAAAAAAGAACCAAACAGAAACTCTGGAGCGAAAGAATACAGAAGTGAAATGAAAAATGCAATAATAGAGAATATCAACAGCAGACCTGATCCAGAAGAAGAAGAATCTATGTCAAAGACAGATCATTTACCCAAATTATCCAGTCAGAGGAGAACAAAGGAAAAAGAATAAGAGAGAGTAAGAAAGCCTATATGAACTATGTGATAGCACTAATACAAACAAACTATACCATTAATAGAAACAATTCACAGAAACAGAACAAACAATCCTAAAATGTGTATGGAACACAAAAGACCTCGAATAGCCAAAGTAATCTTGAGAAAGAAGAACAAAGCTGGAGGCATCATGTTTCCTGATGTCAAACTACATTACAAAGATGTAATAAAACAGTAGGGTACTGGCATAAAAAAGAGACCCATAAATCAATGGAATAGAATAGAGAGCCAAGAAATAAACCCAGGCATATACAATCAAATTAATTTACAACAAAGAAGCCAAGGGTATACAATGGAAAAAAAAAGTCTCTTCAATAGATGGTGTTAGGAAAACATGACAGGCACATGTAAAAGAATGAAACTGGACCACGATCTTACACCATACACAAAAGTTAACTCAAAATCGATTAAAGACTTATATGTAAGACTTGAAATCGTAAAACTCCTAGAAGAAAATACAGGCTATAAGCTCCTTGACATCCATCTTGATGATCATTTTTTGGATTTGACACCAAAAGCAAAGGCAACAAAAATGAAAATAAACAAGTGGCACTACATCAAACTAAAAAGCTTCTGTATAGAAAAGAAAACCATCAACAAAATGAAAAATCAAACTACAAAAGGGAAGAAAATATTTGCAAATCGTACATCTGACAAGGGGTTAATATCCAAAATATGTAAAGAACTCATATAATTCAATAGCCAAAAAAACAAATAATCGATTAAAATGAGAGCAGAGAATCTGAATAGACATTTTTCCAAAGACATACAGACAGCCAACAGGTACATGACAAGATGCGCAACATCACCAATGATTGGAGCAAACCAAAACCACAATGAGATAAACTCACACCTATTAGAATTCCTATTATCAAAAAGACAAGAGATAACAAGTGTTGGTGAAAATGTGGAGAAAAGAGAACCCTTGTGCACTGTTAGTTGGAATGTAAATTGGTGCAGCTACTATGGAAAACAGTATGGAGGTTCTTCCAAAAATTAAAAATGAAACTACCATATAATCTAGCAATTCCACTTCTTTGTATTTAACAGAAGAAAATGAAAACACTAACTTGAAAATATATATATGTACCCACCATGTTCACTGCAGTATTATTTATAGTAGGCAAGACATGGAAGCAATATGTGTCCAATGATGGATGAATAAAGAAAATGTGGTATATATATACAACAGGATATTATTCAGTCATAAAAAAGAATAAAATCTTGCCATTTGTGTCAACACGGATGGACCTTGAGGGCAAAATGCTAAGTGAAATAAGTCAGAAAGAAAGACAAATACTGTCTGACCTCACTTATATGTGGAATCGAAAAGGAAAACAAAAAACAAAATCAAACTCATAGGTACAGAGAACAGATTGGTGGTTGCCAGAGGTGGGTGAAGGGGTGCAAATGGGTGAAGGGGGTGAAAAGGTACAAACTTCCAATTACAAAATAAGTCCTGGGGATGTAATGTACAGACAGGATGGCAACTATAGTTAATACTTTATTGTGTATTTGAAAGTTTCTGAGAGAGTAGATCTTAAAAGCTATCATCACAAGAAAAAAAAACTGTAACTACCTGTGGGGATAGATGTTAACTCGACTTATTGTTGTGATCATTTTACAATATGTACAAATGTCAAATCATTGTTATACACCTGAAATTAATATGCTACCTGAAATTAATATGCTACATGTCAATGATATCCCAATTTTAAAAAAAGGAAACAATCTACACATTATTGGAGTACCAGAAGGATAAAAGAGAGAAAAGGGGCAGAAAGCTATTTTAAAAAATAATGGCTGATGGGGAAGAATGGATGCATGTTTACATATGGCTGAGTTGCTTTGCTGTGCACCTGAAATTATCACAACATTGTTAATCAGCTATACTCCAATATAAAATAAAAAATTAAAAAAAAAATAATAGGGACTTCCCTCGTGGCACAGTGGTTAAGAAACAGCCTGCCAACACAGGGGACATGGGTTCGAGCCCTGGTCTGGGAAGATCCCACATGCTGCGGTGCAGCTAAGCCCTTGCACCACAACTACTGAGCCTGTACTCTAGAGCCCACGAGCCACAGCTACTGAGCCCTTGTGCCTAGAGCCCGTGCTCCGCAACAAGAAGCCACCGCAATGAGAAGCCCGCACACCACAAGAAAGAGTAGCCCCCACTCGCTGCAGCTAGAGAAAGCCTGCATGCAGCAACGAAGACCCAAAGCAGCCAAAAATTAATTAATTAATTAATTATTTAAAATAATAATAATAGCTGAAAACTTCTAAAATCTGGGGAGAAATTTGGACATCCAAGGTCATGAAGCTCTCAAACCCCCAAAAATTTCACCCACAAAGATCTTTTGCAAGACACATTATAACAAAACTGTGTAAAATCAAACACACAGAGAGAATTTTAAAAGGAGCAAAAGGAAAAAATTTCTCACATACAAGGGGACACCCATAACGCTATTAGCAGATTTCTCTGCAGAAACCTTACAGGCCAAAAAAGAGTGGGATAATGTATACATATAAAGTGCTGAAAGAAAAAACTGCCAACCAACAATACTTTACCTGGCAAAGTTGTCCTTAATAAATGAAGGAAAGATTAAAACTTTCCCAGAAAAATAAAAGCTTAGGGAGTCATCACCACTAGATCTGCCTTACAAATAGTGTGGAAAGCAGTTTGTCAAAAGAAATGAAAAAATGCTAATTAGTAACATGAAAATATATTAAAAAATATAAAACACACTGGTAAAGTATATATTCAAATTTGGAATACTGTAATATTGTAATACAGTGGTGTGTTAATGAACTCTAGAATAAAGGTCAAAGGGTGAAAATATTTAAAATAATTATAGCTATAATTTCTAATAGATATACAATATAAAAAGAGATAAATTATAACATCTAAAACATAAAATGTGGGTGGGGAGAGAAAAACGGTAGTTTTGTATGCAATAGAAGTTATCAGCTTAAACTATATCTCGAAAATGTTTTATGTAAGCCTCATGGTAACCACAAAGCAGAAATCTATAGTAGATACATAAAAAAATAAAGAAAAGGGAATCAAGGCATACCACTACAGAAAATCATCAACCACAAAAGAAAACAGCAAGAGAGGAAGAAATTAAAAGAAACTACAAAACAGCCAGAAAACAATTAATACAAAGGCATTAGTAAGTCCTTACAAATCAATGATTACTTTAAATGTAAACGGAGAGTGGAAGCTAACACAACATTATAAAGCAACCATACTCCAATAAAAATTAATTTTAAAAAAAGAAAAGAAATGTAAATGGATTAAATTCTCCAATCAAATGGCACAGAGTGGCTAAATGGGTAAAATATGACCCAACTATATGCTGCCTACTGGAGACTCAACTCAGCTTTAAGGATGCACATAGGCTCAAAGTGAAAGAATGGAAAAAGATATTCCATGCAAGTGGAAATCAAAAGAAAGCAGGAATAGCTATGCTTATATCAGTCAAAACAGACTTTAAAGTCAAAATATTTAACAAGAGACAAAGAAGTTCATTACATAATGATAAAGGGGTCACTCCATCAAGAGAATGTAACAATTGTAAATATATATGCACCCAATATCACAGCACCTAAACATTTTAAGCAAATACCAACAGATCTAAAGGGAGAAAGCGACAACACTATAATAGTAGGGGACTGCCTTCCGTGGGGTGGGAGAGGAAGCATGCTGGTTGATGGGACCTGGGTCCCAGGCCATATGCTTCTTGACACAGACGTGCTTGTTCCTGAGTGACAACCTCTGCTCCTCCCCTTGACCTTCAGGCACACTTGGAGCTGGTAAGCAGATAACACTGCCCTCTCCAAGGCCTGGCAACTGTCACTCTGTATAGTGATTGTATCTGCCTCAATTTGAATAACAGCCCAGTCTGCCAAAATCAGACTACTTTTGCTTTATTCTGCAAAAAAAAGTTTAGAATTCTCTCACCTCTGTCTTCCAAGTTTTGCAGTTTATGCTTGAAGCTAGTACTTTTCATCAATGAATCTTGGGTCACAGTCTTAAAAAAAAAAAAAAAAAAGGCCACAAATACATGTATTCGTGTCAAAATAAGAAACACATGGTGCTACATTATCCCTTAAGAAGGAATAAGCTAGTACATTAAGCAAATATAATATTAATTCTGGAAAACCAGATGAATACCCAACAATTAAATAGTACAATACCTCAGATACATTTTCTTCAACATCTGAGGGCTCCAAGGAAGAGAGATCGCTCAGCGGGTGGGGACTTTGAAGTTCTGAGTATTAGAGAGAATGAATACTTTTAAGGGAATAAACACACTGAGAGGCAATTGAGGCAATAACATTTCACTATCAGTCTATAAATTAAATTTCAACATCCCCTGCCCCACCCCTTGCAAAAGGGACACAGTTCTAAAAAAAAAGAACCCAAAACCCAAACTAAAAACCACTTTGTATCTTGCAGGGCATGCATGGGTATTAGGGGTTACAGGTCTGTAGATAAAATGAATAGCCAGTTACCTACTAGGTCAGCACCTTTAGTAGCTGCCCATCTGGCCCCAAATACACAGCAATGATTCTACCACCTCAACGTGGTCCTTCTCTTTCCTCTCTTAGATGCATTCCCTTACTCCTCTTCCTCTCTCCTGCTATATTTCCCTCTCTCCCGCTATATTTCCCTCTCTCCCGCTATATTTCCCTCTCTCCCACTATATATTTCCCTCTCTCCTGCTATATTTCCCTCTCTCCTATTTTCGTTTCCCTACTTCTTTTCTTCCAGTGGCAGCCAAACTAAGAGGCTGGCAGTCGTGTGCTTGCTAATGCCATTATGTGCCTGCCAATGTGCTATGCTCTAAAATGACAGAGGTGAAGAAAACAAAATCCCTACTCTTACCAATTTAAAAGATGTGAATTGTTTAATAAAATACAGTGGGGGCTGAGATAAACCTTACAGGTCAAGGGGTGGCACACTCTGGCCCCTCAGGCCAAATCCAGTCTGCCACCTGGTTTTATAAATAAAGTTTTATGGAAACACAGCCATGCCCATTGGTTTACATCTTGTCTGTGGCTCATTTGGAGCTACAGATGCAGAGCTGAATAGATGCAACAGAAACTCTAGGGGCCAAAAAGCAAAAAGTAATTACTCTGGTCCTCTACAGAAAAAGTTTACCAACCCCTGCAATAAATCATCATTTGAGCTTCATTTTTAAAGAGGAAGAATACCAGCAATTCTTATGCACAAGCTGATCTCAAATGTTAAAACAGAATTAAAATAATGTCCTCTGTCTTTTGTTAATGAGAGCATAAAAGAGAAGATCAATCATACTTTCACACTTTCTTCAACAGATATTAAAAGAAATACATTTTGCTTTTTCAAACTACCTTTCCCAAAATATAATTTTTTCTACGTAGATTGACAGAAAATCACATACCTATCTTCTGGGCAGAATCTTCAGGAGTTAAAAAGGCAGAACTACTCTGAAATTCCGTTCCAGAAATTTTTGGAGGTGTGACGTTATTTTGCCCGGAGGTATCTTTCTGTAATGGTGTTAGAGTTTTAGCCTAAAATAGAGTATTTTTTATAAAGTGTTAACTTGTTTTGAGTGGTTGTGAATGTTATCAAAACATTCCAAGACACTTCCAACATCCTTTTTAAATGATTAAGTATTGGATATGCTCCATTTGAAAAGAACAGTAAGACCATAAGGTCGCAGGGTTGGAAGCACATTCGGTCAGGCATCAATTGATGGCTCTAAGTCAAAGTTCTCAAAGTGTGTCCCAAACCACAGGCTCAGCAACACCTGAGAACTTGACAGAAAAGCAAATTCTCAAGCCCCAATGACAATGTACTCAATCAGAAACTCTGCAGACAGGACCCAGCAATCTGCATTTCCGCAAGCCATCCTGGCCATCCTGGTCACTAAAGTCTGAGAATCACTGCTCTAATTCAGGAGCCAGCAAACTACAGCTCACTGTAAATAAAGTTCTTGTAAATATAAGTTTTACTGGAACACAACACATCCACTCATCTGAGTACTGTCCATGGCTGTCTTCACGCTACAATGGCAGAGTTGACTGGCTGCCACAGAAACCATATGCCCGAAAAGACTAAAATATTTAGTACCTGGCCCTTCACAGAAAAGGTTTGCCAACCCCTGCTTCTAAGTTATTCTCTTAAACTCCAGCACAGAGAAGTGAGTTCTAGATACCAATGTCTGCATAAAGTCAGCAATGCCCTCACTGAAAATCAGCATAGACTTCTTGTCAGTTGCACACCTTAAATTTATGGCTTCTCAAAGCTTTCCTCTTTCTTCTTTGGTACCTATTTTTTTTAAAAAAGCTGTATATTGCTAAAAACTGTTCTTTTGGCCTATTTCTAACTGATAACTCCTTATCTCAGGTTGAACTATTCAACAAATATTTAGGTACTTGCTCTGGCTCACAGGTTTGAGCTATCAGCTCTGTCACCTCAGAACATGAGTGTCCCTTAGCCTCACAGAGGGCAGCACCCCGCGCCCCCAGGCTGATGGCAGAAGGCAGGTCGGGCAGGGAGGGCAGATGACGAGCTACTATTAGAGCACTAACAACATTCTATTTCTGTACAGGCAAGCGGGGTACTGCTGACGCCCTCAGAATGCCAGCAGCTGCCCTTAGAAAACTCTTAAACACTTCGCACTGTATTCTGCAGTGTGTGTGTTTGTGTGTGTGTGTGTGTGTGTGTAGATACACATATATAAAATATATGTACATATATGTATTATATATGTACATATATTAGATATGTATATATATGTATTACATGCATGTAATATGTACATATATGTATTTTTATATATAAGTGTATAGTTTGTACATATAAAATATATGTGCACAATTATATATAATACATATCATATATACATGATTATATATATTATGTTACATATTTTATATAAAATATCATATATACAGTATACATATACACACTATACTATATATACTATCTATCTAATTTCATTTGACAAAGAACAAAAGCCAACTGCTTAGAGAGGTAATTCAGCTAAAAGCATGATAAATTAAGCTCTGAATTGGCCCGGAGGACACTCGTGTCCATGTTCTTAACTACTTTGATATAAAACAAGGATAACTGAGAGGAATTAAGAAACTTTCAGGGCTTATTCAATATTTGAAATGGCTGAAGGCATTTCAACTGCTTGCAAAATAAAGACTTAAATGTTTAAATCATTAAAATCTTTGGGAGTAACATGTCAACAAACTGAGAACTAACGGAAGAATTAAACCAAGAAGTTTATTTTAAAATATAAATTCAAAAAAGCATACATTTGCAGGAAATCAGAAGAGCCCAGATTTCAAGCTTAGGTCATAATAAACATCTTGCAACAAATTTGCAACCAATGAAAAAAGATCCTAAATTTTTACCCAAGATTCATATAAAATGTTTAGAAGTCCTTGAAGTTTCTATTGAAAGTGGTTTACATACTAGTAAACCACTGGTTTATTATTCTCATATTTCAGAAAGGAGTTTTTTGAGAAATAAAGGTGGTTTAAAGAGATCAATTTGTTTCAAGCTTACACCATAAGGGCACATGGCAGCCCAGACAAAATTTACTTACTTGGTCTTTCTCAAGGTCACTGCCACCGCTGAGAGGGAAAAGTGGCAAGGCTAGAATGAAAGGGAATATGAGTACAATGGGTAAGTTTACTTATCAGAAATACCAAAATACACACTAGAAGCAATTCCCACTTCCCACAGCTTGCTGAAATGTCTAGCTCTTATGATCTAATTATTCAACTTTGTTTCTCACTACCCAGCATGCATTCTCTGCTCCAGATCCTGTTCCTGAATGCTGTTCTCACGTCTTTCTCGTTTTACCTAATTAGAATGCTTCCCCTTCTCCACACCTCTTCAAATCCTATTCTTCTCCCAAGCATTAGCTGAGGTCCCACCCAGCTCTTCCTTGAAGATTTCCCTGATGATTTCAGCTTACATCAGATTCCTCTTATCTGAACTCCTTACTCCATTTATCTACGTCTCAAATTTAACAATTATTGGTCAATTCCATATTCTTTCATACTGTTTTACATATGTACATTTTCTCTTTCCAGTCTACCAGGGAAGGAGGACCACATGATCATATATCTCTTTGGTACCCGCTGCTTCCATCACGTATTGAAAAATTAATACCTGATAATTTATTTGAAAAGTGACTGGAAAGAAAACACACACCAAACTTACTTCTTATGTTACTTCTGGTTTTTATCTTTTTTCTACTAGGATATGACTTTAGGGATTTCCTTTTTTGGTTACTGGTCCAAGACAGTTCACTGGCACTAGTATTTGAATCTTCATTACTCTCCGAGAAGAGGTGTTTCCTATAATTAACCTTTTACAAACACAGGTGATAAATGAGAACTATTAAAAGGACGTTAGTACCATTTATGTGCAATTAAACATATGACTATGAAGTTAGACAACAGAGAAGTAACTCCTTCTTCTAGAAGACTGGGCTTTCTTACATAATAAAAGGGCACAGAAGTAAGGAGAAGGGAGAAAAAGAGGATGATTATTTCATTAGTCAGTTCTCCACCAAGCTGCTGTAGTAAAAGATGACACAATCCTCTCTAATCAAATACTTGTTAGCTGTAGAGATGGTAGGTAACTTTCCAAAAGCTGATGCACCTGATTATTGGGCCAACACTAACTTCAAAACACTAACCCATAGGACTGAGAACCACCGTTAAAAGAAAGTCAGAAAGAGCCTTAACTTGTTTGTTTGAAGCCCATGATCTCTTATTTTAGAAAAAAAAAATTTCATTTACTGTTCATACAGAGATTTTTTTTTTTAATGTACTGACAATAGACTTAAAGCACTCTGCTTCCCAAAGCAAGAACAACAATGGAGAGGTGGAAACGGGCGCACACAGGAACAAAACCACATCACTGACTCAGAGCCAAAAATTTCTTTTCAATTCATTAACACTTCTGATTCTATTCAGAGTAAATCTCAGCAGCTAGTAGGTCTTTAGTATTTCTCTTCTACTTCATAATCTTTTTTTTTTTTTTTAACAAAGCAAGAACAGACTTTTGGCTCAAGGCCTAATACAAGGAAAAGTACAATTCGATATAACTTTGTTATTCTCCATCATACTTATTTGGGGGCTTACCAACTATTTGTTACAACTAATGCTGACTTTCCATTTCAAAGTGAAATGTTTTATGCATATGGCTGATTCACTTTGGTGTACAACAGAAACTAACACAGTATTGTGAAGCAATTATACTCCAATAAAGATCTATTAAAAAAATAAAAATAAAAGTGAGGAAAGAAAAAATAAGTAAATAAATAAAACAAGCTTAAGATAAATTTAACTGAGAAACAGAGAGCAGAGCAATGGTAAAGTTTGAAGATGGTATGCAAATAACTAAAACATGGGAAGGATTGCCCCAAAACAATGAAAGTGATTCCATTACCGACATCCTTGTTTCTTGCTTTCTGTCACCCTCAAAAGCAGAATCTTCCCTAAAAGCAAAATACATTGAATTAATGGAACTGTTTCACCAACATCTTCTCCTTTCCCAACTTCACAGCACTTTTTTTTCCCCTTCACACGTCCTTTGATTGTGAGCCCAACTCATGGGAAGTAACCCATTCTGAGACAAACTTTTTATCTTGCAATCCATTTCCATACATCTTCTGCCTGCCAACAACTGCTATTTAACACAAAACAAACCTTTGTTGAGCCCTTCTCTGTCAGGCATACAAAGAAGAGGCTGGCAGGGTAACATGAGCAAGTAAGCAGTGAGTTGACAATGCTACAGAGCAGTGTTTCCTGCCTGGCTCTGCCTTAGAATCAACTGGGTGCTAAAAAGGCAAGCTTTTCTTGATGATTAGTGATGTTGAGCATCTTTTCATATACTTATTGGCCATTTGTATATCTTCTTTGGAGAAATGTCTATTCAAGTCCTTTCCCCATTTTATTTAATCAGGTGTTTTTTTTTTTTTTTTGCTATTGAATTGTAGGAGTTCCTTATATATTATACTTTGGATATTTACCCCTTATCAGATACATAGTTTGCTATTATCAAAAAACCAAAAGACAAGTCTTTCTATTTGCTACCATATAGAAAGAAACTTGATTTTTTTACGTTAATCTTATATCCTTCAATTTTGTTAAAGGGGAGTTGTTTAATGGGGACCGAGTTTCAGAAAGATGAAGATGAAAAAGCTCAGGAGACGGATGATGGTGATGGCTGTACAACAACGTGAAGGTACTTAATGCCACTGAATGGTACACTTGAAAATGGTTAAGATGGTAAATTTTACATTATACCTATTTTATCACAATTTTTTAAAAGTTAGTCTTACACTGGTAGTTTGTGTGCGTATAGTCTTGATTGGGATACAGTCTTGACTGGGATATAGTCTTGATTGGGATAATCAAATAGCTAGTTAAAAATCCCACTAGGGGATTATAGATAGACAGGGAACTTCAGGGAGCTTTGGGAGACCACTGTAAGTTAATGATCACTCAAGAAAGCAATCGGAAAATCATGAAACAAAGCAGGCTTGCTTAACAACGAAACTAACAACAAAAATATACATCAAGTCAATGATGTCTGTGTCCTGCTGGTTGAGGTCAGTAAGTTAATGATCCCTAGGACATGGTCCTCTGCACATACTAAAAACAAAAATATAAGGGAAAGGTGACATTCCAAAGTAGAAGACCCTCATTATACTGAAACCTGAGATGACTTACCATATTTTAGCATACATTGTCATCCTTCTGCTGATTTGAATAGCGCCATGACTGTCCTGGTTTGACCACTAGGGACAAGAAAACTTCCCTGCCCGACATGGAGGAGGAGGTGATGAGGGAAGCTTGGTGTGGTGTCTACTCAAGAATGAGGAAGAAAGTGGGTTTCTCCCCCCTCCCCACTTTTCCTTTGATTATAAAAATGTAACCCATTAAGTGCTAGGATTTCTCCCCCCTCCCCACTTTTCCTTTGTTTATAAAAATGTAACCCATTAAGTGCTAGGGGCAGAGCCCTCTCGCTTGTACCTCTTGTACCCCTCACAAGCCTCCTATACTAATAAACTCTTTCTTTACCTGTCACTCTGCCTCTTGCTGAATTCTTTCTGTGCTGAGACAGAAGAACCTATGCTCTACTGAGTCCCGAAATGCGTTCTGCGGTTTCAGTCTGAATTTAAAAGCAGTTGCAGGTGCTGTTTTATTCCAACATGAAAGAGCTAAAAAGCTCTGAGCAGTACCCAAGATTTCTTTGCAATAATGGCATCTGAACGTCCCTTTTAATTGAAGTACTCATTTGCAGAACAAAAAAACAGAGACCGGGAGATGAACAGATTACTCCAGTCAGGAATCTTTAACTCAGAGTCTGTGGTGTTACTGTTAGATGCTCTAGGGGAATTATGTACCCTCCGTAAGTCCAAGACCTACCCTTCTGCTCTATGTGGAAATATTCCGTAGGACCAAGCACGCAGCCCTTTCCCAAAGCCGAATCTGGACTTCTAGGAGCAACAGCAACAATGTTCCATGCCTCTCAGAATGAGAAAAAGGATTCTCAGATTCCAGTGGGGCTGAAGAATTCTCTCACTGCTGAACGGAGGATCAGACAGGCACAGAGAGTGGCAGCAGGTTGCTGGGAAGGCACGGCCCCGGCAGGGTTGCCTTACAGCAGCACACTTCCAAACCATGCTGGAAGCCCCTGCCAGCGCCCCACTCCTTCTGGGGCAGATGTGAGAGGAAGAGGTGAAGTCAGAAGAAACCTGGATTGCTCCAGGGATCTTAAAGAATGAGACACTGGATGCCTGGACAAAAAAGTGTGATGGGAAGGAAGTGTAGGGGTAGGGCAGGTTTCTACCCTCTTCTAGTTGAAAGAGATCCTTGAACAATGAATAGCTAGCCATAGCGATGGTATAAAAACACTACTTTTTATTTCCTGGCTCATGGCCTGACAGAAATGTAGGCTCTATTCCTGGGTTAGAACTCCCATTTTTTAAGGTCAAGAAAGAACAAATTTCACAGTGTGACAGAGTGCTTTAAACTAACATCATAAAAGGAGAAACAGCACTGTTCATATATAAATTGTAAACCCTTAAAGCCCAAAACCAATATAGGCTGACACAGAAAAACAATAGGAAAGATATCTAGTAACTCAAAGAAGAAGAATGGTATTGGGGAGGTGGAGGCACAATAACATATAAAAATTAATGAAGTAAATAAAGGAAATTATAACACACTGAGGACCCTTTGGGGGATTGTGTGGTTCTGGCAGAGGAATGAAGAAATAGCCCACATCAGTATTGGATCTGTTCATTCATTCATCAGTCCATCCATCAATGAAATTGTATTACTGAACCTATTGACAAGAATGTCTAGCAACTAGAACCCTCAAAGACTGGGACTTCCCTGGCAGACCAGTGGTTAAGACTCTGCACTTCCAATGCAGGGGGGTGTGGGTTCGATCCCTCGTTGGGGAACTAAGATCCCACATGCTGCATGGTGCAGCCAAAAAGAAAAAAAAAATCAAATAGAACCCTCAAAGACTGCTGGTGGGAATGTAAAATGCTGCAAAGACTGTGGAAAACATTTTGGCACTTTTTTAAAAAGTTAAACATATACCAATTATGATCCAGCTATCCCATTTCCTATATATTTACCCAAGAGAAAAGAAAACACATCTCCATACAAAGACTTACACATGAATCCTAAGGGCTTTACTTGTAACAACAAAAAACTGGAAACTCAAATGTCCATCAGCAGGAGAATGGATAAACAAAATGTGGTATATCCATACAATGGATCCACTATTCTCCATACTACTCAATAATATAAAAGAATGAACTGTTGATACACGATGAATCTCAAAATAATTACACTGAATGAAAGAAGCTGGAAAAAAAGTACTTACTGTTTGGTTCTGATTAAATAAGATTTTTAAAACTACAAACTCATCTATAGTGACAGAAAGCAGATCAGTGATTGCCAAGGGTCGGGGTGGGAATGCAGAAAGACAGGAGGGAGGGATTTCAAAGACGCAGGAAGAAATTCTTGGAGATGACAGATATGGTACTTATCTTGATTGTGGTGATGGTTCCTGGGTGTAGACATATGTCAAAAACTGTATGTCATAGATGCAAAAATCTTCAACAAAATACTACCAAACAGAATCCAACAGCACATTAAAAGGATCATACACCATGATCAAGTGGGGTTTATCCCAGGAATGCAAGGATTCTCCAAATTACGCAAATCAATCAATGTGATAAGCCATATTAACAAATTGAAGGAAAGAAACCTTATGATCATCTCAATAAATGCAGAAAAAGCTTTTGATAAAATCCAACACCCAGGGGCTTCCCTGGTGGAGCAGTGGTTGAGAATCTGCCTGCCAATGCAGGGGACACGAGTTCGAGCCCTGGTCTGGGAAGATCCCACATGCCGCGGAGCAACTGGGCCCGTGAGCCACAACTACTGAGCCTGCGCGTCTGGAGCCTGTGCTCCGCAACAAGAGAGGCCGCGATAGTGAGAGGCCCGTGCACCGCGATGAAGAGTGGCCCCCGCTTGCCGCAACTAGAGAAAGCCCTCGCACAGAAACAAAGCCCCAACACAGCCAAAAATTAAATAAATAAATAAAAATTTTAAAAAAAATCCAACACCCATTTAGTAGGCATAGAGGGAACTTACCTTAAGATAATAAAGGCCATATATGAAAAACCCACAGCCAACACTGTTCTCAATGGTGAAAAACTGAAACCATTTCCTCTAAGATCAGGAACAAGACAAGGCTGTCCACTCTCACCACTATTATGCACATAGTTTTGGAAGTTTTAGCCACAGCAATCAGAGAAGGAAAAGAAATAAAAGGAGTCCAAATCAGAAAAGAGGAAGTAAAGCTGTCACTGTTTGCAGATGACATGATACTATACATAGAGAATCCTAAAGATGTTACCAGAAAACTACTAGAGCTAATCAATGAATCTGGTAAAGTAGCAGGACACAAAATTAATGCACAGAAATCTCTTCCATTCCTATACACTAAGGATGAAAAATCTGAAAGAGAAATTAAGGAATCACTCCCATTTACCACTGCAACAAAAAGAATAAAATACCTAGGACTAAACCTACCTAAGGAGACAAAAGACCTGTATGCAGAAAACTATAAGACACTGATGAAAGAAATTAAAGATGATACAAACAGATGGAGAGATATACCATGTTCTTGGATTGGAAGAATCAACATTGTGAAAATGACTATACTACCCAAAGCAATCTACAGATTCAATGCAATCCCTATCAAACTACCACTGGCATTTTTCACAGAACTAGAACAAAAAATTTCACAACTTGTATGGAAACACAAAAGACCCCGCATAGCCAAAACAATCTTGAGAAAGAAAAATTGAGCTGGAGGAATAAGGCTCCCTGACTTCAGACTATACTACAAAGCTACAGTAATCCAGACAGTATGGTACTGGCACAAGAACAGAAATATAAATCAATGGAACAAGATAGAAAGCCCAGAGATAAACCTATGCACATATGGGCACCTTATTTTTAATAAAGGAGGCAAGAGTATACAATGGAGAAAAGACAGCCTCTTCAATAAGTGGTGCTGGGAAAACTGGACAGCTACATGCAAAAGAATGAAATTAGAACACTTCCTAACACCATACACAAAAATAAACTCAAAATGGATTAAAGACCTAAATGTAAGGCCAGACACTATAAAACTCTTAGAGGAAAACATAGGCAGAACACTCTTTGACATAAATCACAGCAAGATCCTTTTTGACCCACCTCCTAGAGAAATGGAAATAAAAACAAACAAATGGGACCTAATGAAACTTAAAAGCTTTTGCACAGCAAAGGAAACCATAAACAAGCCAAAAAGACAACCCTCAGAATGGGAGAAAATATTTGCAAATGAAGCAACTGACAAAGGATTAATCTCCAAAATTTACAAGCAGCTCATGTAGCTCAATATCAAAAAAACAAACAACCCAATCCAAAAATGGGCAGAAGACCTAAACAGACATTTCTCCAAAGAAGATATACAGATTGCCAACAAACACATGAAAGGATGCTCAACATCACTAATCATTAGAGAAATGCAAATCGAAACTACAATGAGGTATCACCTCACACTGGTCAGAATGGCCATCATCAAAAAATCTACAAACAATAAATGCTGGAGAGGGTGTGGAGAAAAGGGAACCCTCTTGCACTGTTGGTGGGGATGTAAATTGATACAGCCACTATGGAGAACAGTATGGAGGTTCCTTAAAAAACTAAAAATAGAAATACCATATGACCCAGCAATCCCACTACTGGGCATATACCCTGAGAAAACCATTATTCAAAAAAAGTCATGTACCACAATGTTCATTGCAGCACTATTTACAATAGCCAGGACCTGGAAGCAACCTAAGTGTCCATCAACAGATGAATGGATAAAGAAGATGTGGCACATATATACAATGGAATATTACTCAGCCATAAAAAGAAATGAAATTGAGTTATCTGTAGTGAGGTGGATGGACCTAGAGTCTGTCATACAGAGTGAAGTAAGTCAGAAAGAGAAAAACAAATACCGTATGCTAACACATATATATGGAATCTAAAAAAAAAAAAAATGGTTATGACAAACCTAGGGGCAGGACAGGAATAAAGATGCATATGTAGAGAATGGACCTGAGGACCAAGGGTAAGCTGGGATGAAGCGAGAGAGTGGCATGGACATATATACACTATCAAATGTAAAACAGATAGCTAGTGGGAAGCAGCCGCACAGCACAGGGAGACCAGCTCGGTGCTTTGTGACCACCTAGAGGGGTGGGATAGGGAGGGTGGGAGGGAGACACAAGAGGGAGGAGATATGGGGATATATGTATACGTATAGCTGATTCACTTTGTTATAAAGCAGAAACTAACACACCATTGTAAAGCAATTATACTCCAATAAAGATGTTAAAAAAAAACTGTGTCAAAAATTTGATGTTAAAGTATACATCAAATTGTACACTTCAAATGTACACTTTATTTCAGTTATATCTCAATAAAGCTGTAAAAAAAAATCACATGTATGACCCATTCTTCAGAGGCCTACATGGAAAGTGGCAATAAAATAATGCCAAGTAATACATGTTTTCTGGCAAGGGATATTCAGTGTTCTGCTACAGAAAACTACATCACCAAAGATAACATTGGGACTATAATGGTAGAGACGCATAGGTCAAGAGAACTTTCCAGCCCTGCTCAAATCATTCTGCAGAAAACTGCACACAATGCTCTCTCCTTGTGTGGAGCACAACCAGATGCAAAAAAGGGGGAAAAACCTAGACAGTCGAATTGTAATTAATGAGTCACATTAACAACAATCTACATGGTTTATGAGTTTTGAAAATCACCTACCTAGATGTATCATTTAATTTAGGAACCTGCATTTTTGCTGATGGTTCTTGTAAATCTAAAGAATGCTCGAGTTTTGAAGTAACTTCCAAGCATGAAAATGAAAAACAAAAATTATTAAGCATCTCAAGTAAACATTTAAATATACCATTCAAGTCTTAGGACAGAAAAAAAATCTGACCTTTTTGTGTATCATCCAGTCTCGATTTTTCAGGTGAATTATCAGCTGTATTTGTTTGCTGCAGGAAAAACATATATACCTAAGTTTAATTATGTTGTCTTTGAAATTTTTTACAATTCCAAAGAAAAGCATTTAAATAGTAGGATATCAGGCTCTTTGTTCATTAGATTTGGCTCCAAATGACTGTTGGCTGTTCCATAAATATCAATATCCACCCTCAGAAGATTTGCCATCATCAAAGACAATCACAGAGTGTCTCAGAGTTACTAAGGGAAACATCAAAGGAAGACTTACAAAAATGTCTTCCACAGCATCATAATTGTGGAGATATGTACAAGTTCCCAAAAAGACAATCTATCTGGAGGAATAATCTTTGGTGTATTTGTTTTTTAAAAAATCATAACACTACCACATTTCTGTATAACGTGTCCATGTAATCAAACATAAGAAAATGGACTGAACACCAATACATGCCGAGCAGTGTGTTAGGTGCTTTATGTATATTATGCTTTTAATCCTAAGAGGGCCACACTGTAAACCAGCTATTACCTTCGTTTTATAGATGAGAAGCCTCAGGCTCAATGACGTTAAGTAATTTTCCCAAGTTCCCACAATCAGTAAGTGAAAACCAGGTCTGATTCCAAACATTAGGCTGCTTTCCCCAAACTCAGTCTCCAGATCCCAAATGAGGGAGTGAGGCAAAGCCAGCCAAAGTGACACATTCCGCGGGAGAGCCAAGATGAGTGAAAGTCGAGAAAAAATAAACACGGCAGGCAAAAGTAATTGAAAGGAGGGGATAGTGGAAAAAGAGAGAGATGGTTGACCAGGAGAAAATGGACAACAAGCCGGAGGATCAGCTTCCACCTGCCAGCATCCCGGTGGATACAGTGCAGAATCTTGTCCCCAGTTTCCTGTACTCACAGCAGGCTCAGACTGGTTATCTACGGGGAGAGTTGTTAGGCAATGGTTATCTTCAGCACTGGTTAACTCTGCCAGCTTGGTAGATTCCTTTGCTTGGTCTATACACATTAAGAAAAGAGCAATGAAGAATGGTAACAATAACCGTACACGATGCTGCATACACCCTCCAAACGCTCTTCACAAGATTCATACTGCTAGGACATCACCATCTTTTGGTAAGAGCTGGTAATTAGGACCTGCTATGGGCACCTTGGAAAACTGCTTTTGGGTCTAACTCATAAGAGATATGTAACCTGTGCAGGGCCAGCTTTGTGGGTAGACAGGGCCCTACACACTTGCCTCCTGCCACCCCATCATAATTTCTCTTTTGTCATTTCCAATTTACCCCAAGACAGACTGTATCAGGTGGAGAAAATAATTCAAGGTTTAATCAGCAACTTTCCTTTCTCCAAAGGTATAATAACACATTAATTACTCCTATATGACCACAGGTTTTCAGTGACCTCTTTCAAGTAATATTTTATCATTGCTTCTCTACGGAATCCAGGTAAGAAATTTTGTTATTTCCCAACATACCTGTCTCTCTTTCGTGGCTGCTAGGAATCTCAGTGTCTTCTTTCTCAAACTCACCAAAAAGGTCTGAGGAGATTTTCGTCTGGTCAGGCCTCACCTGAAATGCAAACCAAAAATCACATGATTTTTAAAAGCAGCAATCCTTTTAAAAATTTATTATTAACAGACCTAACGAGACATAGACAACAATACAATAATAGGAAGGGACTTTAATACCCCACTTACATCAATGGATACATCACTTAGATGGAAAATCAATATGGAAACATCAGCCTTAAATGACACATTAGATCCAATGGACTTGACATATACATAACATTCTACCCAAAAGCAACAGAATACACATTCTTCTCAAGCACATATGGAATCCAGGATAGATCATATATTAGGTCACAAAACAAGTCTTAATAAATTTAAGAAGCCTGAAATCATATCAAGCATCTTTACCAACTACAGTGGTGTGAAACTAGAAATCAATTACAAGAAGAAAACTGGAAAATTCACAAATACATGGAGATTAAATAACACGCTTCTGAAAAACCAATGGGTCAATGAAGAAATCAAAAAAGAGATTAAAATAAAAACCTTTTGGCAAATGAAAATGGAAATGCAACATACCAAAACTTATGAGGTGCAGCAAAAGCAGTTCTAAGAGGGAAGTTCATAGTGATAAATGCCCACATCAGAAAAGAAAAGAAGGACTTCCCTGGTGGTCCAGTGGTTAAGACTCTGCGCTTCCAATACAGGGGGCACAAGTTCGATCCCTGGTTGGGGAACTAAGATCCCGCATGCTGTGCAGTGTGACCAAAACAATAATAATAATAAAGAAAAGAAAGAACTCAAATAAACAACATATCTTTACACCTCAAGGAACTAGAAAGAAAAAAAAATGAACCCAAAGTTAGTAGAAGGAAGAAAATGAAGAACAGAACGGAAATAAACAAGGAAATAAACAAAAGACACTAAAAAAAAACAAGAGAAAAGATCAATGAAACTAAGAGCTGGTTCTTTGAAAATATAAACAAAATTGAAAAACATTTAGCTGGATTCACATATATGTGTGCGTATCTATTTATCTATATTTAAAACAGCATATTATTCAGCCATAAAAAAGAAGAAAATCCTGCCATTTGCAACAACATGGGTGGACCTCGGGGGCATTATGAAAAGTGAAATAAGTCAGACAGAGACAGACAAATACCATATGATCTCACTTATATGTGGAATCTTAAAAACAACAACAAAAACAAGCTCATAGATACAGAGAGCAGATTGGTGGTTCCAGAGGAGGGGGTTGAGGGTAGGTGAAATGGGTGAAGGGGGTCAAAAGGTACAAAATTCCTGTTATAAAATGAATATGTCATGGGGATGTAAGGTACAACATGGTGACTACAGTTAATACTATATTGCATATTTGAAAGTTGCTAAGAGACTAAATTCTCTAAATTTTTTTGTTCTCACACAAAAAAAACTTCTAACAATGGTGACAGTTGTCAACTAGTCTCATTGTGGCGATTTTTTCACAATATATACAAAAATGGAATCATTATGATTTACACCTGAAACTAATATGTTTTATGTCAATTATATCTCAATTTTAAAAACCCTAACATGGAAATGTAAGAGACATGAAAACATACTAAAACATATTTACTGATAATCAAGAAGAATTAAACATGCCACCTGTTTCTCATCTCCTAAAGCTTTAATGGAAGCTTGGGCTATGTTGAATTGCAATTCAAAATGAATTTCTATTTTCATCACTTCTTTGTTTCTGATATTAATAGGCTTCTTCAGGTAAATTTTGAGCATCTTCATCTCAGTTTCTAGCAAAAATAAAGTACACCAATGTAGATCAACATACTGAAAGGTTATATTTTTAAATTTTATAATTTTAAATAACTGCACTGGGATATTTGTTCACTGTCCAGATTCTTCCACAATGAGAAGTTGAAATTATTTTAATAAAGTTACTCTGAAATTATTTTTATTAGATGCACATGTGTATTTTTACACACACACACACACACAATATGTTTAAGCAGTTAATCTAGCAGAGATAGAACTAACCTAGCAGCATAGCAAATGAGATATTTTGTCTTCTAAAATTCAATCCATTTTTTAAAGAACATGTGTGAATACAAAGCTATCATCTGTAACAGGTATTTTACTTCTCAATATATTAAGCACAACATTCATTCTCATTCTTTCTGTCTCTCTCACATCCCACTCATTTCTAAAATTCAAAATAAAATCCACTGTTCTCAATATACAAACTGGAATAATCCACACTCATCTCAACAGACTCCACTTAAAGAAGAGAAATGGAAACATTCTCCAGAGAGGCCTAATTCTCAGACAACAGTCTCCTTGAGGGCCTCCTACCAGGACATCAGCCCTTTACTGACAAATAGTAATTGGGTTTAGAAGAGAAAATAGTTTAGACCACAATTCATAGTGAGCCCAAGAATAAGCCACAGTAAGTACAAGCTGTGTTGGAAGCAGCAGGGGTGAAAAGAGTAAAACCCATGAAAGAGCAGGCAAAGCTCAGGGCCACAAATTGATGAGAATGAAAAGAGGAAAAAAGAGACACACCTGGGTCTAGATCTGTGGCCAGTGATACTTGAAATGTGGCTAGTACAACATGAATTGCATTATAAGCATAAAATACACACTAGTTTGTGAAGACACAGTACCAAAAAAGAGAAGGTAAAATATCTCATTAATTGTTCATATTGATTATATGTTAAACTGTTAATATTTTGGACATACTGAGTGAAATAAATATATATTATTAAAATTAGTCCACTTGAAAAAAACTTTTTAATGAGGCTACTAGAAAATTTTTAATTAAATATATGGTTCAGATCCTATTTCCATACAACAGTGCTGGCCTCTAGTAAAGTTCAACAATCCCCCAAATGCTGATCTTACTGGATGTTCAGTCACTGCAGAGAAAGTCTCTAAATCCCTGCAGCAAATTCTAAACAAGGTCTGAAAATGTAAATAGCTAGTTGGGCTGTGGGCCTCGATGCAAACGTACAAGGGCAAGAAGAAGTAGCCCGAGGGCTGCCCTCAACAGGCTCCTAAAACACTGTCAACCCCTTAGTAGGAAGGGCTCGGCACGCAAAAGGCAAGTCTTGCTTGTAGTGTTTGCTACACAAACCTCAGTTTCCTCGGCTATAAAACTAAAACATCACACCTACTTCCTCCAGCTACTATGAAGCACTTTATGAATTTTAAAGTCTCCCCAAAATGTGATATATTTATGAAGTGTAGAATATTAACTTTGGCAAGTTGGTTGCTGAAAACCACCTCAACAGCAAAGTTCAGGTTCAGAAACTTAAAATATGTAATGTTAGGGATACCACAGTCAGAAAATCCATGGAAGTCTTTATAAAATATTGACTTCAGAATAAACACCAATGATATTTTGCATAACTTAAGTGAATAGTAACAGGTAATGACTATATAAATTAAGTTACTTTTAACTTATGATTATATTTAATTTACATTTCTAGTAAGATGTTTATAAACCCCTTTCCTTTACTACAGATAGGAGACACCTCCAACTCAGCGTATGCTATCTTTCCAATTTTGTGACTGTATAACTGCACATTTGTGATTCCTCTCATCTGTGACACCATAAGAAATATATATTTGATCTTGGCCTTGGTTCCTGACAAAGAGCTCCTGAAACGCATTTTAAGTGATGGGGTGCTAGGAGCATCTTTTTTTTTTTTTTAATTAATTTATTTATTTATTTTTGGCTGTGTTGGGTCTTCATTTCTGTGCGAGGGCTTTCTCTAGTTGCGGCAAGCGGGGGCCACTCTTCATCGCGGTGCGCGGGCCTCTCACTATCGCGGCCTCTCCTGTTGCGGAGCACAGGCTCCTGACGCGCAGGCTCAGTAATTGTGGCTCACGGGCCTAGTTGCTCCGCGGCATGTGGGATCTTCCCAGACCAGGGCTCGAACCCATGTCCCCTGCATCGGCAGGCAGATTCTCAACCACTGCGCCACTAGGGAAGCCCTAGGAGCATCTTTTGTTCTAATATTTGGTCTTTGACCCTGGTTCCTGACACCAGAGCTTCAGAGGCCCTTGGAATGCCCGGGGTGATGAGTGTTTTATAAGTTAATGAGGTGACTGGGGTAAGAGGACTGGGGGTTGGAGGACTTAAGGATGGGGGCTGGTCGAAAACTTGCACAAGCCTCTTAGATAGCCTCAACCACCAGAGGGCAGACAGCAGAAGCAAGAAGAACTACAATCCTGCAGCCTGTGGAACAAAAACCACATTCACAGAAAGATAGACAAGATGAAAAGGCAGAGGGCTATGTACCAGATGAAGGAACAAGAAAAAACCCCAGAAAAACAACTAAATGAAGTGGAGATAGGCAACCTTCCAGAAAAAGAATTCAGAATAATGATAGTGAGGATGATCCAGGACCTCAGAAAGAGAATGCAAGCAAAGATCGAGAAGATTCAAGAAATGTTTAACAAAGACCTAGAAGAATTAAAGAACAAATGAACAGAGATGAACAATACAATAACTGAAATGAAAAATACACTAGAAGGAATCAATAGTGGAATAACTGAGGCAGAAGAACGGATAAGTGACCTGGAAGACAGAATGGTAGAATTCACTGCTGTGGAACAGAATAAATAAAAATAATGAAAAGAAATGAAGACAGCCTAAGAGACCTCTGGGACAACACTAAATGCAACAACATTCGCATTATAGGGGTCCCAGAAGGAGACGAGAGAGAAAGGACACGAGAAAATATTTGAAGAGATTATAGTCGAAAACTTCCCTAACACGGGAAAGGAAATAGCCACCCAAGTCCAGCAAGCACAGAGAGTCTCATACAGGATAAACCCAAGGAGAAACACGCCAAGACACATAGTAATCAAAGTGGCAAAAATTAAAGACAAAGAAAAATTATTGAAAGCAGCAAGGGAAAAATGAACAATAACATACAAGGGAACTCCCAAAAGGTTAACAGCTGATTTCTCAAAAGAAACTCTACAAGCCAGAAGGGAGTGGCATGATATACTTAAAGTGATGAAAGGGAAGAACCTACAACCAAGATTACTCTACCCGGCAAGGATCTCATTTAGATTTGATGGAGAAATCAAAAGCTTTACAGACAAGCAAAAGTTAAGAGAATTTAGCACCACCAAACCAGCTCTACAACAAATGCTAAAGGAACTTCTCTAAGTGGGAAACACAAGAGAAGAAAAGGATCTACAAAAACAAACCCAAAACAATTAAGAAAATGGTAATAGGAACATACATATCGATAATTACTTAAACGTGAATGGATTAAATGCTCCAACCAAAAGACACAGGCTTGCTGAATGGATACAAAAACAAGACTCATATATATGCTGTCTACAAGAGACCCACTTCAGACCTAGGGACACATACAGACTGAAAGTGAGGGGATGGAAAAAGATACTCCATGCAAATGGAAATCAAAAGAAAGCTGGAGTAGCAATACTCATATCAGATAAAATAGACTTTAAAATAAAGAATGTTACAAGAGACAAGGAAGGACACTATATAATGATCAAGGGATCAATCCAAGAAGAAGATATAACAATTATAAATATATATGCACCCAACATAGGAGCACCTCAATACATAAGGCAACTGCTAACAGCTATAAAAGAGGAAATCGACAGTAACACAGTAACAGTGGGGGACTTTAACACCTCACTTACACCAATGGACAGATCATCCAAACAGAAAATTAATAAGGAAACACAAGCTTTAAATGACACAATAGACCAGATAGATTTAATTGATATTTATAGGACATTCCATCCCAAAACAGCAGATTACACTTTCTTCTCAAGTGCGCATGGAACATTCTCCAGGATAGATCACATCTTGGGTCACAAATCAAGCCTCAGTAAATTTAAGAAGACTGAAATCATATCAAGCATCTTTTCTGACCACAACGCTATGAGATTAGAAATCAATTACAGGGAAAAAAATGTAAAAAACACAAACACATGGAGGCTAAACAATACGTTACTAAGTAACCAAGAGATCACTGACAAACTCAAAGAGAAAATCAAAAAATACCTAGAGACAAATGACAATGAAAACCCGACAATCCAAAACCTATGGCATGCGGCAAAAGCAGTTCTAAGAGGGAAGTTTATAGCTATACAAGGCTACCTCAAGAAACAAGAAAAATCTCAAATAAACAATATAACCTTACTAGAGAAAGAAGAACAAAAAAACCCCAAAGTTAGCAGAAGGAAAGAAATCATAAAGATCAGAGCAGAAATAAATGAAATAGGGGTGGCGCGGTGGTTGAGAGTCCGCCTGCCAATGCAGGGGACACGGGTTCAAGCCCTGGTCTGGGAGGATCCCACATGCCGCGGAGCGGCTGGGCCCGTGAGCCACAACTACTGAGCCTGCGCGTCTGGAGCCTGTGCTCCACAACAGGAGGGGCCACGGCAGTGAGAGGCCCACGCACCATGATTAGGAGTGGCCCCCGCTCGCCACAACTGGAGAAAGCCCTCGCACAGAAACGAAGATCCAACACAGCCAAAAAATAAATAAATAAATAAATTTTTAAAAAAATAGAAACAAAGAAAACAATAGCAAAGATCAATAAAACTAAAAGCTGGTTCTTTGAGAAGATAAACAAATTGAGAAACCTTTAGACAGACTCATCAAGAAAAAGAGGGAGAGGACTCAAATCAATAAAATTAGAAATGAAAAAGCAGAAGTAACAACTGACACTGCAGAAGTACAAAGTATCCTAAGAGACTACTACAAGCAACTGTATGCCAATAAAATGGACAACCTGGAAGAAATGGACAAATTCTTAGAAAGGTATAAACTTCCAAGACTGAACCAGGAAGAAATAAAAAATATGAACAGACCAATCACAAGTAATGAAATTGAAACTGTGATTAAAAATCTTCCAACAAACAAAAGCCCAGGACCAGATGGCTTCACAGGTGAATTTTATCAAACATTTAGAGAAGAACTAACACCCATCCTTCTCAAACTCTTCCAAAAAGTTGCAGAGTAAGGAACACTCCCAAACTCATTCTATGAGGCCACCATCACCCTGATACCAAAACCAGACAAAGATACTACAAAAAAAGAAAATTACAGACCAATATCACTGACGAATATAGATGCAAAAATCCTCAACAAAATACTAGCACACAGAATCCAACAACACATTAAAACGATCATACACCATAATCAAGTGAGATTTATCCCAGGGATGCAAGGATTCTTCAATATATGCACATCAATCAATGCAATACACGATATTAACAAATTGAAAAAGAAAAACCATATGATCATCTCAATAGATGCAGAAAAAGCTTTTGACAAAATTCAACACCCATTTATGATATAAGCTCTCCAGAAAGTGGCCATAGAGGGAACATACCTCAACATAATAAAGGCCATATATGACAAACCCACAGCAAACATCATTCTCAATGGTGAAAAACTGAAAGCATTTCCTCTAAGATCAGGAACAAGACAAGGATGTCCACTCTCACCACTATTATTCAACATAGTTTTGGAAGTCCTAGCCACAGCAATCAGAGAAGAAAAAGAAATAAAAGGAATACAAATTGGAAAAGAAGAAGTAAAACTGTCACTGTTTGCAGATGACATGATACTATACATAGAGAATCCTAAAGATGCCACCAGAAAACTACTAGAGCTAATCAATGAATTTGGTAAAGTTGCAGGATACAAAATTAATGCACAGAAATCTCTTGCATTACTATACACTAATGATGAAAAATCTGAAAGAGAAATTAAGGAAACACTCCCATTTACCATTGCAACAAGAATAAAATACCTAGGAATAAACCTACCTAGGGAGACAAAAGACCTGTATGCAGAAAACTATAAGACACTGATGAAAGAAATTAAAGATGATACCAACAGATTGAGAGATATACCATGTTCTTGGATTGGAAGAATCAATATTGTGAAAATGACTATACTACCCAAAGCAATCTACAGATTCAATGCAATCCCTATCAAATTACCAATGGCATTTTTTTACAGAACTAGAACAGAAATATCTTAAAATTTGTATGGAGACAAAAAAGACCCCGAAGAGCCAAAGCAGTCTTGAGGGAAAAAAACAGAGCTGGAGGAATTAGACTCCCTGACTTCAGACTATACTACAAAGCTACAGTAATCAAGACAACATGGTACTGGCACAAAAACAGAAATATAGATCAATGGAACAAGATAGAAAGCCCAGAGATAAACCCACACACCTATGGTCAACTAATCTATGACAAAGGAGGCAAGGATATACAATGGAGAAAAGACAGTCTCTTCAATAAGTGGTGCTGGGAAAACTGGACAGCTACATGTAAAAGAATGAAATTAGAACATTCCCTAACATCATACACAAAAATAAACTCAAAATGGGTTAGAGACCTAAATGTAAGACCGGACACTATAAAACTCTTAGAGGAAAACATAAGAACACTCTTTGACATAAATCACAGCAAGATCTTTCTTGATCCACATCCTAGAGTAATGGAAATAAAAACAAATATAAACAAATGGGACCTAATCAAACTTAAAAGCTTTTGCACAGCAAAGGAAACCATAAACAAGATGAAAAGACAACCCTCAGAATGGGAGAAAATATTTGCAAACAAATCAACAGACAAAAGATTAATCTCCAAAATATATAAACAGCTCATGCAACTCAATATTAAAAAAACAAACAACCCAATTCAAAAATGGGCAGAAGACCTAAATAGACATTTCTCCAAAGAAGATATACAGATGGAAGAATGCTCAGCATTACTAATCATTAGAGAAATGCAAATCAAAACTACAATGAGGTATCACCTCACACCAGTTAGAATTGGCATCATCAGAAAATCTACAAACAACAAATGCTGGAGAGGGTATGGAGAAAACGGAACCCTCTTGCACTGTTGGTGGGAATGTAAATTGATACAGCCACTATGGAGAACAGTATGGAGGTTCCTTAAAAAACTAAAAATAGAATTACCATATGACCCAGCAATCCCACTACTGGGCATATAGCCAGAGAAAACCATAATTCAAAAAGACACATGCACCCCAGTGTTAACTGCAGCACTATTTACAATAGCCAGGTCATGGAATCAACCTGAATGCCCACTGACTGACTAATGGATAAAGAAGATGTGGTACATATATACAAGGGAATATTATTACTCAGCCATAAAAAAGAACGAAATTGGGTCATTTGTAGAGTCGTGGATGGATCTAGAGACTGTCATACAGAGTAAAGTTAAGTCAGAAAAAGAAAAACAAATATTGTATATTAATGCATATATGTGGAACCTAGAAAAATGGTACAGATGAACCGGTTTGCAGGGCAGAAATCGAGACACAGATGTAGAGAACAAATGTATGGACACCAAGGGGGGAAAGCGGCGGGGGGGTGGGGGGGTGGTGTGATGAATTGGGCGATTGGGATTGACATGTATATACTGATGTGCATAAAATTGATTACTGGTAAGAACCTGCTGTATAAAAAATAAATAAAATAAAATTTAAAAATTAAAAAAAAACATTTTGTTTACATATCAATGATCATATTTCTAGAAAAGAAAAAAAAAAAAGGATGGGGACTGGTCGCCAGAAAGACCAAGGTGTGGTTAAAGGGTTGGAACTTCCACCTCCCCAAACTTCAGGGAGGGCAGAAGGGCCAGAGGTTGAGTTAATATTCCATCATGCCTACATGATGAAGCTTCCATAAAAACCCCCAAGCTACGGGGTTCAGAGAGCTTCTGGGTTGGTGAACACAAACGTTCCAGGAGGGCGATGCACCCCAACTCCTCAAAAACTAAAGCCCTTGCACTTCGGATCCTTCTGGATCTTGCCCTGGGTATTGTCTTCATCTGGCTGTTCATCTGTATCCTTTATTATATCCTTTATAATAAACTGGTAAATGTAAATGTGTGTTTCCCAGAGTTCTGTGACCCATTATAGCAAGTTGTCAAACCCGAGGAGGAGCTTGTGGGAACCTCTGACTGGTAGCCAGTTGGTCAGAAGTACAGGTGTCAACCTGAGACTCGCGATTAGCATCTGAAGTGCGGGCAGTCTTCACTGTCCCTTCATTCTCCCAGAGCTTCTCGGTGAAAGGCTCTCCTCCTCTTCTGCCACTTCCTTTGCTGCCTAATCTAGCCCAAATTTCCCTTTTTTTCTAGTATGTAACAGGAGAAATTAAAAATAATAACGCAAGTGATTCTTGTTCATATAAATTCAAATTAATTGTGTCTATGGAATGCAACAGTCTAGTCGTACATGTGTTTGTAAATTAATTTCAGCATTGCTTATATCTGTGATTCTTTGTATTCTCCTGGTTATTACATCTTATTAATTTGCTCATTAATGAAATCTTTTACCCACATTTATTTTATATTTGTATGCGTGTCATGATTTTACCTTTTCAAAAATTACCCTTTAACAAAACACCGAAGTTAACTTATGTACACAAGAAATTCCAGCAAGGAACGCTCAGGGCTGAGGAAGGATTACCTTATCCTAAGTAGTCCCATGGGAGAACCTTCAGTTAAGAGTTCAAGGCCAGGAAGGATGGATTTGTTTTTTCCAGGACTTGTGTGATGAGAATCATGTTATCCATTATATTTTTCACCCTGGCTTTCAGGAAGTTAAGCACCAAATTTGTTTTTTGTTTTGTTTTGTTTTAATTGTACAATTTTATTTTCTTTTCTTTAAATTTATTTATTTTCTTCTTGGCTGCATGGGCCTTCGTTGCTATGCATGGTCTTTCTCTAGTTGCGGAGAGGGGGGTTACTCTTCGTTGCAGTGCGCGGGCTTCTCGTTGTGGAGCACAGGCTCTAGGTGCGTGGGCTTCAGTAGTTGTGGCAGGTGAGCTCAGTAGTTGTGGCTCGCAGGCTCTAGAGCGCAGGCTCAGTAGTTGTGGTGCCCGGGTTTAGTTGCTCCGTGGCATGTGGGATCTTCCCGGACCAGGGTGCAAACCCACGTCCCCTGCACTGGCAGGCGGATTCTTAACCACTGCACCACCAGGGAAGCACTAAGCACCAAATTTGAATCTCCATGGTGGCCAGATCAACCTTCGTGATAGACATTTTTATTCTTGTTTGTGGTTCCAATTTTCCATTTCTATTATTTTGTTATAGATATGCAAGCTGCCCTAAATTCTTTGTGAAAAGAAGTATAAAATCCACATAATTGCATAGTATTTAGTTTTAACTCTTTAGTAAAGCCAATTACTTAAAAAATGATTATGTGTATTGAGTTACTTTCAAAACATCCCTTTATTTTTTAAGAGACCCAATTCAGGAATCTTGGTCAAGTGTGACTATATCTGAAATACTGAACTGGACCAATACCTTACTTCTACCCACCCAAAAAAGGGTCACTCCTGACTCCATGCCCCTCAACTCTACCTACCAAGAGGAGAAGAAAGGTGAATGACGGAGATTTAAGAAGGGGGAGTCAGGGCTTCCCTGGTGGTGCAGTGGTTAAGAATCCGCCTGCCAATGCAGGCGATATGGATTCGATCCCTGGTCCGGGAAGATCCCACATGCCGCGGAGCAACTAAGCCCGGGCGCCACAACTACTGAGCCTGCACTCTAGAGCCCACGAGCCACAACTACTGAAGCCAGCAAGCCACAACTACTGAAGTCCGCACGCCTAGAGCCCGTGCTCCGCAACAAGAAGCCACCACAATGAGAAGCCTGCGTGCAGCAACAAGGACCCAATGCAGCCAAAAATAAAAGTTAATTAATTAGTTAATTATTTTAAAAAAAGAAGGGGGAGTCGGAGGGCTGATATTTAAATAGTTTGTACATACCCAATTATTAGTATAAATATGTGGGAAAGGGAGGGCAGGTACTATAACCATTTTTAAAAATGGTGGTACAGGACTTCCGTGGTGGCACAGTGGTTAAGAATCCTCCTGCCAATGCAGGGGACATGGGTTTGAGCCCTGGTCCAGGCCACAACTACTGAAGCCCACGTGCCTAGAGCCTGTGCTCCGCAACAAGAGAAGCCACCACAATGAGAAGCCCACGCACCACAACGAAGAGCAGTCCCTGCTCGCCACAAATAGAGACAGCCTGCGCGTAGCAACGAAGACCCAACGCAGCCAAAAATAAATAAATAAATTTTAAAAAATAAAATAAAAAAATAAAATTACAAAAAAAAAAAATTTAAAAATGGTGGTACAAAACATAAAGATGGTTGACAAGGTAAATGTTAAGTGTAGAGTTCAGTAGTGCTAAGTATATTCACATTGTTGTACAAGAGATCTCCAGAACCTTTTCATCTTGCAAATCTGAAACTCTGTACCCATTAAACAACTCCCCATTTCCCCTTCCCTGCAGCCCCTGGTAACTAACCACCATTCTACTTTCTGTCTCTATCAATTTGACTACTTTAGATACCTCACGTAAGTGGAATCATACAGTATTTGCCTTTTTGTGACTAGCTTTTTCCACTTAGCATGATGTCCTCAAAGTTCATCTATGTTGTAGCAAGTGTCAGAATGCCCTTCCTTTTTAAAGCTAAATAATAGTCCATTGTGGGTACAGGTCACATTTGCTTTATCCATTCATCCGTCGATGGACACTTGGGTTGCTTCTATCTCCTTTTTTTTTTTTTTTTTTGGTTGCACCAGGTCTTAGTTGCAGCAGGCAGGCTCCTTAGTTGCGGCATGCGAACTCTTAGTTGCGGCACGCATGTGGGATCTAGTTCCCTGACCAGGGATGGAACCCAGGCCCCCTCCATTGGGAGTGCGGAGTCTTAACCACTGCGCCACCAGGGAAGTCCCTGCTTCTGCCTCTTGACTCTTGTGAATAGGCTGCAGTAAACGTTCGTATGCAATTCTCTTCGAGTCCTGCTTTCGATTCTTCTGGATATATATCCAGAAGTGAAACTGCTGGATCATATGGCGATAATATTTTCAGTTTGTTGAGGAACCATAATCATTTTTACAACGAGAAAACCAGGCAAGTCGTGGAGCCCCGAAGTTACAGAGTGGAGGACTCACTAATCTTTTGCCCTGAGCACAGCCTTCTGTCCACAGCACTCACCACCTCCCCTCCATGTCAAGTGCAAGCAAAGTCTGCTCGGGAATTAACTAAACATACACTGCAACTGTAAACAGAAACAATACTCAGGACTAAATGCGGGGTAGTTTAGAATGAACATCTTACCTATTATGCTGAAATTAATCATTGCTTCCTTCAAAAGTCTTACTGAGTCCCATAAAGCGCTCTTGGAAAAAAATAAGTGAAATTCATGAGCACATAACACATACTTGGATATAAACACTCTCTACGCACTTAGGTCTAAACAGGAATCGAACATGATTACCTCAGGATTGTTTATATAAAAAGTTACACTCTGAGTTCTTAGGTTGAAATCAATCCAAAATTTCTCTAATTTTTCATCTGCAGGTTTTCTCATCTGTAAGATATAATTTCAGCATTAATATCATATGAAAGGGTCAAATGAAAATTACTCCATTAAAAACAGAACTGCTTTTCCGAGAACAACCCTACTTTAAGATTATAGGGTCACCGTCTATTGCCTTACTCATTTCTGCAAAATAGGAGGAAGGTTTCCATTTTATATAACCAGTCTATTTCTGGAAAAACCCTACTATACTTAGCAACTTAATAGATGTTTAAATGTGTCAGATAACTCTAACCACACAAACTTTTTTTTTCTGGTGCGAATCACAGAGAAAACTGGTCTATGTTAAAGCAGTAACAATCCACACTGCCTATGGATAGAAACTTCTAGCAAAGGAGGTACTGTGATCAAATATAAATGGTGACTTGCCATCTAATTTACCGTATGTTAGAATAAGGCTAAGACCTGAAGATTTCAAATTATCTTCATTTTAATTGATTACAGTCAGCCCTCTGTATCCACGGGTTCCGAATCCAAAGATTCAACCAAATGTGGATTGAAAATATTTAGGAAAAAGAATTCCAGAAAGTTCTAAAAAGCAAACCTTGATTTTGCCATATGCTGGCAATTATTTACATAGCATTTACATTGTACTGACAACTATTTGCATAGCATTTACATTGTGTTAGGTATCAGGTGTAACCTAGAGATGATTTAAAGTATGTGGGAGGATGTGTGTACATTATATGCAAATACTAAGCCATTTTATATAAGGGACTTGAATATCCGCAGATTTTGGTATCCACCAGGGGTCCTGGAACCAGTCCCCCATGGGTACCAAGAAATGACTGTATTATAAAATAAACATATGCTCTTAAAGAAAGAAAGAAGGAAGGAAAGAAAGAAAGACGGAAAGAAAAAAAGGAAAGACGGATTCAAACAATATGATGCTAATAGAAAGAGTAAATATCTCCTTCTCTGTCCCTCAAATTCCCATAGGTACCTTTCCATAGGAACCATTAACAATGCCTTTGCTTCCTCCCAGATGTGTTCTAGACATACTCAGGAAGTATATACAAAGTTTTTATTCCTCAACAATGGGACAAACACTAGACAACTATTCTTCCACTTGTTTTCCAGTAAATAGCATTTCTTGGTCATTGTTCCATCATACGTGTCTACTTCTTAACAGCTATAGAGTTGAACAAAGGGGTTTTTTTTTGAATTGTATTTTATTTTTTATACAGCAGGTTCTTATTAGTTATCTGTTTTATACATATTAGTGTATACATGTCAATCCCAATCTCCCAATTCATCACACCACCACCACCACCCACCCCCTTCTCCCCTTGGCGTCTATACGAACAAAGGTTTTAACACAAGTCTGTGTCACAGGAAGCCAGTGTAAGGACCCCTACTGAAGCTGATGGAAATCTAGAAGTCCTAGAAAGAAGAAGCAAGGAGAGATTGGAATCCTCAGACAACCAGAAAGAAAAATAGACTTGAAATACAGGAATCAGGCTACCAAAATCAGTTCTAGAGAGAAAGAATGTATAATGTAGTCGTGAGCTAACGGCTCAGCTCACAGAGGCCAAGAAGGGGGTCCTCAACCCAAAACAATGAAATGGTTAACTAGAACATTCTAGAGACACGATCCAGGAAACTTCAGCACAGTCCAGGTTCAGAGACCCTTGAAAAGTTTACCTGGACATTGAGATGCTGCAGGTTGGGGCACTTTTACAGGAAGGACCTTGTGCCTCTAGAAACCAAAGAAGGGGGTGAAAAGAGACTGTTCAATTTTGGACTATAAAGTACAAGGCAGAATGATCTAGAGAAAGGATAGTGACCCTAATTGCTGGGGATAGAGTGGGAAGCATCTACTGGGTGGAAAGAAGCAATGGACTTGCCCTATTCCCTCCAATCCAGGAGTGAATAATGTTGCTTCATCTATAGGATAAAAATAAGGCAAGGTTCCTGTAACTGACCTCATGAACGCAGTATAAACCCTAAAATTCCTTTATGTAGAAGTAACACTAGCGTTCTTCAATAATAAACTTCAGAGTTGAGGCCTAAGAGGAGAAGCAAGTTTCCTTTTTTAAAAAAGCCCTTCTGTGTAGCAAGAGCCATTTGGCCTGATGTAAACCTACCTATGGGTTTCACTATTCACCCCCCACCCTCACAGCCCCTGAAAGAGAGACAAACATACCTCATGCTCATCAGCAAAAGCAGCAATGCATGGAAATGAATAGACCCTGCAAAACACCTCACAATTAAAAAGTGAAATAAAATATGGATGGATCGCACACATGCCCTACGGATGTTCTATAAACAAGCATGTATAACTAGGTACGCCATTATGTCCCTTGGTACAAAGTATGAAAGGGGCTCTCAAACCTACAAATGGAGATCTACCATGGGCAGAATTCAAATCTCCATCTGGCAGTCTACAAAAGCCAGGTTTTCTGGTACTATATATACCTCAACCCAGCTGCTTGGCAAGAGTCCTAACGAAAGGAGTGAATTTGGTCAATATTTTCTCATCAAGGACTTAACTGTCCATAATATGTCTTTCCCTAGTAACCTCAGATCTATAGGAAATCATTCTTCATAAAATCTCCCTGGAGGATATAAAGTTACAACTGTTCCAAATCACAAATAAATATGTTAAAGACTGAGAGAAATCATTTTTAAACACACACGAATGAATCACTAGGCAGAATGCGTCTAATCTTCTGAGGTTTCTACTCAATGGATAACTTAGTAATGCTCAGTAAATTCTGTATCCTACATTCTCTCCTAAAACAGATCCTAGAGTTTTTTTTAATATTAGACATTTTCAGAATAGAATTAGTCAATAAAGTAAAGCTCAGAGAAACGTCTTACCTTCTTTGGTCACCAAGTCTGTCATTTAGGTGATTGAGAAACCGTCTACAATCCTTCAAAGTAAATAATGCAAACTTTTTTGTTAAAAAAAAAAATCAAGATATTTAATTTCAATACTACCCTTTGCAGCATGTAGAGGCCAGTGTTTGCTACTATGTTTCCAGGATCCAGTGACATCACAAGGCTTCACAAGGATTCATTATTAATTACGATAACTAAAATAATACTTTGTGTCACAAACAGGAGGTTCCAGACTCATGTTCTGAACCCCCAGCCATGAGACTTGCAGCTGAGGAATGCTTAGGTCTCCAAAAGTTTTATGTGCAGGAACAAGCAAGAGAAATACCTCTTACTGATGACCTGGATTGTAATATTTGACTAACCCACGGGGCATCCATATCCCTACCATCTCCCCAGCACAAGCCAACCACAAACCCATGAAACTTATCAATTTGGGGTTTATCCTGGTGTATTTAACCACTGTAGATTTTCCTTATCAGGAGTTCTCTAACCTGCTCCTTCCTGGAATCTCTCTCCCGCTAAAGGTTCTAAGAATAAAGAATACGTTTATAGTTCTCCCAACCAACAGCGACCAGGGAGGCAAACTGTTACCCCCAAATTTCTAAAACCAAAGAGATACTGATCCAGACTTTTATCCCTTTTGTTAGCAAGGACTGTCTGTTGTAGCCAAACAGTCCTCACGCGCCGTGTCTAGATTCAGCACTAAATGGACATTAATGTGAACTTTCATCTAAAAGCAGTTCCACTAAGAAGCTGACAGCTCTAGGGGGGGAGTGATTTGAGACAGAGGATAATTACTTTTGTCTCATGTTCCCCTAATTTCCCTGCAGATGATAATCACACAGAGGGGAAAGGAAACTAATACTGGAGGGCCTACAACATCTCAGGCACTTTTAGTTTCTCTCATTTAATTCTCACAATTCTGAAGTTGGTTCTATTCCCATTTTACAGATGAGAACACTCAGGCTTCATGAGTCAACTATCAGCTCCAAGGACATACTGCACAACACAGGGAATATATAACCAGTATTTTATAATAACTATAAATGGAACTATAACCTCTAAAAATTGTGAATCACTATACTGTACACCTGTAACATATAACATTGTACATCAACTATATTTCAATTAAAATTTTTTTAAAAAAACAAGACACAAAAGTCAACTACTTTGTCAAAATGTATACATCACATCAGTCGGGGAGGTGGGACCCAAACCCGACTCACGGTATTCCCATTTAGATCAAACTGCATCCTGGCTAAACAGCTACTGCAGATCTGGCTTAAAGTCAAATTTAACATATTTAATAATATATTTGTAGGTTCGGATTTAATAAAATCCCAAGTGCTCAGCAGTTTTGACCAAAAAGGCTTTGTTCAACATGAGCACTGTTACTAATAATTTTAGCTTTTCCTACAGAATCACCCTCATTTTAAGAACTTTTTTAAAGGAGAGGGAAAACATTTTAGCTATTTTAGGATAAAGGTGAGTATACAGCAAAGCCATAAACTACGTCTGTGCTACTTGAGGACATAATCACAGTGAGGCTGGGTTGCATGGAAGACACCAAAAATTATTGTTCTTCCAAACTGTGAAGGCTGGAGGGCTCACAACACAAGCACCCCATAATACTCCTCTGCTACCAGAGCACCCATGCCAGCTTCAGCCTCCTGTCATCATGCCAGCTGCTCTCTGCAAGGCTGAAATGCACATTCTTTTCTTCTCCAACTCTCCCTACCCTTCAAGGTTTGTTGAAAATCACTTCCCGCTCCATGACATTGTCTCTGACTGGATCCATCAAACTCACACAGTTCTGTCTCCTGGCTAAGTTTCCTGTAAAGATGTCCTAACTGTATGCTGGTATCTGGTCCACAAATATTCTGTTTCTATTACCCTCAAGTTATTTCACGTAAGTGGGAAACAGGAAGTTTAAGAATGGCGACGTAGTCACATTTAAGACAAAAATCCTCCCCTGAGCCCAACATACAGGAAGGCGCTGAAAGGATGCTTCATAAATATTGATTAAATGGAATTTTCATGACCAAGAATCTCACCGTCTCAAATTCTCGATCCTTAATTTCTTTGAAAGCCTCAGCAATGGTATCATCTTCAAACCACTGATGGACAAAGTTTTCCCTTGATTTTCTCATGGTCAGTCTACACAATGCTTCACAAAGAGCCACCTGCTGGTCATAATCTAGAGATTAAAAATACGGCAGACATGGATAATTCTGGGCACAAAGCAAAAGAAAAAATGAGTTCCACAGATCAGCATTTGCTCTAAGAAGGTCCATCTTAGAAGACTAGCATTGTGTCTTATAGTTATAAGCAGCAAGACATATCCTGGAGCAATTATAATCATTTAAATTCATCTGTAAGAAATATTAGGGGAAAATCCAAATGATAGGTCAGTATACAACGAATTTTTTAAAAATGATATTTCTGCAATTTATATTTTAGATATATTAAAACATTCATCAAAAGCAACTTTGTCCAAGACTCACAGATAGAACAAACTAGTGGTTACCAGAGGGAAGGGGGGAGGGGCAAGATAGAAGTAGGGGAGTAAGAGGCACAAAGTATTAGGTATAAAATAAGCTACAAGGATATATTGTACAACCTGGGGAATACAGCAAATATTTTATAGTAACTGTAAATTGAGTATAACCTTTAAAAATTGTGAATCACTATATTGTATACCTGTAACTTATATAATATTATACATCAACTATACCTCAATTGTTTAAAAAGCAGCTTTATCCAGCCTTAAATACGTCTATAAAAATAAAATCCTAAGAAACTGTAGTATTTCACAGCAGATAAACAAAACTACACATATCGACATGTTTAGATTTCAAACAATTTTAAAGGTAAAAAGCAGGTTGCAGCTGGATATGCAAACTTAAATTTGCAAAAACAATAATGTATGTTGCTTGTGAATACACAGAATAAAAGTACAAAAATATTCTTGAAAATGAAAAACAAATCCAACTCAAAGGATTACCTCTACAAATAGCGAGGGGAATTGGAAGGGGGTCTGGACACAGGGGCTTTACCTGTAACTCTGATTTATTTAAAAAAGGATTTGAAGCAAATGTGGAAAAAGGATCAAATTTGACTACGCTCATTGGTGAGTAAAGGAATATTCATTAATTATTCTTTATGGTTTTAGCATGCTTAACGCTTTCATCATAAATTAAATACAAAAATCTTAACTTCTATTTTTAATTTGACCATAACTTATTCCCCATAGTTCCAAGATGCTCATAAAACCCCCAATGTCCAATATTTAACATTCTAACATTTAAAATTCTTAATACTTCTTACCACCCACAGTCAAGATGGTCCTTGCAAGGTCTTTCCTGAAACATTTAGATAAATTTCATTTTACTGAGATGAACATAAGTAAAACTCTACTATATTGGCATTAAAATTTTAATCCAAGATGTATATTTTTGAAAGTATTTCAAATTCATTGTCAAAATTTCCTCAATGTCACAAATACATTTTTATGGAAAAATTGTCAAGTTGATATATTAATGACTTACATATACTTTTCACAAAGAAGCTAGAGCTACTATACATTCTGAGGTTCTATTTCTCCCTCTGTAAAGTGAATTATAATTTGATGATCTCTGCGGATTCATCAAATGCTAAGATCCTGGAATTTTACAGTCACCTCACCAGCCTGTGTGGATGCATACCCTCTTTTTTTTTTTTTTTTTTTTAAACATAGTTTGACACCTGGAAGAAATGATACAGTAGGTGCTGTGGGTCTTTCCTATAAGCTTTTGGAACTTATTTTAAAAACTGATAAGTTTAAGTTCGAGATGTAATGGGATTAAGTTATCACATTATTGTAACTAACACAGACTCCCATATTGCATATTCACTTAAGAATTTCAGTTAAATGCTAACAAGTGTTGATGTTGATTTTTTAATATCTGAAATAACTCTCACGTTAAAGAATGGATTTAAGAAATCTTGTAGTAGTTCAGTTTCTCATAATAAATGGATTGATCTGTCACAATTAAATAGAAGCCTTAGAACAGCACCACTGAGAGTTCTGCTTACTTTTATGTTTGCAGATTTTACATTTGACTTGAAGTGCAGAACACTCAAGAACTAGACTAGAACACTCAAACACTCAAGGCAGGACCACTGCATTGGTTTGAAAACTTAGGAGAAAACATCAGGTCGGCTTCTCTCCAGATCTAAGTACCCCACTAAGGGTAATGATTAACTAATCTAGTCAATGAATACTTTGTAGGAAAAATTAAGAGAAAACACTGCATCCTGCAAAGACAAATTAAATGGACAACCATGATGAGCTCCATGCTCACCAATCCCATCTTTCAGGTCTACACTATGATAAACTGGGTCACCCTGCCTCTTGCTAGTCATGGCTGCATGTCCCTCGAACGATGGTGTGCTACAGTGATGTCACCGATGCTGGCTGGTGGTCAGCACACAGTCACAGGTTTAGGTTCAGATTTCAAACCAGGGTGCTGGTGTTGCTTTTCCCATGGTCACACATTACAACCTTCTCTCCAAATTTCTATGTCCCAGGAACTCCATAATTGTGAGTGGGTCACCAAAAACCCCAAAATCCATCCCTTGAAAAGCAATACATGCCCTGTTGGTATAGGTAATAGCTGGTAACCTTTGAGCATTTGCTCTCTACCAGGTAATGTGCTAATGGCTTTCAGTGGATTGCCTGATTCAACCTGTACAATAACTCTATTGATCAGTGTTAAAGTTGACTCCATTTTACAGATGAGCAGACTGAGGTGTAGTGAGCTAAGACTGTGCTCTAGAGGAGCAACCAGCATAAGTGGCCAAACTAGGATTTGAAGCCTGAGGTCCGGCACCACAGTCTGTACTCTTAACATTCTCCCATGAGTCACTAATCCGGTTCACATTCACAATGAAAAATAATCTATAGCCTGAGAAAGCATTTCACCGCACAAATTTGATGGGGAAGAAAAAAAAAAAAACAACCCAACAACCCCAAACACCCAAGGAGAACAAAGACTGAGGTGGTACAACCTGCAGAGATTTTGCCCTTACATCACCACCTAATTGGGTCAAGGTCACGTACATAAGACGACACGAGCCTTCCGACAAGACGAGTTGTTTTCTCTCTTCCCGAGGTACAGCTTGCAGAATGCAGTTCAAGTTCCTCAGTGCCTGTTGGGAGTTGGGGAAGGTTTTCACGAGGAAGAAACAAAACGGAGACCTGGGCACGAGCTTCTCCACGGGGTCCAGGGCAACTGCTACCAGCACTATGTGCAACTCACCTCCCGCTGGATCAAACGATTTACACTCTCTTCTGTCACCAGAAATCCTAAGGTAAATATGAAGGAACCCAACAGCTGACTTTTCCCTGAAAGCAGAATTTTCAAAGAATCAAACTAATGCTAAAAAAGAATAAGGAAAGGACTCCTGCACAGCAGGAAGAGGCAAAGGCTGAACAGCCATGGGCAGTAAACATTTCAGAAATGATGTAGTCTGAGCAAGGGACAAATCACAGCCTGCTTCAAGATCTAGAAACTCCCAGGCCACCATCGATTTGCACGACATAGATGCCCACTGAGGTAAACAGCAGCAGCACGTGCAAAGGGTGACTGTCTGTGATCACTGCATCTCAGGCAAAGCTACTTTTTTGTCCAGAATGAACAATGTACAAGGGCAGCTCCTGCACACACTTTCCCACTGTTTCTGTGCATTTCTTACATTTGTGTATTTTATAGAAATAAAAATTTTATAATGGTCTTATGCTAACAGAAGCAAGAATTTTTAAGTAAAGCGTTGGTCTTTGTTAAATAGCTTAATCATAGAAACTTCAATGGCTACTTATGTCAGGACGTAGTAACAAAACAAGGTATGTGGTAATGCTTTATGCTTATTAAACTTAATAAATATTATTAAACTTTATTTTATAATCATTTAAGTTTATTAAATTAATAAACTATTATTATTTCATTTATGCACATTGTGTTTAGATATGACAGTGGTAGTGTACAATGCAAAAACTCATGGTAAAGTCCTAACATTACTTTGATAGGTTCAGAGGTGCAATTTGGATATGTGAATTTTTTTTCTTTTAACCACACATTGCATACTTTTTAATCCCCATATAACTCATGAAATTGTGGGAATCCAAATCAGGGAGTAGAAATTTTAAAAAGATCCCTCTTCAGTCCAAAAAAGCCACATTGATACTGCTGAATGATTTCTGGAAACAAGAAATATGGCCAGGGGCTGAGCCAAAAACTTGCCTGCCAGCTTAAAACTTGAGAGAGAGATTGTAACAGAGCCCAGGTGACCCAGGTGGACAGCAGGGGAGCCTAGAGACATTTATGCACTCTGTTAACCAGCAAGTATCAGATGTCATTCGACCTTTTCACTTAAAGAGTAGTAAAGAGAAACTAACAAATATAGCTCTATGAAAAAGGAAGGAGCATAAGTTAAGAGGTAGCAAAAAAGTGACTTTTTGAAAAATGCTTACTTCAGGAAATAAAAGATAGAAAAGCTGGGAAGCCAAATCAAAAGCATCTGATTTATCATCTCAAAACTCAAAAGAATGTGAATTCTATGAAATAAAAAATTTGATTTGTAAGAGAAGGCAACAGTATAAGATGAACACAGAAGTAAATGAGAAAGAAATATGTAATATGAAAATCTAAGCCATTCTGGATATTTCAAGCTGAGAGAATCTAATACAGGGAATTAGTTACAAAAACTTAGGTAGCCACTACCACCCCCTATACATCCCTGGAAAGCCACGGGGAGGAAGTGGTTATTACCAGATCCCGGGAACGAAGGTCACCTAGCAAAAGCTGTAGCCACAAATAAGCCAGAGCCACAGGAACTATGCAGTCACTTCCCAGAGATAGCACCTCAGCAGAAGGGAGCGGGAGAAATGTCCTTCCTACCTCCAATTCCCTGCCATTGGCTAAACCTGGCAGGCAACCCGTTGGTTAAAAAGCCTAGGAAATTGTTCTCTGCAAAGTAGAGAGAGAGGAAGGCAGAGAGAAATGAATCTGAGAGCAGAGGTAGATCACCACCACCCACGGGTTTCAAGGAAGCAAAGATGTGAGAGCAGAATTGAAGTCCATAGTGGAAGCAATGAGAGCAGAATTAGTTAAAGCATGGGCTTCCAAGAAAAAAGTAGCAATTGCTCTCAAAATACACAGGAAAAAACGAGTGGGAAAAAGATGTGAAGACAAAAAAAAGATGCAATGGATGAATAATAGATAATCTTAGAAAGAGAAGAGAATAGAAAGGGTAACTGTAATCATCCTTTCCCACCTCCTCTCTGATGTAACAATTATGCTCTTGGGTGGGACTAACTAGCTCCAGGGGTGGATCCTCATTGGCTTAAACTAGGCAGGGGCATGCCATTCATCTTTTCACAGTGATCAGTTCATTAAGGGGGTGGAGGTGGGGGGACACAAGCAGAGCCAAGCTAGGGTTTTCTTCTGCCGGTTGAGGAAAGTGAACATTTCTCCCCCAGGAAGCACAGCTCTGGTTGCTGGCCGCCATCTTGCAACCACTAAGGGAGACCAACTTGAGCTCAAAGACAAGACTCGGAGGAGGCAGAATAGAAAGAACTGCAGGAAACAGAGCCTAGCTACAGCCAAACTGCTCCTGAAACTTCCTGTCTCTGACTTTTTAGTTCCTTGAGCAAATTAAGTCATCTTTATCTCTTAAGGCTGTTTGAACTAGATATCCTGTTACATATACTGAAAGTACTTTAACTCAGCAGTTTTCAACTGGAGGTGATTTTTGCTCTCCTACGGCGCTCTTGCAGTATTTGGAGATGTTGTCACAACTGGGGGAGTAGCAGGGACTGCTACTGACGTCTAGTGGGTAAAGGCCAGGGATGCTGTTAAACATTCTATAATGTATAGGACAGCCCCCCACAAACAAAGATTTATCCAACCCGACCCAAATGCCAATATTGCCAAAGTTGAGAAGCCCTGCTCTGATAAAATTATCAAAGAATGAAATTTCCTAAGCTAAAGTAAGATCTGATTTCAAAACAACTCATGAAGAACCACATAAAACAACCCATGTGCACATGTGCTCACAACACTCAATATAAGACAGTGAAACAGTTTTGAGGTGGAGACTCTGGACTCTGCAAAGCAAGAGTTATATTGGATAAAAGCCACAAGAACACTCTTAAATGATAAAAAGCACTGACCATGTTCCACCCACATACCCTAATAACCTCTTCAAAATGTATTACAGCAGATGGAGACAAAGCAGAATAAAGAACTCAAGAATGAGAACATCAGGCCATAAACAAGCTGGTAGTGAGCCCTAAATAACTACTGTAAATAAAATTGCAATACAAGGCAAAGAGCAAATACTATTTACAAAGACATATATATATATATATATAATACAGGACTAAAACCCTGGATTAAATTAAATAAATCTGGGTAGAAAATGGAGGAGGAATAAAAACATGTTGAATTCCTTGCCATACATAAAGAAGAAATAGGTGCTATCATTTTGGCACTCTCATGTTGATGTTGATAATCAAATTAAGAGTAACAACCAGAAGAATAAAACTAGGACATAAGCCATTCAAATCACTAGAGAGGAGCAAATAGTGAAAGAAAATATAATCCATATAGCAAAGCACAAAACAAAGGAATCATTAAAATGAAACACATACAGTAAGGTGAGGTCATGAGGGTGAGGCCCTCATAATGAGATTAGTGTCTTTATAGGATGCCAGAGAGTGGCTTACTCTCTACCCGTGTGAAGACACAGCAAGAAGGTGGCTGTCTGCAAGCCAGGAACTGTGAGAAAATAAGTTTCTGTTGTTGAAGCCACTCAGCCCATAGTATTTTGTTACGGCAGCGTGAGCTGACTAATGCAGTCACCTAGAGCAGTGTTTCCTCCATTTGGGACAATGGAGTGATTGCAGGGACTATATGAACCTATTAAGTGGTCCAAGCAACAGCTATAGGCTCAACAGATCTCTCTCATATGTATTTCTTTCCAAATATGCAGTGTACACACACTGTTGTAAATCAATAAAAGTTTACTTTTAAAAGTTACAAAATTCAAAGTAGTTTTTACCACTGGGTATTTTATCAACCAACTTTAGAGGCAGGAACTATCACTTATGAAGTTCAGAAAAAACTGACTTGCAAGTATTTGGATCTGCTGACTTAGATTATGGAGACCTCTTTCTAAAAATCAACCAAACACCATGCACACTTAAGCTTCTAGCTCTAAATGTCCTCAATTTACGAGGTACCATCCACTGTAGAATGTAGTGTCAATTTAATAACAGCTTTTCAAAAGAAAAATAAAAAGAGGGACAATAGGGAACAGACATATGCATTTTAAGATGGCCCCGATTTGTGCATCTTTGAATCCACAGTTTCATAATTCAAAGTGTTTGTTGGGTTACCTTTAACATGAGCCACATTGAACATCATCATTGCCCTAACCTCCAAATTATCTACTTTTTGAGCTCTTTAAAGACAGAGAAAGGCATGAGAATCGGCTCCAAGTTAAATCAGTAATAGCTAACTTTGGCTGTTTTGGAATGATGAAAGTGGGTCTCCATCCCTGATTGGAGCTAAATGGCCAAACGGTGGCAGGAGCAGCTCAGTAAAGATGCACCGCAGGCAAATGAGACACACTTTACAACAAAATTCATTTTGGCATCACAATCTGACTACCATAAGATGGCCAATTCATGCAAATATAATAGTTAAACCCACTTCACTTTTATATATCATTTAGATAAATATTCTTTTCTCTAAACAGGAATATTCTATTAATGAAAGGTAAACAGCCAATTAGTAGTAAATAATACACTTACCTTTCCTACTACTTCTGGAAATAATCTAATAAAAAGAAAGAAAAAAGTAAAGCTCGTATTATTTTTAAAAAGCATTATAAACTATAACATTAATGTGTTAATGCTGATAATTCTCTAACGGGCAGGAGTTGACTTTAACTACAGTAGAAAAAAAATTTAGAGAAATCCTATTTGACTTTCAATTACTTTATTAAAATCAGCCTATCACCTCCAATCAGGTGAATAATATATTTGAAAATAAATCACCTCATGTTTCTATAACATTGTTTATATACATTTGTTACTATTTCATATAATATTTCTAATAATAAAATATGAGAGTCTTTTAGAAAAACCCACATCTTAGAAAAACACAAGTTTTATGAACAACTTGAAGATTCCTACAAATTACCAATGGTATCTGCTCAGTAAAGCATCCAACCTCATCCTTACCATGGCTGTGTCAAAAAAGTCTTCTGTCACATTAATCAGAGATGTGTCCGAGGCTAGGTCTGTCATGGTCAGAAATCCTGTTGTTCTTTCAAACCAGGAAACCATGTACACAAGAGAAGAAACACTGATGCAACCTCTGTGACTGAATAGCTACTGCTCATTCGATAAAATTTCACAACAGAGTTCTATAATTTTAAAGACCCTTTTCCATTTCACTTAGGCCTGATTCTGAGGCCCCCATCTAGAACACTCCAGAATGGAATCAGACTGCTACAGAGTTGCAACAAGTTCTCAGATACCAGCAAGAACTGGAGACTTTGCCAGGATAATCAACACCAGAAAGGCTTGTAAAGGGGGCAGTGAGTGGTTAAGAGATAAATGAGCCTTGTCAACACAGGAGAAATTCCTGTTACCTGGGAGGCTGTAGAAAACAAGTCATCAAATATCAAAGGACATGCAGATTTTAGAAAGTGCTCCAGAAGTATGCTAGTACAGTACACATGCCTCAGGCCTGGCCACCTTCCTTTTGTCAAAAGCTTCCAGCTGACTGGAGATTTTTTCCCCATAGGAACATATATCCAAGTTCATATTACATTGCTAGAACTAGTGTGATTTAAAATTAACTTACATGAACCTTCCTAGAACATACTTATTCAACAAAGCAAAGGCCATCTTTGGACCGTTTTATGCTGAGGCTAGTCACTCTTACCAAAAAAAAAAAAAAAAAAGAAAAAATCCTAGTTAGAAGTCATCAGTTGACCAAGAAGTTAGTGACATGAGTTCGTGATGAGTAACTCTTATAGGAGTGGGGCCTTGGAAACTTTGTCCACTTAGAGCCAGGAACCCAAGGTACCAGCTGAAGACCATGGACAAACCCATCAGCTCTCCATCTTGGCTGCACGTTAGGAAAACCTGGGGAGCTGTGAAACGCCCTGATGCATGGGACCCGTCGTGGATCCAGAAAATCAGAATCTCTGGTGATGGGACCCACGCAGTGCATCTCGTTAAAGCTCTCCAGGTGATTCTAAGGTACAGCAAGGTTTGGAAGTCACTAGGCAATGTTTCTTTTATCTCAAGTCAGACAAATATTTGCATTTGATTGAATCATCCATCTCCTGAAGCAAACCTTTCTCCAACAGCCCGAGGGAAGAAATGTCCCTCTACACAGCAAAACTCACCCCTAGGGTGACATTTTCTCCCTCCCCATGTTCATACTCAAAATTCTATGCTTTTAAATACATTTTTGTCACTATTCTATTTATGCCCCCAAATCGTGTCCCCCCTCCTAGCCCACCAAAATACACTGGCTGAGTATAGATTCAGAGAAGTGGGGGAAATGCCACATTACTTGATCAAGACTTGGACTAGGAGGTCACTCTGAAGCCATTTATGTGTCGTGATCATACATGGTAAGCTATACACCAGCTGCCCTCACAGCTGCGTCATTACCAGAAGCCAGATGGTTACTGACAGATGCAATAGCTGTTACTCATTAAGCATATGGTAAAGGACAAGTTAATCTTTCTGCATCTTCAAGTACAGGGCCAAATATGTTCCTTTCTGTAGGAAATTCTTATTCTATGGAGAATAACTTCCCAGCACACTTCATGTTGAGCCTGCAAACACAGTGGGCTTTAGAAGTGTAAAATCTAGTATCCCATCCACTTTGATAATATCAATCTATTCTCCTTGGCCAAAACCTACATGAATTAATAGTACATGCTTTAGAATGTGTTTAAATTATGGCTATGGCATTTCCATCACCAGCTAGAATTCCAGTGGGATGTGGAAATTCCTATTTGGTTTCAAAATTCCAGTGGAGACTTGTTCTGACACTTTCAACCTTGGGATGGCATTCTTAAGTCTCAATAGGAATTTCAGTTTGGAGCAGATCCCAATTCATTCCCCCAAATCAGCTTAAGGCTCCAAAGTACCCCTGGGACATCCCTGCCCCATTTCCTTTGGAGTTCTTGCTCTTTTTCCCTGCTTCCTGTTATCTGCCTGAGTAAGTGTATCAGGGAGTTAGATGGGACTAAATGAAATATATAATTCAAAATGAACTATACACGGCTTGCATAAATACAGCCCTGAGATTTACACTCTCACCCACCCCCTACCCTAGCCGCAAACACTTTTAAAGTTCCTGAGAGAAGTTAGGAAAGCCTGGAGTTTACTCTCTCTCCCCCATGGAGGGGCAGCCCCATAATTAGAGGCATTTTAAAGTGAAAAAGGACAGAGACATCTCCTTGGCCCAACCTGATCTTGAGAAACTTCAGGTACCAAAGTCCAGGGGGTAAATCAGAGATTTAATGGCAGCCGGACCACCCTTCTGCCCTCATGTTCTCACCAATAGTCAATCACAGGGCTGCAAATCTTATCATGAAAAAAAGAGAAATGCAGCAAGAGACTTTGCAAACTCCGCTTTGCTTCCAGATGCCATTATTAAGGCACGCGTGATGTTACCTCCTGATTAATTAAGAACAGGTCAGAATTGCGTAACTGGGGTGACTTAGAATAAGCAAAAAGTATTTTGGCATTTTTTTCAGACTCAACTAGGATTTCAGAAAGTCGGAAAGTGGGCTGTGGCTAGGGGAAGTATTTGATAATTTATCCAGGTCCAATCTTGTTGATAAAGTTTATTAACATAGTTATGGGGGAGTGTGTAACAGTCCACTCTCTCCATCCTATGTCTCCAAATTCACTAATAAAAAACACACTATTACTGCAATGGCTTGTCGAAGGGAGGAGAGGGCTGTGTCCGACTTATTCCTGTACACTCCCCAAAGTGCCCTGCCCACCCCATACATCAGGAAACATATGTTGAACTTAATTTTTGATTGGATGTAGGCAACAGGCACTGGTACCGATTCCTTTTCAAATTTGATTTCAAAGGAACATAAATTACCAAACTAGGCAACTGAATCCTCTCTAGTTCTTTAAGTTACCCAAACCCATACAAAATGAAAAGATGACACTTATCTTTGGGATCAGTCCCTGCTGAATTAGCAAAGGCTCATCTTCTCTGAGGCCATCAATGAAGAATCGCTGAACACATCTCAGCAACAGTGAAACACACTGAAATTCATTTTTATCCAGTGCCTTGGGATTAGACCACACTGAGTTAAAAACCTTACATATAGTTACACATTGGCATTCTGGTTACAAACCAAAAAAAACAAAACAACTCACTTGCCTTATTTATTGATCTGTCAAGATGGTGTAACAAAAGATTATTATATTTTTGAGGAACGTGGCGTTCTCTCTGCGGAAAATATTCTTTTATTTTCTGAAATCCTTCATCATGGAATGCATTAGTAATAAGTGACTGAAGCTGGAAAGTTGATAGTATGAAAATTACTATTTTTCCCCAAGAACATTTATTTCACAGTAATATTTCTATCATTATCAATAATAATTCAGTGCAGAAATAGAAGGTAAGTATAGAGAGTTATATCTTGAACAGTAACCATGCGGACAATGATTTTGTTGTCTTAAGACAGTAGTTGGCAAAGTGTGGTTCCTAGACCACCAGCAGCATGGGCATCACCTGGGGACTTGTTAGGAGTCAAACTCTGGGCGCAGGGCCCGTCAGGTGATTCTCATCATGCTAAACTTTGAGAACCGCTGACTTAAGGAAAACTACACCCACAGAATTACAGGTATCTGTGGGTAAAGAGACTTTATCCTCCGTAATGTTGGAAATTCTAAACACTATAAAATTCAAGCCTATTATCACTTATTAAGTTACATAAATGATCATAATAGAAGAAAATGAATTCAACAGTAATAACTACAGTTAAAGGCAACTGATAAATACGCAAATTGCCATGATGAATGAAATTGAACTTCTCTGCCTGAAAGCTTGTTAAGACCTATTTCTAAGTGTGTATGTGTATATATATATTTGAATAACAGATACATTCTTAAATATCTGTGCTATAAAAGGTATTTTAAAAATGCAGTCCAATTCTACAGGCTAAATTACAATATTCTTTTAATAAGGAGTCATTTTACTACATACAGCCTGAAATTCCACTTTTTCTTAGTATTGATTTAAATAATGAGACAGCATTTGAAACTAAACATTTAAACAGATTTTTTAAGTTGCCATATAGTAAGCTTTTTTGAGACAAGTGGGTTAAGTGTTCTGTAGATGTTATTTAATCCCCACCACCAATCTAGTGGTTAGACTCTTTATCTGGGGATAATAATAGCAAGGCTGTATGAGATCACCCAGCTGAGAGTCACACTCAAATTCTCTGACTCAGCAATTCAGGCTTCTTCCTACTTAAAACTCTGCCTGGCTTCTCTATACTCAGAACAAATCCAAACCCTTTGCCTTGGTCTGCAAGGCTCTGCACGATTTGATCTCTGCCAGCTTCTCCTGCCTGACTGCCCTGCTGAGTCCTAGAATAAGTCAAGCTCTTCCTTGCCTCAGGGCCTTTGCACTGGCTGTTCTATGCCTCGACTGCTTCTCCCCACCACTTACCATTCTGGCTCCTTGTCACCCCTCAGATGTCAGCTTCAGTATCATCTTTTCAAGTAGGTCTTCCAGGACCTAAAGTTAGTCAAGTGCCTCCCTCCTCCTGCAATTATTCTCCATCACAACACCCTGCTCCTTTTCTTCCTACCACCTTACTTTTGTTCCTAATCTGTCTCTGACTCTCTGCCAGGCTGAAAGCTCTATGAAAGCAAGAATTGTGTCTGTTTTGTTCAATACTATCTGCCTCCACCTAGAACAGTGCTAGGTACAAAGTAGATTAGGATATTAGTAGGGTAATCAAAGGCAAAATTGACAAGACGTGGTGATAAACTGGATGTGAGAGATTAGGGAAGTAGGAGAAGAGGATTCTTCTGCCTCTTGTTGAGCAACTGGAGGAAAAAGTATGCTGATAGCCCAGGAAACACAGAACTAGAGACAGCACACACACAAAGAACACAAACTTGATCTTTACATAGAAAGCATCCTGTGCCACGCCACTCCCATCCTTTTCCTGAACAGGCTGCAAAGGAACTTCCTTCTCCTGTGTACAAAAAGAGATATTTTTTTAAATTTTATTTCAAAGAAATGCATTAACTTTTAAAATAAAGGTTCATATTGTTTTCCTGAACAAAGCTTTTTGTTCATTCATGCCACTGATTATAGATCTAAGACACTACTTTAAAAAAAAACCAAAAGCTTTATCCAACGTTCTTTAACACTGCCTCTGACGAATACAAACTATCACAAGAAGCTAACATCATTGTAATAAATGATCACAAAAAATAAATTTAAACTCTATAATGGCAACTATAAAAAAGACTTTGAATTAATGAGTGGTTTTTAGAATGAGAGCTTGTAAAATAAAGTTTTTCAGAGTGCGTTTCAAGGTCAGTCATGAGTTTAAGCTTTATGTTCCTGACATATGAATTTTAAATGTGACTCTAGGACTTAAAACTGAAACTTCAAGGACTGAACAGCAACAACAAGAAAATTTACAAAACATTGAGTAATGGGTTGTTACACGTTTTCTTCAAGAAGTAATCCCTGGATCTACCAGCCTCGTTTTCACAAACATGCTAAATAACAGCATCTCATCTGCTCACTTCATCCCAATAATCAAAGAATAATTTAAAAAATTTTTATTAACCTCTTCCAAAGAGGTTTAAAAAAAAAAATCTAGCTTGGGCTAACGGTCCTATATGTACTTGACCACCATCCTTAAATGTCAGCATATTTTACAATAATATCATCATTATTATAAATATGAAAAACAGGATGAATTCAAAGACCAAAATCCATACTTGTTTTTTTTCCCACCAGCAGTGTATTCAGTAAAGTGAATGCTGAAAAGTAGGAGCAGTAACGGTACCAATCCACCTCCCACCCCGCGACCCCAATCCCTGGGCGGCAGGTCCCAGCGCTTGGGACCGTAGACCTGGGGCCCCGGGTGGGTTAACGTCATTGCACTTTCTACTCGGCGAGGGAGAAAACGGGCTGGGAAAACATCCCGAGCAACTTAAAAAAGAACCATCTCGTTGCCTTCAAACATTAATACTCCAGTTCCCCCTTCTCCGAACGCTTTACTAGCGAGGGACCAGATGTTTCTACCCCGCCTCATGCACTCACTGAAAGCTGCCAATAAACTCCAAGCAAACCTAAGGACGTGAAGCGCCCCAAGGGCCCCCGAAGAGCTCTTCCCCCGGCGGCCGGGGATTGCAGCCGGCGCCGGGTCTCTGGGCGAGCAAGCGAGGCTCCGAGCCCAGAGGCCGACGGACGCGCGCCCTGGCGCCCGCCTCGAGCGGCGGAGAGGAGGCCGGGGTTCGACGGGTGCCCGGCTCCGCTCGAGGTCACTCACCTCCCGCATCCCGAGGCTCCCGGCCGGCCGCCGCGCACCCGCCCCGGGGCGCACGCCCCGCCGCTGCGCCGCTCTCAGCCCCCGCGCTTCCGCCGTCCGAGGCCCGAGCGGGCGGGGATGCGCTGCGGCGAGAGCCCGGGGAGCCCGCGGCTCCCGGATGCCAAGCTTCCCCGGAACTCTGATTAATAAACCCGCCCCTGAAAATCTACTCGAGTCCCGTGTTTGAGGAGCGAGAAACGCTCGCGAGTTAACTAGCAATCAGGGTCAGGCCACCTGGGCGCACGCACACGCACCTTAGGAAAAGCGATTACTTAAAGGATGTAAACATGTCGGCGAAATGCTGAACTGACAGGCGTCCCCCGTGCGGAAGCCGGCTGCTTTCTCTCCACCTTTAACGGCTGGTAGAGCTGGTTGTGATCCATTGATATGGCTATAGACGGAAACCAAACTTTCCCCATAGGAACCAGATTTGTCCCCGAAATTGTGACTTTATTCCTGATATCACAAAAGAAGTGTTTTGTTTTAATGCATACCCCGGTGTGCTCAGTCAAAATAAAATAAAAACAAACATTTTCATCCAGTCTGCTTGTTTTCTGCCCACTTCCTTTAACCCAACAAGAATGTGTACTTATGGCCCGGTTTAGGCTGATAGGTTGTCTGTTATGTGAACAGGGGTGGCAAAAATAAGTTGGGCTGGAGTTTTCTTTTAAAAAACAAGCAAGCAGACAAGACCCCTCAAATCCAAACATCCCTTGTAAAAAATCAACTTGTGTTATAAGTAGATGCTATGGGTATTTCGTGTCATGACGTTTACAGAAGATATTTGTTTACATCAAACCAAAACATACTATAACCAGCATCTCTGCATTGTACCTCCAAGTCCATTCAAAACAATACATACTTATTTCAAAGCTCATCATATCCATTTCCTGGCAAATATGACGTAAATATACGTACATTAATTTACCTATTTTAATCGAAACCAAGTAAATTCAAAGCCCTTTTCCTTTGCTTTTGTATTAATGGACTTTTACTATTTCAAAATACTAGCCAAGGAAGAACCAGCTGTGAATATAAAGTGTTCTGAATCAATGCAAATATTAGTGCAGGAAAAACTGAAGGATAATAACAAATAATAATCAAAATACAGTTTAAAAGCACTTTATTTTAGAGAATAAAACAGGTAATACAATAAGAATATAATATAAAAACAAAATTAAAGTTTTCTTAATATTAGTTTAAAAGTTTTAATCAATTATTTTCAGACTTTGGGGAAAACATACATCCTTTCAAACTATATGGTTGTTAACATAGTCAAAAATTCAGGAGAAATTAAAGATAACATCACAGACAACAGCATTTATTTATTTTATTTTGTTATATTTTCACTTTGATTAGCTTCTTTTACTAACATGTTTTACCCAGACATAGTTTTAGGGCAACTTGGAATATGTATTCTAATTCTGCTCAAACTAAATATGGTGGAGACAATGACATTTCTTTGGCCACCGGAATCTATTTAGGAAAAAAAGTATTTGATTAATTGATTTAGCTTTAACTTTTAAAAAATTGTACTTATTTATATTTTTGAAGGGTAAGGACTCTCTAGAAATATTCCAAAGTTACAGAGACAAGAAATAGTCTTAACAATGGTTATAATAAGACCAGAAATTAGTTTCTATGAATTCTCAGAAGTAATTTTAAGTTAGTTTTTGAAGTTATGTTAAAAACATTTTAAAGAGTGCATTATCTTAAACTTCACAAAGAAATGTCGATTTGTAAATAAATAGAGAAGTGTCAGTAATTTTAACCTTTGAAAAACAAAACAACGCAAAAAAGCAATTGAATAACAGGAGCTGCCGGGCCTTCGGTAGGTGGTTAATATGATGAAAGTTTGTGGATGAAACTAGTAGGTGAAGAGTGAACGCGTTTCCTCCTTTCCTCCCAGACCTTCGCGGCAACTCTGTGAGAGTGATTTTAACCAGAAACGCTGACCGACGCGACCAAAGAGAACTTTGGGGACGAGGGGGTGGGAGGAGGCTGGGGGATGAACTAGTCACTTTCTTCTTTGAGAACTTCGCGCCTCTGCTTGGGGGTGGGGGGAGGGTGGGGAGAAATCCCAGCGTGAAACCAGAGAAAGAAGAAAATTCGTGTAATTACCCAAATCTGGCCTTTCCTGTCTCGGGAGTTCTCTGCCGGTCGGAGGCTCAGAGGCGAACTTCACTATCGGGTTGACTTTTCTAACAAGCCTGACTGTGCCCCCGACCAGGGAGGTTAAGAGGACCGGGAGCGGGGACGAGGTTCGCTTCCTGGGGTTGTAAGGGCGCATCTGCTTTTGCCGTCTTTCGCCGAAAGAAGAGGCTGTAATCCTGCAGCGGGCGCTGGCCTGGGCGCCCTCCCCGCCGGCTCCCAAGTACCATCAGTCCGCACACCCGGTGCGCGCTCGGCGATGCTGAGTCTAGGGCCCGCAGGTCTCGGGATTTGCCGGCATGTAGGTTGCGTGCATCCTCCTCTAACAATGATCCGCCCTTAGAGGCCGGCTTCTCCCTGGCTACGGCTGGGAACTGGAGCGTGTAGCCCGCAGAACAAGGGCGCAAGGAATAAACTCCGGACACCCACCTTCCCTTGCTGCCCAGAGCGGCTAAAGAGCGACTTAAGCCACTTCAATCGGTTTCTTGTATTGGGCGCTTCCAACCACCCTAATGAAACGGAGGCACCGGTGAAGAAGGCCTGGGCGCAGCCCTGGGGAGCCCACGGCGCCCTGCGCTCTCACCTGGTTCCTCCGGTCTCCAGGAAGCCTCCGCAGACGGAAGGGGTGTAAATAGAAGGTTGTCGTGGTATTTTCACGACAATACCGATGCAGACTATTTTTTTAAAGGGTCCTTTCAGGTGGATGGCGATTGAGAACTCCCTGAGCCCCAAATCCTCTTTCAAACAGATAAGGAAACAGGCTCAGAAGTAGCCGAGGCGGCAGAGAGAACTACGGGTTTGGGGGCAGAACGCAGCCCCTTCCTCCCCCTCCGCCTCCCCCTAGCTCATCTCCCCCACCTTCTCCGGGTTCACTTTCCAGGACTCTCCTCCCACGGGGCCAGGTCTCTCCGCAGCCCCCGGGAGCAGGCGGCCTCCTCGGCCGACGACCACACGGGGACCTTCGGCACCCCCTCGGGCGTCCCTCCTCCCCTCCCCCCGAAGATGAGCACAGATTCCAGACCACGCACATCAGCTACAACAAAATCTCGGGAAAGGGCCGGCCCAAAGCCAGCTGGCTTGGGCGCATCTACTCAGTCTAGGGCGCGCGGCAGCCGAGGCTCTTACAGGTGGTGCCCGGGCTGCCAGGGAGTGGAGTACTGTCTCTCGGGACTTTGCTGCAAAGGCTCTGTCTGAAAAGCCTCCCTCTAGATCCAATCCGAAACCCCAGAGGCGGGGCGCGGTTAGGGAGACAAAAATGATTTTCAACTTACATGAGACACTCCAACCTCCCCCCGCCCTGGCCCGCCTTGGCTTCAGTTTCCCGTCACCCCGAGGGCTCGGGTCAACCTCCCCCTCCGTCCCCAGTTCTGCCCGGGAGGGGATGACGGGCCCTGCGAGGGCCCGGAGCGTGGGAGCTGGCGGGTGAGCGAGGAAAGGCGGAGCGGGGCGGGATGGGGAGGGACGGGGTGCAACCGTATAAACGTGCGGGCAGCGGCCGGGCGCCCGCGCTGCGCTCCGAGGGGCGACCTCTCAGCACCGCGGCCGAGGACATGGCTCCGCCCGGGTCCTTAACCCTTGTCCGCCGCTTCTGGATTTCGACATCAGTCTCTCTGTCTCTGTCTCTCTCCACTTTCCTGTAAGACAGGGGGAGAATCACCTTGGGCACCTCTGGGTTGGTTTGTTTTTCTTCTGTCTTTCAGGATCCCGGGCGGAGAGCGCCAGCGAGGAGGGCCAGATGCCGGCGGAGGCGGGGCAGCAGGCGGACGGCGCGTGTTCCCACGGGATGAAGCTAGGCTGGGACATCAACGACCCGCAGATGCCTCGGGTGCGTGAAACCCCCGCGCGCGCGGCTCTGTCCATCCAAGGAGGAGGGATGTCCTTGCAGAGACTGTGGACAGACCTCACCTCCACCCCCAAACACACACCCCTGAGAGTCCTCCAGTGTACAGGGACTCCACAGATGGCAGAGCTGGGTTCAGAGATGTGTCTTCTCCCAGCTCTTACCTCGCGCTCGTTAGAAAACACAGCGAAAGCAACAGGAACTGTCAATCAGGCTCCAAGTTCCAGGTCATCTGGCGGGAGCCGGACACCTCGTCCTTCACTTTCTTTTAACCGAGGTGGAAATCCGCTGAGTCTCTCCTTATCCATTATTTGCCATCCACGAGAAAGGTAGGGGAGAATCTTGGCTAATGTAGACACCAGTGCTTCTCACGCAGCAAAACTGTGAGATAGGACCGTAAATCGCGGTGACCCGACTCTTAAACAGCAGGACTTGGGCCATCAGACGCCTGCCCCGGCTGCCTGGATGAAGCACAGCTCCTGGGGGGCCTCTATAGTCATGCCAACCAGGGCACAGGCGCCCGGAGAGCCCCTGGAATCCGGCTTTTGGACGCAACTTCTGAGATTACTTCTCTAATGACAAGGAAATCACCATCATCCGTTTAGGGTGAATTTGTTTTATTTTGTTTTGTTTTAACCGAACGAAGGGGTTTGGAGCCTAGTACAGGGAATGAGCTGGGCAGTTATAACTGGTCATACTGGTTTGGGGCAAAAACTGAAAAGTGACTTTAAAGTCCTGGGTGTAGGTGGAGGGAGAGTTAGGAGCGACCTGGGAAGCATTCGCAAAGGTGGATTCCTGGCAATACTGTGGTATAGGGGTAAGAGACTTGGCCTTTATTCAGCATCTACTGTGTGCCGCGTATAACAATTCATTAGCAAGGGTGTCTAGCCTCTCAAAGAGATCAGTACTTTTGGGGATGTACGTATTTGCAGTAAGTTTGTTTATCTTCAAGTCTGCCTACTTTAGAGTCACACTGTGCTATTTTTGTGAAAGTGGACCACAGTACAGAAAGGGCATCTCATTCTCACTGACTTCTGTCCGCATACATCTTCATAGGGAAAAAAATCTAATCTTGCATTTTAGAAAAGAGCCGCATCCAAATAAGGGAAGGATGGTTCCTCTCACGAGTATTATTCTAGACTTCCCATGTAAATGTGAATAATTTTTCCTCTGGGAGATTGGTTGTTAAACAGAGAGAACGTGTGTGTGTGTGTGTGTGTGTGTGACATCTCAAAAGAGGCAGGTGCACTGGGCTATAGAAGGAGAACTGGAGAAAGAGGATCCTAGCCCTGCTCTGGCTAACCAAAGGAGGAAGCGCTAAACTAACTGTACGACCTTGAGACAGTTCCTGAATTTGCCTTAGTCTCAGGTTGCTCACCTGTCATCAAGCCGTGGAATTAGATAACAATCTTAAATTGTCGTCCAGATCTACTGTCATGTTCAGTGTGTGCACGCTTGTCTGTATGACCACATGTGCTCCCCTGCACCAAGACATTAGAGCAAATGAAACCCAATCTAGGAGTCCTCCATTCTTGTTTTGATTTTAAAATGCAGTCTCTGTGTCTTCCTTTTCAGTGTCACTACTTTGGTAGTGGGGGTCTAGTCTGTACCCTTGCAGGGGAGTGCGAACAAAACATTTTCTTCTGGAAAACTGTCTATTTGTTACTAAGGTCCTTAAATTGAAATATTCACTTTAAAAACAAAGATATAGCATTTAGCATAAACTTAGAGTTGATAGCACATCATTATGTATTTCATTTGTGATGCACCTTAAGTTAATGTATTGATTTATGTCAATTATATTTCTGAGAAAAGATAAATAATGCCTATTAGTAATAATAATGATTTCAACAATATCTCTGCGGTTTTGGAAACAAAATTGCCCATTTACCTATTACTGTTAGAATGTACAATACTAACGTGGTACACAAGTCTGAATTGTCCAACTAAGAATACTTTTGCTTTGCAGATGTTGGATCTAATTATCCTGGGCTGGGGGAAGGGAGAGAAGGTGTAAATGGCTTATTACTGCGATAATAGTTTACTGAGCCTCTATCACACCAGGAAGGTCAGTGGGGCCTGGCTGCCACAGATCTTCTCTTTAAACCCCAGCTCTGCCACTGGAGAAGGTTATCCATCTAATGTCCACTTCCTTATCTATTAAATAAGAGGAAGGATGGATGCTTAGGAGGCAAAGTTGTTGTGAGGATTGTAGGTACTGCATAATGTGGCCTTATGGGCCATACTGTCTCTGTCCCAAATACTCAACTCTGCACTGTAGTGTGAAAACAGCCACAGACCATACATAGACAAATGTACATGGCCATGTCCCATTACAACTTTATTTATGGATACCGAAGTTTGAATTTCATACGATTTTCGTGTGTCACAAAATGTAATTCTTCTGATTTTCCCCCCAACCATTAAAAAATATAAAAATCATTCTTAGTTTGTGGGCTGTACAAGTGGCAAGCTGGATTCGGCCCATGGTCCCTAGTTTGTACAGGAACCATATTGCAGTATAAATAATGCATAATATGGACAAAGGACCACCAAACGTGAACAGTAAAGCAGTGCTCAGTATCTTATATATAACATTATTTTAGCCATGCAGTTCTTTGTGTAGTAGAATGACGATCCGTATTGCTCTGGGAAGAGGTTAGCTTAACAGGCTCCACCAAATGCTCGGGTTAACCCTATGGTTAGGCTGTCATCATAACACCCTTGTAAACCTGGAGGGCTAATTTGGGAAACTGTTCATGTCTCTCTGATGTTGTGCTGGGTATCAAGCCAAGAGCTTTTGAAGAAAAAGCACTGGATGGAAGTAAAGATATTTACAGGCTCAACTGTATGTCAGTGATGGAACTTTCCAATCACTTTTTGCCCTGGTGCTTTACTGCTTAACTGGAAAATATCTGTAACATTTAAATACACCAAGAAGTGATATAACATAGTGGTAAGGAGAATAGGCTCTGGAGTCAAACTGTGAGGGCTCAAATCCTAGAGCCAAGTCTTACTAGCTGTGTGACCTTGGGCAAGTCAATGAAGCTCTCTGGTCTCCATTTACTATTCTATTAAATGGGGATAATAATAGTACCTATGGTCTGTATGCAGTATGAAGGCTAGATGAACGAATACATGTACAGCTTTTTAGAAGATAAGCACTATGTAAGCATCAATTTATAGCCAGTTGTCAGAAGGGCATACACAGGATGAGTGACATTTTCTAAGACCATAGTTTCTGGAATTAAAAAGACTCAGTTTTTATCCTAACGTGCTTGGGGAAGATAAAAACCGTGCTGTCTGTGGTTCGGGCTTGATAAACTTGACTACCCGTCCCTCTGGGCGCCTTCCCAGGAGCCGGCCCACTTCGACCGCTTCTGCGAGTGGCCCGACGGCTACGTGCGCTTCATCTACCGCAGCGACGAGAAGCAGGCGCAGCGCCATCTGAGCGGCTGGGCCATGCGGAACACCAACAACCACAACGGCCACATCCTCAAGAAGTCGTGCCTGGGCGTGGTGGTGTGTGCGCGGGACTGCGCCCTGCCCGGCGGCTCCCGTCTGCAGCTGCGGCCTGCCATCTGCGACAAGGCCAGGCTGAAGCAGCAGAGTGAGCTATGGGACTGGGAACGGGGTGGCCTTGCGGTCGTGAGTTCCCTCTTCCCAGCGAATTTCCCCTTCCTTCCTTCCGCAGGGTCTGGGGTCAGGGTGTTATTAATATTTCTCGCCTCTGGCTTTGCAGAGAAGGCATGCCCCAACTGTCATGCTGCTTTGGAATTGATCCCCTGTCGAGGGCACAGTGGGTACCCTGTAACCAACTTTTGGCGGCTTGATGGCAACGCAATATTTTTTCAGGTAGGTGGTGGGACACCACGGTTTGTGATGGACATTCTCATCATGTCACAGGGACCAAACCACCTGCCATGTGTCTCAGGAGCCCTGGACCAAACCAGATACAGCTCTGGTGGCCAGAAATAGGTGCTGGGGCTCCCAGGGCCTTACCAGGCTCCTAGGAATTAGTTCACCTACTGTGTGCTCTCTAAGGGGGAGAGGGTGAACCTAGATATAGTTGTTTTCATATGGCAAAAGGACTGTTAGGTCATCTTTTAAGATGTCTATTATTGGTGCACTTTTCATTTGTTCAAGAATTTTTTCCCTGTCTCTTTGAAAAAACAAAAAACAAACAACTTGGGGTATTGGGAAAGGCACACTCAATTTTTGATCAGCGTTGCCAGCTTCCCTCAGAGGAATAATGTGATTCATCTCCTTATTAATGCAGGCCAAGGGAGTTCATGATCACCCAAGACCAGAGAGTAAATCAGAGACAGAAGCTAGAAGAAGTGCTATCAAGAGACAAATGGCTTCTTTTTACCAACCCCAGAAAAAGAGAATTCGAGAACCCGAGGTAATAGGGAGCTGTCGTTACACTTGTGGTCTGTGTTCACCATCATTACCAAATGCACTGAGAATTATGTAAGATGTGAATGTCATACCTTCATTTAAAAGGTTTGATTTAATGTGAAAATTATATATCTCTAACAATGTCATTGAATCAACATTTTGAATAGGGTTTCTAATTCCTTTTTCTTCTTGATAAAAAAGCAGAATATCTCTACAGTTAATGATAGAGTGAGGATGTGAGCTGACATCCTAATACAAGGGCAATTATCAAATGGTCATACGGAAAGAAATAGGTGCATACCAATGACTTAACGGTGCATCTTCGAGAGGGTCCTTTACATTGTTTACATAGAACAGATAAAATTTCTTTGGGCAACTTGATCCAGTTTGGCTGTTCAACCACAGTATGCCAAGGAGGCAGAATATTAGTTTGAGATAAGAGACACTGGCCTTGTTTGAGAACTTTCTATGTGCCAGGCACATAGGGTTTAAGTCTTATACGTGAATTGGTCACAAAAGCCTTAAGAAGAAATTACTCTTATTAAGCCCCATTTTTTTTAACATTGTTATTGGAGTATAATTGCTTTACAATGGTGTGTTAGTTTCTGCTGTATAACAAAGTGAATCAGCTATACATATACATATATCCCCATATCTCCTCCCTCTTTAAGCCCCATTTTTAAGTGAGGAATCTGAGGCTCAGAGAGGTTAAGTAACTCGTTCAGTTCATGAGGGACAGTCAGGATTTGAACCCAGGTCTACGTCAGGTTCCTGAGCCTCTGCTGTATGCACGTAGTATAGGGAGAACAGACCATCTGCCACTCAGACCCACCCTGCCTGGCTACCATGGACCCTCCTAGTTCAGCAGCATGGAATCCAAGCCTGAGCTCAAGCTGTGAAATTCCTGGACCCTGTGCTCAGATCACGTTTCTGAGCTCCTAACACACAGCCCACCAACTGAGAGCTTGTTATTTGGTTGGTTGATGACTGTTACAGGTGAGGGTGTCCACACAATTTACATCTTTATTTACAAATAAAAATTTGTGTCATTTCTTTAGGCAGGAGAGAATCAAGATAACGGTGGCCATTTCAGCAACATACCTTCCCTGGAAAACCCAGAGGAGTTTGATATAATTCCTGACACTGGCTTCCCTGTTCCAGGGCAGCCTTGCTTTTCCTTTCCAAACTCGGATGCTTACAAAGCTACCTGTGACCTAGCTGCCTTTCAAGGAGATGTAGTACCACCCTTTCAGAAATATCCAAACCCAAGAATCTTTTTGCCTAGGCCACCCTGCAGCTATGAATTGGCAGGCCCTGGTTACACAAATTCAGGCCCGTATCCCACCCTTTATAAAGATGCCAGCAGTATTCCTGATGACACAGACTGGGTTCATCTGAATGCACTGCAATACAACATCAACTCCTACGGCAGCTTTGAGAGAAGCTTTGATTTCACCAGTAAACAGCCTGGCTGGAAACCAGCTCTTGGAAAAGCTGACCTTGGGGAGAGCACTGACCATGGACAGTTCCAGGCCGTGGCCACTCGCCCTTATTACAACCCAGAGCTTCCCTGCAGGTACCTCACGACGGCCCCACCAGCTGCTCCAGCCCTACAGACAGTAATCACCACCACCACCAAAGTGTCCTACCAGGCCTACCAGCCCCCTGCTCTGAAATGCTGTGACAATGTGCGGGAAGTTAAGAGCCTTTCTGGCTGTAACTATGATACTGAAAACACCCAAATGTCCATCTACCCGGAAGACTTGGACCTTCCAGCTACTGTCGCCATGGCAGCCTCTCCAACAGCATCACTTCCTTTGAAAATTCCTGGAGATTGCCGGGCCATCAGACACACTTTGCCTTTTCCTCAAGACTCAGCACCCTCCTGGACAGACGGAGCAGAGACATGGGATGTGTGTCCATCTGGACTGGGGTCTACAATTGGTTATTCAGGGAGAATCAGTCCGTTCTTTAGCTATGACCATGAGGACTTTTGAACAACAGTCCTGGGGCACAGCATAAGATTGGTCTCCATGCAGGCAGTAGAACATGACATGGCAACTCTCTCTTAAGTTGGGAGATTCATTTAGCATGCAAAGAAATATATATATTATATATGTATATATATAATAGTAAAACCAATTATCAGTGGAGTAAATTATAGGTTGGAAATGTTTAGATAATATAGGGAAATCTTGCACAGCATTTTACTTACTTTTTTTTTTTTTTTTCTGCCATGCCACTCGGCTTGTGGGACCTTAGTTACCAGACCAGAGATTGAACCCGGGCCCCCTGCAGTGGAAGCGCGGAGTCCTTACCGCTGGACCGCCAGGGAAGTCCCTGCACGGCATTTTTAAACCCATTACAGCACATAGAATTAGGTCTGGAATGAGACTGTTCCAAATGAACAAATAAGCATGAAAGTTAATGAGCTAAGTAAGTCCATTTAGTTTGTTAGCTGGAGTAGAAGTCAAGAATCCTGGTTCTCACTCCAAGCCTTTCCCCATTGGATCATATTAAGGAATTTCACAAATCTCTCTTCCGCCCTTAGGGGTTGTCAAAATAGCTTCGGGAAGAAATCTTTACAATCTTAGCTCCTGAGTCATTTCATAAGATTTTATTTAGCATTTACAACCTGTTAAAATAACTTCAGGAAGTAATTTTGATCATTTTACCTGCAAAGTATATATCTATAGCTTTTTAAGAAATCTACCGTGTTGCAATGATAAAGTGCAGTTGTTTTTAAGAGAATTTTGTTTTCCAGTATCAGCTGAATACCTTTTCTTAACATTTATGAATGTTTTCCTAACAGAGACAGCCTAACACTGATGATATGTATTTAATGCATTTTTATTGTACTATAATATACATTTTTTCCAGTTAGGTTTCAAAATTAGAATAGAGATGTTTTATTCAAATTTAGCTTTACTGTTCCTTTGTTACTCCTCATAAATGTAATTGATAATGTTATTCAATTAAATGTAATGAAGACATTTAAAAATAATGTAGCTGATGCTTGAGTTATTTCAAAACAAAAATAGGAAAAAAATGTTCATATTATAACCTGGGAAACAGTTGTTATAATAGATTAAACATATTAGTTTATTTAAGTTTTGTACTTTATTTTAGAAAAAACTATTTGCTATGCTGATAACGGAAATCCTCTTCAAAACAGTGCACATACGTGCACACACACACACTTTTGCACAGCTCCCAATGCTTAAGTGAAAATATTCAGTTTTCAAATAAAAACAAACTACGTAAATAAATTTTTGAGAATGGAGTGGGGGAAGGATTATCCTCAAATTTGCATAGAATACCCAATTTGCACAACTAAATTGCAGTAAATCAGATGTCATTTAAAATCTTTGAGCCTTACATACTGCTCACCTGATTCAGAAAGCCCTCATACCCTGATGTAATAAATACACGCAGTACTGGCCACAAGATTAAATATCAGCACGTGCCTATTCCTTAGCCAACTTTTCCTCAAAGGAAAAGATGCCTAGTACACTCACGGACTAGTTTTTTCTTTAGACTTCCATTGCCAACACTCGCAGCTTCTAATCACACCTAACATTTATATAGCACTTATGTGGGGCCAGACACTGTTCTAAGCCCTGAACATGTATTAATTTATTTAATCTTCATAACAGTCCTCTGAGCTACCTGAGAGAGGCCAAGTGATTTTCACAGTAAGTGGCAGAGCTGGAATTTGAATTCATCTCCAGAGACCCTGCTTTTAAGCACCACATTACATTAGCTTTGATTAGTTATTTATCAATGAAATCCCATTCGTACTTAGCAAGTATTGTACTTGGCATGAAGTAGAGAGTTTTATTACTTCTAAGCATTTATGTCCTAACACTGAATGCAAAGGATCCACGCAGCGTGGGTAGAAAGGGCAGGGAAGGGAGTGAGCAGACTCTAGGCAAAGCCCTGAGGTAAGCATTTCCCAAAGTGTGGTACAAGTGTGCTCTGGGTTACAGGGTGATTCTACACGGTCCACAAATATTTTATGTTCGTAGTTACGGATTTATTTTAATGTGTAATAGGGAAAGATATAAATAACACATCAAACCTATGATTTCAGGATATTTTTGCCTAGACAAAGCAAAACAATGTTTGTTTTTGTTTTAAGGCAAGGTAATGTAAGGGAAAATATTAAGCAAATAATAGCACAGATGTTACAAGAAAATGCAAAAAAGGAAATCATCAAAATGGTTGAGAGCTTGTGCTCTGCTGCTTGTGCTTAGTCATGCTGGCTCTGCACCTTTGTAAAAGAAGGTTGCCTAGAGCCTGAAATATATGGGATAGCCCATTCTCAAGGCTCTGCCTCCCAGGCTTGACCTTTAAAGGTATGACATTTTTCATTCACACAAAGATAAAAAGTTGCAGAACAGAGAATAACATTTGTCATGTTGGAGGTTTATTGATGGACCTACCCGGACAACTGCTAGAACAAAGGACTATCACATCCCCTCTGGGTCTGGCCGACCCCAAGAAGTTTGCAGCTATCAGCTATACTCCCTCCCCTTTTAGTATAAAAGAAGCCTGAACTCTAACTTGGGTAAGATTCTTTAGGACACTAGCCTGCCATTTTCTCTGTCTGCTGGCTTTCCGAATAAAGTCGCTATTCCTAGCCCTAACACCTTGATTTATTGGCCTGTCACTCAGCAAGCAGTATGAGCTTGGACTCAGTAACAATAGTTTCCTAGAGCAAGGGGTCAGGGGGCTGAAAATAATTGACTCAGCTGAAAATGGGAAATGGTGATGACAAGATTGCATAAAGCTGGAGCCTATGGGGCAAACAAGCCCAGGTGTGACGTTGGACATCTGCAAGTTTAACCCCAGTATTGAGGAGTCCAGAGAGTGGGCAACACTCAGGAGCCAGGCTGTGGGACTTGATCCCAGGGAAGGGGGTGAAGACAGAACATACCTCAAGTGTTGGCTGGGGGCCCCAGCTATGCCATCCTCCAAGGAGCCAGGGTCCAGGGCAGAGTGTCTGTGTAGCACAGATGAGTTCTTGCAAACTGAGCCACCTGAAGAAGGCGCAGGAAGATTTAGACACTGGGTCATAGCTATTGCTCTAAAAAACTGATCTTATTAGGGAGCAAAAGAGTTTTGTGGAAAATGAAAGGAAGTAGGAAACTTACAAGGGCCTAAATGTTATATTACTAATACGAAATATTAATTATGACTATGAGTTATGAGTAATAACTATTTGATTCCTAATTTAAAGCCTTCAAATGCGGCCGGTGTAAATTAGAGCAGCCAAAGCTTCTGACATAACTTTGTTCTGATCAGCTCATGATTGGGTTGAGCCCAAGCCTTCAATCAGACCCCTGACTATATCAGCTACTGAGAGCAGAGGAGGATAATGCAAAAGAGGTGAGGCCAGGCTGAGAGGTGACACCTGTGATCAACTGTCCCCAGTTAGACTTAACCAGTGCCACGGGACACTGAACAGAAACACAAGTTATTCACTTGCTAACCATTCTTTCCTCTCCATGAACAGTGCATAGTCTTGGAGTAGACTTGATATACTTACCTGGAAGAACTTCAAAGTATTGAACCCAACCTCTGACAAATTGTTTCTATGGAACATCTGTTGCAGAAGCTAACAGAATTCTTTTCAAATTTTAGGATCTTATGGAATGATTTTAACAAATATTCTGTGAGACGTTGTGCTAAGAAAACCACTGGAAATAGAATTTACAAACAACAAAAGAAAGATTGATAAATGGTCTCTCACTGCCTCTCTCTTTCTATGGTTCACAACCTCCCTCTACACATCAGAATCACCTGGGGAGCCTTAACAATCCTAGTATCAAGGCTGCATCTCAGGGACTTCCATGGTGGTGCAGTGGTTAAGAATTCTCCTGCCAATGCGGAAAACACAGGTTCTAATCCCTAGTCCGGGAACTAGGATCCTATGTGGCCCGCAGTGCGGCAAAAAAAAAAAAAAAAGAAGTATCAATTAATTATAGCAAATATACAACACTAATGTTAGATGTTAATAATAGGGGAAACTGGGTGCAGGGCCTATGTGAACTCTGTACTATTTTCTCCATTATTTTGTAAATGTAAAACTCTTCGAAAAAATAAGGTCTATTTAAAGTAAAAAATAGGGACTTCGCTGGTGGTCCAGTGGTAAAGAATCCACCTTCCAATGCAGGGGACGTGGGTTTGATCCCTGATAGGGGAACTAAGATCCCGCATGCCGTGGGGCAACTAAGCCCACACAGGACAACTACTGAGCTCATGCACCTCAACTAGAGACCCCCAGCCGCAAACTACAGAGCCCACGTGCCCTGGAACCCGCACCACAACTGGAGAGAAGCCCACGTGCCACAACGAAGATCCCGTGTGCTGCAGCTAAGACCTGACACACCCAAAAAATAAATTAAAAAGAAAAAAGTAAAAAATAAATATTCCTCCTCCTGGGTCCCACCTTTGACAGCAAAATCCCAGGCACAAAGGAATGACAGAGCAGAGCCTTTCACTAGGACAAAAATGTCCTTATCTATGTATCAAAAACCTTATGTCCCGCTTATGTCCTATTTAAAGGCATTTTTTTCTTGTATAGGATTTTGATCAGACTGGTGGTGCTTGGACCAAATTTAGCAAGAACCAATAGGATATATCTCTAGATGAGTATATATATATATATATACATATATAGAGAGAGAGAGAGAGAGAGAGAGAGAGAGATTTTAAGAAATTGGCTCACATTTGTGGGGTCTGACCAGTCAGAAATCTGTAAGGCAGGCCCACAGGCTGGAAATTCTGGCAAGAGGTGATGTTACAGTCTTGAGTCCAAATTCTGCAGGGCAGCAGGCTGGAAACTCAGGCAGGGTTTCTAGTTCCAGTCTTGAGGCAAAATTGCTTCTTCTTCAGGCAACCTCTGTCTTTCCTCTTAAGACCTTCAACCGACTGGATGAGGTCCAGGCACATGATGGAGGGCAATCTGCTTTTATTCGAAGTCGACCAATTTAAATGTGAATCACATCTGTGAACACCTTCACAGAAACATCTAGAATAATGTTTGACCAAACAACTTAGCCTAGCCAGTAACCTCATAAAATTAACCATCCCACTTGATAAAGGTGGATTAAAGGGACCAGGGATATTTAGCTTAGAAGAAAAGACTCAGATGGGAAATGATAAAATCTAGAAATATTTGCAGTCACCTCCAGCAGAGATGGGATTGTAGTATAGTGTGGCATTTAGGGTCATGGGCTTCAGATATAACTGAAAATAGTAAGCAGAGAAAGGATTCCACCAGGGCTCCCACAGCTGTTTAGAGGGAGCTGGGATTTGGACCCAGCCCTTCCATGCACCATGAACATGGGGAAGGCAGTTCCTTTTTGGGAAGAAATGAGGGCTGTAGTTCCATCCTCTCAGGGGAACTGAAATCTCTCCTTCTTATTCAGGGGCAGAGGTTCTAAATTATTTGGAGGATTTGTACAGAAATATGGGAAACGTGCTTTACAATCTAAAATAATTAAGAGTGAAAGTGAGCCAGAAAAAAGGATGTGGTCTAGAAGTTTGCTTAGAAGCAACCCACCTAAGACACGCAGGAAAAGACTGGAGAAAAACGCATCAGATTAAGCAAAAGCAGTTTGTTATCATAGAATCTTTTCCATGGATCTTGGAAGCCATGAATTGAGCTAAGCCCTCTGAGAATGGGACTCAGGACATCCTTAGAAGGAAGATACATGGTAAGACTCCAACATTTCCAATATCGATTCCATCACACATCTCCTGTTTTGTATTCTTCCATGATTCCCTCTGGACAAAAGTTCAGGCCAGACTTACAAACTGCCTAAACATAAAACACAGCTTACAATACTTAGACTTTAAAGGCTTGGTTTGTTTTGACAAAATTTAATTAGCATAATTTAAGATTAGACCAGATTATGCATTAAAAAACTAAAACATATTTTATGTGGAGAAGAAAAGAGAACTAATAATACGCAAAGTTAATATATGTAAGACTTTGTCTGCTCATTAGCATAGTAACCTCACCATAGTAATCTGTAACTCTTACTTTGCTACTATTTGGTAGCAAGTGATATCCTTCTACACTCTGCACTGCTGGTGGAAAATATTGAAGAGATACGCATGATTGTCATGAGACCCTGGAGATTCATTTCTTTAATGAGGACAAGTTGCCTTGAGTCTGGGAAATGTTATACCAAGCATTTGCTGAACTTGAAGGGCGGAGCAAGTGGTGACAGAATAACAAATGTTATCAGTGACCTGTATCAGCTGTGCGAATGCCAGGAAAATAATTTCAAGGTGATTTCTCAGGTATTTGTAATAGATTGTAAATCAAAAATGGCTGCTGGCTAGTAACATCAGGCATTCCAAAACCTTGAGTTTCTAGAGTATTCCTTGGACTGTAAATGTAAAAGTTGTTCTCAAAAATATAAATATGCCTACTTTAAATAATCCAGCAAAGAATGGATAAATATAATTTGAACTCCCACAATTACCTCTTTCTCTTCAAGTGTTCTCCAAGGGAAATTCTAAACTAAGTAAGAAATCAGTTCTAAAATGTAGAAATGGGGAATTCCCTGGCGATCTGGTGGTTAGTACTTAGTTTAGAAATTCTAAACTAAGTAAGAAATCAATTCTAAAATGTAGAAATGGGGAATTCCCTGGCGGTCTGGTGGTTAGGACTCCATGCTTCCACCGCAGGGAGCACGGGTTTGATCTCTGGTCGGGGAACTAAGATCCCACAAGCCACGTGGCACACACACCCCTCTCTAGAAAAAGTAGAAATGGAGTAAGGGATGAATTATTCTTTTTTTAATTGGACATTTGCAGTGGTGATATATCTATATCAACTGAGTTGGGGACAGCTGAAGGGGGAGCACTTTGGGGAAGTGGGGCAAGGAGAGAGTATTAGGAGCTGAGTTTGAACATGTTAAGTTCAAACTCTTAGATTTCTAAGTGAAGTGTTGAGTAGGCTGTTGGCATCTGAGTCTAGAGTTCAGGATGGAGGCACAGATTTGGAGATCCAAGTTTGGGAATCGTCAGCATACAATCAAACTTGTAATTGGTAGGCTGTAAAATGCTATTCAAATATAAAGTATCATTACCTAGTAATTACTCATGAATATAACACAACAGCAATCATTGACCCACTAACCCTTCTGTTTGGAACATCAAAGATACTTTCTGAAGAATGAAATAATGCCATTTGCAGCAACATGGATGGACCTAGACAAGTAAGTCCAACAGAGAAAGACAAATATCATATGATATCACTTATATGTGGAATCAAAAAAAAATGATAAAAATGGACTTATTTAGAAAACAGAAACAGACTCACAGACATAGAAAACAAACTTAAGGTTACCAAAAAGGAAAGAGGGGGAGGGATAAATTAGGAGTTTGGGATTAGCAGACACACACTACTATATATAAACTAGATAAGCAACAAGGTCCTACTGTATAGCACAGGGAACTGTATTCAATATCTTATAATAAACTATAATGGAAAAGAATCTGAAAAAGAATATATATATCTGAATCACTTCGCTGTATACCAGAAACTAACAGAACATTGTAAATCAACTATACTTCAATTTTTTTTAAAGTTACTTTTTGAAAGATATTTTTAATAGAACATTTGTTTTTGGAAAATAGGATATATACAAGTGTTAAGTTTTTCTTGTTCTTTCTTTCAACAGATTTTATATTATTGCTGATCTTAAGTACTAAGAAGTTCAGAGATTCTCTATTGATTTTAGGCTTACAAAATATTATCAATTGGAAGTTCTGAGAAGGCTATGTAACGACATCTTCAACAATGCTTATCTTCCTAGGAAAGGAAAAGCTCAAATGTGAAATGCAGTCTTAAAGAACCATGAAGCTGCTAGGTCAGCCCTTGTCTTGATAGGAATCAAGTACTGAAGGATATGCTGCCAATCTTTGATAAGGAATATGCTGGTAGTTTAAAAATATACACACTTCTTTTCAACACTCCATCCTGTAAGGAGAATTGGAAGAAACATCAATTAAGGTTTTTTTTTAAAGGATTTTATTTATTTTTTATTTTTTATTTTTTGGCTGCGTTGGGTCTTCGTTGCTGCCCGCAGGCTTTCTCTAGTTATGGCAAGCGGGGGCTACTCTTTCACTGCCGTGCATGGACTTCTTATTGCAGTGGCTTCTCTTGCTGCGGAGCGCGGGCTCTAGGCGTGCAGGCTTCAGTAGTTGTGGTGCGTGGGCTCGTACTTGTGGCTCGCGGGATCTAGAGTGCAGGCTCAGTAGTTGTGGTGCACGGGCCTAGTTGCTCCACGGCATGTGGGATCTTCCTGGACCAGGGCTCGAACCCGTGTCCCCTGCATTGGCAGGTGGATTCCTAACCACTGCGCCACCAGGGAAGCCCTCAATTAAGGTTTAACCACTGAAAAATTTATTATTTGAGGATGAAACAATTTATGGAAAGCACAAGGATGAGGATGTATAGGAGGGACTCCCCAAAATAATGATTACATTAAGCCACTGCCAATCCTGATGTTATGTTGAGACTCAGAATACATATTTTGCCATTTTGCTGTTACACATCTACACATCAGTCCTTCAAAATACAAATAGGAATATTAAGGTCATAGAATACAATATTGCTCTGGAATATTTGAAGTATCAACACTCAAAAGTAAATTGTTGAATTTCTAGTTCTGGAAATGGTGGAGTGGCTTGTATTGAACTAACTCTCCTTCAGGAAACAGTTATAAACTCTGAACAAATATAAAGCATAACTATTTGAAGGCCTTAGAAAAATCACCAAGGTCAAGTAGAAATTGGAGGGAATTTGGAGGGAAGGGAACCACGATGGCTGTGGTCCACGTCTACACAGCTTCTCTCCTCAGGACACATCCCCGTCCACACGACACGGGGCAGCTAGAACCGGAGCAGAACCCAGCGTTTCTGGCTTGTCAGAGGATGGAGTCTGGGGCTGCCAGAGCAGCTGGAAATTGAGGGAGGAACCTTGGAAAAGAGGAGCCACAGAGAGGAAGCCTCCTAAATCTAGGTACAAACTCACTTTAAGTTGACCCCTGACCTGTGCCTGCGTAGACGAGACTCCAAGGAGACTGTTAAAGCAACAGCTGGAAAAGCTGCAGAAACCCGGCAACCATCTCATCTGCCGGCTGCAAGGGAGACAGAGTGAGGAGTTAAGTCTCTCCAAGGTGGGCCTGGCAAACACCATGGGCTTTCCATCGAAACCCTAGAAGGGCCGTAGGGAGTAAAGTTTATATCCTAGGTCCGAAGAATGTACCCTAAAACTAATGGCAAAACTAAAACAAATCCATCTTCAAAAGTGCAATACCAGGGAATTCCCTGGTGGTCCAGTGGTTAGGACTCGGCGCTTTTACTGCAGGGGCCTGGGTTCAATCCTGGTCGGGGAACTAAGATCCCACAAGCCGAGCAGCCAAAAAAAAAAAAAAAAGTGCAATACCAAGCATCCACAAATGAGTCAGTAACATAACTGACTACTTAAAACAAAAATCACCACTCTATTAAATTTCCCAAAACTGGTGGAAAAACATCAACAGACAGATTTGAAAAGATCAGCGCATCTCAAAAATGATAAACACAAAGAAAATCACACCTGGGCTCATCATGGTCAAACAGTTGATAGATCAAAAATAAAGAGAAAATCTTAAAATCTTCGGACAAAATGAGGGAAAAATAATAAGCATAACTTCTGACTTATCAGAAATAATGGAGGACAGAATCACATCTTCAAATATCCAAAAGAAAAACGAAACAAAACACGTCAGCCCAGAATTCTATATCCAGCAGAAATGTGTTTCAAAAGTGAAGGCACAATAAGGACACATCCTATAGGCATCCAAAGGATAAAAGGAAAGATTATGACAACTGGAAGGCAATACATTAGACAAGTGCAATGAAATGAGAAAAATTCCTTGAAAGAAACTTACCAAAACTGATGCAAAATGAAATAAAAATTATGAATAAACCTATAATTATTTTAGAAGATGAATTTGTAATTAAAAACCTTCCTACAAAGAAAACTCTAGGCCTAGATAATTAAACCATTGAAGGCTATCAAACATTTAAAGAAAAAATAGTATCAGTCTACCCAAATTCTCTCAGGAAATAAGAGGAAGGAACACCTCCTAACTGTTTTCCCAAGTTTAGCACAGCCTTAATATGAAAATTTGACAAAACACTACAAGAAAAAAAAAAATTCAGATCAATATCCCTCATGAACATAATTGAAAAATTCTTATGGAAATATTATTAAACTGAATCCAGCAACATATAAAAAGGATAATACATCATTTTCAAGTGGGGTTTATAACTTTGACTTAACATTTAAAAAATTAATGTAATCCTGGATGGATCTAGAGATTATCATGCTAAGTGAAATAAGACAGAGAAAGACAAATATCATATGATATCATTTATATGTGGGATCTAAGAAAAATGATACAAATGAACTTATTTACAAAATGGAAATAGACCCACAGCCATAGAAAACAAACTTATGGTTACCAAAGGGGAAAGGCAGGGGATAAATTAGGAGTTTGGGATTAACAGATACACACATATAAAATAGATAAACAACAAGGACCTACTGTATAGCACAGGGAACTATATTCAATATCTTGTAATAACCTATAATGGAAAACAATCTGAAAAAGAACAGATATATATATATATAACTGAATCACTTTGCTGTACACCTAAAACTAACAGAACTTTGTAAATCAACTATACTTCAATTAAAAAAATAATTTAAAAAAAGAAAATAACCTTTCAAACTCATAAAATATGATCCACTTACCTAGATGAGTGACTAGAATGTAATACATTAAATACTTGTATATAATCTGTTATATTAACATGTGTAAATGAACATTAAATATTAATACTGATCATTATAATTGTGTTAATAAATATTAATATTAACATATTTTTAAAATTAATGTAATTCATTACATATCCACCTGGGGGGAAAATAAACCGCAACTCCTACATATACAGAAAAAAATTAATTTGTGTTGGGTAATAGACCTACATGTAAAAGCTAAAACTATAAAGCTTCAAGAAGAAAACATAGGAGAATATCTTTGTGACCTTGTGGTAGGCAAAGATTTCTTAGAACATGAAAAGCACTAGCTGTTAAAGAAAAAAACTTATAAATAGGACATTATCAGAATCTAAAGCCTCTGCTCATCAAATGACATCGTTAAGAATATCAGAGGGCTTCCCTGGTGGCGCAGTGGTTGAGAATCTGCCTGCCAATGCAGGAGACACGGGTTCGAGCCCTGGTCTGGGAAGATCCCACATGCCACGGAGCAACTAGGCCTGTGAGCCACAATTACTGAGCCTGCGCGTCTGGAGCCTGTGCTCCGCAACAAGAGAGGCTGCGATAGTGAGAGGCCCGCGCACCGTGATGAAGAGTGGCCCCCGCTCGCCGCAACTAGAGGAAGCCCTCACACAAAAACGAAGACCCAACACAGCCAAAAATAAACATAATAAATAAATAAATTAAAAAAAAAGAATATGAGAAGGCAAGCCACAACGAGAAAATATTTGCAAAACATATATCTGACAAAGAACTCGCAGGCAGAATATATAAAGAACTCAAGCTAATCAGTAACAAGAAGACAAACAACCCAATAAAAAATTGCCAAAAATCTTGAATAGTCACTTCACAAAAGAAAACGTATGAATGGCTAATATATACATGAAAAGAGGCTCAAAATTATTAGTCATCAGGGAAATATAAATTAAAACTAAATGAGAAATTTTGCAATCAGTGGAATGGCTAATATTTTTTTAATGTACAGTGCCATATGTTAGCAAGGATGTGGAGCAAAGTTGAATTCTCATACGCTGCTGGTAGAATTGTTAAATGGTACAATTACTTTGGAAAACCATTTGGTAGTTTGTTTAAAGTTTAACATACACCTCCTTTATGATCCAGCCATTTCACTCCTGCATATTTACTCAAAAGAAATGACAACATATTTTCATTTAAAAAATTTGAACAGGAATTATCATAGCAGCTTTATTTATATTAATTAATGTCAATTGACAGGAAGATGAACAAATAAATGATGGTAAATTCATATGATGGACTCCTATTCTGTAATTTCAAAACTGAACTACAGATAAACACAACAACACAGATGAGTTTCAAAACACTATGTTGAGCAAAAGCATCAGGGCACAAACGACTAAATCCTCTATGATTCCAATTACATTAAGTTCAAGAACAGGTAAAACTAATACATGATACTAGAAATCAGTTGAAGTTTGTGGAGAAAAGGAGTAGGGATTGGCTGTTGAGGGACACCAGAGAGCTCTCTGGGATGATGGGAATGTCCTATATCTTGATCCAGGTGGTAATAACACAGGTGTGCACGTTTATAAACACCCGATTAATTGTACACTTAAGGTCTGGCATTTCACTGTATGTAAAATTTGTCTCAAATTTTTAGAAAGTAAATTCTTTGCATTTCCTAGAATAAAATAGTAGCTTCTCTATGAACATTTCTCTAGAAATATAATAACTTTGGAGAGAGGCAAATAGTCTAAAAATAAATCCTTTAATCCTACTGAAAAGTGGTGAGAAACTGCTATATTCTTGAAGATGGGTATCCATTTTGGGATTATGTCAAGGCACTTAAAGAAAAAAAAAAACCTCTTTAGGTTGATGGAAGGAGTATGAACTAAGGTCACACATTGTGGCTCACTTAATGTCCCACCCCTTCTTGCTAATGCAAAGAGCAGAGAAATACGTCGCGATCCTGCACATTTTGATGTTACAGCTTTCTCCTAAAGTGACCCAGCAAGAGTGATACCCACTGATCAAATCCAATGATAACCCTTCTCCAGCATATATCATTTGGTACAAAGTGGATGTGAAAATTGAGGAAACTGTCAATATAAGTCAGGTTGCTCCGAAGTTAGAAATCTGGAATTGTGTTTGTTGAGGTGTGGAAATGGGCAGCTATTGAATTTATGGTCTCTTCATTGCTAAGAGTTTTTTGTTTGCTTGGATATTTTCCCAGTTTCCAGCATCATTTACCACTGTGATTCCTAATCACATGTGTGTGACCTGTTTTTTCTTTTTGGAAGCTTTTAGAATCTTCTATTTATCACTAATTTTTTGAAATTTCAGTGATGTGTCTTTGTGTGGGGTTTCCCCCTATTGTTTTACGGGGTGTTTGGTGGGCTCTTTGAATCTGGAAACAAGTGTCCTTCAATTCTGTACTATTCTTGTGTTAGTTTTTTGATTTTTGATTCCACTTCCTCTTCCTTTCTTCTGCACATTCATTAGTTAGAGGAAATACTTGATCCTCTTATTTTCTAATCTTTTCTCTTGTTTTTTTTTTTTAAACTATATGTTGTTTTGTCCTAATTTCTGGGAGTTTGCCTTAAATTTATCTTCAACTATTTTATTAATTTATTCTAGATTTCTGCCACCCTAGTTTTATTTTCTAAGAGCTCTTTATTATTCCCTGAATATTAATTCCTATTATAGGATCCTCTTCCTGTTACATTCATGGATACAGTATTTTCTCTTTATGGCTTGGAGAATATGAATTATAGTTTTGGTTTGTATTGCCATTTAAGAAGATGTTCCCTGTATTGTTTCTGTTTCCTCTGAGTCACAGAATCTGCTTAAGAGTCTCACAGTCCTTATTTGGCCTTGTTTGTTTGTTTAAATATTTTTTTATTGTGCTAAAATATACATAACATAAAATTTACCATTTTAGCTACTTTTAAGGGTACAATTCAGCAGCATTAAGAACATTCACAGCGTTGCACAACCATCACCACTATCCATTTCCAGGAATTTTTCATCATCTCCAAATTGAAACTCTATACCCATTAAACAGGAACTCCCCATGCATCCTTCTCTCAGTCCCTGGTAAGCTCTATTCCCCTTTCCATCTCTACGAATTTGACTATTCTAGGAATTTCATATAAGTGGAATCATGAAGTATCCGGCTTATTTCACTCAGCATGATGCTTTCAGGGTCGATGCATATTGTAGCATCTATCAGAATTTCATTCCTTTTTAAGGTTGAATAATATGCCATTGTATAATATGTATAGACCACGTTTCGTTTATCCATTCACATCCATCAGTGGGTATTGGGTTGTTTCCATCTTTTGGCTCTTGCGAATAATGCTGCCATGAACGCTGCAGCATGTTTTTATACAAAGCTATTTAACCAGAATTTGGGCAAGGTGAAAAATGGGTTTAAAATCTTCTCTAAACTAATGGTTCTAAAACTTGGCCATACGTTAGAATCACCTGGGGTGGTTTTAAAACCTTCCAAAACCCATGCTGCACCCCAGACCAATTACATCAGATTACCTTGGGAGCGGGACACAGGCCATGAGTATTTTTGGTAAATCTTACCAGTTGATTCCAATGTGCAGCCCAGTTTGAGAAGCAGTGCCCTAAATAGTGGTCACAGTCCTTATCTGGATGGGGCTTGTCAATCCGGGGGACTCAACTCTCAGTACCTGCAGGATTTTTTCTTATTCCAATCCACTTGCCCAGAAAGTACTGCTCTAATCTATGACCTACGGCATGAGCCAGTTGCCATCTTTCTGGAAGCCAAGCAGAGAAAGTGGTCCAGGGTCTCACCATTCAAAATGCACTCTCTTTCTTTTTTCTTTTTTTTAAAATTATTTATTTATTTTTGGCTGCGTTGGGTCTTCGTTTCTGTGTGAGGGCTTCCTCCAGTTGCGGCAAGCGGGGGCCACTCTTCATCGCGGTGTGCGGGTTCCCACTATCGCGGCCTCACTTGTTGTGGAGCACAGGCTCCAGACGCGCAGGCTCAGTAATTGTGGCTCACGGGCCCAGTTGCTCCGCGGCATGTGGGATCTTCCCAGACCAGGGCTCGAACCGGTGTCCCCTGCATTAGCAGGCGGCCTCTCAACCACTGCGCCACCAGCGAAGCCCTCTCTTTCTTAACCTGCCTATTTTCAGCAGCTGCCTCATCCAGCCTTCTGCTGTGCTAGCGAGGGGCATCGCCCGTTTGGACAGGCTAGAGGATAAGAAGACCTGGGGTCTGCTTCTTTTACAGACTTTCAGCCAAGCCTCTTTTCTTCAGCTCCACCTCAGCCACTCTCTGGGGTCCCGCGAAAACATTCAATTGCTGAACTTCATCTGGGTTTGGAGTGTGAATCAGGTTCCTTCTCCTTTGCCACTTAGTCTTTGCAGTTATGTTTTTACATTTATCCTCAGGAAAAAGTACTTTACTTGTCCTAATTCACCCAAACTTAGGCTTTGTGAGACTGTTTACAAGTAAACAAAAAATGAGCATGAATTGTTGTTAAAATATCTAGTGAATTGGACTAATTTTTATTTTATTTTAATTATTTTATTTTATTTTATTTTATTTTAAATATATAGCGCCTCATGGCTTTTATTTATTTATTTATTTATGGACTAATTTTTAATTAATAAATGGTAAACTTAAGAGAACAAACTCTTTTCTGTTAAAAAAAAAGACTATAAATCTTGACATTTAAATAAAAACATATCTGGAATTCCCTGCACTCCAGTGGTTAGGACTCCACACTTCCACTGCCAGGGGCCCTGGTTCAATCCCTGGTCGGGGAACAAAGATCCTGCCAGCCACGGGAGATGCAGCCAATAAACAAACAAACAAATAAATAAATAAATAACATATCTAAATAAATACCTCTAAAGTCTCCATCGTATGAAGCCAATTAAAAATTATACTTATCAATCAAAGACTTGTGTGGTGTTTTAAAAATGTGAAGCTGGGCTTCCCTGGTGGCGCAGTGGTTGGGAGTCTGCCTGCCAGTGCAGGGGACACGGGTTCGAGCCCTGGTCTGGGAAGATCCCACACGCCGCGGAGCAACTAGGCCCGTGAGCCACAACTACTGAGCCTGCGCGTCTGGAGCCTGTGCTCCGCAACAAGAGAGGCCGCGATAGTGAGAGGCCGGCGCACCACGATGAAGAGTGGCCCCCGCTTGCCGCAGCTGGAGGAAGCCCTCGCACAGAAATGAAGACCCAACACAGCCAGATAAATAAATAAATAATAATTAAAGGTGCTAATAATTTTTTTTTTTAAATGTGAAGCTTACATTTACCTCCTGTACTTTAAAAAGCTGCATTGATTTCCTGAGTTTTTAAACTTAACCTCCCCCAAATGTCCCATCATAACCCAAATCAAAAAGTATGCATTTTAAGAAATGAAAAAAGCTGGGAATGAAAATTTTAATTTCAGTAGTCACTTGTCTTTATGATGTCCCTGTAGTATTTAAAATTTTTTATTTCAGAGCTTTCAAACTTCATTTTGGGCAGGAATTTGATGATATATCACATTACAGTAGAATCTTCTAAGTCAGTGAATAAAACATATAAACAAAGTTGCTGGACCTAGAAACATATTGATAAAGATCAGCTCCTCAAATTCATTTGACAGAAGCAAACACACTTGAGGGGATATAATTTATGACTTCCTCTGAAGCAGGACAGACTCTAGACTTATTTGCAAAAGGAACGAAGTGAACTGAATAATCTGTTTAAACATAACGCAGTGAAGTACCTGCTTCTTGACAGACAGGTCAGATCTCAGGTTCCCAACCCTGTCCTGTGGCCCTTCAAGATGGTCAAAGTCATCCATAGGGATGTTTTGTGGCTGAAGTTCCAATTGAGTGCTTTGGGTTCAATGTCTTTTGATCTCCTAGGTATGAGCCCTCCCTGGCTTCCGCCTGAAACTTCTGGGATCACCCTGAGGCAGGTGCAGAGGATCTTAGCACTGGAATGACACCACTCATCTAAGCCACATGGTCCTGTCAATTTTAACTCCTAAATATCCCTTGGATTCTCTCCCTCTCTGTCCTATTCCCAGCCTCACGGCTATAGTTGGATTCTCATCATTTCTTCCTGATCAATTGCCATAGCCTCCTTTTTATTCTGTTGCCTGTACAGTCACTGCTGAAATCTACCTTACCCACTGCTGCTTTTGTGATCTTTCTGAAATGCAAACGTGAACATATCACTCCTCTGTAGAAAATTCTTCATTGGTTCCCCAGTTACTGCCTGATAAGGCTTAGGCTTCATAACCGGGCATATAAGACCTCCATGATCTAACTTATGCTTCTTACTTCCCCTGTCTTTTTCGCTTTAAGCTGTGAGAGGACCATGAACATGTCTGTCCTGCTACCCTGGCATTATTCTCAGTGCCAGGTCCAGAGCCTGACACCTAATGGATAATTACTAATAGGTACATCACTACCCCATGTCTCATGCTTCTGATTTATGGGCTTTTTTTTTGCTAGCCAATTGAGCTTTTTTTTTTTTTTTTTTTTTGGTAATAACACAAGTGTGCCCTTCTTTCACAACTCATTTATTCACACATTCACTCATTTACCTTGGGATCACTACGATCTAACACTGTGACTGGTACCAAGTAAGTACTCTGAACGAATAAGTGAAAATGGAGATAACACAGGCCTGAGGAGTTGACTGCTCTGCATTGCAACTGGACTTGCAATCCAGTGCAGTTTTTCCCCAGGCAGTACATGTATAGACAAATACAAGGACTAGGAGGCAAACGTTGCCTTCTACTTGCTCTTCACAAGTCTGGGAAAAAGATTCAATAAATCAAGACTTTGTAGAATGAATCGGAGCAAACAAAATAAAGAGCAAACAAACCAACTTCCAATAAGTAACTACAAAGGTAATCAGGACTCTCCCAAGCCCCAAATTAAACGGCAGAGAGCGCTAACTCCACTGACACCCAGGTGTTCCGGAAGCCCCGCCCCTAGGGAGGCGGGGCGTGCACGTATTGGGCGGGGCCTTCCGGCTCGATCACGCCCCGTGGGCGGGGCGTAAGCGGGAGGTCTGAGCTGGAGCATCCCCGCGGTTTCCTAGGAGATGAAACACACAGCACGCCACAGCTTGACAAGGGAGTGAACAAGGTAAGCGGCCGGCGCGGGCAGGTAATCCCTAGCGGGCAGCGGGGCCGCCACCCTCCGTCCGAGCCAGCCCGAGCCTGTCCTGCGAGGCGGCCCGGCATGTCCCCTCGGCTCTCTGTCCTACCAACGCCAACCTCCGCCGAGAGAAGGGGCCTGGACACCGGTAGGGGGAGGGACTGGAGGGAGGAGAATTCGGGGAGGGGCGGGGCGGGCAGGAGGCGGTCAACCTGCTCCTATAGCTGTCGGTTCGCTCCGAGACCCCCTCGACCACTTCCCTGCGCTCCTAGACGGCGCGGTCAGTCCTGGGTTGGAGGATGACGGCGGAATCCATCAGTCTGAGGGACCCGCACCCCCGAACCTCTACCCCAGGGTCTCCCAACGCACCCCCCGCCCTCCCCCGCTCCCTTGAGTGCTTAGGCTGGAGAGGACGCTACTTCTAGGAGTGAGGGGCGGGATCAGGTCTGGAGAAGGCAGTGGAATTGAGTTCAGAACTGTTACAAAATTAAAAAGGAGAAAGAAGAAAGAGAAACTGAGTCCAAATTCAGTCCTCATTCGTGCATTCCCAAATGACTCCCAGGTACAAGCGGAATCCCGGCACCGGGTGGACCAGCGGGCGCCCCCAGTCCTCACGCCGAGCCAACCGCGGGGGGGTCAGGGGCTCACCTGCCCGCTGCGGCCGGACACGCAGGGCCTCGGGGACGAGCCCTGCCCGCAGACTGGAGTCTTTTAAAAGCCCCAGTTTGCGAGAAAAGATCAGAGCGTCTGGGAACGAAAACTGCTTCTTTACTGCAAATAAGACGGAGACATGGTCAGTCTAAGGACAGGGCTGGAGTCGGGGGAGGGGAGGCAATAAAACTGGCTTTTTAGTGGTTCGTAATCTCAATTCTAAAAGGAAAGAAATGTATGTAATTGTGTTTAGATAACCTTTTAAAATGATCAGGCATTTGTTCTAATTGTAACGGAATTCTCATAAAGAGAGTCAAAGTTATCGGAGTGATTTTAATCAGAAAAACAACCCGTTTGGTCGAAATAGTGGCGGAGGCAAAAGTTACTTTCCAGCCTTTTGGCCTTCCTTTATCGGCCCCCCGCCCTGTTCACCGCCGAGTGACCGGGAAGGGACAAACCCTCCCCTCCGCCCCCAGGGCGGCCACCTTCTGCCTACGCAAAGCTGGCTGTTACATCTCTTCGTTGGGGTGGGTTATTTCGGTTTGGTTTTGCTTCGTTTTAAAACAGATTGTGAATATTAGCACAAAGCACCATGCTTTTATTTATTTTTTAACACAGAATCCTGTTTTCCCATTGTAAAAACTCCCCTTTTAATTTCTGTAAACGTATGATTTGGTTAGTTTGAAATCTTTTTTCTCTTTTGCTTTTGAAACAATGGTTTTTATGGCGTTACATTTTTTTTTTTAAACAAACGTTAATGCCAGCCTTAGCGTAATAACATTACAGCAGATTCTACAAAGACAAGTTGAAGACATGGAAACGTTATCTGCTCAGTGATTGGGCGGACACAAATTTTACCCTCCATTTGCCCTCTCTGTTAATCTTCTTTAATCCTATCTAAATCCCTTATTAGCTGGCAGGAGCTGTTGAGAATAAAGCTCAAGTTTACAGTAATTGCACACTTAGATAAAAGTAAGACAACTAGAATGGGAGAGAAATGATAAGGGTATTTATCTAACGTAGGCCTATAATTGAGCCTCTAAGTAAATGTCTTTTTCCTTAAACCAGAATATAAGGTTTGTATAACTCATAAGGAAGTCAGTAAGTATTGGAGCTTGACTGCAGAAAACCTTATATTTTTAGGGGGATAAGGGGACAGCTGAAATGGTCAGCTTCTCACCCTGGAGAGCTGTTTATTTTGTATTTAACATGACTCAAAAGAGGCCTTTTTAAAGTTTTGTTTGGGAGCATAGTATGTAAACTTGCGTTACTTAAAGGTTAGTAAACTGGCCCAATTCTCTGAGAGCCACAAGTCAGAGCTTTTTAAAATCTATGTCATACCCATAATCTTCACCCCTCAAATGAAAGAAACTGGGAAATGGCTGTGTCCCTTACTTATTTTTCCCTGAATATAAGTATCCTATGCTAAAGCGCTTGAAACAAACTTTGCGTTTCCAGTGTTTCTTTGGAAGATGATTGGTTAGGCTTGGAGTGCAGTTTCTACAATAGCCACTCCAAAACCAGTTGGGCTTCCAGGACAATGCAGAAAGGAGTCAATGACTGAATGGTCTGTTGTGCTAATAGTACTGATGATGGTGCGCTGATGGTCTTAATAGTGGACCAGAAAGAGGCAGTTAATTCCACTTTTGCAGGTTGTTGAGCCGCTGCAAGGGAAAGTTTCAATGTTTCTGGCACCTCTTACCTCTGAACTTCTCTCCCCATCTGGGCCGCTCCCTCTTTCACTCCCTTCTCAAGCCATTTGTCCTTTTCCAGAAGTGCCTACATAACTGCCGACCTCTCAGACCCTCAATGCCTGTCCTCAGTGAGGTGTTAACATGAAAATAATTTGTTGCATATGCAGCAGATTTGCAAAGAAAAGAAGATGCTATTTATCCCATTAAAATTCTTAATTAAATAATTTTGGGGGGTTGGGTAAAAATAATAATTTTCTTAAGGAACTCCAGGAAGACTCCCTTGTCCCCCACTCACACTCTTTCCCTTCACTGTTTCTGGCCTATAATTTTTCACTAAGTCCTTCCAGGTATCAGGATGAGACAGATGTAGCCCCAGGGCGTAGTGAGGGTGGGGAGAACCCTGTGCACTTTCCCGGCTGTTTATAGCATCTTGGCGTTTTAGGGTGAGGAGTTAGCAACCTTTAGGAGGTGGGGGGGCTGGGCAGCTTTCATTGAGGGGTAGATTCTACACGGTTTGGCAGTGAAGAGGGGTGGTTCCTTTAGCTGCACCAGTGATTGTAAAAGCTGCCAAGAATGGGTTTTTTAGCAGTTGGGGACTGCACTAAAAAACCAAACAGCTTCAGGCTAATGCAACTATTAGACTGACTCCATCATTGATTCTCTGATTGCTCATAGGTCATTTAATCCCTCTGTGTTTTTATTGTATAATTTTCCTGATATGATAAACACCATGGCCTTTTGGACAAATTTATTCTCTGTATTCTTACTTAACCAGAAGGAATCAGTAAACCTCTAGAAAGCACATTTCCTTAAAAGAGATAAGTGTATGTCACCTTAAATAGAAAAGCTAGAAAAGAATGTCAAGCAATTTAGGGATTCCCTGGCGGTTCAGTGGTTAGGACTCGGCACTTTCACTGCAGTGAATGGGGTTCAATCCCTGATTGATGAACTAAGATCCCACAAGCTGCCCGGTGCAGCAAAAAAAAAAAAGAAAGAAAGAAAGAAAAACAATTTAACACGCTGATAATAAAATGCAAAATACTGATTTAATAAGATTCCAAGTGATCAGAAGAAATACACTTTATAGTCCGTGTTTTGTTTAATCACAGCACAGGGTACAAAACAAACCCCCAAAGAGCTTTCAAAATTATATTTCCTTATCCAGATAAAGGAAAAATGAAGAAAAGCAAATACACGTTTTGGTCAGGAAATAGGTGAGGAGGCAGGGGGTGTTACCTTTCTCTATATTAATGCCTTAATATTGAGAATCTGTATCTATGTATAACGTAATGACCACTTACCAAAGAACTTCATTTTCAGGCAAATGGGGAACCATTTGCTGGCATGTGTTAAGACCATTTGCTCAGATTTAAGCTGAGAAAAATGAAGGAGCCACTAAATAGAACTGGAATTTACTATTGTGATCTCTTTTTCAAGATCCTGGCCACGGAGTTAGCATGGCCTAAACTACCTCTCATGTGCCTTTGAAGTGGTTATTATCTATATGAAGTAAAATAAATGACAAATTAACACACACTCCCTGTTATTTAAAAGCCCCACAGCTTCTTCCAAAGTTTCCTGTGAACAAATGTGTTCCTGTATAAAGGAAACAACATAGGTTTAGTGCACTTCTCTGCCATGTTTCCTCAGAAAGCCTATTTTTGGAAGCCTTAGGTACTTTGACAACTACAACATATTCTTGTCGCTCCTAAATTTCTGCATCTAATAGAGAAGCAATTTTTATGATTTTATTTCGTGGAAATCGTGCTACAGTGAAAGAAAAATAATCTTTGAATGAAGCACCAGATTATAAAAGGCATTTTATTTTTTGGCCACACCGCACGGCTTGTGGGATCTTAGTCCCAAACCAGGGATCAAACTCGGGCCCTTGGCAGTGAAAGCATGTACTCCTAACCACTGGACCACCAGGGAGTTCCCTGTAAAAGGCATTTTATTTTATTTATTTTCAAATTTATTATTTATTTATTTATTTATCTATTTTTGGCTGCATTGGGTCTTCGTTGCTCCACGCAGGCTTTCTCTAGTTGCAGCGAGCAGGGGCTGCTCTTCGTTGTGGTGCACAGGCTTCTCATTGCGGTGGCTTCTCTTGTTAGGGAGCATGGGCTCTAGGCGCACGGGCTTCAGTAGTTGTGGCTCAGGGCTCAGTAGTTTTGGCACGCAGGCTCAGTAGTTGTGGCTCATGGGCTCTAGAGCACAAGCTCAGTAGTTGTGGTGCACGGGCTTAGTTGCTCCACGGCATGTGGGATCTTCCTGGACCAGGGCTCAAACCTGTGTCCCCTGCATTGGCAGGCGGATTCTTAACCACTGCGCTAGCAGGGAAGTCCCTGTAAAAAGCATTTTAAAACAAACTATTTGATAGTGCCAAACATGTTGTTACACTTTGTAACTAAGCATACAGCCTTGTAACAGAAAGATAGAGATTTTTTAAAGCAACATAAGAATGATAAACAGGTATGAAACGAGAAATTGTTCCTTGAATGCAGAACTAAGACAGAACAATGGGAGGAAATTATTGAACGCTGTTGTAATGAGGTAGACACTAAGGCTTTATTTGCTTTGTGTGTTTTCTTTAATCATAGTTATAAAATCAGAACCTATAGAAACCTGTACCCTTCAAATATATACAGATCCACAATCCCTTTTCTGTAATTTTGAAACCCATAAAGCTCTGAAAGATGAATTTTTAAAAATTAATCTGGGGCTTCCCTGGTGGCGCGGTGGTTAAGAATCCGCCTGCCAATGCAGGGGACATGGGTTCGCTCCCTGGCCCGGGAAGATCCCACATGCCGCGGAGCAACTAAGCCTGTGAGCCACAACTACTGAGCCTGCGCTCTAGAGCCCGCGAGCCACAGCTACTGAAGCCCGCTCGCCTAGAGCCTGTGCTCCGCAACAAGAGAAGCCACGACAATGAGAAGCCCGCGCACTGCAACAAAGACTAGCCCCCGCTCGCCGCAACCAGAGAAAGCCCAGCACAGCAACAAAGACCCAACACAGCCAAAAATAAAAACAACAAAAAAAATTAATTTATTAAAAAAAAATTAATCTGTGCAAATGCATCAAAACATGACCCGAATGACGCAAGGCCATTTATGGTCTTCATTTATTTTACTTAGTGTACTTTTCATACATTTTTCTACGGGCACATTAAGATGCTGCTTGGGAGGTGTTACGTACTATATTACTTTTCTAAAATATGCAAATTCCTGGATTCCAAACACGTCTGGCCCAGGAGTTTCACATAAGGGATTATGGTCCAAATTAAATATGATGCAAACATTGATTCAAAGAATGGACATATTAGAGTGTCTGACTTCCCAAAATCTGATTTGGACTAATATAGATTATATTATATAGTCAGTAAAAAAGCAATCATGCAAATCATTAAGCCAGTATTGAACGTTCATGGGATAAGTAACATGGTACCGTGTAAATGAAGCATTCACCAGTGAGTACCATCAGTCTTTTATAGGTGAACATCATTCGCATCACACAATTGATTTACTGACACATGCTTAACACGTTGGTATTTATAATTTTCCTAGGTTACCAGTAAATTTTTGGAAGAGGTTCTTTAATGAAAATCCCTTTTATTCTTGTTTTGTTTTTTTTTTTACAGGGTGTTCATAAGAATGGAAGCACTGTTTCCTTGCCAGATTCCTTATTGCTATATCTTATGAACCTACATAATCTTGGGGAAGAGCCTGTGTTTAATGATGACAAGACTGTCACCAGTGTAGCAACAACAGTCTAAGGGCAAAAACGAACAAAAATAAAGAAGCATTTATAATTGTATTCAACAAGGAAGTCATTTCAGTCAACAACTTGTGCTGCATTATTTTTCCAAGATGAACCGATACACAACCATGAGACAGCTGGGGGACGGCACTTATGGGAGTGTGCTGATGGGCAAGAGTATCGAATCAGGGGAGCTGGTGGCCATCAAAAGGTACCATGGGCAACACTGCCAAGTTTGCCGATCTTTCTTTTCCTTTGCTTGCTCGAGACTATATTCAAGTACAGAGAGAAGTCTGGTTTAGACCCCATGCTTGTTAGGCTAATATGGAATGCCATTCTGGAGAAAACACTGCCAAAGAAGGAGTTCAGCTGATCCCCACATAAGTTAATTTTCTGATTTGTCCAGCTACATGGACAAATCAAAAAATACAAGGGCTCTGCTTTTTATGCATGATACATTTGAACTGAAACTGAAGGTAATTTTGGAACTTAAAGTTGAGTACAGGGCTTCCCTGGTGGCGCAGTGGTTGAGAATCTGCCTGCCAATACAGGGGACACGGGTTCGAGCCCTGGTCTGGGAAGATCCCACATGCTGCGGAGCAACTAGGCCCGTGAGCCACAATTACTGAGCCTGTGCGTCTGGAGCCTGTGCTCCACAACAAGAGAGGCCGCGATAGTGAGAGGCCCACGCACCGCGATGAAGAGTGGCCCCCACTTGCCGCAACTGGAGAAAGCCCTCACACAGAAACGAAGACCCAACACAGCCATAAATAAATAAATAAATAATTAATTAAAAAAAAAAAAAGTTGAGTACAGAGTAGAGCTTATTGTCTCTTTGAAACAATAGGTCTCAAAATCAGATGGTATTCATAGTATCAAACTGAGTTCTGAGTGGCATATGGAATTTTCCTGACCGTACCAATTAAATAGAATTAATTATTATTAACTTATTTCTTTAATCCACTGTATTTGTTATCTATCATATGTAAAAAAAATTACCCCAAAGCTCAATGATTTAAGACAAGGACAAACATTTATTAATTCACAGTTTCTGTGAGTCAGGAATTTAGGAGTAGCTCAGCTGTGGTTCAGGCTACAGGTCTCCCATGAGGTGGCAGTCAGAGGTGGGCCAAGGTCACAGTCATCTGCAGGCTGAACCAGGGCTGGAACATCCATGCCCAAGGTGGTTCACTGTTATCAGTCTGCTGGGGGTGCTATAACGAAGTACCACAGACTGGCTGATTTAAACAATGTATTTACTTCCTCACAGTTCTGGAGGCTAGAAGTCAGAGATCAAGGTGTCAGCTAACATGGTTGGTTCATGTAAGACCTCTCTCCTTGGCTTGTAGATGGCTCTCTTCTCCCCCTGTCTTCACATGATCGTCTCTCTGCGCATGTCTGTGTCCTCATCTCGTCTTTTTTTTTTTTAATTTTATTTATTTATTTATTTATGGCTGTGTTGGGTCTTTGTTTCTGTGCGAGGGCTTTCTCTAGTTGCGGCAAGTGGGGGCCACTCTTCATCGTGGTGCGCGGGCCTCTCACTGTCGCGGCCTCTCTTGTTGCGGAGCACAGGCTCCAGACGCGCAGGCTCAGTAGTTGTGGCTCATGGGCCTTGTCGCTCCGCAGCATGTGGGATCCTCCCAGACCAGGGCTCGAACCCGTGTCCCCTGCATTGGCAGGCAGATTCTCAACCACTGCGCCACCAGGGAAGCCCCTCATCTCTTCTTATAAGGACACCAGTCATATCAGATTAGGACCCACCCTAAAGACCTCATTTAACCTGAATCACCTCGTTAAGGGCTACCTCCAAATACACCCTGAGGTACTGGGAGGTTAGGACTTCAACACAGGAATTTAGAACATCATTTGGCTCACATTCAGCTTCTGTAGCAAAGTTTAAGCCACAGACTGGGTGGCTTAAACAGCAGAGATTTATTGAGACAGTTTTGGAAGCTAGAAGTCTAAAATCAAGGTGTCAGCAGGGTTGGTTCCTTCTGGGGGCTGAGAGAACAGGATCTATCGTAGGCCTTTCTTCTTGGCTGATTCATGGTATTTTCTCTCTGTATCCCTCCCACATCAACTTCCCTCGATGCCTATCTCTGTGTCCAAATTTCCTTTTTTTATAAGGACAAAAAGAGGTCTCAATTTCTCTCTATATGGGGCTCTACAGACAGTCACTTGAGTGTCCTCATGACATGGCAGTTAGCTTTCACCAGAACGAGTCTTGGAAACTGATTACAACATCAACTAAATGATGATCATCTAAAAGTTAAATGCTTTAACAAATGTTTATCAAATGTTAAAAACTTTACACTATCATGATCTAAAACTTTACATATATAAGAAAATACTTTTATAAAATATTGTTAAATAGCCATTATTATCAAATAAGTAAATGTACAATGTACAATAACTGAAATGAAAAATAGGAATAAGAAGAAACTTCCCTGACCTGAAAGGTGAAATATTACAGGTACTTCTTGTAAAGTTGGTTTTAAGACCAGAATGCCTGCTATATCCCCTACTGATCAAGATTGAACTGGAGACCCTAATTAAGGCAATAAGAGAAAAAAATAATAAATGAGGTGTAAGTATCAGCCAAAATGAGATGAAATCATCCTTATTTGTGGGTTAAGCAATTATGTAAATTCACACAAATAAATACATCATTACACATAAATAAATTTATATGTAAAAATATCTTTAAAAGGACTGTAAAGATTTACATAAACTTTATGAAAGCTGTGGCTTCTGGGGAGAGGGGGTAAGAAAATGAGAATGAGGGTTGGGTCTCGTGGTATCATTTAAGGTTATTACCGTTGGTTTGTTTTCTATAACAAAATGTTCATTATTCCTTCTGTGTGGCAAGATCATGTGTTTGTTTCAGTCTTCAGTTTCATAAAATGGGGAATTGGGCCTTACCTGCATAGAGCTGGGTAAGACCTTGAGAGAAGTGAGAGGTCAAATACTTTAAGAAGTCAAATAGACTGAATGCTGAGAAGAAGTCATACGTGTATAATTTAGGAATGCTTTCGGTGTATGAAATAAAAAAAACTGGGCTTCCCTGGTGGTGCAGTGGTTGAGAATCTGCCTGCCAATGCAGGGGACACGGGTTCGAGCCCTGGTCTGGGAAGATCCCACATGCCACAGAGCGACTAGGCCCGTGAGCCACAATTGCTGAGCCTGTGCATCTGGAGCCTGTGCTCCAACAAGAGAGGCCGCGACAGTGAGAGGCCCGCGCACCACGATGAAGAGTGGCCCCCACTTGCCCCAACTAGAGAAAGCCCTCGCACAGAAACGAAGACCCAACACAGCCATAAATAAATTAATTAATTAATAAATTAATTAATAAATTTAAAAAAAATAAAAAAATAAAAAAAACTAACCAAAAGTAAATTAAATAGGGATTTATTTGTTTCACATTGTGAAATGTTTTGAGGTAGGCCGCCCAGGGCTCATACCTGGTCTTAATGCTGTTATCACAGACCTAGGTTCTTATGTCTTCAAAAAATAGCTGCAGTAGGAGAGGGTGTGGAGAACAGGGAACCCGCCTACCTTGTTGGTGGGAATGTAAATTGGTGCAGCCACTATGGAGAACAGTATGGAGGTTCCTCAAAAAACTAAAAATATTGTTACCATACGATCCAGCAATCCCACTCCTGGGCATATACCCAGACAAACCTATAATTCAAAAAGATACATGCACCCATGCATTCATAGCAGCACTATTTACAATAGCCAAGACATGGAAGCAACCTAAATGTCCATCGACAGATGAATAGATAAAGAAGATGTGGTATATATATGCAATGGAGTACTACTCAGCCATAAAAAAGAATGAAATAATGCCATTTGCAGCAACATGGATGGACCTAGAGATTATCATACTAAGTGAAATAAGTCAGAAAGAGAAAGACAAATATCGTATGATATCGCTTATATGTGGAACCTAAAATATGACACAAATGAACTTATCTGTGAAACAGAAACAGACTCACAGACATAGAGAACAGACTTGTGGTTGCCAAGGGGGAGGGGGTCAGGAGAGGGATGAACTTGGAGTTTGGGATTAGCAGATAGATGAAAACATATATAGAATGGATAAACAAGGTCCTACTATACAGCACAAGGAACTATATTCAATATCCTATAATAAACCATAATGGAAAAGAATATGAAAAAGAATATATATAGATACATAACTGAATCTCTTGGCTGTGCAGCAGAAATTAACACAACATTGTAAATCAACCATACTTGAATAAAATAAATTTTAAAAAATAGCTGTAGCAGTCTAGGCCTTGAGTATGAGTTCCAAGTAAGAAGAAATAAGAGCTGAAACAGTTACTGTTACTGTCAGTCAGCTGCTGTACTTTCTTCTAATTAGGAAAGCAAAAGCTTTTCCCCACCCCTCTCCAGAAGACTTCTGGTTACTCCTCAGTGGCCAGGGGTGTGTCACGTGGCGCACGTAGCAATAAGAGAAGCTGGGAAACTGAGTACTTAGGTGGCCATTTTGTATCCCTGGGTTAAAGCTGATCTGTGTTACTAAAGAAGAGAAGTGGCTCTTGGATAGACAAGTCATAGCGTCTGCCACATTCAGTAACTACTATGTGCCGGACAGTGTTCCTACCCTAATTAAAGACAGAGTAAAAATGAAAGAGAAGAGGAGGAGTCATCTGGAAGGCTTGCAAAAAGTTTAAAAATTCATTGAACACGTAATTGTTAAGCTCCGATTACACTTGGTGCTCCGGACAAATGGGGATGGGATAGATGAGTTATAAATAGACCAACAAATTAGAAAAGTTACAACACAAAATATGATAAGTCCTATGATGGGGAGATACTGGGGCCTATGGGAGCACAGAGAAGCAGTGCTGGAGAGGTATCTTGGAAGGCTTCCCCCATAAAATGAGATCTCGAGAATGACAGAAATTATCACGAGGAGGGGAAGGATATTCCAAGCTGTAAGAATAATATGTATGAAAGCCTAGAAGCAAGAGAGTTTTTCCCTTGGGAAATTTAATTTAGGTCACTGGTAAGAAACCTTGTGGTATCTGCTGCCATCTCCAAAAAAAATCTGTAACAGAATTCATTCTAGGGGGTGCTGGTAAGATCCCCACACCTCATTAAATCAACAAATATTGGGGCTTCCCTGGTGGCGCAGTGGTTGGGAGTCTGCCTGCTAATGCAGGGGACACGGGTTCAAGCCCTGGTCCGGAAGGATCCCACATGCCGCGGAGCAACTGGGCCCGTGTGCCACAACTACTGAGCCTGTGCTCCACAACAAGAGAGGCTGCGATAGTGAGAGGCCCGCGCACCGTGATGAAGAGTGGCCCCCGCTTGCCGCAACTAGAGAAAGCCCTCGCACAGAAACGAAGACCCAACACAGCCAAAAATAAATTAAATAAATAAATAAATTTTTTTAAAAAAAACAAAAAAACAAAAAACAAATATTATTAAGCTCTCTGCCCTTTAAGGACCTGAGAGGCCATTCCATCCCTGAGGATCTCCCGTTTGTGGGACAGTTCCTCAGGAGCCCAGCTGTGGGTATCGAAATCCATCCACCCATTTAGTAAACATCGATGGAGCACTTACTTATGTGCCAGAAACTGAGCAGGCATGTGGAGGTGTCCTCAAGGAGCCTGTGTGTGAGGAGAGGGGAGAGGACTAAACATAAAAGTACACTCTGTGGTATGTAAGAAGGTGGGTAAAGTGCTACGGGAGAAAAAGCAGAGCAGGAACGGTGACCTCACAGCCGTGAAAATCAGCTCCGGGCACTGAAGGAACAAGGATCGGCCTGAGGTGGTCCCTCATTTCCTCTAGCCAGCCCAGCTCTTTCTAGCTGTTTCTCTCTGGCTGAATCTTCTGTTCAGCCTTCACATGCTAGCACCTTCTGTCTTTCAGGTCTCACCTGAAATGCTGCCTCATCAAAAAGGCCTGGGGCCTGGCCAATTCATCTCATGATCCTGAAAGCTCATTTGTATGTCTGTTTTTGTGTTAACTAAAGTCTATTTCCTGTGAGATGGGAAGCATCAGGGTAACCATCTCTGATTTCATCACCCTGGTGTGTAGGTGTTGGACGAATCAATAAATGAAAGAGAAGATGGCAGGGAATCTAAAAGGAATTCTAACAAATTGGTTTAATTTTTTATAATTAATTTCTTTAGAAATCGGGATCATTGTTTTGCAAGGAAACTTCTGTATTTGCTGCATATAGATACATGCATTACCTTAGGGTAGTATTGATAACTAGTAATTGCTGAAAAGAAAGTAGCATATTAGTATATGTGGATGCAGCTAGTACAGATTTTTAAGAAGAATAAAAGTTTCAATTTGTACTAAATTTTGAAAAGGAACTTGGATATATTAACTAGCCTCTAAAACACTGGATTAAAAATTCTATAATTACTTTTTAAGAATCATAGCGATTATACGTATAGTTTTGCATGGATTTGATCAATTTACTAAAATACTTTTATACTATATTTGAATTGACTTCTATTTTATCTCAAATTGAGCACTGTGCTAGATTTACTTTTATCATTTTAGCAAGACATTTATAAATCTATAGTACTGAAACGTATCTTTTGGTAAGTTGGTTAAGCCCTCAATTTCTTCAAGCTCCTTCATAAATTTCTAGCACCTGAATGAGTATAACTGAAATTCTGATTCACTAAGGATATTAGAGATAATAGTAGTGATGCCCTTCATACCTTATAGCAGCTGACCACAGATACCGGTAAAAATAAGGATATCTACTGTAGTATTTACTGAGTGCTGAACTAAGCAGTCTACAATAGGCTTTTCTTATGCAGTAGTTCCTACTTTATAGCTCAGCAGTTTGCAGCACAGAGAAGTCATTAGGCAATTTGTCCAAGAAGTGACACAGTCATGAACCTGCACCAAATGGCCTTGAGATACACAGAAGGGAGATGATCTCCTTTTAAGGAGGAAGGAAGAGAGATATCACAGCTTGCCCACAGTGAACTAATTATAGGGTAAGAAAGCCAATGGTGTAAATTGTGTCTTCAAATCCCCAGTCCCCACACACTAAACTTTTCTTCTTTTATTGCAGAATGAAGAGAAAGTTCTATTCTTGGGATGAATGTATGAACTTGAGAGAAGTTAAGGTAAAATCCCAGAGATGAAAAGAATCCCAGAGATGAAAAGAACCCCAGAAGGCCTTAGCGCTACCTCACACGTGTCTCATTTCTGAGGATGGTAGCTAAGGAGATGGTTCTGTTCTCTGCGGGAAGCAGACCAAAGATAATTATATTTCTTATGTTTTTCTTTATGTTCCTAATTTCTCATTTCTCATCAGAATGTCAGTGGAGAACAGAAAGTAACTATACCCTCATATTTAAAAGTATACTCTCACTTTTAAAAGAGCATTTTAATCCATATTGTCAAAGGAAAGATAATTTTTTAAATTACCACATACCATTTCTTTATATTTTATGTTGCATAACTTGGATAAATTTTTGGAGACTTTTGCATGGCATTCCACATAGTTAAGTCAGAAAAAATTAAACCTATTTAATGGCCAAGAAAAAAAAAAGTGACAGACTGAAATGTTTTGTAGCTATTGTTGACCTGGTTTATTTTTGCACTTATATTCGTTACTTAGACAATTACTGCTTACTTTATATATTTTTTTAATTTATTTATTCAATTTATTTATTTTTGGCTGTATTGGGTCTTTGTTGCTGCGTACGGGCTTTCTCTAGTTGCGGTGAGCGGGGGCTACTCTTCGTTGCGGTGCGCGTGAGCTTCTCATTGCGGTGGCTTCTCGTTGTGGAGCACGGGCTCTAGGCACGTGGGCTTCAGTAGTTGTGGATCGCGGGCTCTAGAGCGCAGCCTCAGTAGTTGTGGCACACGGGCTTCGTTGCTCCGCAGCATGTGGGATCTTCCCGGACCAGGGTTTGAACCGGTGTCCCCTGCATTGGCAGGTGGGTTCTTAACCACTGTGCCACCAGGGGAGCCCACTGTTTACTTAAATAGATGTTCTAGATGTTTTTAGACATGGAAATTTTTATAGATATTAAAAATTTAATGAATTTAGAAGAAATGGAAAATTACTGAAGGTACTTATCATCCTAGCATTGATGAGATTGTGCCAACTTGTATAACTTTGCTTTAAGAATTTTAAGCTCATTTGCTCTATTGCAGTCTCTGAAGAAACTTAATCATGCCAATGTGATTAAACTGAAAGAAGTTATCAGAGAAAATGACCATCTTTATTTTATATTTGAATATATGAAAGAAAACCTCTATCAATTAATGAAAGACAGGTATGTCTTTATGAAAACTAATTTTTTCCTTATTGTCTCCTCCACGAGTCCCTTGGATCCCTTCATTATGTCACACTTGGCAATGTACAGATTTATCAGTCCATGAAGTAGCTTTAGTTATCTTTATCAAAGGATAATATCTAACGTTGAAGAACCATCATTTTTCCGTGGTAATATCTTAAAAGTCAAGGTAAATATTTCATATAAGCACACTATCTATCTATACTTTTTGAAACAAAAATCTATCTATAGTTTAATACTCAATAATAAAGCTGGCCTGGGGCAAAATTGAGAAAATTGTCTTTCTTACTCTCCCAAACATCTTGCAAAAGGTTAATGAAGGAATGGAGGAAAGAATGAAGTTGCTTTTAAGAAAGGATCTAATACACTTGTTTATTAGAATGCTTAAGTGAATGATAAAAATGTGTTACCAATCCCAAGGAAATTCTCATTTTAATTTTTAAACATACGAACAGAATCTCTAAAGAAGGAGAGTTCAGTCATCTGCCATGAGCTTGGAGAGGATAACATTTTGGTGGTAGCTGCTGGTCACATCTGGGAGTTTAATGTCCATTTTGGCTGTTTTTAAAGCCAGAGTTGTTCAGCAAAAGAGCCTAAAATAGGAAATGAATTTCCCAGTAGAATGATGTTGATTTCTCTCTCTCTATTTCTTAAACACACACTCTCTCTCTCTCTCTCTCAAGGTCTAAGGATGGTCAGTGAATTTTTCTTTAATCATATTTTTCCTTCTTTCAAAAAATACTTACTGTATTGAATGCCTATTATGTTTCAGGCTGATATCATTATGACATTAATAGCAGTTAAAATAAAAGTAAAGGATATTCTACCTCTCAAATCAGTGTTTATTTTTCTAGAGTTCTTTCTAGCTCCTGTATACAGACATGCATATTTTCTATGTAGTTGTAATTTTAGTGGTGATACATTTTTCTGTTTGATTTATTCACTTATAGGCATTTTTTAATGCTGATACATAATCTTCATAGTTACCATAGCTAGTATGTTCTGTTAAATGACTATACCAAGCTTCACTTATCTCTTTGAACTATTTAAAATAAATAACTATCAATGGGAGAATAGGTTGGTAATTACAGTGTATACTACTGATGTAATTATTTTGTAGCCATTAAAAATGATAATTATGAAGATTATAAGAGTGCTTATAAGTGCATAAAAACCAGAAACCAAAGTTGTATTTATGTAACATTGACACCTAATATAAAAGTTATACACACAGATGGATTAGGGCTGGATTAGAATACTGAAAAATCAAAATAGTTTCCTTATCAGGTGGTGGGATTATGGGTAATCTTCTTGGCTTCTAATAATAATTTATGCTCTTTAAAATATATGAAATGATAAACATATGCATGGTATATTGAGATATAATTTTGAAGAAAAAATTAAGTACATGTAAATACATGAAATATTATACTTTCATATAATTTTAAATATATATATAAGTGGAAGTGGTGAATGCAATTGCAAATGAACATTAAAAACACTCAGCTTTGGAATTTCATGATTCAATTCTGGATTTCTAAATTAAAAGGAAATTAAAGTGATATTGTTTAGAATATTATTCAATGTCAAAAGTATAAATTAAACCATTAACAACTGTACATGGTAAAGGGCTATTTGAGGTTAGTGGTATTTTTACACTTTGTTTTTGGTAGCTTAACTTCCTGAAATATTGTTTTTGAGGATTAATTTACAAGCCTTTTTTATTCAAGTAAACTTCTTTTCCATGTCAACTGAAGACCAATATACAAAACCTTTGCTCTGATACTATAACTGTACCTTTAGTGTACACCATTCTTTTTACAAATTGAATTACATAACTGTTTATTTGTTCATTTCTTCACAGAAACAAGTTGTTCCCTGAGTCAGTCATCAGAAATATTATGTATCAAATATTGCAAGGGCTGGCATTTATCCATAAACATGGTAGGTTTCATTGCCCTGCCTCTTTAGATTATTGTCACGGTCATGCATAGGAATTATATATAAACTGTTAAATAATATTATATTGGATAACTACAAGTTTGGAGTATGTGCCTACTAACTGACAGTTTTATTTTAAAAATTTAGAATTTCAATAATTCTATATAAAATAGAATTTCTATAATCTGTAACTATCTTCCTCTACAGCAGAATTTTTTTACAGTTTGATCATCAGCATTTAGTCTCAGTCATCATAACCCCATCCTGCTACCTCATTCCACCTAATTTTACCATGGAAATGGAAAAAAAAAAAAGGTCCCTCTTTTGGAAAAGATTGGAATGCTTTGATCTATCATGATCAATTATTAACACTTAAATAGTTTAAAGCACCTGTGCTATGGTATTTTCTAGTTTTCCTTAGTATTTACATTTAGTTGTTTCTATATTTGGAGAAATTATTTTTATGCATTTCTTATTTATGTAATCTTGATTTATAGTTTTTTGCATATCTATCAAACCAAAATAAAGTTAATATTATTATGAAAATTTTTAGTGATTTAATGATCATTAATTTTTAATGATGCTAGTTTAGCATCACTAGATGTTTAGACAGATATTAAAGATGTTTAGATAGATATTTACTAGATATTAAATTAGGATAGTTTATATCATACCATTGCTGCATTCTGAGCATTGGCATTCAAAAATCACCATTATTAGTCTCCTTTCATGTTTCATCCTATATTTTATATTTTCTTCTCTCCTTTCTCTTTTTACTACAGGAAATAATTTATTTTCTAGCAATGCTATGCAGAATTCCATATAAACATTGTAAGAACATTCCTGAATCCCCAGGGTTATTTTGTCTTATGTAAACTATTAAGGTCTTTAAAAGCCTAAAACCCATGAAAATATATTACAATCCATTGATAAAAGTCAGTCATTTATTAATTACATGGAATGTAAAGGATATATGCTATTTTAATTGTTCATATTGGATTCCTTATCTTCAACTCATTTTTAAACTCTGGTCAGCATGGTTAACTCTTGATATTTGCCTGCATTAATTTATGCCAATGGAAGCAAGTGTGATGTGGAAAATCAAAAGCCTCATGAATTCTCTGATTTTTAGAAAGAGTTTTGTGTTTTGATCATATTTTTTAGGCTAGTAATAAAATTGGTTTAGATTCCTTGGATATATACCAACTATCAGCAACTTCAGAGCATAAGGGATTGAAGGAGGAAACCAGCTTGGAATTTAAAAATTGTTGCTGAAAGCAAATAACATATGAGTAATCTAGAGTTGGCTTTATAATTGCCTACATAGTGATTTGGGAAACCAGACTCCAAGAACAATACACATTTTTACAAAAGCTAAATTATTCTTGCCATAGTTCGTAAACATCTCAGATGTAATCCTTTGAGAAAATAGATATTTTAAAGACAGTAGCTGTCAAAAAAAATGGACTAATATTTTAGTTAAAGTTAGGACCAAGTTACCAATACATTTATATTAGTGAGGATGGGGAAAACCTCAACTGTGGTTTAATTAAGATTTTATGGAGTAATGTCACTTTACCATCACACGTGCTCCCATTCCTGTCTTCATATTATGAAATTACGATGTGTTTCTCTTGGAAGTTAGTGAAATGGATGGATCTCAGTAGCTATTTTGAGTAAGGAGTACCAGGTAAACAGAGTACAAAACTGTTGTAGATGTCATGGAGAGCCCACACTGGCTTTGAAGGGGTTAAAAAAGTTTAGGTTTAGAAAAGTCTTCCTAGCTCAAATCTGCATGAAAACCCTCTGGTGATAATGATGATCACCTACAATTGATGACCAGGCCCGTTCTTAATTCTCCACCCTACAAAGTCATTAGGATACAAGTCATCTGTGTACAACCAGTGTGCTTTACCTACTCCTTAGACATTTGCAAGGAAGGCTTTCTGCCCTCATTTTCACTGGGCTGCCATGTAGCTTTGGTAACTAGCCTTTTACTTTATACATTAAATTGGTAAATAAGCATTATAATTATTGGGGTTGTTTCAACAAGGCAGCTACCAGGGGAGAACTGAGCTGTTAAATAATTTTAAAAGAAGGAGTTGATTCAAATGTGTGGTGTTCCATTTGTGTTTAATGGACTTCTCAAAGTTATTATACTCAAGGAATCGCAGGTTAAACTACAATGTGGTAGAGCAGTAATAAGACCACCTTCACTGACTGAAGCCTGATATGCAGCGCTCCTTGAGCTTTCACTAGACTGCTTCTCTCCAAGCTTCAACCTCCTCATCTGCTACCCACTCGTCATCATAATACCTCCTTAAGGGTGTTGTTCAAATTAGCGGAGATAATCATAATGTGGCAGTATCTAACCCAGTGCCTGAACTCACCGGATCCACAAAGAGAAATACATGTGGATATTTATTTTTAATGGCCATATATACTGTATGAACTTCCTCGCCAAATTATTTTGAAAGCAGGGTCCCCACCTCCCATCACTGTGTAGACAATAAATGTGGTTTATTTTTTCCTAAGGTCACCTTCCTGATTAGAACAGAGAGGCTCAGCTATCTTGTTAGTAAATCAAATATGTCTAGATATGATGATTTATTATTGTTTTTCCTCTCTATATTACCAAGGCTTTTTTCATAGGGATATGAAACCAGAAAACTTGCTTTGTATGGGCCCAGAACTTGTGAAAATTGCTGACTTTGGACTTGCAAGAGAATTAAGGTCACAGCCACCGTATACTGATTATGTATCCACCAGATGGTGAGTAGTTTTTTGCAACTGTCCAGAGGCAAATGTCTCTGTTGACGTTTTCCTACAGTAGATTGTTACACATCTCTCTGGAGGTTCCATATCAAGTATTTAAAGCAAAATGTAGAACTGAATTTTTGTGTATTCTTTGGAGAGACAGAAGGATTGCCTCATGACTCTTGTGATAAATGAAAAGGGAAGGAAAAAGGATTTCACGCATCCATTCATTCATTCAACAAACATTTACTGAACCCCTATTACGTGCTGGATACTATTTTAGGCACTGGGAACACAGACGTGAACTAAGCAGAAAAGAATCTCTGCCTCATGCTGCTTACATGACAGCCAATACGTAAACAAATAGAGAATGTCCTGAGTCACCAACAGAGAGATACACACACGTTCATCACAAGACACGTAACTGTCCCATCTTGCACACTACCCAAATGTCCATCACCAGAGGCATATATATTCACCCAGTGGACTGCTTCACGGCAATGAGAACGAAAGGCCTACGACTACGTGAACAATGTGATGAATCTCACAGAGACAATGTTGTGAGCAAGAGGCCAAACAGAAAAAGAGCACATATAATGTGATTCCATTTATATAAAGCACAAAAGTAGAACGCACCTGTTAAAAGTCAGGATAGCGGCTACATGGTCGGGGTAGGGGCAGTAGCGACTGGAAGCGTGCAGGGGAGGGGCCTCTGCGGAGCTGATAACACGCAGTTCCCTGATCTGGGTGCTGGGCCCACGGGTATGTTCTAATCGTAAAAATTCAGCAAGCTGTACTCTTAGGACATGTGCATTTTTCTGTATGGATATTGTATTCCAATAAAACCAGTTAAGAATATTTGAGTATCAGATAGTGATACCTATATATCTCTACATATTATTATGCAGAAAAATAAAGTCTGGAAAGGGACAGGGGGTTGGAAGAGACAGGGGAGGGAAAGGGTATGTTGCTGTTTTAAACAGGCGGTCTCACGGATGCCGGGCTGGGGAGACGTTGGGGACGCAAGAGGTTTTCAGGCAGAGAAGATGCTGAGTGCAAAGGCCTGCGGACAGGAACGCCGCCGTGGATTCTGCGAAGAGCAGAGTGAATAAGGAGGGCGGGAGTGGGAAATGAGGTCAGGGCGTCTGTGGGGCGCTGGATGTAAGGACTGGGGTGTCGTGCTCAGCTGAGTGAAGCAGGGGGCCCCTGGAGGGCTTTCTCTAGTTGTGGCAAGCGGGGGCCACTCTTCATCGCGGTGCGCGGGCCTCTCACTATCGCGCCCTCTCTTGCTGCGGAGCACAGGCTCCAGACGCGCAGGCTCAGTAGTTGTGGCTCACGGGCCCAGCTGCTCCGCGGCGTGTGGGATCTTCCCAGACCAGGGCTCGAACCCGTGTGCCCTGCATTGGCAGGCAGATTCTCAACCACTGCGCCACCAGGGAAGCCCTGGGTGTGTTTTAAAATAGAGCAGATGTGATTTCCTGGTGAAGTAGATGTGGGGAATAAGATGAAAGAGAGAGTTCAAGGTCTTTTCCACGAGCAGCCAGAGGGCTGGAGTCAGCCCTGAGGGAGCCGGGGCTGCTGTGGGGCTCGTGGCGGGAGGCGCAGTTGTGTTTCGGGTTGAGGGGTGCCTCCGAGACAACCACGGGGAGACGTCACGGTAGGCGGTGGGACCTGTGACCTGGGGTTCAGGGAGCAGGGCTGGGCTGGAGATGTAAACTTGGGACACTTCAGTGTTAAAAATTACAGGGTTGGGTGAGGTCACTAAGGGACTGAGTGTGGTTAGAGAAGAAAAGAAGTCTGAGGACAGAGCCTGTAAAGAGTGATAATATGTCCTGGTTTGCTCCGGACATTCTCGGTCGATGCCTGTTATCAATAGTTTCATTAAAACAAGCTGGGACACGTCTGATCGACCTCCGCTGTATGCTTCCTGATTCCTCCCTGGTCTGATCTGGTAACATGAGAGACCCATAAACCAAGTTCACACTTTAACACATGGCTAATTAACAATGTCAGTTTTAAATGAGTGCCTTCCAACTGGCTTCGAAGAGAAAAATCAGTTACCTTATTTCTAACAATGGTTTGATTTTTTTCATCACAATTCAGAGAATCAAAGTGAAGCTTTTGGAAGGTCATTCCTTGAAAAGCGAAATGTCTGACATTATTATGAAGGCTATTTAACTTCAGTTAAAACCTTTGAAGACAAAATTATTTTTGCAGTGGTAATACATATACAAGTTTTAGTGAAGCCTAGCATCATAAAAACAGTATTCTTACTAAATTAAGAAACCTAGAAAGCAGAAATTTATTTGGATTGGTTAAGATGCGTATCTATTTTGTAACTGCATCCAAATAAGCTGCTAAATTTGCATTCTACCAATCAAAATAAGCTGCAGTTGTCAGAATTTGCACATTACACATACACGCAGAGGGTAACTGCACTACAAAATTTTTGTGATGCTATTGATGTTGACTACAAAAACGGCTGAAACATGGCTGTATGTGCTTTCTCTCTTTGCCGTCTGTCATTCGAATTTTAGAATTGTTTGAGCCTTTGAAAAACTACTTTGTAAGTCAATTTAAATGATTTACAGTGATATCTAGCTTTTTTGTAAATAATCCCTTCATATTTTGGTTGCATTTTGTTTCAAATCACTTGGAAATCTTCATTCAGAATTTTTGATAAATGGATGCCAAAAACCCAAAGCTTTTGACGTTTATAGGAAACTGCAATTATTGAAAATGAAGTTTGCAAACAGGAAGATAATGATATTTATCCCTACAAAAGCAAAGGAGGAACTGAACAAATTAAATAAGAGCTCAAAGTGTTCTAGTTTTATCTTTTTTAAATGTATAATTAGAATTGGAAAATCTCTTGCAGGAAAGAATCTTTTTAAGGAGCTTCTATTTTCAACTGGGTAAATTTAGATTCTATACTGAAATGGAATGAAATTGAGAATACTTGTTTTCAGTATCTAAATTTGGCAAAACATTCAAAACAATTTTGTCTCCTAAAAATATCAAAACATAATAAAAAGTGTTGGCAAGGATGTGGAGGAACTGGAACCCTCATACATTGCTGGTGGGAGTGTAAAATGGTGCAAAACAGTCTGGCAGTTCCTCAGGGGTTAAACATATAGTTACCATGTGATCCAGCAAAATCCCACACCTAGGTATATACCCAAGAGAAATGAAAACATATGTCCACACAAAAACTTGTATATGAATGTTCACAACAACATTACTCATAATAACCAAAAAGTGGGAAAAACCCAAATGTCCATCAACTGATGAATGGATAACCAAAATGTGGTATAGCCATACAACGGAATATTATTCAGCAATAAATAGAAAGAAGTACTGATATATGCTACAACATGGATAAACCTTGAAAACATGTTCAGTGAAAGAAGCCAGTCACAAAGGACCAGACAGTGTATGGTTCCATTGATATGAAGTGACAGAATAGGCAAATCTATAGATAGACAGTAGATTAGAGAAATGGGAGCGTAGGGCTATTGGAGAGGTGTGGGGTTTCTTTTGGGGGTGATGAAAATGTTCTAAAGTTGATTGTGATGAAGGATGCACAACTCTTGTGAATATACTTAAAGCCACTGAACTGTATGCTTTTAAATGGATGTATTGTATGTTATGTGAATTATATCTCAAAGCTGTCAAAGAAAGCTACTCTGAATGGAAGCCAAAGGACAATACCGCAAAGCATTTAGGCTGAAACGTTTATGCATTTCAACATGGAAAAAAAATTGAGAATATCCTCCACCAGCTACCTTTGCCTTATAAATAGAGTATTTTTCTAATTAAAAATATTATCAATTAAGGAAATTGAGTCAATTGAGGAATCAGCACTTTCAAACAGATAAGCCAAAAGAAGGATGGATAAACAAGCACAGGGAACTATATTCAATATCCTGTGATAAACCATAATGGAAAAGTCTACAAAAAAGAATGTATATATATGTATAACCGAATCGCTTTGCTGTATGGCAGAAATTAACACAACATTGTAAATCAACTAGACTTCAATAAAATAAATGTTTTTTAAAAAGATAGGGAAAAGCCCACTACTCAGGGATAATCTTTGTTAATCTTTTGTTTTCGATCCTTCATGTGAATATATCAGGATTTAATGCGTTGTAAAATTATACGACTGCTCCCATTCAGAACGTATCTGCTTCCATTCAGAGCTTCTCCGCCTTTTCTTAATGTATTATATAGCATTTCCACATTTATTTGTTGGAGTCCCTATCTTAGGCCACTTGGACATTTCGTTTATAGTCGTCTTGAGCTCCACTACTTGTTTGTGGTCAGGAAAAATGTGTGCTAGTCAATATAAACCCAACACATTGTGCAGATAGATGCCTGATACACAGAAGGCAGTTAATATCTGGTTCTCGATTGAAATGCCTGACCAAACAAAATCCTACTGCCATTCCACCTCTGAAACTACAATCAAAATGGCCTGTTTTGTTTTGTTTTCTATTTTCATAGGTATCGTGCTCCTGAAGTTTTATTAAGATCTTCAGTTTATAGCTCTCCCATTGACATGTGGGCTGTTGGGAGTATAATGGCTGAACTATACACGTTAAGACCACTTTTCCCAGGGACAAGTGAGGTTGATGAAATCTTTAAGATCTGCCAAGTTTTAGGGACTCCCAAAAAAGTAAGTACTTTTGTCCTTAAGTTGTTATAACTTTTGATTATCTGTAACTTTTGGCCAGCCAGCTGATATTTTCATTTTCAAAAAGGCTTATGCTTTAAGGGTTAATTTTCTTATAATCAGTCTTTTTTTTTTATTGGGATGGGATGAGGGTTGCAAGAAGCCAGAATCCCACCAGACTGTAGAAAAAGGGGCTTACCTTTCTTTAAGAACTTAAGGGAAAATTCTCTATATTTAGAATTCTATGTATTTAACTTTGGTCTGATGACCAGACGATGACTACATGCTTAGCCTCTTTCCTACTTGTTCTGTGAATGTCCGTTGGGATCAACTCATTAATGCCAGGTGCCCTGGATTTTATTTTCTCTTAACCTTTTCTTGTTTACATTTATATACCTCTGCCATGGATATTTAATTTCTTGAACTGAGTACTTTTCAATTAACTATTGCACTCAGCTAGACTTCACTTTCTGAGATGCACTTATTTAATAAGTTTAAGTATGTATAATTACACCTGAATTAAATGAGTGTGTGCCTCGTAGTTAACATTAGTCAAGTTAACGCAGCTATTAAAGCTTTAACGTAACTCATTTCCCAGCTGTGTGCAGTTTTTGACATTGGATGCAATGTATAACATATAATGAGGATCTCTGTAATAATCAGTGTCTGTAAATCGCTTGTCCTTACTTGTTCAGAGCTGCCTGGGTACCATCATCACCATCGAGATCCAAAAGACCAGAGTTTAACGTTTTGAAATTTATAAAAGTGCTTTCTCATTTTTTCCCTAATTCTCAACTCACTGTTTGTTCTATACTGTTTATAGCACTGAATTGTGTATGTGGTCTGGTATTTCATTTTCACATTTATTTATATGAGTCAACATTAAAATTTTCATACACAAGTGATTTTTATATTATTACTCTGTTTTAAATTGATATTTAAAAACAAATTACTTATTGTCTCCCCTCCCCCACTTATATATTCCTTAAACAGAGTGACTGGCCAGAAGGGTACCAGCTTGCATCCTCTATGAATTTCCGCTTTCCCCAGTGTGTTCCTATAAACTTAAAAACTCTTATTCCCAATGCCAGTAGTGAAGCTATTCAGCTTATGACTGAAATGTTGAGTTGGGATCCAAAGAAACGACCAACAGCAAGCCAGGTAAGACAGATCTCCCTGGTATAGTTGTGTGTGGGTTGTTTTTTTTTTTTTTAATTTGAGGTTTTACAGTATCAGGGATATTTTTCTTTACAAAGACCTGTCTATTTTCAACCAGAGTTTTACCGAGAGAATTAAGCCCTAAAGCTTAAGGCATCCAGTGTATGTAATGATTTAACTTCTAGGCCTGTAAGATTCTTGGGAGAATTGCAAAAATAGCCGCTCCAATGATTTTCTGTTTTGTGGTTCAAATGAGGAACCCTGTGGAGGTTGAGGCTGAAAGGAATTAATCTCTAATGGTAAAAATTCAGGCATGTCGACACTTTGATCTCTGACTTCTAGCCTCCAGGATGGTGACAGAATACATTTCTGTTGTTTAAGCCACCCAACCTGTGGTACTTGTTATAACAGCCTTAGAAAACCAAACGGTGGGGATAACTATCTGGGGGAATAAAGCTGTATTTCTCTGGCTTTTGAGGTGAGGGTAGAGGCATTTGAATTTACTATTCCACTTATATGACGTACACTAGGAGAAAAATGATCCCGCCACCACCACCAAAGGAAATAAGTGGTTGGCTATGAAGGCACAATGGAATCTGGACAGAGAATGAATGTCCATTTCAGTAACCTTTCAAGAAAATTTTGAAATCACTATTCTTTCAATATTTATTGAGCACAAACTAAGAAACTAAGTGCCTGGTAGTATGTAAGGTGGTGGGAATTTCAGATATGAATATACGACCCCTTTCCTGGCCCGGTGGAACATTCTGCAAGTACTCAATCTCCTACCACACTTTTCTGGGGGACAGAGTGCTTTGGTAATTTAGAGGCAGTTAACAGAGACAGGTATAGGGATGATCCTTCCACCCAGAGGAAGGATGGTGGTAAAACGTAAGGAAGAATTTGCACAGGAAATGACATTTACACGAGGCATTAAGAATGTTGGAACTTGCTCACACTTGTTTTCCTTCTAGCATCTTCCGTTCCCTTCTTTCTCCGGCAGAGCGATAGAGCTCTAAACGTTGAGGCAGTGGCAGAACCGGAGGGTTAATGGGAACGGGGGAACGGTGGGAAACAGGCTAGAAGGACAACTATGAAAGAACAAAAAATCAGATTTAGAGTTAGAAGAATGTTGACCTGATTTGCACAGGATAGTCTGTATTTTCTGTAAGACTCCAAATGTTTATGACGAGCTTGTGTTCATTTCATAGTTTAAAAGAATAAAGAAGAAAGTAAAAGTCAAAAAAAAAAAAATTCAGGCGTGTGACAAGCTAATTAGGAAGAAACTTGTCACAGGTAGTAAAAGAGCATCTCTTCAGTTAGACAGCCTAGTAGACTTTCCCACGCTCTCCTACCGTGTAGAGGACTCGGGTTCCCTCTACACAGCAGTATCATCCCTCCACAGGACCGGAGTACTGCTCGCTCCCACAAGAGGGCAGCGTGTGGGCCTCGCTGGTGGCGCAGTGGTTGAGAATCTGCCTGCCAATGCAGGGGACACAGGTTCGAGCCCTGGTCTGGGAAGATCTCACATGCCGCGGAGCAACTAGGCCCGTGAGCCACAACTACTGAGCCTGCGCATCTGGAGCCTGTGCTCCGTAACAAGAGAGGCCGCGATAGTGAGAGGCCCGCGCACCGCGATGAAGAGTGGCCCCCGCTTGCCACAACTAGAGAAAGCCCTCACACAGAAACGAAGACCCAACACAGCCAAAAATAAATAAATAAATAAATAAATAAAAATTAAAAAAAAAAGACTGCCATGGATACTACGTAATGAGGATAATAATGTTAAAAAAAAAAGAGGGCAGCATGTGATACCTACGCTTGGCTCCTTTGTGACTATACCCTCAACACCTATAGATGAATCCTGTCTCATGGTCTTAAAAACGCCATGGTTTTATCTGCAAAGGGCTTAAATTAAAAAGTCATAACAGGCTTTATGGTATTCTCATTGTTATTTAAATATAAATTGAGGACTGAAATCAACCAAATAATTATTTGGCTTTTAAAAAATTTAATTTGAGAAGATATTTTCTAAAGGTTAACTGGAAGAACAAATAGGAAAGAATAGCCAAGACAGGTTTGAACAATAATAAGTAATCAGAGGACGGTGGTAGGGTTAGACAGCTTGCCCTGTCAAACGTTAAAATAATCTGTAAAATGATAGTAATTACAACAGTGGGGTACTGGCATGAGGTACTTAGAGTTGCAGAAGCTGCAAGTCTGTGTAAGGCAAAATCTCTCTCTCTCTATATGTGTATGTATATGAAAGACAATGTATATGAAAGACTAGAAAGAAGTACTGAAAAGAAAAACATCAAAATGTGAGCAGTAGTTTTCTCTTGGTGTTGCCTTTAGAGGTGATTTTAATTTCTTCTTGAGAACTTTCTATACATTCCTTATTCTATTCAATCAATATTCCCTTAACAAACAGGAAAAAAGAAGTTATTATTTTTTAAAGATCCTCTGTTTCTTTAAGGATGGTAGCTCGTATCTTAAAGAGGAAAAGTTACAGATGAAGCCTTGAAATTACAAAACATTCATAAAGCTTCTAGCTCCAAAATGTACATTATTGACTTAGGAATAGTGACATACTAATTAATGGGGCTACTTAATTCAGAACTTGAGTGCCTTCTATGTGTCAGGTACTGATGTATTTAAATTGTCTACAGTTGTTGAGTTCCACTTAGCAATGTCCAGTCAGGTGTGGTAGGGGACACAACGAAGTTTCTAAGGGGAAACTCAGAAGAAAAACTTTTTCTACCTCTGCCAAAATATACACCTCCCTGCCCTTCACCTCTTCCTTGTTCACTATTTCATTGCCCTGCTTTTTAGTGGAAGCAGGGAGACAGGGAGACGTTAAGTTACAGGAGTTGCGTCTGTCCATCTAAAATCTGCCCCTGCACGCCTGAGAAGTTAACTGTGGGTCAGGGCTATGCCTCCACGTAGGTGGGTACTGGCTTAGGGCAGGAGGTGCAGGGGAGCAGGGCTTGATTATCTTAAGGAGCAGCCCCTTCCCCGATACACACACACACACACACACACACACACAAAAAAAACAGCAGAACTGGGAACTTTCCTCCCCACCCAGACGTGTAGTACTGATAAGGGGACCTGTATCCACAGCTGAGCTGCACAGAGAGCTTCAGACACTCTCCAGACCAGTCTTCACCAACCTCGGTACTACTGACATTTCTGACCCGCTAATTCTTTGCTGTGGGGAGGCTGTCGGGTTCGCTGTAGGATACTGAGCAGCAACCCTGACAGCGTGCCTAGGTGCCCGGAGCGCCTCCCAGCCCCCGAGTTGTGACAATAAAAAAAAATGCCTCCGAAGGGGCAAAATACCCCCAGTTGAGAACCGCTGCTCTAGCCTGTGTCACCCAGATGGTCACCAGCTCTGTCCCCTACCCCCCACTTCCATGCAGTAACAGTGATTTGATGACTGATCTAGTTACAACTCAAACAGTGACCATTTTTACTTGTACTTTTGTAGTTTATTGCCATAAGTATTTTCTCATTGCTGATATATTGTTAAAGCTTATTTCAGTTTCTTAGAATTTTTTTTTATTGCGAGCAGACATGTACTTATAGTTAGGCTAAAAATAACCCTGAATTTTATATGATGTTAGAGTTAATCATTTAAAATAAACTATGTAGAAGGCTTTCTTAACTCATTTCTTAATGCCTTTACGGAGTCTAAAACATTATCAGAATCTAGTGTTTTAGTTTGAGTTAATCACATCAAATTCAGCCAATGCTTATAAGCTAGACTTTGTTTTTTATACAGAGTCTTTAAAACAACAGTTGCCTTGACTGGATGTTAAAATTACAAGTGAGTTATACATTCTTTCTACTAATATGTACTTTTTCATTTTTTTTAATGAAATTTACTTCTCAAATCATTTTTTTTTCTGGGTATCTTTTTAAAGTCATCACATAAGGGGAAAACTGGATGCTTTCTAAATCTCTGAAGCTTACCTAGACTAGTGATATATGCCTAGCCCAGCGCTGGACAACAGTTTATATGCAATAAATTCAGGTGAAACCATTTTCCATTTGTTATTTCCATGCTTCTTTAGGCATTGAAACACCCATATTTTCAAGTTGGTCAAGTATTAGGCCCTTCCTCACATCATCTGGAATCGAAACAGCCTTTAAATAAGCATGTGCAACCACTAGAGTCAAAGCCACCTGTAGTTGATCTAGAACCTAAGCCTCTGCCAGACATAAGTGACCAGACTGCCGGGCAGCCCCAGTCGAAAAATAGCCACCAGCCACTGCAGTCCATCCAGCCGCCACAGAACACGGGTGTCCAGCAAGCGCCCAAGCAGCAGAGTCAACAGAAACAGCCGCCAACGCTATTTCCAAGTATCGTCAAAAACATGCCAACCGTAAGTAGCCCATAATGACACTTCAGATGCGATGGTTTGGTTCCATTAGGATTTTGTTTCTAGGCATTCTAAAAATGTTGAGGAAGATATAAAAGATGTCTGTCTGTTTGGTTTCTCAGTACAGACCCAGAACCCAAAACAGTGTCTAGCACATGGTAAATTCTCAACAAATATCTGTTGAATGAATAATTGTCCACACTGTTTTTGAACCACCTCCAGGGTCTTGAGGAGTCCACATTATCTTTGGGGCAATTCTGACTACTAGAAAGTTCTTCCTCATACTGAGCTAAAATCTGGTTTCTGTAGCTTTTAATAAAAGTTAATCACTCTTCCAGAAAGGCAGCCTTTCAGATATTTGAAAATCGCCCTTATATTATCTGCCCCCTTCTCTAAGAGAAACACCCTCAGTTCCTTCACGTACTCCACTGGGATGTCATTCACCGATGACTGAGTGACCCTCGGTTCCTGTGTATGAAGGAGCCTTTGAGTCCCCTCACCCTCCTGCTTCCCCTGCCAGAACTAGAGGCAGACAGTAGGTAGGAAATATAAAACAGGGTGAATCACCGCCAACATTCCAGAACCCTGTGTTCACTCGTGCCATCAAGGACTACTTTTTTTTTCTTGGAAGGCCCATAAAATGTTGACTCACACTGGGAGGGAAGGAAAGGAAGTTAACATTACTAAATAGCTACTAAGTGCCATGCACTATGCAACACCTCCCGCCCTCTCGTATGCATTCACTAAGTACCCAATAAACTAGCCCGAAATTTTTAGATGGCTAATGAGTTCCAGAGTTGGGATGAGCATCCTGTTAACTAAAATTCCCGAGTCTGTTTTTTACAAGTGCTTCTGCTCAATCACATATTCTGTACCTCCTGTACCTTCACGATGAACAGAATAGCAATGTGCCCTTGGGATAGCAAGCCACTAGAACCTTCTTCTAGGTGGATACTGATCCATTCATCAGTACTCTTGGTCAGATTATTGAACTATGTACTTGTCTCAGTCTGCTCAGGCTGCCATAAGAAAATACCATAGACTGGGTGGCTTAAATAACAAAAATTTACTTTCTCACACTTCTGGAGGTTGGGAAGTCCAAGATCAAGGTGCCAGCCAACTTGATTCCTGGTGGGGCCCTCCTCCTGATTTGTAGACAGCACCTTCTTGCTTTGTCCACATGGCAGAGACAGAAAGCAGCTCCCTGGATTCTCTTCTTCTAAGGGCACTGATCCCACCATGAGGGTCCCACCCTCATGACCTCATCTCATCCCCAGTTACCTCCCAAAGCCCCATCTCCAAATACCAACCCATTGGAGTTGGGGTATAAATTTTGGTGGGACATAAACATTCAGCCCATGACAGTACTGATGCTCCTTTGTTGTCCTTTCATTACTTCATTTCTTTGATAGCATGAAAGAAGACCCTGTCACCTCCTTTGCTGAAGGCCATATAGACTACATGCATTCACTGTCTGCTTTTTATGAAAAATGGTTGCCTGTGCGATCTACCACCTTTCTTCCTTAGTGCTCAAAGACTTTCTCTTTAATAACTGATGTTAGAATCTTTGCCCTCAGCTGGTACCAAACTTATTAATGTGGAGTTTGCAAAAATCCACCTTCTACTTTATAAAAATTATTAATATTTGTCCCTTTCCAATCTTCTTAGACATGAGACGACTTGATGTTGCTGGCATTGTTCAGCAGGACCCTAATATACAGTTCCACTGAAATAAGAGTCTCGGACTCAGCCAAGTATAACTTTTGATTAACTCTACTCACCTGGGGCTTTAGGTCTTCTTATTCTCCTTAGTCTGGAGCGCATTCTCTCTGACCAAGAAGCAACAGTATAAGAGAAGCTGGCAAACACCACTGTTTGTTCACCATCCATCACTGTGGCACCATCAGCTTCGAGCAATGGCATATCCATTCTCTAAGCATCTTCTTACTTCAAACACAGCTGTCTTTGCTGACCCTGCTTCCAAATTCCCCAATTTTCAATTGCCTTTTGGATTTTTCAGTTTATATGCCCCCAAACCACCCCATGTAAATTTGAATAAAACCACCTCATGGTCTGCCCCAGACCAGGTCTTCTTCCTCATTCCTTATTTCTGTTCACAGAGCTACCGTTCTGAGACAGTCAGGCTCACATTTTTCAAGTCACCCCTGCCTTTCCTTCTCTGTGTCCAACAGGATTACATTCAGTGGCTCAGGACAGAACCTGACCACTGTGGCTTAAACCACGAGGGGTTGTTTTTCTCTCACAGCGAGAAGGCGGGTGGTGGGTAAGCCAGGGCTGGTGCCGCTCATAGAAGGAAGCAGGCTGCTCGGTCCTCCTGCTCTGCCGCCCGCCTCGGCAGGTGGCTCTCGGTCCTGTGGCCACAGCTGGCTGCTCCTCTGGGGTTGCATCTGCCTTCCAGAAGGGGGAAGAGCGGCAGACACTGGCACAGGCTGCCAGAGCCTAAACTGTTTCTCGTGGAAGCCCCTCCCGACAGACTTGCACTTACAACTCACCGGCTAGGTCGTGTCCCATGGCTACATTGAGCTGCAAGGGAGGCTGGCATTTCAGATCTTTCACGTGGGCATATTGCTGCCCTGGACAAAATCTTAGCGAGGAAGCAGTGTCTGCTGCACTCTCCTTGACCTCTGTTCGGAGAGACAGAAAAAAGTCCAGACCTTTCATTTCTTGTTAACAGCAAAGGTATTCTTTCCTGAGCGTTCCAACCACTATGAACCCGTGGCTCTTGTTACCGCATGCCACTGTTAACTGCAAAGGCCTCCTATCTGGGGAGCCTGACCTTTCTCGAATGCTGCCTTTATCACTTTTTTTTTTTCTATTTTAAATATTTAAATATTTATTTAATTTTGGCTGTGTTGGGTCCTCGTTTCTGTGCGAGGGCTTTCTCTAGTTGCGGCGAGCAGGGCCACTCTTCATCGCGGTGCACGGGCCTCTCACTATCGCGGCCTCTCTTGTTGCGGAGCACAGGCTCCAGACGCGCAGGCTCAGTAGTTGTGGCTCACGGGCCTAGTTGCTCCACGGCATGTGGGATCTTCCCAGACCAGGGCTTGAACCCGTGTCCCCTGCATTGGCAGGCAGACTCTCAACCACTGCGCCACCAGGGAAGCCCTATCACTTTTTTTTTAATCTCAAAAATATCCAGAGTTCTCCACTACCCATAGGACAGCCGTGATGTCCCAGGCATACAAGGAAGGCCCTTCATCATAGAGCATTGGCCTGTCTTTACAACCCTGTCCTCCATCCAGCACGAACCATCTGCTGCAGGAAACGCAGTCTGCCCTTTCCCCTGGAACACGCTCTGGCACTTTCCTATTAAAAAGCCGTACCCTATGCATCTCCTCTTCCAAACTCTAGAATAACAATCACAACAATAATACCTAACCTACAGTAACGCTTATGTGCCAGGCCCTATCCTAGAAACTTTTGATGTATTTTACTATCAAATGCGAAAACACTAAGTTAGATAAATACTGTATGTCGCCATTTAAGGAGAAGGAAACTAAGGCTTTGAAAAGTTAAGTCATTTGCCCAAAGAGACACAGCCACGCGTGGCAGTTTTCCAGATTACACATCAACGAAGAGTCAATTCTGATCCTACGTATTCAAGTTGCCCCCAACCCAAGTTCACAGAGATCCGTCCTCTCTCAATTTCCTATCATATTTTTAGCACGTGCTACCTATTTTTGTTAATACTTTTAAATATGTATATATGTTATCTCCTTAACTGTACGGAAAGCTCCTTGAGGATGGGGACTTAGCATCAAATGTAATAGCTTGCACGTAGAAGGCATTCGGCACCCGATTAAAGAGGACGATACTGGTTTCCCACCACAGAAGCCAAGTGGCACTCTGGGCCATAAAGGTGCCAGGAGGCGCTGGGGTCAGGCTGTGTTCAAGGCTGAAGACGGCTGGGAAGTGTTTGAGGACTGTGACGTCGGAGTCTCCCATTCCAAGAAGCCAAGCATCAGTGTTTTCAAAGAAACGAGGAAAAAAGATTCTCCATTCCGGTAAGATTTCACATTTCTCGGGAAAATATGTTTTCATCATGCATCAGCTTTACTCACTAAGTATAAATGAGTGTACATATTAAAAGACAAGAAGTAGCCTAATGTTGTTTCTTCTGTCAAATCCATATCTCCGTGCTTTTACCTCTGAAAAAGCAGGACTCCTGCCTCCTCACAGTAACGATTCTCAGCATCAGTGGCTGAGCGTGTGTGCAGGGAGGAGTTCTAGTTCAGTCTCTCGTGGCCCCTGTTAAATTACGATCACCATAATTCCCACTTGAAATCCACATGCCTCTTGGCAAAAAGCAAAGCACAATCTACAAAGGTAATGGTTTCCTCTGGTGGTGGCGTTCAGAGTTAATCATTTATTTGCTTGCTGTTCTAAACTTTTTTGATCATTTTCTAAACTTTTCCTGGAAGTTTGATATCTCTAGCAATCCCTTTTCAGTTGCATTATTCAACTTTGAGGTGAAGATGGGTGAAATTTTGGTGACTATTTTGGGAAAATATTTTCCTTGTCCCTGCCCCGCCTTGGAACAAAAGAGGAATAGGGAGAAGAGGTGGCGCACGAGTCAGGGAAACTTCCCTCATAGCTGTTTGGCACTGTACAGTGCAGAAGTCTTCACTTTGGAGTACACATAACTCTGAAGGTAGATGAAGACTTTCCATGGGGAGATAATTCTCAGTCAGTCAATTTCCAGATCCCCAAGTTCCATAGGTACTCCTCCCTAAAATCCACAAACTTGAGAATAAACAGAATAAACCTGCTTAACCCCCCTCCCACTTTAAGTCAGAAAGTCCCACCTCTCAGCCACTTCCAATCTCGCCCGGCACGAGGGTGTAACAAGCGTTGTGGTGCTACCCAAAGGGAGAGACTGGAAGACTGGCTCTTCGCCCTTCCTTGCCCTATATGTATTTCTCTCAAGGGGAAAACCCGGCATTCAGAAATAGGGTATTTTAGCCTGTGTTGGAAAGCAGGGTGTAAAGACAGTGGCCGGAAATGAGTAGGGCTGTTTCTAATGAAGGGGGCTCCCTGTGTCCAGGGCCACCCCAAAGTGGTGGCCAGCAGTTCAAAGGGCCAATCACATCAGCGTCCATCTCTAAGGGGGTCGACGTGGTGAGCAGGGCTTTCCCGGGGGGGAACCGCGGAGGCCTGGGGTCAGACAGGTGACGAGAGCTGGCCAGGGGGGCCAGGCCTCAGCACGGGAAGAGGCCCAGTCACAGGTGGGAGAGAAGGTCGTGGTGCAGGGCCACACACAGAGCGACAGGCAGCAAAACCAATCGCAGCCCCGTCCTCTGGCAGCGAAGGCTGCCGCTCGGACAGACGGCCTCGGGAACTAGACAGAGCTAAGCCTGGATGCCGGAAGGCCTCCGTTCCTACACAGAGCTGGGGCCGTAGGAGGCCGGGCCCTGGGGGACGGAGGCACCCCGCCTGGTCCCCGCCAGGCACCCCGCCAGGCGCTCGCCACCGTCCAAGTCGATTCTGCCTTCCTAGGAGCAGGCACATGTCAGCAAATGCATGGTGTCTCTGTATGTCATTAGGCTCTTTGGAAATTCTGTTTGGGGACTTGCCTAACACTTCAGTTCTCTTAGCCCAGCCTAAACCGTGTTCTAACAACCTTGGTGGTTACACACCGCTGGAGTAGCCAGCTGGAGATGGCTGTGATTCTCTTCCCTTCCAACATGCCATCTTCCCACATCACAAATCCACAGCTGCAGCAGTCGCAGGAAAAATGGAAACATACTGTACATGCTGCTTAGTTACAAAGCTTTCTGCCTCATACTGTCCAGCATTAGGAATGATTCTAGGCACTGCCCAGTATCTACTCGGGAGAGGGGCTGTCATTTAGTGCTCCTGTCAGCAGAAGGTCTCTGATGGAAACCACTGACTGCTTTGAAAAGATGTGCGGAGGGTGGGCGAGAGCATAGCAGCCGTCATCTTCCCATTCTTCACCCGGTGATGCTACTTTATGTTGACTTTCAAGGCTTCCAGAGTCAGTACCTGCAGGCCCCAACCACTCAACAGGGGAAAACAAGAACTTACCCGCTGCTATTTCCCTAAAATCTGATTCTGAATTGTCAACTGCTTCAACAGCTAAACAGTACTATTTGAAACAATCAAGATACCTTCCAGGTAAGCAGAGAAAATAAAATGTTTCCTGGTAACTAGAATAGTTAATAGGTCATGCTCCAGGGTCTTTGAATCCCTGAAGAAAGGGCACCAGTGAAATACAATCACAGCGCTCTTTTCGGGCTCAGCCTGTCCCCGGGGACTTTTCTGGACCTCCTGCCTCTGTGAAGTCTGCTCAGGAAATGCCTGGCAGTCACCAATCAAGATGACGAGTATGGTTCAGAAAATACCACCCTCCCCCACCAAAGCTATGCCTTCTGTAAACTGTATTCAAACAATTCTGCACTCCCATTACCAGTTCTTATAAAAGGTAGAATTTTATACTGTTTCCTAAATGATCTGATTTGTGTTTTTAAAAGACCATTCTGGCTGTTAGGTAGACCACGCTAGGGGCTCAAAAAGGGTAGGGGACTGGTCGAGGGGCCCAAGGAGACTGGTCAAGAGGCCACTGCACACGTCTGGATAGAGAGGGTGATGACTTGTTCCTTAGGACGGTGAGAGGGGTGGGAATTAAGACCATAAGAGAGGGTGCACTTTTGAAAGGTGCAAAGACACCAGTTGGTTAGTAAGTTTCGGTGCTGAAACCATGAGGTAGTTCTGATCTGACTGCAAAAGCAGGAGTGTAATAAAGTTTCCAGAACACAGATTCATGGGGGACACTTTTCCCTGTTTAAAAACAAAGAAAATTGAATCCATTTCACTGAAATAAAATCAGTGCTTCATCTTCGCTGTAGAAGTGCTCCCTCTGGTGGTGGGAAAGGGTATTGCAAAATTTTTGGCAGACACCTGTTTTCCCAGCTCTGCTTGCTCCCTCATGCAGTTTTCAGGAACGTATTTCAGGGTATCTGAGACCCATCCGATCATTTCCTTTTTCACCAGGAAGATCTAACAAATTCTACTAATTACTCTGGGTCAGAAGCATAGCTGTAATTGAAGCCTAAGAAACAGACTCAAAATTAGAACGAACTGTTTGAAATCTAAACCTGAGCCTGACTGTACCCTATTTTGGCATGTTTTGTCTCAAAGATGGCCCCTCTAGAGCTGGGTGAGATTTGAAACTAGAACTGAGCTCAGTTCAGTCACTTGCACAAACATTTATTGAGCACCTATCGTGATCCAGCAACTGCAGAGGACAGAAATGCAAAGAAGAAGTGATCCTTGACATTTATTTATGGTCTGTAGTTAATTCATTGAATATCCTCAGGAATAACAAAGAGTATTATCTTTGGGAGGCTTCCATTTTTTTTGTTGTTTACCATAAAGCCAAGTATTAAGGTCTTATTAAGCATCAAACTTTAGGATCAAGGGAGCTCTAGAAATGTACCATATAATTTCAGGGCAGCCTGACATTATACTGCAAGGATTGGCAGATCTGTGGCACTGGCCTTCAGGGAGAGGGACGCAAGAGTCATAGTTACTGACCTGCTACTGGCCGGCTGTGTACTGGAGCGCGACTCTGAGATTCTGTTTTCTGTTACTTAACGATGGGACTGCAGTCATCCATCAGCTCGCCCGTAAGCCTTAGGTACTTAATTATCACAAGGTAGTTGTTGCAAATAGAGTATACAGTGGAGGTGCTAACGATCTCGGCGGTGCCCTCTGGTCTCACGCCCGGTCCCAGCACTTTTGAAACCCTGTTCTGTGGATCCTTCTCGAGTTCCATTATCACTTACGGTCCTTCCTTCCACCCGGTGTATCCAACGTCCTGTGTCATTTGTATATGTGCCTCTCCTACTGCGTTTTAAATTTCTTAGCGAGACACACGAACTCCCCTGTGATCTGCTGCCTGCTCCCCTCTCCAGCCTCACTCTGGGCCACGCCCTGTTCCAGCTCCATCCTTGCCTACCGACTCTGACTCCGAGTTCTTCCCCTTCCCAGGTCCACTGCCCACACTGACGCCTCTGCCAGGAACACACCTCCCCAACTCCTACCAAGTCCTTATCATGATTCACATTCCAGCTTAAAATTACCTTTTCAGAAGACTGGCTTTGTTGCTTCTGTTTTTTGCAGCCTCAGCACCAGATTCTTCTGCATAATTTGCACACTGCTAATTACTCACCTAATTATCTGTAACTGTTCATGTCTCCCTTCTCACTAGAGTAGATTATAAGAGCCACAAGGGCAGAAACTGGTCTACTTTGTTCACCACTTTTTCTCCAGTGCCACACACACTGCCTGGCACATGGTAGGTGCTCAGTAAATATTTGCTGACTGACTTTTTAATCTCCTTTGAGGGGACGGATGATAGTATATTAATTTTTGCTTCTCTTTAACGGTGTTTGGTTATAGAAGGTACCCCAGAAAAGCTTGTAAACTAATACGTTTTAAAATTCTAGATTTTGTCTATTTCCAGGAAAATTGAAATCTTTTAACAAAGAGTTAAAGCAATTATTTTCAATAGTGTAGTATGTATTTACTGAAAAAAAAAAAGACTAGGGATATCGCAAGGCTAATTGTATTAAAACAATATAAGTATTCAGGGCCCATTCTTTGTTGAACTGTATTTATAAAAAATATTCACCTAAAGAGATTTGTAGTTTTCTCCCCAACCTTGCACCTTCTTTGGGGGTAAATATCTTTTGTGTGTGGGTGTGGGTGTGTGTGTGCGCGTGTGAAGATGTTTTTAACCTGAGTAATTGCTACCTAGTGCATCTTCTTTATTGTCAGGGAATTACCTATTATAGTTCTATTTGTAGGTATTTATTAGAAACCAAAATCCGTAAGGAGCAATATCCTATAATAAAGGGAAATGATCTACCTGATAGAGTGTTTCCTTAGAGAACAGAGAACTGATGACAGGTAACCTTGAGGCTTGGTTCGGAACAACCAGGCTTGTTTCTGGCTTTAAAACAAGGAATATTATTATATGTCTCATAAATGTGAAACCTTGCCAAGGAGTTCACTTTGGGAAAATTCAAAGCTCCCTTGAAACAGGGACTGACCCTCTCTGTACATTAATAGTAGTCCTCGGTAAGGATGCTTTCTACACTCAAGAGAACCCTACATGTATGACCCAGAGGCTTAGACAGTGTGATGTCTCTGGCGTCTGCTAGGCTGAACCCAATTTAATTATCAGTCAAAAGAAAGCAAGTTCAGGAAGTTCTCAAATCTCTTAAAACTAGGTTAAAACAACACCCTTTGACCACTGGGACCAAAGTCCAAGGCCGAGTCCACATTTCACAGATTTCAGAAAATCATAAACAATTAACCGTTTATATTTTACTATATCCGATATGCAAATAAGCTTCATGGATGGATCTTTAAACGTACTTCCGAACTTCTCAGTTCCCCTGGGTTCTTGGCCGCATGTCTGTTTTCCCCAGCTACCCCAAGTGTTCCTCAAGGGTCTGGCACAGAGCATACACTCAAAGTAAGTGTATGACATGGAAATATCTTTTGGAAGAAAATTTTTGTGCCACCTCAAATTTTAAGAGACATTTAGCAAGAAACATCCAATGTTTATCATTACTTGTATTACAGAAAATAACTTAACGTTTCTAAAAGACACTGTGAGGGTTCCAGGCTATTGTGTTTAGGGCTGAGGGTCATGTTAGGGTCCATCAAAAAGCAAGTATTTGCTCCACTGTAGCCCAAATTTATTTCCATTCCCTTGCGTTCTTTCCAGTCTTAGTTTGCATGTATATTTTTCCTTCAAGTTTATGACGGCACTCTAACCTTCGAAATGACTGTTCTGTTCTTCTAAGGTGTAAGCCCCAAGAACGTGTCCTTGATAGCCAGTGGGAAGGATATGAACCCATATACCTGGAACAGCCAGTTATTTCCTAAGTCGTTGGGACCCATGGGGGCAGAACTTGCTTTCAAAAGGAGTAATGCAGGTAAAGCAAGACTACATTTAAAGTATGAACTTACACTGTTTTCCTTCTGCGGATTTTTACTTTTAAATGTTTCCTTCTTCCCCAAAGTGTACAAATATGTGGGGTGACAGTCAAAGGGCTAGTTTGATATATTGGTGTCAGTGTTGAGAAAGTGAGTAACTCTGATGATTGGGGAACAAATAAATCCTTTTTAAGTCAAGTGGTTTCCAGTTCTTAGCTTTTAAAAAATTGAAGGAGAACCTAGTTGAGTTATAGCTAACAGATAATTAAAAATCATTTGTGAAACTAACACAACACTGTAAATCAACTGTACTCCAATATAAAATGAAAATTTTTTTAAAAATCATTTTTTATGAGATCACTATGTGATATTTGATCTGTAACTATGAATAGTGTTCAAAGACTATAGTAACAAAGCTGTAACAAAACACCTTTCATTCCCTACTATGCATTTACAAGATTTCTCCTTGCTTCCCATTGTTAGAAAAAAAAAAAAAAATGAAGCTGAATCCTGTCTGATTTTAGCAATAAGTAATATTTATTGATGGATACATGAACCACTTGAAAAAGGTCCCATCTTTCTCATTAAGAGATGAATTTCCAAAAAAAATCTGACTTTTCACTTTTAATAATCAAATTCTATAATTTTCATCTTTTTGATGAATTATATACAATGAATCATTCTAACTATAATTAACTTAATCCAGAAAAAAGTATTTTAATATACTTATGGTTGGTTACAAGAAATTTTTTTAAAGGTTTCAATCTTTACAGATTTTTGACTGGTTAATTTAAAGACTTTAAGTCTAAAATTATATTCAGATAAAATTTGGGAGTTGACATATGAATGAAAATAAAATTTTAGAGAGAAAAGGGATTCATGTGAAATTTCTACCTGTTAAAAAGGACTGTGGTCATGTATTTCTTTTTTTTTTTTTTTTGGCCTTACCACGTGGCATGTGCGATCTTAGTTCCCGGACCGGGGATCGAACAGTGCCCCCTGCAGTAGGAGGGCAGAGTCTTAACCACTGGACCACCAGGGAAGTCCCATGTGGTCATGTATTTCTTAAGTCAGTATTGGTCAGCATAAAATCACTATGGTATTTAGATTCCACTGATTATAAGAGAGATGTAATAGTTTTATTTTTAAATGTCTATAATTACAGTATGCCAGAAGTTAAATCCTTTGGGACTGTAAAACTTATGAGGAAACATTTTAGATATCAGCTTAAAGTGTCTGAAGAGGTAGAGAGCTCTTTCTTAAAAAATATGTAGGTGGTATTGGATCAAAAGAATTTGAGGATCACTGTAGCAACCGAGGAGTCTCCTGAGGTGTTCTGACGTGACATCAAATGCTGTGGATATCTCATCCATTTAATAGTGCTGTGGCACTGCAATTTGCTAATTTTTTCTGTTATTTAAAAATAATATTCACTGAACCAAGTGGTTAAATACAGTCAGGTAAAATGACAGCTGCACAACTTTGAGTCTCAGGGAAATATACGACTGACATCAAATGAAAGCTGAGACAGCACCGAGCACATTTTCTCGGAGAAACATTTTAAGGTTTCTTTCTGCATCTTTTCATTAATCATGGAATCCATTTTTTCTCTGCTTTTCCTATAACATTCTCCTTATTGTTCATTCTTTCCTTCCATCTGCCTTCTCTTTAGAAGAAAGCATAATTAAACCAATTGAAAAACTATCATGCAATGAAAGTTTTCCTGAAAAATTACAGGACTCACAAGGTAATTTCTGGGCCTTGTAGATGAGTACAGTTTGTTCTTTGAATCTCCTGTCCAATTTTCTTCTCAACATCTACCCCAAATCTTGTCATAAAAGGCCACTACGAAGGCCAAGGTCACCTGCTTTTAGGGGTCAGATCAGGACTAGGAGAGACAGAAGCATCCACACCGTCAAGAACCTCTTTCTTCGGGAGCTGGAATTCTAAGAGTAATTAGCTCTCAAAAAGCTCTATGCTTGTCTTCTTAAATTAATTATGACAATTTAAAGAAATCAAGCAAATCTACGAAAAATAATTAAAGGGATATTTTCTAATTTTATAGTCAATATTCCTGGAAATTTTTTTTTTAAGTTCTGAGACTCATTTCTGAGCATGAACCATCATTTAAAAGAAAAAGTTAACCAGGTTCATAGAGATGATGGATTTCCTAGAATTTTGCTGTCAGTGGTTTAAACAGTGCTAACTATTGGCTCCAACCTAAAAATTTGCAGCTCACAAGGTACTTCAAATGAAAAGCCAAAATAATTTAAGAAGACTTAATTTTCTATGCATTTTCCCTTAGCAACTTCTTCCTCCAATAGGAAGAAGCATCCTGTAACCGATCAGTGCATCGGTTTTAGAGCCTGACGTGTCCCTGTTCAGTCACTCACTAGCCTTGTCATCTTGGACAAGTTACTTGGGTCCTCTAAGTCAGTTTCCCCGCCTGTAAGACAGAGGAAATAATACTGACCGAGGCATTATTATACGACCATCCCTAGGATTTTTGTCACACAATAAGCATTTAATAAGTGTTTGCTCTGATGATGGGGATGAGAGTGGGAGAGATCTTTTTTTTTCCGGTCACGCCACGTGGCATGTGGGATCTTAGTTCCCTGACCAGGGATCGAACCCACGCCCCCTGCATTGGAAGTGCAGTCTTAACCACTGGATCGCCATGGACGTCCCGGGAGATATGTTCTCAGGCTGCTACTGAATGGGATTACTGCCTTGAACTTCCCTTTCAAAAAGTCTTTTGAAGTAAAGGGCTGATTCGTAAATTAGAATGAGCACCTCAAGGTGAAAAGAAAGGACAAATGAGGCAGCGGTGCCTATGCAAAATTCAGCAGTGTTAAAAATCGTATAAACTGATAATGTGTTTACTGTGTAACATCCTTTAGGGTCTGATAAATAATATTGCCGTTTGACATTTGTTGGTTCAGGAGCAAACACTTATTGAGCGCCTGCTATGCACAGCACCGTGACAGACGTGAGGGACACAGGAAGGCCGAGTCCAGCCTTGTGGTCAAACGACACCATGTAAAAATAAGCTTCAGTCGTAGCTGCCAGATGAACGGTTCTTTGAAACCACCAAGGCGGTCAGAGCCCTGATTCACCTTCTCTCTGACAAACCTGTCCCTTTTCTGGTGTAGCCAGGCTCCTTAAAAGAGAAGCTATATTCGTTTTTCCTCTGATTTCCACTTTACCCCTCGGCTCACTGCAGTCTGTCCTCAGCTTGCCTCGGGCCACTGAAACAGCTCCTGCCGGGGCCTGTCCCAGGGCAGTGCCAACCCCACCAGACCTCTGCCTTATTTGCTACTCCTTCCTTGTCACACGCTGTCTTCTCTGGAGTTTCCAGACCCTATTCCTACCGTCTACCTCTCCACTCTCTCCCCAGCAGGGTCCTTTTCTTTTCTCCCCCTTAGTGCTGTTCCCTGGGTTCTGGTCTTTGCACGTCCCACAGTCCCTCCGCGCTGGCTCCTCCAAGCCCACGGTGCCATCACCGCCATGCCCCGATCGTTCCAGATCTCCAGGCCTGCTGGGCCTCTGTGACTTGCACCTCCCATGGGCACCAGGCCTGCTGGGCCTCTGTGACTTGCACCTCCCATGGGCACCAGGCCTGCTGGGCCTCTGTGACTTGCACCTCCCATGGGCACCAGGCCTGCTGGGCCTCTGTGACTTGCACCTCCCATGGGCACCAGGCCTGCTGGGCCTCTGTGACTTGCATCTCCCATGGGCACCAGGACTGCTGGGCCTCTGTGACTTGCACCTCCCATGGGCACCAGGCCTGCTGGGCCTCTGTGACTTGCACCTCCCATGGGCACCAGGCCTGCTGGGCCTCTGTGACTTGCATCTCCCATGGGCACCAGGCCTGCTGGGCCTCTGTGACTTGCATCTCCCATGGGCACCAGGCCTGCTGGACCTCTGTGACTTGCATCTCCCATGGGCACCAGGCCTGCTGGGCCTCTGTGACTTGCATCTCCCATGGGCACCAGGCCTGCTGGACCTCTGTGACTTGCATCTCCCATGGGCACCAGGCCTGCTGGGCCTCTGTGACTTGCATCTCCCATGGGCACCAGGCCTGCTGGACCTCTGTGACTTGCATCTCCCATGGGCACCAGGCCTGCTGGGCCTCTGTGACTTACATCTCCCATGGGCACCAGGTCTTTACCCCACACCTGATTCTTCCCCTGAATCCTGTTCTCAGTCACCTACGCTACAGACTTGGGGGGTTTATATTACTCTCCTTCCCACCCCTCCCACCCCATACACCTGCGAGTTCCCTCCTCCATCCCTCCATGACCGTCTAAGTTCAGACTCTCTTACTTTCTCTCTCATTTCAGCTACAGCAGTGCCCTCCTGACTGGTCTCCTGCCTTTACATTTCCCCCCAGATTGATCATTCACTAATAGCGATGAGGATGGTGACAGCTGACATGTCTCGGACTGCAGAGCCTATGCTAAGTGCTTTGCATTCATCTCATTCAATCCCTACAACAACCCCTATGAGAACAGGCGCACTTATCAGGGTGATTTTACAAGATGAAGAAGTGCTCAGACAGCACCGCAGGGATGGGGGCTTCCTGGCAGGAAATATACTCTCAGGTTAAAAAGTGGAGTCATAAAAACCTGGGTACATTCAGGGGGACACCTTGGGTTCACATTCTAACCTGGTCACTTACTAACTGTGAGAAGTTAGCCAAGTCAGGTGTGGATAGTAACACGCCTCCAAGAGGGTTGTTATATGGACTGAATGGGAACATCTGTAAAACCGTAGTGCCGCGCATGAAATATAGACGATGCCCCCAAAACAGAATTTAGAATTAGTAGTGGTTGTAATCAAAGTTACTCTCCGGTGCTTTAAAATATTAACCTTCTGACTCTGAAACTTTATGATACGTCACTAGGCAATCTTGGAAGTTATGCTACTTACAATCAGTCAGGATATGTTCCTTCCTTTCTCAAAAAAGAAGTGGGGTCAGCTGGCCAGAGGATACACTTAGCAACACTCGGTGCGACCGCTTCAGGTAAGAACAACTTCAGATACAGTTTTTGAGAATTCTGATCAGAAAGGAGCTTTTAAAGTTTATAGTCACCTTTCGTGAGTGAAGACTTTTAAATTAGTCTCACCTATTAACTACAGTTCTAACTGTTTTTGGCAAAATGTCCCATTTTTCTCCCAAAGATGCGGTTTGAGAGTCTAATAAGAGGAGCTACTACCTCTGATTCAGTGGTTTTTCTCGGTCAGACACACAGATTGTGCCACTGAATCCTCCCAATGACCTGATGAGGTAGATCTTTTACAGATGAGGAAACTGACATTGAGTCATTTACCTAGGGTCACACAGCTTGTACATGGTGGAGGTGGGATAGAAACTGTCTAATTCTGAAGAGTGTGCTGTGCTACACGACGAGATGTGCGAGCATGCACTTTTCAGAGCTTCCCGCCTGGTACCTGGCACGGAGCGGAAAGCGCAACAGATGCTGAGACTTTGTTATGTATCAGTTAATGGGTAGTCCTTCTGCAGTTCCATCTTAGGGTTTAGAACTAAACTGCGGCAGAACTTTGACTGGCTTTCGCTCTGTAATATATTAGGTGGTGAAGTTTTATTCCCCACCCTCCGACGCTATGACTAACTTGGTCACCTGCTCTGCAGTGGCGTGGCGTGTGACAGCCACATTCAGGGGGACGCCCTTGAAACTGAGGTGAGGATTCTGTACTTGAGTTGACCAGATCTGACTGTGAATGTTCTCTAAGTTATTTCAGTCTAAAATAGATACCCTTCTTAAAGCACCTAAGATAAACACTGAGGCAGGTAATTACAAGTTTGATAAGATATCTAGTTACAGTTTAATTTAAAAGTTGACTTCAAAAGTCTTCTCCCAGTCTGTCCCAGCCAGGATCTTATATTACAGAACTCCTGATTAGAGTTACCAGTCTTTAAAGTTCATGCTCTCGGAGCTAAAATTGTAAAAAGCACTGGACTTACGTAATTTTTTATTTCTTACCATGGTAGAACTGCTTAAGCAGTACTCAGTTACCTTATCTGCGAAAAGAACTGCTTGATTACCTCTCTGCTGAAACAGAATATATAAATAAACATTTTATGTACAGCAATAATTTTTATAAAGCCTCAGATACTTTAGGGCAGCCTTATCATGACTCATTAGCCATGGCTTGGTAGCAATTTTTAATATGAAGGCAGAAAATCATAACGTCTCAAATTAGTTTGAGTACCTGCCCTTAGAAAGTGAAAGTGGGTATTTTTGAACATATTTTTATAAGGGATTGGAGGCCTTTATATATTAATTATTCTGTCAGATTAGCATGCATATTCCTGTTTTCATTTTTTTAAGTAAAATGCTTTCTCATAACTTTTCATCTCTTCATTTTACTCTGCTTATCAGATTTTCCTACAGATCGTGATAGGAGGAAAGGTAAAAAAAAAAAAAAAAGAAGTAAATATTAATCATTCTCAAGTGGTCAATGCAAATCCTTAGGAAAACACTGTTCTGTAAGAGATGTGTCTTCCAGCCCTCCCACTGGTGTGACAGTTTCCCACAAGAGAATAAAACCAGGTTATTACCATATTTACTCGACTATTTCCCCTTCTCTCAGCCTCCCTCTCTGCTCTTCTTCCTCATCCTCAAGTCTGGAGAAGAAAAATCACATTAATTTCTTCCTCCCTCCCCATGTCATCTCTCAACCCAAACCCCCTCATACCTCCTTGTCCCCTGCTCTGACAGTAACAAGGACTTAGAGGAGTGACTTCTTTCAGACACAGCCGCCCTCTAGAAGTACGGGGCCCTGTGCTACGTGCTTTACATGCATTAACTCACTGAACTCTCTCCCAATGGCTCTAAGACAGAAGGTACCATCATTATCTCCATTTTACAGAAGTTTTCTATCTTGCTAAAAGTTATATAGCAGTGGCATGGATTGCATTCTTAACTAGAGGCAAACACCTTTTCCTTCAGCAAACATTTCCTACAAGAAGTTAAATGCCCTTGATAGGACACATGCAGGTTTTAAAATAAATCCACAGCAAGTGTTAGAGGGCTGCCAGCTCCGTTCTGGGGAGCGGTGAGGTGTGGGCACAACCAGCTGCTGAACAAAGCATTTCTTTGCCCCACACGAGACCTGGGCTCCTTTGTCAGCTACTAAGTTCTTCACCAAGGGTGCTGGAGTCCTAAAACTCTGTTCTTTCTCAGAAAGGAATCCTAAACGTCAACACTACCGCCTTACTGGCAAAATGATTCCCTTTTCAAAGAAGGTTTTACAAAGGTTGGCCTGGACACAGTTTCCTTCAAATGCATTTAGGACTTAAGACTATGTCATCATCTGGAAAAAAAGCTTCTCTGGATGTTACTCCCCAGACGCCTCACTTCTCACCCACTGTTAGCTTAAGAATGGGTTTTCCCTTTCCCTTTCTCTCAGTCACGGAGACTTATTGTCTCCTCCCTCCTGCCCTCCCCTCCCATGTGCTCTCTCCTCTGCCCATGGTACCATTCTGATGTGAGTGCACTAATTTATCAGACTGATGCTGGTGTATATTGCAGAGGGTTAGACTAAAGGGCTATTCCTAGAAAATACGGTGCACTTAACTGGCCCTTCTAGACACTGTCCCTGTCTTTGTTAAGGAGCTTTTTATTGGCTTTGAGAACTTTAAACCCAGTAAGAGTGGGATGAAATGACCTGTCAAACCAAGGAAGAACTCTTGGCCTCCTTGTCCCAACTGAACCACAAAGCAGTTGGGGTGACTGTCACCAGGGCGGTTCCTCACGTAAGGCTTTGTTCCCTTTAAGCTGAGGTTAACAACACATCAGGACCCACATGCTCCCTTAAGTTCCTCCTATACTTCCAATTCTACAGTAAACAGAGAAGAAAAAAATGGGAACACCATGCAAATAAATATAGTACAGCTAGTGTTAGGCGTACAGAATGGTTAGAGAGTCATTTCAAAGTTGACTCCTACAGAGTATAATCCAAGAATGACAGCTACCACATAGTGTGAAAAGATATTTAAATCCCAAACAGAAAGATGGAACATCAGAGAGAATAGCTCTGATACCTAGCTCCCAGTTTGAAGTGAGGAAGGGGTGAAGGAAGGACTGAGGATATTAAAGTTTTCTCTGAAATGATTTACTGCTTTGTCATTTGACATGTTCAGGCAATCTGAGCTTATAAATTGTTCAGGTAACAGATGTCTAACACATTAAAATTTTCACAAAATTTTCATCAGCCAATACATGTATGAATAAAACAAACCTTGTGATGAAAGGTTTGGGATCCTAAGAATGGCTCACTTTTCAAAGGGATTCTGTTATCATCCATCGATTTCCCAATAACACATGAAGTTTCTTGGCTCCAAAAACCACATTTTCATGTGTAAAGAGAAACCTGCTATGTGACCCCACCTGTGTGGCTCTATGAAGCCAGAGCTTTGCAGGATTCGCAATTCTGAATGCATCTGCTGTAGTGATACTGGGTTCAGATATTATTTAGATGTAACCACAGTGGGATTTTAAATAGTCACTGACACTGTGGGTATTGCCCATTGAACTTAAACCAAGGAGTTATTCTTGGTCATCCCAGTTGATATGGCCTATCAAAATATGATGGGCACTTCAGTGAGCCCAAATAAGAAACAGCAGCAGTGTCAGAACTATAAACCAGAAATTATGGCTCTTAAGCTGCTGAAAATGCTAAATGGTGTCAGCATAATACTACAATAGAATTTTTGGCTTATATATATATATTTTAAAAAAAACCTTAGAGACCACTGAATTAATCTTTTAAAGACAAATTCAGATTTTCGGACTTCCCTGGTGGCGCAGTGGTTAAGAATCCGCCTGCCAACACAGGGGACACGGGTTCGAGCCCTGGTCTGGGAAGATCCCACATGCCGCGGAGCAGCTAGGCCCGTGAGCCACAACTACTGAGCCTGCGCTCTAGAGCCCACGAGCCACAACTACTGAGCCCATGCGCCACCACTACCGAAGCCCACACGCCTAGAGCCCATGCTCCGCAACAAGAGAAGCCACCGCAATGAGAAGCCCAGGCACCGCAATGAAGAGCAGCCCCCGCTCGCCGCAACTAGAGAAAGCCCATGTGCAGCAACGAAGACCCAACACAGCCAAAAATAAATAATTTTTTTAAAAAAAAGATAAATTCAGGGCTTCCTTGGTGGCGCAGTGGTTGGGAGTCCGGCTGCCAATGCAGGGGACACGGGTTCGTGCCCCGGTCCGGGAAGATCCCACATGCCGCGGAGCAACTGGGCCCGTGAGCCACAATTGCTGAGCCTGCGCGTCTGGAGCCTGTGCTCCGCAACAAGAGAGGCCGCGACAGTGAGAGGCCCGCGCACCGCAATGAAGAGTGGCCCCCACTTGCCACAACTAGAGAAAGCCCTCACACAGAAACGAAGACCCAACACAGCCAAAAATAAATAAATAAATTTATATTAAAAAAAAAGATAGGGGCTTCCCTGGTGGCGCAGTGGTTGAGAATCTGCCTGCTAATGCAGGGGACACGGGTTCGAGCCCTGGTCTGGGAAGATCCCACATGCCGCGGAGCGGCTGGGCCCGTGAGCCACAATTGCTGAGCCTGCGCGTCTGGAGCCTGTGCCCCGCGACGGGAGGGGCCGCGATAGAGAAAGGCCCGCGCACCGCGATGAAGAGCGGTCCCCGCACCGCGATGAAGAGTGGCCCCCGCTTGCCGCAACTGGAGAAAGCCCTCGCACGAACCGAAGACCCAACACAGCCAAAAATAAATAAATAAATAAATAAATAAATAAGAAAAATCCTTTTAAAAAAAAAAAAAAAAAAAAAAGATAAATTCAGATTTTCCCCCATAAAATGAACTGCTTTATTTTGAATTTAATAATCATCTGAATAAAATTCTAATTTCTGGTTCTGCTTTCTTTCAGAATATCCCTGGAACACAAAAACTGGTCAGGGGCACTTTTCAGGACCTACTTATAATCCTACAGCCAAGAATCTAAATATCGTGAACCGCGCACAGCCAGTCTCCTCCGTGCACGGGAGGACAGACTGGGTGGCCAAGTACGGAGGCCACCGATAGGAGTCTGGTGTGAAGTCCCACAGCATCACTCCACAGAGTCTGTGCAAGTCCCTTGACCCCGGGAAATGTCTACAGATGTCTATTTCTACTGAGTTCCGGAAGAAATATGTCATAGTGGGTACTCTGAAGAGCAAAACTCATCTCCTGTTTTCTTTCTTTCCTAGAAATGAAATGCATTTTCTTAGCATCATTGCCCACAGTGCTGATATATGGGTAGGACTTTACAAAGTATTGAATAAACTATTTGCCAAAGTGTCAAGTATTTGATCTACAAATTAATAGATACTAAGTACAATAAGAAGCTTTTTTAAAAAATGCCTCCAGAAATAAGTGTTTAGAGTGTTTTATATTTGCCCAAACTATTTAAGATTTCATCATTTGGCCTCAGAGGTTTTTGTTTTGGGTTTTTATAGCAATTACATAGATGTCTGTGGACTGTCAGTTACGGTTCTTATTTGGCCAAGGTTCTACTCTACCATTTTGGCAATGGCAGAAAGATGGTCATTTATCACTTTTCTACTTTGGAATTATGGAAGCAATGATAATTCTAATCTAAAGCAGGACATCTTTCTTAGAAATAAATATTTCTTTAACATAGAGATGTCAAAATCACATCACCTGATTTTAGTGGAGAAAGAGTCGATTGTTCGATTTTGATCAATACAACTGCTATGAATTCGTGGTGACTATCAAACCCAATGGCTTGATGACTTCCAAATTAACCAAGTCAAGGTTCTGTCATCTTCACATCAAGTGTGTTCATCAGACTTTCAAAATACATTGTTTCCGTATTCCCACGAGGCACAAAGATGAAGTATACCAGCTCTTTCCCCAAAGCAAACTCCCGCTTCTGCTGCAGACAGATCACTGACTCCGCTCTGACCTTCACACTTGCTCTGAAGAACAAATGCATTCAGTTGCTATCGCAGTGATTTCACTTACTACATATTTTCTTAGTTTTATTTCTAAACTGGTATTTAAAATAGACATTTTGAACTTAGGACTACTCTATTCAAGCTTGTCAATTTACGGAATAGATATTCTTTTTAAAGAACAATGTTATCAAACTGCTTATTTTTTATGTATTTTATGACTTTGTAACAAATGCTAAAGTAATTGGTATCATCTTGTGGACATTATGCAAAGGCATAGTAAGAACATGGTATTTTTGTACAGAAGATTCAGCTCACCTTCTTGAAAAATGTTAAAATCTAAAGAGTAATTTATGTTAGTGGTAATGGTTATATATATATATTTGTACAGTTTTAATTAATGTCTCAAAGCAAAAATCTTATTTTGTGTTGCTGGGAAACTTTTAAACTCTGAATAGATATTAAAGTTAATATGGTTAACTAGTGTGTTTTCCTTACATTGTTAAACTTTACACTTATACTCTGAGGCCTTTTTTTGTTGTTAATTAGTCAACTTTTTTTTCTTTTTTCTTAGCAGTTTTAAGTTTACGGAAAATTTGATTGGAAAGTACAGAGTTTCCACGTACTCCCTAATCTCCCCCCTCCTCAATTTTCCCTATTATAAATATCTTGCATTAGTGTGGTACATTTGTCACAACTGATGAACCAATACTGATTCACTGTTGTTAATTAAAGGCCATAGATTACATTAGGGTTCACGCTCTGTGTTGTACATTCTATGGGTTTTGACAACATGTATAATGGCATGTATCCACCAATACAGTATCATACAAAATAGTTTCACTGCCCTAAAGATCCTCTGTGCTCTACCCGTTCATCCCTCCCTCCCTCCCTGCAAACCTCTGGCAACCACTGAGCTTTTTTTTTTATTATCTCCATAGTTTTTCCTTTTCCACGATGTCATATAGTTGGAATTACGAAGTATATAGCCTTTTCAGTTTGGCTTCTTTCACTTAGTAATATGCATTTAAAATTCCTCCCTGTCTTCTCTTGGCTTGATAGCTCATTTCGGCTTATCACTGAAGAGTATTCCATTGTCTATATGTATCCTAGTTTATTTACCCATTCACCAACTGAAGGACATTTTGGTTGTTTCCAAGTACAGGCAATTATGAATAAAGCTGCTATAAACATTCATGTACATGTTTTTGTGTGGACATCAGTTTTCACTTCACTTGATTAATTGCTGGATCATATGGTAGGAGTATGTTTTGTAAGAAAGCACCAAACTGCCTTCCAAAGTGACTGTGCCGTTTCGCATTCCCACCAGCAATGAGTGAGCGTTCCTGTTGCTCCACATCCTCACCAGCATTTGGTGTCGTCAGTGTTTTGGATTTTGGCTGTTCGAGTGTGTAGTAGTATCTTGTTATTTTAATTTGCAATTCCCTAATGACATAGGATGTGAAGCATCTATTCACATGCTTATCTGCCATCTGTATATCTCCTTGCTGTCTATTCAGATCTTTTGCCCATTTTTAAATTAGTTTGTTTTCTTATTGTTGAATTTAAACAGTTCCTTGTATATTTTGAATAACAGACCTTTATCAGTTGTCTTTTGCAAATCTTACCTCCAGTCCGTGACTTGTCTTTTCATTCTCTTAAGGTCCTCTGCAGAGCAAAAGTTTTTAATTTAAATGAAGTCCAGCTTACCAATTTTTTATTTCATGGATCATGCTTCTGGGGTTGTATCTAAAAAGCCATCACCAAACCCAAGGTCACCTATGATTTTCTCCTATATTCTAGGAGTTTTACAGTTTTGCATTTTACATTTAGATCTATGATCCATTTTGAGTCAATTTTTCTGAAAGGTATATCATCTGTTACAGATTCTTTTTCATGTTGATGTCTATTGTCCAGCGTCGTTTGTTGAAAAGACTGTTTTCTCCACTGAACTGCCTTTGCTAATTTGTCAAAGATCAGTTGACTGTATTTGTGTGCATCTATTTCTGGGCTCTCTATTCTGTTCCATTGATCTATGTGTCTATTCTCTCACCAATACCACACTGTCTTGATTACTATAGCTTTATAGAAGTTACCTAAGTCAGTCCCTCAACTTTGTTTCTCTCCTTCAATATTGTGTTGTCTATTTTGGGTCTTTTACTGCTCCATATAAACTCTAGAATCAGTTTGTCAATATCCACAAAATAACTGGGATTTTTGACTGGGATTGCAGTGAACAAGCAATACAGATCAAGTTGGGAAGAACTGACATCTTGACACTCTTGGGTCTTCCCACTCATGTACAAGGACTATCACTCTATTTTTTTTACATCTTCTTGTACTTCTTTCATCAGTGTCTTGTCATTTTCCTCATATAGATCTTACACATGTTTGTTGGATTTATACCTGTTTATTTTAGTGCTAATGCAATTTTTAATTTCAAATGTGAATTGTTCATTGCTTGTATATAAGAAAGCAAATGACTTTTCTATATTAATGTTGTATCCTAATTCCTGTTATAATCACTTATTAAATCCAGGAGTTTGTTGATTCTTTGAAATTTTCTACATAGACAATCATATCATCTGCAAACAAAAACAGTTTTATTCTTCATTCCCAATCAGCATACTTTTTACTTCCTTTTCTTTCTTATTGAACTAGCCAGGACTTCCAGTACAATGCTGAATAGAAGTGGTGGGAGTGAACATCCTTGCCTTGTTCCTGATCTTAGCAGGAAAACATCTAGTTTCTCCCCATTAAGAAAGGTGTTAGCTGTAGGGTTTCTGGTTTTTTTTAATAGACTTTCTTTATCAAGTTGAAGACATTCCTCCCTATTTTGCTGAGAGTTTTTATTATGAATGGTGTTAGATTCTGTCAAATACTTTTTCTGCATCTATTGATAATCACTGATCATACAATTTTTTTTTCTTTAGCTTGTTGATGTGATGGACTACATTAATTGATTTTCAAATGCTGAACCAGCTTTGTATACCTTTAATAAATCCCACTTGATCATATTATGTAATTCTCTGTATACATTGTTGGATTGGATTTGCTAACGTCTTGTTGAGGATTTCTGCAGCTATGTTCATATGTTCATATATATATATATATATATATAGAGAGAGAGAGAGAGAGAGAGAGAGAGAGAGAGGAGAGAGAGAGAGAGACTAACTTTTCTCTAAATTTGAAAATTTTCAAAATCAAATGTTAAAACAACATAAATATGTGAAGCAAAGATTAACCACAAATACAAGAAGAAATTGACATAACCACAGAGTGGAAGGTTTTTCTTAGAAAACAGATCTAGAGTCCTTAAAATAAGTACATGAGTAACACAGTAAACAAAATTTACCCACCATACGTACTATATAGAACTTTGACCAATAAGGCAAAATACTATACATGTAACATGCACCAAAAATTGACCTTATGTTAGGCCAAAAAGAAAATCTCAAATTCTCAAATGTTGAAATATGTAAGCCACAACTTCTTTCCACAGTTTAATAAAAGTAGAATAAAGAAGTATGCCTCCAAAATCATCCACTTAAAAATTCAAAAACATTGTTCTAACCACTACAAAGTCAAAAGGGAAAATCAAAAATGAAATAAACATCCTTTAGAAATGGACAATGACAGACCTCTGTATTAAAACCTGTAAAACTCAGTCAAAAGAGATCTCAAAGAAAAAAATTATACACTTGTTCTATTTATGAGAAAAACAAAAAATACTGAAGACATGGTGAATTTGAGCATTTAGCTTAAGAAACTAGAAAAAGGAATAACAACTTTAAAAAGTGAAAAGGAATGAAAAGTATAAAATAATGTCCTAGTAGCAACAAACATTATCCAGCACCAGGTCTTGGTTTCTAATATCACTGTCCAATAAAAGAAACTAGGGCTACTTGGAGAAATGGCTGATTCTAGTATCAGAGCATGAAATATACAAGATGAGCCTGGAGCCTTTTACAGTGCCAGAAAGTAGGGAAGTTCTATAAAAACAAAAAACAAGGAAAAAAAAAAAAAAAAAGCCTACACTGATTGGCTATGTCAAAGGACCCATGGGCCAGCTGAAAGAGCTCCCAATGGTCAAAACTGCAACAATTTGAGCAAGAAAATTAATGGAGCAGTATTGGATTATAACCCAAACCAGGAAATATATATACATGAGTCCGTACTGAAGGAGTGGATGGTTGGATGGATAGACAGGGAAGAAGAGGCATCTTCCATGCAGCAGAATTCCAAATAATTTATGTAGATACTCTGCCCTCAAGGAGGCAGAGCACAACTCCCCATTTCTTAAGTGTGGGATATGCATAGTGACTTCCTTTTAAAGAGTACAGTATGGGAAAGGGGGAAAAAAGGAATAGCTTCACAGTGGAGAAGCCTGAGGAACACTACCTCAGCCGGATGATCAAGGTCAACATCAACAGTAATATCATGTTCGTATATGTAACTTTAATATGATGTGATGAAAATGACACTTCACCCCTGTGGTCTTCCTCCTAAAAACCGATAATCCCAGTCTAACCATGAGGAAAACACTAGACAAATTCCAATGGAAGTGCATTCTACAAAATACCTGATCAGTACTCCTCAAAACTCAGTCAGCAAAGACAAGAAAAGTCTAATAAACAGTCACAGCCAAGAGGAGCCTGAGAAGACATGACAACTAAATGTAATATGGTATCCTGGATAAGATCCTGGAATAGAAAAAGGATATTAGTTAAAAAATAGGAAACACTGTATAAAGTATGGACTTTAGTTAGTGATAATGTATCAGTATTGGTTCATTAGTTGTAACAAATGTATCATGTATCAAATGTAAGATGTTACTAATAGGGGAAACTGGGTGTAAGGTGTGTGGGAACTCTCTGTACTGTCTCTTAAAACTGTTCTACAAAATAAAGTCTATTTTTAAGAAACAGATTTGATCAATCTATCCATTCAGCAAATATTTACTAAGTACCTACTATGTACTAAGTGTAGTATATATGGTATATATGGTAGAAACGAAAAGGTCATTTTCTCCGATCTCATAGAACATACATTCCGGAGACAGACATTAAATAAACACACACACACAAAAACCCCTGTATATTTGCAAATTATTATAAGTGCTATTAAGGAAAAAAAAAAAAAAAACCCAGGATGTTATAGAGACTAAAGAAGGGATATAAATGTAGTGAGAGATGACTGAATAATTTTAAGACTAGGAGTCTAATTATACTTGATATATGCCTCTGCCTGCTGGGTAAAGAATTAATTGTTAGGCCAAAGCATGAAAACAGGGAGTCCTGTTAGAAGATTAAAAGATGGTGAGGCTTGGACTTGGGTATTAGCAATAGTATGGAGGAGAACGGATGATGGCTGCTGATAGAAAGCTATTCGGTTTTGGTGCTGATCTTGTTTCTTGCAGCTTTATAGAACTTCCTCGTTAGTTATAATAGGATTTTAGTTGCTTGTCTTGGATTTTCTAGATAGACAATTATATTAGCTATTTAAAATCTTTGATTTCTTTCCTTTTCCACTATTACTTTATACCTCATTTATTTCTCTTATTACTTTGTCTAGTGTCTCTAGAACAATGTTGAATCATCAGTGATAGCAAATATCCTATTGTTTCTAACTTCAACATAAAGCCATAGCACTAGATAAAGGGTAGTTGACAAAAACCTAAGGCAAGCAATGTGCTTGAGTCAACTGAAGCATTTACATTAATATCAGAAATTCATTGCTCAGATTGATACCTAATTAGAAAATATATATGAAGAAGTTCCATTCATAATAATAACAAAACTATAAAATATCATGCAATAATCTTAATAGAAATGCAAAGAACTAAGTGAATAAAACTCTAAAATGTTTTAAGACATTAAAAAAAGAAAAACTGAATTAAATGAAGGGACATACAATGTCCTGGATTGAAGAGTAAATATTTTATATACAAACAGCTCATATAGCTCAAAATTAAAAAAAACAAACAACCCAATCAAAAACTGGGCACAAGATCCAAACAGACATTTCTCCACAGACATGCAGATGGCCAACAGGCACATGAAAAGATGCTCATCATTGCTAATTATTACAGATATGCAAATCAAAACTACAATGAGGTATCACCACACACCACTCAGAATGGCCATCATCTAAAAGTCTACAAATAATAAATGCTGGAGAGGGTGTGGAGAAAAGGGAACTCTCCTACACTGTTGGTGGGAATATACATTGGTGCAGCCACTATGGAGAACAGTATGGAGTTTCCTTAAAAAACTAAAAATAGACTTGCCATATGATCCAATGCTCCCACTCCTGGACATATATCTGGAGAAAACTGTAATTCGAAAAGATACATGCATCCCAATGTTCACAGCAGCACTATTTATAACAGTCAAGACATGGAAGCAACCTAAGTGTCCACTGACAGATCAATGGATAAAGATATGGTATATATACACAATGGAATACTACTCAGCCATAAAAAAGAATGAAATAATACCATTTGCAGCAACATGAGTGGACCTAGAGATTATACCAAGTGAAGTGAGTCAAAGACAAATAACATATGATATTGCTTATATGTGGAATCTAAAAAAAATTATACAGATGAACTTATTTACAAAATAGAAACAGAGTCACAGACACAGGAAACAAACTTATGGTTACCAAAGGGGAAAGGGGGATGGAGGGATAAATCAGGATTTTGGGATTAAAATATAAACACTATTATATATAAAATAGATAACCAACAAGGACCTACTGCATAGCACAGGGAACTATATACTCAATATCTTGTAATAACCTGTAAAAATCTAAAAGAGAATAGATATATATATATACATGTATAACTGAATCACTCTGTTGTACACCTGAAACTAATATAACATTGTAAATCAACATTTCAAAAAAAACTTTTTAAAGAATAAATGTTTTAAAGCTCCCAAATCTTCCTAAATTTATCTATAATTCAATGCAATCATAATCAAAATCCCTAGTAAAATTTAAAGCTGAAAGGCTAAGTCTAGATTTATCTGGAAAAGTATGTAAAGAAAAATCAGAAAAGTAACAATGACAGACTTGCCTTACCAAATATCAAAACACAGTACAATCTACAGTGATTATAGAGTCACAGATCAATTAGAAAAACAAAAAAAGGGGAGTTTACAGAAAAAATATACATCACTGGTCAATAAATATATGAAAAGATGCTTAATAAGTCATACTAACTATATAAAACAATGGCTTCGATCAGGGGTTGGAACCATGGTCAGTGAACCAAATCCAGTCCATTGTCTGTTTTTGTGCAGCTGGCAAGCTAAGAATGTTTTTTATAAAAAAAAAAAAAAAAAAAAAAAAATGGTCGAAAAGAATATCAAAATAAGATTATTATTTGGTACTATGTGAAAATGATATGAAATTCAAATTTCATAAATAAATAAATTTCATAAATTCCATAAATAGAGCTTTGTTGGAAGGTAGCCATGCTCACTCGTTTATGTACTGTTTATGGTGGCTTTTGCATTACAAGGCAAAACTGAATAGCTGGAGAGAGACGGTATGGCCCACAAAGCCTAAAATGTTTACTATCTGGCCATTTACAGAAAAAGTTTGCAGACCCCTAGCTTAATGTGTCAAAGATAAAAAGTCTGATAATACGCAATGTTAGCAAAGATTAGGAAACAAAATCTCTCAACCGCTATTGGTGGGAGTGTAAATCCGTACAACTCTTTTTGCGGACAATTAAAATTTTAAATGCTCATCTGCTTTGACTCAGCTTTTAGGGGTATAACCTAAAGATTCATTTGCACATGTGCACCGGGACTTAGTGATGTTCCTTGGTACAGCATTTTTTTAATAGCGGAAAGCTTTAAACAAGGTACCTTTCTGTCAGTAGGGGAATGGTAAACTAGATAGCCACATCATATAATTAAAAAGCCACTAAAAAGAATGAGGTAGGTCTCCATGTCCAGATAAAGAAAAGGTGTTAAGTGTGATACAGTGTAGCAAAGTGTAACTCAGTGTTAATTCTGTGTCCTCACTTGTCTTAACAGTAACCAAAAAAGGATACATTTCTATGTTTTATACTCACAGAAAACTTCTGGGACAATAAATAAATAATGGCTACCTCTTAAGTTGAGAGACTAAGTGTCTGGGATCAGAAGGAAACAATTTTGCTGTCTTACATGCATTCTTTATCACAAGCATATTTTATCTCAATTTTAAACGACCTTGTGAACTAGGTATTTTTATAATTTGGAATAAGAAAGAACTTTGTAAAGCAATGAAGTAATAGATCTGACTATGTAAAGACGTACAGAAACTATAAACAAAGTTAAAAGACACACAATAGGTTGGGAGAAAATGTAATATATAATAAAGGACCTGTGCCCATTATATACAGAGAGCTTCCACAAATCTTTATGAAACGAAAACCAACAAAAATGATGAAACAAAATACAACAAAAATGAGGGGGAAAATGGATTACATTCAAACCTTTAGCTGGGGATGTCAAGGTCATCTAGATTTGACCTTGCCTTTCAGTCTCATCTCCTGCTGTTGCCAACCTCACCCGCTCTATGCTATTCACACCAAACAACTTGTAGGTACCCAACTGCGCCAGGCAGTGTCATGCCTCAGAGGCACTGCACATACCTTCCCTCTACCTGCAACATTTGTCTGTCCTTGTTTATGAATTCCTCATCCTTCAAGGCTCAGCTCAACCACCATCCCCTCTGTGAAGCCCTCCTAGACTCCCTGAAGAGAACTGACCACTTTCTTGTGCCCCTGGGGTAATGTAATGTCTACCTACCTCTGTTAGCCATGTATTTCTTTATTTTATTTTATTTTTTATTTTTATTTATTTTTGGCTGCTTTGGGTCTCTTTGTTGCTGGTCACGGGCTTTCTCTGGTTGCGGCGAGCAGGGGCTACTCTTTGCTGTGGTGCACAGGCTTCTCATTGTGGTGGCTTCTCTTGTTGTGGAGCATGGGCTCTAGGCACGTGGGCTTCAGTAGTTGTGGCACATGGGCTCAGTAGTTGTGGCTTGTGGGCTCTAGAGCACAGGCTCAGTAGTTGTGGCACATGGGCTTAGCTGCTCTGCAGCATGTGGGATCTTCCCGGACCAGGGCTCGAACCCATGTCCCCTGCATTGGCAGGCGGATTCTTAACCACTGCGCCACCAGGGAAGCCCTAGCCATGTATTTCTATATTGCCTTTGTTTGTCTAGATGTCAGTGTTCTCCACTAGACTCCACGATGGCAAGCCATGCTTTGTTTTTCTTTTCCTTCTGGGACCCAGCACAATCTTAGGACAGTAAGTACTTGGGAAACTTTGCCGGGGAGAGGAAGGGTTTCTTAGCAAGGACCCTGTCAAGGCTGCTGGGCCATGAAGGCACCCCACCCCACCCCCGCCCCTTAGAACTGCAGGCAGCCTTAGAACTCTCACAGGTGACCACAGGACCAGTCACACAGGGATCTACCTTGGACCTAAACTAATTCCCACCTCCAGGGAATCGTTGTCACTCAGAGTCTAAGGCTGGTGCCCCAACCCTAGAACTGAAGGTGGCCAAAATTGGTGCCCTTAGGAAACACTTCATGACAGAAGAAAAACCAGGGCCTCGCATCATGATTTGAAATCCCTTCTGGAAGGATGGGAGCTTTGGACAGTCTACGGCCGCCTGATGCCTCCACCATCACAAGTGCCTTCATCGTCAACAGCCAAGGGTTAGTTTGGGTGCACACGCACGCACATGTCACATGCACATGTCACACACACGAACGGAGAAGACAGAAAATATTGACGAGGACTATTAAATACATTTAACCATAATATTTGAAGCAGCTATTTATCATGACGATCACTGAAGGGCTAGCTCAGAACCCAAAATGTGCTTTTTCTGATGAACAGAATGACTATCTTTCGTTTAGAACAATCTTTTTCTGTGCCTCTGTGCTTACAACTCATATATGATTCAAACGTTTGAGGAACAACAAGTCATAACTGATGTTCACGTCCAGCCGACCCTCACACAGAAGCAGCGCTCAGGGAAACAAGCATGGAGATGAAGCTCCGTGAACACAAACAATACACAGGCGTCTCCTCTCTGCTCAAGAGAAACCCAGCCTACCTGTGGGTGTCCTGACCTTTGTAACACTAACTACAACCAGCTGTTTCTTTCCTCCCAAACACATTTCCATAAAAATCAACTTTTAAAATATAAAAGGGACAAAGAAAATGTTCTGCTTACTTGATTTTCTTTGTCCATTTTCCTTTAGACTGTACAGGACTAACGTTTGAGAAGATCACAATAATCTGATTCACCAGGGCATAAAATCATACCAGATACCAATGAACTGTTTGGAAATGGATTTGTCTGTATTATTTAAACTATGAATTTGGTATAACTATATGATAAAAGGCAATTACTGACTATGCCAGGAACTATGGATTTTTTTATTTAATCAAAATACCTCCAAGTATGTGACATCAAACATCAACCCTTTCTTATCTATGAGTAGTTATTATTAACAGCAGCATGTGAGTAAAAGAACTAGGGTGTCAGTGGACCAAAAGCTTAATGACTCACTGCTGTGATGGGGCTGTCCAAAAATCTTATTTTGATTCTGGTTGTACTAACAGAAGTGTGTGGTCTAGAATCCAGTATCCTGGTCACACCCCATCTGTGTAGAGCTATGGGCATTATGCTTTAAGAAGGGGTCCTGTTCATTTCCAAAATATATAAACAGCTCATACAACTCAATAACAAAAAAATAAACAACCCAATCGAAAAATGTGCAGAAGACCTAAATAGACATTTCTCCAAAGAAGACATACAGATGGCCAATAGGCACATGAAAAGGATGCTCAACATCGCTAATTATTAAAGAACTACAAATCAAAACTATAATGAGGTATCACCTCACACCACTCAGAATGGCCATTATTAAAAAGTCTACAAACAACAAATGCTGGAGAGGGTGTGGAGAAAAGGGAACTCTACTACACTGTTGTGGGAATGTAAATTGGTGCAGCCACTGTGAAAAACAGTATGGAGGTTCCTCAAAAAACTAAAAATAGAGTTGCCATAGGATCCTACACTCCCACTCCTGGGCACATATCTGGAGAAAACTGTAATTCAAAAAGATACATGCACCCGAATGTTCACTGCAGCACTATTTACAATAGCCAAGACATAGAAACAACCTAAATGTCCATCAACAGATAAATGGATAAAGAACATGTGGTACACATTTACAATGGAATACTACTCAGCCATAAAAAAGAATGAAATAAGGCCATTTGCAGCAACATGGATGGACCTAGAGATTGTCATACTAAATGAAGTAAGTCAGAAAGAGAAAGACAAATATGATATCACTTCTATGTGGAATCTAAAACATGACACAAATGAACTTATCTATGAAACAGACTCACAGACACAGATAACAGACTTGTGGTTGCCAAGTGGGAGGGCAGGTGGGAGATGGATGGATCGGGAGTTTGGGATTAGCAGATGCAAACTATTATATATAGAATGGATAAACAACAAGGTCCTACTGTATAGCACAGGGAACTATATTCAATATTCTGTGTAAACCATAATGGAAAAGAAAATGAAAAAGAATGTATATACATATGTATAACTGAATCACTTTGCTGTACAGTAGAAATTAACACACTGTAAATCAACTATACTTCAATAAAAGAAATTAAAAAAAAAAAAAAGGCCCTGGCAGACACGTCAAACCATGGCATACACAACAAAGATGAGGAAACTAGGACTCCTTTCAAGGAGCTTAAGCCAATCCACAAAATTGTATATGCCTGAATTACATATTCTAAACCCAATCAATACCAGTTAGGATTGAGGTAAGTAGCAAATATCCCTTTTCTTTAAAGAGGGGGAAACTAAAGTAAGGGGTACCAGAATGAGTTAACTCAGTGGTGGTTAACAACAATTCCATTTTTTTCTTTTTTTTCTCTTTTTTTGGTTACACAGTCCTACTAATCTTAGAAATCCAAGGCTCAATGCAATGTATAATCAAATAATAAATAACTTTCCTTCCTTGGTCTTTAAATTATTCAGGATGGGTAATTCCTAAATAAAATGTTAACAAAAACACCTTCATGCTCTTTTATCTTCTTGCTATTCACATCTCATTCTATGTTCTAGACAGCTCTGGCAACAAAGACACCGAAGAAAATATTATTTACAGTAAACTTTATTTTCATTGATTTCACTTAATATAATTTCAAAGTAGGTCTGTGCTCTAAGATAAGCAAAAGAACAGATATCCTAAATCTCTTTAACAGATCTTTTTCACACTGTTCCTCTGAGTAGGGTACAGGGTTTCAGGGACCCCAATGGCGACACCTTACATTTTATCCCTGGAGATTTTACCTACAGATTCAGAAAGAACAGATAACACCAACATACAAGAATCAAACTGTATGCTTCTACTATAGGAAGAAGCTCTTGTGTTACACTCTACCCACCTCTTTAGGGTTGTAATGATAATAACTGACATTTTTCTCTGTTAAGTTGGGTTTTTTTGGTTTGTTTTTAAGTAAAATGTCAGGATATGTGAAAATGCTGTACTTATTTATCTTAATATGCTAAAAATAGTGAAAATTTTAAAATTCTTCATGAGTCCAAGCTGGGCCATGACTACTACTCATGGGGTTTACCCAACACACTAATTCCAAGTTTGGCGACCATCAGCAAACTGTTCAAAGGAAACACATAAAAAAAAAAAAATCAGATAAAGAACAGCACAGGCACTTGACTATTTTTAAGGGGCTGGGACTCAGCAGGTCCCTCACAACTGCATAGCGAGGAGGTGCCACGGCAGAGCCGGCGGAGGTGAGCTCCCACGCCTGCAGGTGCCACGGCAGAGCCGGCGGAGGTGAACTCCCACGCCTGCAGGTGCCACGGCAGAGCAAGCAGAGGTGAGCTCCCACGCCTGGAGGTGCCACAGGAAGAACACGCCAAAGGCAGTCCCGCACTGGGGCTTTGAAATCATACACGGGAGTTGAAGCTCCTAATCTAACAGCCAATCATTCAAAGATGAGAAAACAAGGCTGGAGAGACCAAGGCCTCCCCAGTCACACAGGTCATCAGTGGTAGGTCTCCAGCCTCCCAGTTTACAGCTCTTGACCTTGGTCTATGCTGATTATAAAACATGATTCTTGACAGCATCATAACTATGATCAAAGTTGGGTAAATAACCTTTTTCCAAAGCAGATTTTTAAAAATTCTATTTTGGGGGGTATCTTTATTATACTTAAAGACTACATTTTTAAGAACAATCTGGTTTGGATTTTATAATTAAAGTTAACTACGATTAACGTTAAATAGGATTCAATCAGATTCCCTTTCAGCAAAATTTTCAATAATAAAGGACACCTTACAACTAAGAAACATGGACCCCATGCTGAAAGTCACACTAACGGCTGCAGTCATGGCTTTGCACTGAAGCTTCCTCCACTAAAGAAAGGGGCCAGGATGGACCAGAGAGCAAATGTGAAAGCAAAACCATTTCCAAAGTGAATGAATATACTTATTTCATTTTGACATTAAATCTGCTGTTTTTGCAGCCTTTCCTATTTGTATATAAATTTAAATCATTTCAGTCGATGCTCAGCATCAGATATACTGAAATAAGTAAAATTTTGAATGTCTAAAGTGTTTGGGGCATTAAACTAGAACTAGCAATAGAGCAGAGGGTACCTGGCACCTGCAATTAAGCCTGCAGGCATAAATTTTCCAGAGTGGTAGAATCTCATTCCCATAATGCCAGCCAAGGTTCCAGATGTAACTGATGGAAAGATAAAAAGAGTCAAAGATCACTACACCTTATATGTTGGAGGATGAAAATGTGGCCAAACTCCCACCCATCTTGCAAGGGCCCAGACCTCATCTCATACCTCCTCCTTCCCCGAGTCAGGGAGCTCCACGGCCACCCACAGTCAACGGGATTAAGTACAAATACTGGAGTCAAAGGCTCTCAGTGTCTGAGCCCAGCCTGCCTCTCCAGCCTCACCTCCTACCATTCTTCAGCCCTAAATTTCTTAGTTTCTCCTCAACTGCTGTAGGAGAAAACTACATCTTTCCTACGCCGATGCTATTTACCCTGTGCGCTCCTAGGCTCCTCCCACTCGACGCTCTTAGGCTCCTCCCACTCGACGCTCTTAGGCTCCTCCCACTCGACGTCTATTCACATACCGACCACCTGCCGTGCGCCGCACCAGGTGCTGGGAACACAACTGTCATCAAAAAGATCTCTGCCCTGACGGTGCTTTGAGTTTGACAGGACTAACTTGAAAGAATCACACAAATAAAGACTCAGAAGTATAATCTGTGCTACAGGCGCAATTAATGCAATACAAACAACGTGATGAACGGGATCCAGCCCATTCAGGGAGAAGGACTTGCTGAGAAAGCAAAGGTGGAGCCGCGATGTCGAGAGTCGCGATTAACGAGCTCAAGGGGAGGAAAGCACGTTCCAGGCAGAGGGCGTAATATACGCGGGGCCCCGCGGCGAGAGGGGGCTGCTAGGCGTGGTGTGGCACAGAAACCGAGACTGCGTGAGGAAGAGGGCCACAGCCTACAGAGCCTCGAGGGCCACGGGACGGACTGCGGTCTTCTTCCGAAGAGCAATGAAAAGCCATGAAAAGATATTACGCAGAGGGATACATACCAAGAGCTGCATTCTGCAAATATAACTGTGGCTGTACCATAGGGAACACACTCCAGGGAAAACAGAGAGGAGGTAGGGCACCAACTGAGAAACCTCCTCGGGAATGCAGGCAAGAGGGGGGCTAACTGGGGCGTGGATGGTGGCCGTGGAGGTAGGGAAGGGGACGGCCTGGGATACGAGTTGCAGGTAGTGTTGACAGGACTTGCTGATGAATCAGACAGAGACGGAGGGGAAGAGAGCAATGGAGACCCAGATGGAGGGGGGACACCAGGAGCCCAAGCGTGTGTGAGGACACGGAGCCAGGTCTGGGCAGATGCCGTGACACAGCTGAACACTTTCAAGCAGGCAACTGGATATACGCGAGTAAGGCTTGGAGGAGAGAGAAATTTGTGAGTCATTTGTGTTATCGATGGTAATTTAAGACCTGGGCTTCAACCATACTGCCAAGTGAGAGAGTATAAAGAAGATTAAAAAAGCCAGGTTTTAAGAACCTTAATATCTAATGGTTGAAATGGAAGACAGGTCGACAAAACAGACAAAAGGGAATCAGAAAATAAAAAGGAAAAACAAGAGAATGGGAAATGGATTAGTGTACTGTGCTGAGAACAGCTAAAAGGCCAAACAAAATGAGGACTGAAGAGTGTACGCTGAATTTTGAAGCATACAGGTTCCTGGCAGCCTCGGGGAGAGCTACTCCCGTGGACTAAGGGGACAGAAGTGGAGGCCGAAGTGGGCTGAGAATGTGAGGTGAGGAAGTGAAGATGCGAGTGTAATGGATTTTTTTTAAGAGAAGTTCCTGAAGAGGAAGCAGAAGGGCAGCAACTGAAGAAAGCAGTGGGGTCATGAGAGGTCCTCTTTTTTTTTTTTTTTTTAAATGGGTGAGAGATGAGCACATCGGAGCATCAATGGGTGGGATCCACCTGAGAGGCAGGATACGAGGAAGAGCTGGCATCACTGACGGTGCAAAGCTCCGGAGAAGGTGAAGAGTAGAGACCCAAAGCCTGGCGGAGGGACCAGCCTTGGAGACGAGAGAAACAGGACAGGGGAAGGCTTAGAGGCCGATGGCAGCACGGAGTCTCCACGTGACGGCTGCTGTTTCTTCTTCAAGTAGATGGTGAGGTTGTTCGCTGGAGTGGAGGAGCGGGGTCAGAAGGGGGACAAAGGGGCCTGAGAGTAACCCCGGGGCTGGGGGCTGGCGAGAGGGAGCCGCCGAGCAGGGCCGAGAGCTGGGCGCTTCCTCCTTCCCAGCCCAGGCCGACTCGGACAAACCACCGCGACACGCCTGCTCCCTGCGTGTTCTCTCACCCTGTGGGTTTGTGGGGAAAGCGAGGGGCCCACACACCCAGCAGGGTGTCTGACGCAGGGTGGAGCTCAGGAAAGATGCAGCAAAGCCACCCTGATAAGTAACCTTCCCCTCCCCGCGCTCCTCGCCGTCTGTGCTGGTCACAGGACACTGCAGCAGAACCAGTCACGTTCTATGTCCCCAGTGAAGGTAAAGCCTCCCTGAAGGCAGGGCCTACATCTTACACACTTAGTTTACACCTAAAGGGCTAACAAATGATTTTCAAATGGGAAAAATGCAATACTGATGCAAACCTAACCCAGACACATGGTCCTTTAGGGATGCTCAAGCAGGCGGTCTTCAGCGGGCAAGCACAATGGTTAAGAGACACATGCTTGCCTTACACAAGTTTAACACTTATTTCACTGGGTAAATCTACATTCATGAGGTATGAAAACCTTTCCATATTCTGTACATAAAAGATAAGTAGAAACCAGCACAAGACGCACCCCCCCCCCCGCCTCCATTTCAAAACTTCCCTAGGACTTGGCAGAAGCAGTAAAACTGTCGTAATGTGAAGAACCTATCACATCCCACCAACCCAGGGACGCATCAGGGAGACACTGAAACTGACATACCTAAGAAAACCCAAATGTTCCTTGGATCCTGCGACAGCTGATAGGCACCGAGACCCGCTAATCCACCGAAGAGGAGCCCGGCAGCCAGGGACGGGACACTGCCTGGAGGGAAGCAAACACACAGCTGCATTGCAATGGCAAACACTCATGCCACTGACAGAAGCCACCAGACCGCCCTCCCCTACAGAGGAAAACAGCAAAGAGAACGTCTCTCAACGTGGTTCAGGACCAAGGCATTCTCAAGCAGGAAAAAGTTCGGGGGAGTCTGCTATTTTACCAGAGAGGTCAGGGTCGTACCACACGGGTCCTCTCTCCTCTAACAGGCAGGACACCTCCCTGCAGGGAGAAAGGAAGGGCTCCAAGCCAGGCCTGACTAACCCTGCAAGGACTGGGACTCTCCAAGGGCAGGACCTTGGGCTCATCCCCAGAGGAAAGGGAAAGAGGGTCAGTGAGTTAAAAAACAATCTGGGGAGCAAGAATTCTGGTGTGTGTGATGGGGACAGGGATGCCGGCAAGGAGGGGAGTGGAAACAAGCACGTTCACTGACACACCTGTGCCTGACTTAATGCGGAGACTTCAAAACTGCTTCTGCAAAGACTAGAGGTTTCCTCCTGCTTGAAGAGCAGAGACGGCCCTCTGGGGTCAAGGCTGATGTATGGCAGGTGATGATAATAACAATCTACTACCATCCCTAACCGGTCTCTTTATCTAAAGAGTCAAAAACAAGTGACTGCACAAGAAGCCTGGCGTAGCTCAGCCAGATAACCGCAAGGCAAGTGCAGGAGGAGCTACAGGGCTGATAATAAGCCTGTACTCCAGCGAGAGGGCCTAAAGCAAACCTGACTCCAACAAGACTGCAGTTTGAGGACCCTGGGGACTCACTCTTCACTGGGAACAAGATTTTTAAGAGGTTAAATAACTACAAACCATACCTGCTTTTGCATAGCCAATGATCCCGCCGGAAGCAACCAGTGCCGCATAGCCAAAGCCGATCCAATGTAAAGGCACTCTGAAAATCGGTGCCAACCGTGTTTAAAAAAACAAAGAACAAACAAAACAGCATGGAACCATAGGATGGGATCAAAAAGGTCATCATTCCAGAACAATCCTATCACTGTATAAATGCAAATAAATCCCAGAGAGGTTAGATGACTTGCCTAGACTCAGCGGCAGAGCTGGGACTCGAACACAAGTCCCCGGCCGACACGTCCTTCCTCCCATAGCCCAAGCTGTCCAGCAGTCTGGGCTCAGCGCCCTTTTCAGATGATGAAAGAAACTCTGGTTTTGAAAAGCTCCTGACTATTCCACCCCCATTTCACTGGGCACTTACAGTGGGCCAGAGTCCTTCTCCATTGTTCTCTTTCACTCCGTCCAAATGGAAGATCACACCAGGCCTGCACCTGTGGAGGAGGGGCTGGATCAGAGGTAGTTAACAGCACAGCTCGCTAGCAGCCAGGAAGCAGTGGGTCCAAGTTCAGCTCCAGCCCTTGGGAGCTGAGAAGAATGGGCAAGCTACCCAACGTCTCTAAGCCTCAGTTTCCTTCACTGTACCTACGCTGAGGATAGCAATGGTACACATTTCCTAGGGCTACTATGGGCATTAAATGGGATAATATGTAAAGGGGCTTTGCACAAAGTAATTGCTGAACCATTCATACTAGATACCAACCATTCTAGTAATAACCTAAATTCTAATATAGCACAGGCCCACAAGACACTTCACTGACCAGCTGTGTACAGTTAATGAGCTAATCTCCTCATCACCTAACCAAATTATAACTAAACTGGAAAGTAAACACACCTCCTGTGCCCTTAATTCAAGTATTTTAGTTGCCCTTTCTGGGGGGAAAGGGTGCTGCTTTTCACCCCTGCCCAAAGAATTGATTTCAATACTCAACATTTGTAAAATTTTCAGACGGTTATTTAACTTTGCATCACTCATAGTTATTGTTAGATGGGGGGGGAGGAGGAAGGATGAAATATACAAAGCCCAAGTCATAATTACGTAGAACACTACAGCCTCGGCAAAGTAGGGTGTAACTCCTAATTTCTTAAAGAAATGCGTCTGGTATCCAACGAGGCTAAGCTTTAAAATGCATAACCTCTTCTGTTTAAATTACTGTCTATAAGGGGGAAGGGGGCTTGGAATTGTACCAGTCATTAATTCGACGTAACGTTGAGTCACCGAGATTTTTAAGGAGATGGCCCAATAAAATCTCCAGGAAACTAATGACCTCGACGCTACCTCGGTAAGCATCTGCCTCGGGAGCTCACGGTCTCCGCCGGATTCACAACGCACTTTAAGGAAAGCTGGAAACGAGGGACTACACAAGCACCTACCACGCAGCCTAAAGCCGCCGCCTGGATCCGGAGGACGAAGAGCAGGAGGCAGCAAAGCCTCTCAACTCATTTCTAAAAGTCAAAACAGCTGTAAAATAATAGTAATAATAATTCCAAAGTACACGAACCTCCTTCCCGAAGGTCTGCACTCGCCGACGACGGTGCACACGCCTACGAGCGGGGAGTCGCAGGCCTGCCGGAAATGTCGCGGCGCTTTCTCTGCGTCCGGGGGCGGGGCTGGGCACGGGGCGGGGCTAGAGTCAGGGGTCGCGGCGCTCCCTGCGCCCCGGGGGCGGGGCATGGGGCGGGGCTTGCGCCGGATAGGCCGGCGCGTGCTCTTTGTCCCCGGGGCAGGGAGTCGCCGAGCACTTCGTGTATCCGGGGGAGTGGGCGCGGTGCCGGCCGTCCAGCACTCGTCCCAGATCCAAGCCAGCCTGGCCTAAAGCCGGAAGCCCAGGGTTGGAGTCTAGTTTTGCAAGAGGCCTTTGCGAGCTGGGCCAGGTCTGCGGTGAGGGTGGGGGGGGGCTCACCGATGGGGGTGAAGGGCGTCCGAGGCTGGATTTTGAAGGACTGCATCAACAGAGGGCCCTATTACCAGGTGTCAACCAGATGCAGGCCATCGGGGAGGACTGTCACTCTAGCCCCGATCACGTTATTTGCTACCATGGGAAGGGACTACTTTCTATCTGCAGAAGATAGAGTGGCCACTAGACAGGCTAGACAGTGTGGCTCACTTCCCTGTTTGTTTCAGAGAGTGAGGCTACTTGAAAAGCATCTTAAAAGGGGACAGTGAGTGAGTTACATTTGCAAGTACCTCTGCGATGCCCCCGTGGCCACACGTTATCGCCACTCCCACTCCATATCTGCTTCTCTTCCCTGCGTTTCCTGCACCACCATTCACTCAGTTGCTGTAACACCAAAATGTGGGTGGGTGTCACGTTTGGCGTCTCTCTCTTTCATCCCCTACAAGTATCAACAAGAATAGATCTTATATATACAATCTTGAGTGAAAAAGCAAATTGCAGTGCCTTGGCAACTGAAAAAAAAAATGCACAAGGAGACAGTTGTGAGCTAAGTTTTATTGGGGGCAAAATGAGGGCTATAGCCCGGGAGACAGACTCTCAGGTAGCTCTGAGGAACCGCTCCGAAGAGGTGGCGGGTGGCAGGTGAGTCAGTATATGTGCTTTTGGTAAAGGGGGTTGGGTGCCCTCAAGCACACATTTTGACAGAAGGTTGGTGCTAGTCACGAGGAGCAGGTATCTCTGTTAATGATTTTAGTGCTTTTCTAGATATGAGAAGATGCAAGAAATTAGGCTCATAAAACCTTCCCCTGAAAATATCTAACTCTCTGAAGGCCTGTTCTGCCAGTTTTTCCCAGAGTGCGGGGTGCCTCATTCCTGATCTCCAGCCAGAACTCCTTTCAGGGTGTGTGGAAGGTCAGCGAGTACAGTGGCTAGGGACCTAACCCTTGTAGAGGCAGATGGCGAGTGACAATTTTTTGTTGGCAGCATACATACTGGGAAAGAAGACCTTACACTTGCAGCAACTCCTACTTTTCAGATATCAAAAGTGAAGTCTGTGTTTACCACAGCTGATTCTGACCAGCCGAAGCTGATAATGACTAAGAACTCTGAGCAATTCCACTTAGGCCAGACCCTCAACAACTTAATGGAAGACTCTCCTGAAAAAAACAATGACAGGCCCTTCCCAGGTGGCGCAGTGGTTGGGAATCCGCCTGCTAGTGCAGGGGACACAGGTTTGAGCCCTGGTCCGGGAGGATCCCACATGCCGCGGAGCAACTGGGCCCGTGCGCCACAACTACCGAGCCTGCGCTCTAGAGCCCGCGCGCCTAGAGCCCGTGCTCAGCAACAAGAGAAGCCGCTGCAGTGAGAAGCCCACGCACCGCAACGAAGAGTAGCCCCTGCTCACCGCAACTAGAGAAAGCCCGCGTGCAGCAACGAAGACCCAACATGGCCAAAATAAATAAATAAAATTTATATATAAAAAAAAATACAGTGACAGGACTTGCCTTAACCAGCTGGGATGATTTAGGGATTCATCTCTCCCTATGCAGATGCAAGCTTCAAACCATAGTTAAGCCCACCATGATCCTCCCCCTGCCTTTTAGACTTAAAGAAATTGAACCACAGAGAATGTTACCTATAGTCCTAGCCCTTGGTAGAGCTGTTATTTGAAATAAGCTCTGTCCTACACCCTTAACTCTACCATAACGCATAGTTTCATGTGCAGTCCATCATAAAATATAAAATAAATGAAAGGAACCAGTTTCTGCTCTGTTTCGATTGGTTCCACACAAGGATTTGTGTTTAGTAATGTTTCTAGTTGACATTAGCATATTTTAGAAGATAGCTCAGCCTTAACTAGGAGCCCACTGAATAGTACTGGAACACTGAACCACAAGTGTGTCATGGGGCGTGACCAAGATTGTGTGCGGGACTAAGTTTTTAGTCTCTGGCCACTGGGGCCTATCAATGGCATGTTTTTCTGTTAGTTTGTTTTCTGTGTTTTTTTTTTTTTTCACAGAGGCCTCAAGTCAGGATTGTCTGCTAGACACACGTGTACACCCACCCATAACCAGAGCAATAAAGACCATCTGCCACAACAGAAGAGCTCATGAGGAAGGAATAGCGCTTCACTTTGAGCATTATTTTATCATTTTTGGAGCCTTGTATGTGTTGAATTTACACTTAAACAGACCTCAAGCAAAAATGATCAAAATCAAATGCCAGTTGCAGTGTTGCAAGTCAACGTCTACTGAGTATCCACAATACTAACTACTAGGTCTTTAGGAACATTTTATAGTTTTAAGATTGACATCATCCATTCAATAAAATTTTCTCCAAGAAATTAATAAATGAGATTATGAAAAAAACTGCCGATTTTTTTCAACCTACCCTATCTGCCACGTGCTTCTAGGACCTCATATGTGAGAGCCATAATAATATGAGCAAAGCATACAGTGTGCTTATTACACACGGGACACTGAAGTGGTTGACATCGATGAACGCATTTAATCTTCATACCAACCCTATGCAGTAAAGACTATTACTTTCTTCTGCTTTTATCCATGGAGGAAATTAAGGCAGAAAGGGGTTCTCTAGCTGGTATAAGGTCACACAGTAAAGGGTAGGGCTGCCTAACTCCTTTAGTCTGTTCTCAGTACCGTGACCAGGACAATCCAGTTACAAATTGGACTGTGTCATTCCTCGGCTCCAAACCCTCCAGTGGCTCCCGTACCTCCTGCAAAGCCCTGCACACCTCCCTCCCGGACCTCGGCTCCTGTTCCTCCTGCAAAGCCCTGCACACCTCCCTCCCGACCTCGGCTCCTGTAACTCCTGCAAAGCCCTGCACACCTCCCTCCCGGACCTCGGCTCCTGTACCTCCTGCAAAGCCCTGCACACCTCCCTCCCAACCTCGGCTCCTGTTCCTCTTTCCCCTGTGCTGATGCTGCTCCAGCCTCCTTGCTTGCACCTCCGAGCACTTGCACGTGTGGCTGTTTCATCTGCCCGGAACCCTCTTCCCAGATCATCTCTCGCTCACTCCCTCACTTCCTTTAAACCTTTATTCGAATGTCACCTTCTCAGTAAGGCCTTCCAGGATCATCTTATTTAAGACTACAACCATCTGCATTTCCTTCGGTAGCTAATTCTTCTCCACGGCACTTACCCCCTAAGTGGTCTATAACTTACGAACTGCAATCACCTCCCCTCTCCAGCGTGCAAGTTCTCGAGAGTGAGGATTGTTGCCTGGCACGGCATGGCTCCTCAAGCATGCGCTGAACGGCCGAGGACACGTAGGGAGAAGTCCGCAGCTGCTCTTCAGAGAGAACGGACAACCGGCAGAGTGAGAGACGGGAGGGAGAGATTGCCCTGGCTGCGCCCTGCCCCTGAGGTCTGGTTCTCTCCCTGCCCCGGCTTGTCAGACACCTGCGTCCTTGTCATAAACCCATCCCCGTGCCTTCTGCGTAAGTCTGGGAGAGCCAAAGTTGCTTTTCGCTTCTTGCAGCTGAGTCTTTCTTAACCGCGGTAGCACCCCGTTCCCTCTGCCAGAAATGCCTTTTTCTCCTTGTTCAAAACTCAGTCTCATCTCTTACTGAAGTCAAGCTGCCACCAGCCACCATAGGCTGTAATATATTTCTTACCAAAGCTTTTGTCCTTTGTGTAGGGATTTTTTTTTTTTTTTTTCCTTTTCGGCCCCTAGAATCTAGGATAGTGCCAGGCACGTGGTGAGCGTTGTTCAACGCAGGCCCAGTGAATAAACAAATGGAGAGTGGAGATAGAGGTGGCCTTCAGGGCTTTCAAAATATTGAGTGAATTTGCGATAAGGAGCTGCTCATACATAAATATCAAACTAGACAATTCAGCACAGAGATGGCTGAGATTATAAATAGACTATACATTCCTAGGAGGAAAAGAAAATGAACGTGACTCCCCCCAAATAAATATTTTTTGATACAAACTTGTTTGTGCAATGGCCTCCAAGTACACTACCAGGCAAGCTCAGCCAGAGGTCACTGAGCAGACAAACTCACAGACCAAAATAAAATGCTCGAATCACATGGTTTATAGCAATTTTATATGTAATTGCCAAAACGGGGAGGCAACCAAGATGTCCTCCAGTAGTGAATGGTAAACTGTGGTACATCCAGACAATAGAGTATTATTCATTACTAAAAAGAAATGAACTATCAAGCCATGAAAAGACACAGAGGAAGCTTAAATGCATGTTAGTAAGTGGAAGAAGCCAATCTGAAAAGGCTACAATACTGTATGATTCTAACTATATGATATTGTGGGAAAGGCAGAACTTCAGAGATGATAAAAAGCTCAGTGATTATCAGTGGTGGAGATGGGGAGAGATGAATAGAACACAGAGTGGCAAATCTGTCCCTTCTCTCAATAATGTTATAAACCCAAAACAGCTATAGAAAAGTAAAGTCTCAAAAACAAAATAACCAAACCTATATTCATCTTTGTTTACAGGCCTGAAGTAAGACAACAAAGAGGTGGATGGAAATGTCAGACACATGGTTTGGTTCGTTTCCTAGATGATTTCCTCTCATGAAGTGCGCGGCACTTTAGTGTCCAAGTGTTAAGATCCTCACTTTGCCTAATCAGGAGGGAGTCCCCTGGTGGCCTCAGGGATTTAACATCTTCCCAGCTAAGTCAGACCTATGAATCCTCTACTACTGTGTCTCTTCAAAACATCCAGTAATCCATTAAGGAAAATGCTTTAATTTTCTAGATAAGAAAAGATTATCATCAACGGCTAGTTTTAAGACCACCTTTGTCAGAAGATTAGCTAAATGAGTTTTTTGGATACCCTGAAACAGATGGGAAAATAAAAAAAGGAAATGTCATTTTCCTGTCCTTAAGTTACCTTGTAAACTTGGAAACAGAATAGTTTCATGAAGTTTGGAAGCCTCTCTTTAACCTTCTTATGTACATAGCCCTAAACTTGAGCATATGCTTTATATGTACATATTTTATTTTATATATCTAATTTTTAAGTTTGTCTTAACATACTCCCTGGTCTGAAAATATTTTTGTATCTTTTGTTACCAAAACGAACAAAATCCGCATTAAAATTACTAGAACCACGTGAAAAAGCCAAAGTAATGCAGGTTTTTCATTCTTCCCTCACTTAGGAGAAAAATCTGAAAAACAATTCCTTTATCTACTTCCTGTAAAGAAATGTGTTCAAGATTTTGTATTATTTTAAGCTGTAATAATTTGAGAAAGATCTTTGCTTTACACAACAGTAAAAATTATATATTACACATTAACATACTATATACTGCCATGATATATAATTAATAAAATATTGCCTATCAAAAAGTTTTACCACTGTTTAAAAAAACAAAAACCTGAAAGTGATTTTTAAGCTGTACATTTTCTTCAAAAGAAGAAATTCCTAGCTTTTACTCAGAAAAAAAAAATACATTTGAAAAAGTTTTTCTCTTAGGAGAAATCTGGGATTCACTGCATCATTCATATTTTCTTCTTTTTTCTCTTCTTTTTTTCTAACATTTCTACTGTTTTCCTCTTCTTGGTTGACACCAGGCTGCTTCCTTTTGTTGGCTTATTACTGTCACCAGTTAAACCACAGTTCTTCGTGTCAGGTTTTAGCTGCCTTTCTTCCTCCTGGACTTCATGGCCAGATTCCTTTTTATTCCTTTTGGACTGTTCTTGTTTACTTACTAAAACACAAGAGACAGTGCATTTAAAGACTGTTTTTCCCTTTGAAATAAACACAAGCTGACAATAAAGTAAAGTCATCTGGATCTCCTCCACTTTAATGACTCAAAGAGATAGCAGAGGGCTTCCCTGGTGGTGCAGTGGTTGAGAATCCGCCTGCCAATGCAGGGGACACAGGTTCGAGCCCTGGTCTGGGAAGATCCCACATGCCGCGGAGCAACTGGGCCCGTGAGCCACAACTACTGAGCCTGTGCTCTGCAACAAGAGAGGCCGCGATAGTGAGAGGCCCGCGCACCGTGATGAAGAGTGGCCCCCGCTTGCCGCAACTAGAGAAAGCCCTCACACAGAAACGAAGACCCAACACAGCCATAAATAAATAAATAAATAAATAAATTTAAAAAAGAAAAGATGACTACTATCTTTAAAAAAAAAAAAGAGAGAGATAGATTATTTAGTTTCCGTAAACGATCAATTTCATTTACCAGGAGGTGGTTCTACAGCTGGAAGCAGGCTTTCTTTCGTGTCTGTCACTCTGTCCAGCCACACTCCAAGACATGTCAGCCTGGCATTAGTGTTTACTTCACACAGCAAAGACGGGGAAACCCCCTAAAACAGGAAAGGAAATTCGTGATAACTAACATAGAGGGATTTTAAATAATTACTTTCATTTTTCCATAAACAAGTTACCTTAATTTAAAACTTACACTGTATTTTGAGTATAAAATATACTGTCTAGAAGAAATTTATTATCTTGATTCATGATCGGTTTGACTAAGTCCTTCACAAGAGCCAATTTCTAAGAAGTGCTCCACTAAGGAAAGCGACCATTTTATCGTGTTCATTTCTGGGTTTAACAAAGAACCATGCACAAAGTAGGTACTCAACAAACCACATTCACAGAATGTGTTTATAAGAGAATGAAGAACAACAAACCAAGAATCTGTAAGAGGGAGACTACTAAAGGGAATTTAAATTTCCAATTATCTGTTTCAAAACTACTGTTAGGGGCTTCCCTGGCGGTGCAGTGGTTAAGAATCCGCCTGCCAATGCAGGGGACACAGGTTTGAGCCCTGGTCCAGGAAGATCCCACATGCCACGGAGCAACTAAGCCCGTGTGCCACAACTACTGAGCCCACGTGCCACAACTACTGAGCCCACGTGCCAAAACTACTGAAGCCCATGCGCCTAGAGCCCATGCTTCACAATGAGAAGCCACTGCAATGAGAAGCCCATGCACCACAGGGAAGAGTAGCCCCCGTGTGCCCCAACTAGAGAAAGCCTGCACACAGCAATGAAGACCCAATGCAGCCAAAAATAAATAAATAAAATTAAAAACAAAAAACAAAAACTATTGTTAATTCTACAACTGATCAAAAATTCCCCAATTTTTTTTTTTCTTAGTAATGGCACTATTTTTATTTAACGAAATCTTACAGAGAACATCAATATACAAAAGAGAAGAAAGGAGTGCTTCTCTGATTGAAAGAGCATGAGTTCTGGAAAACTGCCAGCTCAGACTCGCCAACACCAACTCCTGAGGCAGTGCTACGGAGCCCTAACTTTAAAACCATGAATGTCAATCATGCCTGGAAGAGATTTTAAAAGTTTAAAGATCTATGCCTTATGACCCTTAAAAAAAATTCCACCTCACTTAACTCAAAATAGTACTGACAGTAAGACTCGCATTCAGTGTATTTACATTGTGCTGCGACACTGACCTTGTCCTCTTTGAGCTTCCACATTTTGATGAAGCCATCACTCGATGCTGTAACAATAAGATGATGCTCTGGAGTTTCAAAACTGAACATGTCTTTCACCCTAGGATAGAAACAGTAACGCCATAAAAGACCCTTTCTTCCAGAGAGTATGATACTGCTAGAAAGCTTCTATGCACAGTCTCTTGACTTTTCAATGCTTCAAGTGTTTCCAAACTGCTCAATGAACGGTGCCTAAAATATAACATGCTTCACGTCCCCATGAGTTGGTGAGTCATTTTCAGGGTCTAAATTCCAAGATAAAATTGACTGTCAATGATACCTTAAGAAAAAGTTGAAAAGATGATGACAGATAACTATAAGTAATCAGATTATTATAAAGGAAATAAAGATACTTAAAACAAAGCCCCTCACCTCAGGAGAGAAAAGACAACAGAGATGACCCGAGGCCTCCTCCTCCGCATCCGTTTCTCTTGCCCTCAGTGCCGCCACCTATAGTCTAAGCTACTATCATTTTCTTTCTGGACTACGGAGTAAACTAATCAGCCTCGCTGCTTCCATTTTTGCCCCCTAACAATCTTTAAAAAAGCAAATCATGTTACTCCCAGTCTTAAAATTCTACAAAGCTTGGATCTGCTTTAAAATAACATGGGAGAGGGAGGAAGTCGTGGGACATAGATAAACCAATATCCACAAAGGCACTTAGTATAAAATTCAAACTCCTCACCATGACTTGCAAGGCCATGCACCATTTGGCTCACTCTGACCCAGTCACATGGGTCTTCTAGGTGTTCCTAAAATACACCAAGTTCTTTCCTCCCTCAGGCTACTGTGTCTACAGTTCTCTCCTCTTTTTAGAAATAGCTCCTTTATCCCTAAGGTCTCACTCCCCCTTCCCTGATCAACCTATCTAAATAAGTTACCCGTGTTATTCCCAAATCATAATACCCATTTCCTTCCTGTGACAATTACCTGCTTACTCGTTTATCATCTCTCTGTTGCCCCACTACAAGATAAGAGCCAGGAGAGTGCAAGCTCTTGTTGCAGTATTTCATTATGGATGCTCAGTGAATACTTGTTAAATGAATGAATGGCCAAATTTCCTAAGTGTTACACGGCCTTGAAGAATATGTTCATTTCTCAATACAGGAGAAAACTAGGGCCTGTCTAATGATTGCAGTATTCTGAGTATTTACAAAGAGAGATTTCTTAAAGCTGAACTATTATTTAGAAAATAAAAACTAAGAGTTGTCTGAAACGTAAAAGAGCATGCAAATAAAACACATTAAAGTATAACCATCCATAATCGACTTTTTCAAAATTACAGTGGAAACAGCAGAGGCAGAGTCAGACAGAACTGGGTTGACTCCCAGCTCCAACACCTAGCAGGGGGGTAATCTTGGTCCAGTTACTTAACCGTTTACTCTGAGACTCACATTTACCCCCAGAGATACAGTGAGGAAGAGATAACAAACTGGCACAAGACAGAGGTCAATATGTCATTTATTTCTCCTGCAGGAAAAACAAATAGTGTAGAAAGGCGCTAGAAGCGGACAAGGAGAATGAAGTAAAAGGACAAGAGTGGTCAGGGGCAGAGCTCAAGATTGTTTAATTGTTTTCCCCTGTTCAAGTATGGATTGAGATTTCAGGCCTCAAGTCTAATGAAATTATTGGGAAAATAAATACCTTGTGCAAGTGACTAGTCCTGATGACAACGTCACCACTTTTGTATCACTCAGGCCAAGACAACAACATTCCCACTATCCTCTTAGGTTCCAGAAATCATATATATGTAGATATGTCTGACTATGTCTTCGGTCGTTCATAAAAAACATATACCCTGCTTTATGAAGCTATTGCATTTATAAGAGACTCTACACGTACATGCACACAGAGATTAGTGAAAAAAATACCTGTTTTCATGAGCTTTAAATTCAGAGAGGCACATTAGTGAATCACAGTCAAAAAATCTTACGACCTCTTCATCTCCAGCCACTGCAAGGACAGATTCCTAGGAGAGGAAAAAATAATACAATCCGGAATGGCATCCACAATTCCAACCATCACCACACACACTAAACGCCCATCACTGAGTTCCGATCACTTACTGAAAGAAACGTAACAGAAGATACTCTCCTTTCGTTCGTGATGGTGCCGCTGACAGATGCAGTGCCAAGCTGATAGACATCTATTTTGTTCAGTATGACAACTACGTATTTCTCTCCTCTTGGGGACCATTCCACTATGTGAGCATCTGTAAGTTAAAAGCACAAAGCTGTTGTATTTCATGAATAAAAAAGAAACTGATCAGGGTCATAATAAAAATAACAAATATTTACACTGTGCATTTTCACATCCATTATCCCATTCAATCTTCACAACAAACTTATAACATGTATTTTGTGAGTTAAATTGTAGACAATGAACTGGTTCAAAGACTCATTAAGGTCATAGAGCTGGAAGGTGGCAGAGCCACACCAAGAATCCCAATCTGAAGTGGGAAAAGAAATTAACCTAAAGCATTTGCTCTTAGAGGGAACCACCACCATGCACAGAAATAAATGTATATGTACATGCACACAAAAATGTGTGTGTAGGGCTTCCCTGATGGCTCAGGGGTTGGGAGTTCGCATGCCGGTGCAGGGGACACGGGTTCGAGCCCTGGTCTGGGAGGATCCCACGTGCCGCGGAGCGGCTGAGCCCATGCGCCACAGCTGCTGAGCCTGAGCTCTGGAGCTCGCGAGCCGCAACTACTGAGCCCGCATGCCACAACTGCTGAGGCCCGCGCGCCTGGAGCCCGTGCTCCACAACAAGAGAAGCCACCACAACAAGAAGCCCGTGTACCACAACCAAGAGTAGACGCCGTTCGCCGCAACTAGAGAGGGCCCGCGCGCATCAGCGAAGACCCAACGCAGCCAATAAATAAACAAAAAAACAAAAAAAAGTGTGTGTATATATATTCACGTCCCATCAAATTTTCAAATACATTTCAAACAAAAATACTCACTTTGTTTTATGTTTTTTATGAATGCCGATCTTCCTTCCACAAGATTCCATGTTCTGCAAAACAGGAAGCTCACTTACGGCATGATCACCAACTCTGACCAGGTATAAAGGTAAGTTTAAGGAAGACTCAAATGAAAATTTACTAACTCCTTGGCTATTCAGAAGAACTGCCTTCTTTCTTACAGCACCATGTGAAATATTATCAAGCAAGATTAAAACTCGCTCTGTTCCCACAGCACTTTCTTATGTATGCTGAGTCCACTGTATTTTTCAAAAGGTTTCACCTCCTACAACTCTTCTTTTTAGGATCACCCTCCACTTCACAGCTTACGACTGCAATGTAACTTGCATGTTTGAATATAGAGCCTGTCGTTTTTTTTCCATTATGAAAAGGTTCACTAGCTTTCAACCTCTTCCCTTGTGTCAAAATATCATCAAATGACTGACAATGTGAGACAATACAGAAGCAAAATCTAATTACTATAGTAAAAGATGTCCCAGGGGTGGGTTCTTGTTATACTTGGAGAACAAAGACCACAGCTTAGTAAAGGTGCTCTTGGGCCTTAATGACTTACCTTAATGTCTTATCTGTACCCACAGACAGGGCCAACTTGCCAGACGGGTGAATGGAAAGGAAGGTCACATGTCCTCTAAAAGGAAACTGACAGTTAGTCCCCAACTTGACTGGCACCTGGAGACCACCAATGGGCAAGTCTGGACTCACTTGTGAGCTTTAATCGACTTCAGGCACTCCCATTTCTTTGCATCCCAGACACAAATGAGGCCGTCCTCTGCCCCGCTGATTAAGTGCCTGTTGCCGTGGAATTTCAGGCAAGTTATTGTGCCTGTGGAAAACCCAAGACAGGCAGAATTAACATTCATTTTGAGTGCAAACTCCATTTCTGGTTTAAAGGCTATGCTGCAGTAAGTAAAACATCCAATATCTTAATATTACTGAAATATGCCTTAAAGTCTCGGGCGAAGAAATTAATTTGTTTTTCATCTAAGATCATACAGTTTCAACCCTATGCAAATAATTTCAGCAAAGAGTTTCTCTAGTTGTAGATACAGGTTTGAACTAATCAGTTCACTTTCTTGCTTTACATCCTCATAATCATAAATTTCGGAGATGGCTGGCTAGGATAGTTTGAGCAGAAGTCAAACAAAACTAACCAGCTAATCAGTGGAACAAACCAAGATGTACAGCCATATGACTTCTACTTTCCAAACAGTGAATTAGCTACCCAACCATCCATGATGCAGTTATTATTCCTTCAGAGCTATTTTTTTTTTTTTTACAGATGTAACTTTATTTATTTATTTTCGGGTGTGTTGGGTCTTCGTTTCTGTGCGAGGGCTTTCTCTAGTTGTGGCAAGCGGGGGCCACTCTTCATCGCGGTGCGCGGGCCTCTCACTGTCGCGGCCTCTTGTTGCGGAGCGCAGGCTCAGTAGTTGTGGCTCACGGGCCCATTTGCTCCGCGGCATGTGGGATCTTCCCAGACCAGGGCTCGAACCCGTGTCCCCTGCATTGGCAGGCAGATTCTCAACCACTGCGCCACCAGGGAAGCCCCAGAGCTATTTTTGATTTGACTTCTACACAGTTCTTATTCACTGTCATAAGAATTTATTACAATTTCATAAAAAACGTTAACACTCTCTAATTATGCCTTCTGTATTCTCCTTCCATGGTTAACAAATCTTCCTACATCTTTTCAACTTCTTTACAGAACATCGCACTCCCTTCCACTCAAACTGAAGCCTGGATCGCCCATGAATTTCCCCTACAGCGCTCCTCAAATGTTAAAAGGCTGGAGTGAGGTGAGGCGATGGAAGAACCCAGTACTCAATCTCCCAAATCAGTCCTCAAGTAAGATTCCTTATCCTTTGAAGTTTGTGTCACCCAGCTCAACTGCCCTAAAGTTGAGGAGTCGGCAAACCACTGTCTGCCGGCCAAATCTGGCTGGTGGCCTGGTTTTGTAAATGCAGTTTTACCGGAATACAGCCATGCTCACTCAGTTACAAAACGTCTATGGATGCTTTGGCGTGGCCCAAGTGAGTAATCTTAACAGAGACTGTATAGCCGCAAAGCCTAAATATTTACTATTTTGTCCTTCTCAGAATAAGAGTGTGAACCCCTGGGTCATTACTGTCCATCTGCACACCTCCTGGTCAATCCCTTACACTGCCCTTTATATTGAAAGAGCCAAAGATCTGTGAGGAATACTTCTGCACCCCCAAAAAGCACTAATAATATGTGGCCTCATGGACTCCCTTCTCCTCAAAGTGGGAGACTTTAGCCACTTTGCCCATGTCTTCCTCCTTCCCTACTTCTCATTTTGGGAATTTTGCTTTCCCACATCGTCTACTCTTTCTTTCCACGACTCCATTTGTTCCCTGGAAAAGAGCTTATCTATTACCAGCTGTTAGAAAAACAGGATTTGTACCAGGAATGAAGGAAATCAGGAACCCTATTTCATTCATCCCCTATCCAAACTCTTTCTAAGTCCCTTCTTGTCGAACACCGGTACCGATGGGTTTGGACAGACTAGACTTGTTTAACTTATTTCCTCCAAGCCTAAGGGAGAGAGAAGGCTTCCTTGCATGAACTGGGATTAGGAGACAGAGAGGAAAAGGAACGTACGTTGAAATCACTCAGAGCTGAGCTTCTGCTGAAAAGCGAGACACTTGTCAAAGTAGCTAAGGACCATCTAATATAAGAAAGACGTTGATCACTCTAAATTTACTGCTAGAAACCAATGCTTGGTGTGAAACTTCTGAAATATATGAAAAATAGTGTAAGAAAAAGGGTACCTGTCTTTATCTGCCTTTCGGTGCAGGAAACTAACTTGCTTGGCTGAGTTTCCTCAAACTAAGTATGTGTTTAAGTGATTCTACTACCTTAAGTTCTTTCTTCCTTTCCCCTTTCCTTCTGGAACACATGTGAAACCCCTCCTTCTCTGTCCCCTGGGAAAATGCAGTGAAAATAGCACATGTTGTTCAATACTGGGGAAAAAGATTACCTGTTCAGTCTTTCTGTCCCTTGGTCCTCCCATTATCCCGGTCAACTGCACCACCGGCGTGGAAAACACAACCGTGGCTTGCGGATCACCCCCCCGACCTCCTCAACTCCAGTAACCTTCGCCTCCTCTGTACTGCGTCCCTCCCGCCTACAGCCCGGACGCTGTTACCAGCGAGAGCTTTCCCACGTTAACTCTACGCTCTGACCACAGCCTCACATCGTCCCAGCCCTTCTTCCACTCAATCCACCTGCTTTTTTTACTCTGGAGACCTGCAGACCCTTGACACCCTATCGTCTCTAGGCTGACAACCTACTCTTTCTCTGAAACCCTCAATTCCCTTGTACATCGATCCTTCTCTTGCACACACCAAGTGACCTTCCTCTCTCTCCAGAAACGCCTGCAGCTTATTGCAAACAGATGCTAGTCTATCCACAGCCTCCAGCTTCAGTCAGACAGGCCCTCGTCAGTCCTTCACTTGTTCCTGGCACCTCTCCCAATATCCAAACCACGAGCACTTTCCTCAGCGCTGCTGCCTCCTTCTCGTTCAACCCCCAACCTCCGCCACTCAAGGGCCCCCGAGATCTGGGCCCCACTACTTCTCCAGCCACTCCCACCTCCATTTCAATCTTCTCAGAATACCGAGCTCCCCACAGTTCCCCAGACACAGCAGTGGTTAAAAATACAGGCTCTAGGGACTTCCCTGGTGGTCCAGTGGTTAAGAATCCGCCTTCCAACGCAGGGGACGCAAGTTTGATCCCTGCTCGGGGAACTAAGATCCCACGTGCCACAGGGCAACTAAGGTCACATGCTGCAACTACTGAGCAGGCAAGCCACAACTAGAGAGCCTGCGGGCCGCAACTAGAGCCCATGCACCCTGGCGCCTGCGCACCACAACTAGACAGAAGCCCACGCGCCACAATGGAAGGTCCCACATGCCGCAACAAAGATCCCGTGTGCCGCAACTAAGACCCGACGCAGCCAAAAAATAAAATAAATAAATATTTTTTTAAAAACCCAGAAAAAGGGCTCTAGACCTAGGTTCAAGTTCTAGTTCCAGTGTTTTGTGACTCTGGGCGAGTCATGTAACATCTCTGAGCCTAGGCTTTCTCTTCTGTGCACTGACGGTACAACTACACCTTCCTGGCATACCACCGGGTACCTGATACCCCCTCGATAAAGTCAGCTACTCACGGGATGCTACCACCTGTGCCCCTCACACTGCCGGCTCTGCCTGCAATGTCCTTTTCTCCACCTTGCAAGTTTCACCTAGCCAACAACTGATACTTTTCTTATAAAATTATTCAGGTGTCATGTTAAGGAAGTTTTCAATGAAAACTCGCTTCCTCCTCCTTGCCCTCTAGACTAAGTGCCTCCCTTCTGTCCCAATACAGACTGTGAATAACTTAAGGACAAAGAACCACATTTTTTCCATTTCTATATTTCCTAGCACAGAATCTGCTATGTATCACACACTTAATGAATTGTTCATCTGAAGTCAAACTGTAAAGTAATAATACCTCAACATTATTGTCTTGAAGAACAATGTTCTTACCGTTGTGATGCACTAGAGCCCCATGGTCTATCTTCTTTTTCATGTCATAAATGTGAATGGTTTCATCTTTGCTCCCAGTGACTACAAAACGGCTACTGACAGCCACCGCTGACAAGGAGGCAGTGTGGGCATGGTGAGTGAAGTCGGCCACAGGAGTCCACGTCTGCTAAAGAGTGACACGTACAGTCAGTGCCATGCCACGATCGCATCGCAGTTCTCTACGAAGAGATAAGTGGTTTCACGATCTACGAAAACCCTCAACGGATCCTACAAATGGAGAAGAGACTGTGCAATGAAAGGTAGAGTCCCACAAACAATCTGAGAATTGAATAAGGAAGGTAAAGCAGGAGATGGGAAGGCATCGCTGAGTATCAAAACAATTATGAAGACTGGGCGACAGGGACTTTAAGGTCCCATCCAAACCCTTAACTCCTTAATATATTTACTTAGATGGGACACTTCCATACCATTCATTCCCTCAAATGTCCACATCTTGATGTGAATTTATTCACTCAAATACTGAATGACTACTATGTGCTTGGCACCATTTTAGGCAGTTGATACAGAGCAGTGAACAAAAGAAAAAGTCCTTATCCTAAGGGAGCTGCCATTCCTGTGGGAAGGACAGACAAAACACAATATGATGTCACACAGAGATAAGTATCAATATAACAACGCCTATAAAGAAAAATGAAAAGGATTTGCATTAATACCAACATAAGCCCTAGAGAATGACCAATGATGAGGTCTTGAGAACTCTATGCTTGCTGCCATGCAACTTTTGGATTGGATAAGCGTGACTGGTTGAGTGCGAAGGATGACGGCTGAATACACACACACGTACCTCACAAATTAAGGGAGATGCATCAAGAAGTATTAGCAAAACAAATAAACCAACAAAGAAAAAAATTCACCAAACTTGTCTGAACGCACTTAGGAGGTGTTATTGCAAATTAATTCCTAAAAACGACAGCAGGATAGTCCTTCCGTCAATCAGGACCCAGGGGGCCTCTTTTGCGTAAAGGTACAACATTCCTGAGGAGCTGCTATGGCCATAAGTCAAAGAATAACCTTTGCTTGTGCATATTACAGAAGGAAGGCTGGTCATCTGGGATATTGCCTGACTAGATTTAGAAGCAGCACCGGGTAATGGTTAAGCGCTTCAAGCATCAGAGACACCTGGGAATGTGAGTCCGAGGTCTGCCACTTAATAGCTCTGTGGCCTTGAACAAGTCGCTTAACCTATCTCAACTTCTGGTTCCTCATCTGTAAAATGGGAATAACTGTATCTGCCTCAGAGCGGTGCTGTGAGGACTACTCTGTGTCTGCAACACGGAACGCAACGTAATTACAGAAAGAACACAATCAGCAGCAGCAGCTTTGAGTATTCAAAACACGTACCTTTCAGCCAAAGGCAGGTTAACCACCAGAGTAGAAAACAAAAGAAACAAAAACAGTCAGTCAAGTCATATAGTTCCCATTTTCTAGTTAATTCAAAACTGACACTTTGACTTCTTCATAAACAAGTACTCAATGAAATAGGTTTCTGGGAAACACCTAGGACTGCTTAGGGGAAAAAACCAGCACAGGACTAAAGGTTAAGGGATCTTGTTTCTAGTCCTGGGTATGTCCTAACTATCTGCTTGACTACTGCTAATTTACTTAACCTTCTAACGCACACACCCAGTAAAATTCTTACATTTTGGTGTAATTTTTCTGCATGTGTTTGCCTCCCTCATCCTCTCCTCCTTATGTCGGGAACATCTCCAGTGCAGGATCCATGGCTTTGGCTTCTTTGCACCTTCACTGCAAGTACTGGCCTCACCGTAAGGGCCCAATAATGAAATGGTGTCACTTCATCTATGAGGAGTTTTTCCTGATTTAGCTCAAATGTTTTGTAAAATCCCGGAACATAAATTCAGTGAAAGAGCGAACTGTCCTTTCATTAAATCCTGAACACCTCACGAGCTGTCAACTTGGATTCATAATCTACGGCCCATTGGCCCGTTTGCAGAAATGCCAGCTTCCTTCGTGCACCGTAGTCGGAATATTTACTACGAAACACAGACATCATCTCGTCGTATGAAATGCCTTCTCCGTGTTTTAAAAGGCTAACATGTATTTTAAGTCTCCTGAGTTTCGTCACCGAATCCCTAAGATATCAGACGGTGCGCTCCCTTGCGGCGCTGCTTTACCTCGGCCGTGTGGGAACCAGACCCGACGGCGCCCGCCCCACCCGCGGCGGCTCCTCCGCGCGCGGGCTCTCACCTCATGGTCGCCGCTCGCCTTGGGCTCCAAGTGTACAGCGAACCCAAAAAGGACCTGCTCGTAGCAGCCAGCTACCAGCTCCATGCAGCAGCGCACGCGCCTCCTCCGAGAGCCCGACTCAGCGCAGACCGGTAGTGACGAAAGCGGATGCAAGGGGTAGGAAGGGGTCCTTCCTGCGTCGGCGCTCACGTTTACGTCAAGACCGCGGGGCTGCCTTTTAGGCGCCTGCATCCGTGGGAGGGATTTCAGGGCTAGAAGATCACGCGGAATTTCCAAGAAGGGAATAAGGAAGGACGCCCCATGACGAGATTCTCATTTCAAGGAGGAGAAAAAAAAAAAAAACCTGGGGACTAGCAGGCATATTCTAGGGAGCCTTGAGCTAGGCGCTTCTGAGGCGAGTGGGCGGGACATCCTCTGCGGAAGCCCCTCGTTTCCGGGACGTCTACGGAAGGGGCGGGGCAGCCTCCGGCTTGGGTGGAAAGTGTATGCCGCGCGGTTGGTTAATGTGGACCCATGTCTGTAGTGGGTTGTGATAGCGGGACAGGAGTTAGGTCTCCTTGTTGTTTAGGAAGCCGAGGAATGAACTTTTCTCGTTCACATTCTCTGTAACGGGGCAAGGAGGGGTGGCATTTAGGGTTCGCCGTTATCAGAGGAGTCCGATTCCCTCGTTCCCGCGCGGGCTCGATAATCTCGTCCTGCACACCTTTCCTTGCAGCCAGGTTATGGCTTGTCGAACTCTGGGGGCAAATTGGCCAACGTTGTGGCACATCCTGGGGAGGGAGGAGGACCCTTTACTCGAGGGGAGTAAAGACATTTCTCGAGGACGAACGGTATATAGTCATCCTTGGTCAGGTTCCAGAAAGAAATCTCATTTATTTCCGTTTCACCATCCCCCCCAGGTTAGGTGCAGAGTCAAACGTGAATAAAAGCAAAGCCCTAATTGGGTTTGAGGTTTTCACGAGATACGGAGATTCAGAGATGTGTTAGGACAGCTTCGCTCAGACTTAACAATAGAGTAAATCTTGGAGCGTAAAAATAGTCTCATGAACGCCCTAGCGGGTGGATATGACGGATAGGAGGTTGACACACAGGTTGGTGTCGACCCTTCAGCCCCCATATGGATTGTAACACATCCTATAGCTCTTAGACCCTCTTGTCTCTGAGGACATTTGTTCACCGGTGTTCTGAATCGTCAGTCCGTGTTTTACTCAGGTTTGTTTTAATTGATGCTGGTTTGGATACCGTAGAAATGATTTCATTTTGGTTGCTTTGGTTGTCCCTGCAGCGCAAGGGAAGCCTTGTCTTCTGTGTGCTTTGGCGACTCCATGTGTAAGGACTCCTCAGGCACTGAAATGCTGAAGTCCAGCTCATTCTCAGCCTCTTGAAAACTAGTTTCACTGTTTGGCAATAGAGGCACCCATGAGAGAGAGTGCAGGTTGGGTCCCAGACCACCGCAATGACATGTCACACGAGTTCTGTGTTTTCCCAGTGTATATAAAACTTAGGTTTGCATTATACTGTAGTCTATTAAGTGTGCAATACCATTATGTCTAAAAAAATGCACATTCCTTAATTTAAAAACACTTTATTGCTGAAAAGTGCTAACCATCATTTGAGGCTTCGGCAAGTCCTAGTAGTAATAGCAAAATCACTAATTACCGCACAAAATAGAATAATAATGAACAAGTTTGAAATATTGCGAGAATTACCAAATTGTGACACAGAGAGACGAAGGAATCAAACACTGTTGGAAAAATGGTGCTGATAGACTTGCTCCATGCAGGCTTGCCATAAACCTCGATTTGTTTAAAAAAAAAAAAAAGCAATATCTGTAAAGAACAATAAAGCAAAGTGCAAAAAACGAAGTATGCCTGTAATTCCTTCCCTTTGGGCTAGTTATCTCATTAGGTTACCAAAAGGCACAAGTTGTTTTACTATTTAAGTTATTTTCCTATTTACTGCTTGTTAGTTCTGGTGGTTCTTCCACCAGAGAACCACTAAAGTCAGAGGAATGTGAGTTTCTGGAGTGGTTGTCCCCTGGGCATGGGACAAAGAATGAGTAAGCAGGGGCTTCCCTGGTGGCGCAGTGATTAAGAATCCGCCTGCCAATGCAGGCAACACGGGTTCGAGCCGTGGTCCGGGAAGATCCCACGTGCTGCAGAGCAACTGGGCCCGTGCACCACAACTACTGAGCCTGAGCTCTGGAGCCCGTGTGCCTAGAGCCCGTGCTCCGCAACAAGAGAAGCCACCGCAATGAGAAGCCCGCGCACCGCAACGAAGAGTAGCCCCCGCTCACCGCAGCTAGAGAAAGCCCACGTGCAGCAACGAAGACCCAACGCAGCCAAAAATAAATAAAGAAAATTTTTTAAAAAAAGAATGAGTAAGCAGGACATTTCTTGAAGTCTCGTATTTTGTCTTTAAATGTATGACTTTTTACATATCTTTATTTTAATGGGAAGTCATAGTCACTCATCCGAAAAGGAAAAAAAAACCCACTTTTTTCTAAAACTGTGTTTCAAAATCATGTGCTTTATGTATTTTGATGCTTCTGAAATCCCCCTGGTGCCCTGCCTCATTACCCCAGTGAAGTCTCAACTGCTGTTTGAGAAGAATTAGTTCTCATTTGAAATTAATTTTAATGTATCACGATAACAGGATAATTACTACGGTCAGCATCTTTTGCCAGATTGCCACATTTTATTTTTTTTTAATTAATTTTTATTGGAGTATAGTTGAGTATCTGTCACATTTTAGAGAAGAACCTTGTGGGTTTTGCTCCAACCAGGATTCTTTTAGAATCTAGTTGGTTCTAGAATGAAAACCATAATGCAAGTGACATAAACAACTCAAAATGGTTTACTCCTTTTCTTTCTTTGTTTACTGTTAAAAATTAGTGGAACCAATCATAGAGCTTAGAAGACCTTAGAGCATCTAGTCAAGGGGTTCCTAATCTGGGGGAGTTCATGGATAAGTTTTTGGGCCTCTGAATGCCCTGAAATTATATGCAAAATTATGTATGTACATTTATGGAGAGCATTGATAAAATTTTATTACATTTTCAAAAAGATTAGTGCCTCTAAAGCTAAAATATTCTAATCCAGTCTGAGGTTATAAATGCTGAAGTAGGTCCAGAACTCTTTCCACACACCTAAGTAACAGTAGACCCTGGTGTTGCTGCTGCCTTTTACGTTTCCTTGGGCTCTAACGTTCTCTTTAACGGAGAAGAAAAGTGGTTTTTCATTGTCTAAAGAAAAACACACAATACAATATCATATATCTGCTCAACTGGATTCAAACTGAGCATACTTCCTGCCAAACCTCCTGTTCTCTTTCCAAACTCAGGACGTAAAAGCCATTCAATCTCATTCTTGTGAAAACAGCAGTTACCAAGTAACAACCAACCTTCCAGAGATCATTAACTCTAAAGCGCAACAGGATTTCTAGTTTTGCATTTAAATTATTGATAGAAAAGCTTCTTACACTTGAGCCATGCATTGATTTATTCATTCACTCAAGAAATATTTATTGAGTACCTGGCTTTGGTTCGCTAAAGAAAAAAGAGCCAGTTTTCCTTTTCGCGGGTGGGTGAGGGTGGTGATAAGGTGGATATACTGAGCTAAAAGCAAGATACAGTGGAGAGAAATTGGCCCTGTTAGAAATATCATGTGCGTCTAACATTCCCTCTTAGTTACCTTCTCTTCACAGTGTGACAGGCGGCAAGTCTGTTAAATTTGGGGACTCTACCGAGCTTGCATGTGCTTGTATTCTCAGAGGACTTTGGTCTCCTCTGCGCGTGGAGCAAAGTAGGCTACTTCCCCTGGACACCAGCCTGAGAGAAATTTGCTTCACCTGCTTCATGGGAATAATCCCGGTGAGCTTTGAGAAGTTTGCACTTGAGGCTGAGATCAAGGAAAGATTTGTGAACCCTTCCTTGTCACCATCATCTAAAAATCGCCTGAATGTCCATCTTCATCTCTGGAGCGTTGCTCATGGCCTTCGGTGCCCTGGCTCCTGCCGTCTTCCTGGGTGGGTTCAACATGCCCTGTTGACCTCCCCTACAACCCCAGCCTCCTTACCACCTTGTCTGAAGGTTCAACTCCCACATTCCTTTCCAACTACAGCTCCACCCCTCTCACTCATTCATAGCCAAAATTCCGATGTTCTTTCCAAAAAAAATAAAGTCAGTCCCAAAATAAGAGGAACAAAAAAAGATATTAACGTTTTTATGAAAGAATCTTAACTGATATGTTGAATTTGATTTCTACGTTGCTCCAGTATTTAAGAATTTGTCTTTTTCTAAAAAAATACAACAAACTGATGAATATAAAAACAAAAAAGAAGCAGACTCAGATACAGAGAAGAAACCAGTGGTTACTAGTTGGGGAGGGGAGGGTACAAACTATTGGGTGTAAGACAGGCTCAAGAATGTATTGTACGACACAGGGAATATAGCCAATATTTTGTAATAACTGTAAATGGAAAATAACCTTTAAAAGTTGTATAAAAATTTTGTAAAGAAAACAGAAACAAAATAGTTTTTTTAAAAAAAGGAATTGTTTTTAACCTTATATAACTTAACAGTAGTGGCTTAAACAAGACATTTATTTATTAATTTATTTATTTTTTTGGCCACGCTGTGCAGCATCCAGGACCTTAGGTCCCCTAACCAGGGATGGAACCTGTGCCCCCTGCATTGGGAGGGCAGAGTCTTAACCACTGGGATGCCAGGGAAGTCCCAAGATAACTTGTTTCTTAAGTGAAAGGTATCTGGAGGTAGGTTGGTCTAGTGCTGGTACAGGGACCCCAGTCATCAGGGACCCAGATCTGTTCTCTCTTTAAGATCCTGTGTTTTGGGAATTCCCTGCGGTCCAGTCATTAGGACTCAGCGCTTTCACTGCCAAGCACCCAGTTTCAATCCCTGGTTGGGGAAGTAAGATCCCGAAAGCCGCGCAGCCAATTGAAAAAAAAAAAAAAGATCCTGTGTTTGGTTGTGTGACTTCTTTTTTTTTTTTTTTTTTTTTTAATGAGGATCTTGAATCAGATGCGTATGTTTGATTGATTGATTGATTTTGGCTGTGTTAGGTCTTCGTTTCTGTGCGAGGGCTTTCTCCAGTTGTGGCAAGCGGGGGCCACTCTTCATCGCGATGCGCGGGCCTCTCACCGTCGCGGCCTCTCTCGTTGCGGAGCACAGGCTCCAGACGCGCAGGCTCAGCAGTTGTGGCTCACGGGCCCAGCCGCTCTGCGGCATGTGGGATCTTCCCAGGCCAGGGCTCGAACCCGTGTCCCCTGCATTAGCAGGCAGATTCTCAACCACTGCGCCACCTGGGAAAACCCGGTTGTGTGACTTCTTCCTTCATATCACCTCATAGGCCAAGAGAGGTGCAGTTATTTTGTCTTCAGCCATCACATCCGTAATCTCAACACTAGGCCTGGGGGAAGGGTGGAGGACAGAAAGGCCTCCTTCCAGCTAAGCAAACTCCCTCTGCCTACGCTGTCCTCAATCCCCTTGTGATAGTTCGATTTACATTTATTAGCCAGACTTTGGCCACCTGGACACGAGGCCTGTTGCTACCTCCAAATAAAATCAGGATTCTGTTATTTTTTTAAAGTTAATCAATTTATTTATTTTTGGCTGTGTTGGGTCTTCGTTGCTGCACATGGGCTTTCTCTAGTTGCGGTGAGCGGGGGCTACTCTTCATTGAGGTGTGTGGGCTTCTCATTGCGGTGGCTTCTCTTGTTGCGGAGCACGGGCTCTCGGCACGTGGGCTTCAGTAGTTGCGGCACGCGGGCTCAGTAGTTGTGGCTCACGGGCTCTAGAGTGCAGGCTCAGAAGTTGTGGCACACGGGCTTAGTTGCTCCGTGGCATGTGGGATCTTCCCGGACCAGGGCTCGAACTCATGTCCCCTGAACTGGCAGGTGGGTTCTTAACCACTGCACCACCAGGGAAGTCCCAGGGTTCTGTTATTAAGGAAGAAAAGGAAACCAGATATTGGGTGACCCCTAGTGATGTGTGCACAGCTGCTAATCAATAACATCTCCCTTGAACACGGGGAAATTCCCTAGAGTATAAGCTCCACTGTATCACTAATGCCAGGCACCCACCTTGCATATAGGAGGAGCTCAGTAAATGATGGGTGAATGATTGAATGATTTGAATTCAACATGATGATTATTTTTCACATTACAGGTAAATATAGACTACATTAAGTATTTGAATAGTGTAATAGTTATCAACAAGCTACAAGGAAATGGCCAGACCCTAAGTGTCCCTGTTTAGACTCAAAAGTTATCTTCTTACATGTTGACATTTTGTGTAGCCTTGCTACTTAAAGTGCCTGGGAGCTGGCTGGAAAGGCAGAATCCGAGGCTCCACTCCAAATCTATGGACTCCGGACCCACATTTTAAACATGCTCAGGTAATTTGAACCTGCACTGAAGTTTAGGAAGCACTGCTTTGTCATGCTTTAAAAAACAAAACAAAACAAAAAAACACACAGAATCACAGAAATATTTCTTTAAAATTTTTTCCTGCACTTGCATTAAGGTAGGGGTGTGTGTGTGTGTGTGATGTGTGATATACCACTTCTTCCCACCAGCTGGTTGGGGTAAAGATTTCAACCTGCAGAGGATGTTTTAAAAAAAAAGTTCAGGGACTTCCCTGGAGGTCCAGCGGTTAAGACTCCATGCTTCCAGTGCAGGGGGCATGGGTTCAATTCCTGGTGGAGGAACTAAGATCCCACATGCCTCAGGGCGCGGCCAAAAAAAAAAAAAAAAGTCCGCTAGATGCTGGTTCCAATAGTTATTCTTTGCAGATGATGGAACTGAGGAGGGAAGCATCAAACTGTAGTCTTTGTGTTAAGGTTTTAGTGATTAAAAGTGACTCCCTTACATATTATTGTAGGGGGGAGGGTGGAGACTTCTGCGTGCTTCACAGTTTCCCAACTCACGCTCCCTCTCTGGCCCCTCACCCCGAACCTCCCCCCTCTGGCTGGCTTTCCCGGGCCTGACAGTTGCGGGAGGGGTCAGGCAGCTCAAAGCCCGCGGAGGTTTGCAGGAGTTCCCCCAGGTGACCCCAATACACTCCTTCCCAACCCCACCCACTCCTTAACCCACATGAAAGTCAAGGAATTAAGTACCTGGCCGAAATTGACACTGCAGGTAATTCCTATCTCGGAGGCAGCTGTAAGAGTTATTTGTGGGGTTGAGAGGGTTTAGACCAGGAGCTGGAATTTTTGATGCAGGAGTCAAAAGTGTGGATTTCCGATCATTTTATCAAGTGTCTGGATAAATGGCTGAACAAGAGAGTTTTGCAGGTTTCAGCATAGCGCAACAAAATAATTATTACTGGTACTGGCAAAGGTGAGCTGATTTTTCCTACTCTGAACGAAAAGGAAGACCGATGGTGTTCTGTTTCTTATACAATGTGGCAATTTACAAACTGTTGCTTTGAAAATAGGTGTGCTTAAAACAGTGAAGGCGGAAATCATCCTTACTTGTAACATCTGGGAAAGAAGAGGGAGTCCTGGGGTTTTGAGTGATTCTGCCTTGATGGGTGATGTCATTCCTGTCCTTTCCCCTCTGCTCTTAGAGTGAAGGCAGACTTCCATTCCTGCCAGGGTTACCCCTTTGGCAACTGGTACCAGCGGCAGCACAGATGTTACCCTCCTTCTGGCTGTAGCTGCGGCTATGGAACGGACGGAAATGGACCCAACCTTTATTCTGTGCGTGAGACCTCCGGATACCCAGTTGAAACTTTGCTTACACCCAAGGTATCTCTCCCTGGCATTAATACTGTGTGGTTTGGGTGCCCAGTACGGAAACATCTTTTTCCTTTCCTCACGCTTCCAGATCTTCTCATTCAAATTCCCACAGCCCTGGCTTCTGCTCCCTAATTTAGTACCAGAGAGTAAAAGCTGATGACCTGAGACATTTTGACTTGCAAACAATTTCAGTCCTCACTGTTTTCCAAAAATAAAGTAATAGGTTGGTGAGGTCTGTGCAGGAATTCTTGCTACTGAATTGTAGCTTAGCATCATTCAGTAGATTTTACCCTTAAACACTTAATATTGGACAAGAGGTACTTTTTTTTTTTTTTCTGTAGCAGCAAACATTAACACATTTTACTTTTTTGATGACTAAAGTAACATATTTCTTTAAAAGAGGTATTGGAGTAAGAGAAAGCCTCCACCACCCCACTCTCTTCCCCGTTCCGTCCCCACTCTCTTCCCCGTTCCGTCCTCACTTAGAAGAAAACATTGTTCAAGTGGATCTATGGCCTCTAGATTTTACCTTCTACTCTCACTAAATCACTGTGAATGGGCTTAATTTCTGTTTGGGGAGTTCGGGGCGCCTTGGCTAGAACGGACAGTGTCGGATAGGCTTACTAGTTTGTTCCTTGCTTGCTGCTGTTATGTTGCACCAGGAGAGCTTTCTTTAAAAGTTGCCTATTTGGATGTGCTGTGATTTTAGCTCATCACTTATTGACTGACATTTTAAATGTTTTCGGTGCTTTAACAAACTTCCTTTTACCTCTTTTCAAGAATTTGAGTGTTTTTTGGCTAAGGGAAAAATTCTAGAAGGGGAAGTTCTCGATTAAAGGATATGACATTTAAAATCTTAAACAGGAAGCTTCTTTCCAAAAAGCCTGCCTGAGCTTACACTTTCCATCAATGGTATGGCTTGCTTCTCCATGATTTTCTGTGTGTGATTAGCCAGGCTGACAGGTGAGGAAGGCATTTGTCTTTCATTGAGGGCAAATAACTTTCAAATGTTTATTGGTATCTGTGCTCTGTGACTTCATTGATGTCCTTTGTCTACCTTTTTCCTTTTGCCTTGTGTCCCCCCCCCCTTTTCTTGACTGTGTGAGATATTTACATAATAGGGAAATTAGCACTTGGCAGTCAAAGTGTTACAAATTTTTTCCCCCAATTTGTGTGCACAGTAACACTCTGTGTGTGATAGCCTTGGCTTTAACACCTAAGCCTTCAGTTTTTAAAACGTGCATTTGCTTGGTATTTTTTTGCCCAGACTTTCATTTCCAATTTTTCAAGCCTGTTTTTTGGGGTTTTCTGGCTGTGCCTCGGTGCTTGCGGGATCTTAGTTCCCGGATCAAGGATTGAACCCAGGCCCTTGGCAGTGAAAGTGCCAAGTCCTAGCCCCTAGACCACCAGGGAACTCCCACCTGAGGTTTTATCATATTTTTCTTCTTTCACTTCTCTCTTTTTTGTGCTCTGTTGGAGATGGTCTGACTTCCTGTGGTTAACTTTGTATCTTTAAATAGAGAGGTATAGGTTTGAGTATATTATCAACTTCAGAAATTAACCAATTATGCAGTGGGTGAACTGAGTCCATAGAAGAAAAGTCACAAAGGAGGAGCTTCAGTCAAAGGCATCTGGCTTCTCTGAAGTTTTGGGGAATTAACTGGCATCCTGGGGCCTGGGCGAGGAACTAGACAGCAGGGGCCCTGGAATCAGCTGTACGTCCTTGACAAAGGCAGGTTCCCAGCCGGTGCCTGCAGAGAGGAGTTGTAAAAACTTGCATTGCCCCAGGAGAGCCCACAGAGTCTGGAGTAACTAACCAAGATTTATTTTGGGAGTGCTTCTGGAATTTACTTCTTTCCTTACATAAGAAGATAATTGATTGGTTTGCTTTTCTGTAGCCTCTGCACTTCCTTAAGCATCTACTGTCCTGGTCCTTAGCTGAGACGTGGGGTGGGGGGGTTGTGATTAGAAGGCCACGAGGGGTATGTGCTCATGGAGGCTTTGCAGATTGTCACCTGGAAGGAAGGGCAGAGCTCCAGGTGGAGAGTTGGGTGCCTGTTACAGTACCTGTGGAGTCTGATGCCAGTCTCCCTGCTGTCTGGTTCCTCGCCCAGGCGCCAGGATGCCAGTTAGTTCCCCGAAACTTCAGAGAAGCCAGACGCCTTTGTCTGATGCTCCTCCTTTGTGACTTTTCTTCTATGGACGCAGTTCACCCATTGCACTTATATCATTTAAAGGCTCTTTTAATCAAAATTCAAAGTAAAGTTGATCAAAAGGGAGTTTAGTGTATATTATTTTTGAGAGCTAAATTCTTCCAAGAAAGTGAGTAACCCTTTAAGTAAAATTAGTTTTTTCTTAACATACTGATTTTCATTGTAGGAAACCACAGCTCTGGCTGAAAACCAAGATGAAGATTCACTAGAAGGTAACAGAAACCTTCTGTTGCCCTCGTTGAAAACAAAACTAACCCCTTTTCCAGGTTCCTCATTCACTCAACTAGCTAGAAACTGAGAGATCCTACTGGAGAATTCCAGTGTAGGTCTCCCTCTGTTTCTGAATTAATTGCTATAAACAATTTATTCACTTATATCAATCTGTTAACTAAATAGATAAAGCAGCATGCTTATTTTTCAAAGCCCTGTCGTAGGGATTTAGTTCTGGCTCACTCTTTGGCATTGTATCTGCCCAAGTCCTCATGCTAGAAACTCAAGACTGCTCCAAGTTTAATGCATTTCCAAGTCCTGTCCGTTCGTCTCCACATTATCTCTCAATTCCATCCATTTTCTCCATCTCTGCCACCATCTAGACGCTCATTGAGTCTGGTAGCACTACTTTTTTAGCTTCAATTTCTATTTTTAAGTTTATTGAAAGTAACACACAATTTTAAAAATTTAACATTAAATGTCTGCAATATTTCCTGCTAATGTTTTTTTAAAAGTTCTAATTTTAAGCCGTTTCTAATATGTGTCCTGTAAAACTGTATTTTTTTTTTCATATGTGTTATTGGCTTCTGCAGATCCAAATCTTCATTTGAATATTGAGGAGTTAAACAAAGAATTTATGGTGGAAAGTGAAGAACTCTATGACTCTCTCATGAATTGCCACTGGCAGCCTCTGGATACAGTTCACTCTGAAATCCCAGATGAGACCCCCCAAAAGCAAGATGTTCATTAAGCTACCCAACTATCACATTAATTGTATCTTGTTTTGTTTTTGTTAAAAAAAAAAATTCTCCCAGGAATGTATTGGATTCTGTATGCAAATACAGATTTCCAAGACTTAAATGTGATGGAGATGAGAGAACATAATTTAAATAAATTTTACCAGCACATTCATTTCCGGAAGTGTGGTTACATTATGGTTTTGTTTGTTTGTTTTTTCATTTTTTGGCTGTGCCACGAAGCACGTGGGATCTTAGTTCCCCAAACAGGGATCGAACCCACGGCCCCTGCATTGGAAGCACGGAGTCTTAACCACTGGACTGCCAGGGAGGTCCCAAGTATGTTATATTATGTAAGTGCCAGAGGAGGTCTCAGAACTATCATGGTAGAACAGGCTGCACAGTTAAGACATTTGAAAATAGGTTTCCTAACACAACATTGTGAATCAATTTTAAAAAAAAGATAATAGGTTTAATATGAGATGGGCCTGACCTGAACTGATGGTGGCATTAGCTACTCTGATATAATTTGCTGCATTCCTCTATTCACAGACAATACAAGGTTTCTCGCCTGCATCTGGTATAGAAAAATGTAGATTAGAACTAGATGTTTGATTTCCTTTTCCTGACCCTCAGGCTCTCTTATGAGAGAACTAGACAGCAGAAGACAATGGAAACTCACTTGTCACAGTTGAATCCTCAGCGTGGAAAAAGTGTGCTTGATCAAAACAGATGATCAGCCTTCTAAGATAGAGGAATTGGACTCCCATAAACACCAGTTCTGAAACTTCAATGCATATGTTGACTGTGTCTCTTATAAAATATGGGTTCCTTTTTTTTTTTTTTTTGGTCCTGAAGGTAAACGCCGTGTCCTGTTGATTGCTTTGCCATGGATGGGTACTTAAGGAGACCCCTGGGACTGATCTGAGTGACCTGAAGGCCTGAAGACTTGTTACTTAGGTTAGTTAACCAGACTCTGTCCATAGACTTCTGTTTTGAGAGTGTTTAATACATGCTAATCCTTGTCCCAACGAGGCTCAAAGAGCTAAATCCAACAACGAGAGCTGGACGGACTGTAAAGGAGCTTGTCCTGCCCTATAGCATAGGACAGGGTTTCTCAAGCTTGGCATTACTGAAATTTTGGGCTGGACACTTCTTTGCTGTGGAGGTTGTCTGTGCAATGTCCTGACCTCTACCACTACACGCCAGTAGCATGCCATACCCCAGTTATAACAACCAAGATGTCTCCAGACATTGCCAAGTGTCCCTTGGGGGTAGAATGCCCCCAGTGGAGAACCACTGGAATAGCGCAATGAATCTCAAACCTTAGAGGGCATCAGAACTGCCTGGAAGGCTTGTTAAAACACAGATTCAGTAGGTCTGCATGGGACCTGAAGATTTCAGTTCTAAAAAGTTTCTAGGTAATGCTGCTGTTGATGGTACAGATGCCACACTTTGAGAACCACTGGCATTGGGAAATTCCTAACTGGTTCAATCTAGTTCTACCTGGGACAATGGTAAGGTTCTCCATTCATGTTCCCCATCCCAAAAGAAGGTGTGCAAGGCCCCACTTTCCTACAGAGCCCTGACCTGTTCAGGTATCCATCCTCCTCATACAGCCATGTGCTTTGGGGGCCAGCATCATATCTGGCTCTAGGGAATGGCTCTTGTGCGATCTGAGACACATGCAGTGGTCCCAATCCTCTTGCTAGAGATTGGTTTAGGTAGAGACATATGATAAAATTCTGGCTAATGAGATGTGAGGAGAATTTTTCCTCATTTTTAAAAAAAATTTTATTTATTTATTTTTTATTTTTGGCTGTGTTGGGTCTTCGTTTCTGTGCGAGGGCTTTTCTCTAGTTGTGGCAAGCGGGGGCCACTCTTCATCGCGGTGCGCAGGCCTCTCACTATCGCGGCCTCTCTTGTTGCGGAGCACAGGCTCCAGACGCGCAGGCTCAGTAGTTGTGGCTCACGGGCCTAGTTGCTCTGTGGCATGTGGGATCTTCCCAGACCAGGGCTTGAACCCGTGTCCCCTGCATTAGCAGACAGATTATCAACCACTGCACCACCAGGGAAGCCCCCCTCATTTTTTTTTTTTTTTTTTTAAATATTTATTTAGTTATTTATTTATTTTTGGCTGTGTTGGGTCTTCGTTTCTGTGCGAGGGCTTTCTCTAGTTGTGGCAAGTGGGGGTCACTCTTCATCGCGGTGCGTGGGCCTTTCACTGTCGCGGCCTCTCTTGCTGCGGATCACAGGCTCCAGACGCGCAGGCTCAGTAATTGTGGCACACGGGCTTAGTTGCTCCGCGGCATGTGGGATCTTCCCAGACCAGGGCTCGAACCCGTGTCCCCTGCATTGGCAGGCAGACTCTCAACCACTGCGCCACCAGGGAAGCCCCCCCCTCATTTTTTAAAAGGAGGAACAGAAGACAGATACCTTCTCTTTCTCTGGACATTAGGTTTAGATATAATGCTCAGTACTGTTGCAGCTACCTTGTGACTGTTAGGGGAACAAACTGAAGGCAGTGCCGATCAACTAGAAATGGCAATGAAGGAAGATGGAAGGAAACTGGATCCATGATAACAGCACTGAGCTGTTGAATTAGCTAACCCTGGAGTCTCTGTACATCTAGGCGTTATGTACGATAATGTATTTTTTTAACATCTTTATTGGAGTATAATTGCTTTACATTGTTGTGTTAGTTTCTGCTGTGTAACAAAGTGAGTCAGCTATATGTATACATACATCCCCATATCCCCTCCCTCTTGCGTCTGCCTCCCACCCTCCCTATCCCAACCCTCTAGGTGGTCACAAAGCACAGAGCTGATCTCCCTGTGCGATGCAGCTGCTTCCCACTAGCTATCTATTTTACATTTGGTAGTGTATATATGTCCATGCCACTCTCTCACTTCGTCCCAGCTTACCCTTCCCCGTCCCTGTGTCCTCAAGTCCATTCTCTACGTCTACATCTTTATTCCTGTCCTGCCCCTAGGTTCGTCAGAAACATTTTTTTTTAGATTCCATATATATGTGTTAGCAAACAGTATTTGTTTTTCTCTTTCTGACTTACTTCACAATGTATTTTCTTACTCTTTAATCCACTCTGAACTTTTGTAATTTGTAGCAGAAGTATCCTAACAGATCCACTTGGCATGTGCAAAGACCTTGGTGTCCTTGAATCAAAAGGAGACCAGTCAGTGTGCCTAGAGCTGTACTAATATGGTAGCCCCATGTGGCTATTGAAATTAAAAAAAAATTTTTTTTGGCCGCACTGCATTGCTTGCAAGATCTTAGTTCCCTGACCAGGGATCGAACCCGGGCCCCTGCAGTGGAAGCACAGAGTCCTAACCACTGGACCTCCAGGGAATTCCTGAAATTTAAATTTTAATTAATGAAAATTAAAAATTCAGTTTCTCTCTTACACTAGTCACATTTCAAGTGTTCAGTAACCACATGTGTCTGGGGCTACCGTCTTAGCCAGTGCAGATTACAGAACATTTCTATTGCTGCATAATGTTTTATGGTATAACACTGGCCTAGAGCATCGGGGGAAGAGGGGCCTGAGGTGAGGTGAGAGCAGGATTTCTCAGCTGTGTTCATTACAGCTCCCTTTCTGGAGCCCTTTAGACACCTTTCCCCCAACCATCCCCCACCCCCCGTGAAATGTTAATTCCATAGCTATTCTATATACTCTATATCTGTGTTTTATACATTGAAAAAGTTAATTCCCTTTCTTCACTCTCCAGAACCAATTTTTGCCTCCTTGGGGAAGATATTTTCCCCTGTTGAGAATGCCTGGGTTAGTGTGTTTGTCACGAACAAGTTCAGGCAGGAATTTTAGGTCACCGTAAAGAATTTGGATTTTATTAAAACTGTATTGGGAAGCAACTAAAGGACTCTAAGGTGGGGACTCACGTGGTCTGTTTTTTGTCTTCCGACTATCACTTGGCTGCTTCATGGGGCACAGCTTGGAGGGAGATGGCAGCAGAGGTGGGGAGACCAGTAAGGAAACCTGCAGCTGCCCTGAGAGAGAGGCTGGAGGTTCATCCTGGGGTCGTAGCTGTGGATTTGGAGAGAGGGGGAGAAATTTGAGGTACCTTTTGGAGATGACACGGCAGCTCTTAATAATTGTAGTGAGACAGATAGGAGGCATCTAGAATTACCCCAGGGATTTTGGCTTGAGTAATGGCATGGACAGTGGTTCCGCTGACTGAAGTGGAGAAAACGGGGAGAGCAGTAGGGTGGTGAGGGTTGTTATGGGTGCGTTAGAATGGAGATGCCTGTTAGCCATTGGGCAGGGACTGCTGGAACCTTCTGAGATGTATCTACACCAGTGTCTTTTTTTTTAATATATATATAAATTTATTTATTTATTTATTTTTGGCTGCGTTGAGTCTTTATTTCTGTACACGGGCTTTCTCTAGTTGCAGTGAGCGGGGGCTACTCTTCGTTGCGGTGCGTGGGCTTCTCACTGCGGTGGCTTCTCTTGTTGTGGAGCACGGGCTCCAGGGCACGCGGGCTTCAGTAGTTGCGGCACGTGGGCTCGGTAGTGGTAGCTCGCGGGCTCAGTAGCTGTGGTGCATGGGCTTAGTTGTTCTGCGGCATGTGGGATCTTCCCTGACTAGGGATCAAACCTGTGTCCCCTGCATTGGCAGGCAGATTCTTAACCACTGTACCTCCAGGGAAGTCCGTCCACCACTGTTTTGATTCCACCTCTGCTGGAAGCTTGCAGGAGTGAGGAATCCATCCCTTTCCACCTTCTCAGCCAAATGTGGACCATGACTGAGACAGCTGTACCAGGGGACCCACCGAGAGAGAACCTTGTTATATGCATGTCTTATTTAACCAGAGTCGCCTCTAATAGGAGGAAACAGGCTAAAGGAAGAGCTTTTGTAGAAATTGAACAAATGGCAGGACAGGCTTTGCACCTTTATTCTTTAAGTTCGAAGTACCAAAATGATGGGGACTTTTTAATATTAGAGAAAAAAACTCTAGTGGACATACTATGAATGTGGTCCTAGTTGCATGCTCTGTTATCCCTAATCAGGCTTTCATAATATCTAACCTCCCTTGCTGAGGTTCCTCTTTCTATTTGCCCAACCCAAAGGAGAGAGGGATGGGATTTTTTTTTCTAGTGCTCTTAAGGCAGTTACATTAGTGGCCCCAGGTGAGTGGCTATGCCCTTGTGCAGTCCCTTCTTACGCGGATGCGAGGCTTGACCATGTCGACCTGCTTTAGCCAATGGACCATCAGCAAATGTGATGCAAACAGGGACTTGATAAGCACTTTCACACTGGGGTGTTTCTCTTTTGGGACACTTCCACCATCATGTGAAGAAGCCCACTCAAGCCTAAGGATAAAAGGCCATATGGAGGAGAACAGAGGTGCCCTAGGAAATAGCCACTAGACAGCTGCACTCACGGTCCGCTGACTATAACCCCATGAGTGATCCCAGGTGAGACCAGCAGGGGGGCCCAGCCCATAGAGTTGACTCTATTTAACATGTCTTAAGAAGATTACACTATGATTTGGCAGTGAACTGAAAAGGGCACAGATGGAGATCAACAGGGCAAAAATTTGAATTTAGTGAGGCAAATATTTGTCGTTAGAGAAATGACCACAAATCCATGTTTTCTTGCATATTTGTTGTAAAGAAATAACCAATTTGTTTCATTTATATCAATCTTGTATATAAATAAAAAGGAAAATATGGTTTTAAAAATATGTGTCTAAATGGAGCTAGAACAGAGGTTGGCTAGATAATAAAGATTTTTTGTCCATGCTGTCTTTGACCCAACTGCTCAAGTCTTCCAGAGGAAGTATGGTGCAAAAGCAGCCCTAGACTACAGGTAAACCAGTGAGCTTGGCTGTGTTGCAATCAAACTTTATTTATAAGAACAGATGACAGGCTGGATTTGGCCCATGAGCTGTAGTTTGCCAACCCCTGTCCTAGAAGAACCCCTTTAAAAAGTTTTATGTAAAAATTTTAAGTGGTAAGAAAACATTGTCATAGTTTAATTGGCAAGGTTTGTGTTTCTCAGTGATAAAAAAAATTACGGGGCTTATCATCAGTGGTATTTCAGATTCAGTAAAACACAGTGTATGAGAATTCCCTGGTGGTCCAGTGGTTACGACTCGGTGCTTTCACTGCCAGGGCCCAGGTTCAATCCCTGGTTAGGGAACTAAGATCCTGCCAGCTGCATGGTGCTGCCATAAAATAAAATAAAATGTGCAGCCATAAAATAAAATAAAATACAGTGTATAGGTATATACATGTGTAAGAAATATGGTATCACGTAATCTGGCTTAATGGGAATAAATAGCCAGAAGTTAGCAGATGCTTTAAAGTTGTGGGCGGCATTGGAACTGTAACTTAATTTGTTGGGTCTGTGTATAACATGACATGCAGGACTTGATGAAGTATGATTAAGGTCTGGATTTAGAATAAGATAAGAACTCAGTGAAGGACAAAATTAAAGCATCAGCATAAATTCATACATGTTGAAGGGGCTCCTGCTATGATGTCGAGCAGCCCACGCTGCCTCCGACATCACTCTGCTTATCACCAATAGTCCTGTAAAACAATAAACACCCAGCATAAGTGTGAAGGTTACCTTATATTCTCCATCACTGACTATAACTCAGAAGGTAGCAAATGCTGGATTGTGGGCCACAGAAAGCCAGACTGGCTGGATGTCTCTGTTGGAGAACGATGACTCTTTCAGAATTTTGGGGTTAACAATGATGGGGATAAAAAGTCTCGTGTGACCAGAGAGGCTCCCTTTCATGGCGGTGACCAGCCAGTGGCAAAATGAGATGAACAACAATGATTACCGCCAAATGGAACAAATTACAGCTGCAAAAAGGGCCAAGTGCTCTAAATTCTAAAAAGAGAGTGATAACAAAAAGATAGATGTTTACATAATGTTCACATGGTTTCTAAATATCAGAGGTCGGTGCAGATAGTGAGGCGCTTCTACTAAAGTTCTGGGTAACAGTGATATGATCAATCATTGATTGTTGTGGCCTCAGACCTGTTCCAATTATTCTGTTGAGAGTTGACAGTAAGTGACCTGATTGTGATAAGCGCCTGTTAGGCCTATGTGGGGAGCAGCGTGGGTCATAGATCATCAACAGTGGACGTTGTAGTTGTGTTTGTGATTATCTTGTCCACGGAGATGAGCCCCTGAGAGTAAGGGCAATATTTCTGTGCTGCAAGTAGGGAGATAAGAGAGCAAAAGAAACCTTGTACTTATCACTGGTTGATGCCCACTGCTTGGAAAAATGTCTTAATTTCTGGTGCTGCTCTGTTTTGCTGTATTAAGAGAAAACCGCTAGGCCAATGGGATGGAGTCCACAGCGTCTGCTGAGGCAACTTTAGGATGGTGTGGATCCGTAGTCAATAGATCCTTGCTTCTGACTGAGTAGCCTTCATGGGGATGGGGTCTGGAAGGACGAGGCTGCTCCTTGTGATGAAAGAGGGGGGACATATTGAGGGCTGCCCTGATTGCTGTAGGGCACTTTGAGACCTGGGTATGCCTCAGCTTCCCCTGAAAGAACCACAGTGGGGATTTCAGGAGCAGAGTCCGAAGGCCAGCAGGAGTCCTACAGTTATTGAGATGTGACCTGACTTAAAGACAAGGATGGGCAACTAGAGGCAGAGGACGTGTGGCTGGCATCACTACTTCCGTTATCCGCAGTACGTTCGATAAGCAAGCTTCTGCCTCCAGAGTCTGGATGTTGTATCCTGGGCACCTCGTTTTGTCTGCCCTGCCTACCTGTCCTAGGAAGTGCTTTTCTGACTCAAATCTTGAGATTCTAGTGAGCCCTTTCCTATTACTGACCCTTCCCCTCTGGCCGCAGTTGATGACTGGTCCAGCAGTGGGCTGCAACCCAGCCTACGCCATGGTCCCTGCTTCAGCTGATTGATCAGGATGATCTCATGACCTAAGTTGGACCCATCAAGTTTTCCCTGGGATTTCTGAAGAAACCTCAGTCCTCCTCTGGTGGTGAAACTGGGAGAGAGAGGGCCCAGGAGCAGCTGTAGCAATGTTCCTGCTGTGAGTAAAGTTAATTTACGGAGAGACGCAGATAACAAGGCTAGAGGGACAGAGTCATGTGGTGTTTCACTCTCTAGGTTTTCATTTTCTGCACCCCTGTTTTTTTCAGGAATCACAAAGCTTCCAATACAGTTCCCCTTGCTGGTGCGATTTCCTTCATGGGAACCCAAAGTGTCCTGATTTAATCAAGTTCTTAATTTGCCAGCCCACGTGGGCGGGTTAGAAAAGCTGATGTTCTCCACTTCCATTCTTCTAGTTAACTCCCTCCTAAGCCGCATGTTATTCCATCTCTACAATTTTCTCAGGGTGAGCTCATCCATTCCCATTCCATTCTGCTCTATGCATCCTGTGCAAGAAATTCACATTTATTTTTGCAGCTCAGGCCTTTCTTTTGAGCTCCGCATTAAGTGTATCCGACTGCTTACTTTGATTCTTTACCTTGGGTGTCCAATAGGTGTTCACATTCTATCAAATGGTGATAAATACTTGGGGATCCCATGCCCTTAACAGGGAGGGGTTTGGACCTGGAGGAGAGGAGATGGACAACTTCATGAGTCATTGCCAGTGAGTCTATCAACTGCATTTGTTTGCAAAAGTAGCGGGGGTGAATCTGAAATAGAATTTTGTGGAAGAATGCATGTTTCAAGCTGAGAAGTTACAGAAATTTACAGCACTAATTGATTCAATAAACAAATATTATTAGACAGGACACTTTGGATTTGCAAGATGAATCAGGCATCTGATCACACCTGAGGAGGCTCGTAGCTAAAGCAAGAGAGAACTTCCCAAACTACTAAATTACAAGATAAAATATGATACATGCCCCAGAAATGTACAGAGCACCATGGAAGTTATAATAAAATCAAGGTATAGAAATAAATCTCTATGTGAGGTAGTCGATTTTATTTAAGGCTTTCTTGTCTCAAATTGTACCCTGGTTTCACCTAACCATCTTTGTGGAGCCAATAGGCAAGGGTTTGGATGCCTCAGTACGTATTATGAGGGGATTTCCTTAAAGTCATCAGTGGTTTCATGGCCACCGTGACTGTGCTTCATGACAGCACCATGTTATGCTATGAACATAGTTGGAAGTCTAGGAAGTGAAGCATTTCCCCTCTTCCAGTGAACCTGCAGTCATTACCTCCCTCCCAAGGAAACTGGATGCTCTTCGAGTCCCTTCTGGTTGAGGACCTCCTCTATCCAGGCTAGAACTTTAGAAGCCACATACTTCTCACTTCCTCCCCACAACTCTTCACCGAGACAGAAACCTAGAGTCCCCTAGAGAACATGCTGCCACTCCCTTGGGAAGCCTGATCTCAGAATGTCCTCTCCTCCTCTATCCTTTTTTAAAAATCTCTATTACTCTGTTAGCTGCTATCCTACCCTGTGGGGAAACAGACCTTGTTGGGCTGCACCCCGCAGACCTGCAAGCCTTGTAGTTGCCCAGCCTTGAGACTGAAGAGAGAGCCCAGAGGCAGCAACAGAAACATCAGTGGTTGACTGGACAGGGGATCTTACATGTCTGAAACAAAGGGTCCTGGAGCGACATCCCACCATGTACAGCAGACGGCAGGCAGGTCGTGGCAGCAACCTTTGCTACCCAGGGGAGAAGGAGGCTACCATTTATGGGGGGAATTGACGTCAGGTTGACTCATCAGTTACCAGGGAAACCAGCAGCCAGGCATGTCCCTCACAGCCCCTCAGGTTAATGACCATCACGAGGGCAGCTATTTTCCTTTAATAAATTAGCAGGTGGAGCTGTTCTGGCCTAAGGATTGGAACAATAACGAGCTGGGCCAAGGCGCAAGCAAGTGCACATGAGCAGGTGTATGGGAAGCAGGGACTGTCAAGCAGCAGATGATAAAGAGCAAGAGAACAGCCATCATTTTTTTTTTTAAATTTACTTATTTATTTATTTATTTTTGGCTGTGTTGGGTCTTCGTTTCTGTGCGAGGGATTTCTCTAGTTGTGGTGAGCGGGGGCCACTCTTCATCGCGGTGCGCGGGCCTCTCACTGTCATGGCCTCTCTTGTTGGGAGCACAGGCTCCAGACGCGCAGGCTCAGCAGTTGTGGCTCACGGGCCCAGTTGCTCCGCGGCATGTGGGATCTTCCCAGACCAGGGCTCGAACCCGTGTCCCCTGCATTGGCAGGCAGATTCTCAACAACTGCACCACCAGGGAAGCCCGAGAACAGTGGCCTGAGTGGCCTGACCATACAGACCTGAAAGGCTCCTGGGCTCTGACCACACAGTGGCGGTGGGGGGATGATTCAGGGTGGAAGGCACAGGGCTGGAAGGGGGCATGGATGCTTCTGTTTGTCAAAAGAACTCTTTACCTAGATGGTAGGGAATCGTTATAAGCGGTGGCATGGCATGGTTAGATCTGTGGCTTTAAAAGAAGACTTGGTAACAGTGTGAAGGAAGAATTTAAAGGATAAACACAGCTTTACCTGACAACCCAATGGTGAATTCACGGGGCACAACAGTAAAGGATGAGAGAAAATGACTCTAGGAAGGGGCTGGTTGAGCTGATTAGAGAAAAAGGGAAAGGTAGCAAGGCTCAGGCATTTTTATGGGAACAGCAGGTGAAGGTAACAGAAATGAAGTGATGTTACTTGGCGTAGGGAGAGGAAAATACTGGATTAATTTTGCTTCTTGATAAAGCGAATCACGGGAAGAGGTGTGGGCACACCAACACATCCGCATACTCATTGTGGCTCATCTCAGAGTTCCACATGGAAAGCTGGCACGAGGGAGGGGACATCGATTATCTCTTCTAAGTACCGGGCAGACATACTGTTTCCCAAACTGGAATCTACGGAACACTAGAGTTACAAGAAAAGATATTAAATAGATGAACTACCAAAAACGGGAGTGGTGATTCTGTGGCCAAAATAAGTTCAAGAAATACTGCATATTAAAAGATGAAAGGCTCTGGACATCTCCCACATGGATGGGACCAGAGAACCCCCTTGCCCATCACACCTTTACGGGGCCAGGTGTTGAAAGAGCATCATGTTTTAAATGAGACACTTAGTGCACTGGGAGTGTATCCTGCAAACCGGCGCTGGTCCACCAACCGTTCACCAGTCTGCAGCAAGATCAATGCAGAAACTGTGTGGGTTTGGAAACTCTGATAGCACTCTTGACGGTGCGACATCCAAGCGCCATTTTATTTTTCTAATAATGCATTTCATTCTCTTTTACAAAGGTATCACTCCACCACTGACCAGTGGGAGAAAACTGGCTTTTCATCACAGATGGTTAAGAAACACTTTTAAAAAGAGCAGTGGCCAAGAGAAATTGTTCTCCCAGATATTTGGATTTGATGGATTAGAAATTTTTTTAAAAAGTGAGATCTACGTACAATGGCCAACTTTTTGCTTCACTGCTTAAATGTCTTCCATCACCTATTCCTGTCATTTCATTTATTTTTATTTTTTATTTTTTTATTTTTAATTTTTGGCCGCACCACAGGGCTTGCGGGATCTCAGGTCCCTGACCAGGTGTTGAACCCCGGCCACGGCAGGAAAGCGCTGAATCCTAAAAACTAGACTACCAGGGAACTCCCCCATCATTTTAGTTTTATTTTATTTTTAATTTTATTTATTTATTTATTTTTGGCTGCGTTGGGTCTTCCTTGCTGCACGCGGGCTTTCTCTAGTTGCGGTGAGCGGAGGCTACTATTCATTGCGGTGCGTGGGCTTCTCATTGCAGTGGCTTCTCTTGCCGCAGAGCACAGGCTCTAGGTGCACGGGTTTCCGTAGCTGTGGCACGCGGGCTCAGGAGTTGTGACTCATGGGTTTAGTAGTTGTGGCTTACGGGCCTAGTTGCTCCACGGCATGTGGGATCCTCCCGGACCAAGGCTTGAACCCATGTCCCCTGCATTGGCAGGCGGACTCTTAACCCCTGTGCCACCAGGGAAGACCCCATCGTTTCATTTTTAAATATGGCATCTTAATATGCAAACAAAAGAGGAAGGAGTTAATTTCAAAGAAAGACCAGTTCTTTAAATTTTAGAAATCAAGCTTTATGAAAAACTTGCTCTTCCTTTCTTCTCATTTTGCCAAGGACCAGTGAGACTTTGTCACACAGTGGCATTCTCTGTGGACCAAACTTGGACAGTGGTTGGAAAACTGAATCATGAGAAATCTGATAAGTCAGTCCTCTCTCTCATCTTCCACTTTCATGAAGCAACAGGAAGGAGTGTAGACTCAGAGCAAGGGTAGCCAATCAGCCTGTGACCTACTTTGTATTTCCTGCAAGCTGACTGTGGTTTTTACATTTTACATTTCTACATTTAAAGTGTTAAAAACAAAAACAAAAAAAACCGAAAAAACCCCACAAAAACAAAGAATATCTGACAGAGTCCATATGTGGCCGGCAAAGCCTAAAATATCTATTTTCAGGCCTTTTGTAGAAAACGGTTGCTGGTTCTTGGTGTAAATGGCTGGGACATACCAATAAATATTAAAAACAATTGAAGAAAACTGAAACATGAAAGAGAAACCACTATTCAATAAAGAGAAGCACTACCACCTAAGAAAACAGTTAATAAACAAAAGAAAACTGAAGTAAAACTATAGAGACATGCAGTTTTGGGTTCTTATACTTGCAAATTAGTACTAGGATCAGCTTGTAAAATCCTGTTAAGAATTCTGCAGTGAAAACCTCTATAGTTTATCTGAAGTTGTTTATGACCATATCACTATTTGCTATTATTCACCTCTAAGAATTTTTTGTCCTTAACAAATGTGTACCCAGAGTTTAGCAACAAGGCCACTACAGTAAACCTGTCAGTGCGAGGTACATTGTGTGTATGTAAGTTTATGAGACGGTCTCTGTAGTAGATGGCTACTTCAAATTTATTTCTTGAATGATACAATTATATTAACTTTTTCTCTTATTTTGTAACCTTTGGACATTCTAACTTGAAAGACTAAGTATAGATTATAAAATGAATGTGGAAATTTCAAAAAAAAAAGAATTCTGCAGTGATTTTTATTGGAACTGCATGGAATTTATAAATTTATTGGGAGATAATTATTTAATTCAATTAAAATATTGAATCTTTCAATCCATGAAAATAAGAGAGCACTCCGTATTTTAAAATAATTATTTCTTTTTTAAAATAAATTTATTTATTTATTTTTGGCTGCATTAGGTCTTCATTGCTGCGCACGGGCTTTCTCTAGTTGCAGCAAGCGGGGGTTACTCTTCGTTGCGGTGCACGGGCTTCTCATTGTAGTGGCTTCTCTTGTTTTAGAGCGTGGGCTCTAGGCGCACAGGCTTCAGTAGTTGTGGCTCGTGGGCTCAGTAGTTGTTATAGCACTCCATTTTTAAGTCTTTTATAAAATTTATAAATTTATATGTTAAAGTCTGTACATCTTTTGTTAGATTTACCCTTAGTAATTTATGGGTTTTTATTATTGCTTGAAATATTCTTTGCTGGTATATATAAACACCATTCACTTATATATAATGATCTTATATTCAGCAACCAGCTGATTTTATGTACTAATTCTAGTAGCTTTCCTATAGTCTCTTAGCTTATTAACCTTCTAGACAATCACACTGTCTGAAAATAATGGCAAATTAATTTCTTTTCCAATTCTTATACAAGTTTTTTCTTTTTCTTACCTTATTCAGGTGGCTACAATTTCACTGAAAATGTTGAATATAGGATTGATAGTGGACATCCGTATTACAGACTTTAAAGGAAATCCTTCTGAGATTCCACCATTAAGAATAATGTGTTTGCAAAAAAAATTAAAAATAAAAAAATTAAAATAAAATGAATAATGTGACTAAAAATAGAACTACCACATTACCCAGCAATCCCACTACTGGGCATATACCCTGAGAAAACCATAATTCACAAAGGTACATGTACCACAATGTTCACTGTAGCACTATTTACAATAGCCAGGACATGCAAGCAACCTAAATATCCATCGACAGGTGAATACATACAGAAGACGTGGCACATATATACAATGGAATATTACTCAGCCATAAAAAGGAACGAAACTGAGTTATTTGTAATGAGGTGGATGGACCTGGAGTCTGTCATACAGAGTGAAATAAGTCAGAGAGAGAAAAATACCGTATGCTAATGCACATATATGGAATCTAAAAAAACGGTACTGATGAACCTAGTGACAGGGCAGGAATAAAGATGCAGAGATAGAAAACAGACTTGAGGACTCAGTGGGGGAAGGGGAAGCTGGGATGAAGTGAGAGAGTAGCACTGACATATATACACTACCAAATGTAAAATGGATGGTTAGTGGGAAGCTGCCACATAGCACAGGGAGATCAGCTGATGCTTTGTGACAATCTAGAGGGGTGGGATAGGGAGGGTGGGAGGGAGGCTCAAGAGGGAGAGGATATGGGGATATATGTATACTTATAGCTGATTCACTTTGTTGTACAGCAGAAACTAACACAACATTGTAAAGCAATTATACTCCAATAAAGATAAAAAAAAAAGAATAATGTGTTTGCAGTAGGTTTTTTGGTAGGTAGTTATAAATTCAGCTTATCTGTGAGTTCTCTCATTTAGCCTCATCTCCTTTGTCTCTCTGGACCCAAACCAGGTTCAGAGACATTCTTATTGCCTGTCCAGGCACCTTGGACTCATTAGTGTAAAAAAGAGAAGGCTTTTTGGTTTTATACCTCTGAGAATGTCTCCTCACCTTAGAGAAATCTTCTTTGCTGGCTCTTTTGGCGATTTGTAGAAATACACATCTCCTGTCTGCTTCCTCTCACATGCAACAGTATTCCATCTTTGCTGCTTTGGAAACCCTTCTGCATACTTTGTGGTTTAGAGTTTCAATTTCTTCTAGTTTCATCAAAGTTAGAATGTCTAGTTCTCATTCTCCTTGTGGTTTTTGTATATCATCCATGAAAGGAGATTACTAAGCACTTTATCGATGTCTTCCAAAGAATCCCAGAGGATTCTTATCAGAAATTTACAAGCTGAGGGACTTCCCTGGTGGCTCAGTGGTTAAGAATCTGCCTGCCAATGCAGGGGACATGAGTTTGAGCCCTGGTCTGGGAAGATCCCACATGCCACGGAGCAACTAAGCCCGTGTGCCACAACTACTGAGCCTGCGTGCCACAACTACTGAAGCCCATGCGCCTAGAGCCCATGCTCCGCAACAAGAGAAGCCACTGCAATGAGAAGCCCACGCACGGCAACGAAGAGTAGCTCCCGCTCGCTGCAACTAGAGAAAGCCTGCGCACAGCAATGAAGACCCAACGCAGCCAAAAATAAATAAATTAATAAATAAATTAATTAATTAATTAAAAATAAAGTTACCATGATTAAGACTTTATAAAAAAAAGAGGCATACATTAAAAAAAAGAAAGAAATTTACAAGCTGATCCTAGAAAGATCATGGTTTTGACTAGATTGATAAGTGTTGATTATGAAGGATAAATAAGGTTTCTGCTGTACTCAAAGGGCAGAGAGGATTATGCTTGGAACTTGGCTTGTGGTACCACCATGTCCAGGGGTACAAGTTAATAGGAGCTCAGTTCCACCTTATACAGCTGTGCCGTGAAGGTCAGAGTTCCTTCAGAAATGATGACTTCAGTCATATCACCAAGATGAAGCTTAAGCAAGTGAGGTTTTGGGTGTTTTTGTTTTGCTAGTGGGTTGGCTTTTTGGTAACTTTTCATGTTCATATACTTTCATACTTACAGAAAAGCTAAAGTAATAGTACAAGATCCACCAATTGTTTGTATATGTTCCATTTGCTTTACTATTCTGTGTGTATGTGTCGTGTACATATTTTGAACCATTTGAGAGTATGTTGGAGACATCATGCTACCTTACACTCTAAACACCTTGGTACTTCCTCAGTAAAAATAATTTTTTTTGTATAATCAGGAAACTTAAAATTGACACAATAGTATTATCTAATCCATAATCTGTATACTATTTTTTTTTCTATTTTCCCAGTAATGTCCTTTATAGCTTTCCTTTATACCTCCAGTTTAGGATCTAATCCAGGATCATGTGTTGCATTGATTTTCATTTCTCATTAATCTCCCTTAATCTAGGACCGTGCTAGTTATTTTCTACAATGTTGATCAATTTGGGTTTGTTTGATGTTTTCTCATGACTACAAAGTCAGTTTATTCAGTTTAGGGACACCACTAAAGTGATGTTATGTCCTCAGTGCTTTCTATCAGATTGACGTGAGTCAGTCTGTCCCAGGGTTATGTAACTTTTTATGTAACTTATATCCCAATGTAACTTTTCCCCCCCCCCTGCTGTGCAGCACCACTTGCAGGATGTTAGTTCCCTGACCAGGGATCGAGCCTGTGTCCCCTGCAATGGAAGGGCAGAGTCCTAACCACTGGACCACCAGGGAATTCCCAGTGATATAACTTTGATCACTTGATTAGATGATGTGTTTAGGCTTTTTTTTCACTGTAAAGTTACAATTGAATGCTTAAAATTAGTAAGTAATCTATGGGGAGATATTTTGAAACTATGTAAGTATTCTGTTCCTTGTCAAACTTTCACCCATTAGTTACAGCAACCATTCATGATTTCCTAACTCCATTATTCCTTCTGTATTTATTAGTTGGTCTTTTACTATAAGAGCTTTCCCTTCTCTTCCATTTAGGTGTGTATATATGTATGTATATATGCATGTATGGATTTATGGACTCTTAGTTATTGAATTACAACCTATTACTCTCATATTTATTTGGATGCTCAAAGTGTCCCAGATTAGCCAGCAGGAGCCTCTTCAAGGTGACTTCTGTGCCTTTTTATATGTTCTCATTATTCTCTGAGCACTACCCTAATTTCTGGTGCTACACTATGTTGCAGACATACTTTCCCTGCCCAAGCACAGGAACCAACTTTTTCTTCAAGGATCTCTTGACTCGCTGGATTTTCAACAAAGCCAAGAAATACATTGGTAAAGGCAAGTCTCAACATCCAACTACAGTCTTTGTGATCAATTGCAGAGAGCAAAACTGTAGTCTCAAAATCTTCCCTCTGTGGAGAGGTCTTGCCTGACAGCCTAATCGAGGGGAAACCCACTTTCTCCACATCTGTTGACCTCTGTCATTTCACCCTGTTTTATTTTCTTCACAGTAACAATCACTGTCTAAAATTATCTTGTTTGTTGATATATTTTCATAGTTTTTCTATCCCTTCAACTACGATATAAAGGATCTGCCAGTCTTAATACACGGCTGTATACCCAGAACCTGAAACTGGCACAGTGCATTTGTTAAATATAGAGAGGAATGAGTGGAAGCTTCCTGCTCAAAAAAATCCTATGAAAACACAACAATATTTCTTTACCCCCATTTTATACTGTGGAAGTTTTCCAAATGGCATTTGCCCAGATTCCCACCATCCCTTAGAAAAATTTCTTGATCACATATCCAGGTAGGAAAATTTCCATGTATGGTAATGACTACAACATCAGTGTTTTAGTAAATTTCCTAGATTTTCAAATACTTCTCTACCAGCCTGTTATGTATTTAAGTCACTCTGTTGCTTTTTGTAGCTGTTATCCCCAAAGAATCTCATGTTATTACTGTGGTTATTTTTTAAACCATCATTCTTCCACTGGATCATCTCTGATACACAGCCATGCAATTGGAAAGTTTAATTCGGGTACTTCCTGCTGAGTCCTCTGTGAAAGCCACCATGGAATGCTAATCATGGAGTTATCATGCCTCACCTGCTCAGAGGTATGTGGCAGGGGATCACAAAAGGTGTTAAGCACCAGAGTTTCAACGTGCGGACCTGGCAGTAATCAGTGCTTTTCCTCCTTGCTCTTCACGACCCATTACACCTATTTAGTAAAATCCTAAGAAAATGAATCTAGAGTTTCCCAACCAGTGATCTGTAAGACGCAGGACACATTTTAACTGCCCTACCCCTGCTTCCTTCCACACCATTTTCTTAGTGGTGTGGCTATGGATTTGCTCTCCTCCCCCATCCTTTTCTTTTATCTCATTTCCATAGTCTAGAATAGAGAATGTACAGAATTTTCCTTTTCATAGTGCAATTTTCATCTGTAAATATCATTTGAGACCAGTCCCTTGCTGTCATTTGGTTTAATGTGATGGCACTACACGTTACTGGGACTCACCTTACCCATCTGGTCTGTCCTGTGCAAAGGTGAAAGTCACCTGGCTCCGACTCTCAACACACAGTCAGCATAGAATTAAAAACCAGACAAAACTGGTTTTGATCATTGAACTTTGGTTTTCTCTGCAGTCTAAAGTTATTTTAAAATAAAACCTTTTAGAAAGCCATCGAGGGGGCTTCCCTGGTGGCTCAGTGGTTGAGAATCTACCTGCCAATGCAGGGGACACGGGTTCGAGCCCTGGTCTGGGAAGATCCCACATGCCACAGAGCAACTAGGCCCGTGAGCCACAACTACTGAGCCTGCGCGTCTGGAGCCTGTGCTCGGCAACAAGAGGGGCCGCGACAGTGAGAGGCCCGCACACCGCGATGAAGAGTGGCCCCCGCTTGCTACAAGTAGAGAAAGCCCTCGCACAGAAATGAAGACCCAACACAGCCCTAAATAAATAAATAAATAAATAAATAAATAAAAATTAAAAAAAAAACAGCCATTGAAAACCTTCCATTGTTGCCTTGTGTACAGCTGATGCCCTGAAGCTCACTAATAATTAATTCACTTTAATAGAAATAAAGGGCTTGAAGTTCATAAATAATTCACTTTCACCTTGCACTAACTTTTTCAACTATTTCTCCTAACAGCCTCAGCTCCTATCACATGCCTAAGATTCACTTTTACAGTTTGACACATGATGCTGGCCATTGGTTTCTGAATTTTGCCTTCTTTTCATAAGAACCCTTTTGTTTGGGACCATTCAGCCCCTAGTATCCTTCCCAAGAGGTTGGGCAGGCTTCCTGGGCTGGCTCCCAAGGACTCACCAAAGTTAATCTTCCCGACAAACACCACGGAAGCCCACCACTTTCAAAGCTTGTAGGCGTTCCTCGCGGAAAAGTGAGCGTGGTCAGCGGTACCTCTTACCCTCCTCCTTTCAGAGATATCACTGTTAGTCTTCTTTCCGAGGTCAGAACTTGGCCCCGGGAGGTTGACCTCCAGTGTCTTTCCATTGGCTTGACCTCTTAAGCCCTTAGCCATCCTGACCAGAAGAGGGAGTAGTCACAACAGGAAACTTCTAGTTCTGGCATTAGTCTTCCCAAACTCCAGTTATTTGCTTAGTCTGTTCAAGTGAATCTCTGCTCCCGTTTCCCACTTGGCATAGACTGCTATGCATAGACTGCTATCCTAAATTCTTTTATAAAATTATTTTTTATTTATTTATTTGGCTATGCTGGGTCTTAGTTGTGGCACGAGGGATCTTCATTGCTGCATGTGGGATCTTTAGTTGATGCATGTGGGATCTTTAGTTGTGGCGTGTGGGATCTAGTTCCCTGACCAGGGATCAGACCCAGGCCCCCTGCATTGAGAGCACGGAGTTTTAACCACTGGGCCACCAGGGAAGTTCCTGCTATCCTAAATTCTTACTGTGTAAAAAGATTAACAGTGGTGACCTTTCCTTCTTATCTTTTGAAGTAATATGTGCAAAGAAAAAAAATTTTTAAACCAAAGTCACTGATAATTCCATTAAGCAACTAAAAAGAGATAGCAACTGGGGTTTTAAAAAAAATTAGAATCATAATATAATTTTATTTATACTTATTTTCGGGTATTCTGATTCTTAATTCAATAAAGGATATCTACCAGAAATCTACTTCAAACCTCCAACATCATGTACCAGAGTTAAACATGCTTTTTAATGTTGGGAACAACTCAAGGACAGCTGCTATCACTACTACCATTTAAAATTGTTTTGCAAATTTCTGCGTGTCAGAAGACAAGAAAAAGAAGGAAAAGGTAAAACTGTTATTTATTTTAAAGAGTTTTTTATTTTTATTTTTTCAGATTCTTTTCCTTTATTGTTTATTACAAGGTATTGGATATAGTTCCCTGTGCTATACAGAAAATCTTGTTGTTTATCTATTTTATATATATTGTTATATATTTGTTAATCCCTCTTTATTTATCCCTCTCCCCCTCTTTCCCCTCTGGTAACCATAAATTTGTTTTCTATGTCTGTGAGTCTGTTTCTGTTCCGTAAATAAACTCAGTTGTATTAATTTTTAGATTCCACAGATAAGTGATATCATATGATATTTGTCTTTCTCTGTTGGACTTACTCAGTATGATAATCTCAGTATTCATTCATGTTGCTGCAAATGGGAATATTTTGTTCTTTTCTTATTGTTGAGTAATATTCCATTGTATACATATACCACATCTTTTTTGTTCTTTCATCTGTTGATGGGCATTTAGGTTGCTTCCATGTCTTGGCTATTGTAAATAGTGCTACTATGAACATTGGGGTGCATGTATCTTTTCAAATTAGAGTTTTCATCTTTTCTGGATATATGTCCAGGAGTGGGGTTGCTGGATCATATGGTAACTCTATTTTTATTTTATTTATTTATTTTAAAATTTTATTTATTTATTTATTGGCTGCTTGTGTCTTCGTTGCTGTGCGAAGGCTTTCTCTAGTTGCAGCGAGTGGGAGCTACTCTTCATTGTGGTGCACGGGCTTCTCATTGCGGTGGCTTCTCTTGTTGCAGAGCATGGGATCTAGGCGCATGGGCTTCAGTAGTTGTGGCTCGCGGGCTGTAGAGCACAGGCTCAGTAGTTGTGATGTACGGGTTTCATTGCTCCATGGCATGTGGGATCTTCCCGGACCAGGGCCGAACCTGTGTCCCCTGCATTGGCAGACGGATTCTTAACCACTGTGCCACCAGGGAAGTCCCAATTTTTAGATTTTTGAGGAGCTTCTATAATATTTTCCATAGTGGCTGAGTCAGTTTACATTCCTACCAACAGTGTAGGAGGGTTCCCTTTTTTCCACACCCTCGCCAGCAATTATTATTTGTAGACTTTTTTGATGATGGCCGTTCTGACCAGTGTAAGGTGATACCTCATTGTAGCAAAACTGCTATTTATAGATTAGCACTAGAAAATGCAAGGTGTAACACATTGAGAAACTATTAGAAATAATAAAAAAGTTTAATAAAAGCCACGGACAGGATCAAGATCAAATGTTTTATTTATTTTTTTTTAAAAAAACACGTGCTTTATTTTTTATTTATTTATTTATTTATTTGGCTGTGTTGGGTCTTCGTTTCTGTGCAAGGGCTTTCTCTAGTTGCGGCAAGCTGGGGCCACTCTTCATCGCGGTGTGCGGGCCTCTCACTATCGCGGCCTCTCTTGTTGCGGAGCACAGGCTCCAGACGCGCAGGCTCAGTAGTTGTGGCTCACGGGCCTAGTTGCTCTGTGGCATGTGGGATCTTCCCAGACCAGGGCTCGAACCCGTGTCCCCTGCATTGGCAGGCAGATTCTCAACCACTGCACCACCAGGGAAGCCCCACCCCCATTCTTTATGTATGGGCTCGGAATAATGACTTCCTTCCAAAGAGTGTTGTATGGAAAAAGGGAAAAAGAGTCACTTTATGGTGGAGAAACCTGACAAACACTACTTAAGCCGGGTGACCAAGGCCAGCATCAGCTGTGATAAGCTAAGTTGATAGTGTGTACCCTTCATATCATGTGATGAAAATGGTACTTTACCTCTGTGGTCTTCCTCCTCCAAACCCCCAACCAAATTCAATCTAACCATGAGAAAAACATCAGCCAAAACCAATGGGTGGGGGGCATTTTGCAAAATCTCCAACCAGCACCCTTCAAGATTGTCAAGGTCATCAAAACAAGAAAAGCCTGAGAAACAGTCACAGCCCAGAGAAGACTGTAGAAACATACCTAAACCTAATGTGGCACTTGGATAAGATCCTGGAACCAAAAAAGGATATTAGGTAAAAATTAAGGAAATCTACATAAAGTATGAATATTAGGTAATAGTGATAATGTATCAATATTGGCTCATTAATTGTGACAAATGTATTATACTAATGTTACATGTTGATTATGTTATATGGGAACTCGGTATTATCTGTAATTTTTCTGTAAAATTAAGACTATTCTAAAAGTAAAAGTTTATTTTTAAAGGGCCCAGAAAAGCAAGTTGCAAAAAGATATAATTTCTATTATACATCTCTATAATCAACTCATTAAAAAAAAGCCAGTACATGTGTCTTTGTGTATATTTCCATTGTATATACAAGCACGTGTATATAACTGATGTAGAACTATAGAACTGTGTAGTACAATAACCACTAGTCACATGTGGCTAAAAATAAGTAACGTTTCCTCAGTCACACTGGCCACATTTCAAGTGCCCAATGGCTAAATTGAGTGGTTACTATCTTGGACAGTGTAGATACAGAACATTTTCATCATTGCAGAAATTCTTTTGGACAGCACTGCCACAGGATATCACTGCACTGGAAAAGACACTTAAGAATATACACCAATCAAGTGATTACTTCTGGAGAAAGGAATTCACTTTTTACTCTATATTCTTCTGTATTCTTTCTATTTTTTTTACCTATGAACTTGATTTTATCATATTTTAAAAAATTTTTATTGAAGTATAGTTGATTTATGTATTCTTTCTATTTTTATGAACATATATTTTTATTGTTTTTGTAGTTTGAAATGTTTTTCACTTTAGTTTTTAAATATTTTGCATTAAAAAAAATGGTGCATCAGATGTTGTTTAAATGAGTTATTTTCCTCAGTATTTCTGTCATTTTCCATGTGTCTGTTAGAGGCAAAATTTGTTTAGCCAAACTTAGCACTGAAAGGCTGCTCAAAAACTTTGGCATTTGACAATCGAATAATTATGATAATATTAACATGTCTTTTTCCTAAATTGTACCTTGATTTTTAAAAAATAAAGGAGGCAATAGTAGAAGGCTAACTTCTTCCTGCCTCAGATTTTAAAATGGTTGTACCCAATTTAAATGAAAGTGATCTTCCATTATATTCTCTTCTCTATCATTCCCAATTATTCTCCCCAGCACTCCACAGAGGAAAAGCTTAATTATTTTTCAGTGGATAGGCATTTTTAGACAAGTATGTGCGTATGTATGAATGTATTTATTTGTATTTTTAAGAAAATGTTAGGAGAATTATCTTCAAATGCCGATCAAATAAAAATACACAATAGCCCCAAAGGTGGAAAACAATATATTAATTTATTTCCAAGAAAACAAAATGGAACATCATCGAAAACAAAGTTTTCAGGGCATCTCCAAGGGCTAGCAGAAACCCACTAGTCCAAACACTACACTCTCCCAATATTAAAGTACTTAAGACATAGAAGAAATGACCAACAACGGACATGTAAACATCTTCTATTCCAAAAGATTTCTTGTTCTACAAGAGAAAGATCCAGTGTAAAGAAACCCTTCTTCTCAAGTGGTGTCATGTAAATTAGTTGAAAAAAAAGGGTGATCTTCAGATTCTGCCTTTAGCTCTGGGTGTGTTCCCTACGCCTTGACTCTTCATCAACCACTACAGTTCCATCTTTTTTTTCGGTAGCAGGAAAAAAGAAGGCTTTACTTCAAAGTCACTAGAAGTCATTAAATTCAAAGTCATTAAATATGATTAACATTCAACAGGCACAATTACAGAAAAAAATAACGTTGCGTGGATTAAATGTATCATTAATTGTAGTTACTGTTTTTCATTAGAATAAATAAATATCAAGCAACTGGATGGAATACAAGAGTAGACTTCACATTTTTCTCACATGACAGGACGTTTTCTCAATATTAACACTGAGACCATTCTGGGATGCTAAATATGGCTTTACTTCACCTTCTCTAAATGTTCCACCTCAGGAAATGAACAAAGGAGACCAATAAGAGAATCTTGATTCTCAGACAGAGAACTTGTTTCCTAATGCTGACTAAAAACCTCTCTAGGCCTCACTCACTTCATCTGCAAAATGGGGGTAATCATGCGAGCTTCCCAAGAGCGCTGTGAGATTTGAAGGCCATGAGACGTAAAGGAGCAAGCAGAACACCTAGAACACAATCTGCTGTGGCTTCCGTCTCCTCCTTCCCTTCTCTCTTGGGAATAATCTCTCATTTAGACCTCACTTTGTAATTTCTGATATCCTGGGCCTGATATCACAGGCTACAACCCCGCACATGCACATGAAGGTGTTAAAATACAACCACCCTGTGAGATTCTCTAGGGCAGCCTTTCCAACGTTGACGTTATTGCCAGGACTTTTAGAGTGAAAAAAGCTTCTGACTTACTTCTCCTCCTTGTCTCTGCACGTGTCTGGTGTATAATAAACACTCAAGAAATACTTATTGGCCAGATGCTGAATGAATGAATTGGATACATGAATGGGAGGAAGGATAAGTGACCAAAAGGCTCACATACATTTGAAAGCTTTTAAAAATCCAGGCACTCCTATGACCCCAGGCATTGCAAAGCTACCCAGAGAACACTATGGACTCCTTAAAGGCTCACGGGACAGAATTTGGTCTCCATTTTGCAGATAAGATCACTTTGGTCGGGGTGGAGAGTAGTGGCAATAAAGTAAAGTGATTTACTCTGAGATATTCAAGGCTTGAGGCTAAACCCATGCGATAGCACCTCTCTTCTAGAAATTCTTCATGCTTCAAGAACTTTTCCATGTTCTCAATGGAAAACAAGAAAGAGGGATCAGAGCACATTCTGACAAATATTCAAGAAACTGATTCCCCCCCCCGGGGGCCTTTTACTGAAGCAGCAGGCAGTGACTGCTGTCTTAAATTCTGTCTCTTGTGAATGGCTTTAAATTCTATACAGAACTTTAGACACAGGAAACTTGAAAATGCTACTGTTGAAACTCAGGAAGAAGATATAGTTCTCAGTTCTAGGAGCTCAGGTTGTAAAGGAGATTGGTCAGTTACCGAAAAAGCGATTTCTATGCCTACGTGCAGGTAAGCAAAGAGCAGGGGATATCCATCAATGTGTGGCTAGAGATCTGTTATAAAAGATTCCTTCTTCAAAGAAACCCAGTTCTTTTTTTCCTAAATAGTATTATCCACAATTCTCCTTTTCATTAGAACATTTGTATACGATGAGGATCGGATGCAAAGATCTGAGGACAGTTTAATTTATCACTTATCAGAACATTAGCCTGATACAGAGGTGAGCCTCAAGAAACTGCCAGAGAGGCCAAAGCGCCAGCATCACTCTGCGCAACCATCCTGACAGCATATTTCTTTCACGGTGTCCAGAGAATATTTTAACATGTAATAACATAGTCAGGTCCTGAAGCCATAACCTTGGCCCTGAGACTGTTCATATAACCCAGGCCAAGTTTTTCTCACAAAGAAAAGCTCTCCTTTCCAGCTGTGATTCCCCTTCAGTCGTGAGTGGCAGTAGATCAAAAATACCAGCTGGGCTGTATTGCAATTTCACTCTGATTTAGGGTTCTTTCTCTGAGCCTCAGCTCTAGGCATTCCACAGTAAGGGGGTACGTGGTGAGCTCAAACTTGTTAGCAAAGAGGCTTGACGAATTAATCAACCACTTTAAGTCTCCGTTTCCATAGATACAAATGCCATGGACGTAGTGGCCTGTAAAGGAAGAGAACAAGAAACAGTGAAAACAGGCTTGGTTTTTTTTTTTTTTTCCCAGAACTATTTATTTTTGTAGCCTCTCAACCTTGAGAATGGTACATATTTAGTATTTTTTTTTTTACATCTTTATTGGAGTATAATTACTTTACAATGGTGTGTTAGTTTCTGCTTTATAACAAAGTGAATCAGTTATACATATACATATGTTCCCATATCTCTTCCCTCTTGCATCTCCCTCCCTCCCACCCTCCCTATCCCACCCCTCTAGGTGGTCACAAAGCACTGAGCTGATCTCCCTGTGCTATGCGGCTGCTTCCCACTAGCTATCTATTTTACGTTTGGTAGTGTAGATATGTCCATGCCACTCTCTCACTTTGTCCCAGCTTACCCTTCCCCCTCCCCATATCCTCAAGTCCATTCTCTAGTAGGTCTGTGTCTTTATTCCCGTCTTGCCACTAGGTTCTTCATGACCTTTTTGAGTCAGGGGTAGTGAGCTTGCAAAATGGTGGGGTTACGGCCTGACTGCTGTGTGTCTAGCACTGTGTCAAGGGCTACACGATTGTGATGAAACAGCGCTGTGCTGGCCCAGCCCACGAGGAAGTTAAACTTTCTACGGGGAGAAAGAGGTACAAACATGCATTTGAAGAAAATGAGAGTTAAATAATACAAAGAAGTAACACAACAGGCATCACAAGGCTGTTCACGGACCGTATCATGAACTTTGGATTTCATGGATGAGAAGTTCTGGAAGTGTAGACATGGGAGAAGTCTTTATGGGCTGTATGGGTCAGGCCTCTTCTCTGAGCTCCAGCCTGGTCTAGCCAAGTGCCTGCTTTATCTCTCCTCTTAGGGGAGTAATAAACCTCACCCATAGGTCAGGTCTGAAGTCCTTAATCCTCTCCAAGTCTTCCCCATCATAATCCACAGCAAGTCTATTCTTCAGTGCCCTGGGCACTTCTCCCCCTTTTTTTCACACCCCACATCCAATCTGGTAGCAATCCTGTCAGCTCAACCTTCAAAATACTAATAGAATTTGACCACTTTTCACCACCTGCACTACCTGCATTCTAGTCCAAGCCGCCTCCATCTTCCTGTTTGAATTGTTACAATAACTGGTTTCCAGCGCCTCCATTTTTGCCTGTTAGTACATTCCCAGCACAACAGCCAGAGTGATTGTTTTAAATGTAAGCAGAAGATGTCTCTGCTGCTCAAAACCCTCTAATGGCTTTTCATCTCATTTGCAGTAAAAGCCAAATTCCTCCCAATGGCATTCAAGACTCCTCAGAGTCTGGCCCCTCATCACCCGGACTCACCCCCCACCACTTACTCATTCAGTTATAACCTTTAACAGCCCTTCCACATTCACATCAGCCACACTGGCCTCCTTGCTGGTCCCAAGCACCCCCAGGCATCCATCCGTGTTTGCTCTTTCTTCCCTGGACCACGTCCTTCTACCAGACAGCCTCAAGGCTCCCTCGGGCACCACCCAGGTCTCTGCTTCAAGGTCATCTTCTCATGAGGCTGTCTCTGACCTCCTTCCCTTCTTCCCTGATTCATTTTCCTTTTGGCACTTATTACCAACAAACGTGTTTGTTTGTTTACTGTCTTTCTCCCCAGACTAGAATATAAGCTCCTGAAGAGCTGGAATTTGGGACCACTGTGTTCACTTCTGTGTCCCCTGCATCTGGAACAGTGCCTGGTAAATATTAGGTGTTAAAGGAATAGTTGGTGAATAAAAGGGTAGAGAAGGATGAGTGGAGAGTTCATGGGTGGGTAGAATTGGGCAGCATCAGGTGGGAAACTGCCTCTGGAAAATGTAGAGATGAGAATTTTCTGCTAGAATAGAGTTTGTTGGGGAACAGGTTAAAAACAAGGAAGTTGTAGGAAGCTGGTACTCTTTCCAGCGTTTGTTTGCATATGGTAGAACTACTATGGTTGACTGACTTAAAATAGATGAAAGTTGGGCCTCTTTTATCCCATAAAGGGTTGGGCCTTTTTATCCCTTTCTTATGAAAGGGATGGAGAAGTTGTTTTTTTTTTTAAATTTATTTTTGGCTGTGTTGGGCCTTCATTGCTGCACACGGGCTTTCTCTAGTTGCGGCAAACAGGGGCTACTCTTCGTTGTGGTGCGCGGGCTTCTCATTGCGGTGGCTTCTCTTGTTGTGGAGCATGGCTTCTAGGAGCGCAGGCTTCAGTATTTGTTGCATGCGGGCTTCAGTAGTTGTGGCTCGCGGGCTCTAGAGTTCAGGCTCAGTAGTTGCGGTGCACGGGCCTAGTTGCTCCGCGGCATGTGGGATCTTCCTGGACCAGGGCTCGAACCTGTGTCCCCTGCATTGGCAGGTGGATTCTTAACCACTGAGCCACCAGGGAAGTCCCTGGAGAATTTTTTTGAATAGAAGAATCAAATGATGAAATAGATTTTAGCAAGATTAATTTTGCAGAGCTTTGCAGGGTGCATTAGGAACCAATCAAGAGACTACAGTAATTGTGTAAACCAGAGAGTTCGTTCAAAGTTAATGGTTGCCATGAGTGGAAAAGAAGGCTATTAGAGGCAGAGCACAGAAGGACTGACAGGACTTGGTGATTAACTCAATGTGGCTGGAAGGAAGTTCAATAGACAGAGAAAATCACTGGAGAAAAAAGCCAGAGTTTAAGGAAGTCAAAGAATAACCGGGTAGTGGGTGGGAAGAACTCGGTACGTGGGCAGCACACCCATGCTTAAGAAATGGCAGTGAACAGGAGAGAAGATTTCAGGCTGGATCAAGTAGAGGGTGCCTAGACAGCTTGGTCTTCAGGATAGAGGCAGTAAGTACACCTTTGCTTAGGAAAAGAACCAGCAGGGAGGGAGACACTGAGAATGCAAGAGAGCAATGGGATAATTTAGGGGGATCCACACACAACTGAGACCAGATGGCGACCCTTGTTGTGAGGATAGGTAACTTTTCCTCTTGAAACAGGAAGCAACAATGAGAGAATGGGTCTAAAATGCTCTAAGATGGCAGAAAGGGATGACATGACAAAGGAATTGATAAGGAGATTTTAATCAAATGTCTTCAAAGTTCTTCCTAAAGTTGAAATGATCCCCTTTTGAGAGTAGAAAGGCTGTTTTAACATAAGATTGGGAGCTTAAAGGTGGGCAGAAAAGCTCAAAAGGTGTACACTGGGAAGAGTACCAGGACAATAGTGATGTAAATAAAAGAATAAGTAGGCAGCCAGAGGGTCTAGCTGAAGGTAGACAGTGGGTGAATTTAGGGCAGTTCTGTGACATTCTTCAACAATGTCCTGCTTCAGGAACCACAAATGGCAAAAAGCAGACGACGGTAATGATTATGTGTAGGAATCAGCCTTGTAGGATCAAACGGCAAGGGAACCTATAATGTTAGCAAGAACAGCACACAACAGCTGATACAGTACACAGGCTGGACAAGGGGTCTTCAGAAAGAAACTAGTAGGAGGAGGAAAGTCGAACCTCTGGAAATTCCAATTTTAAAAAAGCAAACACATTTAAAGCAACAACAACATATTTCAGATGTGGGGATACAGCAATGAACAAATTGGTCAAAAATCCCAGCCTTGTTGGAGCTTCTATTCTGTTCTGGGGAGAAAGGCAGTAAAATATATAATATGTAAGTTGGTGAAGGAAACTAGTAGGGTGACAAAGAGATTGTAATCAGAGATGGGAGCTCCAAGTTCAAGACCATAGGTCTAGAATGGTACTCTGTGATTTGAAATGCTGAGAGACTTTGTAAAGTGGGTACACTCACAGGTTTGGAACAAATCCTACTCCTCACAGCCAAGGGGAAATGGTCCAGATTGTATTACTGACTTGCTCGTTTAGCATAATGTTCTATTTCCTCTGGACTATGTCTTTTTCTTTTCCCTGTATAGTGGTCTGGGGACAAACATTTTTTATGGTAGGAACCCTGTAAGGCTTTCAGGTGGCATAACAGATACTAAGAGAAGAAAAAATGAGACATTTGTTTGAGAGGAGCATGGGCTACCCAAACATCGCACCCTGTGTAGGTTCCTGGCTAGGGGCTATTTTCATGGCCCCTACCTGTCATGTGATCAGTAAAGGTCCCTATAAAAATGCAAACCTGACTTGTCTATACCCTCTCTCCTGAGGTAGGTCCCGGATACAGGTGATGACAAGGAGACTGAAGGTAAAGCTCTACTTGGGTGGGTTGTGGGTGTGGCTGAAACACAGTGGACAGGAGCTTCGGCGGGGGTGGGGAGGGCGAGAGCTGTAAAGGAATCACATCACGTGGGTCCCTGCTGTGGATGTTGGAGTCCGCAGCTGGAGAAGAGGTGGAGAAGCAGATCAGAGGATGACCATAGTGGTTCTAAAGGGAAGGTGATAGGGGTCATAGAAGGAAGTGGAGGAGGCAACCTCTCCCAAATATTGGGACCCTGGATTGATGGAGATGGTCCATCTTCTAAGGAAGACCCAGGAGATCAAACAGCAAAGTACCCTCCTCTCCATCCTCCTCCCCCCACTAGGAGGGCAGGCCACGTTGCGAATGCAGGCAGGCGGCAATGAGCTGTCCTCCGGGGAACGTGTGGGCCGATTGAGGTAAAGATGTGACTATGCTTAAGAATAGACACGAGGATGCTGCCATCTATAATGGAACGGGACCCCTGAGAGACAGATACCGGAAGGAGGGTGAGCGTAATGGAGAGATGTAGAGAAGCAGCAGCTTGGAGGTTTTCATCTGAAATGTTAGGCGTAGATAAGATGGGCTGAGGATAGAGCCGTAGACTGAGTGCAAGAGGGGAGGAGGCCAAACTTTGTTACCACGGGGAGAATGGGGCAAAACTTCCTATTCACTCACTCATCCGTTCGCTCAATCACTCATTCACTGTATATATATTTATTGCCTGTTCTTATGGGCTGAATTGTATTTCCCCCAGATTCATATGTTGAAGTCCTAACCTTCCAGCGCCTCAGACGGTAACTGTGTTAGATGTAGGGCCTTTAAAGAAGTAATTAAGTTAAAATGAGGTCATGTGAATGAGCCCTAATCCAATATGACTGGTGTCCTTATAAGAAGAGATTAGGACAGAGACACACACAGAGGGTAAGTCATGTGAGGACACAGGGAGAAGACGGCCATCTACAAGCCAAAGAGAGGCCTCAGAAGAAACCAAACCTGCTGACACGTTGATCTCGGACTTCCAGACTCCAGAACTGTGAGGAAACAAATTTCTGTGGTTTAAAACACTCAAGTCTATGGTACTTTGTTATGTGAATCCTAGTCAACAAATACACATGCCCACCCTGTACCAGGCAAGAGTTTGAACATAAACCAGGACTGATAAAAGGCCTTCTTTACAAGGTTCTGTAGAAATGAAAACTACTTGTTTTCTCGTTCTTATCCATTTGGGGGGGAAACCTCTCTTGTTGCTGCCACCTGCCATCATGCCAGAGCTGTAGCAAACACCTCCAAGCCACCTGGAAACCCATCTGTGGGGCGAGCAGAGGCTGACGTGAGGGAAGGGGGTCAGTGGTAAGAACATGACGTCACTTCTCATCCTGACCACTTTCTCCTCCTAACCGCTGCACGCCCAAAGGATTAGAAAGAGGAACGAATAATAAGGAAAAGGCAGAAACTAGCAAGAAGAAAGCACCATTATAACTTGAACCTACCTCTACATCTCCCTAGGTAATTATAAGCTGGAGAATGTCTTTAAGATACCTAGATTTACTTTTCAAAGATGGTGTCTTGAAGCCTCTTGCTACTCTGTTTAATAATTCACAGATTGGTCTAAACGAACCAGCAGGGCTCTCTGTGAGAACCCCTGTATTCCACAACCTTCATGCCAACACCAACAAGCAGTGTGGCCTCACAGTTTCAAATGAATGCCTCACCGTGGCAGCCTCCGTGTTTATCTTCCATGTCAAACCACTTTACAGCTCTGAGGTTCCCGGCCCACGAGGCGTTTGGCATGGAGCCAGGAACACCTGCAATGTTGATAAAGAAGAAAAGCAGAAATAAGAACCAAGAGAGAAAGGTGTCAATTTCATCAGTTAAGCTTCCACGTCATGCTTATTTTCTCCCAGTATATTATCTTTCATTTCAGATTTTTCATCATTGGTACAAAACCCCACAGGCTTGTGGTGTGAATAGTTGGTAGTTATGGATCTACACTTGCCACCAGTAAAAACAATCTATTGTTTTTTTTCATAATTTGTGCCCAAGCCTGCAAGAAATGCCATTGCATGAAAACATAATGCAGATGAAGAAGCTGGAGATTTTTGGTCTCAATGCCTTTTAATTAAATTTACTTTTTAAGGGACTTCCCTGGTGTTTCAGTGGTTAAGAATCCACCTGTCAATGCAGGAGATACGGGTTTGAGACCTGGCCCGGGAAGATCCCACATTCCACAGAGCAACTAAGCCCGTGCGCCACAACTACTGAGCCCCTGTGCCACAACTACTGAAGCCTGTGTGCCTAGAACCCGTACTCCGCAACAAGAGAAGCCACCGCAATGAGAAGCCCGCTCACGGCAACGAAGAGTAGCCCCTGCTCGCCACAACTAGAGAAAGCCCGCGTGCAGCAAAGACCCAATGCAGCCAATAATAATAATAATAATAATAATAATAATAAATATTATTTTTAAAAAATAAACAAATTTACTTTTTAAAAAAATTTTATTGGAGTATAGTTGATTTACAATGTTGTGTTAGTTTCAGGTGTACAGCAAAGTGAATCAGATATATATTTCCATTCTTTTTCAGATTCTTTCCCCATATAGGTTATTACAGAATATTGAGTAGAATTCCCTGTGATATACAGTAGGTCCTTATTAGTTATCTATTTAATATATAGTAGTGTGTGTATGTTAATCCCAGTCTCCTAATTTATCACTTCCCCCCATGTTTCCCCTTTGTAACCATAAGGTTAATTTTGAGATCTGTGAGTCTGTTTCTGTTTTGTAAATAAGTTCATTTGTACATTTTTTAAATTAGATCACATATAAGTGATATCGTATGATATTTGTCTTTCTCTGTCTGACTTGCTTCACTTAGTATGATAATTTCTAACTCCACTCATGTTGCTGCAAATGGCATTATTTCATTCTTTTTTATGGCTAAGTAATATTCCATTGTATATATGTACCAAGCAAGTCTTCTTTATCCATTCCTCTGTCGATGAACATTTAGGTTGCTTCCATGTCTTGGCTATTGTAAATAGTGCTATTATCAAAAATTTTTAGGACTTCCCAGATAACATCTATCTTAAAACGAAAGCTCAGGAAACAGGCCACTCTATGTCCTTAGTGCTAATAAGTGAGAGAGATTCCAGGGTCGCTCCTATATGAAGTTTGCAATATTAGACATATGGAACTCAAGCAATCTTTTAACACAATATCCTTTTTATATGCTAAAGTCCTTGTTGAGCATTTGGTGTTGCCAACCATTGTGCTGGGCAGTAAGGGACAGTGTAATTAACAAGACACAATTCCTGATCATCCAATAAAGATGATGAGCCCCCAAGCAATGGTTTTCGTTTTTTTTTTTTAATTTATTTATTTTTGGCTGTGTTGGGTCTTCATTGCTGCGCACGGGCTTTCTCTAGTTGAGGCGAGCAGGGGCCACTCTTCACTGCAGTGTGCAGGCTTCTCATTGCAGTGGCTTCTCTTGTTGCAGAGCACCGGCTCTAGGCATGTGGGCTTCAGTAGTTGCAGCACGTGGGCTCAGTAGCTGTGGCTCACGGGCTCTAGAGCACAGGCTCAGTAGCTGTGGCGCACAGGCTTAGTTGCTCCGTGGCATGTGGGATCTTCCCAGACCAGGGCTCGAACCCATGTCCCCTGCATTGGCAGGTGGATTCTCAACCACTGTGCCACCAGGGAAGCCCAAGCAATGGGTTTTGAGCTTTGAGTTTTTCCTAGACTGGTGTGCACTGATCCACCCATCTTCTCTATTTCTTTCAGTTGTTCTTTTGACCAAAAGTTTACTTGCTGATGCATTATCAATTAATATTTAACTCACCTTTGAACTGTAAAAAGCCTTTAAAAGGGAGAGGAGGGCATTAGGCTGCCATTTTGCTAAACCAGGGCTTTTCCATGTTGGCACTATCGACAATGTAAGCTGGACAACTCCTTGTTGTAGAATCTCCCTTTGCATTGTGTGATGTTTAGCAGCGTCTCTGGACTCCACCCACCTGATGCCAGTAATACCCATCCCCCCAATTGTGACAATCAAAAATATCTTCAGATACTGCCGAATGTCCCCTGGTGGTGCAAAATTTCCCTGTTTGAGAAACACTGTGCTATCTCCAATAACCCTCTCCATCGCAATAAATTTTGGATGGGTCACAGAGATTGAAGGGTCCATTTAATCACATAGAGTAGGACTTCCCTGGTGGCGCAGTGGTTAAGCATCCGCCTGCCAGTGCAGGGGACACAGGTTCGAGCCCTGGTCTGGGAAGATCCCACATGCCGGGGAGCAACTAAGCCCGTGCGCCGCAACTACTGAGCCTGCGCTCTGGAGCCTGCGAGCCACAACTACTGAAGCCTGCACGCCTAGAGCCCGTGCTCTGCAACAAGAGAAGCCACCGCAGTGAGAAGCCCGCACACCGCAACGAAGAGAAGCCCCAGCTCGTTGCAACTAGAGAAAAGCCCATGCACAGCAATGAAGACCCAATGCAGCCAAAAAAAAAAAAAAGCACATTTGTTAAGGACAAAGGTATGGATAGCAAGGGGGAAAGGGGTGGCATGGGAGGAGTTGGGAGACTGGGATTGACACACATACATTGTTGTTACTATGTATAAAATGCACAACTGATGGGAACATGCTGTATAACACAGGAGAACTCACCTAGTGCACTGTGGTAACCTAAATGGGGGGGAAGTCCAGAAGGGAGGGGATATCTGTATGCGTATGGCTGATACACTTTTTTGTGCAGTGGAGGCTAACACAACATTGTAAAGCAACCACACTCCAATAAAAACTAGTTATAAATTTTTTTTCCTCTTTAAAAACATTAATGAAAATGTGCATTTTCAGACAGAAAAAAAGCTCTGTTCTTTTGCCCTCATGTCACATAATAATATATGAGGATTTAAATCAAGTATTGTACTAAGGTCTCCCAGCTAAAATTAAATTTTGCACAGCCTTTTCTGAAAATAGCATGAGTCGTCACCCCTAAGGGCTCTCTATCAGGCAAGATTCTTCTTTTCTTGCTGCCAAACTTGAAAATTTTGTTTATAAATGTGGAGTACTCAAGAAAAACACTCTTTATTAAGCGATATTTCTTCCTATTGTTTTAGTTTGCATTTAATACTTTAAAAGTTACTTTACTGCTTGCCTATCCAAAAAGAAGCTTCCTTATTTTGTTCTTAGCACACATTTTAAAAGAATTTAGAATAAAACTCGCCTTGGTTAAGTTAGGGGGTGGGGAGAGGGCAGTTTGGAAAGCAAAGAGATAATCTGGTATATTGACTCATGTCAGCAAGATTAGCTGACGTGATTTTTGTGTCTATTTTGATTAAAAAACTATAGCAGAAAAGTATGAATAAAACATTGCCATGACAAAAGGTCCCTTAACCTCCTCTGAAGGACTGCATTTTTAAAAGGACAAAATACTTTTCTTCCCTTTCATTCTCATTAATATTGATCATCACAAACTGACTCTTATTCTGAAACACATTCCATATTCTAGAGATAAGACCATGACATTTATAATTAATGACTGTTGTCGTTAAAATAAACACATAAGGAGTTCCCCAGTGGTCCAGTGGTTAGGACTCAGCGCTTTCACTGCTGAGGGTCCAGGTTCAATCCCTGGTCCGGGAACTAAGATCCCACAAGCTGCATGGCGTGGCCAAGAAAAAACACAAAAAACAAACAAAAAAAAACCCCACGCATAACACCTATTAACCTCCTGCTAATAAAATTACAAACCTCAACTTCTATACTATTTGATGACAAATCTCAAAAATGTTTGTTTAAATACTATTCATGTTGTGCTTTAAAAATTACACTTGTGGGGCTTCCCTGGTGGCGCAGTGGTTGAGAATCTGCCTGCCAATGCAGGGGACACGGGTTCGAGCCCTGGTCTGGGAAGATCCCACATGCCGCGGAGCGACTAGGCCCATGAGCCACAATTACTGAGCCTGCACGTCTGGAGCCTGTGCTCTGCAACAAGAGAGGCCGCGACAGTGAGAGGCGCACACACCGTGATGAAGAATGGCCCCCACTTGCCGCAACTAGAGAAAGCCCTTGCACAGAAACGAAGACCCAACACAGCCATAAATAAATAAATAAAATTTAAAAAAAAATTACACTTGTAAGAGCAGAAGTAGGGAGAGGGACAAACACAGACAACGTTGAATTCTACTTTGGTTTTTTTTGTTGTTGGTTTTTGGTTTTTTTGCAAAGAACCCGTGAGGCACAGCCATATCCGGCAGGAATGGGCATAGACCCTTGCTTCTGAAATGTGGTTCTGGGAGTGAGAGCTTCAATATCACCTGGAAGTTTGTTAGAAATGTAGCATCTCGGGCCCCGCCCAGACCTCCTGCACCAGAATCAGCATCTTCACAAGGACCCCAGAAGATTCCTGTGCACAACAAGCCTGGGCTATAGTCGACACTGCCAAGGACTCAGCTTCATTTCCTCCTCTCCTGGAAGTCCTCCCCTCAGCCTTCATCAAGTTTCCAGGTAGCTTCTCATCCTCCTATTCTCACTCAAATTCTGCTCTTATGAAGGAATCTGGTACTTACATCCTAGTGCCCTCTGCTGAGAATACAGTTGACCCCTGAACAACACAGGTTTGAACTGCGAGGGTCCATTCATATGCGGATTTTTTTCAGTAGTAAATACTACAGTCTTTTGCAATAGGAGGTTGGTTGAATCCATGGATGCAGAACCTTGGATTCAGAGTAATCTTGGATACAGGGGAACCTCAGATACAGAGGAAACTCAGACACACAGGAAACTTGGGTACAGAGGGCCAATTATAAGTTATACTCAGATTTTCGGGAGTCTGCCCCCCTGACCTCTGCGTTGTTCAAGGGTCAACTGTTTATGCATTTGAACCTCGAGATCACCTCCTTGAAGACAATCAGCCCACCTGTTGTTGGGAAAAGCTGAGCTGAGTGGAGGGCCAGTTGTCACGGTGCCTTTGACTTCACAGCATTTGGCCCAGCATTTGGAGATACTGATCAACGTTAAAGGAATGGACGAGTGTGGCACGCAAGGGATCTGCCATCACCTTAGGCTTTAGTGCTGATGGTGAGGACCGCTTAGCTGTGTGTGGACCAGACAGGCCCGGTTGCTACCTTGGCTTCCCAGTAGGCCACCATACTTGAAGGTATAATAACGTCCTACTTCTCAGTATTGGAAAATATTTCTTTTACCCTCGTAGCAAGGGCCAACCCATTTCAGTTTGCCCTACAGCAACTGCCTAGGTGGCCACCAATCATCGATTCTCCACATCTGTCCTGCCTTGCACAACTAGTTTAGGGAGAGATCAAACACTCAGCAAGACTCTGGTGACAGCTCTATTAGAATACTTTGTAGGTATCCCTTGGTTATTATTTTGAGGAGATAATGGCAAGCGAAAGATTGAATAGACTGAATATACAGTGTGCCCACTATTCAGTAAGTAGTTCAATCTGTCCTAGGTTAAAACATACATGGAAACCCCAAAGCTACTGATCCCATTACTTGTGCCAACGTCCAGTTGCTCCTTTTACTCCCGTAAAAACATCTACTATGGGGCTTCCCTGGTGGCATAGTGGTTAAGAATCCGCCTGCCAATGCAGGGGACACCAGGGTTCGAGCCCTGGTCCGGGAAGATCCCACATGCTGGGGAGCAACTAAGCCCGTGCACCACAACTACTGAGCCTGCGCTCTAGAGCCCGTGAGCCACAACTACTGAGCCCACGTGCCACAACTACTGAAGCCCACGGGCCTAGAGCCCATGCTCCACAACAAGAGAAGCCACCGCAATGAGAAGCCCGCCCACCAAAACGAAGAGTAGCCCCCGCTCGCTGCAACCAGAGAGAGTCGGTGCACAGCAACGAAGACCCAACGTAGCCAAAAATAAATAAATAAATAAAATAAATTAAAAAAAAAGAAAACCAAAAGGTAGATGGGTAGGGACTTCTCCAGTGGTCCAGTGGTTAGGACTCCGCGCTCCCAATGCAGGGGGCCCAGGTTTGATCCCTGGTCAGGAAACTAGATCCTGCATGCTGCAACTAAGACCCGGTGCAGCCAAATAAATAAATATTAAAAAAAAAAAAAAAGTAGACGGGTAGAATTTGAGACGGGTCTTGACTGATGGGGAGAGTGTGATGAGCTCAAAGTGTTGCCTAGGAAGCAACCCCACAGTCATTGTTTGGAGGTAAAAATGGCTTGAGGATCTGAGAAGAGCGCAGAGCTTCACCCCGCCCATGGCTGCCCTGCAATTATGTTAACAGAGAATGAAAAGAATTTTAAAAAATCAAACTTCAAGAATGATTTCTCTTCTACAAAGTATTGCTTCCAGGGGCACAGAGCAAGTTTCTGAACTCTAGCTCTCTGAGAATAAACTTGGATAAATAGTCTTTCAGCGTCTTCTCTCTGTACTTTGAAGAGTTTGGCTGTGTGGGTGCACGTTGTACTTTTTAATATGCCAAAGCGAAATAAGTTTCCTTTCATCTGATTTGCTTGTCTTTAATGCAAAATTATGCTAATTCAATGTAGAAAAGAAAGAAATACTGACATGAAGAGCAATTGGGTTCATTTATATGCACTATTCTGTGTCATTATTTCTCTAGTACTGTTTCAGGAACCCTGATCATTCTTTTTTCTCTGTAACTTTCCTCAAGTTATTCTGTTTTCTTGAGACTGTGAAGTTTTGTGAGTCAAGTATGAGACAATTAGCAAATTCATGATAATGATGTCTCATGAAAGTTTGAGACTGAGTGGCCACAGTTAAAGGAGTGGGCCTTTTATTTCAAGGTTCATGAAAGCACCTGGAAGAAAAAACTCACATTGTAGCGTCTGCCCACTGTTGGTTGGCAAACCATTCACTCCGAGTGGTAAGAGTATCTATCCGATGGGGGAGCTGTGTCAGGCAGGGCTGACTTCTGGCATGAACAGGAGGGAAGTACTCTCATGTTAGACTTTTATCAGGCATTCCAGAAATACCATAATGTCTTTGATAGATAGATCCATCCTCAGACAAGTGGCCAGATAACTAGCAAATACTCTGGACATTGTTGAGCAAAAGGGGAAGGAAAGAAGGAAGAAGAGGAAGAAAGGAAGAAAGACAGAATTTGAAGTCATGTTTTCAAACTTCAGAATATATCAAAACTTTCTGGAGTGCTTAAAATAAAGACTGTTGGGTTCTAGTCTCAGAGTTTCTTTTTTCTTTATAAATAGAGGTATAATTGCCATATAACATTATATTAGTTTCAGGTGTACAATATAATGATTTGATACTTGTATATATTGCAAAATGATCACCACCATAAGTCCAGTTAACAACAAACTGGTTTTCAGTTGAGTCCCAACTGATTTCCAATCTACCGGCCGTTCTTCAAGCCTTACCTGGCTTTTCATAGCATCATTTTCCTTTGCGGGCGCTGCCCTAGTTCAGGTGCTTGACATCTTCGCTCACCAAGACTATTTCAATTGCCTACAAACCAGTCTTTCTGCCTCCAGTCTGCCCAATTTGTTGGCAATACCAGCAAATGGCTTTTTCTATAATTAGCGTTGACCCTATTGCCTTCCTATTTGGGGGATGCGGGATCACTTTGAACCGTTTGCCCTGTGTCTGCTTCTTCAAGCCACTTTGAGGTGCCTATCCACCAACCACTCACCCTCCGACAAACGAAAGCAAATTCAGACTTACCATCCCAAACCCCTTCTGCTGGTGTCCATTCCACCTCTTACTAGAATTCTGACTCCTCACCCCATTTCTCGTTTTACATTGCTGCTTCCGCTTCCCGGGACCCAGTTTAAAGTGATCTCTTCCCTCAAAAACTTGAGTATAAACTGGCAGTTTTTTCTTTTGCTTCAGACTGTCACTAATCAATTCCCCAGCTAGCTCTTCAGAACCATGAACCTGGCTGGGTCCAGCAGTTCACTGCTCTAGGTCACATTCACACCAGGGAGATACCAAAATGCTGACCATGGCACAAAAGGATTTTTGCAATTATGTCCCCAGACTACACATAGCAGATGGGCAGCCCAGAAACCACATCTGATTGGTAGGAGGCCTGTTTGGTTTGACCCCCATAGAAGGGGGGTAGAACAGTGGGAAAAAAAAAAAAAGATTTCCCCTGAAAGTCTGGACTGTCAAGAGTCCCTTGCCGACAATTCACTGGAACTTTATCCAGCCTGGAGCTCTCCTGCTGCCCTGCTGCCCACCTTGCTTCACTGGCTCACATTGTCTGCCTGGCCCTGTCGACATGTAGTCTGAAACACTGGGTTTCCACACCTCACCTCTCAACGCTGCCCACGTCATCTTTCATCACTATCCACGCACCCAGCTGTCCTGCCATCCTTTTGGGAATTCCCAAATCTGTCTTCCATTTTCACGTAGTTCTTTATACCCTGGCTTATGCAAATATCTAAGAAAACAAGCTCAAAGTAAGTCATGGGGCTGTAATGTACCGCATGGTGACTGTAGTTATTAATACTGTACTGCATATTTGGAAGTTGCTAGGAGAGAATCTTAAAAGTTCTCATCATAAGGAAAGAAAAATGTGTAACTATGGTGGTGGTGACAGATATTAACTAGACTTATTGTGATCATCACTTCACAGTATGTACAAGTATCATTATGTTGTACACCCGAAACTAACGTTGTATGTCAATTATGTCTCAGTTTTTAAAAAAAGAAAAAAGAAAACAAGCTCATACTTGTTAGAAACTAAAGTTAGTAAAGTTTAAATCCTAAAATAGCCTCTTCTCCTAAAAAAATAATTTTTTAGTAGACTTTTTTTTTTTTAGAGCAGCTTTAGGTTCACAGCAAAACTGAGTGGAAGGTACATAGATTTCCTATATTTTCCCTGCCCCTCTCCTCATTTTATATGTAGCACACTGGCAAAGATTTAGAAAATATTAATACCCAATGGTGGAGAGGGTGTAGGGAAATAGGGGTTTCAGAACTGCCAGGGGGAGTACAAACTGGACCAATTTTTGGAAAAGCAGTATGACACTTTGTACCAAAATCCTTAAAAAACGTGCATACCCTTTGACAGTTTAATGTACTGAAATTTGTCTTAAGGAAGTTCTTTGTAAATTCTTATTTGAGAGGCAATGTAATATAGTAATTAAAAGGAGAGACTTTGAAACTATATTGCCTGGGTTCAAGTGCCTGCTTGGCCAATTAGTAACTGTGGGACCACTGGCAGGTTACCTAACTTCTCTGTTCCTGGGTTTCCCTAACTGTAAACAAGGATCAAAACAGTCCCTACACCTCATGGAGTTGTCGTGAAGTGTGTAATATACCACGGTTGAGAATCCCTGCGTTTCCAAGACTATTTCATTGAGCATCCCTTTATAGGGATAATACTTTTCAGCTTCTAAAACACCAAACATTATGCCTTGGTAAGGAGAGATTTTATTTTTCACCAAACAAAGCAACTTTATTTGTAAGTTTTGAAGATTTCAAAAATACAGAAAAGTTCAGAGAAGAGACCAATTTTTTTTCCCCCACTCCCCCAAATTAGATAGTGTTAAGCATCCTGGCACATTTACCGTATGAATCTTTACTTTTTTTTTTCTTAAAAATATTATTCTATAATTTGTGAAAAATCGAACACTTTATTCAAATGGATTCAAATGACTCATAAAAGTACAAAGAACAAAAATGAAAGTAAAAAAAAAAACCCAAAACACTACAAAATCTTACATTTACAAGTAACCATCATTAAGAAAACATCATTTCATAAAGCATTTTTTGTACAGATAAATACTTCCATGTCACCTTAAGACTATGACATAGCTGTTAACTAGTTGATTAAACTATACCAAATATAGATTGCAAATAACGTTTTACAAGTGGCCTTTACCATTAAGATGTATGGGTTGAGTTTCCTTAAATGAGTTTGGGCATACCTTATGTACATGTTTACCACTTTTATAGGTTTATCAGTCCAAAAACCTGTTTCCTTAGGACCTAAGCTTTTGATATTTGCATCATGTGAACATCAAGTAGTAAGTTTTCTCTGTGATCTATTTGTTTAGATGTGTTTGTTCATAGCTTAAATTAGGTATATGCATTTGAAGCGGCATTTCCTAGATTTTACGTGACTGTTTCAAATAAAAGTATCTACAGTATTGATTGCCCTTCTCACTACATTACGCAAAGCAATTTCATGGCCGGGTCGTTCCTTATAGGAATCAATAGAACACAACATGCCCAGTACTGCTGTGTTTCCTGCCTGGGCAAAAGGTCCTTAATGAATCCATTAGACAAATTTTCATCTTGCCCTGCACGCAGTGACCTCCTCACCTTCAAAACAAGGTGCCAGGTTACACCCAGTTGGATGTAAATCAAGAATTCACTCCCGGACTTCCCTGGTGGCGCAGTGGTTAAGAATCCGCCTGCCAATGCAGGGGACACAGGTTCGAGCCCTGGTCCACGAAGATCTCACATGCCGCGGAGCAACTAAGCCCGTGTGCCACAACTACTGAGCCTGCGCTCTAGAGCCCGTGAGCCACAACTACTGAAGCCCGCGCGCCTAGAGCCCGTGCTCCACAACAAAAGAAGCCACCGCAATGAGAAGCCCGTGCACCGCAACGAAGAGAAGCAGCCCCTGCTCGCCGGAACCAGAGAAAGCCTGCACACAGCAACGAAGACACAACGCAGCCAAAAATTTAAAAAAAAAAAGAATTCACTCCCAAGTTATAAAACATTCCCTCCAATTCCATGTAAAAGCAGCCAAATAAAAATCACCATTGCTTAGGACTCTTGTCTAATTTTAACCCCCGTTGACAACCCAAGACAGGTCCAAAGGATTTGAAGGTCAGTGGTAAATTCCACTTGTTGCTGCATGCACTGGGGTATATATATATATAGGTTGCTAATTCTGGGAACTAAGTGCCTATCTATAACAAGCCTAATCTTTTATACAGAGCAGCAGAAGCCCTTCTGTTTATACTCTTCTGCAAATGTGAGAAACATCTTTTAAAAAAAGGGAAAAAAAACTTTAAAAAGAGAAGAAACATGGGAGCAAGTGTCCTAGGGCGTGCCTGGTGTATGTGGGTCTCCCACCCCGCCCCTACCCCTCACCCCCGACCCCATGCAGTTTCCAGCAGTTTTTAGAAACACAGGAAGTCACACTACAGCCCAAGCACTTCTTCTTGAAACATCTATTTAACCTGAACATTTGCATGAAAAGCACTAGGCTACATTTAGAAGCCCTAGGACGACACAAAAGCAGCAGACCTGATTGAGGGGGTCGAGATGATCCTCACTTCTGGAAGGGAGCAGAGCGGGGTTCCTGGAGTACTTGTAGTAACGTGGGTTTTTTTTTTTTTTTTTTTTTTAACCAAAGGCACATTTTGGCCAACCCAATTTTTTTTTAAATTTTATTAATTAATTAATTATTTTTTTTTAAAATTTATGGCTGTGTTGGGTCTTCATTTCTGTGTGAGGGCTTTCTCTAGTTGTGGCAAGCGGGAGCCACTCTTCATCACGGTGCGCGGGCCTCTCATTATCGCGGCCTCTCTTGTTGCGGAGCACAGGCTCCAGACGCGCAGGCTCAGTAATTGTGGCTCACGGGCCCAGCTGCTCCGCTGCATGTGGGATCTCCCCAGACCAGGGCTCGAACCCGTGTCCCCTGCATTGGCAGGCGGATTCTCAACCACTGCACCACCAGGGAAGCCCTAACGTGGGTTTTTGTTCTGGTTACTCAGGTGAGGATCAGTTTGAAAATTCAGTGATTTCAATTCTGATATGTGCGGTTTTCTGTATGTATAATATTATATTTCAATGAAACGTTTAAGAAAGTTATAGAGTAGGTGGGAATGTGATATTTACATAAATTTGTAAAACAAAACATGAGACTTCAAAGAAATGTTGGCCCCTTCAGTTCCTTGCCCCCCTTCTCCAATTAACTTCACGATGTTCCTATTATTTATTCTGAATCACAGATACTGTCAAATCAAAGGTAACAAAAGCATACCAGATTCAAGCTTAATAATGATATAACTACATGCTGTATTTACTTTTTTTTTTGGCTGCGCTGTACAGCTTGTGGGATCTTAGTTCCCCAGCCAGGGATTGAACCCAGGCCCTCAGCAGTGAGATCGCAGAGTCCTAACCACTGGACCACCAGGAAATTCTCTGTATTTACTTTATCACCCCAAATGAATAGTATTACTAAAAATGACCCTACTTTTTTTTTTTAATAATAAGAGGTCAAACTATTATTTATTTTTTATTTCTATTATTTACAGAAAATAATAAATAAATATATAACATGGGAAAAGAAGTTTGCCAAATGGAACCAACACTCAACAGATACCTGCCAGAGGATCTATAAGAAACCATTATATTCACCTTGGAACATGCAAAATGAAGTCATTACAGTAAAAGAAAGGAAGAATAAGAAGCTGCTTTTCCAGACCCCAAAGGCATCATATTCTATGATTCCATTTTTACCACATTCTGGAAAAGGCAAAACCATAGGGATGGAGAACAGGTCAGGATTTGCCAAGGGTTTGGATTGGGGGCAGGGGTTGATTACAAGAAGCACCGTGAGGGAATTTTTGGAGGTGACAGGGATTGTTCTCGATCGTGGTAGTGAATGCACGACTCTATGCAAACGCCAAAACGCAAGGGACTGGACACCAAAAAGAATGAATTTTACTGCCTATAAATTTAAAAACAAAAAGTGGGGCTGTTTCAGATTTAGCAACAATGTATAATAGAATGGATCTCCTTCATGGTAAATGGATAAATTTAAAAATTCTATTTTGTAGTATACCCAGAGAATTTTTCATTTGAGAAATAGTAATATCCACTATCTTTTAAAAAATGAATTCTGAACACTTTTTATGGAATCCTGTCATTAAAACCCATCGTTCAGTATTAGACAACATACATACCAAAATGTACTTACTGCCCTTTTCCTCCAGTACCTAGGGTATTTCAGAGAGAAATTGTGAGAAGCACTAAATATATAAAGTCTATTGTATTATGACTTACAAGTCCCACCTTCGTGACTCAGATCAGCTGCTAAATCATGTGACCCAAAGAAATCACTTCACCTTCCTGGGCTTGGTTTCTCTAATCTTAAATGATGAGATTATCCTTTCCAACTCTAGTATGAAATTACTCATCCACTTCACAAAATCATTTTGTTATTTTGAAGTAGGCATTCTGAGTTTCTACTCCTTCCAGAATCATCCACTTACAAAAAAAAAGAAGAAAAAGAAAACCTATCACCAAAATGACATTCAATGGGCACCTTCTCACTACCTAGCTCAAATTCCTCATTTTACAGAGGGGGAAGCTGAGGCCCAGAGAGGTTAAGTGACATGCCCAAGGTCAAACAGCTAATTAAGGGCAGAGCCTAGAACCTAGAAAATAATTTTGTCGTGTGCATATCTAATATCTAGGTCACTGGCCCCTCTTACAGGGTCCAGTGGCTGGAGCTAGAAATTCCTTCTAAACTTTAAGTCCTAAAACCCAAACTAATTGAGGCCAAGGTTGGTTAACAGTTTGTCCAGTGTCAGACAAGCTGTTAGCTGACAAGGCCAGGAGGCCAGAGTCCATTTTCTTCCCTCCACGCTGCCCTGTAAGACCAGAGAAACCTTCAATCTCAGATTACATTATATACATAAAAAATTAACAAGGCGATTGAACCCAACAGAGGCCCATGAGAACATCTGGTAACAGTAAATACATTAAGATTTGGCTGAAATTTGGCAAAATATCTTCAAGTCAATTCCAAAGTCAAACATACAGGGGACTCATAAAATAATAAGACTGTCAATTTGTCTTTTGTTTTTTCCTATATAGAGGAAGCAGAATATTCAGACGCTAGAAGAGATGGAAAAAAGTACCTCTAAACACTGCACACTAATCAAGTCTTACTCTTAGTAACAACACTCCTCTCACGTTCCCTGCAGGAAGAGGAAGGCCAAGAAAATGAACATCTTAACAAGCATTATTGCCTCTAATGCTTGAAGAACTTGTGCTTATAGATTCAGTTTTGTCCATTTAAAAAAGGAAGAAGAGGGAATTCCTTGGCAGTCCAGTGGTTAGGACTCGGAGCTTTCACGGCCGGGGCCCGGGTTCAATCCCTGGTCAGGGAACTAAGATCCTGCAAGCTGTGCAGTGTGGCCAAAATAAATAAATAAAAATAAAAAAGGAAGAAGAAAACTCAGTATGGTTGATATAATATGTCCGAAAATTTGGGTTAAAAAGGTTTTCACTTTGCAGCAAATCGTTGTTATGGGATATATAGAAAGCCTTAGCCTGGAATATTGGAATTTTGCATTTCTTTTGAAAAAAAGGAAGTTACTCATTTCTGAAAATTAGAGTCAACTCAGTGATGTCATACATTTTAAGTTTTCTTGCTTTTAGTGTGTGTAGTATGTTGATGGTTGTTGAAACTGGCTGATGGGCACATGAGGATTACTGTATCATTCTCCATTCTGTTGTGTGTTTGTAAATTTCATAATAGAGTTTTAAAATTATCCCTGTGTAAGTAGCTAGGAGGGGCGACATTTGTTTTAACATCGAGGAAGCTGAACATTGAAATGGGAAGGATGTGGTTGAGTCAGCAGAAACCTGTACAGAATGATTGTGAAAAAACTCTCTAATTTCTTTCAAGTCTTGGCTATGTTGATTTCCTTTTCCAAGAAATTACATTTATTCTAAACAGACATCTGTACATGGTAAGGTTTAAGAAAATAAAACAATCCTATTAATCCCAACTCCTGCTCCTTTCATGTGATGTGATCTCAAAAATAGAGTCCTGAAGACACTCGTCCTTTGCATTTTTAAGGAAACACTCTTTTCATGGATATGAGAACATACTTCACAGTATTATTGTAAAACCCAAGTGAGGTTTTTCAGTATTCAGAATTTACACCAATAACATTAAGGGAAATCAAAATTATAAAAAATAAGTACTCATCCCAACATGTTAAACTGCTTAAATTTTCTTATACTTCCTCCTATTCCTCTTTGGGTGTATTTACATCTAGTTTTACATGGTTGTGGAGGCATGGTGCAGACGTCCTTTTGTATGAAAAGACATTTAAATGGATTTTATTTAACACCTTCCTTGAGAATCTCATTAGTTTAGGAATTCTAGACCATATTAATAAATAGAAAAACACTTCACCTCTCACTTTACTCCCAATATTTTCATTCAATTCTCAAAACAATTTTACTAAGTAGCCATCTTATTGTGACTGCTCAGATGAGGAGCTTAAGGTTCGGGTGCACAAGGTCACAAAGCTAATAAGGGCAGAGCCAAAATTCATCATCAGGTTTGTCTCATTCCAAAGCCCGGGATATTTCTTCAATACGAGTCCTTCCCAACCATCAGTCATTTGCACAGCACTTTAACAGTACCCTCCATAAGCAACCAACACTGTAAAGCTTTGCCTTATACAAATTCACTTTCGTTTGTACGAGCGGCTGCCTTTTTTCTCAGTTAAGGAGATGGAAATAAACAGAACCATCATTTGCTGCAAATCTATGAACGTGCCAATCTGTAAAAGATGGTCTGTGCCAGCGGTTCTCAAGGTGGGCTTCTAGCAAGGTTATCCCCTGGTAACTTGTTAGAACTACAAATTCTGGGGCCTGCTTCTGTCCTGCTGAATCAGAAACCCTGGGGCTGGGGCCCAGCAATCTGTGTTTTAACAGGCCCTACAGTGGATTCTAAAGCATGCTCTGTCTGGTAACCACTGCACTACATACATTATCTTATTTAATATTCATAACTTCTCCTGAAACTAAATACTATTTATTATTTCCATCCTCACAGATGGGTAAACTGAGACTCAGCATAGACTAAGACCAGAATCACATAGTTAGCAGGTAATGGGAGCCAAGACTTAAACTACACTTATCTGGTTCCAAAGCCTTTTCATAGTATCATGTGGACTCCAGGGGGGATATCAGGAGATTCTGTTGCCGTGGTTCAGAGAAAGCAGAGATACAGATGATAACGAAATCATGGAGACACTGATTATATATCTATTATGACTTTGATATGCAACTAATATTTTTACTGTTTCAAAGAATCATTGAGGGAATTCCCTGGCGGTCCAGTGGTTAGGACTCCATGCTTCCAGTGCAGGGGGCACAGGTTCAAGTCCTGGTTGGGGAACTAAGATCCCACATGCTGCATGGTGTGGCCAAAAAAAAAAAAAGAGTCATTGAAATGCAATACTATGCTTTGTTAAAAAAAAAACTAAAACCTTGATGCTTCTAGAAAAGATTAGTTTCAGACAGTTGGTAGAAAATAACTGGAGGTGGAATGAAAGCTGGAAAAATGGCCTTGCCAGTTCTAAAGCAGTACCTATCAATACATTAATCCTTTCTGCAAGAATTAAATTCATGCTAAGTTAAGCTTACTGGATATTTACCAATTTTAACGGTATTTGTACTTAATTAAATGTGCACATATACTATAATCCAAATTTTCTTGTCTTGCATAATGTTGTTCTAGGGATTAGGGGTTAAAAGCTAACTAAGAGCAGTATTTCCAGATTATTTCCTTCACAGGGTAGCAGGGGCAAAAAATATTTGGGCACAGATTCCCCAATGAAGAAGATGATCCAAGTATTATACAGCACAGCCAAGGTCCAGAGGCATTATAAATGAGCTTTCAAATAGCTCTAGCTTCAGTATAGTTTAATTAAGTAAATACTCTGTAACCTGCCTATGGTTTCTCTACAAGGAGCATGGCATCTAGGTTCTCAAGAGCCAGGATACCTTGTAGATTATAAACCTTGCCCTATGACCTCACCCAAATTACTGCCCCAAGAACTGCCTAGAGCACTTACCAAGGAGGCAAAAGAAGCCAGATGAGCCCACATCGCTAATACAATATTTTGAACATCATGTCCAAATTTATTATGTGTATTTAATGTTATCTGGCCATACAAAAATGATGTCATTCAAAAACTCTGTTCAATGGATAGGAACCCAAGGAAGTGTCTGTTTTGTGTAATTTCTCCTTCAATCTGAATTTATCTCCATATCGACACAATAAGTGCCAGTGTGGATTATCATCCGGCCCCCCAAAAAATAACTTTATTATAAACCTGAATGTTCTAATGATGTTCATTAAAACATGATTCTACCAGCCCATCAATGGTCATAATTCTTTGTCACTGGTAAAATCAGTGTAACTGAATGCATCCTTTGTGGTGCTAGAACCTGAACTCTAAATTTAGGCTGATGTACAGAGAACACAATGCATACTTTGAAAAAGCCTGGGGCTGGTCCAGCCCCACCCAGATTTAAGCCCCTGGTAACCTTTCCGTAAACACATACCTTCCAAATAACTCAGTGTTTACATTTGCTGAGAGCTACACCTGGAGAAATGTTTCTCAAGTTTCTTTCTTTTGTTATCTTTCCTTAACCTTTCATTTCCTTAGCTCACGTTTTTTTTCCCAAGCCAGTAGCTAAGGGGCACTCTAGGTCAAATTCAAGCAGAAGCAGCCCACCGCAGGAACCGAGAGTAGGCCAGGAATGGGACAAACAGCAGGGTTGGGTAAGTGCCAAGTTGTGGGAGAATCTCAAACCAGGTGCAGGTAAGACAGAAACTAACTGGAGGCGTCCACATAGGGTACCACTGCTTTCTCTGGCCATCAGAATTGACGGCATGATGGGCCAACCTGTTTCCAGGTTGGCTACCTGGGAACTAGATTTTCTAAGGAAGGATTCTGCCCTCTTAACATTCCAACTGGAACTCTTTGCTAATTCTACAAGGTATTGGATATCTTTATCTTTACTGGTATCATTTGTTGGCCTAGCTATTATGGAATTGGACCGTCAATCAGTAACTTACCCACTGTTTCTCTAATTCTGTCAAAAATGACCTCCACCCTACCCACCCCAGGTAGGGGACACCACCCTCTGATCTTCTCATAACCAACCAGCCCCTCCCCAGACCCAACCCACAAGCATCCAGCACTGTACCCGTATCTTCAAGTCAGGCACAGAGATAGGTCGCAGTGTCGGGGGAGTGACGGGGAAGATAAAAATGGATGTCACATTTCTCACCTTTAAGGAACCCAAACACTGAGGAGGAAGGGCAGGGGAAATTTTCACTTAGCAGGTAATTATAATTCAATGCTGGTAGCAGTGTCAGGGAGTATAGGAGAACCCAGAGCTGGAGTACCAACCATGTGGGAGGTGGGTTATCAGGGATGGCTTCTGAAGGAGGTGACATCCAAGGTGGGTTACAAAGGATGAATGGGATTAGTCAGATAAAGATGATAGGAAGGGTGGCCCAGAGAAGACATCATAAAAAGCCACCAGAAAAAACTTAAGTGAAAATCGCAGAAGTGTGCAGGACCAAGTAGGTGCCGGAACATGAAGTATGAGGTGTCAGGGAAGAAGAAATGAGGGTAGAGGGATGGGGCGGGGGAGGAGGGGAAGTCGGGTCACAGAGGTTATGCTGCATTTGGGAGTTCCCTGGCTGTCTAGTGGTTGGTGACGATTCTGCGCTTTCACTGCCAAAAGCGGGGTAGTGGTGGCGGCGGGGGTTCGATCCCTGGTCGGGGAACTAAGATCCCGCAGGCCGCGGGGTGTGGCCACAAAAAAAAAAAAGACCTTCAACTTGAGCCTCAAGATAAGGAAAAGTCACTGAAAAGCTTTAAGCAAGGGAACGACAGGTATTCTACCAGCCTATCTGAGAGTTCTGTACTGCCACCATCACTTGGCTCCGGAAGCAAAGCTCCCCGGCGCCTTTGTCCCATAAAATTCCTTGCACCTAGATTTAAAAATGCTTCAAAATTAAAAAAAAAAATAGTTGAGCTTTTAAATGAAAATTAGCTTCCTGAATGTCTGCCTATGATCTATTTAAACAAAGAATACATCTTGCAGTCTTTTGTTTCTCACTTACAGACAATAGGGTGCCTAAAATAAGGACCATTTTTCTTTTGGTGTATTTTTGTGGTGAACTTAAAAAAAAAAGTACATATGCTGTTTTCCACACATGATGCTTAATTAGTTTTATTGTCTATAAACTTAATAAAATATCTCTGGAAGAATATAAGGAAGCATTAAAACCAGCAGCTGATAGAGTATAAAATTTTAAAATGTTAAAACTCATGAATAGATTTCCTGGTTTTTTTTAAAAGAACTTTTAAAAAACGTTTTTAAAATAGGGACAGATATTCAGAAACAACAAAGAAAAAACCCACAACATTTTGAGGGGTTCGAGCGGGGGAAAATTAGCTCAACATACTAAAATTAGCCCCATATATGAAAGAGTCACTACGCTTAATACTCAACCACTCAAATCTCCAAACTTAAATTCCATAAGGTCATAGCCATCTGCTTCCAGAGCCACCCACAGTGTACAGAATAGTGCCGGGTACCACGCTAAATTTATTTAGCAGGGCTAAATAAATATGTGTTGAGCGCTGAAAATAGACATGTCAGAATGTTCTATTATTTTTCTGAAGACTTCTTTTCTATTCCGTAGGAAGATAACGTCCTCAAGATACTTCATTTTCTTTTGTTATCGTAACAGTGATTAGGTTCAAATTCAGCCTGCTTGCTCCTCGCCCTCCAGCCTCTGTGAGCACACTACCTGAGGAACGTTTTCCACTTCCACTGGCTCAGAGAAGGGAGAGCCAGACCAAAGCCTGTTTTGGATGAGGCCTGGGGGAAGCAGGCACAGAAGCCTGGGTGGGGTGTGGCAATTGGTTCCAGCAGGACCACTTCCTATGATTCCAAAACACACACACACACACCCATATCCCTGCTAACCTTATTTCCAGCTTAGAGTGGTCGGGTGGGGCTTACTTCCATTGCCCTCTGCACTTTTTCCCCAACCTCACCTTTTTTTTACCTTTCTGGGGTTCTGCATGGAATTTGCTTTAGCTACGCAGGAAAGAAAAAACGACTATTCCTTTTCCTGGTGCAAGAGAACACTTCAGACTTCAGGCCACACGAATCCAGAATCAGATCCCAGCTTTGCCTTGGACAAGCTGTGTGATACAAGTGCATACTTCACTGTCTCTAAGCCTCATTTTCCTCCTCTGTCCGCGAGGATAACAATGAGGATTTCTCATCATTCAAAGAGATGATGTAGAGCGTAACACATCTGGCACAAACTGTATTAACAAGAACAGTGTCAGATGCCACGTATAGTATGTTTACACGTGTGTGAAATGGTTTTTTGTGAATAATTCGGATGCTCGCTTCACTGTGATAAATGTTGATTCACTCCCCCTCCTGCAAGTTTTTGTGAACTGTTAATCTAGTATCGTCTGAAGTTAACTGCACGCCTCTGTCCCCAGCCACCTTGCAGTTCCTTTTCCTGCCCTTCTCTAAGTAGGTTTCTATACCCATCATTCTAGATTAGCACTTAGGGCTGCTGAGTCATTGAGCCACCTAATAATTGCTCTGAGTCTACTTTCAGGTGTGAAGGTAGCACCCATACGTGTCAACAGTAACGATGCTACAGACAAGAGCAGGGAGGTATTTCAAGCATGGCAGGCACGGGGTCACCTCCCCCACAGAGCTGACGCCCACACCCGCGCTGGTACAAAAGTAGACACCGGTGCATTAGACATCACTAGGAAGAGGCCCTATGGGTCACACAGGTCTTCCTGGACAACGTATGGAAAACAGAATTTTGAAAAGAAACCCAGTCCTAAATCAAAAAGGGGATTTGGTGCTGTTTTCTGCCTGCATGCCTCTCATACCTTGGCCCCAAATTATCATGAACAACGGGAAAGACTTCACAGTATATAAAAACAAGAGGCTGCAAATGCAAATTTCTAATAAGAAAATGGGACTTAAAAATTGGGAACTGGGGCTTCCCTGGTGGCGCAGTGGTTGAGAATCTGCCTGCCAATGCAGGGGACACGGGTTCGAGCCCTGGTCTGGGAAGCTCTCACATGCCGCGGAGCGGCTGGGCCCGTGAGCCACAATTGCTGGGCCTGCGCGTCTGGAGCCTGTGCTCTGCAACAAGAGAGGCCGCGATGAAGAGTGGCCCCCGCTTGCCACAACTAGAGAAAGCCCTCGCACAGAAACGAAGACCCAACGCAGCCATAAATAAAATTTAAAAAAAAAAAGAGAAGAAAAAAGAAAATGCTCCCTATTTAAAAAAAAAAAAAAAAACTGAGAACTGACTTTGGGTCAACTCCAGCTAGAATCTCTCTCGTATGTTTCAACTCATTGTTACCCATTCTTCCAGGCAATAAAATATCAGACTAGATTTACTGGACCCAGTCGGTTGAGACCTGGACACCTGTTCAGGCCTAAGACTAGAAACGTTTAAGCCACAGGGATAATCTGGAAACATCCAAAGAGGAGTCAGAGATTCTGAAAACAGCCCCGTGAACTTTGAGCATCAGTGTAATACTGTGTAACAGCCTCTGAAATAAACACTACCTATTTCAACTCATAAATTCTAGAATGCTTATTCAAAATCAGTCTCATTATGTTATAGCTGTGCTTATCAAGGACTACGAAAGACATTCATTCCAAAGACTGAGCTACTGTATGTCAATTATACCTCAATATAAAGAAAAAAGACTGAGCCAAAGATCGAGAACCATGTGCTACACCTTCAAAGGTAGTTTTGCCGGAACTCCGGGAACCCGGCATATTTATTCCATCTCTATATAGCACAGTTATAAGACAGTAGAGCTGTCACCAAACTGTCACTGAAAAGCAAGCAGACTAATAGCTTTCTAAGCATTTATTTTTTTTTTTTCCAAATAATTTCAAAGAGCAGCTGAATGTTAGCAAACTCAATTGAGTATGGATAAGAAAAAATGGGAATGGAAATTTGTACCTACCTGGGATCCTATTAAGTGTCACCCAGAAATGTTCATCAGGAGAATAGGTATCTTTGGACCAGTGTAGCAGATCAATGGCCCTTTGGTCTTGGAAGACAAACTTGACAAATTCTCTGGTAAGGGCCACATAGGCAGTGCCAAAGTAGATGGTCAGCTGATGTGGAGGGGAGGTTTTCAAAATATTAGTATTTTTCACAAAAGAGCCACCTCTGCCTAAGTGCTCTCGGTGGACATATTTAGTCCGCTTTATTGCATGATTGGGAGGCAGGACCCCCGGGGTAATGTTTTTCCCTTTAAATCCTTTCAGATACTGAATGATCTCCCTGTTGGTTTTCAGGGGGAAATCTTGCCCACAGGTGTTGATGGCGTACTTCCACGGAACTTCAGAAGCTAAAAGGTCTTCCAGGCAGTTCAGGTCAGCCTGGAGCCTGGAAATTCCTGCGTAGACCACAGGCTCTACCTTTGAAGCAAGAAAAGCATTCTGGAAGCAACTCAGTAGCTGCCACACAGATTTCTTAAACTGAGTTGTGGCTTTCTCATCCACATGAACGCAGTAGACGTTGTGGGGCATATAGACAGCCCTGAAGAGTCTTTCGAAAGTATCGAAGTCCTTATGGACGACCATGACATATGCCAAAGGGAACACAGCTTCTTCTTTTGACAGGGGGCTCGTGATGTAGTGATTCTGGATCAGGTAGTCCTTGCAAGGGACACTTCCCACAGGTGATGTCAGTGTCTTTTCCCACAAAAAGGATGACTTATCTTCTAAGGCGTAATTACAGGCACGTATCCTAAAATCCCTTTCATTGGAACTATTCAGCTTCCCGTAACTTTTTGGCTGGCTTAATTGGCTATTGTAAAGTATCACAAAAACAACCACACTGACCACCGTGAAAGCAAAAAAGCAATACCTCCAAAAGCTCATTATTTTCACTTCCCGGGGGAAGGAGTCTCTCTCCAGGGATTGAGAAACCATCGGTTCCTGAAACCACAAGTGTGAAGAGGTTGAATTGAACCTCCTTTGCCAATCTTGAATTTCAACAGTTTCACAAGAGGGCTTCCTTTTCCCGGGTCCTTTAATCCTCATTTATTCTCTGCTTCTGGGTGGCGTCCATCCTCTCTTGGTGATGGCCAGAGATACTTCTTAACGCGCACTGGTCTTCAGTCCTCGGTGCTGAATCCCGGCTGCTAGCAGAACGCGTCTGGCTCAGCCCAGCCTCCGGGAAGCCCTTCTCATTTGCATACAAGACGCCAGTGGATCTTAGCAAATTGCGTTCTGGGCTGGAATGACGGCTCCTTTCACCCAGGCTGTTTCTCTGGCTTTACCCCACCCCCTCCATCCAATCTATTCCGATCTGATCTCCCTTCTCGTCTCAGGCTTTCCCCTTCCTTTTCGAATTAAGTGGTTCTCATTTTTCTGGTTAGCCCCGCAACCTGCTAGCAGTCCTTGGAAACCACAGCCTTTGGACTGCTGCTCCTAGAGGTTTATTTCTTTTCCTGTTTCTCTGCCACTTCTTTTCCTTTCAGTGTTATCCCTACGTCTGGGCATATATAGACACAGATAAGGAAAAATGCCCTTGCAACATGCCTAAGTAGAAGATTATCAGAGGCGAGGAAAAAAAAGAGTCTGATGGAGAGGTAGGTGTTCCCTGAATTAAATCAGACAATTTCTGATGATGTTACATAGCACATATATGTCTGTGCAGGCTGTGAGTAGAGGGAAATAAGAATGACACTCTTGGGGGCATGGGATGAGGGTAGAAGGAATCTAGTGACTTTTGACATTTAAGGGTGGGTGTGGAGGCATAAACGAAATAAACACACCTTAGTTTGCCTCCCTGGGAGAAAGGTGATACCCATTGTTCCTAGAGAGCAAGAGTTGGTTCCCATTTCACACAGAGCTTCAGATAACTTGAGCTGTTGACACAGTATTATCTACCATATGTGGAGTGACTAGCCACTGGGTCTCTTTAAAAGCCTAACATCTTCAGATTAGAGGTCGTTTCATAGAACTCAAAAGATTCTCCTTTCTACCCGACCCCCTCTCCCACTTCCTTACTCTGAAGAAAGAACAAAGGCTTCCAGGGCTGCCGCAAAATTCCTGGAAGTATCCGTCAGTGTAATTCAGGGGCGCCAGGAAGAGAAGCCCAGCAGGTCTGGTCACATTGCAGATGCTTTCTCCTAGGTCACCTGTGCCAGGTGCCTCCTGTGCTCAGCAAACATGGAGTGGGTTGCAGACTAATGCCCGTGGTAAGGACGCTTCTGGAGGAAAGTTACTGGCCCAACTAACAGATCGACTCTGGCAGCCACAGGAGCTAAAAGTGGCCCTGCTCCCATCTCACTCCCGCAGTCAACCCAACTATCCTACCTGTCTGGGCATGACGCAGCAACTGAAGCAGCTGCTTCTGTTAGGAAGACATTGGTGTGTAACGCAGCAATCTCCCTGTGTCCCTTCCCGTCCCACACCACCCCTTCATGTCCTACAGCTCTGGACTAATGAATGACAACAGTAGCATGGATGTGACTGAGAATGAAAAATGTTGCCTGCCCTATCAGTAAACAAAGGATGTTGCAGCCATCAAGCCATCACATGACAGCCGCCCCTGATGGTGAGCCCTGAGGAGACTCAGGATGAGAAAGCACAGGATACTGGCCCCAGAGAGCTGAGGTACATATCAAAGGAATGATTTCGATGAGCCCAAACTTTTGCATCTTCGCATACATAGGAAAGCGCTAAATTCATTTACTTGAGAGGCCTGGTTTTCTTTAATTAACAGTAATGTTTTGATCGTCCAACTACCTGGTCTTTGCTGCAAAAACGCCTATGTATCCTGGTTCCTCCCTGACCTCTTCGGAGCTGTCCCAGGCTTGAAGTCCTCAGAATGTCCACCGAATAAAACATAATTCTCAATTTTTAGGTTGTGCGATTTGTTTTCGGTCAACATGACAGATACTGATTTGGAGATAGGCCCAAAGAGTTGGCAGGGATCGTAAAGATCACCTAACACAACTCTGTATTTCACAGATGAGCAAACTAAGACCAATACAAATAATCTTTTCAAAGTCATTCAGCCAGATAGAAGCCAGAGCCTTAATTCTGCAGCTCCTTGGTCCAGATACTGGAGCCAGTCTAATAAGCTTCAAATCCCAGCTGGTCACTGACCAGCTATAGGAGCAGGGTAGTTACTTAACCTCTCTAAACATTAGGTTCTTTGTCTGCAAGATGGGAAATAACAGTGGTTCCTATATCACGTGGTTGTTAAGAACATTAAGTGAGATAACTCTCGTTCAGGGTTTATGTGTCTGTTCGTATATGTTCAATAAGCATTAGCAATTATTGTTGCTATTGTTTCCCTTTCAAAAAAACATCCAACATTTCTGACCCTGTTAAGGAACTGATATTTTGATTTCTGTTCTTAGTAATGGAAAAGAAAAACATTTACATTCTTAAGGCTTACGGATGGGTTGATTTATTGCCACTCTAAAAGAATGAAGGTTAAATTTCACTCTTTTCCTTCCCCCTCATTATCTTCTTTCACCCCCCTGGGGTGGGGGATCGTAGAAATGTGGGTTCATGAAGGGAAGCACTGAATAGTCTGCTTTGATACCTTCAGTTCCCTTCGTTCTTACTAGACCCACACCCTTTTCTGGGAAGTAAATTGCAGGAATCAGCAGGACTTGGGAGGAGAGGCAGAGGGAAGTGGGCGCAAAGGGCTCTCATTGCAGGTTGTGTTGGTTTTCCCCCTCCTTTTGTCTCGACCCTTGATCCTACAAGGTGGAGCTCTGATCCAATGCCAATGCAAAGCGAACTCAACAAATCTTTCATCATGATTTAGTCAAAGCAGGTTGCAAATGAGAAGGGGGTACAATGTGATTAACAGCTCAAAATAGCAGGATCCCAAACCCCTTCTCTAGTCTGTTCTGCCTTATTAACAGTGATTTAGATGAACAGCCAGAGATTAGAATGCGATGCCTTTCTTAGCGGTTGGCCCAGCTGTAGGTTTGTTTGGCCCGGTATCTGTGGCAACTGAACAGGAAGTTTCTTCCAGCAAATAATTGGGCAGGCTAAGCTATTAACTTCCAACCAGGACAGGATTTCTGCTCTCTTCACTCTAGTTGGCTTAACATATTGAAAACAGTCGTCAAGTGGACATTTTGTATCACTCCCTGCCTCTCTCTGCCCCCAGGATAACCTTTACTGTCACAATCAAGGAGACAGCAAGAACAGCCACTAACAACACATAATTAGCTTGGCTCAAACCTTAAAACAAAAGGCTAGGCTATGGTGGTGGGGGGGGTGCTTCTGGAGAACACGGTGGGATATTTTTTCCTTTACAGTCACTTTCGTTCTCATTAACCTCATTTGAGCTGTGCCTCTACCCCCGCTGGTCTCTCAGAGGCAAACGTGAATGACTTCTTGTAGGGGCAGGGCTACAGTCTGGGCCTGACCTGTTCCCAAGTCCTTATAGCTCTCCTTTATCTCTGATTGCTTCTTTCGGCACAATTACTGGCTATTGAATCAGGGCAATGTTTTTTGCTGGGCCGTCTCATCTCTCCCAAGGTTACACCATCCTGCTTCCCGTCGAAGGCTTTGGTGATGTCCTTCTGACAACCTCAAACACTGGCCACAAGCGAGACCCAGAAAGTAAACAAGAAAAGGTCTCCCAGCAACCAAAATAATGATCACACATGGTAGGCTGGATTCACACACTCAAATGTGTACAGGCAGGTAAGCGAGAAGAGTAAGTGAAAAAAGTTGGTGAAGCTGGTGGAGGGTAAGAAAAACAGGGCTAGTGAGTTCACGAGCGGCAGCAAACACTTGGCCACAGTGCTGTGGACATTGAGGGAGGGTGCAGATGGTGGTAAAGAGCCTTAAGGTGCTTGCCCCTCCTAAAGCAAGCACCTCCCTCTCAAAGTCAGCCCTGAATAACGTGGGGTCATGGGGCAAGTGCTGCCAGCTCCTCAGATATTTGAAGAGGAAGGAGAAATCTGAATTTTATTTAAAAAAATTTCCAAACTCTTTAAATGTTATCAAGTAATTAACAAAATTTTAAGACACGAGTGCATGCACACATATGCACCCTGAAGACTGCATTGGCCCCCAGGATGCAGTTTATCGTCTTTGGTTTAAGCATCAAAGCTCCTGTATTTGAAGCCCTCTTGAGGCTTAGCTTATTCACTTTTAGTTTAGACACAGTCTTAACAAACCTTCTCAGATCTAAGCAGATAAGAAATCACAAATTAGAAGAGGAATATAGAACTGGTAGATTGGGCACCCTTTTGTCAGCAATAAGTGATACGCTCAAGAGTGAAGTAGGTTTGAGAAAAACTCCAAAAGTTTCCATTAAAAACTAAAAATAGAGCTACCAAATGATCCAGCAATCCCACTCCCGGGCATATATCCAGAAAAGATGAAAACTTGAATTTGAAAAGATACATGCACCCCAGTGATCATAGCAGCACTATTTACAATAGCCAAGACATGGACACAACCCAAGTGCCCATCAACAGACGATTGGCTTAAGAAGATGTGGTATATATATATATATATATATATATATATATATATATATATTAGAATATTACTTAGCCATAAAAAAGGATGAAACATTGCCATTTGCAGCAACATGAATGGACTTAAGAGAATAGCATACTAAGTGAAGTAAGTCAGACAAAGACAAATATGATATCATTTACATGTGGAATCTAAAAATTACTACAAATGAATCTATATACAAAACAGAAACAGACTCACAGACATAGAAAACAAACTTATGGTTACCAAAGGGGAAAGGGGGGAGATAAATTAGGAGTATGGGATTAACAGATACAGACTACTATATATAAAATAAACAACAAGGATTTACTGTATAGCACGGGGAACTATATTCAATGCCTTGTAATAACCTATAATGAAAAATAATCTAAAAATAAAATTATATATATATATATATATATATATATATATATACACACACACATTTAACTGAGTCACTTTGCTGTACACCTGAAACTAACATAATACTGGAAATCAACTATACTTCAATTAAAAAAGAAAAAAGAAAAGAAAAACTCCAAAAACAGTGCAAGATCATTCAATTAAAGAATGACTGGCATTTGAACAGCCCCATGACCATTTTATTACTATAGATCAATACCTCTAGTATTTAAAATTATCAAATAAGTTAATGAAAGGGCTTGAAAACTGCGAAGGCCAACCCAGTGCTTTGGGGTTGAAAACAAGCAGAGTACGAACGCTCAGTGAAATATAAATTTCTTAATATATTCTTGTACATATATTTTGCATAGTCTATTTAAAAGGGAATTTCTGAAATATGTTTATTCAAATAGTTGTTGTTGGTTTTTTTATTAACCATTTTGTACACAAAAGGGCAGCCTTTAAATTATCTAGGAAACTCACAATTCTGATGAAACTTTTTCTGAAAAAAATGTTAGGCAAATATGTCTACCACATGCTTCTATATCAGACGTCAGTGCTTTTTCTGTAAAGGGACAGGTAGTAAATATTTCAGGCTTGAGAGCCCTTTGGTTTCTGAGGCAACCACTCAACTCTATGACTGTGTTCTGAAAGTTCTGAAAGTAGCCATAACCGTATGAGGTTGTGTCCTGCTAAAACTTTATTCATGGACACCAATATCTCAATTTCTTATTATTTTCATGTCATAAAATAATTTTTTAAATTTCTTTTACAACCATTTAAAAATGTAAGATCATTCTTAGCTTGTGGCCAGTACAAAAATAGGCCAGATTTAGCCCCCAGGCTGTATGTCACTGGCTGATTTCTTTTCTAGATAATAATCAAGTTTCTCCAGGCCTAAATTTTGTAATATCAGAGAGTCTTTGCAATCACTTTCCAGAGGAAGAAATGTGAAATGAGGGAAAATGGTAATGTTGGTCACCCTTGTACCTGCATGAACCCCTTTGCATACCCCGTTGGGGTTATAGTACAGAGCGCTAGGCTATATGCCTCGGTTTCCCTTCTTCTGTAAAACAAATATATTAGGAACACTGATCTCATAGCGTTCCAAAGGGATTTAAATAGATTTGTACATAAAAAGAGCTTAGAGCAATGCCTTGCACAGAAGGCGTACTCAACAAAACTTACAGAATCTCTCTCTGTTGCCAAACTTGGTTCATATAGAAACTGAAGCACCCACCCACCTTCCTAGGTACCTTCAGTGAAGCAGAACAGTAGTGCTTGATGGGTCATTCTTCACCTAAAAGACCCCAAAGTACAGGTGGGAGCCATCAAGGCAGCGCCAGCCCCTTCAGCCCTCTCCCTACACCCCAGAGTAAAGAAACTGCCCTTCATTCCCACTTGCAGTCTCTTGAACCTGTTCTTCAGAGACCCAGCGAGCTGGTGCACCCTGCAAAAGGGTTGTGATAGAGCATGCTGGCGAAGACCAAGGCTTTGGAACAGGGTTTAAATCGGGCTCTGCTGTTTACTATGTGACCTTAAGAAAGTTTCTTGGGATCACTGTGCCTTAGTGTCCCAATTTTTTAAAAAGCGTCATAGAAGGTCTATGAAAGTAAATCTGGCTAAGAAGCCTTCTGTATTTTACTATACTATTCCGCATACCGTCACCCCAGCTTCACCTCATTCTTCCAAGATCACATTGCTTTTTCCTACATCCCTAGCAGCCTCCTTTGGGTAGCAAATTTGTTTCCCTCTTGTGGTTAACTGCCCAGACTTAATTCCAGTTGTCCGAGCAAAAGCAAAAACAAAAGCAAAAAACAAACACACACAAATTTTACCTTTGGCTACATTCTGTTAAATCTCAAGGGACAGAATTGGTGACTCTTTGTATTTCTATACAACTTTTCTGTTTCCAAATGTGTGCTCTGAGAAAAAAGATGGCAAATTCTTAAGGAGAAGACCTTGCATGTCCCACATCTTTCCAAATCTGGGATATTCTTCTGGTACCCTTCTCATACCAAGTACTGCCAAACTCCTCCACCCCCATAATTTTGAAAGTTGAAGTTGCAAGGAGATATTTCTGCTAAGAGACAATACTTTATCATTCAGCTGCTACCAGAGATCTGTATTTTGAAGATACTCAAAGAAAACAAAAGTCTTAAAATAGAGATAGGCAGTGGTTTCCTCCAACAAATAATTTTAATAGCCCAATTAAATTCTTGATTTGTTTTCAGTTTATTCAATCCACTATCATACTAGCTTCTTTCCTATAGAACCTGTCATCTACTTGAGTTTAGACAGTTTGTTAGGGCAGAGTGCTTGGATAAATCCCCCAAAGCAGATGTTTCTTCTGCTTTCCTAGAAATTAAACCTGGAAAAAACTTGCCTCCAAGACATGTTCTGTGTTTGTACTGAATTGAAGAAAATCTTTGCATTTGATTCTCCCACTGGTTAAAGTGGCTTTAGATTCAAATTTTATATTTACCAATCCATCCCTTTAAATGACATCCTTAAACTCGATCCTTTCCCTTCAAAAACAATGGGAAAACTGTTATAAATAGGGTAGGCTCAGTCCTGGTCTGCTTTGGTTAGGGCTCTCAGGTCTGATAGTGTAGTTTTGATTACTACCCTTCAGTGTGTCTTAAATGTGTTGTAACCTGCATAACGGAGTAGTTTCAGTTATCTTTTTTTTTCTTCTTCTTCCAGTAAATGATCACTGCTGTTCTGTGGAACATAAATATCTAGGGCACTAATTCTCGGTCCCGAGATGCCTTGGGCGTTGGAAAGATGAGCAGGAATGTGTAAGGGCAGTACTTAGGGTGACCAACTGTCCAGTTTGCCCGGGACTGAGGGATTTCCCAGGACATGGGATTTTTTTAGTGCTAAAACTGAGAAAGTCCTGGGCAAACCAGGATGGATTGGTTATCCTAGATACCATCGGTCCTAAGCCCTCACTACTGAAAGATATACCAACTAGAGGATGTACAATAACTGATCAGTATGGAAGGAGAGGAAATGCTGAAACCATTGATCTGGGTGAGAGGTGCATGCAGGTCATAAAAAGTCTGCAAATTGTAGTGCAGAAAAACTCTACATGACCCTTCCAAACATATCCCTGAACCACTGAGGCATGAGGACGAAATGATGTACATTTGTGGGGTAACTTTATAGCGAACCTAAAAGAACACACTTAAACCATTCTAACTACACAGATGTTCCCCAGTGGTTATAAGAATGTGTTAGTAGCAACCTACACAATGAAGGGAGAACCTAAAAGGAAAATAACTGTTATTGCAGTGTTAACTATATCTAAAATCCCCTCCCTCCACACCACATATGACTTGACACATCTTCTTTCTGTAAAGAAGGAATTAATAGAAAAATATGTGGTCTTATGAATGGAAATGCTTTTATTAACATTTGTAATAAATGGGCAATGAAGCGAGCAAATGTTAACTCATTTTACCGAACAGTGTAGTCAACTAGCCATTTGAGCTCTCTGACTCTCAATTTCCATATTTGTACAACTTTAGGAACTAAAGATGTTCCCTAAGGCTCCTTTCAGCTCTAAATGTTGTGATATTTCTAGATTCTGCACAGAATAAAGAGGAGGCTATTTTTACAGGAAAACTGCTTTAGGGAGTTTTGCTTAGATTAAGTGCAGGAGAAAGTTGAAAATGTGATAGCACAACTGACCAGAGAGAAATCAAGAAGGCTTTCTTGGAAGTGGGGTGGGGAGCAGTTAGTTTAGACAGACCAAGGTCCCGAGGGAGGAGAAACCAGACGGGGAATTGTTCAGCTTCTACAGGAGACCACCCGACACCTAGCCGGGACTTCAGGGTCTGGGGTGGGCAGTTTTCATAAGGGACATGGGAGGGCATTTGGAGTCCTAGGCAGGAGGGCCTTTTTTCTGTAGAACCCCAAGGAGCTCAAAGAAGTAGCTCCAACTTGAACTGAGGGCAGAATTACAGATTTTCGATGAAGGAGAAATTATGTGAGGATTGGGGCTAGGGAAGGGGGTGCCTGATGAGGAAATATCTAGAAGAGGGGGCTGATCATGGCAGGAAGCTAACTCCTTTAGGATGATCTTAGTATCTTCAGCTTGCTTAGGAAAGATCGCAGTTTTATCCTCTGATATTTTCACAGTTAAGTTCTGATCTTTTAAATCTGGCTGAAGAGAAAGATTATGGGGGAATGAATATCATGGAAGTAAGTACAGAGCTCAAGGGTAAAGGCTTTGAAAGTACAACCTCCAATCATCTATTCTCTGAAAACATGGCATTAAAGTGGATACAAAATAAATATATTTGGAAAGAAAGGACAGTCTCTTCAATAAATGGTGCTGGGAAAACTGGACAGCCACATGCAAAAGAATGAAACTGGACCCCTATCTTACACCATATACAAAAAATAACTCAAAAAGGATTAAAGACTTGAACATGAGACTTTTTTTTTTTTTTCCTGGCTCTGCCATGCGGTTTGTGGGATCTTAGTTCCCCGACCAGGGACTGAACCCGGGCCCTCGGCAGTGAAAGCGTGGAGTCCTAACCACTGGACCGCCAGGGAATTCCCGAACGTGAGACTTGAAACCATAGAACTCCTAGAAAGAAACGTAGGGGGGTAAGCTCCTTGACATTGGTCTTGGTGATGACTTTTTGGATCTGACACCAAAAGCACAAGCAACAAAAACAAAAATAGGGTTTCCCTGGTGGTGCAGTGGTTGAGAATCCGCCTGCCAATGCAGGGGACATGGGTTCAATCCCTGGTCCAGGAAGATTCCACATGCCACAGAGCAACTAAGCCCATGAGCCACAACTACCAAGCCTGTGCTCTAGTGACCACGAGCCACAACTACTGAAGCCCACACACCTAGAGCCTGTGCTCCGCAACAAGAGAAGCCACCGCAATGAGAAGTCCGCGCACCACAACCAAAAGTAGCCCCCGCTCGCCGCAACTAGAGAAAGCCCGTGCGCAGCAACGAAGACCCAACGCAGCCAATAAATAAATAAATTTTTTAAATTAAAAAAAAAAGGCAAAAAAGCAAAAACAAGTGGGACTACATTGAACTAAAAACCTTCTGCACAGCAAAGGAAACCATCAACAAAATGAAAAGATAGCCTAAGAATGGGAGAAAATATTTGAAAATCATATATCTGATAAGAGGTTAATATCAAAAATATATTAAAAAACTCATACAACTTAATAGCAAAAAACCAAACAATCCAATTAGAAAATGGGCAGAGGAACTGAATAGACATTTTTCCAAAGAAGGCATACAGACAGCCTACAGGTACATGAAAAGGTGTTCAACATCACTAATGATCAGGGAAATGCAAATTAAAACCATAATGAGATATCACCTCATACCTGTTAGAATGGCTCTTATCAAAAAGACAAGAAATAAAAAGTGTCAGCGAGGGTGTGGAGAAAAGGGAACCCTTGTGCCCTGTTACTGGGAATGTAAATTGGTAAAGCCACTGTGGAAAACAGCATGGAGGTTCCTCAAAAAATTAAACGCAGAACTACCATATGATCCATCAATTCCACTTCTGGGAATTTATCCGAAGGAAATGAGAACACACATTCACACACACACACATATGCATTCAGCCATAAAAAAAGAGGGAAATCTTGCCATTTATGACAACACGGATGGACCTCAAGGGCATTAAATGAAATAAGTCAGACAGAGAAAGATAAATATGGTATGATCTCACTCACATGTGAATCTAAAAAAACAAACCCCCCCCATAGGTACAGAGAACAGATTGGTGGTTGCCAGAGGCAGGGGTGGGTTAGGCAAAATGGAGGAAGGGGGTCAAAAGGTACAGACCTCCAGTTATGAAATAACTGAGTCATAGGGATGCAACATACAGCATGGTGACTGCAGTCAATAATACGTTACTGTATCTTTGAAAGTTGTTAAGAGAGTAGATCTTAACAGTTCTCATCACAAGGCAAAGAAAATTGCAACCGTGCGTGGCAATGGATGTCAGCTAGACCTGCTGTGGTAACCATTCCACAGGATATACAAACATTAACTCATTGTGTTGTACACCTGAAACTGATACACTATTTTGTCTTAATTATATCTCAATTTTCAAAAAAGGTAAACACATTTGGGAAACAACTTCTTCTACTCATGGCTTTGTCCAAAAGCATGTCAAGAAAGAATGTCACGTACTATTCAGATCAGAGAATGAAAGACAGGCGTTGAGAAACCACATTAAGAACTGGTTAGTTAGGTCAAGAAAATTTAATTTTTGGGACTTCTTTGGTGGCGCAGTGGTTAAGAATCCTCCTGCCAATGCAGGGGACGTGGGTTCGAGCCCTGGTCTGGAAAGATCCCATATGCCACGGAGCAACTAAGCCCGTGCACCACAACTACTGCACCTGCTCTCTAGAGCCCGTGAGCCACAGCTACTGAGCCCACGTGCCACAACTACTGAGCTCGCAAGCCAAAGCTACTGAGCCCGCGAGCCACAACTACTGAGACCGCGAGCCAAAGCTACTGATCCTGCGAGCCACAACTACTGAGCCCGCGTGCCACAACTACTGAGCCCGCGTGCCACAACTACTGAAGCCCATGCGCCTAGAGCCCGAGCTCCGCAACAAGAGAAGCCACCGCAATGAGAAGCCCTCGCACCACAACGAACAGCAGCCCCTGCTCGCGGCAGCTAGAGAAAGCCCACACACAGCAATGATGACCCAACACAGCCAAAAAATAAAAAAAGAAAATTCAATTTTCTTTTCCTCTATTAGGAACTGTCAGTGTTAATATGGGCTGCAGCATGTAATTTTTGAATTGGGCTCATCACACTGTATTGTATTTTTATGATCTACATGAAAAGAGTCTGGATGGAAGTAAAATCTACCTGCAAAAACTGCATGGCCTTGGGTCTGCATTAAATGGTATAATCCATGTTCATGTAAAAAAATGGCTCTCAGAATGTTTGCTTTCTTTACCTTAAGTTCAGTCAGCGTGCTTTCATATCATTCTTGATCTAAATAAAGTCAAGCAATCAGTAATGATGTAATGATGAAAATACAAGTAATGAATATGAAAAAAAAGAGAAAAGGTCAGTTAGAAAAGTAACTGCAGCTTAGTGGGTTCCTTTTTTTTTTTTTTTTTTGGCCGCACAGCACAGGAAATTCCCTATAACTGTTGCTTTGGATGTAGCTTTCTAAGACTGCAAATTGCCCACTCCAAGACCCAGAGAAAAATCACTAAAAATCTTAGCAGGGCCATTTGCTTCATCAAATGATGGGTTACTGCCATCAGAGCAGCAGCCCTGTAAAAACCCAGATCTGGTCTTTAAAATAGGGTCCTCTGATGTTAGGCTGTTATTTTTACTTCTTTGGTGCATAGTTAGGTGCCCATTGGTTAAGCTCACAGATGGTGGGCCTTGCATTGAAGCACAGTCTGGCTTGAGCTGGTGCTGCCCCCAGGATGAACTTGGCATTGAGAAGCATTCCCAAGATGAGCAAGACGCTTTGGAAAAACAGAGAGAGAGAGAACAGTGCCATTGCTGTTGACTAGGGGCAGAAAGGACTTCAGGATAATCCCCAGAAAAACTGAACATGCTGGAAGATGCTGTCTGAAGCTGACCTATTAAGATTTGGCAAAGGAATCTAGGCTGTGTGTGTGTGTGTGTGCGTGTAGTGGTGGTGAAGGGGGCGGTGGAGGGGGTGATTTGCAGCTGAGTTGGCAGCAGTGCTGAGGGGCATATTAAATGTTATTTCAGTTATTTCCAGTTCAGAAAATATTTATTCTTATCCCACTGGATATGCCCTATGTTGAGCTGCCAAAAATGTAAAAGACCCTGAAGAGATAACAGTTGTCAGGGTAATATGATATCCACATTCATAATTATAGTTCAAAGAAGATTATAGAATGGCATAAAAGAGTTACAACTGGGACTTCCCTGGCGGTCCAGCCAAAAAAAAAAAAAAAAGGAGTTACAACAAAGGTTTACAAAATGTACAATAGAGAAAAAAAACAAAATCAGGGAACACTCCCTAAATGACAATGCATTGAATGCAGACCTATTCAGGCCATTATTTAAATAGGAGAAATAGAGGAGAATGACCCAAGGAAGGAGACTGACAAGAAAAAAAGTACCAAAGGCAGGAATACAAGGCGTGGTTTTTCTGGAGTGTTCCTTTCAGGGAAGGCAGCCGTGGGAATTGATTAATCAGTGATATTGATGTGATTTTCAACAGGGATATGCAACCATCCAACATCCAACGTGCCACGTTGAGATGTTTGTATTGAATAATTCAATAAGCTATTGAAAAATGTCACTGAAGCTTTTGGAATTGAGAAGTTATTCTTAGAAGAAAAATATGTCGAGGGTTAGAATGTTTTGAAGAGGGCGACTTGGGCCAGAGAGACCACATGGATGGGTCTAACAATCTACTTGAGAGATTGGCAGGATGGGCTGGAGTTAGAGCAGTAATGATGGGAACCGATCGGTGATACTCCCTGGAAACCTATCACACACACAATGTACAGAATGCGCTGATTAGGTGTGGGGGGCTGGAAGAGGAGACAGCGGCTGACATGGAGGACAGCAGTGCCTGTCCCAGAGGTTCTGGAGAAGGGGGTTTCTGGGGAGTAGGGCAATGCAAGCGGGGGCACCTGAGCAGGTGCCAGTGGGACCCTCAGGAAGAGATGCCCAAAGGCCTGGGAGGAACGCAGAGAGGGCCTGGGAGCACGAGGCAGGGTCATGATTCATCAGGACAGGAATGGTGATGAGCCTGGAGGCCAGTGAGATCACCAAGGGAGAGAGAACAGCAAGAGCCAAAAAGCAAACTGGGGAAAAGACTCACAGGGGTTGTTTATTGAAAACTTCACTCTCCCTAGTTCTGCATTTCACTGAGAATAGTGGCTCTAAAATCAGCTGTTACCCAAGTCTCAATTCAGTAGTTGGTAACCAAGAAATGAAAAGAACAGAATCCATTTAAATATAAGTTTCCAAAGAGGGATTATAAAAGCATTGCCCTTTAACACTTTTGGCAACACATGATAGCTTTTTCCTAATGTTGAAGTTATTGCTCAAAGTTCTGTGACAAAGTATTGTCCCAAGACTGCTGGCTTCAGACAATCATCTCTTCGTGGCACTTTTACCCTATCTGCCTTTTCTGAGTACAAACAACTTTTAGAAAAGAGTGATTCTAGGGACTTCCCTGGTGGCACAGTGGTTAAGAATCCGCCTGCCAATGCAGGGTACACGGGTTCGAGCCCTGGTTCAGGAAGATCCTATATGTGGAGCAACTAAGCCCGTACGCCACAACTATGCTGACCCTGCTCTCTAGAGCCTGCGAGCCACAACTACTGAAGCCTGTGCGCCTAGAGCCCGCGCTCCGCAACAAGAGAAGCCACCGCAATGAGAAGCCTGCGCACCGCAACGATGAGTAGCCCCCATTCACCGCAACTAGAGAAAGCCCATGTTAAGCAACGAAGACCCAACGCAGCCAAAAATAAATAATTTATTTTAAAAAAAAAAGAGCGATTCTATACATTGCATTGAGGATGGGGGCAGAACACTAGATTAGAAATAGGATGATCTGAATTTGTGCCCATACTTTGCCAATTACTAGCCAATCAAAAAATCCAACAAACATTTAGAGAAGGTATACATCCTACTGGGAGATTAGGTTACAAAGCCAAAATGTACAGGGAAGACAGCATACAGTCAAAATTCCTCTGGAGAAATCCTTTGGGAATATTAAGTTGACACGGATTCTCTCCATAATTCCAATGCTGACAATTTTCCTTTTCATCTTGGCCCAGATGGTGGTTTCTTCTTATGAGCACCAGATGAAGAAGTTAATTTGAGCTGAGGAGCTATGTCATGAGACGCACACTGTATCTTTAAGATCCGTGAGCATGGGAACCGAGACCCGTCATGCGAAGGCAGAATCCACCTCACGCTCACTGCGGACCCCAGACTCGTTGGGCGGAATGGAGGGCGGCGGAGGGATGGCCATTTAGACTTACACACACTGTGAGTGTGCATGTGTGTACGTGTGTGTGTGTGAGAGAGAGAGAGAATACAGTTGAGTTTGTGCAAGTGAAATGACACCGAGGAGCCAGGGCTCCATTGCTCGTGTACCAGGCGTTGTGCCAGGAAGGAGGAAGAAGAAATTCGCAGGTGCTGGTGCTGCCCTTGCAGGCCAGTCTAGAAGGCCACCAGGAGCACAAACACAGCATTGCACGACTAACAGTAGTACAGTGTGACACAGGGGGATGGAGTCCACAGGAGCGAGAACTAGGAAAGGCTCTTTAGAGAATATGACTCTAAGCTGAATCTTCAAAGAAATGCCCGTGCCAATCAGAGGAGGGAGAGGGAGGAAGAGCGTTCTAGAGCATTCTGGAGGGGAGCTGGCATGCGTCGAGGCAGGGAGGCTGAAAGCGGCACATCTGGGACCCACGAGTTGTCTGGTACAGCCGGTGTGCGGTATGGGATGGGGGAGCGGAGCATAGGGCGAGAAGGTGCTGCAGAGGTCAAGGGGCCACGCTGCAATGAGCTCCCTTCCAGCAAAGGGGCCAGGACGTGAGGCTGTTTGTGGCGGGGCTGCACAGGAGGTTTCTAAGAAGGAGAGTCGTGATCATGAGACCGACGTGCATTTTTATCGAGGTCTTTCTGTCACTATGGAGGATGGATTAAAGCAGGCTGAGAATGGCGTCAGGGAAAGTAGTTAGAAAGAAATTAGGCTATTGTAGGAGAGAGAGGAAGAGAGAGAGGGATGGCAGCACCAGCCATGGAAAGGAGGCCAACAGCCAGATCCCATTCACTAACCGTTTACCCTGTACCTGGCAGGAGCCGAGCCCTTGCCCACATCCCCTTGCGTCTTCTGCCCACAACCCTATGAACCGGGTGCTGCCAGGTCAAGGCATCCCCGTGACCGTCACACGAGGGCCTCGCCCACGTCACGCCAGGTCCAGCCCTCACCCCCGTCCCCTTGGCTGCTTTTCTGGCTCCTGAACACATGGAGCCTTTGCTCACCTCAGGGCCTTTGCAATCTCTAATCCTTTTGCCTGGAACCTCCTTCTTGTTCCGATGGCTTGTTCTCATTTTGGAGGTGCAGTTCATGTGCTACTTTCACTCACTAGGAAGTAGGTCCCTTCCTGCGTCAGCCTGCTTGTTTCCTTCATAGCACTTAGAATCTCTAATTATCTTATCTGTCTACTTTTTATTGCCTGTCTCCTCCTTCTAGAATACTCCATGAGAGTAGGGGCCTTATTTGTCTTATTCACTATTATATACTTATTCACTATTATTTCTCAGTACCCAGCACAGTGTCTTAAGTGCTCAGTAAATATTTATTGGGGTAGGGGGAGGGATAAATTAGGAGTTTGAGATTAACATAGACACACTACTATATATAAAGTAGATAACCAACAAGGACCTACTGTATAGCCCAGGGAACTATACTCAATATTTTGTAATAACATATAAGGGTAAATAATCTGAAAAAGAATATATATAGATATATATTCATATATATACGTATATATGTATATATATATATATCTGAATCATTGTAAAGCAACTATATTTCAATAAAAAATAAAATAAAATAAATTTATTGAATGAATATCCATTTTACAGATGAAGAAAATAATAATGATAATAACAGTAAAAACAATAAAAACTAACACTCAAAATATGTGCTGGGCACTGGTCAAACTCATCTAAGCCTCACAGATTTGATGTAAATATCATTATTTCTCCCATTTTATAGATGGAGAAATGGAGGCTCCCACATTTAGGTCACTTGTCCAGAGTCACAAAGCTTGTAAATGGCAGAGCAGAGATTCAAATTCAGGCAGTCTGGCTCCAGGGTCCAGCTTTCAACATCTATGCTGCACGGCTACTCTAAGACTGGGCTTTCCAGTCGTCGGGTCACAAGGCTGGCGAAGGAGGAGCTAGGATTCCAACCTGGTTCTCTCGACTCTGGAAACCAAGCTCCAGGGCTGGAGGGATGGGGGTGGTGAGAACTGAGGAGAGAGCAGCCGGCCGGCAGGTCTAAGCTAACAGAGGGCGCTGTTGATTGAGGGGCACACAAAGGCGAGCATGGGTTGAGTTCTGAGCGTGTAGAATTCCAGGTGCCCGTTGCACGCACTCTCTCCTTTACTGTGCTTCCGGCTTTTGGAGCAGGACACGTCACTCAGCCCCTCTGATCCCATCCTCACACGTGTAAAATGTGAATTTAGATACCGACCCAACAGGATTCTTGCGACGATTAAACTGAGATAATGCAGACCCATGGGCAGATGTTCAGTAAACATTACTCTCCTGATCTTTTCTGTACCTTCGGCTCGCATGGAAAAGCCAGCGTTTTCAGGAAAATGGGCTAAGTATCCAGATGACATAAGGAACAAGAGAGAAAATTCCTGGGTGGGTCCAATTATATAATCATTCCCCAAGCTTAATGAGACTTAGAATTAGCTAAGTTTCATCTTCTGAACACTTGCTGTTATTGCAATAATCAAATGAAGAATTCATAAAACTAGGTTCAATTTAATCTAAGCTTACCACATAAATCTTACCTCTGCTTCCCCCTACTTCCCTGTAGATGTTTCTTTTCATTCTTTTTCTTTTTTTCTTTTTTCTTTGGCTGCGCCGCTCGGCTTGCGAGATCTCAGTTCTCTGAACAGGGATCGAACCTGGGCCCTGGCAGTGAAAGTGCCGAGTCCTAACCACTGGACAGCCAGGGAATTCCCTCTTTTCATTCTTATTTCTTGCTAGGTATATGCAATATTTGTCTTTGGACAAGCCACTTATTTTAATCTTAAATTTCTCGTCTGCAAAATGGGAACAACCGTCCTCCCCTTAATAGAATTCTTATAAGAATTAAAGGAGATAATGTGTTAGAAGTTCCTTTGCAAACTAAGTACTATCCAAATATAATAATTATTATTAAAAAGAAATATAAAGATATATTTGTATAAAATTATCAAATTTATATTAAATAATTAAATTATTTATTGATATACTTATTATTTATATCTATAAATATAAATAAAATATAATTTTATTTAAAATGTTTTTATGACGGACTTCCCTGGTGGTGCAGTGGTTAAGAGTCCGCCTGCCAATGCAGGGGACACGGGGTTCGATCCCTGGTCCAGGAAGATCCCACATGCCGTGGAGCAACTAAGACCGTGCGCTACAACTACTGAGCCTGCACTCTAGAGCCCGCGAGCCACAACTACTGAAGCCTGTGCGCCCAGAGCCCGTGCTCCGCAACAAGAGAAGCCACTGCAATGAGAAGCCCGCGCACCACAACAAAGAGTAGCCCCGGCTCGCCGCAACTAGAGGAAGCCCGTGCAGAGCAATGAAGACGCAACGCAGCCAAAAATAAATACATTTATTTTTTAAAAATAAATACATTTATTTTTTAAAAATAAATAAATAAAATATTTCTATGAGGGAAGAGAAGTATGCTTATTGAGATCATGCCTTTTCCACAATGGTAATTTAATTAGTCTTCTCCAAGTTATATAATTGCCCAAGTGCTGAAAACTGTGTATCTCATTAAATCTTCTCCTTCTAATCCAGGTGGAGATGCTCGCTGAAAACCCCCCTGCCTGCAGGACCCGGAACCACCTTGCAGTGGGCGTGTGCTTTTGTCTGGCAGGCATCACGGCGAAGAACCATCCTTCACCACAGCTTGCCCTGAACTTTTAGCTCTAGGGTGAAAAAGTGACCCAAGAGAGGCTGGTCAGCATTCTTCCTGCCCCTGGTTTGTTTAGGGATAGGGATTTGGACCGAGCAGGACCAATCTGACGACTTCCCTGAGCTGTTGCTGGAACTATGAGGAAAAAAACCTTTCTTTTCTCTCAGGAGTGCCAGGTGTGAGAAGCAAGCAGCTGGAGCTACTTCTGAGCCTCTCTGACACCATGTGGGGAGGACCAAACTGAATAAAGTCAACCCAGAGACAGACAGACAGACAGACAGACAGACAGAGTGACCAGTTCAGACCAAACTGGGACTTCCCTGGCTTTAGCGTGGAAGGTCCCATGCTCAAGACCCCCCTCAGACCTGGGCACATGGGGACGGCTGGTCACTTCACAGAGACAAAGAGTCCCACATATACCGTTCCAAGCCTTGATCCAGCTTTACGCGGAGGCCCTCCTTGGGCACCTCAATTCTATGACCCAGTAAGTTCTGGGGTCTGTTTAAGCAACTTTGAGTTGTGTTTCTGTCACATGCAACTCAAAGAGTCATAACACATGCCCAAAGAATGTCCACATATAAGGCACAAAGTTAAAAAAGCAAAAGAAATCAAAGTAGGAAACAAGCTATTTTTAGCTTTGAAACACGAGGAAATGTGATCATGTGGTCCTTTCTGAAGTTGAGGTAATTTATTTGACAAAGGGGCTCCGGAAAAAAAAAAAAAGAAGTATACAAAATGGAAAAAAGAAGAGGCAAATGAAAACATTCTTAGGGAACAAAAACCTCATGGCATGAGAAAGGTCAGAGAAACGCATGAGCAAAACTCCAAAAGAGCACGCTTAGGCAGTGAGGGGAAGAAAGTAGCTGAAGTCAAAGCCTGGAGCAGTTTTGCCTTTTCATTAGAGACAGACCCACCGTAAAGTGGGACCAGAAGACAAGTGAGCCACGGAAATGGACAGTGAAAAAACTAGACCAGCACAGCCTTCTGCAGATCCTCAACAATTCCACAAGACTTAAAGCCAAGCATCTCAATGGTCTCTGGCACTCCGCCCTGGGGCAGGTGGGCCAAAGAACATGCTATGGGAATAACCAGAAAACCTAGAGGAAATGAGCTTTTCTTAAGGTGACATACAGCAGCGATTACAAAGATTGGAGAAGTTAGAAAACGTCAGCGTGCACCAGAATTCGAACGGCGTGCACATGACAGAGCCTCATGCTGACCCTAACCGTAACCCTCAAGCGCTATAGGATGAGTGAGAGAAATTTGTGCTCCCGAAGGGTTTCCTTTGAGAATACAGCCAGAAGGGAGAAATCTAGACAATCCGCCTGTACACAGCCACACAGGATGGAATGAAAACCACTCTTTCTGGCCTTCCCTGAAGAAGGATGTGAGACTGGGGCCCCCAAGGAACATGGCCCGGCACCATTTCTAATTCTAATGCAGTCTGGAAAAAACTTAAGTGTTGAAAACCAAGAGAGGAGTCATTTTCTCAATAGAAAGACAACATGAAAAAACAAAACAAAACAAAACAGTGTGAAGATATGTGATTTAGTCTTACCTCTGTGAGCATACTTTCTATTGAGTCTCACTTTATTTATTTATTTGCCGTGCAGCGCGGCATGTGGGATCTCACTTCCCCAATCAGGGATCAAACCCGCACCTCCTGCAGTGGAAGCACGGAGTCCTATCCACCGGACCGCCAAGGAAATCCCGAGTCTCACTAATTTTAAACTATTCTCATTTTGTTGTCTGATATCATCTAGTAACAGGGTACTAATCATGTTCTTGGCCTCAGTCCTCTTGTGGGTGTTTCAGGGAGCCTGATATGCCTGTGCAGGGTCTTTCTAACACAAACGCTTAAATTTAGGATGTTTAGGATAAAAACAGAAGGAAACTTTGAGGGAGGCAAGGAACGGTACCATCTGAACTTGCGCGTTTGCGAAAATGTTTCCGCTGTATTTACCGAAGGACTTTTCCCCTTAAAACATGAACACTGAACACAGAAGACGTGATATGGTAAAAGGTTGTCTGGTAATAAAGAACCAGATTCACGCACCAAATCCTAAATCACAAAGAACGCGCTCAAGTGGAAAACCAACCGCTGGAGGGACTGGAGCATGTGACTGAATTTTGCATCGCCTTTGAAGATGGGGTGGTCCATCACTGGGGCTAGAGCATGTGATGGCTTGTTTTCTTTAAATCACTTGTAATTCAGGAAGGGCCCACCTACAAGCAGGATATCTTCCTGCTTGCTCCCTGAACCAGGATGCCATCTGGAATGTAAGAGAGGAAGGAGGCAAGACCCTAGGAAATGTCATGTTATCCTGAAAAACATCCCTTGCAGAATCAGACCACTGAGGTGCCCTTAGCGGAGCTCTCATCTCCGATTTCCTACAGGGGTAATGAAAGGCATTTGCCAAGGCTAAGGGGCAACAAGACTGATGGAGTCTAGACTCACCTCTATGAGTATACTTTCTACTGAGTCTCACTTTATTTATTTATTTATTTATAAATAAAAGCATTTTGGCCTTTCTACAAATTCTCGACAGCTGCATGCTAGGTGTTTATGTGGTTCTGGGTATGGTGTCCTCTGCAAAGAAAGGCATATGTAGGAACAAAAAGGATCTTGCCTCCTGGGGCCCTTAGTTTGTAGCTGGGGAGATTGGAGATTCCAAGAGGCTATTTATATGGGGTCCTACTGTCTCTGAGAGAGGGTAGAAGCCAGCGAGTCACCCCACAAACCTACAGCAAAAATGGTCTCTTCTCCCGCCTTGTCTATTTCACCAGGGCTGGAAAGGAGAAGGGGGTAAAGAAAAAAAAATGGGGGGTAAGAGATTAGTTTTCCTCGATTTTGTTAAATTGATTTGACATTGATAAGACTGACCATCCTTCTGCAAACCAAACAGACATTTAACACTAACGCAAACCCCTGTTTTTAAGAAACGACAATTCAGGCTTTTGTGAAGTTACGAACTGCCTTCATTTTAGTGTGATACTGTGGAACCAAAAGGCTAGTATCAAATCTTTATAAATCCTAAGGGAATAAATGTTTAAATATGAAAATCAGCCTCTAATTACCTAATGCTCACCGATTAGATGCCAATGATGGGAACAACAGATAAAAGGTGAAAAGATGGCCATAGGAAGAGGGAGGTCAAGAAAGAGAGCTTGCACAGTTCGAGAGCAAGCCCTGTTCACCAGGCCAGTCACCCTGGGATTCAGAGACCAAACACGGTATTTTCCAGAGAATGCTGGCATGTTTATCGCCCAGCAGGCCCCACCCTGCAGCCTGAGAGCACCTACCAGTGTTTCCAACTTGGCAACCCCCCAAAAACCAGAACAATGATTGCTTTTCTCTTGCTATAATAATGCTGTCGAGTTCATCAGAGATCCATTTTGTATTTTTCATTGGGTCCAAAGCATGCTGTTTCCTTCAGAAGAAATCCTATCATGTTTTATACAGTTTTAAAAATAATTGATCTGGTCCGTTAGTACAGGTAGAACTGTTTTGATGAGAAAGGAAGGAGCTTCTCCTGGAATCTCATTATTTATCTGAAGTTAAAATATATGTATTTTTAAAACTTTACACCTGTGATATAGTACATGCATGAGTCTAAATATTTCTTTGCTCACTGGGTCTTAGGGAGACAGCTGTGGTGACATAGTAAAGTCTCATGCTTTGCCAGTCATTCATTCATTCATTTTTATTGAGCATGTACTATGTGTTCTATGCATGGAGGATACAGCAGTTAACAAGATAGAAAATGAGCCAACTTCACGGAGCTAATACAGAGGAGGGCAAGAACAAATCCATGCAAGTAAGTAGATAGGATATTCCAGATGATAATAAACTCTTTGAAGGAAAAAGGTGGGGTGGTCAGCTCAGCTTCTCTGAGCTGATGACCTCTGGCTGATAAGAGGGAGCCTGTGAAGGTCTGGGGCTAGGCAGGGGAGTGGCCAAGGCAATGGCCCTGGGGTTACAGCAAGTCTGACAAATTTGCGGGAAAGAAAGGACACCAGTGGGGATGGAGAACAATAATACCGATTGTGGTTAAAGATTTAATAAGATGATGAATGCAAAAGAACACAATGAACTGCAAAGCAATACCACTAAAAGGTATTATTTGGCTTGGTTAGAATACTGTATTCTAAAGAACGTCATTCTTTAGATGTTTAGAGTTTATAAAGGATGCAGGAGAAAACTATATATTTCAGTTTTCATCTTCTACTTCTAATAAAAAGGAGCTGGCTCTCGAAAAGCCCTTTCAAGGATGGCACGTTGCCTTCACGTGAAATAGGAAATCCCACATACCTGGAATCCTATTGAGCGTCACCCAGAAATGTTCATCCGGACTGAAGGTGTCTTTGGACCACTGGAGCAAGTCAAGAGCCCGTGGGTCATGGAGAACAAAGTTGGTAAACTCTCTTGACAGGGCAACATAGGCAGAACCAAAGTAAATGGTGAGATTGTGGGGAGCAGGCTGTTTCAATGCTGTGGTTCTTATCACATAGGAAAGCTCTTTGCCCAGGTGCTCTCGGTGGACATATTTAGTCCGTCCAACTGCGTGAGCTGGAGGCAGAACCCCTGGGGTGATGTTTTTCCCTTTAAACCCTTTCAGATACTGAACTATCTCCCTGTTGGTTTTCAGGGGGAAATCTTGCCCACAGGTGTTGATGGCGTACTTCCACGGAACGTCCAAGGCTGCAAGATCTTTGATGCAGTGCAGGTCAGCCTGGAGCCTGGAAATCCCACCATAGACCACGGGTTCCATCTTGGAAGCCAGAAAAGCATTTGGGAAGCAGCTCAGTAATTGCTTCACTGCATCTTTAAATTCAACTGTCGCTTTCTCATCCACGTGAACACAGTAGATATTCTGAGGCATGTAAATAGCTCTGAAGAGCCTTGCAAAGGTGTCGAAATTGTGATGGATGACCATGATATATGCCAAAGGAAATTCAGCTTCTTCTTTAGATAACGGCGCCGTGATGTAGTGGCTTTGAGTCAAGTATTCCTTGCAAGAGGACGTCTCATAGATCATGAGTTTGTTTCTCCAGAGGAAAGGTGTTTTGCCATTGATAAAGGATATGCAAACTTGACTCAGCATCGAAGTGTCCGAGTTATTTAGCCTCTGGAAGCCTTGCTCGCCCCCAAAATTGAACACGTAGAACACGATAAAAATGATTACACAAGAGACAGAAACTATAAAGAGGTAACGCATCAATGAAGGCATGCCTCCAAGAGGAGATTTCAAAGACCGTCAAAATCTAAGTCCTCTCCCAAACTTACTTTTTTCTCTGAGTTCTTACTTCGGTGCATACTCCAGTAATTCGTGCACTGAAGGAGACACGGTGAATTCATTCGGTTTCATCCCGGGAATCCAGCGGCTGGCGCACTCCCCATGCTGAGAGTAGCTACTGAGCCCGCCTCGTCCTCTGCCTTTCAAACCGCCTTTGTCTACATCCCGGTAGCAGGTTGCTTAAGCCCAGCCTTTTTCCCTCCCTCTGGCTCCCAGCTCCCAACGGCTAGCTGTTTCACTAAAACTCTGGTTTTAGTCTCCTTTTCCCCTGCAGATTTAGTTTCTCAGATCTCTTTTCCTTCATTTCCGGAGGGTTTTTTGCCCCCCTCTTGTTACTGTCATTCAGGGCATTAATACAGTAAGAACGAAAGTTGAAATGATGCGTTCTGGCAGGCTTGCCGTTTCCTGCTAGTCATCCGACAGGCTGCGGCACTCGCCCCGCCTTGTTGCTCATGGCAATGATCCACAGCCTGGTCCCTCCACTCTTCGACCACGCTCCACGGGGTATAATGTTGCCTCCGTTCCCAGACATGCCGCTTTAGTGAAAAACTGACTGAAGGGACGAGATCGAAAATTTAAAAAAACCTCACCCACCGGGCTCTTTTGTAATGCTTTCTAGCCCCGCCCTACTCTTTTTCTTTTTCTTTTTTTGGCCCTGCCTCGAGGCATGCGGGATCCCAGTTCCTGGACCGCGGATTGAACCCGAAGCCCCTACAGTGGAAGCGCGGAGTCTTCAGCCCTGGACCGCCAGGGAAGTCCCCGGCCCTCTCTTTTCTAAAACAAGAGCTTACCGGGGTTCCAGTCCTAGGGGATCTGAAAGTGCAGGGCTCTGGGTCCTGTGACTTTGAGATTACGTCGTGACAGCCCCTCTCCTCCCACCGTGGTGCTTATCATAAGGATTGAAACGGAGCAGGACCCTGTGGGGTCCTCCCTGGTACAAATTCTTTCCGTGCCCGCCGTTTCTTGTTTGTAGGAAATAGGCTTCCTTCAGGCTCCTGGACGTTCCCTGAGCTTCAAAGGGCAGATTCAAACAGTTGCTAATCAGGGAAGGGAGGGGATGCAGAAACAAGGGAGGAACAGCCTAGAAACAATACTGCAGCCTTGGGGCAGCGTCCTGGTTCCTCCTCAAGGGATACACACAACAATATCTTTGAGTTCTTCTGCTGGAACTAAGGCCTCCACCCAGGTGGAGGATGGTAACTTCAGGCTGAGCCCAAGATCCCTGGAGCGCCGCCCTGCTACCTCGCCACCAGCCAGTCAGAACCAAGTCACAAGCCCTGTAGCCCTCAGCCCAAATTTTGCCCATTAAATACTCCCCCCAAAACCGTCGGGGTTTTAGAACATGAGCCACCCATCCTCTTTGTATTGGCATCTTTACAATAAATGCTGCACTTTCCTTCACCACAACCCGGCGTCGTTAGATTGGCCTTACTGCCCGCCGGCGAGAGGCCCTGAGTTTGATTTGGTAACAGGATGTTGGGGTCCAATGAACAAATGCCAAGCTACATCCCCTGATTTAGATGAGACCTTAAAACTTCACCGGAAAGCACTCGAATCCTGGCACAAATGATGTTCGGATAAGCGCACCTAGAGCGCATTCAGGTTTTCACTACCCAGAGAACATCATCTAATACTCAAGAGAAGTGCTTTATACCTGCCCGGTTAAGCCTGTCAAATCACCTAGGAAACGAATGTTGTTTTCCCCTATTTGTAAATAGCAGAGTTTTGGCTGAAGAGCATGAAGCTCTTTAACTTACAAGGTTCTCATCTTCAACCTTTTATTTTTCCGACCAGCTTTTTTTTTAATACAGATCAACATATTTTATTTATGATGGCTTCTAACATACCCATGCAACTACTTCATGCCTTCCCGTGTCACCTCCCCTTCGAAGTGATCGTATCCCCTCTGAGCCTCCATCCTGTAGCAGTAGCTCACTATCGGAGACCGAGCGCCCACCCACCCCCGCATGAAGAAAAAATGTCCTTTAATGCCCTTTCTCTCCTCCCTTTTGAAAAGTCTCTACCCTGCTATTAATGAAATTAATAGAACAATATGCTTATTCCTTGCTTTCAGCAGAGGTAGGAAAACCAATGCTAAGCCCCCTTGATTCAAGGCACCCTGCACTTCAGCTGAGTGACACATCACCTCCTGAACCACGGTAGGTTTTCATTCTAGCTTTTATTGCTCCCAGTTTTCATTATTCCAGCTGGTACATTATTTTTCTCTCTCCCTTACTAAATTCTCCTCATTCTCTAAGACCCATCACAAATAAACTCTACATAGAACCCACCTTTGGCTTTGTATGCAAAGTGGAAGAAAGTAAATGGAGCCCTTATCTGGACAGAGCAGATCAATCTAATTCTTAGCGTTCCCATGGAGCAAAGAGAATGACTCTGAAAATGATATGATAATGAATGATAATGGTAAATGACAAGACAATGAATGATAATGGAAAATCCAATCCCAAGCTTCTTTTTTTCCCAAATAATACCTTTAAATATCAGGTTATAGTCTATCCTATTTCAAGACAACAGAGAGTAATTTCTGTATCTAGTTTGGCAAAGACTTTTTGGCTTAGAGTGAATATTAAAATATTTTAAATATTTGCAGTTTGACAAAGTGTTCAGATACATGACAATGAGGCCAACAGAGTCTGTTTACATTAATATTTCCAACTGGCCAACAACAAAGGGGTTCAGATTTATGGTTCAGCTCGGAACCAACGCTCGAGGACATCCGCCGCCTCCACGCCGAGTTTGCTGCTGAACGAGACTGGGACCAGTTCCACCAACCTCGGAACCTCCTCCTGGCCTTGGTGGGGGAAGTAGGGGAGCTGGCAGAGCTCTTTCAGTGGAAGCCGGATGAGGAGCCTGGGCCCTAAGCTCCAAGGGCGAAGGGCTTTTTTGTATGCACAGCGCCTGGTGCATCCAGGCCTGTCAATGTCTATTGGCTGTTGAATGAATTGTCTTGTCACTGGTGCTGCAACCATTTTCCCATTTTTTTTTTTTTTTTTTTTTTGCTGCAAAAAGCTTTATTGTTTCCATTTGTTCCAAGGCTTGGGAGAGGGCTCCAGGGTGGTTAAAAAGCTGCCTAGTGGCTGCAGAGAGGGGCTTCAGGCAGAAGCCCTGACACCAGAGGGCTATAGAACTAAGATTAACTTTGCATACATCCACGTATGTCTTTCTGTAGACTGATTTGTATTTAATAAGGAAACATATACAGTGAGGGAACCTGGGTTATGCATCCTGAATAAATCACCTGTTCTTAAGTTTCAGATTCTGCAAAATGCGGGAAGATCTCTTTCCGAAAGACACGATTCAATCAAAAACCCTGCTACTGTGATCACGAGGTGGAATAACAGTTTTAAAGTGTCTGAGAGAAATATATGACTCATTTGTTTATCCATAAATACTACACCAAACATTCTTTCCACTCCTTTCTCACCTTACCAACACTCTGTGCCTACTGAGTTTAGGACCATATATGAGTAAGAATTACTCCAGCCTTCACGGAAACTTTGGTATAGTTGGGGAAATAAGACAGAAAACATGGTGCAGTGAAATATTTGAAGTACAAGAATAAAAATGTCCAAAGTACAATGATACCCAAGAAAAGACTGATCAAATGATTGACGCACTGTAAGGTGTGGTGCTGGAGAGCACAGATCCAAGAGCCAGACTCTCTAAGGTCAAATCACACGTCATTGCCTATTGCTTCCGAGTCCACAGGCAGGTTGCTTCATCTCTCTGTGCCTCAGTTTCCTCATCAACAAGATAGAAATATAACAGTGCCTACTTCATAGGTAGGTTTTGTGTGGTTTAATATGAATAAGGCACTTAGAACAGCGCTTCTCACATAGTAAGCCTGAAATATAATATATACTAGTTATCACCACCACCACTTCCTCCTCCTCAGTTCTCCTGGGGATGTGAAGGGACTCCAAGAGTAGTGAGGTCTTCAAAAGAGGATACTGATTGAGCTGAGACATAAAAGATAAGTAAATGAAACAGCAGAAACACAGGCGCTATCAGGAAGAGCACTCCACATTTGGGAGGGAAATAAGAAAAGCCAACTGACTGAAAATGCAAGTTTTGAAGATGAGCGTACTGGGAAAGACAGGGCATGAGATGAGGCTTGGTTATGGAAGATCCCGGTATGTCATGGTCAGGAATTTTACTTGACAGAGGGGAGCTGCTGACTCTAAGTGGGAAATACCATGTTCAGGTATGACTTTAGCAAGTTGACTTAGCAGATGTGAAGAAATTGCAAGGTGGAATGGCAAGAGTGGAGATGGAGAAATCGTTAAAAGATAATGTTCATGACCAGCAATAGCAAGAGCTCCAACTGAGGCAGTAGAAACACAGAAAGGAGAAGGATAACGGACCAAGAAAAAAAGAAGGAAGAAGAATCAACAGAATTTGGTTACTGACTGGTTGAGTGGTCCAAGAGGATGCCTGGGGTTTTAGTTGAAAGGACTTGACAAGTTGGGAGTAGAGGAGTTGAGCTTTTTAGGTCAAGATAATAAGCTCAATTTTGGATTATCTTGAATTTGGGACTTTGTTGGCAATCCCAATTTGAGTTTTCCAGGAAGAAACTGAATGCATAGATGTGAAATTCTAAAAGACATGTGGGATCTGTCCGACCAGGGATGGAACAAGTGCCCCCTGCATCGGAAGCACAGAGTTTTAACCACTGGACTGCCAGGGAAGTCCCAATAGTCACTACAATTTTAACTTCTAATGGCAGGAGAATTTCCTAGGAAACCTAGTCTGACTTTTCATGGGACTGGGGAGGTGGGTCATTGCAATGTAATGTAATGTAAAGTCATGTTGATTTTGTGGAGTTTTTGCTTCATAGCTACTTGTTCTGTTTACTGATCACATCCAAAAGCAGACTCATTTCCTTCCCCCTCAAACCTGCCCTTTCTCCTCTGTCGCAGCCTTGAGGGGCCTTACTCTTCTCCCTGTCACCTAGGCTCAGTTTCTAAGTTCTCCCTCTTCCTGACCCACTGATCATCAAGTCCTGGAGATTCAAATTCTGCAATACCTTGCGTCTGTCTCCTTCTCTCCATCCCTCCTACCCCTCCCTCGTCGTGCTCCAGAACCTAAGCTCCAAGAGGGAAGGGCTTTTTTGTATGCACAGCGCCTGACACATCCAGGCCTGTCAATGTCTATTGGCTGTTGAATGAATTGTCTTGTCACTGGTGCTGCAACCATTTTCCCTTTTTTTTTTTTTTGCTGCAAAAAGCTTTATTGTTTCCATTTGGTCCAAGGCTTGGGAGAGGGCTCCAGGGTGGTTAAAAAGCTGCCTAGTGGCTGCAGAGAGGGGCTTCAGCAGAAGCCCTGACACCAGAGGGGCTCCTCAAAGGCCACTGGGCTCCGGAAGCTCCTAGTCGTGCTTGAGGGTGAGCCTTTCAAAGAGATACTCGCCCAGCCCAGCCTGGGGACCAGCCAGCCTGCGGAGGTTGGTCAGGTGGTCACCCATCTTCTTGATGAGTTTCACCTCCTCATCTAGGAAGTGGCTCTCCAGGAAGTCGCAGAGGTGGGGGTCTGTCCAGGCAGAACCCAGGGCACGCAGATCCAGAAGGGCCTGGTTCAGGTTCTTCTCCATGTTACTGGCGGCTTCCATAGCGTCCTGAGTTTTACCGCACTCATCTCGAGATGGCTTCTGCACGTCCTGGAAGAGGGCGCGGCCGCCGCGTTGGTTTTGCATTTTCAAGAGACGTTCGGCGCTCTCGTGCTTCTCTTTGGCCAATTCGCGGAAAAAGTGGCCCACGCCCTCCAGAGCCACATCGTCGCGGTCGAAATAGAAGCCCAGAGAGAGGCAGGTGTAGGAGGCCCGCAGATGCATGTTGACCAGGCGGTTGACGGCGGCCTCCACCTCGGTGGAATAATTCTGACGAATCTGGGAGCTCATAGTTGACCGGTAATAAGGAATTCGGCTCAAAAAATGGTGTTGGCTGGTCCCGGTGACCGAGGATAGATGAGTGGCTGACTCCGAAGGTTGGAGGGTGGTCGGAGGCTGGAGGAAAGGGCGACCGTGGGTCTTTTTTATACAAAAAAGTTTTATTAAGTACAGTTTCATATTTAGAAGAACATCCAATATTACAATGTGATTGGATCTTTAGGATACATAATTTATTCTTAAAATACACAAGTTATATACAGACACTGGAACACTCAGTCCCCAAAATACTCAATAAAGATGTCTGGGTGACATTTATAGAACTGAGCTAGCAATTTTTTCTTCTCTTTGGCAGAAAGTTTTGAATCCTCATCAATATTTTTTAGTAAATTCATTAGCTCATCCTTGGTTGTCTTCCTTGTATGGTCAGAATAATCACTTTGATCAATTCTCTGGCAATAAATATATCCTGTGTCTCTGTTTGGATCTCTTCCCTTCTGAATGTCCATGAGCTTAACACTGACAATTTTTTGTAGAGTTCCAGGAATCTTAAAACCTTAAAAACATCTTTTTGATGATCCATTAAAAAGAGTACCAGAAGATCAGTTTTGCCTTTGGATAAATTTTTATTGTCAACAATAGCTTTTGAGAATATCCTTTTCACAGCCATTCGGTTGTCACTTTCTTTCTGTAATTTAAATTCAGAAGGATGTGCTGCAACAGCCATGAAATACAGTAGTCTTCTAAATTCTTCTCTATTTTGGGAATCCAAAAGCTTTAGAAAGAGCTGAGTAGCTTCTAATGCTATTTCAGTCTTCCCATTCACTAGGAGTTCTGCAATTCCTAGTGTTCCAGGCTTAGGGCACTGACATCAATAATGTTACTATATTGAGAAATACAGACATTAGCCAGATTAGGAACTTTCATCCTATTTGTTTGGTATTCAGTCCGTTATTTAAAACAGCACTGTTTGAGTGTTGAAAATGTGGCTCTTTTTCCTGTCTGCCCTTTTGGCTGTCCTTGGGTATTGAAAAATGCCTACAGGAGAACTTTTTGAAAAACCACTTGTTGTAAGAGGGGAAGGCCTTACCTGTTCCCTTTCCTTCCTAATAGGCCATGTGACCTGCTTCTCCAGCACAGACAGCAGGCATTTTTTTGCTGCTGAGACTGAGCCGCTCAGCCTTCCCTACCTGCCCGTGACTGCAGGCCAGGACAAGATTGATGCACCTTTGGCTCACTTTGGAAGCAGTTATTCCCGAACTAGACAATTAATCAGGCTAGACGTGTTTACCCTCTCCGGGGCCGCCTTAAAAGCTTGCTTTTTCTTCCATTCAGAAGCCTTTATTGTTTTTTACATCATTTCATAATTTTTCTGGGAAACCTCCTACACTGATGGTGGGAATGTAAACTAGGGCAGCCACTGTGGAGAACAGTACGTAAGTTTCTTAAAAAACTAAAAATAGAGTTACCATATGATCCTGTAACCCCACTGCTGGGCAGATATCTGGAAAAGACAAAACCTCTCATTTGAAAAGGTACATGTACCCCAATGTTCATAGCAACACTATTTACAATAGCCAAGACATACATGGAAGCAACCTACATGTCCATTGACAGATGAATGGATAAGGAAGATGTGGTACACACACACACACACACACACACTGGCATAGTACTGTGCCATGAAAAAGAATGAAATAATACCACTTGCAGCAATGTGGATGGACCTAGAGATTATCGTACTAAGTGAAGTAAGTCAGACAAAGACATATATCATACGATATCACTTATATGTGAAATCTAAAGAAAAAAGGATACAAATGAACTTATTTACAAAACAGAAATAGACTCACAGACAAAGAAAACAAACTTATGGTTATCAAAGGGGAAAGGAGGGGGGAGGGATAAGTTAGGAATTTGGGAATTAACATATACACACTAATATATAGATAATCAACAAGGACCTACTGTACAGCACAGGGAACTATATTCACTATCTTGTAATAACCTATAATGGAAAAGAGTCTGAAAAAGAATAGATAAATATATGTTTATGTATAACTGAATCACTTTGCTGTACACATGAAACATTGTAAGTCAACTATACTTCAACTTAAAAAAAAAAGAATTTTTCCAATTATGACGCTATCTAGAGCACAGCTCCAAAATGAAGAGGGTATTCTTTTTGTGAAATACTGGAAGACTCGGAATCTCAGTGAAATAAAGAAATAGTCAAAGGGGGAAAGGCAAGCCTCAGCACCCCTAGGCTTTCTGTAGGAAGGGGCAAGGTAGCACTTGCCTGACTCTGGAAGACCTACAGGAGGATGAGTTGAGGGAGAATCACGTAAAGTTCGCTGCCTGCCAGGCTAAGTCACACCCTTGAGGCAGGCAGCAGCTGGTCGTAAGTAAAATGTCATAAAAGACCTTGCATGTTGTGCTGAAAAACTTGGATTTCACCTTGTTGCCAAAGGAGCACCACCTAAGATGTTAGGTCGAGGAGCTCCCGGGCAACAAGTGCCAACTGGAGGAGGAACAAGAGCGAAATAAATCATGGTGGAAAGTACACATCAGCCGGCAAATGCATGAGGCACACGTCAATGATAATAATAGCAGTAGTATTACACGTAAGTAAAGCCTCTTAAACTAGGAGGTAAATGTGCTAGTTATGCCTCAGATAACTACATTTCCTAGAAACAATTCGAAGCCTCTTACAGTCGAGGCTTTAGTCCTGTAGATATTCACAGGACATCAGATACTGCATTGTTTGAGTTTTTTCTTAAATAAAGAAATAAAGATAGGGGAAAGATTTAAAGTCCCAAGGTCACTAAGGAATTAATGGACTGGGAATTAGTAGAAAGTCTACTTTGTATTATTATTTTTCCACTCCTTCAAACTAGTCATGAGAAATACGTATGTTGCCTTATTTATGTCATTTATTTATTTTTAAATGTGTTGAATGAATGAAGGAATGGAGTCCACATCCCCCATGGTTCCAGGTGCTCGTGGATAAATGTTCTTTTAACTGGAATTGGGAACAGAAAAACGGGTATCTTTTTTTCTGACAAACAAAAACTCTGACCAGATTGACCGGATAGATTAAATGACATTTAAAAAAAACAGGGGCTTCCCTGGTGGCGCAGTGGTTGAGAGTCTGCCTGCCAATGCAGGGAACACGGGTTCGAGCCCTGGTCTGGGAAGATCCCACATGCCACGGAGCAACTAGGCCCGTGAGCCACAACTACTGAGCCTGCGCGTCTGGAGCTGTGCTCCGCAACAAGAGAGGCCACGACAGTGAGAGGCCCGCACACCGCGATGAAGAGTGGCCCCCGCTCGCCGCAACTGGAGAAAGCCCTCGCACAGAAACGAAGACCCAACACAGCCAAAAATAAATAAATAAATAAATAAATAAATAAAAACTAAACTTTAAAGAAAAAAAAAGCTCTAATGATTAAAAACAAACAAACAAACAAAAAACCCCACAACTTTTAATCAAATTTCTGGAGGAAACCATGCAAGACGTGCTTTGTCTTGTGTGTCATTAACGCCCACGATTACTAACAGGGCATGGTGCAAAAACGAGGAAGCCTGGGTTCTGGTCGCTTTTCTACCTTTAGCCGATTATGTGCTCTTAGGCCCCTACTCGCTTCCTCTTTATAAAGGATGTTCTCCCTGGTCCCTTCCAGCTTTTTTAAATGAGCTACAGTTCAGTGTGTTGTAAGGTGAACCGCTAAGCAGCAGTGATGGAACCCAGGAAGTAGGAGGTATGGCCCCTATCCTGTAGGAGCGTATACCTTCACTAGGATTCAAAATACATACAGCTGAAAAGATAACCAACAAAACAGGAAAGACTGTGGCTCGGTTCCAAACAAGAGGATGTCCACCAAATGTGACAGGAACTCAGAGAGGAGAAACAGTTCCCTTGGAGGCAGGGTGGTTAGAAAGGGCTTCCGGTGGTGAGACACAGACACCGAGAAGGCATTCCAGTTGGAGAAATGACAAGAGTGATCAAGAACACAAAAACAAGAAAGCCCAGTGTGGAGAAATTTCCCAGGGAGGGTTGTAAATCTAGAACTTCTTTGACGTGGCAGCAGATAAAAACCTTCCAAACAGTGAACTACAGCCTCAAGGTACCAGGCATGTTTAGAGGGTGAGAGTAAGGACTTTTGCCCCCTGTTTCCCTCCCACAGCTCACTGGCTCAACCAGGGCCTGGCACCCAGTGTGTTCAACGCTCGTGAATGGGTCCAGAGTCATCTGGGCATTTGAAAGTGCAATTTTCAGCTATGGAAGAAGGAATGTTGAAACCCATGTTTGCCCGCTTTTAATTTATATGTTAGAACAGCATAGGCTAGGAGAGCCATCATGATGTTTTTCCTTTTTCTTTTTGGCCACACCATGCAGCAGGTGGGGGTCTTAGTTCCCTGACCAGGGATAGAACCTGTGCCCCTGCAGTGGGAGCGCAGAGTCCTAACCACTGGACCGCCAGGGAAGTCCCCATGATTTTTTTCTTTTAAGCCGATTTCTATCTATCTGGAGGAGTGATTTTATGGTACAAATAGCGCTTTTTTCTCTCTTCCCCCTAGCACACGCCTGTACAAAGACCTAACTATAAATGTACCACATCAGCACTGAATTCTGTTCATAATTCCTCACGCATCTTTCCTTGGTTTAATTGCATGTACTAATGCAAAGTTCATTATACTTTCATAATTGTTCTGGGACTTGTTTTTCCATTCTCAATTAACTGCTATCCTGGAGTTGAGAAAGAAACTGAGGAAACACAGGCTTGAGCAAAAGCTAGATTTATCATGTTAAAATAGTGAAAAGGGCACCAGAAGGACTGGGTCTGATGAAGTTTTTGTTGGCGTGGCATGGAGAGGCGAAGTTATATCGGCAGAAAAGGTTAGGTAAATGAGGTGAGATGGTATCATTTCTTGGTCTCACTGATGGCTGCTCTTTGGAAGGTCATTTTTGTGTGGTTTGCATTGTTACTGAAGCAGGTCAAATGACTCAGGGATTCATTCCTTAATTATAAAATATAGGGATTTATTTTATTATTATTATTTTTTATATTTATTTATTTATTTGGTTGCACTGGGTCTTAGTTGCGGCACGCGGGCTCCTCAGTTGTGGCATGCAAACTCTTAGTTGCAGCATGCATATGGGATCGAACCTGGGCGCCCTGCATTGGGAGCGCGGAGTCTTATCCACTGCGCCACCAAAGAAGTCCCTATAGGGATTTATTTTTTTCCCCTGGAACTAAGAGTATTTCACAAGAAAGTAAAGAAGGGTGATAATCTAATCCACTTTGGACAACCGGTTATGTTATTCTGTTCTGGGTGGCTAGATGGTTTGTAAATGAAGCCTTTTATTTATTTGTCTATATCTATCTATCTATCTATCTATCTATCAGTGATGATTATGACGCTAAAGGGAAGAAGAAGATATTTCCGAAGCACATCTTTCGCTAAAACAACAATTCTCCCATAATTGAGGAGTCCTCCAAGGGAGTTCACTGGGGAAAATCCACCTTCTCCTGGGACCCAATCATTTTATTTTCTATCCCGTTCATCTAATTAGCAACAGGAGAAGTTGCTGTCTAGATCACAGACGCAAAGCATGATTTCAAATTCTCATCTCAGAGGGGGTAAGAGGTTTAACACACAGAATTTTCAAGGCCTAGGTGGCAGGTCCAGGAGGCGGTCGTACCAGATCATATCATGGTAGTGTGAGCTGAAGTGATCTGCATCTGATTTTGATGGAGCAAAGGTGTCATGGAAACAATTCCTGCATGCTAAAGGATGCTAAGCAAATATTTGCAAAAGACAGTCTACACAAATCCCCAGAGGCAAATGTCAAAGCCTGTGCAGCTAGGAGGCAACCTTTTAGTAGCAGAAATGTAGCCATCAGTACTATGAACAGCCTGAAATTGGGGGGCTTAGAAAATGAGCAATCAATCATCCCACAAAAGTCACAGCCAATTAACATTTCCGGATGAAACTTACCACTGCATTTACCTGTGGAAATTAATTACTTAACCTTGGAAGAACTGACTCATTGTTTCAGCAAAACACTTGTTTCCAAAAGCCAAACTGGTGTGCCTGTGACTTGAGGTTAAGGATAGTCTAGGTCAAAAGTTTGCAAACTTCTGTTGGACATCTCATTACATGGAGGGGTCGTTAAAATACAGGTTGCAGGGCCCCTGCCGCAAGACATCAGTTAGTTTTAGGTGGAATTTAATCATTTCCATTTCTAACAAAATCTTGAGAGGAAAAGTTTGAGAACCAACGGATCAGATGCCAAAATTCTATGATTTCTTTTTTTCCTCAATGACCCCACCTGATCTATTTCCCTAGGACTAAACACTATACTCTAAACAAAACAAAACAACCAATATTTCAGGATAAACAATACTGTATAATTTGGAAATACTTAATAAATATGAATTCAAATGGTGGATAATCTGATCCCTTGAATAAGGTTTCCTGTGGAAAGTTAATTGGTACTTTTAGGAAGAATGGCAGAAAATGGATATACAGAAAGGTGCTAGTTGCTGTTATTTAAATAAGAGAAACCCTAGTTGCAGGTCATCCTGCCCCAAATGCATTTTCTAATTTACTGTATACAGTGTGCACACCTGGGGCATAATCCCAGTCTTTCACAAGATATAGATTAGGACTATTTACCGACAAACAGTGATGTTTTGAGTATCTAGTGTACCATAAGCTGAAATGGAGGAGGGTGCAGGACAAGGATACAAACTTTTTTTAAAAAATGAGAAAAAGTCAGAAAATACCGTATATCGGTGCAGACGCAGAGCAACCAGAACACGCGTGCATTCCTGGTGGAAGCGTGAACTGGGACCACTCTGGAAAACTGGCAGTATCTACTCAGGCTGAGCACAGACATATCCTCTCCCCCGGCAATTCCATCCCCAGGTATTTGCGTACACGTTTATCAAAGGACGCATAGCTCAACATTCACTGCAGCCGTGTTCATAATAGACCCAAGTGCCCACCAACGGTTGTTATACAGCAGGGTTTCTCTACCTTGGCACTACTGGCATTTTGGGCTGAATATGCCTTGTGTGGGGGGGCCGTCCTGTGCACTGTAGGATGTTTAGAAGCAACCCTGGCCTCTACTCACTAGATGCAGTAGCACCCCTTGCCCCCTCTCCCCAAGTTGTGACAACAAGTCATGTCTCCAGATATCGCCAAACGTTCCCTGGGGGGCAAAATCATCCCCGCTCCCCAACCGCACACACGTCCTTCTCTCTGCACAGCAACGAGAATGCATCAGTAGAACTGCCTGCAACAACCACAAAGGGAATCTCACAAACATAACATGGAGCAAAAAAAAGGCAGCCAGAAAAAGTGCATGCTGTATATTTCCATTTCTATAAAGGACAAAAACAGGTAAAAGTACCTCTGCTGTCAGACATCAAGGTAGAAAGTGGGATGCTGGTTATTTCTGTGTCTTGATGCTGGTTGCGTGGGTGTGTCTAGTTTGTGAAACTGCATCATTCTGAACCCTAATGATATGTGCACTTTCTATGTTATATAATCTCGCCAGAAATGAATGAATGAATGAATAAATAATGAGTCAAAGTCCTTCTTCCAGAAATATTCTTCCAGCTGAGTCTCCCAGGTGTCTTTCTGGAATAACTAGTATTTATGGTTACCACCTCTAATCAAATACTCTGCAGGACCACATACCAGAGCCCACGTCACTTCTTCCCTAAGCAGACCAAGGCTGTTTCCACTCTGGCTCCTGACACCAGCCACTCTCAGCCATGACCCGACGACCTCTCCTTCCTACCAGTGGGCAATGCCCAGCAGAAAGGGAGTCAAGAGGAAACAGAACAGGAGGTCAAAAGTGAATTTAAAAACCCCTGTGCTCATCAACACAAAACTGAGTGCCAGCATTAAGGCACTTATAATCTACGTTAGATAAGGATGAGAATTCCCTGGCGATCTAGTTGTTAGGACTCCACGCTTTCACTGCTGAGGGTGCGGGTTCAATCCCTGGTCGGGGAACTAAGATCCCACGAGCTGCACGGAGCGGCCAAAAAAAAAAAAAAAATTATAGATTAGACAAGGATGGAGGGCGCACCTGCACGGACAAGCAGAATGTATGTTAAAACAGGGTACCAAGAAGTGTGAATGACACAGCTGGTAGCTGGCATCAGGGGCTCTCACCCCTACTTGCTCAATGAGGAAGTTCTGAGTCTCAACTCAGAAGGTCACTGGTCTCCCAGTGGCCTCCCAGCCCAGGGTCACTGTGCTAGCAGAGGCTAACCCAGGACTCGAATGTGAGCAGCTTTGCTCCAGAGCTCGTGCTGTTAGTACTACACTGTGCCGTCCTGTACCCTTCAGGCAGGTTCAGGGACGTCTAGGTGTCAGCACCCAGGTCTGCTTCATAGCCGAACCATGAGAAATAAGGAGAGCCGTTTTCACTTTCACTAAGACACGTGACTTTCTTTCTCCAGCATTCTTTTTCTTTCTCTCACATTCAGTCCATCAGCATGTGCTGAGAATGCACCTGGGCCTGAAGCACTATGAAATTTCTTTTCCTTTCCTTCCAGCTTCTTTATCGCTCAGAAAACCATCTGGACAAATCTTTTCCTTCGGTTCATAGTGTAATCGACTTCCAAATTCCACCTTTCTAGCTCCCTCTTCAGGTGATCACATTTCTGCAGGTTTTGACCTGATCCAGGGGAATAACTGGCCCTGGGCCAAACTGGGTTTCTCAGGCCAGACCCTTGAACTGATAATAATTAACCAGGCACCTGGAAATAATCTCAAGGGACAGAGCCCTTGTGAACCATCCTTATCTCTTCTCTTTTTGCAGAGAATGATTCACCAATTGTCATGTAGATTATCCTTTAACGTTCACAATACCTCTGTGAAGTAGGCACAATTATTATCACCATTTTACAGAAAAGCAAGTGAGACTTAGAAAGGTCCAGCATATTACCCAACCTCAAGAAGTCAGGTAGCATTAGAGCAGAACTCTGAATTTATATATTTATATATTGAACTGCTTCCCAATAAAAACAGATTTATAAGGGTATAAAAATTCATTCCGAGCTCCTTCTCTTCCCAGGGGCCAAGGCTACAGTTGGTGGAGGTGGGACCAGCATGTCCCAGAGCCACGACTTCAGCTAAGCACTATGGGAAAGACTAGTTACATAGAGTGGGATGGAGAAAATAAGTGAATATACTGAGGTTAATGGGAGCCAGGTTCCTCACTGCTGGGGAAGGAAATGGAGAACAAAGGAATAAAGCCTTTGTTGTTGGATTGGAATTGGAGATCGTGTGAATTTGTGGATTTTTTTTTTTTTGGCCTCACCACGTGGTTTGCTGGATGTTAGTTCCCTGACCCGGGATTGAACCTGGACCATGGCAGTGAAAGGGCCGACTCTTAACCACTGGACCACTAGGGAATTCCCTATGGCTTTTAACATATAAATCGATAGATGGATAGATAGGCATGTGTATGTGAATGTATGAGATAATGTGCGAATGAGTTGGAGTATGTGTTTTATTTTTTTAAATTTTTTTAATAAGGTATGACTGTTTGTTTATTTATTTATTTTTGGCTGTGCCACGGGGCTTGCAGGATCTTAGTTCCCCAACCAGGGATCGAACCCATGGCCCCTGCAGTGGAAGCGTGGAGTCTTAACCTCTGGACCGCCAGGGAAGTTCCTGGAGTATGTGTTATAGAATGCACGTGTGTGAGTGTGTATGTGTGTGTCACATGTGTATATAGACATTGTGTATACACGTACATATATAATCTTATTCTAGCTCTGACCCCTGAAAGGGCACAGAAGTCATAATACCCTTGCGTGACCAGATCTTGGTTTCTAAATACCAATCTCTACTAAATAGAACCAGGGTTCTTTGGAGAAAATGGCTGATTCCAAAGCTGGGGCAGGTTAAGTACAAGATTAGCTTGGAAGGTCTACTTGTCCCAGAAAGTAAGGAAGTGCTCGAAGAATGACGGGGGTGTGTTGAAGAAGCCAACTTGAAGGGGTCCCCACTGGCCAAGTCTGGAACACTCTGAATAGCAAAATAAGTAAAACTAGTAATGGATTATAACCCATTGAATAAAATGGGAATCCATGTCCATGGGAATATAAATAAACAAACAAACACATGGAGAGAAGAGAAAGCTCGACATTATAGATGAAAGCCAGCTAATCAATATAGAAGCAGGGATTTGGCAACTCACAGAGTAAGAGTCTGGCAAGAACCATCAGTGTGCTTTGTGACCACCTAGAGGGGTGGGATAGGGAGGGTGGGAGGGAGGGAGATGCAAGAGGGAAGAGATATGGGAACATATGTATATGTATAACTGATTCACTTTGTTATAAAGCAGTAACTAACACACCATTGTAAAGCAATTATACTCCAATAAAGATGTTAAAAAAAAAAAAGAACCATCAGTGGATGATATAACTGGGGTGTGAACGTTTGAAGAACAGGATATCTACATAGTTTCAAAGTTTCTCCTGAAAAATATATATCAGTTATTAGTAATCAATTCAAAATACTTAGGAATTTACTTTAGAGATGAGACATTGGCAAACACTATTTTAACCAAGGGTCAAAGTTAACATCACCACTATAGGGACTTCCTTGGTGGTCCAGTGGGTAAGACTCTGTGCTCCCAATGCAGGGGACCCGGGTTTGATCCCTGATCGGGGAACTAGACCCCACATGCATGCCACAACTAAGAAGTCCACATGGGGACTTCCCTGGTTGCGCAGTGGTTAAGAATCCGCCTGCCAATGCAGGGGACTCGGGTTCGAGCCCTGGTCCGGGAAGATCCCACATGCTGCTGAGCAACTAAGCCTGTGCGCCACAACTACTGAGCCTGTGCTCTAGAGCCCGTGAGCCACAACTACTGAAGCCCTTGCGCCTGAAGCCGGTGCTCCGCAACAAGAGAAGCCACCGCAATGAGAAGCCCGTGCACCGCAACGAAGAGTAGCCCCCGCTTACCGCAACTAGAGAAAGCCTGCGCGCAGCAACAAAGACCCAACACAGCCAAAAATAAATTAAAAAAAAAAAAAAAGTCCGCATACCTCAACTAAGATCCGGCGCAGCCAAAATAAATAAATTTTAAAAAATAATAAATAAATATTTAAAAAATCACCACCATCAGAACAAATCAACATTTCATGCTTCCACAGCGTTACTTCTCTGATACATTTGCCCAGAGGCAGAACTTGAATCTAATCATGAGGAAACATCAGACCTGCACTCTTCCAAATTTATAAGATCTTGAAAGACACAGACAGACTGAGAAATAGTTCTAAACTGGAGGAGCCTAAAGAGATATGACAGCTAAGTGTAGCTCGAGATCCTTACTCAGGTCTTAGATTTATGAAGGACATTATTAATACAACTGGTGATAGTGGAATAGGGCCTGTGGATTAAAGAGTAATGCTGTAGCACTTGGTGGTTGTATTATGGTATGATACTATACAGGAGAGCCTCTGTTGTTAGGAAATACACTTTGAAATAGTAAGAGGTAATTTGCAAATGGTTCAGGAAAAGCATAAATGAGAGAGAGAGGAAGAAAGGAATAAGGCAAATATGGTGGAATGTTATGGGTTGGGGAGTGTAAGTGAAGGGTATAGGAGAGCTCTTTATACTATTCTAATAAGTATATAAGTATTATAAGTATAGTAATTTTGAAATTAGTTTAAAATAAAAGGTTGAAAACTCATTAAGCTCTTCAAACATTTCCTAGATATTCAAGGAGTAGTATTTTCATTAAGTACATTACTTAAGCCACAGAACTCCTAAAAGGCAGCCTGATGGATTAGACTGATCATGAATTAGGGGTCAAACAAACCTGGATTAAGTCATTTTACCTTGGATAGCCTTGGTTTTCTCATCCACAAATTGGAGATAATAATATCTACCTCCCTCAGAGGATGTCTGAGAGGTATTAAATGACAGCCAAATGAAGCATCAGTATTAAGTCTTTCTGCTGTCTCCTTGAGAAAACATTTGTTCTGTAGAATTTCTTCTTTAGACAAAATTTATATTACCTGCATCAACAAAACAGTGCCAGTGTTGGAGCTGTCTAGGATGTGGAAATAGCCCCAGTCTACAGAATCAACACAGGACAACAATTCTACCTAAAGATCATGACCAGAGTCCGCTCTTCCCCACTTTTTCTGACCAAATAGAAACTTTGCCCCTCTGAGTTTTTGAAATCTGGTTTTTAATGTAGGGTGGTATATTAAGGAAGCAACTTTTCAACGGTTTTCACACCAGGGCACATAGAAAACAGTCATTTGTCTGGCAACCATAAAAAATAAAAAAAAAAAAAAGAACAAAGTTCTCTCATCCACAGGTGTCTGGACAAGGGTCCCCAGCTGCCGTGGGCCTTGTGTACCATACACGCTGCCAGGATCACTACGTAGCCAATTTGTAGCCTCGCCCAGGAGATCAGCATGCACAGACACAGCTGAGAAGCTCAGCACTGCACAGAAAGTATAACAAGGAAAGAGGCTGCCATTACAGGAAGCAGCTTGGGAACAAACCTAAAGCACTCCGTACACTTTGGGAAAAGATGGAGCCGTTTGTAGCTGCACTCAGAATAAGGCTGTGCAGGGCCCTGGGACCTTCAGGACAACTCCACATTTCTATTCTCAGGCCCCACGTCTTGTCAGTAGTGACCTATTGTTGCAATTAATTTGTGTGTGTGTAATGTTTGTTTATTTATTTATTTATTTTAGGCTGCGTTGGGTCTTCGTTGCTGCGCGCGGGCTTTCTCTAGTTGCGGCGAGCGGAGGCTGCTCTTCCTTGTGGCGCGCGTGCTTCTCATTGCAGTGGCTTCTCTTGTTGTGGAGCACAGGCTCTAGGTGCACGGGCTTCAGTGGTTGTGGTGCACGGGCTCTAGCCGCGCGGGCTCAGTAGTTGTGGTGCACGGGCTTAGTTGCTCCGCGGCATGTGGGATCTTCCCGGACCAGGGCTCGAACCCGTGTCCCTTGCATTGGCAGGCGGATTCTTAACCACTACGCCACCAGGGAAGCCCTGTTGCAATTAATTTTATTCCCAATCCTGCCTTGTCCTTAATTTCATTTCCCCTCCTATCTTAACCTTCCCTTTTAAGGCTTTGAAGCTAGAAAGCCACCCCACACCTAGCTTTTGCCTGATTGACCAGACCGAAGCCTTGTGACTTTACAGGGCTGAGCCCTGTAAAGTCACAAAGAGCAGCTAAAAACAGCTGCACACAGCTTAGTATTCGAATGGAAAATTCTACCAGGGTGGCTGATTTACCTTCTATAAAAATTGTTATGATTTTTCACCATGGTTAGAAGGAGGTCAGTTAGGATTGCAAAGATTATAGGAATTTGAAGTTCACTTCATTCCTAATAAGGAGAAAACTAGAGAGACACATTTATCAATCCTCAGAGATAAAAACAAATGCTTGCGAAACTCTGTCAGACCCTGCCCTAAATTTGTCAAGCTTGGTAACACAAGAAATGGTATTTGAAGCAGCAAAGTGGTGTGCATTTAAACAACCCCCTCCTAAGTTTCTAGGTGGTTAAATATAGTTAGCACAGACCAATGCACACACATACAAATGCAGACCGCGGCCAAGGGGAAAATCTTGTGAAATGGAAGAAACAAAAAGTAAAAGCCACAAAAACAGTAACTGGGACTCCAGCACAAACCCTTCATCTCACTGTTAAAGAGCTGGGAGAAAAAGGTCATAGGCTGGAGAGAGCAAATAAGGTTTTTTAGACCGGAGGGAATTGTAGCCATTTGATTCTTCAAAGGAGGAGGAATTATGGTTTGCATAAAACCACAGAAAACGGTCAAATTTCAGTAACTACATATTAGGACATTATCTTGATTAAATGGGTTGCTTTATGTTTTAAGTGTCTTAGCTAATTGCTTAGTCAAAGGATTCAGGATGAGGAAACCTGAATTAACTTTTTAGCCATGCAGTTTGTCCTTAATTCAATGTTGGACAATTTCATCTTTTAATCTGTCCAGTCTTCAAAACAAATTCAAGTGTCTTTGGCACTTATGAGTTGGGCGTCTTTGGGAAAGTTACACAAACTCTCCATACCTCAGCTTCCTCATCTATAAAACAGAGATTGGAACAATACCAAGGTTCAAAGAAACAATGTCCAAAAGGCCCTTAGTCTTCTTCCAAGAAGATAGACCAAAGGCCAAGAAGCACATGAAAAGATGTTCCACATCATTGCTCATTAGGGAAATGCAAACCAAACCGCAGGAGATATCACGGCACACCCACTAGAATGGGTAAAATAAAAAGACAGGCAATAATGAGTGCTGGCAAGGATGTGAAGAAATTGGAACTCTCATAGACTGCTGGTGGGAATGCAAAATGGTGCACCTGCTTTGGAAACCAGCTTGGCAGTTCCTCAAAATGTTAAGCATAGAGTTACTATATGGACCAACAATTTTTTTAAATTTTTGTATTTTTTGGCAAGCATGTGGGATCTTAGTTCCTTGACCAGGGATCGAGCCCATGCCCCCTGCAGTGGAAGCACAGAGTCTTAACCACTGGACCAACAGGGAAGTCTCTGGACCAGCAATTTTACTTTTAGAATCTGCCCAGGAGAAATGAAAACATGTGTCTACACAAGGACTTGCCCAGGAATGTTGACAGCAGCATTATTCATAATGGCCGAGGAGTAGAAACAACCCAAAAGTTTGACAACAGATGAACGGATAAACAAAATGTGATCTACCCACATAACAGAATGGTAGTCATCTGTATAAAGAAGTGAAGTACTAATTCATGCTACAACCTGGATGAACCTCAAAATCATTACATTAAGTGGAAGGAGCTAGACATGAAAAAACATATATATGGTTTGATTTATATGAAATGTCCAGAAAAGGCAAATCTATAAAGACAGAAAACAGAGGGTTGAAAATGGGTGTGAGGTTTCTTTTGCAGGTGATAAAAGTATTCTAAATTAAATTGGGGTCATGGCAGTGAACCTGTAAATATACTAAAAATCATTGAATTGTGTACTTGAAACAGGTGTTTTACGGTATGTGAATTATATACCTGAATTACATACCTCAGTTCTGTGGGGTGTAAATTATACCTCAATAAGGCTGTAAACGTAGAGGAAAAAAGGAAGTCTGTCCAGTGCCTGAGATTGAAAGAACTCATGTGATGGTGATGTACCTGCCTCCTTTTGTAGTGACTAGACCTGGATTGATTGTCAGCTCTCAGTGATTTGAGCAGTAGAAGACATTTGGGTTTGCATGAAAGCAGGAAAAACAAATGGGGTGTGAGAGGACGGTCACATCCTGGGGCCTCAGGCGAGTCCCTGGGACGGGCTGCCAAGTGAGGGACCTTGGCTTCGTGCAGGAAGGAATTCAAGAGCGAGCTGAAGTAGAGTGAAAGCAGATTTTTTCAAAGAGATACACACTCCATAGAGTGTGGGCCATCTCAAAAGGCGAGAGGCCCCAGGGTAAGGGATTGTTAGTTTTTATGGGATGGGTAATTTCATAGGCTAATGAGTGGGAGGATTATTCCAACTATTTTGGGGAAGGGGCAGAGATTGCCAGGCATTGGGTCACCACCCATTTTTCGGCCTTTTACAGTTGGTCTTGGAACTGTCATGGCGCCTGTGGGTGTGTCATTTAGCTGATGCATTACAATGAGGCTCAAGGTCCACTGGAAGCCGAATCTTCCACCATCTTGGGCTTAGTTGGTTCTAACCAGTTTATGTTGTGTCCTCAAGGGCTCTGTCATTCTTTTAAACTGTCTCAACACCACGCTTATTTTATAGTAGCAACATAGGGGAATCAAATTCAGTCTGACGCCCGGCACTGTGTGTGAGTTGAGGCTCACAAAGATAGAAATCTCACTCTGTCTCTCCAGGACTCTGCACTCTGTCGGGTCTCCAGAGATACTGAAACAGCAATAAACCCTCAGAAGAAAATAAGGGCTACCAGGGAGGAAAAAAGAGCACAGAGGGCAAACTCTGCCTGAGGGTGGTGCGAGGTCAGAGATTTCACAGAGCTCAGTACAGTTCACCTGGGCCCTCAAAGATAATCAGGATTTCTCTAGGCAAGGAGAGGCCTAGGGGGAAAACTGGCTGAAAGGCCAAGCGGTCTGCTTAGCAATTATACATGGAATTCAAGTGGTAGCAAAATAAAGCACTTTACATTTTCTGAATATTTTAAATCAGAGCTTCTCAGGGTCAAAGTGACTGGCAAATTCCCTTAATTGTTGATTTTACTTTTCTAGCCCTGAACAAAGACAGCTTCAATCCCCCAAATGCATGAAGAGGGTGATGTATGCTGACCTCAGCGATCAGATGGCCCCTAACCCCTGCAGACCCACCCACACTCCCAAAGTTTTCTGATGGATTTAACATAGGTGGTAAGGATGCCTGCCCTTTGGAAAAGGAAGTAGGGGGCAGGATTCCTGCCCCCGGGGACTGCTTAGAAGCTGAATTAGAACTGAAAATAACAAAATAAACTTTCTGCAAAACTGCAGGAGAATTTCCTTCATCTGCAGAAAATAATCGTGTTTAAGAGAAGCAGAGGGCTTTCCTGGTGGTGCAGTGGTTAAGAATCCGCCTGCCAATGCAGGGGACATGGGTTCGAGCCCTGGTCCGGGAAGATCCCACATGCCGCGGAGCAACTAGGCCCGTGCACCGCAACTACTGAGCCTGCGCTCTAGAGCCCGCGAGCCACAACTACTGAGCCCACATGCCACAGCTACTGAAGCCCGCGCGCCTAGAACCTGTGCTCCGCAACAAGGGAAGCCACTGCAATGAGAAGCCTGCGCACCGCAACGAAGAGTAGCCCCCACTCGCTGCAACTAGAGAAAGCCCACGCACAGCAACGAAGACCCAATGCAGCCAAAAATAAATAAAGAAAGAAATTAATTAATTTAAAAATTTTTTTAAAAAAGGAGAGAAGCAGAATCGCACTCTTTTCTCTCCCATTCATTGGCTCCTCATTCAACAGTCTGCTTTGGCCAAGCCAGAAGTCTAGGTCCTGGTGGCAATCATCCAGTTCACGTTCTCACTTTTGGGGTACAGGAGGTGGGGGTGAGGCAGGGAAGCGGGGCTGAGGGCGACCAGGACCCATGCACACAGTTAAGATGCGATGGAAGTGGCTCTATGAGCGAAGGAGGAGTAAAGTGGGTGTGCAGGGTGGCTGCTTCTGTGGGAGGGAAAGGAGCAGAGGAGCTTCTCTGAGGAAGCAGGTGACATCTCAGCTAGATCTGGAGAACAAACCAGGGTGAGCAGCAGAAGTAAAGAGCGTTTCAGAACAAGGGAACAGCACGAGCAAGGGCCTGCAGACCATTTGTCTTCTAGACTGTTACGATGACAGAAGCCTGGCAGAGTTAAGAGGCTCTCAACTCATCACAGAATGCTGCTTCCTAATAAGAGGAAAGAGAAACCAGCCACTTAAGGCTCTACGCATGTGATGTTGCTAAGAAAAGCAACAGCTGAGGGGTAACCTCTGTGGGCCACATATCCAGTTTCTAGCAAAAAATTATCCCTGTACCTTCAAAACCAAATGTTCTTCTTCTCTCTCTTTTCTTTTTTTTCTTTGATCGCACACAGAAATTTTAAAATTGTAACACTAAAACTTCAAAAATCCACATCAAAGAAGTTCATCTGTTCCCCCTCTCTTTGAACATTTAATGAGTTCCTACAATGGACCGGGGACAATTTGTGTAGTGTCTAATCCTTCCCACAGTCTGACAAGGAGATTTTTTTTAATTTTATTTATTTATTTATTTGGTTGCTCTGGGTCTTGGTTGCAGCAGGCGGGCTCCTTAGTTGTGGCATGCGAACTCTTAGTTGCGGCATGCATGTGGGATCTAGTTCCCTGACCAGGGATCGAACCTGGGCCCCCTGCGATGGGAGCACAGAGTCTTATCCACTGTGCCACCAGGGAAGTCCCCTGACCAGGAGATATTTTGATGACGAATCAGGCTCAGAGAAATTAAGCATCTTGCCCAAAGTTATACAGACTGCAGGTGGCAGAGCCAGGACTGCTTTTAAATCCCACCAGCAAATTGGGAGCCGCCGTCTGATGCTGCAGAGTAAACGGATCTTTATTTAGATCATTTGTCAAAAACACTCTACAGGGCTTCCCTGGTGGCGCAGTGGTTGAGAATCTGCCTGCCAATGCAGGGGACACGGGTTCGAGCCCTGGTCTGGGAAGATCCCACATGCCACAGAGCAACTAGGCCCGTGACCCACAATTACTGAGCCTGCGCGTCTGGAGCCTGTGCTCCGCAATGGGAGAGGCCGCGATAGTGAGAGGCCCGCGCACCGCGATGAAGAGTGGCCCCCGCTCGCCGCAGCTGGAGAAAGCCCTCGCACAGAAACGAAGACCCAACACAGCCATAAATAAATAAATTAATTAAAAACAAAACAAAACAAAACAAAACACTCTACAGTTGCTTAAACCTGAAATGCATTCAACTGGTGACCACTGATTTTAGTTCAGTTGGGCCTAATTCCTATTTTTTTTTTTTTTGTCTTCAATCTCCTTTTAGCTTCCTTAGTATGAAATTAAGATAGGTCACCATAGGAAGAAATGTTATTTCTGAATATGAAGTATTAATAATTTTTTCATTAAATTAATGAAATTTTAATATTAATTTGATATTTTAAAAGTCTTTATTGAGATAGAATTGACACACAGCACTGTGTAAGTGTAAGGCATATGGCATAATAATTCGACTTATATACATCACGAAACCATGACCACAATAAGTTTAGTGAATATCCATCACATAGATACAAAAGAAAAATAAAAAATACTTTTTCCTTGTGATGAGAACGCTTAGGATTTACTCTAAGAACTTTCATATACAACATACAGCAGTGTTCATTATATTAATTATGATGTACGTTACATCCCATATTTATCTTACAAATGGAAGTTTGTATCTTTTGACTGCCTTCATCCAATTTCCACCCCCATGTAACCACAGATCTGATATCTTTTACTATGAGTTTGTTGTTGAAGTATAATTGACCTATGTTAGTTCCTGTTCCACAGCACAGTAATTTGCTATTTCTACACATTTCAAAATAATCTCCACAATAAGTCTGGTTACCATCTGTCACCACCCAAAGATATTACAGTGTTATTGACTCTGTTCCCCATGCTGTACATTTCATACCCGTGACTCATTTATCTTGCAACTGGAAGTTTGTACCTCTTAATCTCCCTCACATATTTCTCTCCACCCCCCAACCTCCTCCCCTCTGGCAACCACCTGTTTGTTCTCTGTATCTACAACTCTGTTTTGTTGTTTTTTCATTTGTTTTGTTTTTTAGATTCCACATATAAGTGAAATCATATGGTATTTTTCTTTCTTTCTTTGACTTATTTCACTTAGCATAATACTCTCTAGGTCCACCCATGTTGTCACAAATGGCAAGATTTCATTCTTCTTTATGGCTGAGTAATATTCCTGTGTGTGTGTGCATGTGCATGTGTGTATACCACATCTTCTTTATCCATTCATCTGTCGATGGGCACTTAGGTTGTTTCCATATCTTGGCTGTACTAAATAATGCAGAGATGAACATAGGGATATATATTGATACATGTTTTTGAATTAGCATTTTTGTTTTCTTTGGATAAATACCCAGCAGTGGGATTGCTGGATCGTATGGTAGTTCTATTTTTAATCGTTTTGAGGAGAGATGGTATTTCCTTGAAAAAGGACTCACAGATATCCCAACTCACTGATTTCCTTTCCTATGCAGTTGACAAAAGTCAGTATTTCTAGCAGATACAAAAACAGAGATTGTTCAAGCTAATAGTAAAACTTATCCCCCAAATTTCCTTCCCCTGCAATTCTGCCCATACACCCAGTGATCCTGGAAGCTCTGTGAGCATAATGTGTTTGAGAAACATAAATTCCCTCTGGACATAGCAAGATCCCAGCCAAATCCCTGGGGCCACGACTATGAGTTCCCAGAAGCAGCTTTATTTAGATCTGTTCTTCCTCGCTCCTCTCAAGGTTCCAGCATTCGGCACCTCAGCACTGCATCTGTATGTATAAAAGGGACTAAAGCAACTAGCCAGCCTCCAATAATGACAGAGAGTCCGGCCAGTATGGACTCTATAGCAGAAACTCAACAAGCCTCCCCTTTCAAGGGCACATGGGTACATACAAGACAGAGGATACCAGAAGGCCTGGTCCATAGGCTGGTTCCTGGAGGGAAAAAATGAGAAGCAAGTAGAATCTGTCTTCCAAGCCCACGATCTCCAATTTTCTTCTTTTCTCTCTATTCCTTCCCCATCAGATATCTTGGCATTCCTTTTTTCTCCCATCTCCAACAAAACCTGCTCTCAGATTTTTTTTTTTTGGAGATTTTTTCAGAATGAGAAAGGAGGAAAGGCTCTTTTCTCATTCATTCATTAATATGAATTTGAAATAAGCTCCCACTGAATCATATCAGAAATATTCCTTTGTAGCAAGTGGGGCAGAAACCATTGGTCAGTTTTGAAATCTTTAAATCCACGGACCACATGATGAATGAAGCATGCCCACCGAAAGCCCCTGTCACAGGCAGAGCTATGCAGCCTGGAGGGGCACATGATGCATAACTCATAAGGGAAGTAGGAGGCAGTGAACTTGAACGTCTGGCCGCTAAAAGGATCTTTTCTCCAGTTGGAAGTCAGCCACGGCTGAGTCAGATGAGAAACTAAAATGTGGACATCTTGTTGTAGACGGGATTAACAAATGGAAATGCGGAGGAGAGAGTTGGGGGGAAAGTGGGGGAAAGATGGAAGGAAGAGAAGTGGGGAGGGAAGGAAGAGAAGTGGGGAGGGCAGGAACCCTCATTTCACAACAGCTGGTGAAGTCTGTTGGGCAGTATCTTTCAAGGCCCCTGTGAACTCTCTTTGTATAACACTTCTGTCCTCATGGGCCCCTTCTCTTGAGTGGACCACCCAGGAATTCTCATCTTCCAAGAGGCTTCCAGAGGACTTATCATGGCCGAAGGGCCTCACTATGTATTAGGAGACCACGTTTTGTTTTGCGTTTTGACACTGCCACCCTGGCCACACCTGACCCGAATGTTCTGGGGCCTCAACGGAGGGCAGCGCGTCTACACAGAGGTCAGCCACAGCCCAGGAAGTGGCCCGGAATGAGAAAAGGGATGCTCGTTGTGCAGTGACGACACGACCCACAGCCAGCCTCTCTGGGAATAAATATCTGAAGGAGACAGAGGAATTGCCATCAACGGAACAGCCCAGAATCTGGCTGGAGACACGAGGGGAAGGCATTGAAAGTAGAAGCCGCGGGGCCCACAAGCAAGTGAAAACTCTGAAGCAGAGGTAAGACTTTCATATAAGGAGAAAGAAGCAGAATGAAGGTGCTGACACGCGAGCACGGCCGACTTCTCCGTGTGGCTCGGTCGGCACCACTGCTGGCCGCCCATTCTCCCCGGAGCACGGAGGACACCCGACGGCCTGCTCTGTCGACCACAGTAGCCATGGGCACAACCGATATTTGGGGTGTATTGGGTTAAATAAAATACATGATTTAAGTTCATTTGACCTGTTAATTTTTGTTTCTTTAACGTAGCCACAAAAGATCTAAAATTACACATGTGGCTCACACTGCATTTCTCTCAGGTGGTGTTCTAGTTCCCCATGAGGCCGTTTCAACCGTGAGATCTTTTTTCTTCTGTCCTATTACTCCTTTGAGAATCCTAATAAGCCCCCAATCACTGCAATCAACTAGAGCAATCTTAAAATGTCCAAAACAAACAACGAACATCATACATCAGCAAAGAATGACCCTCAAAACAGAAATGACCCAGATTTTCACATAGCAGGAGGAACAGTTAAACAAGACAGCCACCTAAGTTTCTGATTCCCTTACCTCCTCATGACTAAGCCCTACACTCAGGCCCAGCTCAGGTTCTGCAAGAGTTGGCTGGACCAGTGAAGGGCCACAGGCCTCTAACAAGGGTCCTCCATACCCATAACACAGAAACAGTTTTAAGGGCTCACTCTTTTAAGTTTTTGAAATGCATGGAGCAGTCCATTTGTTTTCCATTGTTTTGCTGATCTGTAATTGCTGGTATTTACCAGAGGTGTAAAAATCTAGTTCCAATAGAGAAATCATGTTGCGAACTCAACACTTGTGTTCAATAAATAGATTAGAATCATTAGTTAGTATCACGAACTTCAGAGTGGAAGAGACTCACCGGCCATCTTGTCCAACACTTGATAATTGAGTTCCTTGACAGGGTTTCTTCAGCCTCTGCTTCCGAATATCCCTTGGGCTTGTTCACCACTGAGGAAGCTACCCATTCTAATCCCAGATCCGTGGGTTCTTATATCTCCCACCACTGACCCTGGATTCTTCTTCCAAAACTAAGGCATTGGTTCAATTTCTGTCCCCTGGGCAAACGTTTTAATTATGTGAAGGCAGTGATCCCTTTTCAAGTCTTTTGCAGATTGAATATCCTTTTTGTTTGTCTCGGTCCCTTCTTTAAAAAATGGGGTCTAGCCTTTTAACCTTCTTGGCTATTCTCTTTGGAATCTGCTTTGTCAATGTCTCCCTTTACAGGTTGGTGCCCAGACCTGAATGGTCAATACATATGTGGTCCAAGCAACACAAAAGTGAGAAGAGGGGCTTTTACCTCTCTCATTCTGGGTACTACAATCCCATATAAACAGCTTAATGGTCATGACTCCCCACTTCAATTTCTTGAGCCCTGATTTCTTTTTTGACCATGATCTCTGCCAAAAGAGGTCATTTCATATTTTTTTAATTTAAAAAGTAATAAAAAATAAAAATTTTTATTGAAATATAGTTGATTTACAATGTTAGTTTCAAGTGTACAGGAAAGTGATTCATATATATATACACATATATATATCTTTCTTTCAGATTCTTTTCCATTATAGGTTATCACAAGATATTGAGTATAGTTCTCTGTGCTATACAGTAGGTCCTTGTCCTGATTTCTTTTTTAACAGTTATATTTATTTATTTATTTTAAATTTATTTATTTATTTTTGGCTGCGTTGGGTCTTCATTGTGGTGCGTGGGCTTCTCATTGCCGTGGCTTCTCTTGTTGCAGAGCACGAGCTCTAGGCACGCGGGCTTCAGTAGTTGTGGCTCGCGGGCTCTAGAGCGCAGGCTCAATAGTTGTGGCACATGGGCTTAGTTGCTCCGCGGCATGTGGGATCCTCCCGGACCAGGGCTCGAACCCGTGTCTCCTACATTGGCAGGCGGATTCTTAACCACTGCGCCACCAGGGAAGTCCTGTCCTGATTTCTTTCATCACTAGGACATTACCCCTTCCCACTTTGGGAAAACCACAGATTTAAAAAGCATTCTATCACAGCTGCCTTCTAAGTAGCTGTATTTCCTTTGATTTTATGCCTGCACCAATCCTCTATTACTAGGATTTTAGAATATTTTTCTTTTTTTGCTATTATAAGTGACACTATGATGAAAATACTTTTAAATTAATCTTTTCCCTATCTCTGTTTATTTTTTAAGAATAAATCCCTAGGAGTAAAATTAAGTAAAATGATATGAACATTTTCAAAGCTGTTTGATATATATGTGCCAAATTGTCCTTCAGAAAGACCATGCAGGTTTATACTTTTCTAGTGGTCTGTATCAGAACACTCATTGCCCATCCTGGAATTAGGTGGTTTTTTTTTAACACCAATTTAAGAAGTAAAGAATTGTAATCATTTATTTTAATTTGTATTGGTGGTGAGCATTTGTATATGATTGTTTAGCATATGTATTTCTACATGTCATGGTTAATCTGATGTGTTCCTTTTTCCTATTTGTGAGATGTATTTATGTGTTAAAGATATTAACCTGGCTGCATGTTGTTTCTTTTGCAACTACTTTTTCCCCAGTGGATTTTTCTGTTTTCACAATTTTGCCAAGTATTACCAAGGAAAAAAAAAAAAAAAAAAAAAAAAAGCATTCTAAGTCTAGGAAGCTTTGTATACAAACATCAAAAACAAGCATCCACGATGATTCACAGTCCTGGCTGTTCCTGAGAATTTCCTGGAGGCTGAACAAATACTGAAGTCCACATCTACCCAGGAAATCAGGAAATGTATTTTTAAAAGCTCCAGGCGACTGTAATATGTATCCAGGGTTGAACCACTAATCTCAAGAAACCATGACCTTGATGCTCATGTTGATTCAAGTTAGTTTTCCTTTGAACTGTGAATCTGAATTTTTATTTCAAATTGAACTAGCAGAACTGAATTAGTTCACTGTAAACAACTGGAGATTATTCAAGTCATTTGGAACTTGGACCAAGGAAATGTGGAGTTAGTTTAGGAACAACTGAGACCGAATTGAAAATCACCTTAAAGGAACATTAGGCTTAGGCAACCTGGTTTATAATTGGCATGTTTGCTTACTAGCAGGGTAATTTGAGCACATCATATAACCACACTGGTTTCATTGTCTATAAAATAAAGGCACTGGTCTAGGAATCTTTAAGATGCTCTAAATTTCGGACTCCGTTCCAGGAAAGAACTTGCAAATGAAAATTGTTAAAGTTGTATCTTGCTCTCATTTTGAAATGATCTGAATTTAGCTATTGGAGCTTCAATAGGGGCAAAGGTATTATTTAAGTGTTCAAATTGCCACTCAAATTTAATTTATCATATTTATGTCTGATTTTAAATACCATCACATTTAAAGGAGAATTGTGCTTAATCTTTCATTTGCCAGTCAGTGTTCCTCAGTTCCTTGCCATGTCTCAAGACTACAGCACATATTCGAAGTGGGTCTATGGGCTCAGAAAGGTAGCTTGGTATGTCAGCAAAGTCAAGTCAGATAGTCGGTCTCTACCTCTGCCTTAATCACTATGCCTCAGTTTCTTCATCTGTAAAATGGAGATGAGTTATATCACCCACTCTGTGAGCAGAGCTGCTGTAAAGATTTTTTTAATGAATAGTTGAAACTGTAAAGATCTTTAAAAATGTTAATTTTTCTTTTACTATTTTTCAGTGGTTCATTCAGTATTGGCCACGCAATGTTTATTCATAAAAACAAAAGTTAAGAGACATACATACCAGGAATCCTATTGAGTGTGACCCAGAAATGTTCATCAGGACTGTAGGTGTCCTTGGACCAGGACAGAAAGTCAAGTACCTGCTGGTCTTGGAGGACAAAATTAGCGAATTCCCTCGTGAGGGCCACGTAGGCAGTGCCAAAGTAAATGGTCATGTTGTGAGGAGGCGGAGTTTTCAATTTCGCGGTTTTAATCATGTAGGAATTTTTTTTGCTCAGTAGTTCTTGGTGGACATATTTAGTCCTTCCAATAGCATGATCGGGAGGCAGCACCCCTGGGGTGATGTTTTTCCCTTTAAATCCTTTCAGATACTGAACTATCTCCCTGTTGGTTTTCAGGGGGAAATCTTGCCCACAGGTGTTGATGGCATATTTCCACGGAACCTCAGAGCCTGCAAGATCTTTGATGCAGTTCAGGTCAGCCTGGAGCCTGGAAATCCCACCGTAGACCACGGGCTCCATCTTGGAAGCCAGAAAAGCATTTGGGAAGCAGCTCAGTAATTGCTTCACTGCATCTTTAAATGTATCTGTTGCCTTTTTATCCACATGAACACAGTAGACATTTTGGGGCATGTAAATTGCCCTGAAGAGTCTCTCAAAAGTGCCAAAATCTTTGTGGATGGCCATCATGTAAGCCAAAGGGAAGCCGGCCTCTTCTTCAGAGAGTGCTTCTGTTATGTAGTGACTTTGAGCTATGTACTCGTAACAGGTAGGTTCACTGAGGGTAGTTTTCAATGCATTCTCTGTTGGGTAAAAAACCTTCCCCTTAAAAATCTGATGACAGACTTCTGCTAATAGCGAAGCATTGGACAGAGATGCTCCCAGGAAATTTTTATTCTCCCATAACTCATTATTGTAAACAAACACAAAAATCAGAGCAGTGACCAGAGACACACAGAAAAGACACTGCTTCCAAGAGCCCATCATTCAAAACCAGGAAATGAGTAAAATGTCTCTTGGGATCTGATCAGAGCATAGGTAGAGTTAACTTACATTTTCTCCAGAATCCATAACCATCCTTTTGGTAGGTGCAGTTCTGATCGGCTGTTCTGTAACCTTCCAGTTGAGCATGCTTGTCCTTTTTTTCTGTCTTTTTCTCCTCGTTTGCCACTGCACTGCATTTCCACCTTTCCTCCTCACATTTCTGAAGTAACTCTTTGGGATTTGCTTTGCTCAGTCCCCACGCCCCCTTCCTGCAACCTGTTTCTACATAAAAACAAGTTGCCTCAGGGAGGTTTTGACTCCAATGTGTCCACGTTTCCCTACAGGAAAATCGCCAAGGGGTGAACTGACTATTCTGAAAGCCATTGCTCTAAGACTTTAACCCCAGCCTCCTCTCCTGGCCAAAAGGTTGGCAACTGTGTCAGCTCCAACTTCCTGTTAATCATTGTGTTCAACTGACTGAGTTTGTTTGCTTAAACAGCACTGCCAAGTTAAAAGCGTGGGTTCTAAACATGTGAACACTGCCTGGAGAGATATTCTGTCAATAAATATTTAGTGCTTAAAAATTAATCACTTAACCCTGCCTTTTTCCACACACGCCCCCCTCTCCATATTGGCTGGCTATGCTATTAAAGCACGGCATATGACTAGCTGTTGAGCCATTCTTTCCAGCACTTAATTTTCTCTGCTACGAGGTAAGGTCCTTAAAAAGGCACATTAGCAAGCGAACCTCCCAACCGAATTTGCTACACTATGATGAATAAAGGCTAATGAAAAAAAAAAAAACCCAACGCCCCCCCCCCAAAACTGACAGCCCATTGTAACCCCCAAATTGCTAAAGCTGAAGTTAGTGAATGTCAAGTTTATTTCACCCTAGCCCAGGTAGGCTGCAGGGACACCAGCCTGAAGCCTGGAGAGGCAGGAGAGAAGAATCATCTCAGTTTGGGATGTTTTAGAACTTAAGGAGAGAGGCTCTTAGATTCATATATATAAACCGTTCCAAACTCTTAGATTCATATATATAAACCATTCCGTTTCCCTATCTGTAAAACATGAGAATAATTTTATCACCTTCATAGGTCAGTTGTGAGAATACAGTGAGAAAGCGCATTAAGGGTTCATGGCCTGCCCAGCAATGAATGAGGCGGAGATAGAAGATAGCTGGGCCCCAGGCTGAGATGCTGGTGCTTCAAGGTGAAATAAAGGCAGGAGCAGAGGGGCTTCCCTGCTGGCGCAGTGGTTGAGAATACGCCTGCCAGTGCAGGGGACACGGGTTCGAGCCCTGGTCCAGGAAGATCCCACATGCCACGGAGCAACTAAGCCCGTGCGCCACGGCTACTGAGCCTGAGCTCTAGTGCCTGCGAGCCACAACTACTGAGCCCACGTGCCACAACTACTGAATCCCACGCGCCTAGAGCCCGTGCTCCGCAACAAGAGAAGCCACCGCAATGAGAAGCCCATACACCACAATGAAGAGTAGCCTCTGCTCGCCACAACTAGAGGAAGCCTGCGCGCAGCAACAAAGACCCAATACAACCAAAAAAAAAAAAAAAAGGCAGTAGCAGAGAGGAGCTGAGCTCTGCTTGAGTAAAAAGATAAGACAACCACATTCTTCACCCTTGAGGTCAAGGAGACCTCCCTGACTATACATGTGCAGAAAGTTTCCTCAGGGGTCAAAAAAGGAAGGGGGTGGGAATTCCCTGGCAGTCCAGTGGTTAGGGCTCCACGCTCCCACTGCAGGGGGCACGGGTTCGATCCCAGGTTGGGGAACTAAGATCCCACATGCTGTGTGGTGCAGCCAAAAAAACAAAAAACAAAAACAAAAAACGGGAGGGGGCGCTAGCCCGTAATATGTCCTGCCAACCTCCCAGAGACCCTCGTGCTGGAATCCATCTTGGCTAAAAGATGTGCAGGCACATTGGCAGGGCCCTGAGTCAGACCCAGTTTGGGCACGAAGGAAGACAAAGCAAGATGATTGGCCAGAGGGAACCCATAAAACTGCCCCCATATGAGTAATTCCTGCCACCCCCAAAGCGTGACTCTCCCTCTGAGCCTGCCTGCATGTCTTTCTGCACATGCTTTTCTTCTAATAAACGCTTTACCTGCTTCACTACCTTTTGTCTCTGTGCTGAATTCTTTCTTCAGAGAAGACAAGGACTGAGGTCCTGTTTCAAGCCTGCTGGCCCTCGTGATCTAGTGGTTAGGTTTCCGCGCTCTCTTCAAGCCACCTCACCCTGCGGCCCGTGAGATCAGTGCTGGGAGAGAAGAATAAACAAAAGCGCCTCCCCCCAACACTCACATCAAGGAAATGACACAGTTACCATCTCTCCTTTGAAATCTTCTTAGTGTTCCCTACTCCTCCCTCTGTGAGCCCATGCCAAGTAGTATACATCTAGGGTAACTCTGGTCAGTTTTGTTTTATTTGGTAGTCAGCTGCACGGGGGTGAAAGCACACTGTGCACTCACGTGGAGGGGCTATCAGCGCTGGGCTCACAGGTGGCTCATCTGTTTCTGGCTCCCATCACTGTCTGCACATATTAGGCAATCAAATACTTATCAATCAAGCGCTCTATTTTGCATTCTCTGTTTCCCTGATCACCTTACTGTGAGATTCCTACACTTGTGATTTATGTTTTGTCATCTGTGATCTCTATTTGTATCTGTGGATGTGCGGACGTTCAAAGTACCTAGTTTTTCCAACACATCTTAATTATAAAGACAACATAATATTACAGATAGTTTGTGAACACAGTGTTTTCATGTCCTGTGCTCTTATTTCCCTCTTGTCCATAGATACACACATTCTGATTTTACCAAGAACGTGGGAGATGCAAGTTTGCATCCTGCGTTTTGCACTTCCTGTCAGAGCATAACATTTTCCATCGTGCTACTCCGTTTTCACTGGACATCGTCTTCACAACCATTATCTTAGAACACAAGACTGGAGTTATTATTTGTTGTTGTTGTTTTCCCACCCCACCTGAAAGCTAATGCATTAACGAGGTGGTTACCAGCTCTGTTTCATGATCTTCAGGAGCATAGGAAGTGATGATTAGAAAGGACTTAGGGAAGCTTTCCAGAGCCAAGGGGTCAGACTTCACTTGTTTTAGGAATCAGATTCTACATACAATATGATTCAAGTGAGTACAGACTGGTCTGTAGGACCCAAAATGAATTCAAACAACTCAAATATCTATTTACATAACTATCTTTCATGTGTCTACCTAGAATTCTTTGGAACAAATCATTTCATCAATACAGTAGTCATACGAGAGCAATCTTTTCTAAAATGATGACTAAAATTTTGTTAATTTTTGTTTTATTTGTAATATCTCTCTAGGCAGCCACTGCCCACATGAAACGAAATCAAGTATAGGGATGAATAAATGGAGGCCTCGGGACTTCCCTGGTGGCGCAGTGGTTAAGACTCCACGCTCCCAATGCAGGGGGCCCGGGTTCAATCCCTGGTCACGGAACCAGATCCCACATGCATACCACAACTAAGAGTTCGCATGCTGCAACTAAGGAGCCCGCCTGCTGCAACTAAGACCTGGTGCAAACAAACAAATAAATAAATACTTTGAAAAAATAAATTATAAAATAAATAAATGGCGGCATCAATGCCTAATTATGCTTTCTAAACTAGTTGAATAATTTTTACAACTTTTTCTCCTAATATATTCAGATGATTACATCAACTCTTCCTTTGTTGATTTCAGCTATCTCCTCATTCTTGACACAATTCCATCCCTCCAGAGATTTCATGCATAAAAGCATCTCTAATAATTTGCCTGTTCTGCCCTGAATTTACAGCTCCCTGAGTTTAAAGTTACAGGGTAAAGAACGTTTGCAAGTCGGCACTTTGCTGCAGTGGGGTCCTTAATTGCACCTCACCTGAAATGCTTCAAGGGTCTTTTGATTTTGGCAATACTAGCCATTTTTTTTACAGGAATTAGTATCAATCTTTTTTTGTGCATCACCCCAGCGCTATCTGATGTTTACTCTCCCGGTGGTCATGTGGGAAACGCTGGTTCTCCGGACCCTCCTGACTTTCCTGAGGACCTTTTGCAATATACCACTCATCATTCTTCTAAATTCTGGGTACAACGCTCTTGTCATTTGTGCAAAATAGTAGAAGCGGATGGTAACGAGTGACCAAACAAAAAAAGACGTGCTCCTTTTTCCCAGCTTGAACATTAGATCAAAATTAATACCCCAAATTCTAAGTTGGAGGCAGTGATCGGGTAGGATAGAATCCTGAAGAAGTTGGCAACCAACACAGACTTGTGGCTTGGCCGCTCTGTAAGTGGTGAGGTGCTCATTGATGTCCCAGAATTCAACCTGTGCTTGCTTATTTCTATATAACGTACACTCTTATACATTCTCACTCCAGGCCATAAACTAATTTTTATTCCACTAAGAAAATTGCGCTTAGAGTTTAATCTCAACAACTGACTGTGGAAAGGGAGCAGAAGAAAAGGGTTCCATTTCTACCGATGTGGGTACACAGTGCATCATGCTCGTCTTATTCTTGGGGCCACGTGGTACCCAAAGCACTTTTCAAGTATTCATTTCATCATGACATCACCTCTGTGCCCAAGTGAGAAACCAGGGAAACCAAATGGAAACTTTCTCAGCATCCACAGAGGTCACAGAGAAAGAGCAGCTTGGGTTAAATTGGTTTTAAGTGCAAGTGACATTTTGTCTTTTTGGACGCCTCCAGCTCTTTCTCTCTGCCCAGGCTCTCTTCTCCCTCCATCTTCTTTCTCTGTTTATTTATGTACTTACTATGTTAAATTCTGTACCCTGTTTTCTCATCATCACTGTTTTTTTGTTTGTTTGTTTGTTTTTGTTTTTAGCCACAGGAAATAGCTGGAAGCAACAGGACTTAAAATAGCCCAGGAGGGTGGTGAGAGAGAGCCTGGATTGTGTGTCAGAAGGTCTCCAGTTGGGCCAAAGCCACTCTTGACAGCCGGGAGCCCTTGAAGCAGTGATTTGATCTCACACCTCACAGCTTCTGCTGGGGTGAATTTGAGAAAACAACCCCTGTTCTTACTCGGGGTCCCCAATGGGGGCTTCCTCCCAGCCACGTCACCCACACCTCTGAGCCTGAGTTTTTTCCAACATCGACCTCCTGGTGCAGCTGGAGGTTTCCAGAAGTAATATACAGAAAGCACCCAGCTGGGGGCTTGCCAGAGACATCAGAGCTAATTTCATACCTTGAGGGAAAGCCATTGGGAAGAAAAGAGTGAAGAGAGGAAATGAGGAGTGTTGCAATCCTTTAACATAAAATCACTGCAAATAGAATGGTAGGAAAGTGCAAAAAAAACCTGGTTCTTTTCAAAACAGTCAACTAGATATCATTGGGGCGACACAAATCTGAGGCAGAGAGCTGACAGATGAAGAGTACTTCAGCGTTAAGTAGACTCTGTGCCTCCAAAGCCCTTTCCAGCTGCACTTGCCCTTGAAAGGATACCTGACAACCCTCGGCTTTCAATGCCAAAGGCTAACACGAGGATGCTGAACCCAAGAACCTCAGAGGTTTTCACAGTCTAACATGTTTCTGCTCAGAAAGGCCTCAGGTTTGAGTTTTGGCTGGATTTGGGAGGTTGGGTGTCATGAGGAGAAGGTAAAACAAGGGTCCAATCCCAGTGCCAACTGGGCTCTTCACCTTTCTAGACTTCTGCTCTTTCCTTCCTCCACTCTGCTCCCCACAGAGTCCTTGATTTGAGTTTGAAGTTACAGGAACTCATGGTCACTGCTACAGCGAGTGTTCCCAGCCAGGGGAGACCTTGAGCTTCTGATCACAGAGAATTACGTGCTGAAAGACTCTAGCCCCCTCCTTCCGGTTGCAATATGCTGTTCAATCAGAACAGAGTTCCAAGAAATGGATCCCCTACTCTTTTGGGTCTCCGGGTGCTGGATTGCAGTATCCCCATTTCTTCTCAAAGCTCACAGTCTACGAGGAACTCGATGCCTACTCTCTATTTGGCCAGCTGGATGGGGAAAGACCTTCTTTACAACAGATGACCATCAACAGCCCAGATTGAAAAAGTATGGAAGACAGAAAAATAGCTTTGTGTTTGGCAAAACCTGAATTTACTTAGTAGATCAGTCTTTAATTCTGGAAGATGGATTTTCATAGAAACTACTTGCAGAATGACCTCATCACTTTTCAAAATTTTTCTTTTTTTTTGGCCATGGCTCGAGGCATGTGGGATCTTAGTTCCCCGACGAGGGATCCAACCTGCGCCCCCTGCAGTGGAAGCGCAGAGTCTTAACCACTGGACCGTCAGGGAAGCCCCCCTCATCACTTTTCTAACTGGTCCAGGGCTTCATTATCAGTTTTGCATATTATCGAATGAAGTTCATTCCCCACAGGGATGTTGTGTGGAGTGACTAATCAAATAAAGCACATTTTAAATGCCAGACGGTGCCAAGTATTTTGTTAAATTCTGGAAACATTTTCCCTTTGACTGAAGGGAACTGAGGAACATAATGCAAACCATTAATTAGAAACATTGTCCTTTAGTAAGAAATTAAAAGTTGTAACTAAGATAGACATGGATACTAATGACTTAACAAGACATGAAAATTCATGATCACCAGTAAGTATATCACATAATGAAACAACATACTAATAAGTGCTATGCTTTGAAAAACCTTTAGAAATAGAAATCTCATGTACCCCAATCAAATGATTCATTCATTCATTCACAAACAATTTTTGTGCACTTAGCTTATGCAGACACTGTGCTAGATTCTGGAAATATAAAACGTAAGTGTAGCCTAAATGAGTACAAGGTTACTAGATCTTAAAATGCTACTGGGGATTAAATAGAGGTAATGTTTCTTAATCAAATTTATAAGCTTTTGTACAGCAAAGGAAACCATAAACAAAACAAAAAGACAACCTACGAACTGGGAGAAAATATTTGCAAATGATGTGACCAACAAGGGCTTAATTTCCTTTTTTTTAAAATAATTAATTAATTAATTTGGTGGCACCAGATCTTTAGTTGTGGCATGTGGCATCTAGTTCCCTGACCAGGGATCAAACCCAGGTCCCCTGCACTGGGAGTGTGGAGTCTTAACCACTGGACCACCAGGGAAGTCCCAAGGGCTTAATTTCCAAAACATACAAACAGCTCATACAACTCAATAACAAGAAAACAAACTACCCAATCAAAAAATGGACAGAAGACCTAAATAGGCATTTCTCCAGAGAAGATATACAGATGGCCAGTAGGCACATGGAAAGATGCTCAACATTGCTAATTATTAGAGAATGCAAATCAAAACTACAATGAGGTATCACCTCTCACCAGTCAGAATGGTCATCATTAAAAAAAGTCTACAAATAATAAATGCTGGAAAGGGTGTGGAGAAAAGGGATCCCTCTTACATTGTTGGTGGGAATGTAAATCGGTACAGTCATTGTGGAAAACAGTATGGAGATTCCTTAGAAAACTAAAAATAGAGTTACCATATGATCCTACAATCCCACTCCTGGGCATATATCCAGAAAACACAAAAACTCTGATTTGAAAAGATACATGCACCCCAGTGTTCATAGCAGCACTATTTACAATAGCCAAGACATGGAAGCAACCTAAATGCCCATCAACACATAAATGGAGGGCTTCCCTGGTGGCGCAGTGGTTGGGAATCTGCCTGCCAATGCAGGGGACATGGGTTCGAGCCCTGGTCAGGGAAGATCCCACATGCTGTGGAGCAACTAAGCTCGTTCACAACTACTGAGCCTGTGCTCTAGAGCCTGTGAGCCACAACTACTGAGGCCCACATGCCTAGAGCCCGAACTCCACAACAACAGAAGCCACCGCAATGAGAAGCCCATGCACTGCAATGAAGAGTAGCCCCTGCTCGCCACAACTAGAGAAAGCCGCTAGCAGCAATGAAGACCTGATGCAGCCAAAAATAAATAATAAATAAATAATAAATTTATTGTAAAAAACCGATAAATGGATAAAGAACATGTGGTTACATATATACAATGGAATACTACTCAGCCATAGAAAAGAATGAAATAATGCCACTTGCAGCAAAAAGGATGGATCTAGAGATTATCATACTAAGTGAAGTAAGTCATACAGAGAAAGACAAATATCATATGATATCACATATGTGGAATCTAAAAAGTGATACAAGTGAACTTATTTACAAAACAGAAATAGACTCACAGACAAAAACTTATGGTTACCAAGGGGAAAGGGAGGGGACAGATAAATTAGGAGTCTGAGATTAACAGATACCAACTACTATAGATAAAATAGATAAACAACAAGCTCCTACTGCATAGCACAGGGAACTATATTTAATATCTTGTAATAAACTGTAATGGAAAAGAATCTGAAAAAGAATATATATAATTGAATCACTTTGCCATTCACCAGAAGCTAACACAACATTGTAAATCAACTATACTTCAATCAAAAAGCTGAGGTAATGTTTCCAGAAAACCATCTCCTTCTAACCTCCTCCCTCCAGTAGTTTTCCAGCAAATCGGCCCCTTCCTACCGCTCTCTCCATTCCCAGGAGGATAAAGTTGCCTGGAAGCATACTAGTGTGAATCCTCTCCTTCTCTTTAAGGTAGAGGCAGTTAATGGAGTTAACTCTGGTGTTTAAAAGCAGAATAACAGGGGACTTCCCTAGTTGCACAGTTGATAAGACTCCATGCTCCCAATGCAGGGGGCCCGGGTTCAATCCCTGGTCAGGGAACTAGATCCCACATGCATGCCGCAACTAAGAGTTCACATGCCGCAACTAAGGAGACCTGGAGCCGCAACTAAGGAGACCTGGAGCCTCAACTAAGGAGCCTGCCTGCCGCAGCTAAGACCAAATAAATAAATAAATATAAAAAAATAACATTAAAAAAAAATAAAAGCAGAATAGCAAAAGTCGGAATGTGGAAGTGCAAAGTTCTGTTTACCTTGAGTCCCACCCCCAAAGGCTTGTCCTTCAGAGTCACAAAGACAGAGCCTTAGAACTGAAATGTAAGAACTGTAACTTATGTTATATGAATTCCATTGAAACAGACACACAAAAGAGTCTACAGGGTGTCCATAAAGCTGGAAACATAGGTGAATATATATAATGCAATTGAAGATATTTTCAAAGTGTAAAATACACACACACACACCACACACACACACACACACACACACACACAATGCTTCCAGACTTTATGTAGAATGGAAATCAAGTTCTGCATACCTGGAATCCTGTTAAGTGTCACCCAGAAATGTTCATCAGGAGAGTAGGTGTCCTTTGACCACCCAAGTAAATCAATGGCCCTCTGGTCTTGGAGAACAAAATTAGCAAATTCTCTTGTAAGGGCTACATAGCTGGAGCCAAAGTAAATGGTGAGATTATGGGGAGGAGACATTTTTCTTATCCAAGTCCACAGCATGAAGGAAAACAATTGGTATTTCTGCTCCAAGTGCATATATCTGGTCCTCCTGATAATGTGAGGAGGAGGCAGCACCCCTGGGGTGATGTTTTTCCCTTTAAATCCTTTTATATACTGAATGATCTCCCTGTTGGTTTTCAGGGGGAAATCTTGCCCGCAGGTGTTGATGGTGTACTTCCACGGAACCTCCGAGCCTATGAGGTCTTGCAGGCAATTCAGGTCAGCCTGGAGCCTGGAAATTCCTGCGTAGACCACAGACTCCCTCTTGGAAGCCAGAAAGGCATTTGCGAAGCAGCTCAGCAGCCTTCCTACCGAATCCTTGAAAGCAGAGGTGGCTTTCTCATCCACATGAACACAGTAGACATTTTGAGGCATGTAAATAGCCCTGAAAAGCCTCTCAAATGTATCAAAGTCTTTGTGGATGACCATGACATATGCCAAAGGGAACTCAGCTTCATCTTTGGACAGAGGTTTCATTATGTAGTGATTCTGGGTCAAGTACTGTTGGCAAGTTATGTTTCTCAGTGGTGTCAGTGGTGTCATTGGTATATTTCCATCCAAGATTTTCTTTCCTGTTATAATCATGTCACAGACTTCTGCAAGCACTGAAGAGTTTGAGATTTTCCCCACTGGCAGGTATTTTGGCAGGACCTGCCAAAAATTGTTGGTATAGAGAAACAAAAGAGTTATAGAAATGGCTATAAGCCCTACAACAAACTTGAGTACCTTCAGCTTCATGTTTCCTACCATCTCTTCTGTGTTTGTCACTTCATATCATTGTTGAAGTCAGTCTGCAGGTCCATCCCCCGACTGCTGGGGAATCTACTCCCACTTCTTATTTTGAGCAAGAAGAGAAATACTGCCACTCACTTAAGGGACAGTGGATCAACCACAAGCTGAAGTTCATCTCTAACGATGAAGGGATTGAATGGATCTGAGAACATGAGCCACCGGGGCCAACGGAGCAAGAGCTGAGCAGTGTTAGGTACCTTGGTCCAGGTCAATCTCAAGTTAAGACCCTAACAAATCTGTCACGGCTGCCGACTCAGGGTGTTCCCCCGGGGCGGGGGGGAGGGTAGAACGTGTGTCCGTCTTACAGCCCTTTTACCCCAGAGAGGGACACCATCACCATCACCGACATAATGTTTGACCACAAGGGACGGTATATTTCTTCAACTTGGGACCATATCAGTTGTTGTGAGGCAGGTCACCACCAGCAGTGACTGATACTAATGTTGACAGCTCCCAGAATTGCTGAAGAGCAGGGTTTCTCTTTACCTAAAGATAAAAATCAAGAATTCAGAGATGCGGGATTGGAAGGCATCTTGCAGTTTTTTCAGACCAGCTTGCTCAAGTCACAAATGGACCATCTTGAAAATGAACTGTCACTGATGTTCTATCACCCTCTTGGCTCCATTTTCTCACTGACAACCTGGGAGGTGAGCATGGACGTTATACCCACTTTGCACAAGAGGAGATTGAAGCCCACACATGCACTGACTTGCCTGAGGGTCAATAATGAGTTCATGGTAGCATGAGGTCTCAACCCTAATAGGGTCGAGAATATTGTACCCGGAATATTCGCTCCCCCCTTTTTCTTGACGAGTTCCTCCCGTCGATCAGGCCCCCCGTGTGGCACCCTTTCCCTGCCCTCCCAAGTCTGGGTTAGGAGCCCTTCCACCTGTTCTACTAGGACTTGGTGCCCCTCTCTTTGCTTGTCTGTTTGCCCCACCACTAGCTTATGGAGAGCGATTTCTCTCTACTCATCACTGGGTTTTAGGCACCTCGCTCATGTTAGGCGGTCATCATTAAATTAAGTCTAGTCATTTTTCTTCCCTCTATACCAGGGTTGGACAAAACTACAATGGGCATCATGGGTGAGGGTCAATCCACCTGCCACATGTTTCTGTACAGCCTGTGAGCTAAGAATCGTTGTACATTTTTGAATGGCTGAAAGGAAATTTGAAGAAAAAGAATATTTCATGATACATGAAATTCAAATTTCAGTGTCCATAAATACAATGCCATTGGAACATAGCCATTGCTTTACAGATTGTCCATAGCTGCTTTCCCATGGCAACAGCAGAGCTGACCAGTTGTAACAGAAACCATCTGGCCACCCAAGACTAGAATATTTACTCTTTGGCTCTTGAGAGAAAAGATTTCTTGATCCCTCCCCTATAATTACTGATGTCTCTGCTAACCAGTATATTTTCACCACACCAAGATGACTACTGTGGACTTGGTACAACTTTACCACTTTTTCCTGTGTTTTCTAGATTTCCTCACGAATGCTAGAATGACATCCTATTTGGTAGCAGAGCATGGGCTTTAAAGAGAGACTTGGAAATCTACAAACAGCAAATGCTGGAGAAGGTGTGGAGAAAAGGGAACCCTCTTGCACTATTGGTGGAAATGTAAATTGATACAGCCACTATGGAGAACAGTTTGGAGGTTCCTCAAAAAACTAAAAATAGAATTACCATATGACCCAGCAATCCCACTACTAGGCATATACCCAGAGAAAACCATAATTCAAAAAGACACATGCACCCCAATGTTCATTGCAGCACTATTTACAATAGGTAGGTCATGGAAGCAACCTAAATGCCCATCGACAGACGAATAGATAAAGAAGATGTGGTACATATATACGATGGAATATTACTCAGCCGTAAAATGGAATGAAATTGGGTCATTTGTAGAGACGTGGATGGATCTAGAGACTGTCATACAGAGTGAAGTAAGTCAGAAAGAGGAAAACAAATATCGTATATTAACGCATATATGTGGAACCTAGAAAAATGGTACAGATGGACCGGTTTGCAGGGCAGAAATAGAGACACAGATGTAGAGAACAAACTTATGGACACCAAGGGGGGAAAGCGGCAGGGAGGTGGGGATGGCGATTGGGATTGACATGTATACACTGATGTGTATAAAATGGATGACTAATAAGAACCTGCCATATAAAAAATAAATAAAGTAAAATTCAAAAAAATAAAAAATAAAAAAATAATAAAAATGTATAATGCTTGCTTAAAAAAAGTTATAAAAAAAAAAGAGAGAGAGAGAGACTTGGGTGGGTTTGGATCTTGGTTTTGCTGGTTCCTAGTGGTATGAGCTTGGGCAAGGGGCTTTACTTTTCTGTTTCAGTTTTGTCATCTGTCAAATAAAGAAAATACCAGTAAGGTTGTTTGGCAGATGAATATGGGTTAATAAGTGGAATGCAATTTGCTCAGACTTTGGCACATAGAAAACTGCTGACTACTAAAACTGCTAACTACTGAGCTGCAGACAGTCACTTTTAGAGGCTCACCTGCACCTCTGGTGAACTGGAAATTCAGAGCACGCTGCTTTGCCTGACTCCACTGTTTCTCAAACTCTGGCAAAACGTGGTGCTGCCACACACTGGCCCTGTACAGCATAGCTTGACGAGGTGGAAAATCTTGTGCATGGCAGGAAGGGAGAATCTTTGTGCCAAAAGAGCATTTTATTCCCCCAATAGACTGGGAGCAACTCGGAGGGAAGAACATGTCTTTGAAGACATAAGGAGGAGGGCTCAACATGGCATTTGAGCGACCCCAAAGAACTTCCCAGACCTCAAGGTCCCAACCCAACCAGCCAGCCGTGGTTTCCATGAGGACATTTAAGATGTCTCATAAGCAAGCAAATTGTTTTGGTGAGTTATTCCAGAAAAACGCCATAGCAATAACTTCTATACATCTCATTATGTCATTGGGGGACTTCCCTGGCAGGCCAGTGGTTATGACTCCAAGCTCCCAATGCCGGGGACACGGGTGGCTCGATCCCTGGTTGGGAGAACTAAGATCCCACATGCTGCATGGCGCAGACAGAAGAAAAAAGTCATTGGAAACAATGACATTTAACGAAGGTTCTGAAAAAATGGGACAAGAGACAGGTTAGATTAGATGGAAGAAAAGTAAGCAAGGTCTGGAGCACGGAGTACACTTGGGGATTCTTTGGAATGTTCCGGCAGGGACAGCTGAGCAGCCTGTAGAGCATATGAAGGCAGTAGGATGCACCAGGGGTTGTATGCCATCACTTCTATTGTTCATTTGCAGAATTAGATATCAGTCCTAAAAATAAAAATTTCCCCAATGTCCTAGGCACACTCACATCAAAATCAAATCATTTCATTTTAATTCTTCTCATGTAATTTGAGTATCAAATTTTTAATTCTCACTTTTTTTTTTTTCCAGGAAAGTTAAATGGTCACATAAGAGAACTGTCCAGTGACAGAACTGGGAAGAAGCTTAGAGGTCATCTCGTCACCTGCTGTCATTTTACAGAGGAAAGAAGGATGCCATTCAGAGAAGGAAAGCAATTTGCTGTACGTCAGACAGCCTTGAGCCCCACAGCCAGGAGGGGCAGCTGGTCAGGGCTGATCCAGTGCAACGCGCTGCTTCCAAAAATGTTTCCTTCCTTTTGATAAAGATTTCAGGAAACAACATTTTACAAGTGTTTCTATACGCCTATTCAACTGAAGGACAGATTACACAAGGTTATCTTAACTTCATGAGATTGGTCTTCAGTTCAGTTTCTACCCTTAGAAACCTAAGCTAAAGATAATATTTGTGCTTTTAAAAGAGGCTGACAACATATTTGCACTTTGAAGTCCAGTGTGATAACACTTATTCTGGCTAGTCTTTTTTTTTTTTTTTTTAAGTTTTGAATTTTATTTTATATATTTTTTTATACAGTATTCGGGCTAGTCTTAGCAGGAGTAGGTAAATACATCCAAAGCCAAACAAAGACAATTTTGGAAACTTTGCAACCAAAACTGACAGGTTTATTCAAAACTCTTGTTAAGGGCATCTAATTCTAATAACATTTGTATTTATGACTGTCCTCTAAATCCTTAGTTATCTTCTGTAAGTAGATTATTTCTCATAAAAACAAGAGTTAACCCAATCCATCAGCGTATTTCCAAGCACTTACCCATTGTCCCCACTATGAAGGCCATTGCTGATATTTTCACCCCTCTTCCCCCCACAAGCCCCCTACTCCTGTCCTTCCATATTTGACACATTCTTGCATTTCTGTCAAATTAGCTGAATGGAACAGTAGTTTTTAATCAGGGGCACATGCTGACCCAGGAAAATTTAACACAGAATCCCCTTCTGGTCTCTGATACCGAGATCTGAAACCTGGAAGATTCATATTCTACCCCTAATCACTGGCACTGAAGACTTGTTAAAGCATTTTTAAAAAATTTTTATTGTGGCATACAAGCATATAACATAAACGTTGCCGTCGTAACCACCTTGAAGTGTGCAGTACGGTAGTGTTAACTATATGCATATTGTCAGCAGAACTCCAGAACTTTCTCATCTTGCATAATGCAAATTCTCTACCCATTGAACGACAACTCCCATATCCCCTCCCCACCCAGCCCCTGGTAACCACTACCACCAATACTTAATCAGCAAGAGCAAGGCCAGTATAACACCAGAGGTCTGTGATAACAGGAAGGAAGGACTCCTAGAGCCAGAGTCCCAGCCCAGTTGGTGAGGGTCTTAGGAATCACGTGGTTGCCTAGGACCGAAACCCACCCAGACAGAAGTTCTGTCATGCTGGGTGACTTGGCTGAGGCCGCCCCACTGATAGGAGCCTGAGTGGGGATTCAAGCCCCATCGACCGGCCCCAGAGCTGGAGTTCTTTGATGGCACAGAGCCACCCTGCCGCCCCATCTCCACTCTCAGCTCATCTGTCTTAGAGCAGAATCAAGAAGGCAGAGCAATATGTATAACTGATTCACTTTGTTATAAAGCAGAAACTAACGCACCATTGTAAAGCAGTTATACTCCAATAAAGACGTTTAAAAAAAAAAAAAGAAGGCAGAGCATCGTCTTGTTCGACCTCAGCTGGGAACATACAAGTCTGATGACTCAGGTTTTTTTGCTGCTCTGCACATGTGGGTCTATGACCACAAGTATTGATTTAGGGGTTACACATTTTAGGAAGTAGACGAATTTGCAAATATAGAATCGGTGAATAATGAGGACCAATGGTGTTTACTCAAGAGAAATCAAAGCGTGTGTTCATATATAGTCTTGGGCATGGCTGTTCAGGGCATCTTTATCTGCAACAGCAAAACATAATAATAGTAAAATAATAAATAACAAAATAATACAAATGTTCATAAACAGAGTAATGGATTAAAGAGTTATCATATAGCCATATAATGGAATACTTTTCAGGATAAAAGGGAATGAACTATCTATACAGGCAACAACATGGACGAACCTCAGAATAGTCATGCTGAAAGAGGCCACACCCCCCAAAAAGAAAGTACTTACTATATGATTCCATTCATAGAAATATCTAGAAAACACAAACTAATCTACGGTAACAGAGAGCAAATCAGTAGTTTCCCGGGAACAGGAAGCAAAAAAGAGAGGAATTATAAAGAGACACAAGAAAACTTTGCGGGCCTAATGGATGTGTTCAGTATTTTGATTGTACTGATGGCTTTACAGATATATTAATGTGTCAAAATTTTTCACTTGTACATGTATGGGCAGTTTATTGTATCTCAGTGATACCTCAGTAATGCTGAGGACAAATCTGACAGAAAAATAGTGGGATATAGTAATCCAGAGAATGATTAAATATTAAAATAATGCATATTGTATTTGTCCCCTGATGCCCAAGCTATGAATGTATTGAATAATATGGAATATTTGCAAATGTGCCAGGCACTGTTCTATGCCCTTTACATACAATAAATCATTTAAAACTCATATCGACTATTCCTCATGAGAGGGATACTAATTTTTTTTTACTGAAGCATAGTTGATTTACAATGTTGTGTTAGTTTCAGGTGTGATTCAGTTATATATATGTGTGTATATATATATATATTCTTTTTCAGATTCTTTTCCATTATAGGTTATTCCAAGATACTGAATACAGTTCCCTGTGCTATACAGTAGGCCCTTGTTGTTTATCTATTTTACATATGGTAGTGTATATCTGTTAATCCCAAATTCCTAATTTATCCCTCCCCTCCTTGCCCTTCGGTAACCATAAGTTTGTTTTCTATGTCTGTGAGTCTATTTCTGTTTTGTAAATAAGTTCATCTGTGTCATATTTTAGATTCCACGTATAAGCAATATCACATGATATTTGTCTTTTCTGTCTGACTTACTTCACTTAGTATGATAATCTCTAGGTCCATCCCTGTTGCTGCAAATGGGAATATTTTATTCTTTTTTATGGCTGAGTAATATTCCACTGTATATATGTACGACATCTTCTTTATCCATTCCTCTGTTGATGGACATGTAGGTTGCATCCATGTCTTGGCTATTATTAATAGTGCTGGTATGAACATTTGAGTGCATGGATCTTTTCAAATTAAAGTTTTTATCTTTTCTGGATATATGCTCAGAAGTGGAATTGCTGGATCATATGGTAACTCTATTTTTAGTTTTTTAAGGTAACTCCATACTGTTTTCCATAGTGGCTGCATCAATTAACATTGCCACCAACAGAGGGATTCTATTATTATTCTCCCTTTTGCCCAAGAAAAAGCTGAGGCACTGAGAGGTTAAGTAACTGGCCCAAGGTCACACAGCTTGAAGCAGGAGAACCAAGTCTCAAAAGCAGGCAGTTTGGGGCCAGGAGCCAGGATCCATGCTCCTGACAACTACATTATGTCATTTTATTCTTGAAGGAAGGCAACGAACCTTTATTGAGTATCTACTGTATACCAGACATGGTGCTCAGTACTTCTGGGTTCCTTGTACAACTTAATTCTCACAATTACTCAAGAAGAAAGAAGATAACCATTTCAAGTTTTTTAGATGAAACTGCTTAAATTCAGAGCACGTTCCATAGTGATTTCATATGTGAGCATAAACCTCATTTCGCCTGCCTCACCATCCACTTTGTTCATCGGTGTATTTCCTGTTCTTCCCTATGTCCCATGTCCCGGATTTAATCCCTAGATCAGCTACAAGATGATAGACACATTCTCCCTCACATAATATAAAGAAATGGCAAATTATAAACGAGGTCGGATATAGCAGAGTGATCCCCAGTTCTCAAAAAAACAAATCCAATTACTCCCGCCTCAGGAGGTAAAGGAATTATCTCAGGTAGTTCCCCCACCACTGAGGGTAGGCTGGATTTGATAACTCACTGACAAACAATAGTGTATGGAAAGAGAAAAATTGTTACTTTAATGCGGAGAAATCTGGCAAACATGACCTTGACCAAGTGATCAAAGTTAACACCTCAATGGCATCTTGTGGATGTCAGAGACCCCCAGGTAGGATGTGATGAGAAGGGCATTTCACCTCTGTGGTATTCTTCCCCCCAAACCATAATCGCATTATGAACTTGAGAAAATACATCAGATACACCCCAACTGAGATCCATTCTAGAAAACACCTGTCCAGTCTTCCTCAAAACAGTCAAGGCAAAAAAGGCAAGATAGAAACTGTCATAGACCAGAGGTACTAAGGACACAGGACAACTAAGTGAATGAGGTATCATGAGCTGGATCCTGGAACAAAAAAGGACATTAATGGAAAAACTGGTGAAATCCAAATAAAGTCTGGAGTTTAGTTATTAGTAATGTATTGATGTCAATATCTGAGCTTTGACAAACATACCACAAAGGTAACGAGAGATGATACCATTAGGAGAAACGAAAACCGGTGGTAGGTATATAGGAAACCTTTGTAATATCTTTGCAAATTTTCTGTACATTTAGAATTATTCCAAAGTAAAATTTATCTTAAAAATCGAATCAGCAGCTTTTATTCAAGCAAAAGCTGAGCTTGGACCCTTACTGTGCAGGAAGAAACACTTAGGGGTGCAGGGGTGCAGCCTGCCTTTCAGACCATCCCAGCATTGCTGTTGGAGAATCCAGTTCTGCAGCCACGTTGCCAGCACGAGCCCTGAGTGCCCAAAGTGCCAACTGGCTTAAGTTTCACACTGTTAGGGGAGCTTAAACATTGACAGCTTTAATCTGCCACTAAGTGAAAAATTGACCTCAGGTCCTCTGTGACCATAAAGAGAATACGGGTAAGTGTTCTTTCATTAATTGTGGCATCCACTGATAATCAATTTGATAACATTCCAGAAGAGTTTGGGATAAGGTGAACACACACACACACAATCCTATTATTGGGTTGCTGCTCTAGTAAGAAGAGCAGAGTTCTGGTTTCTGCACTTACTGTGTAAATTTGAGCAAGATTCTGAAGTCAGAGGAGCCTAGATGAAAGACAGACAGACATTCAGACACACACACACACGCACACACGCACACACACACCCTTTATAGGTTTATCTCTGGGCAAACTCCCTCCTTCATCTTCCCTTCCTGGGTAACCCTCCCCCCCAGGCATTAGTGGTACAATCTCAGAACTTTCCAGAACCCCACATCTTTGCAGTAAAATCCCAACACTGAGACTGGCTATGGAGTAAAAAACCATTAGTCATCAACATGGAGATGAGCTGGCCTTGGGTAGCCCTGGAGCTGCCTTCATGATCTCAGCCTTAGTCTGGAATGCAATCCCAAGGAGCAGTTCTAATTAGCTAACTTATTTTTAATATTTATTTATTTATTTTTATTGATTGATTGCTTGATTGATTTTGGCTGCGCTGGGTCTTAGCTGCGGCACGAGGGATCTTCGTTGCGGTGTGCGAACCCTTAGTTGCGGCATGTTAACTCTTATTTGCGGCACGTGGGATATAGTTCTCCAACCAGGGATTGAACCTGGGCCCCCTGCATTGGGAGCATGGAGTCTTACCCATTGGACCACCAGGGAAGTCCCCTAACTAGCTAACTAAACGGATTTTGGGGCGGTCTGCCTTGATAATTCAGACATTCACGTTGATCCAGGAGCATACGGGCTCTGGTCCCCTGCAAGCCCTGAGGGAGTGGAGAGGAGGGTACCTTCCTAAAGTATGCACTGCCTGTCCAGAGCCCTTTCTCTAGAACTGATGATTGTCTCTTTGCAGTGCAAATACAGTTACTGGGCAGAATGCTTGAGCAAGTTTGATCTTGCCCCAGTTTTTACCTTGCTTTGAGAAAAATGTGGTCGCTTACATTTCTCCCTCTGAAAATTGCTCAGAGACTGGCTCCCACCTCTTGGGTCTAGGCGGCCCCATGAATCCTGGCTCACCCTCTCTCCTCGGATCAAAATCAGTGACTTGGGAAAGAAGTGTCACCAAAGGCTCTTAAAGGCTCGTCAGGCCTATTCTCTGTTGTTTTTAATTCTGGAAGCATTTATTTCCCATAAACGTCAGGTCAAAAAGGAGCTCTGCTGACATTTGCGATGATAAAGGGGCTGAGCCTGGCTCTGAACCCAGGGCTTCTGCAGCCCCAGCTGGCTCCGCTGAGCCCCCCAAGGGCTGGAAAGCTTGGGAGCTGCATGGAAAAACCGGGTAGTCAGAGGGCAGGGCCTATTTTTGTAAAGAGGCCAAGAAGGTGGCATCAAGGATTACAGGATTTCTCTCGCCGCCCATTGAGTGCCTGGCAGGAAAGGCGGCGAACGCGTCACAGTTGCCCGAATCCCAGTGAGCAGCTAGAGAAGCCTGCTCTGATTTGTACTCCGTTAGTACAAATCTCCAACATTTTATTTCGTTTGGGTCTTGCTTGGAGAGAGTTCTTGAAAGGGAAATAATGGACAGATCACTCCCTGGAGGGTGAATCTGTGGGAGAATTAGGAACAAGCCCTTTGACTTTGCCTTGGTGATGATGGAGAGGTGGCACACAGATAGTGTGTACATGACACAGGTCTGTTTCTATTTGTGTTACTTATTGGAATTAGTGTCCAGAAGAGCCATTCTCACCGATACCTAAAGTCAGTGCCCAGATGCGGTGGTCCTTGAAAGCTCAGGGCCAGGGATGCTTGTCTGGGTTTCTCATTATCCCCCTCAGGATTTGTTCAGAGCTGGGCAGCAGGGAACAGACAGACCTGGGTTTAAATCCCATCTCTGGCACTCGTAAGCCGTGTTCTTTGGAACAAACTGTTAATATCTTTAGTCTTCATTTACTCTGTGTATCAGTCAGGGTTCTCCAGAGAAACAGAACCAATAGGGGCTCTCTCTCTTCTCTGTCTCTGTCTCTCTCGATAGATCGATATCAAGAGACACTGATTTATTTTAAGGAATTGGCTCACATGATTGTGGAGGTTAGCAAGACAGCAACCTGTGGGGTAGACTGTCAGGCTGAAGATACATCTGAGAGTTGATATGCAATTCAGGCAAGCGTTGAATTGCAGTCTTAAGTCTGAATTCCCCCAGGGCAGCAGGTGGGAAACTCAGCAGGGTTTCTGTGTTGCTGTGAGGCAGAAGTGCTTCTTCTGGAAGCCTCAGTCTTTTTTTTTAATTAAAAAAATTTTTTATTCAGCAGGTTCTTATTAGTTATCCATTTTATACATATTAGTGTATATATGTCAATCCCAATCTCCTAATTCATCCCACCAACACCCCCTCCCCCTTGCCACTTTCCCCCCTTGGTGTCCATACGTTGGTTCTCTACATCTGTGTCTCTATTTCTGCCCTGCAAACCGGTGGAAACCTCAGTCTTTACTCTTAAGGCCTTCAACTGACTGGAGGCAACCCACCCACAGTATGAAGGATAATTTCCATTAAGCAAAGTCAATTGATTTAATTATATCAGTAATCAATCCCATCTATAAATCCTTTCACAGCAACATCTAAACTGGGTTTGGTCAAGTAACTGGGCACCAGAGCCTAGCCATGCTGACCTCTGAAATGAACCATCACACTCTGTAAAGTGTGAATAATAATCTTTACTCCTTCAGAGGGTCCTTGTACGAATTGAATAATTGCATGGAAAACCTCTACCGTGTCCTGCACATACTGGATGCTGGGAAAGGGATGAATACAATTATTATCTTCACCTCTAATTTAAATGATTTTAAATGAGAAGTTAGCCTAAAGCGGTAAAATTGTATGATCTTTCAGACAATCCTGGTGAGAATTCCAACTCTACCTTCTGATGATGTAGCCTTAGGCAAAACATTCTTTCCCCTCTGAGCTTCAATCCTTTCTTCTGGGAAACAGGGATTAAATGACTATCCTGCAAGGCTGCTGGAGGTTTCAGAGAATGCATGTGAGAGGCATGGTACGCAGTGCCTGCCACACCGCTGTCACTATGGTTATGATTATTGACATTATTGTCATGGCATTATTGGGCACCGACTACTCCTGGGCTAAAGCCCATGTCAGAGGCATTTCAGGAGAGCCACACATCTATCTGAAGGATTCACTGTAAAAATAAAAACAGTACAGTGGCAGGTAACACACAGATCTTGCCTTGTGCTGGGCCCTAGTCTGAGTGCTTTATAGGTGTGAACTCACTTCATCTTTACAGCACTGTTGTGAATTAGATGCTTTCCTGTTACTTACTTTGCAGAAGAGGAAACTGACTCACAGAGATGTTAAGTGACTTGCTGAGGTCACATGGTGGTGGCAGCAGTGGGGATGCGATTCAAACCCGGGCAGATCGAAGACAGTGTCCGCTCTCCTTACTGCTCTTCTGTACTAAGCATCACATTGGAAATCATTAGCTTAGGAAATCAGAGCTCATGTCCTGTGGCCTCTTTGAATGACTTTCTGGAGTCCTTCAAAAGCTGAAGGGAGACATGTTTGTCTGATTTCTAAAATCGCTCCTTCCTTTATTCATTCCCTCATTTGCTCTTCTCACAAGAGCACAATGTGAGTCCAGAGCCCCTCCTTAGGAAACGTCTCCAGTACAACCCAGGTGAACAAACAAAGTAGAGGGCATTGGGTAAGTAGCATCCAAAGGGCCGGGCCTGGACACACGGCTGCAGTGGGAACCCCAGTAGGTGGGGATGTCCCCACAAGAAACTCTGGGTCTAGAAAGATTGGATACAAATATTTACTTAGACAAACGTTCCGCTCTTCTGATAAACCAAGAGACGTGCTGATAAACGCCTGGTGGATTAATAAACACTGGAAAGCTTGGGCTCTGTGCCCACCTTGGCCAGGCTTGCCCTGCAAGGGCCCTGCTGCCTCCTCTTCCTGACACGTGTCCACAGGTGAACAGTAATCCACGCTAACCATCGGCGTCATTAAGAACATACAGAGAGAGAATCCTCCCCGCACAAGCTACTAGGTAGGACAGCACCCCACTTTTCCGCGGAACCAGGGCGGCAGGCAGCGTGTGCCAGGCCTGCCCTCTCTGTCCCGACACCTGAGGCAGTGTGGTGTGCTGGCGAAGAGTGTAGGTTTTGAGGACAAACACATGTGGCTTCAAATCCTTGTTCTTTTATGTGTTCACTGTGAACTGGGGCAAGGCGCATGCCCTCTCTCTGTCTTTGTTTCGTCATCTCCTGGAGAAAGACTGTTATGGATGAAACTGTGTTCCACCCAAATTCATGCGTTGAATCATTACGTGATGGGACAGAAGCGCTAGCCGGAGCTCCAATGGCAATCATATTGCAACACATAAATGTATCAAATCACCATATTGTGCACCTTAAACTTACACAACGTTATGTGCCAAATGCATTGATATTCAACTGAAAAAAATGACCTCTGCTTAATAGTGATTTGAAGGCCCATGGTTCAGGTTCTACATCTATTTTTTTTTATAAAATAAAAGAAAGCAAACAGATAAACATCGGACCCTCTTCCTTGAGACAATCACATTGTCTCAGAGAATGGGGTATAGAAATTGTAAGATGTGAAAACGATGCCCCCTTTACCCCCTGTTTTGCCCCAAATCTGAACAGGTAATCTTGAGACATGGGCCAACAGAGTGAGGTAGGTGGTGGGAAAAAAAAAGTTGCCTTACCCTTGCTGGGAACAATTACTCTCCAGACACTGAGGGTGTTTTCTCAACAAAGGGAATTGATGTGTGAACTTTGGCTGGGAGTTCTACCAGGAACTTGCAGCAAGAGCAGGTAGGAAAGGCCAATAAAGATGAGCAGTCACCTTAGAGGCCCAGGCTTTGAAGAAGGTCACGATCTCAAAGAGAATGGGGAAACGGCGCAGGCCGTGCTATTGCCTTTTCTACAAAAACCTGAAAGGCATGTTAGCGAGCATTGTTTTCTGTTGCTGGCCACCAAGAACCTCAGCTGATACAGCCATGGTTAGTCGCTCTGCCATCAGACTCCCAAGTTTGAATCCTCACTTTACCGTTTACCTGTTGTGTCATCTTTAGCCAACATGCCATCCTGCTGTAGCCGGGATGCCAGAGAGTCCTCCCAGAAAGCTCCAACATCAGCTAGCTCTTGCCGCATAACGAAGCTCTCCAACATGTAGCAGCTTAAAACATTGATCATTTCACACAAGGTGCGTCAACTTGGCAAACCTGACCTGTCTGTACATGAGTTTCTTGTGAAATGGAATAATGCTAGCATCTACTCCATCATGCAAACCACTTGGAACAGTATCTGGCATACCGTCAAAGCTATTATAATCACGCTCAGGTTCTAACAGGTTTGTATTTATGTCACAGACCCACCCGCCTGCTGAGTGGGTGAGGGTTGGTATGTAGCTAAGCCCAGCCTCACCTAGTCTGCAAATTATTCTGAGGCCTCGGCTCCTGACGGTCATGCTGTGAGTTAGTTTCCTCTTCTTGACAAGAGAGAGAGGATGCTATCGATTCATGGGGTCATGGGACTCTTGGGGAATAGAAATTGATCTGGGCTGGGCCTTAGAGAACTAGTTAGCTAGGGAATCACAGTGTCTCAGGTCCTTTTAAACCTTGGTGGAAGCTACAGGGTAAATGTAATTGGTCTGGTCCATACCATCGGGGTGGGGCTGGGGGCGGGGTCTGTCACGAAGCCTGCAGGGAGCTCTCTGGCTCTCTTTTTCAGGTGACCCTGGTCGTCTGGACTCAGCCCCCTGAGTCGTTGAAATTAAATTAAATAGATTGACAATTCAGTTTCTCGGTCATACTAGCTGCATATCGAGTGCTCAATAGCCACACTCTTGTGGCTTGTGCTGCCTTGTTGGAAAGTACAAGTATAAAACATTTCCATCAGCATAGAAGGTTCTGTCAGACAGGGCTGTTAGATCCGGGCTTCCATCCCTGACCCACACACACAGCCCAGCTGGCAGGTAGCAAGAGCAGAATTTCTCTGACATGCTGTAATATGAGGGTATGTGAAAGGCCTCTCCACCAAAACCATCTGCTTCACCTACAAGGAAGATTCTGTGAGTGTTCACCATCCATTTCTTCAGATGAAAGTGTGTCTCTTTAAGCCTCAAGTAAAATGCAGGTAGTTCAGTGGTACAGTATAGTCATTAAAACTTTAGTTTTATCTGCTACTTACTATTCATTCAGCCAGTATTGGTTGAGCGCCCAGTGTGTGCCAAGATGCTGGGGATGCTGCCTGTTCTTTGTTCTGGGGACACTTCAGAAACTAAGACGGAGCCCCTGTACTCACAGAGCTAATATACAGATAAACAAACACATGTATAATCCTTCAGGTGCTACGGGGAAAATCAAAGCAGGGTGGAGGGATAGACAGTGTGAGGGTCAATGGGGCGGGGGTACGTGCTGTTTAAACTGAACGGTCAGAGGGGTTTCTCAATCAAGGTGACTACTGAGCAAAGAGTTGAATGGGGAGGAGAAGTGAGCCCTGAAGATTTCTGGAGAAAAAGCAATCCAGCAGAGATGGCAGCACATGCAAAGGTCCTGAGGTGGGATTGTGTTTGGCACAGGCAAATAACAGCACATGGCAACATGGAACCAAAGGAGTGAGGAGAGGAAGGAAGGGATGAGGAGAAGAAGAAAGTCAAGAGGAGAGGCAGCAGGGCCGGATCAGCAGGAACTTGTGATAATTTGGCTTTTACTCTGAGGCAAGCCAGAGAAGGGCTTGAGCAGACATGATATGATTTTGATTTTATTTATTTATTTTTAAATAGTTATTTATTTGGCTGTGCCAGGTCTTTTGTTGCGGCATGCGGGATCTTCATCGCCGTGTGTGGGACCTTAAGTTGCAGCATGCGGGATCTAGTTCCCTGACCAGGGATCGAACCCAGGTCCCATGTGTTGGGAGCGCAGAGTCTTAACCACTGGACCATCAGGGAAGTCCCGATATGATTTTGACCTACTCCGGGGTGAGAGCAGTCACAGTACATCAGTGTAAGTTACAAGTGCCCCCAGAAAACTTCCATAAATTTGGAGAACCACGAGATTCCCAGAGGCGTGCCCCGTGAGCTGCCGGCTGCAGCTAGGATTGAGAGACAAGACCCGTAGCTGCTTTATTTAAAATACTCAAGAGGCTCCGTTGGGTGGTGGCACAGAACCTTTCCCAAAGCTGGGCTCTAGCATCATCCAGCATTATTTGCTGAGTCTGCCTGACTCACTTTGCTAACGCCTCGTTTTCTTTCCAGGCTGACTCAACATTTTCCTTCTTCCAGGAAGAGAACTCCCTCTAATCCGGCTATTCTAGTTAATCAGTCTTTTCCCTCTTAATGCCACTCCTCATTAAAGCCAACTCTGCTTGTCCCAGACTACCTGGGCCAGCACCTCTCTCCCCTACGGTCTTTTTCTGTCTTGTGGGCCAGTGTTGTATAATCTACCACGCATGTTGTTGCATCGTGTGCTGCAGCATGGGTGCAGTTGGGATGCATATTTTGCACCCCAAAATGTTGGGTCCCCCATAATAGGGGTAGACGAGTGGTAGTCACAAGTAGATGTAATTTAGTTTGAGTATGCCACAAAGCCTCCCACATCCTTCTCGGTCCCAGAGTGGGGCTAAACCGCAGGGGCGCTTGGATCCACCATGGTGCTTATGCTATAATCTCATCCGACACCTATTGTTTTCCTCTTTTCTGCTTAATAATTTTCCATCCACAAAAAAGGGGTGATGTGCATTCGTGCATAGCAGTGGCATGTTGGACATGCTGCCATTGTATTTTGTCCACTATAACCAGGGACCTTTCCAGGTATTCGATCATCAAGGTTCATGGTTACACAGAGATCAGCCCACTGGGAGCCATACACCTCATGGTTTGAAGTCCCAGAAGGAAGGGGTGCTCCCAGAATTCCCTCCCAAATTCCTTGTAGTAAATGTAGCCTGAAAAATGGGAGTCAAAAAACTAGAGTCAAAACCGGACTTATTGTTAATGCCTAAATGGAGTCTAGTAATGTCCCCTTAGTCATTAACTAGAGTCCATTTTGTCATTAACTGTCTGTCTAGCATGACTCCCAGCATGATGCCGCTTCCGTTTACAGGCTGCCGCTAGACCTTCTCAGGTTCCAAATCCTGGGCTGGTCTTGGCAAACATAGCTTTACCCTCCCAGGTGTCAGGGGCAATTGTCCTAAAAGATAATATGAATCTCTTGTTCTGAGCCTCTTCTGAGGTATCATCGATAATATAAAGTTGGATTTCCCTCATTGCATACCCCACTTATTCATTCCTTTCCTCTCAGCTATTATCTCTCCTTCTCTCCATTTGTCATTTATTTTTACCCAGACTTTTTCACCTTTGGAAGGGACATTCATTTCGGCCTGTGTGCTGGTCCAGGTTGCTGGCAGCAATACTAGTCTAGCTAGTGTCTCCCCCCTGGTCCCCTCCCATTCGTGTAGAGTAGGGTTACACAGGTGCAGGGCAGTGCATTCACTGTCACCCCAACTTTTCTAGACAGGGTGAAGGCACAATCCACCCTATCAGGACTTTAGGAATTCTGATACAAAGGTTGAAAGAGATAGTTACTTGCTCAAGAATCATCCCTGCTGGGACTTCCCTGGTGGTCCAGTGGTTAAGACTCTGTGCTCCCAATGCAGGGGGCCCGGGTTCAATCCCTGTCAGGGAACTAGATCCCACATGCCGCAACTAAAAGATCCCAAACCCGGCAACTGAAGATCCGCGTGCTGCAACTAAGACCCGTGCAGCCAAATAAATAAATATTAAGTAAAGGAAAAAGATTCATCACAGACACTGAGGCAGCCTTTTGGGGGAGCTCATTCTACCATGAGGACACTGGGGCTAGGAAGCACCATTCTGGAATTCTCCCTTTAGCTTCTTAGCACAAGGACTGGCCCTGCCAGTTGGCCTATCAGCGCTAGTACTAGGAGGCCTTAGGCCAAGCAACTAGCCAGGCAGAGACACAGCTCTACCCACCAACAGGCCTGCTATCTTAAGATCCCCTGAGCCCCAAGCCACCCTGGCAGCGACCCGGTCTGCCAGAGGGCTCAGGACCCCGCCCTGACACCAGTGAGCCAGCACTAGCCCTGGGCCCAGCCTCACTCATTAGGGATCAGGCAGCAGCCCCAGGAACCCCCGGGCCCTGGGCCCATCCACCAGCGGCTGACACACAAACTCATGGACCTCCAGGGCACTGCAGCCAGCAATCCTGGGATCTGGCTTTGCCCACCAGTGGGTGGGAGTCAGCCCTTGGGTCCCCTGGTTCTGGCCCCATCCGCGTAGAGGCAGATATCAGCCACAGGACTGTCACAACCCCACAGCCTTCCATGTCAGGACATGGCCCAAACACCCAGAGGCCAGCACCGGCTCTGGGACACCTTGGGCCCCTCAGCCAGCAGCCCCAGGATCTACCCCACCCACCAGTGGCTGAGACTAGTTTTGGGATTCCCTAGGGCCCTGCAGCCAGAGACTCTGGGTCCTGGTCCCGCCCACTCACAAGCCAACACCACCCCCAGGATGCCCAGGGACCCAGCCCCACCCACCAGCAGACCGACCAGCTCTGAGATCCCTTGTATCCCTTGGCCAGTAGCACGCGGATCCAGCCCTACTCACCAGTGGGCCAGCATCATCTTTGGGAGACCATGGAACCCACAGCCAACCATGTCATGAACCATCCACACCCACCAGGAGGTGAACTTACAACCAAGAATACTCTACCTGGCAAGGCTTTCATTCAGATTTCATGGAGAGATTAAAAGTTTTGCAACAAAATCTCGTAGAAAAAGAAATCAAATTTCTGGTTACCGGGGTGGGGTGGGGGGGTGCGGGTGAGGGGTGGGGAGGAGGATGGCGGGAGGGAGAACTGGAGGAAGGCTGTCAAAAAGTACAAACTAGCAGTTATAATAAATATAAATAAATAGTAGAGACATAATGTACAACATGATAAATATAATTAACACTGCCGTATGTTATATATGTAAGTTAAGAGAGTAAATCCTAAGAGTTCTCATCACAAGAAAAAATTTTTTTCTATTTCTTTAATTTTGGTTGGTTTTCTTTGTTTTTCACATCTTTATTGGAGTATAATTGCTTCACAATGTTGTGTTAGTTTCTGTTGTACAACAAACTGAATCAGCCATACGTATACATATATCCCCATATCCCCTCCCTCTTGAGCCTCCCTCCCACCCTCCCTATCCCACCTCTCTAGGTCGTCACGAAGCATTGAGCTGATCTCCCTGTGCTATGCGGCTGCTTCCCACTAGCCATCCATTCTACATTTGGTAGTGTATATATGTCCATGCCACTCTCTCACTTCGTCCCAGCTTACCCTTCATCCTGTGTCCTCAAGTCTCTTCTCTATGTCTGCATCTTTATTCCTGCCCTGCCACTAGGTTCACCAGTACTGCTTTTTTAGTTTCCATATATATGCGTTAACATACGGTATTTGTTTTTCTCTTTCTGACTTACTTCACTCTGTATGACAGACTCTAGGTCCATCCACCTCATTACAAAAAACTCAGTTTCGTTCCTTTTTATGGCTGAGTAATATTCCATTGTATATATGTGCCACATCTTCTTTATCCATTCATCTGTTGATGGACATTTAGGTTGCTTCCATGTCCTGGCTATTGTAAATAGTGCTGCAGTGAACACTGTGGGACGTGTCTCTTTTTCATTCACGGTTTTCTCAGGGTATATGCCCAGTAGTGGGATTGCTGGGTCATATGGTAGTTCTATTTTTAGTTTTTTAAGGAACCTCCATACTGTTCTCCATAGTGGCTGTATCAATTTACATTCCCACCAACAGTGCAGGAGGGTTCCCTTTTCTCCACACCTTCTCCAGCATTTATTGTTTCTAGATTTTATGATGATGGTCATTCTGACCAGTGTGAGGTGATACCTCATTGTGGTTTTGATTTGCATTTCTCTAATGATTAGTCCTCCATCCTGACTCTGCCCCCATTTTAATTTTGTTTTTATATGAGATGGTGGATGTTCACTAAAGTTCCTGTGAGAATCATTTCAAGATGTATGTAAATCAAATCATTACGTTGTCCATGTTAAACTTACACGGTGCTGTGTGCCAATTGTATCTCAATAAAATTTGGAAGAAGAAATAAAAATAGTTTAGAAAATAAAAAAGAACCAAACAAAAATTCTGGAGCTGTAGAATACAATGACTGAAATGAAGAATTCAAGAGAGAGCTCCAACAGCAGACATGACCAATCAGAAGTGAGCTTGAAGACAGATCAACTGAAATTATTCAATCTGAGGAGCAAAAAGGAAAAGGAATGAAAAAGATGTAAGTCATTTAATGTAGTTATTTGTCACTACAAAACTCCTTTTAAAAGACATACAGATGGCCAATAGGTACAAGAAAAGGTGCTCCTATCACTAATGGTCAGGGAAATGCAAATTGAAACCACACTGAGGTATCATCTCACACCTGTTAGCGTGATTAGCAACAGAAAGAGATGACAAGTGATGGTGAGGATGTGGTGGATCTTCAGGGCATTACTCCAGCTGAAACAAGCCAGACACAGAAAGACAAATACTGTGTGATCTCACTTACATGCGGAAACCAAAAAAACCAACCTCATAGAAACAGAGAGTAGAATGATGGTTACCAGGGGCTGGGGGTATGGGGTGGAGGAAATGGAGTGATGTTGGACAAAGGGTAGCAACTTCTAGTTTTGAGATGACTCAGTTCTGGCAGTCTAACATAGATGATTATAGTTGATAATACTGTATTGTATACTTGAAAATTGCTAAACGAGGAACTCTTAAATGTTCTCACCACAAAAAAAAAATGGTACTTATGTGATGGAGGTTTTAGCTAATACTATGATAATAATTATTTTGCAATATGTATCAAGTCAAAAAACCGTACACCTTGAAAACTTACACAATGTTATATGTCAATTATATCTCAATAAAGCCAGAAAAAAAACATATCTCTTAAATTCCCAGAATGTTCCCATAGGGCCACACCTCATATGAGCATTCTTTTAATAGTCTAGTTTTCCATTGTGCAACCACCTGACCATATGACCAGGCCATTAGCTACTGCACATGAGTCAGTGAAAACCCAAACGTAGGAGCTTTTCCCATTGTTCAATTCTTCCATCGCTGCTAGGAAAATAGCCTGCAATTCAGCCCATTGAGCTGATTTATTCTTACTTTCTTTAATCGGTCTTTCCAGACAGGATACTGTTTATTCATCTTGCAACTGTCATCTGTAAACCAGGCAACTCTTTGTTGGTCAATTGAGAGATGTTCATAGCGCCACTGTCCATGAGGCAATAAGTCCCAGCAGCTCTTCAAGTGGTTCCAAAGTCAGTCATGGGGAAAAGAAGCTACCTGCTGTGGGTGTGGTGAGTACCACCCTGCGTTCCCCTGGAAGCATGCTCTTGGGTAAACCATTTCCATTTCGTTATGGAACTCCTCTGAGCACTGCCTTCCTTGTAAGAGTGTTTCTCTGACATCACCAGGACACTATGGATACTTCAGATTTCATGATCTTGGATGACCTACAGTCATTGAGGCAGTCCAAATCAATGCCCAATAGCTCACTAGTAATCGTTTCTCAAATAATGTGTATGGGGGGGGCAGAATTTGGAAATTTTCTGGTCCAAAATCCCAATGGTTGCCACTGGTAGGTGCTCATGGGCTTATACCATTGGCTCTGGTCTGCATGAGTGGGAGAGGCAGACACTTCCAAAATCATATTTGAGTGGGGATCCCAAGGGCCCAAAGGTGGTGAAAGAGCCATCGCCTTTTGTAATTCAGACACATCCTGCTTTTGTTCAGATCCTCAACTAGATACAGCTTTCCTCTGGGTAGTCTTACAGATAGGAGCTAGTGTATTTCCAGATGTAGAATATGCATTCTCCAAAATCCAAATAAGCTAACCAAAGGCTGGAGGTTTTGTTGGGTCCTTAGGGTGAGTGGTGACAGCACTTTATTTTTAGTCTCTTATGGAATATCTTGAATGGCTCTGGACCATGACATTCCTAAGAATTTCACCTTTTAGGCAGGCTCTTGGGTCTTTGCTAGATTTATTAACCAGCTTCAGTTGGTCATGTGATCCATCACTGCATTCAAGACAGTCCTAGCTTGCTCTGCAGTTTCCAATATTTTCATAAGGTCATCAACACGCTATAATCTTATGCTCAGGACCTGCAACAAGGCCAAATCCCTTCTGACCAAATCATGACAGTAAACTGGTGAGTTCAGGTAATCTTGTGACAAGACAGTGAACACAAATTGGAGTCCTTGTCACATGACTACAGTTGGCTCTTTTTGAGTTTGAAACAGAGAAGAAAGCATTCTAGAGATTAATCAGAGCCCCAGTCTTCTTGAGCCTCTTGTATTTTTTGAGGGTGAAGCTGGCTGTGGGCAACACAACCTTAGTTAAGCCTCACTGGTTTGCTCTGAATCTTCATGCACCGTCCACCTTTTCCCCGTGCCGCACAGGGCTACTATGTAGAGCATTCACTGGTACCAGCCCGCCAGCTTCTAGCATGTCATTAATTAAAGTGGTAATCTCCTTTTGCCAACCAGGTATTCTACATTGTTTTAAATCAACCACTGTGTGGGCTCAGCAGTCCTCAGGTTCCCATTCATCACGTCCAACCGAGACCGGCCCGAGGGCAAACTTACATTCCTTCTGTTTTACAAACTTAATTAGGAGAAGCAATGCCTAGTAGGACATAATATCCATCCCAATAATGCATTCAGATAAAGGAGCCATTACCATTTCACATAAAATCTGTTCGAAAATCCCAATTTTCATTCAAACTTTCATCTTTTTTTTTTTTTTTTTGGTAGTGCCACACTGCTTGCAGGATCTTAGTTCCCCAACCAGGGATTGAACCTGGGCCCTCAGCAGTGAGAGTGCGGAGTCCTAACCACTGGACCGCCAGGGAAGTCCCCAGACTTTCACCTAATCCCATCAACCATTGCATCTCCATCCTCCCCATCTAAACTTAGCTCACATTGACTTCACCAACAGGTTTCAGATTCACAGTGCATTGGGCCCCTGTGACAAGGAGTCTCAGAAAATCTCCCCCTCTCACCTCCACCCCCTCATTTTACCCACACATGGGCACAGGCCTTGGGTCCCTGGCTAGGGGTGGGGCTGTCAGTCTTTACACATCCTTCTATACAGATACACACACACAAGGATATTTGTTGTAGCATCACTCATAGTGGGAAAAAAAAGAAAACAGAGTGATTTTCAGTTAGTAGGAGAATGACACAATGAACCATTTCGTGTTTCATATGCACTCATATGCACTAAGGACCAAGGAGTGTTAGACAGCCTTTTAAATGTTGATGAGAAAAAGCAAGATGAAGAAACACATTTACAATATCATCTCATTTTTGCAAATCAAAAGATAGCAAAAACCTGTATGTCTCTATAGTACATTAATATTTATATGATTAAATGAGTAAGTATTATATCAACCAGGGCTCTTCGGATTTTTATTTTAGGGTATTGGCTCATGCGACTGCGGGGCTGACAAGTCTGAAACTTATAGGGCAGGGTGCCAGTCTGGTAAACCAGGCAGAATTTTGATGTTGCTGTCCTCAGGGGACCTCAGTTTTTGCTCTTAATGCCTTCAAGATTGGATGAGGCACACCCACATTATTGAGGGTAATCTCCTTTACCTAAAGTCAACTGACTGTAGATGTCAACATTATCTACAAAACACCTTCACAGCAACACCTAGACTAGTGTTTGATTAAATTACTGGGTACTATAACCTACCCAGGTTGACACATCAAACTAACCATTACATATGAGAAGAAAAACATGGCAGTTACATGGGCTACCTTGGGGGGCTGAGGATGGAGGGAAAGTTAATGTGGGGGGGGAAGAGGAAGAAGAGAAGGAGTAACCAAGTGAAAACAGGGGGGAGGCATATAGCTGCTCACTTGATACACTGAGGGAGTATTATGTATTATCTGAGTATATATGTGTAAAGAAATTAAATATATTTTTACAAAAGAAAAGCAAAAATGTCCTCTTTTTCTACTTAAAAAACTTCAGGTTCCACCACCTAGTTTCTCCTCACCTCCTCCTGTGAGGAAATATCTAGAGGGACTCTCTGCCCACAAGATCCTTGAAAAAGCAAATTGCCCAAGGAGACCAAGGGGTGATTCTTGGTAGGATTTCGGAGTGCTGTTCCCTGCAAGTTCAGCCTCTGCTCGGCCAGCATGCAGCCCTTGTTTTCACCACATTCTACCATTCGCCAGCATCCCCTCCCCAAACCCCATAGCTGATCCATGGCTTTTATGGCTTCCCTCGAAAAGATGAGTGGGTCCTGTCAGATTTCTCTTGGAAATGTCAGCCAAGCAAGGAAAGCCGTTTCCAGTTAGTAGTGAGTCTTTAAATGGAACAGCTCTGACGTGGAGGGAAGCTGGCGGTGTCCACGGAGGCATGTCCGAGATGATGTGGAAATGAAAGAAGATTGGTTGAAGAAAGAGGAACAGAGCCAGTGCCCAGAGGAGTCCAGAGGGCATGTAGCCCTGGCAGAGAGAGGCATCATATAATGGTTGTGGAAGGAGAATTTACCAAATGTATGAATCAGGGCTTGATTCAGTATATATCACCTTAATGTAAACAGATTTCTCCTGAGCCAGTTTGGTCCTTAGGCACTAAAATTACCCCAGTCTTTCTTCCTGCAGTCTTATTTCTGCATTTCTTTCCACATTCTAAATCCACACCCCCTTACACCAAAGACAACCACAGTACTCACCCAGCTCCAGCACTCTCTCACTTCTAAGAAATATACTCACATCTGACTTCAGTAGCTGGAGACAAAATGAATAACTTCCTGTTTCAGAGCTCTCTGAAACAATTCTGCAAGCCACACCCAAGGCTTTTGTTCATGTGGGATAGGCAGTTCTAAATATTTTCAGGCTCTTGCCTTGTATACTTTATATGGTTGTCACTTTGAGTAGAAGAAAAATGAAGATGGGCCCCAGATCAGACTATGCCTGAAAACCTCTCTAACCTCTGGAAAAAAGCTGAAACCCAAATCAAACCTTTGCTGTTTTATTTTAAAATGTATTTTATCACTACAGTATGGGCACATAATTTTAAAACTAGAAAATACTTTAAGCTATATAGTGAAAATAGCAGTATTATTTTTCCTTAAATTCCTGCTTCCCAGGACAATTCTTTTAGCTGTTTCTTATAGTATTTATTCTCATGTTGAGGGAGGAGATAGATGGGCTCCAGGTTAGACATTTATAGCCAGCTTCCCGTGTACACTTTCAGATGGAAACAACAACAGGAACAAGGTAAAATAGCTGGACTTTGTCTCCAGTGGACACTTTAAGATAACAGTAATGGCAGGGGCAGAGAGGAGCTGAGTCCTGCCCAGATAAAATATAAAGAGAGCACATGTTTCTCATTCTTGAGGTCAAGGAGATCTGCCCAACTACATACGTGCAGAAAGCCTCCTTGGGGGTCAAAAAGGAGAGGGTGCCACCCCATAATAGATGATGCCAAGCCTCCCATAGGCCTCTGGGCTGGAATCCATCTTGGAAAAAAGTTGCCCATTCATGTTGGGAGGGTCCTAGGGCAGGTCAGGTGTGCGAAAAAACAACAACAACAAGATAATTGGCCAAAGGTAGACAAAGGCTCAGAAGACCTGCCCTATATAGATGATTTAACCGCCTCTTTAAGGAGCTCCGCCTTGTTAGACACGACGCCCACAAGGCCCACATCTCTCTGGGTGGGTATCTCTGCCTTGCTTCTGTCCTAACTAAACTGTTTGTCTGGGTGCTCTCCCATGTGTTGTGCTGTGTCTCTAATAATAAATTTTGTATCTGTTTTTACAGTTTTTGCCTCCTTGAAACATTCTTGCTTTCAAACAGGGTCAAGAGCCAGGGAAACTGCTTCTACCCTATGACCCTTGTTGGTCTAGTGGCTAGGATTCCTGGTTTTCGTCCAGGCTACCCAGGTTTAATTCCTGGGCAGGGAACTAAAATATCACTTCAAGCCACCACGCATTGCTGTCTCCTCGAGATCAATGTTTCTATGTAACATTCTTATACAACTCCTTGATTTTTCAGTTACAGGTATTGTCTATTGACTGCCTGTTATGTAAGTTGATAATTTAGGTCTCTTCCATCCCACTCTCACTCATAGACACACACACACACACACACACACACACACACACACACCTCCTTTCCTCTCACTATAATTATAATTATAATTACTATAATTATATTACAATTTTTGTTTTATTGGTTATGCAGTATTGACAGGATAATTATATAAATATAATTTATAGCTGAGCCATGTGTACACTATGATTACATTTGTACAACTTATTTTTTTGAATTTATTTATTTTATTTATTTTTGGCTGTATTGGGTCTTTGTAGCTGCGTGCGGGTTTTCTCTAGCTGCGGCGAGAGGGGGCTACTCTTCGTTTCGGTGCGCAGGCTTCTCATTGCGGTGGCTTCTCCTGTTGCGGAGCACGGGCTCTAGGAGCACGGGCTTCAGTAGTTGTGGCACGTGAGCTCAGTAGTTGTGGCGCACAGGCTTAGTTGCTCCCCGGCATGTGGGATCTTCCCGGACCAGGGGTCAAACCTGTGTCCCCTGCATTGGCAGGCAGATTCCCAACCACTGCACCACCAGGGAAGCCCTACATTTGCACAACTTTTGTTTTCTCTGGAGTTAATAATTGCAGTGTTTACATGGGACACACTTATACTAAAAAAACCCTAGTTGAGGAAGGCAGAGGTAGTTTAAATAAGTGGCTAAAGCATACCTCCTAGAAGGGACTTGGTGAGATTTCAGTCACGGTCCTGACAAATAGTGCCAATGAGAGTGCATCCAACAAGTAAAAGCGTTAACAGTAGCCCTGAAAATCTTTGGAAAAGTAGGAAGAGGGGTTCCTCCAGGAGCTATCCCAAATTCAGTTGCTGAAACAAGGAGTTCTTGGTATTTGTAATCATCTTGGGGCTCTCTTCTTTTAAGGCCACCAATTATATTTGATAAGGGCCCCACGTTTATGACCTTATTTAATCTTAATAACTTCCTAAAGGGCCTATATCCAAATAGTCACATAGGGAGTTAGGACTTCAACATACGAACTTGGGGCAGGATGGTGTGTGAGGGCACAATTCAGTCCACAGTAGGGGGCATTCAGGGACTATGCAGAAGGGTTACAAATAGGGGAACTTCAGCTCCACTCTTCGAAGGTCTAGGAGCACTAGGATTAAATTAGGAAATAAAGAATGAGCCTAGGGCCTGAGGATGGATTATGTCAGGCTGTATTTATAAGTGACCTATATTTCTCTTTAGAAGGCTTAGGATATTTTTTTTTTTTGTCCATAAGATTCTGAAATTTCATAATGATGCAACTCAGGATTGGTTATTTTATTCCACTATACCAGAATATGATGGGAGGGGGGAGGTTTTGTCCTAGAAACTCATGCCATTTAGTTCTGAAAATGTTCTCTGTTATTTCATCGACAATTTTCTCCCTCTGCTTTTCATTATTTTCCTTTTATGGAATATTTATTATTTCTTGCATATCTTCAGATTTTTTTCCTTTTCTCTCTTATTTTCCATTTTATTGGGTTTTTTGATTGTTATTCTTCTTTTGCTCTTCTAATTTCTGAGCTACTTTCTCAATTTACTCTCCTCACTGTCTACGGAATTTTTCTTTTTGCTTCCTTAGTTTTAATTTCCAAGAGCTCTTTCTTGTTCTTGGAATGCTCTGCTTTTAGAGCCTTTCACTCTTGTCTCAAAGGTGCATTATTTTTTCACAATTCTCTGAGAATATTAATTACTATGGTCCCTATATGTTTTGTTTCCTCTCCTTCCTCCATGTTGGCTTGTTTGCTTTATATACCAATCTTTATGTTAGAGGTGTTTCTCAAATATCTGGTGATTCTTGATTATCCACTCATCTTTTTTTGTTTTTAAAATATTTATTTATTTATTTATTTGGCTGTACCAGGTCTTAGTTGCAGCATGCGGGATCTTCATTGTGGCATGCAGGCTCTTAGTTGCGGCATGTGGGATATAGTTCCCTGACCAGGGATAAAACCTGGGCCTCCTGCATTGGGAATGCTGAGTTCTAACTGCTGGACCACCAGAGAAGTTCCTCCACTCATCTTTTTAAAAGTGAGACACTAAAAGTTACAACACACACACAGAGCAAAGAGATGCCAGATTAAAGGCAGGGAGGACAATTAGAAGGGCCTTAGGTCAACTTGCGTCATGCTAATTCTTCTAAAAACAACTCACTGAAAACCCAGTTGATTTAATAACACTTGTATCCTTGTAACAAGGATAATGTTTAGAAAAATATAAATGTGCTTTTTTTTTTTTTGTCTTTCTTTGTAGGTGATTTTCCTCTTGTCAATCCACGGTACCCATTTCCTGGAAGCAGACCAGCATTTGTTACTGAGGGACTGGAAAAAGAAATGGAGGTGTTCTTCAGCTTCTGACATGTGACATGGCATTTTGGAGCAAAGCAATAGATTTGAAAGCCAGGTTTTATATGAGAGTGATTTTTCCAAATCCCTTTAGTTCCCATTTACTAGAACAAATTCTCAATGTGTAGGGAAAGTAGCTATGACATTGAAGTCAGAGAAAAGGAAGCCGTCGCGCAGGCAGAAGCCTGCTCTTCTGGCTCCAGAATGATGGGAAATAGAAGAGAGAGAAAAGAGGTGCTCACCTCACATAGGTAGGTGTCCCAGATTTCCCATCTCTGACCTTGAGCCTGGAGGGTTAAACGCTGTATTAGATGACTAATACAGTAAGTAAGGGTAATACTTAGGGCCTAAGTCAGGCACGCCCCGATCTCATTTGAAACTCTAGAAAAATATCCAACTCTCTGCTCCTTAGCCACCTCTCCTGCCCTGCCAGACATGTCTGCAGCCTGCCTCTGTCACAGGATATCCCCATCCAAATTTTCCCTGTGTCATCAGATACCCTCTATCAGTACTTAGGTCACAAAAAGATACACCCTCCTCCAAAACACTCTTCCACCTCAACACACACACAGCTGCCTGTGTCATAGAAACTCCTGACCTGCAAAACAGAGAAGGAAGCTCTTGGAGAAATAGACTGCCGATAAGAGAAAGACAGCTACCCTAAGAGCCGGCTCAGGTTACTACACTAGTTCTGCATAAAGCTCAGTAAGAGAATATTCTAAATGTCAAGATACTAAGAGGATTAGGGAGTTGAACCACAGCCATAGATGCATTTTTCCCAGTTCTTCTTCCTCAATTCAGATTAATAGCAGAGACTTAATTGAAAAGTTTGAGCCTGGGGTCTCCAGATGCCAAGACAGTAGTCACGTAGTAGCTGACTCAGCTGTGAGGCATAGCCAAGCTGAGAGAAGTGCTGGGGTGTAGGTCCTGTGACTCACTTTCTCCTCCTCCTCCTTCTTTTCTTCTCCTCTTCCTCCTCCTTCTCCTTCTTTTTCTTCTCCTCCTCCTCCCCCTCCCCCTTGTCCTCCTCCTCCTCCCCCCTCCTCCCCCTTCTTCTTCTCCTCCTTCCCCTCCCCCTTGTCCTTCTCCCCTCCCCCTCCCCCTCTTCCCCTCCCCCTCTTCCCCTTCCTCCCCCTTCTTCTTCTTCTTCTTTTTTTTTTTATTGTTTCTGCAGAGGACGGAGTAGGAGCCTATTTCAGCAGGTCCCTCACGCCAAGTTGCAAAACTACCTCCGGTCAAAAAGATAAGAAATGTATTGCTGTCACACTTCAAAATGCAAATTGGAAAGGTTAACAAAGTAAGCCCTTGAGAAAGGATATGAAGGACAAGGGAAATCCAAAAAATTCTTGCTGCGAGAATCCCACTGTATTCAAGCAACCCAGTGTTAAATTAATTAAAGAAGGGCAATTTTGTTTTGCAAAGTTATGAACTAGAGAAATTATGAAATGTATAGAATGTACAGAATGAGTTTTCCTCATTACCCTCCAATTTTCATCCCTTTGTATCATCCCAAGTTTTAGTCATTCTTTTACAGACAGTCTACTCAACAGGCCCCCACACTGGCCCAAATCTGACAAACCCACATTTAGGCACATATAGGTGATAATAACCTAAGATATTGTCTCCTCAGTCAGTGCACATTTTAACAAGAATCTATTTATTCAAGCCTGTGTTTTTTTAAAGGTCTGACTCCACGAAGGCACGTACCATGGCCCATAGTGAGAAGATTCAGCACTATTTCTGAATTAAACTATGCATCCAATGTAATCCCCAATTTTAAAAATCCCGCTCGAGATTTTTAAGGAACATGGTAAGTTAACTACGAAGTATATCTTGCAGAGTAAGTACATATAAAAAGGACAAGAAATAATGCAAAAAGAATAAGGAGGAGGACTTCCCAGGTGGCACAGTGGTTAAGACTCCACATTTCCAATGCAGGGGGCCTGGGTTCAATCCCTGGTCAGGGAACTAGATCCCGCAGGCATTCTGCAACTAAGAGTTCGCATGTCACAACTAAGGAGCCCACATGCCACAATCAAATAAAAATAAATAAATAGATAAATAATATTTTAAAAAAAAGAATAAGGAGGAAAGACTTTCTCTACCAGAAGCCAAAGCATGCTATAAATCTACAGCAACTCAAAAGATGTGGTTTTGTGGAATACTACTCAGTTATAAAAAAGAATGAAATAATGCCATTTACAGCAATGTGGATGGACCTAGAGATTATTGTACTAAGTAAGTCAGAAAGAGAAAGACAAATACCATACGGTATCACTTATATGTGGAATCTAAAATATGACACAAATGAACATATCTACAAAACGGAAACAGACTCACAGACATAGAGAACAGACTTGTGGTTGCCAAGGGTGAGGAAGATAGGGGAGGGATGGATTGGGAGTTTGGCATTAGCAGAAGCAAACTATTATATATATTATATATAGAATGGATAAACAACAAGGTTCTACTGTATAGGACAGGAAATTATATTCAATATCTTGTAATAAACTATAATGGAAAAGAATCTGAAAAAGAATATATATATATATATATATATATATATATATATATATATATATATATATATATATATAAATAAAACAGAATCACTTTGCTGTACACCAGAAACTAACACAACATTGTAAATCAACTATACTTCAATTTCCACAAAAAGTAAGTTCTGGGTAGTTCAGAGCATGTCACCCCCAAATACACAGCTTTGGCATATTGACTATTTTGAGTTAAAGGCACTTGAAAAACAGCAAATGCAAGAAAAACACTCTTACTTTTCTTTTTTTTCTAAAGACGGAGATGAAATTCGTATATGAAATATGCCCTCCTTGCACCAGAAGGAAAGTCACATTCTCATAATCAGGGACCAGAAGTTGAGGTCAAGAGAGTTCTTGTTAACAGAACTTGTTAAAATAATTCTTATCTTCCTTTTGCCTTCCCACATAGTTTAGTCACTTTGCCACAATTGCTTCTCTTTGTTCAACTTAATATAAAAGCAAGTAAGTCAGTTTCACCATTTTTTTGCGTCTTCATTTCCTTATGAAGGCTCTCATGTCACATAAACTTATATGCATTTGTCTGCTTTTCTCCTGTTAATCTGTCTCTGTCAGTTTAATTTTCAGACTGTGGGGCTTCCCTGGTGGCGCAGTGGTTGAGAATCCACCTGCCAACGCAGGGGACGCGGGTTCGAGCCCTGGTCTGGGAAGATCCCACATGCCATGGAGCAACTAAGCCCGTGCGCCACAACTACTGAGCCTGCGCTCTAGAGCCCACGAGCCACAACTACTGAGCCAGTGTGCCACAGCTACTGAAGCCCGCGTGCCTATAGCCTATGCTCCGCAACAAGAGAAGCTACCACAATGAGAAGCCCATGCACAGCAACGAAGACCCAACACAGCCAAAAATAAATAAATAAAATAAATAAATTTATAAAAAAATAAAAAACTGTGGAAATAGTGGAAAATGTATATAAGAATCCTTTTATAATCTCGGCTTGAATAAGATTTTCCTAAGCGGAAAAGAAGACCCACAACAGTCATAAGAGATTAAGATTGACTTGATTCGTATAAAATAAAATTCTGTACAACGAAAGGCACAATAAATAATTTAAAGGGACTAGTGGCAGATAAGGTAAAATATTTGTCACATATAAAGCAGACAAAAGATTAATCTCCATAATTTTAAAACACATATAAAATTATAAGAAAAAGACAACCCAGAAGAAAAATACATATGAGTAGAAGATTCATTGAAGAAATGTAAATGTTAATAAATGTATAAACATGTGTAAAGAACTTCAAGTTCGCTAGAGCTCGGAAAATGCAAGATGTAATAATAGTAAGGTCAACATTTTGCAAATAAGATTAAGATTAGAAAGTCTGGTGATACCTGGGTTGGCTGAGATTGGAGGGAAGTGTACTTCTATACTGTTGATGGGCCTATTATAAATTATTATAACCTTTTTGGAGCAGTATGGCAATATCTATCAAAATATCACATGCTTATATTTTTTGTCCTGTAAATCCACTTCTAAGAATTTTTCCTATAGGAATATTTTCAAAAGCACAAAGATACAATTTTTAACAATTTTTATTCTATCTTTATTTTATTAAGCCCTAACTATGATCAAAACACTTTCCAAAGAGTAGCACATTTATTAACTTTCTGAATCCTGTTGTGGAAATAAGACCACAGACTTTGAAATTTTTGAAATTTTGGCTTTTGCTGTTTACTAAAAAGTCTGTCCACAGGAAGAAATTAGGCAAGTACATATCACTACATGTCAGTTCTGAACACATAATTTTTTTTGTATTCTCTTTATTTTTATGTGAATTAATCCAAGATTAGGCCCTCACCACCCCCTTCCAGAAATTGTTTTGGAACCCACAGAGAGAGGAGGTCTTGTACTCATAAGTAAACAGATGTATAGAATACATTTTGTAAAGGGAGGGGGCAGTAATGATAAACATGGTCAGATACAGATCTGAAAGGAGATTTGGATAGATTTTTTTTTTTAATTTATTTTTAGCTTATTTATTTTTGGCTGCGTTGGGTCTTCGTTGCTGTAAGCGGGCTTTCTCTAGTTGCAGCGAGCGGGGGCTACTCTGTGCAGTGTGCGGGCTTCTCATTGCGGTGGCTTCTCTTGTTGTGGAGCACGGGCTCTAGGCACGCAGGCTTCAGTAGTTGTGGCACACAGGCTCAGTAGTTGTGGCGCATGGGCTTAGTTGCTCCGCAGCATGTGGGATCTTCCCAGATCAGGGATCGAACCTGTGTCCCCTGCATTGGCAGGCGGATTCTTAACCACTGCGCTACCAGGGAAGTCCCTGGATAGACATTTGAAAAGAGAGAGGGTCACAGTAGTAGTTCAGAGTTCCTAGTTTTACAAGTACACCCTGCAATGCTCGCAGGAGCTCTTAACTGACTGTGTTCATCTCCTCCCATCCTGCATTCAGGGACTTCACATTGGTAGCTTGAAATCAGTCCTGGTTGGAGTATTTATGCCACAGAAATCAGAGCACACTACAAATCAGGGATTTTCCCCCGCGGAGAGATAACTGAACAACATTTACCAGCACATCAGTGAAGATACAAAAGTATTTTGTATATAGGTGGGCTGACTGCCTTCATCATCTTCACAACAACTCAATGAGCAAAGGTCCTTTTTATTTTACCCACTATACAGATGAGGAAACTGAGGCTCAGAGAGTGATTTGGCTAAGGTCACACAGCTAGTGGATGATGGTGTCGGGATTTAAGCCCAGGCAGTCTGGCTCCAGACACCATAGGGTTAACTATAACACGGCCACAGACAATCATCTGTAAAAGTAAAAAATCAAAATCCCCAAAAGTAAACGTTCATTAATAGGTCAAAGATTAGGTAAGTTATATCCATTCTGTAGAATGCCAAGCAGCCAAACTAAAAAGAATGAGGTAGATTTCTATGTACTGACAAAGAAGGAGTTCCAAGGTATGTTTCCAGTACAAAAAGCAAGATCCAGAAATTATCTGTATGTACATATCTATGTCTGTTTTTATGTGTTTCGTGTGTATGTTTGTGTGTGTGTGAGAACCTTTTTACTCTCTTTTTCCGGCTGTGGTGAGTGTGGATGTGTTTGTGGCTGGGGTCGGGGGGAGGAGGAGATGCGGGGGTCTACATCGCTGGTCTGGAATTCTTCCCACCCAGACTGTTTATAGTAGTTTTCTACTTTATAACTTTATATATTTTGATATTTTAAATGATTTTTGATAAGAACGTATTACTTTAAAAACGACTTTGGACTTCCCTGGTGGCACAGTAGTTAAGAATCCGCCTGCCAATGCAGGGGACACGGGTTCGATCCCTGGTCTGGGAAGATCCCACATGCCACGGAGCAAAAAAGCCCGTGTGCCACAACTACTGAGCCTGCACGCTAGAGTCCGCGAGCCACAACTACTGAGCCCGCGTGCTACAACTACTGAAGCCCACGTGCCTAGAACCCGTGCTCCACAACAAGAAAAGCCACCACAATGAGAAGCCCGTGCACCGCAACGAAGAGTAGCCCCTGCTCGCCGCAACTAGAGAAAGCCCGCGTGCAGCAAGGAAGAGCCAACACAGCCAAAAATAAATAAATAAATTTATTAAAAAAAAAAACAAAACTACTTTAATTCTTTTTGTAGGTAATATAGTCACATGTTCATAAAAAACTAAACAAAAAAGATAAACAGTGAAAAATAATTCCTTCCAGGACTACTTCTCATCATTCAACTTCCCCCACCATAAACACAGCTATCCTTCCTAAACTAGACATAAGTAGATATTAGGGTATGTTTTTATATTCCCTCTTTTACATAAAAGTAGAATATTACACGCAGAAGTCTGTACCTTGCCCATTTCACTAACAGCATCTCTTAGAAATATTTTTATATCAGTATAAAAAGAGTCTCCTTATCCCCATTTCCATCATAAGAATATACCATTGGATGAAGTAGACAAATATTACCAATGTGTTATCCTGTTGATGGACATTTGGGTTATTTCTAATCTTTAGCTATTTTACATAATGCTGAAATAGTCTATTACACATATCATTTCACATGTGTACAGGCATATTTTGAGGGTGCATATATTTGTAATTTTGATAGATACTGCCTTATGGCCCTCCTTAGGAGTTATATCAACAAATATTTCCCCAGCAAGGTTTCAAACTGCCTGTTTCTCCAGAGATTCACCCAACAGACATTACAGTGTCTCCAGAAGTTATCGGACTTTTGGATTTTTGCCAATCTGGCAGATGAGAAATGAGATCTCAGTGTAGTTTTAATTTGCATTTCTCTTATTATGAGAGAGAATCTTTTCCATATGTTTAAGGGACATTTACATTCCTTTCATCTGAACTAACTGGTCACATCCTCTTCCGTATTTCTACTGAGTTCATCTTTCTCTCATTAATTTTAGAAACTCTTTATATTTTAGGAAAATCATCAGTTTCCCCTGGAATCTGAATTGCAAGTATTTTCCCCAATCTGTGGTTAACATTTGACTTTCATACTTTTTCCTCAATCTTTTATTTGAAAAAAGTTTAAACTAGAGAGGAAAGTTGAAAGAGTGGTGCAAAGTTCACCATTTGTTCACAGTTTGTCATCCTGGTTTGCCCTCTCTCCTCCCTATAGATAACACATGTGTATCTGTATATCTATGTCTACATCTATCTATAGTTTTTTTTTTTCTCTAAATGACTTGAAAGTAAGTTGCAAACATGACACATCACCTCTAAATATTTCAGCATCTATCTCCTGAGGGCAGACATTGTCCTACTATTACTACAAGAAACTGAACATTGATAAATAATATTATCTAATATACAGAACATGTTCAAAATTTTCCACTTGTCTCAAAATGTCGTTTATAGGCTCTTTGGGGAGGTTGGGGGGACTGCAGTCCAGGGTCCCAGGATCCAATCAAGGATCGTATGTGCATTTGGTTGCCCGGTTTCCTCAGTCTCCTATAATCCAGAACAATCTTATCCACTGCCCCCTTTTCTTCGTCTTAGGTGACATTGACTCTTTAAAAAGAGTTCAGGCCAGTTGTCTTGTAGAATATACTAAAATCAGGACATGTCTGACTTGTTTCTTTATGGTTAGAAACAATTTAAACATTTTTTTGCCTGACTGCTATATAGGAGATATTTCATATCTCTCATTGGATCACAATGTGAGAAACCTAAAGTCAGTTTTGTTTCATTTTTGGCAAAGTTAAGGTGGTGCCTGTCAGATCCATCCATTATAAACGTGCTTTCTTCCATTCGTAATACGATAATTTTAAACACTTAAAATTGAAAAGTTTTCAGCCTTACCCAACACTTTTAGCCTGTCATAGTATGTTCCCAAACCATGTAGCTGGAACAACATTAAATAGATTTCTGACACCAAGGGGGTCTGCAAAATCCTTTAAGGAGATCCATGGGGTCTAACTTGTCTCATAATAATGCTATGACTTTATTTGCCATTTAGACTCTTATTTTTCACATTCTCATTCTCTCACATGTATATGGTAGACTTTTTCAAAAGCTATAGGATATACTGTTATTGATTCAGTGACGAATGTCATATATACTTGTATATTTTTGTATTTCAAAGACTTCTTAGTTTTAATGTCACATGGTAGATATCAGTGAATATAGCCCATGTAAACAAAAGCTCTTTTTGGTGCTTAGTCATTTCTAAGAGCATAAAGTGTTCTTATAAATTATAAACAAAAAGTATGAGAATCTCTGCTTTAGAGTCACAACTCACTGGTCCCCACTTAGTACCCAGGGCCTTACATTTTGATAAGCCTTAATGGTACCATGATGGGTGTAAAAACTTAAATTCAACTTAAGATTAAATGATTCCTGAAGACTTCTCAGTGCCCCTGGTACCACATTATATGTTTCACTGTCTACTCTGCCAATGGATGAGATTAATCGTATCTGTGGTTTTCCAAGAAAAGTATACAATTCTGCAGGGAGTAAAAATACATTAATCATACCACCACCTTCACCCTTACACATCTCATAATCCTCCTTCCCACTTCTTAGTCTTGAATACTCTCTAAATTTCCTAAATTCATTATTCTATATTTAATCTGAATTTGTAGACTTGGGACTTTTTAGCTTTGCTGTAATCAAGCAGTGACTTTTCCGTGTGTCATTTATACAAGCCACTGCCCATCCAATAGTAATAATTGCTGCCAGCCTGGGTTTAAAAAGTATTTCCAATAAGGATGTTCTCAAGTTCTTGAAATAATATTTATCTTATCTCAAGAGAAGACAATAATGGGGTAATAGGACTAACGAGCTTGGGACTGAAGGTTAGAAGCACAGTCTTGGCTCTGACAATTACTGTTTATATTATTTGGGGGGAAATAACTTTCTTATCTGAAAATGATAGTTAGGCTCCCTGAATTCCATTACATCTACCATTCTATGATCTGCTTTAATTTTATTGGTGATACAATAGTGATAGCATCTTGTTTTGTTTTTTTAAGGAAGGTTGGGGACTTCCCTGGTGGCGCATTGGTTAGGAATCCACCTGCCAATGCAGGGGACACAGGTTCATGCCCTGGTCTGGGAAGATCCCACATGCCGCGGAGCAACTAAGCCCGTGCACCACAACTCCTGAGCCTGCGCTCTAGAGCCCAAGAGCCACAACTACTGAGGCCGCGTGCCGCAACTACTGAAGCCCGCGTGCCTAGAGCCCGTGCTCCACAACAAGAGAAGCCACCGCAATGAGAAGCCCACGCACTGCAACAAAGAGTAGCCCCCGCTCACTGCAATTAGAGAAAGCCCGTGCACAGCAGTGAAGACCCAATGTAGCCAAAAATTAAAATAAATTAATTTAAAAAAAAAGTGTAAGTGGAAAAAAAAAAAGGAAGGTTGCACACCAGACAGTATTAGTATAAAATCAATTCCAAAGGTTCTGAAACTCAGTGACTGTGGCATTTCTTCATCGAGTTTATAACGACCAGATAGACGTTGACCCACAGTGTTCAGGGCAGTTTTACAAAATGAGGAGAAGCAAAGTGGAACGCGAGAAAGCAAGAAAGCAGTGACAGGGCACCATCTGCAGGTGAACCTGTGAATTACACTGATTTGTTTTAAATTTAAGGAAATTGTTCTCTACTTTTATTTTTCTGCCGGTCTTTTCAGATCACCATCAAAAGGTAATAAATTGGAAATATTAGAGGGAGTCCCTAGCCTCTTGTTTCTGCTTTAATATAACTGAAACACTTTGGAACCATATAAAGGCCAAAGACTATTTCACGTGTTGAAGCCCCTACAGGATGCCACCCTAAGCTAGAGTCCTAGCTGTACCCCAGGAGTCCGTTCCAACCTTCCATCAGGTCAACAGATTTCAGGTGCTACGGCAAATGGACCAGCAGATCCTGTGGTTATGTGCTCACTTGATTCCTTATAGAGTAGATCCCCTGATCCAGGGCACTGTTACTCTGGATCGCACGACAGTAATCAGATACTCCGTGAACCTTAGGAAAGACGATTGATGTTGTGGATCACTGGAAAAGGGCTCATTTGCCAAACCAATGTCTGCATCCCATGTGCCTGACGCTATGTGAATCTGCTCTAGCAAGTATTGTACGTCTGGCCCAATTTGGGCTGCTACTTGCTTGAGTTGCCGTTGTCTACTGCTCTCCTCCAGGACACACCTGGATTCGTCAGGAGCCAGACCGGTTAACTAAATGAAGATATAATGGGAGCCCGAAGTTGCCATCTTTCCCATCCTTTAGGGTAACACTGACTTCAGTCATCCTTCCCCATCTCCTTTTATGCATCCTTTAATCCCCTCTCCTCACTGTCCTCATTTCCCCGCCTCCCCCAGGGTAAAATATATACAGTAATATATATATTACTTGCTGTCTTGGCTAGGTGGATGGGGGGGGCAGTTTCAGAAAATTCCACTTGGTTTTCCTTCCCCGTTGAAGGCTCTTAGCCCACAAGCCAAAGACCCAAGGAGAGGGTTGTGCCAACTTCGAGACTTATCTACCCCAAATTATATCTGGAATCTGGGGAAGGACCACTGGCTGGCTCTGTGGACCTACTGAACCCACTGTGAGCCACCAGACCACAGGCAGGGCTCCCTTTATTACTTGGCAGCCAGACGCCCCACACCAACAGAACAAGGCGGGTGGGGTGATGCTTCAGGTCTCCATGTAGCAGAGTCAGTTCCACCAGCTCTCCAAATACTTGACATTTCCTTCCCCGGTGAACAGTTCCCCAGGTCCTTAGGTCCCTTTGCAGAAAGACTCAGAGCATCATGCCTGTGCCCACTTGCCCTGGTGTTGTTAGGGCCTTCCTCCTGGAGACCTGGCCTTCCTCCCAGTACGGGATTCAGTGTTGGAAAACTGGCTCGTATTTGGAAACTGGGCAGGAGATCTTTTTTTTTTTTTTTTTTTTTTTTAAATTTTTTATTTATTTATTTATTTATGGCTGTGTTGGGTCTTGGTTTCTGCGCGAGGGCTTTCTCCAGTTGCGGCAAGTGGGGGCCACTCTTCATCGCGGTGCGCGGGCCTCCCACTATCGTGGCCTCTCTTGTTGCAGAGCACAGGCTCCAGACGCGCAGGCTCAGCAATTGTGGCTCACGGGCCCAGTTGCTCCGCGGCATGTGGGATCCTCCCGGACCAGGGCTCGAACCCGCGTCCCCTGCATTGGCAGGCGGATTCTCAACCACTGCGCCACCAGGGAAGCCCTGGGCAGGAGATCTTGACTGTTATCGGGGTACCTGCCATCAGCCTTCTAATCATCCATCCTCGATTTCTTCTGATGGTATAAATTGCGTAGTGTCCTTGTTGACATGTATTTTGCCCCTAGGGACGGGGTCTTTTATTAACCGTCTCCATAACTCTCTGTGGTCCAGCCTTCCTTGGCTGCCATTCTAAGCTTTTCACTGACTATGGTCAATCACACTCATCTGACTTCTGAGGGTTAAGTCCTGCCACCTAGCCCGTCTTGTTCCAGGGTCCTGTCATGCCCTCCTGCTATCAGTGAGCCCAGCTCTGTAAAAACTTCCCCCACTGTCTGCAGACGAGAGCCTCCACGGAGCTTCTTGGTGATGGGGGTGCTTTACGGCCTCCGTGAATGGGATTTTCTCTGAGCTTCCCTGCGGAACGTAAAAATCTGATGTCTTTTGGTCTCACTTATATAGTTCCCCCCCTCCCCTGCCCCTGCCCCGGTATGCGCATTTCTCTTGTCTTTCAATCCCTTAGTCCACTGTCTGCCATGGCAATGCGGGCATTTTTTTTTTCTATGTCTTTATCTTTTTTTAACATCTTTGTTGGAGTATAATTGCTTTACAATGGTGTGTTAGTTTCTGCTGTATCACAAAGTGAATCAGCTATACATATATCTCCATATCCCCTCCCTCTTGCATCTCCCTCCCACCCTCTCTATCCCACTCCTCTAGGTGGTCACAAAGCACCGAGCTGATCTCCCCGTGCTATGCGGCTGCTTCCCACTAGCTAGCTAGTTTACATTTGGTAGTGTATATATGTCCATGCCACTCTCTCACTTCATCCCAGCTTACCCTTCCCCCTCCCTGTGTCCTCAAGTCCATTCTCTACGTCTGCATCTTTATTCCTGCCCTGTCCCTAGGTTCTTCAGTACCGTTTTTTTGGATTCCATATATGTGGCAACACAGGCATTTTGACATTACTGAGCATGGGCATTTCTTTTTCGATTGTCTGAATCCATCAGCATTAGTTTCCTGTGACTGCCGGAACAAACTGTCACAAACCAGGCAGCTTTAAAACAATAGAAATCGTTTTCTCACAGCTCTGGAGACAGAGTTCTGAAATCAAGGTGTCAGCGGGGCCACCCTCCCTCCGTGCACTCTGGGGGAGAATCCGTTCCTTGCCTCTTCTAGCTCCTCGTGACTCCGGGCGTCCCTCTGCTTGTGGCTGCATCACTGCAATGTCTGCCTCGGTCTTCATGTGGCCTTCCCCTATTCTCTATGTATGAATTATAAGGACACTTGTCACTGGATTTATGGACCACCCGGATCATCCAGGATGATCTGTGAGGTCTATAATTTAATTACTCCTGCAAATACCCTTCTTTTTCAAATAAGGTCATATTCACAGGTTCTGAGGATTAGGTGTGGACATATGTTTTGGTGGGTTCACCATTTAACCCACTACACCATCCTAGTCGTAAGTTATACCATCTTCTGGGGTCCTTCCCAGGGGGTTAAATCTTGCATCTCAGAGCAAGGTTCTCAAGTCAGTAAGCTCTCCCTTATCCACATTTATTTCAGGCCCCCTTGATCAAGCACCCTCAGAATCCACTTCTATGCCTACTCCCCTGGCACTTGCTGGTAATTGCTGGCTGGGTTGTGCAGCTTTGGGGAAGTTTAAGCCTCTTCTTTGCTTCTAAGGCCAAGTACGGCCTTGGCTGCCATGTGATGCCACTTAAATCTAGTTACATAGCTGGTGGCCAGCGGGGGAGGTGGGGCACAAGGTGGCGATGGAGGACACAGCCTTCTCGAAGGCAAGAGGCCTCTGCATTGTCTTCCAGCAGGGAGGTCGGTGGGAGCTCACAATACGCAGGAAGAGTCCACTTCTGTGGCCTTGGAGGGTTCAGAGGACCCTAGAAATTCAAGATGAGGGCATCGACACAGATACGCCGTCCCGTGTGTCGGAGTCCCGTTCCTTCCCAGCCAAGGCCCTGACCTTGGCACAGCTGATCTGCTTGGTTGGGAGTTTAGCCTTCTTTGGGCTCAGATGATTTAATTCCTGGGCCGGGTCCTCAGCTTTCTCTGGCCTCCAATGCTGATGAGAGTTTCTCTGTAAGGCTCTCTGGCTTTCACACTCAGATTTCAATTTCCTGGTAATTGCTTCCAGCCTTTTATCTTTTTCTGGTTCAAAAGGAGCTTAATTATAACCATTCCGTGGATCGTCTTTGCAGTTACATTTCTCCCATATTTAAAAAAATTGTGGTAAAGTGCACATAACATAAAATTGATCGTATTCACCATGTGGAAGTATACCATTCAGTGGTATTCAGTACATTTATAATGTTGTACAACAGATCTCTAGACCTTTTTCATCTTGTAAAGCTGAAACTCTGTACCCATTAAACAACAGCTTTGATTCCTTTCTTCCCCCCAGCCCCAGGCAACCACCATTCTACTTTTTGTCTCTGTGAACTTAATACTCTAAGTGCCTCATGTAAGTGGAATCCTACAGTATTTGTCCTTCGGGCTTATTTCACTTAATGTTCTCAAGATTCATCCATGTTGTAGCATGTGTCAGAATTTCTTTTCTTTTTAAGGCTGAATAATATTCCATTGCATATACGTAGTGCATTTTGTTTATCCATTCATCTGTTGATGCATACTTGGGTTGCTTCCACCTTTTGGCTACTGTGAATAATGCTGCTAGGAACATGGAAGTACAAATATCCCTTTGATACCTTGTTATTAATTCTTTGGGGTATGTACCCGGAAGTGGAATTGGAATTGCTGGATCATATGGTAATTCTATTTTTATTTTTTTGCAGAGCCACCATACTGTTTTCCATAGTGGCTGCATCATTTTACATTCCTACCAGCAATGCACAAGGGGTCCAATTTCTGCACTTTCTCATCAAAATTTGTTATTTTCCTTTTTTTTTTTTAATAGTAGTCATCTGAATGGATGTGAAGTGTATCTCATTGTGGCTTTGATTTGCATTTTCATAATGATTAGTGATGTTGAATATTTTTGCATGTGCTCATTGGCCATTTGTATAAATTCTTTGGAGAAATGTCTGTTCAGGTTCTTTGTCCATATTTAAATTGGTTAGTTCTTGTTGAGCTGTAGCAACTCCTGGTACTCTCTAGCCCAGTCGCGATGATAACTGGACAAGTGCAGCAACCTTTTTGGGAAGGGCATGGTGACTGGAGTTCAGACTCCACGGAGATGACGATCAAGGTCACATCACTAGGTAAGCCTGCAGAGGTGGGAGGGCATCTTGAAGAGACAGTGGAGGAGGGAAATGACGAGTATCGGTTTTGGTCCTGAGCAGCAGCAGGGGTTGTTATTCATGCTTCTAAACTTTCTTCTTTTAAGTCTCCCCCGGGAAGAGAGGCTCGCTGGAAGGCTGGAGGAGCTGCTTCCCAAGTGTAGATGAAGAAGTGACTCTGAGCATCACAGTTAGGGAACAAGTGGAGGTAGACATGAAGATCCCCTTGAAGGAGAGGCTTGTCCCACATCTGGGAATACGGTAAGCAGAGAGCCTACCGTATGTGGAGTGATTAGCCACTGGGTCTCTTTAAAAGCCTGACATCGTGCCCCTTATGATCCAGTTTCCAAGGCGCTTAGCACTGTGTTCAAGGTAAGGGATATTACCAAGCTAATCCCGGAAACTCATCTTTGATATTCTGTTTCTTGGAACTACTCCTGGTAACAAGTAACAGGGGAAAAGAAGCAACATAGAGTATTTCAACAGAGAGAATTCAAAAAAGGGAACTGGTACCACAGGTATTGAAGGGCTGAAACAGCAAAACAACAACAACAGCAAACAAAAAAAACCCAAACCCCAAATCCCCAAAACAAACAAAAAACCCAAACCAAAAAAATAAACCAAACTGATATAACTTCCCCCCCCCCCCAAGGGCTGGGGGAACAAATAGAAGAGTTTGGTGTTATCAGAACCTAGAAGCTTGGTGGAAGAGCCTGTGTAGATTAAATAGTGTCTCTCCCAAAATTCACATTCACCTGGAATCTGTGACTGTCACCTTATTTGGAAATAGGATCTTTGCAAACGTAATCAGGTTTGAAACTGAATTTGAGTGGGCCCTAAACCCAATGACTGGTGTCCATATAAGAAGGCCAGGTGAAGACCGAAGAAGTTGGCATGATGCAGCTACAAGCCAAGGAATGCCAAGAGTTGCAGGCAACACCAGAACTAGGAAGAGGCAAGGAAGGAGTCTCCCCTAGACCTTTCAGAGGGAGTATGGCCCTGCCGACACCTTGATTTTAAACTTCTAGCTTCCAAAATATTAGAGAATAAATTTCTGTTATTTTAAGCCACCCAACTTGTGGTAATCTGTTATAGCAGGCCCCCAAGAAACTAACACGGGGCCCTACAAAGCAGGGACTCAGCTCTGAGAAGGGGCACTGCCTGGGTGCGGGGGAGGCTGGCTCTGGGGGGGCAGTGCCGAAGGAGAAGGGAGGCTGGAAACAGCTGCCACTACCGGGGCAAAGTGCCGTTGCTGGGATGGCGCCCAGACACAACAAAAGCCTTTCTCCCCTCCTAGCCTGCCTGCCCCTCTCCCCCCATTGCCTCCAACGGGCAGAATAGAAGCCAAAACCAGCTGGCAAAGAAGAACCAGAGCTTGTGAAGTTCCCAGTTCCAGCATGGCAGAGCAAAGGCAAGGTGGGCTTGGGGCCGAGAAGCAATAGGTAAAGGATGGGCAAAGGGGTGCTTGTGTTCGTCTTTGTGTGTTTGTGTGTTGAGTTGGGTTGCAGAATGTGGGCAAAAAGATTACTGGACACATGCGCAATGCTGATGAACCGACACAAATATTTTGCATCCGTGACCAGAGAAGAGGAGGCTCAGAAAGTGTCCGAAAGAAAGTTTACACAGAAACACTTGCTGTAAGAATGAGTAGAAAAAATTAAATCAATGCTTTCAGAAGGCGAGTAATAGTTACAATGTAGTATAATTTACCACTACGTTATTTATTTATTTCTGGCTGCGTTGGGTCTTCGTTGCGGTGCGTGGGCTTCTCATTGCGGTGGCTTCTCTTGTTGCGGAGCACGGGCTCTAGGCGCGTGGGCTTCAGTAGTTGTGGCACGTGGGCTCAGTAGTTGTGGCTCGCGGGCTCTAGAGCGCAGGCTCAGTAGTTGTGGCACACGGGCTTAGTTGCTCCGCGGTATGTGGGATCTTCCCGGACCAGGACTTGAACCCGAGTCCCCTGCATTGACAGGCGGATTCTTTTTTTTTTTTTTTTTCTATGAGGAATCAAATCCCACTAGATCCTAAAGTTTTTTTTTTTAATACTTTATTTATTTATTTTATTTATTTATTTATGACTGTGTTGGGTCTCTTAGTTTTCGTGTGAGGGCTTTAGTTGCAGCAAGTGGGGGCCACTCTTCAGCGTGGTGCGCGGGCCGCTCTTCACCGCGGTGCGCGGGCCTTTCACTATCGCGGCCCCTCCCGTTGCGGGGCACAGGCTCCAGACGCACAGGCTCAGCAGTTGTGGCTCACGGGCCCAGTTGCTCCGCGGCATGTGGGATCTTCCCAGACCAGGGCTCGAACCCGTGTCCCCTGCATTAGCAGGCAGATTCTTAACCACTGTGCCACCAGAGAAGTCCCTACCACTACGTTAAAAGCTACTTTTGAGTTGGCAGGACTTTTCTTGTTTTAAAGACTGTTGACCAACCAAAGAAACAAAAACAAAACCCCCCACTTATTTTGAAAAAGAATATCAGAGTTAGTCCCCAAATATTTTCCCCTTTAAATACTAGTAACGTAAGTATTGGCTGCAGCTTTTCTGTATCACGTCTTTTTTACTTGGTTTTGTACCTTGATCCTGCAAGGCTGGTTCCCGCCAGGTGGAGCCATGGAGCAGGTAAATCTCTGTCTACCTTTCAAACTCAGGTCCGCACACACCCCTCCAAAGCCAGCAGGGCCCTCAGGCAGCTCTGGCCCCCCAATTCAAAGCTCTGCCCAGGTTTGCTCTCTAGATGGTACCTCTTCCGACCTTTTCCTTCACCCACCTGACATCTGGTTTTCAATTCTGGTCAATTAACTAAAAAATTAAACCATTTCAAGAGTTAAAAACGGCAGCTACTATTTCTTAATCAAGTACTAAGTGCCAGAGTGACTACATTTTCTTGTTACAAGTCTTTGTTTGCAAGTAATAAACCCTCTTGAACCAGCTTGAGCAATAAAGGAATTTTGTGATAAGGCTGCAGATACGCCCTATGGAAGCTCAAAGCAAAAACTCAGCTGTGAAAAGTACTGGAACAGGGGACTAAAAAGTAGTCAGGAGTCCACATGTGGAAGTTCCGTGTAACTATTCATTCTCTTCTTTCTTTGAATGGACTTTCTCTTTCCTCAGCTGGTAAAAATATAGTCGCTCTGGAATTCTTGAGTTTACACCCCCTCCATTCAAGAGATAGCACGGCTCCAGATAGAACTGGAATCTCATAATTCCGACATCTAGTTTCCAGGAGAGAACTTCTGACTGGCCTTATTTGGATCAAGTGTCTACCCCTGGTCCAAGCAACTGAACTCAATTACAGGGTTGTTATGAGCTGGGAACACAACCTATAATATGCTTAGCATATATGTAATGATTCATGAATTTCCAAAACAACTGTGAGAGGTTTTATTATCATTTCTATTTTATAGTTGAGGAAACTGAGGCTCAGAGACTATGGAACTAGGCTTTATGCTTCAGGATTTTTGCTCCAAAACCTGTGCTCTTTCCCCTACTTGAAACCACAGCTGGTGACCTGTTGTTGGGCAGAGGCCATTGCATTTTTCTCATTCATTCATTCAATATATATTGAGTTATATGCTTATCTAGGCTCTACTGAGATAAAGGTATGAACAAAAACCAAGTCCTGTTCTCACCATGAAATAAAAAAGGTAGTAAACAAATAACACATGTGCTAGGTGGTGATAAGTGCTATGAAGAGAATTAAACAGAGAAAGACTTGCTGATAATGGAGACCTCGTGCAGGGATAAGAAATTCTGGAATCACCATCGAAAACCATCAAGTGGGGCAGTTTTGCCTGGGGTAGAGGGCTGGGTTTTTGTCAAATAATAATAAAACCTCACTTTATAGAGCTTTCCAGTTACCACCTGCTTTCACATTAATTCTCTGATAAGAGCAATTTGCCTTTTCTATATCTATTACCAACACAAAAAAGGAGCTTGCAAAAAAAAAAAAATTACCCTCAATGTTAGTTAAATGATGGTGTTCGCTAAATCAGCTGAAATGTTGTGTAAGAACAATGCCCCGCGGGTTGTCATTTGGCTGGGATTCTGGGAGCTGCCTTCATTCAGGCTCATCTGGGACCGACCCCTTCACCTTCCTTGTCTAACTGAGACCTGGCTCCCTCCAAGAGAATCCCACTTTCCCTGAGCTTCTCACATGGCTATTTTCTCTCCTATAACTTTTGTGCCACTGAGCTTAGGGGTGGAGGAAACTTCCAAGCCGTTTTCCTTCTCTTCTCATACATACATCCAACTATAAATCTCATGCCATCATCAGGCTATTCCATCCATGATTCCTCTCTGCTGACAGTCACCTACTGACCTTGGGGTCACACCCTCATTCCTTTTAGAGGCACGCGGCCACTCTATGCAACACCACTGCTGTCCTAATTCTCGGTGGTTTCGACATCCACTTAGGTGATCCTTCCAACACCCTGGCCTCTCAGTTCCATGGCCTCTCCTCCAATGAGCTTATGGTCCACCCCACATCAGCTGTTCGCTCCCATGACCATACCCTTGACTTTGTCGTTGCCGATAATGACAACCCTGACATCACCTCAGTGTTCACAACTCACTCTCCTGCCACCACTGTCTTCCCAGCCTTCTGCCTTTCCCATCTCCAACTCCAACAATCCTTTCGCCCCAACGGGACTTTATCCTATTGATCCCATCATCGTTTTACTTCCTGCATTACCCCCTGCACATTCCCACTCTCTCCCAATGACGATCTCATAGCTTCTTCTCTCACCTCAAGCCTCTATCAACTCCTCCTCCTATCAGCTGTCACTCTCAGCTGGTAACCTATTCCCGATTCTCTGACAAAAGTAAAGCGATTAGAACAGAACTGCTACAAGCGCCCACCATCACTCCAACACACCTGCCTCAGTTCCCATATGCTCTGCCTTCTCTCCTGTTGATGTGGATGAATTGACCGTATTCCTAAGGCCAAGGATCCCATCCAGCCCTCTCCCGCTCCAGGATATGACACCAGCAATTCTCCACTCTACCACCTCCTGTGTCATAAATGTGTTCCTCTTCACTGCATTATATTTATCTTTACTGGATTATACTAAGAAGCACGCTATTATTTCTATCATCTTAAAAGCAATCCCCTGTTAACTCCACTTACCCCTCACCTCCTACATACTACCTCAGCTGTCTCCCTGCTTTTACAGAAGAAGCCTTTGAAAGTGATGTGTAGAGGTATGCTTCCTACTTGTGTCTGCCCATTCTCTCAATGAACCCATTGCAAAGAAATTCTCGCCCACAGCACTACTGACAAGTTTCTTATCAAGGTAACCAGTGACCTCCACATTGTTCATTTCAATTGTTATTTCTAACAACTCTCGGTAGCGTTTGAAATGGTTGATCTCTCTCTCTCTCTCCCCTCCCCCCCTTAAAAATCTTACCTTACTTGGTTTCCAGGACATCATATTTACCTGGCTTTTTGCCTACCTTTCTGAAGGCTCCTTCTCTGTCTCCTTTGCTGGTTCCTCCTTGTATCCCTAATCTCTAGATGCTGGAGTACCCAAGGGCTCACATTTTGGAGTTCTCTCTTCTATCCACACTTATTCCATACGCCATCTCATCCATTCTTATGATTTTTAAGTTCCAAAACTAAGGGGGCATTTATTGAGCACTCCGTTAGTGAGAAGGGACTAAACTAGGGTGTGGACACCAGGAGGGAAGGAACAGTGGGAACCGTGGGGTCACCTTGAGGTCAGCCCTCTGCGCTGTTATTAATACGGTCAGCTTGTCCCCTGGGAGGTGTGATGAGAGTAAACAGAAGAGAAACAAGTAAGTAGAATCACTCTTTCTAGATTTTTAAAGTGTTTTAAATGTTCCTATTTAGAATGTTATCTCCATGATGGCAGGTACTGTATCTTGTCCGCTGAATTCCCTGTTTCTACAGCAGGCCATTTGAAGGAGCTCAATGCAAATTTATTGAATGAATAAGTGCTCAGAATGAATAAATTCTCAAAATCAAATGCTCAAAATAGCTAAATCAACGATTAGTGCTTTATTATCCATTTCCATAGAGGAGAACAGAATCACCAATAATAGAAAACTACAAATAACCTATCTATATGAGTCAACATCACGGCTACAGTTTTGAAGAATGGTACAGTACCACGGTGGAGCATCTGAGCTCAGGGGTCTCCTTCACTGTTTCAGTTTCCTGGTTGTTACTGAAAACAGAGGAATCCAAAGACAGAGTGCAACAATTGCAAGGTTTTTTTGTTTTGTTTTGTTTTTTTATCTTCTGTGACTGTTGGCAATGAGCATCACCAATTCACCAGGTAACCATCAAATTATTTAAAAAAATTTTTTTTTCCTTGTGATTTGGAAAAATTTTCAAAGCCTACAGAAAAGTTGGAGAAAGAGTACAATCAACACCCACATACCCTTGACTTAAATTTATCAAATATCACTTGCAAATGCCAGGATAGTTCATCCCTGAATACTTCAGCATGCATCTTCCAAGATTAAAAAGATTTTCTGTTGTAAAAGAACATTATCACATCTAAGAGAATTAATATTAATTTACTATCATATGATAAGATGGTCTGTATTCATAGTTCCCTAATAATTCAAAAAATGCCTTTACTAGTTATTTTTTTTAAATCCAGTATCTAAGGATCAAGGGTTACATTTGGCTGTTATGTCTCTTTAGTGTCTTTCAACCTACAACAATCCCCTCAGATTTTTTTCTTGTATGGAAATATTTTGAAAAGTCCAGGACAGTTGTTTTGTAAAATATCCCACATTCTGGATTTGTCTGATGGTTTCTACATGATTTAACTTTTTTTCTTTGTTAAGAGTACTGCATAGATAATGTCAAGTATCTCCTTATTGCATCACATCTGAAAGCACATAATATTTTTTCCTGCTATTGGTGATACTAAGTTTGACCACTTGTTTAAAGTAAATACTCAGGCTCTTTTAATATTAATGAAATATCCTTCCCTTCTATTCCCTCTCTTCCTTCTCTTTTCAGGGAATCTACAGACATAAATCACTGACTATCTGGCAAATGAGCATTTATCTTTTTACCTTTCTGGCATCTGACCCAGCCAGTTTTTCCTGTCCTGGGCCCAGCCGACATTCCCCAGACTCAGGGGGAAAAAATGATTGCATCTTGTAAATACTCTCCTCACCCCTTGGGCTCTTTGCTACAGGTGTTACCCCAAAACCCAGATGTTGCCTGAGTGCTGTAATTGGCATTACTGTCCTGGGTAGCAGTCATTGTCTTGGGCCTGGGGACCTCAGCACAAATTCTTTTCTTAATTAAAAAAAAAAAATTTTTTTTTAATATTTTTTTGGCTGCACCGTGCAGCATGTGGGATCCCTAGTTCCCCGATCAGGGATCGAACCCGTGCCCCCTGCACTGGAAGCGCGGAGTCTCAACCACTGGACCTCCAGGGAAGTCCACGAATTCTTTTCTTAACCATATGCAAGTGGTTGGCTTCCTAATAGCCCCTCAAAAGATATCTATGTCCCAACCACTGGAACCTGTGAATGTGTACTCATATAGCAAAAAAGGACTTTGCAGATGTAACTAAGGATTTTGAGATGGAGAGATTATCCTGAATTAAACAGACCCTAAAATACAATTACAATGTCTTTACAAGATGGAAATTTTACAAGACAGAAGAGGAAGAGGCAAACTGACCTCAGAGGCAGAGAATGGAGTGATGGAGCCATAGGCCAAAGAATGAGGGCCTCCACCAGACAGTGGAGGACGCAAGGGATAGATTCTCCCCCAGAGCCTCAAGGGACCATGCTGACACCTTGATTTCGGCCCAGTGACACTGATTTCAGACTTCTGGTCTCCAGAACTTCAAGAGAATAAATTGTTGTGTTAAGCCACCAAGTTTGTGGTCATTTGTTACAGCAGCCCTAGGCAACTAATACAGTAAGTGAATCATTTGAGATTTAGGATTGAATGTAATTGAGACTTGGGAATTGAAATGTAAATTGAGACTTGGGATTGAATGTTGATCTGTTACTTGCTAGCAGTGTGATTTGGGGCAAATTTCTTGATTTCGCTCTCAGTTCTCGCTTTTGCAAGATGGCAATAATAATAACCATCATTTAGGGTTAATATAAATATTAAAAGACACAATATAAATGTATATGTAAAACACCTGGTGAAAGACTTGGCCCATGGTAGGCACTCAACACCTGAGAGCTTTTAGTACCCATTATTTAATTGAACAAATATATATCAAGGGCCTACTATGTGCAATACTGCTACCTTCAAGGAGCCTGCATTCCAGTGAGGGAGACAGATGATAAACTAACAAACGATGAATATGGAACATGCTAGGTAGTAGTAAACGCTACAGAGAACAAACACGAGGCAAAGAGAATTAACTGGTTCTAGTTTAGGCTTAGGATACATTTGCAAAACACCTCAGAGCCTGCTTGTTATAACACCTGATAATATTAATAAGAGCTACTGCCTTTGAACACTTTATTTCATGGCTTTCTCCTCACAATGCTTAAAGTAAGGATAAAATTATTTCTGTTCATTAATAAGGAATGAGGCTCAGAAAGTTTAATTAAGTTCATCTTAAACAACCGCCAGGCCAGGAATTGGACTCCAAGATCCAGGCTTTTTTAGCTTCTCTAACCTGCCTCTATTAAAGTAGAAATTTGCCCCCTGACACAGAGCATGGAGTAGCTATAATATCCCACATGGTTTCTGCACATGGTTGGTCTACACCACAAGAATAGTACATGCCCCAGGCTCACATCAAAGGCGAGGGGTAAATTCACATGGAAATCTGACCATCTCCTGCTGATCTTTGTCCCATATACTCTTTTAACCTGAACTTTTTTTAGGAAACTGTATCTTACAACAAATAAATGCAAGGGTTTTCTTAAGTGCTTTACAAATATTAATCCTGATAAAATCCTTGTTCTATAGATGAGAAAATGAGCACAGAGTGGTTAGGTATCTTGCCCAAGGTCACACAGCAAGTAAGTAGCTGAATGCTGGAAAGCGTCAGAACCAAGATTTGGATGCAGGTGGTCTAGCTCCAGAGTTCCTGCTCTTGACCTGCGTCTCTATTTCCTTTTTATGATTGTTCTTGCTCATATGTCCTTATTAGAGTTGGATGGTTATAAGCCTACTCCCCCAGTAGATTATGAGCTTCTTGACGGTAGGGGGTACCTCAGTCATATCTAGAATAACAAAGATTTGGAGCAGAATACAGTGCACTGCTTATTAATTACATTAGAAGAAACCTAGTTCACATATATCATTTTATTTATAAACACGATATATAAATATTATAAGCAATACCCAAGAAATGCCTGTTTGTTGGACAAGTAGAATTATTGTCCTGAAGATGTGTCTTTTAAGCTCTGAGTGTCTGCCATACTCACAGCTCTAGGCAATTCTACATGCTATTGGGTGACTGCTATTACGGCCTCATCTCCTGGACAGACCCCTCCAATCTACACCTCAGTTGCCTAAGAGGTGGTCCGGCCTGAAAGCTTACCCAACAGGGGTGCTCTGTACGCAATGGCTCTCAAATCTTTGTACCTCAATTCACTTCACCGGCCAAAATACTTTTCACCTCAACTCGGCTAACCACCCCATCTTTTGGTGGAAATGTACTTTGGATGACAAAGATTTACAGGAGAACACAGTGAACCTACAAATTTGGTTTATATTAGAGTTTAAAACAATGCCCAATAAACTTGAAGATAACTTTATTGTACTCAGTTTGATATCATGTTGACAATTAATAGCACGTGTATAAGTAGCACATTAGCCATGAAGCATCTTTGTCTTATCACAATTTGGAAAAATTAATATATACTTGTTTTAACAACGGGGCATGGATTATTCCTATTTAAGTAGCGATGTATACAACTTGTCTTCTAGTCTAGTTACTGGAAAGGATAAATCAAAAATATGCAAAGATGTCTTGCTACACACTGTAGGGTTAACCAAACAACACACTATAAACTCAATTGATGAAGAAAACTAAGAGGATCACATAATTAAAAATCAATAGCAACTCTGACCAACCTTACCCTTGGCAATGGATGTGGACGTGAAAATATACCTAAGGAGCTCATGCACGCAGGTGACCAGATGTCCTAGTTTATGAAAGCTAGTTCCATTGCTGGGATATCTTTGCTGGGAGGGCCAAAGGAAGGAGGTGGAAGGAGGTGAAAACAGGTTTCCTGGAGCTTACTCTGGCCCAGACATCTGGTCCTTTCCCAAGATAAATAATAACATAAGGCTTTTAAACTCTCTTCAGGAGAGTGGGGAAAACATGGGCTCCTTGGGGATCATATCCCCCAGTGGCACCCAAGATCCAACCAGAGTTCTAAAGTTACTTCATTCCACAAAAAGAGTTAAGAACTGTCAGTCACAGTCATCTTGATAGTACCTAGTTTGCTGCCTGCAACATAAGGAAAATGGGGAGAAGAACTTTTTTTTTTAAAATTAATTAATTTACTTTTGGCTGTGTTGGGTCTTCGTTTCTGTGCGAGGGCTTTCTCTAGTTGTGGCAAGCGGGGGCCACTCTTCATCGCGGTGCGCGGGCCTCTCACTATCGCGGCCTCTCTTGTTGCGGAGCACAGGCTCCAGACGCGCAGGCTCAGTAATTGTGGCTCATGGGCCCAGTTGCTCCGCGGCATGTGGGATCTTCCCAGACCAGGGCTCGAACCCGTGTGCCCTGCATTAGCAGGCAGATTCTCAACCACTGCACCACCAGGGAAGCCCAACCTCTGTTTCTTAAAAGTCAACTGCAGGATCTCTGGCAAGAGGGCCCAGGAAAGCCCCAATTAAGACCTAAGTTCTGGGAAGGGCAACAGAATGACCAGAATAAAGCTACTCCAACAGGCAAGAGAAATGGGATAGGCCAGCCCTGGTGTTGAGGGGACCCTGGATGAGCAAGTGTGGGTTCCACGGGGTCAGCTGCACCAAAGTGAATTCTTCTGATCCCGCCTGGGGCTGGCCTGCAGGAAGGGAGGGGACCCATGCACGGCATGAAAGAGGTTTGTTTAAGAGAAATAAGACAGAACACTTGGGCCTCCTGAGGCTACAAGTCCTTCCATCTGAAGCCCAGCCCACCAGCCCTGGATGCAGACTGCCCATGACTTCATCAACATCGAAACTTTTGATTGGATATTGCTAAACTTCCTTCCTCAAAGTCTTCACCAACTTGTACTCTTACCAAAAATGTATCAGTCTTTTAAATTTTTGCCAGCCTGGAAAGGGTGAAGGGTTCTATTGTTTAATTTGCATACATGTGATTACTACTAAGAACCAATATATTACCATAGGATGTTAGGCTCTTTCTATTTGTTTTTCTTGGCCCTAAAATTCAATTTCTAGGATTTTAATCTAAAGAAATTCTCCAACATCACCACAAAAATAGATGTTCAGGGTTGTTCATGTGGCACTGTTTGTAATAGAAACAAAAATGGAAACAACCTAAATGGCCATAAATAAAGAACTGGCTGTACAAATGATCATGTATCTATACTATGGATCCTGTATCTATACTATGATCGTGTATCTATACTCTCCATAGTATTGAGGTTGTCCAGAATACATGGACAGGGATGGATATTAGAAACATGCAGATAAAGGAAAAGACATGTGTAATATATAACATACATATCCCATTTGTGTTTATAAAACGTACTTAAATGCATAGAGGTACGTCAATTCATAGAAGAGAAACTAAAAGTAGAAGTGAAAGTAGTGATGGAGGTTAACTCTGGTAAAAGAACAAAGTGCTCTGTAGATTTATCGATTGCCTGATTTTTGACAAAGAAAATGTATGCATGTATCACGTGTGCAAGAAAAAGAAAAGAAAAAGGGGGTGCATATAAAGTAAGCTGGTTTCAACCTCTGTTTCATAAAGCTGTCCATCCACTGGAAGAAGTGGTTGCCTCAGAAAACTTTGAGTATCACCCCAGAGATAACTATGGACATTTAAGAGTTAGTTTGTTTTAAAACAGTGCTTCTCAGATTTTACGATTCAAACAAAATACCTGCGGATCTTGTTAAGATCCAGATTCTGAATCAATAGGTTGCAGTGGGGCCTGAGATTCTGCCTTTATCACAAGCTTCCCGGGATGTCAGGGCTGCTGGTCCCCAGAGCACACTTTCAGTAACAAGGTTTTAAGAAAGCCACAGTTCTTGTATTTCCTGACAATCCAGGACATCAGTTTCTCCTGCCTTCCCTCACAGTCACGTGCATTTACAATTATAGGAGACTTTATATCCCTAGGGGATCAGAATACATGTCGTGGAAAATTGGCTGAGTTGCATCAAAATGCATTGGTTTGGCCTGCGACATGTTGCCTGAATCTGTAACTGTATTTCGGTTCCAACAAACACACGCATGCGGGTCTCAGGTAAACATATTGGTTTAGATGAAAATCCACTGGACGGGAAACAAAAATAGGATTGCAGTGAAAACACATTGTATTAAGTATTTTACATAATTCCCATAAACAGATGTGAGGAAATGGATGTTTTAGTTTCATGGCAGTTCATTGAATTCATTGACATGCTATTTGTTTTGCTGAATATGTATGAGTTTTGATGAAAATGCATTGCTTGAAAGAAATCAGTCAGGCTTTTCCCATACAGCCCAGTTAGAATGTCCTTCTTAATTTTATATTGCCATACCATCTTTGCTCTTTTTTATGAATACATATTTTTAATGTTTCATGTTGCTTATTGTGGCAGTAAATATAACAACTTTATTTGTTCCTTGAGTTTCTAATGTGGTGGATATATACACTGAACATTAAGGAATATAAATGTGACTAAAATCTGTATTAGAGTAACAAGAAGATATTTTTTATCTCAAAATATTATTTCTTCTGAATCTCTTTTTATACAGAAACATGCATTCTAAAAAATGTTGGACTAAATCTAGAACCGATTTTGAAATCATAACACTGTACAGCCCGAAATATTTCTGTACAAAACAGAAATATTGGCAATATTTCATCAAGTAGATATTATAATTACAGTCAAACTGCACTGAAAAGCAGTGTATTGAACTGAGGAATTATAATTTGTATCAAATCAATGCTCTGGCAAGAACCTACATCAAACAGAGTGGTCATAAGTATATTGCTAATCCCTCTTGTGAACCAAAGATACAGAGGCGAGGAGAGGGAAAGGAGCAAAGAAGGTTTTTTGTATTGTGACAGTGTCCCAATATAGTACATTAGATACTCAAATGGGTGAAAAATACAGCACACGCTCAACCAACTGTGCAAAATTATTCTTGATTCAATGTCAGAATTTAAAGGGCCGTGGGCGGGGACAGGCAGGGGATATAAGCTACAGAGCTACAGCTAGTTAGACGTATTTATTTTACTCCCCAAATCTGGCTTGACAAGACGCTCTCAGGCCTGAACATGCTTCCCCCAGAAATAAGCTAAATGTTACTCCTGGGCTTTAGGAATATGAGTGCCATTTTCTTGGGCCAGTTATAAAATCCAAGTCCAGGTCAAAGCTGCAGGCTCCATGGCTTCCTGAACTCCAACCTCTCTTCCCCTTGTAATTCTATGCCCAGAATACAGTCAGTGTCTCTCAATGACCCAGTCTAGCTAAAAAAAAAAAAAAAAAAAAATCACTTTTTCTCTTCTCAAAATCTAACCTTTATATATTTATTTCAGGAGATGCATTCTGAAGTATATTGGGATGATGTATCATGGTGTCTTCAGTTTACTTTCAAACAGCTTAGGGAAAAATGTGTACCTACCTTCTCTCTCTCATATCATCTATCATCTATGTATCTATCTTTATCTATCTATCTGTCTATCCATCTATCTATTTAGAGATAAGCAAAAGTGGTAAAATAATAACATTTTTAAATCCAGACGAGGGGTATTTGGATGTTTTTGTTCCATTTTTTCCACCTTTTCTGGTTATTTGAGTTTACTCTTAGTAAAAAGTTGGGGGGAAAATACAAGGCCTTGATTGAGCGTGAGGTTAGAGAAGAAAGGGCTGAGTCTGTCTTGTTTCCTGATGTATCACAAGTGCCTGACATAAGGTCAATGCTAATAAATAATTTTTAAACTTAACAAGTTCCTTTGTCAAGAAGGAGAGAAAGAAAGAAAGAAAAGAAGGGAGGGAGGGAAAGAGAGAAAGAAAGAGAGGAGTTCCTAACAGTGTAATCTGACTTGTGGAATGTCAAATTTGGACCAGAAATCACTTAAAATAAAGAAAAAACTGAGACTTCTGGGGAGGGGGAATATCTCGCCTTGATTTTCTATCCATGGGTACAGCTCTCACCTTAGTAAAGGATGTCATCCTAGTTCCCCAAGATCTCTTATACAGCAGAATTCTCTCCTGTTATTAAAGAAGCAAGCCTAAGCTATTGCAAAACCAGGAAAGAACACAACCTTAAGTGCTCAAGATGCTGAACAATTAAAGAGCTTTAACTGTATGACAGTCTTCATGTTACTTATATAGAAACCTACCAAAATAATAGGCCTTCAAGTTTTTGTGAAGTAATGCATTTGGGGGAATGTAATGCTTGTTTACTTCATCCTCTGGGGGATAACACACAGTTTTTCTTCTAGATGCTCCCCAGCGTTAATGTAAAGATTTTGGTGGTGATACAAACGTGGCATAGACACGTTCTCCCGCCAAGTGATGGGGGCATACATTCTTAAACTTGTACCCCAGTGGGAACGGATACTCCTCTGGGAATGGAATGCAGTTCTATTTCTCCTTAGCATGGCCACCTTTCCTCTTGTATGCCTCTTGGCCCTGGGCCACAGAAGTTTTCTCCTTAAAAGAGAGTATCTTTGTATCTCAGGGCCTGGCGCTCTGAGAATGCTCTACGTTGCGCCGTCTACACTCCCAGCTCCCTTTCTCTCTCAGTGGCGACAGCAGGTTGCTGACTACCTCCTGTCAGCCTCTCTGGTATTCTACACGCGCCATTTCAGCCCCGTTTTCACAGCCTTACCCTCAGATTTTAAGGTTTATCTCTAAATTGCGGAATGAGAGGGTTTATCTCCTGGTAAGGAATTTCAGGCATCAGCAAGCAGGTTGGGGGCCAGTCCAGGCACAGTCCATAGGCTTGCTGTCACTCCCTCATGTGACCCACTCATCCACGGGGTCACCCTTGGTTGAAGACCTTCCTCTTACTGAGCTGATACACAGGACAAACCCCTGAAGCTCCCTAAATCTTCCTTTTGGAGGAAAGAAAATGTAAGCGTTCTGATGTGCTCAGCTGATTTGAGCATTTTGTCCAGGTTGTCTGACTCCAATATTTGAATGTGTATTTTTCATTTGTGAATATATTGGTATCTGCGTCAGAGGGCAGGCACATAATAAAGGAAAAGTAACCAATGCTGAAGGATAAATATTTCATTTTCTCTCGCAGTTTTTCTTTTTTCTTCATTCTTGCAAACTCTTCTCAAATCTTATCTCTGCTGAGAAGCATGTGCTGGAGGCTCACAGTCATGGGAAGGGCCTGTGGGTCAGCTTGAAACCAGAACTCCAACTCCCTGCTTCCCAGTGGTCATAATGAAAACACAACTCACATTTCTCCAGGTCTTTTCATCCACTAAAGGGACTTCACCTCTCCTCTCTATTTTATTTCCTCTAGGAACGTCTAGCTAACAAAGCAGGTTAAGGTGTATCATCTCAAATTCAAATGTTTGCTTTTTGTTTTTTGAAATATTATTGACATATAACATTGTGACAGTTTCAGGCATCCAGTGTGTTGGTTTGAGATTTTATATACTGTATTGTAATACGATGACTATAGCAGTGTTAGCTAATAACTTTTGCATTAAAAATTTTCCATAGAAAATACACAGACAGGGCTTCCCTGGTGGCACAGTGGTTTAGAATCCGCCTGCCAATGCAGGGGACACGGGTTCGAGCCCTGGTCCAGGAAGATCCCACATGCCGCGGAGCAACTAAGTCCGTGCGCCACAACTACTGAGCCTGCGCTCTACAGACCGTGCACCACAACTACTGAGCCCGTGCACCACAATTACTGAGCCTGCGTGCCTACAGCCCGTGCTCTCCAACAAGAGAAGCCACCGCAATGAGAAGCCCGCGCACCACAAGGAAGAGCAGCCCCTGCTCGCCACAGCTAGAGAAAGCCCGCGCGCAGCAACAAAGACCCAACACAGCCAAAAATGAATGAATAAATAAATAAATAAATTTATAAAAAAAAAAAAGAAAATACACGGACATACTATGAAGTTCAAAAGATACAAAATGGTAAATTGCAAAAATGGCCTCTGTCCCTCACTTTTCCGTGGGTCATCCAGCTCTTTGCAAAGACAATATTGCTACTAGGCACTTGTGTATTTCTAGATATGCCAAGATTTTCCAAACAAACACATGTACATATTACTTATGCCCCCTCCTCACCACATAAATATAAGCATACTGTGGCAGAGCTGCAAGCTGCCTATCCCGACGGCCACTGTCGCACTCCTCTTGTAACAGCACTCCAAATTTATTGGGGGCTCATTGTTGTCCAGCCAGAAAACCACATTTCTCAGGCTTTCTTTCTTTTTTTAAAAAAAAATTAATTAATTAATTTAGGTTGCACCAGGCCTTAGCTGTGGCACGTAGGATCTTTGTTGTGGCATGCGGGAGTTCGCATGCATGTGGGATCTAGTTCCCGGATCAGGGATCGAACCTGGGTCTCTTGCATTGGGAGCGCGGAGTCTCACCCACTGGACCACCAGGGAAGTCCCTCTTAGGCTTTCTTTTACCTAATTATGTTTGCTTTGTAACTAAGTTGTAGATGCTGGAATGGAAGCCCAAGTGCACGTTACACTTCTCAAAAGTCTCCCTCCTTCCTACAAAATGGAGCTTGAGCAGCCTTCCTGGACCATGAAACAGCCCACTCCGATGACAGAACAAGATAAAGGAAGCTGTGTCCTGAAGTCCATGGGGCCCCCTGAAAAGCCATGACCTGCCTCTTTCTGGATTTTTTTTAATTGGCAAGAGAAAGAGCTTAAGCCGCTCTTATGAGGTTACTGACTCTTGCAGCAAAAGACAATTCCTAACAGATGTGTATTTCTTTTTTTTTTAAATTTATTTTATTTATTTATTTTTGGCTGTGTGGGGTCTTCATTGCTGCGCGCGTGGGCTTTGTCTATTTACGGTGAGCAGGGGCTACTCTTCGTTGCGGTGCGCAGGCTTCTCACTGCGGTGGCTTCTCTTGTTGCAGAGCACGGGCTCTAGGCGTGAGAGCTTCAGTAGTCGTGGCTCGCAGGCTCTAGAGCGCAGGCTCTAGAGCGCAGGCTCTAGAGCGCAGGCTCAGTAGTTGTGGCGCACGGGCTGAGTTGCTCCGCGGCATGTGGGATCTTCCTGGACCGGGGCTTGAACCCGTGTCCCCTGCATTGGCAGGCGGATTCTTAACCACTGTGCTATACCAGGGAAGCCCAGATGTGTATTTCTTAGAATACTTTTAGTGAGGCTAAATTGAGAACAAAATCATCCGCTTTTACACTCATTAAAAAGAGAAAAACAAGCATGGCAGCATGTAAGAATTGACAAAGGATAGCACAAAAGAGCTTTGAACAAAATTCCAGTAGATGGCAGTATTGGTCAACTTTTTCCTGAAAATGAACGTTCCTTTTCAAGATGTTAGTTAAAATTTGTTGAGCAAGTTAGATATATTTTAAATTTTCTAAACACAAACTGAATGTGTATACTCAGCCATAAAAAAAGAATGAAATGCTTCCATTTGCAACAACGTGGATGGACCTAGAGAGTGTTACGTTTAGTGAAATAAGTCACACAAAGACAACCACTCCATGTTATCACTTATATGTGGAATCTGAAAAATAAAACAAACAAATGCATATAACAAAACAGAAACAGACTCACAGATATAGAGAACAAACTAGTTCTACGAGTGGTTACCAGTGGGGTGAGGGAAGGTGGAGATAAGGGTAGGGGATTAAGAGATACAAAGTACTATGCATAATAAAAAAAAAAGTACTATGCATAAAATAAATAAGCAACAAGGATATATTGTACAGCACAGGGAAACACAGCCATTATTTTGTAATAACTTTAAATTGGAGTATAACCTATAAAAATACTGAATCACTATGTTGTACATCTGAAGCAAATATAATATTGTAAATCAACTATACTTCAATTAGAAGAATTGAATGTGTATTTATATTACACTCTAAATTGTAAAACTAAAAAACCTTCAAGAGGTAATTACATAAGCAACAATCATATAGTAATTGCAGACTTAATTAACATTTCTGAGCACTAACAAGGGCTAAGGGATTTGTCATGGACTAAATTGTGCCCTCCACCCCGTTCACATGTTGAAGCCCTTATCCTCAGGGTGACTTCCTTTGGAGACAGGGTCTTTAGGGAGATAATTAAGGTTAAATCATGGCAGGGGGGTGAGGGGTAGGGGCGAGGCGGCTAACCTACTAGGACTGGTGTTTCTGTAAGGAAAGGAAGAGACACCAGAGGTCTCTCTCTCCGTGGGCACACAGAGGAAAGGCCATGTGAGGACACAGCAAGAAAGCAGGAGTCTATAAGCCAGGAAGAGAGCTCTCACCAGAAATCAACCCTGACGGCACCTTGATCTTGGACTTCTAGACTCCAGAACTGTGAGAAAGTAAATCTGTGTTATTTAAGCTGCCCAGCCTGTGGTATTTTGTATGGCAGCCCGAGCTGACTCATACAGGCTTCCCTAACATTATCTCTTTAAGTTCTCACCACCTGTAGGTAGGAATTATTATACCTGTTTTACCAAGGAGAGCCCTGAAGGTCAAAGGGAGACGTAGATTACTTAACAGAATCCAGGCTTTTCATGTGGTGAATCTGGCTAAAACTGTAGGGCTCCCTGATCTCAATGTCCCTGCTGGTTCCACCACGGTGACCTCTACGTGGTTGCAGCCACGTGTCTACTTTCTGTCTTCACTGAGCTCAACCTATCAGCCGTGTTTGACTCAGCTGTTCGCTCCCTATTCTGGAAATGTGGCTTCCAGAGTCCATACTCAATGATTTTCCTCCTACTTCTTTGGTTGTTCCTTTCTCAGCTGTGCTTTGTTGGTGTCCCTGGATCTCCTTGACGCTGAACATTGGAGGACCTGAGGGCTTAAGTCTTGGGCCTCTTCCCTATTTACCTGTAAGAAGTCCCAGGTGATGTCAACCAGCCTCCTGCTAATTGCTGCAGCCTCCAAACTGGTTTTCTTGCCTCTACACTTGAGCGCCCACCGTGACACAGCAGCCAAGGTATCCCTGTTAAAACGTGAGTCAGGTCATGTCATTCTTTGGCTCAAATGCCTCCAGTGGCTCTCCTCTACCTCAGAGGAAAAGCCAAAGTCTTGATAATGGCTCACGAGGTCCTTCACTCTGTGCACCTCTACCTCCCTGCCCCTACCATTTCTCAATTTCTCTCTGGGCTGATCTGTTTTCCCTCTTTCCTTTGCTCAAGTACTCCAACCACATCAGCCAGTCCTGTTTCTGCCTCAGGGCCTTTGCACTTGTTGATTTCTCTGCCTGGAATATTTTCTTGAGCTGAGGGGCTTTGGAGTCACCTTATCCTTTGGGACATCCCTATCTAGGTTGTAAATCACAAGTCTCCCAGTACTTCTTAACTCCCTTCTTCATTTAGGTTTCTTTTTAGCCCACACCATTACCTGACATACTATATATTTTACTTATCTTGTTTATAGTATGTTTCCTTCCTCTACAATATAAACTCCACAAAGGCAGAGATTTTTGTCCTTTATTTTCACTGTTCTAGCCCCCAAATCTGGAACAGTGCGTGGCACATTGGAAGATACTCAATGAGTATAGGCCGAATAATTGAAAGAACCATACCATGTTGCCTCACCCAGACATAGTTACTAAGAACAAGCAAGGTTATTGTGCAAAGAATTCCCAGCAGCTGCCTACGTCTCACGCAGAGAAAAACAAGAAAAGTTAGATGTAAACCACTACATGAAGGATTAGATGAAATGAAAACAATGATCAGACGTTGATTCTTTTTTAAATTAATTAATTTATTTTTGGCTGTGTTGGGTCTTCGTTTCTGCGCGAGGGCTTCCTCTAGTTGTGGCAAGCGGGGGCCACTCTTCATCGCGGTGCGCGGGCCTCTCACTGTCGCGGCCTCTCTTGTTGCGGAGCACAGGCTCCAGATGCGCAGGCTCAGTAGTTGTGGCTCACGGGCCTAGTTACTCCGTGGCATGTGGGATCTTCCCAGACCAGGGCTCGAACCCGTGTCCCCTGCATTAGCAGGCAGATTCTCAACCACTGCGCCACCAGGGAAGCCCCGACATTGAGGATTCTTAAGCATTGCCATAAGCTAAAGAAAAACAATCAAACCTCTGGAGACATTGGAAAATAGGATAAATTGTAAATGTATTGGTTTTTACCATTGCAGTGTGGAAAGACAAAAGGAAGGATGGGTCAGCTTCTTGTGGTCTTCCTGGCCCAGGTATCCATGGCTAAAGTAAATGTATTGTTTATCTGACTTTTGTGCATGTAAATATCCAAATACAATATTCTTACATGCTTAGAGGATTTTGTAGACAACGAATAGCATTGTAAGACTAATTCTCTTTTTAAAAAAATACAACAGCAGACTTGCCTATAAAGATTATTGTATAGAATCCACTCATAGTATAAAAAAATAAATAAAATAAAATTCAAAAATTCAAAAAAAAAATCCACTCATAGGCTTGTATGAATCAGTTCCCTTAAGGAAAAGTCATAATTTTTATGATATCCCTGCATATTCTTGGCCTGTGTTTATATAGCTGTCTTCAGTGAAGCCAATAATGTGATTAAGTGGCATATCATCTCCATGTCAGGTGGAAGTTACCCAGATTTTATGTTAGGATATAGAGTGAAATACAAAGAGATGAAAAGGTTTTGCTTAATAATGATGACTCTTAAATAGGATTGAGTCTCTTAAATACCAAATTGTTTACTTACCTAGAGTCCATCTGAAGGTGGCAAAATACATTGGACAATGTCTTCTAGTGCTGTGACTTGAGGTTTCTTAGTTGTATGTTTCATTTTTAGAAGCACTGTTTCCAGGCTGTGTTGTTTTGGAACTCATCTGACAGATACATGAATCTGACTCCAGGGGCTTTTAGAGCTGGAAGGGGCCTCAGATAATCAGAGCCACACTCTTGCTTTACAAGTCGGGAAATGTGACCTGGAGACATGAAGCAACTTGCCCAAGGACGTTACAGGTAGCTTGTGGTGAAACTGACACTAGAATCCCATTCTTCCAATTCCAGTCTCGATCTCTTGCCTTTATCCCATGCTACTCAGAAAACCCACCAACATTCCAAAACACTGTAAATTGAGCATTGCCTTACCTGTGACAGTAGCGATTTTCAGAGGGATATATGTATTGTATTTAAACGGATCGTATGGCTTTAGGGAAGAATGGGCACAGCATGAGAATGGGGACTGACATCTGAGAATCATTGTAGAAACGACAAAACCCTCGTAAGGAAAAGTGGATTGCATATAGTCCTGGCACCTTAATCCTCCACCAAATTACACTGTCACTCTGAAGGTGATTACTTCATGCCTGTCCTCTGCATCTGGCTCTAAGGACACATATCTGTGGCTCTCACCCCACACTTCTGACTATAGTTGGTAAAAATGTTTATAAATTTCATTGGTTTCTTGGTACACAGAAAAAGTTGAATAACAGAACTATTAGTACTTAGGTAAGGACATGTGAATATTTTCTACAGCATAAATCTGTTTTCTACTCAGCTAGATATTAAGCCATCTGGTAATGGAAAAAATGTTTGGAAATCCACCTAAGTTAACCTTAAGTGTTGCATTGCCTGCCTTTGGGGTTTGAATTTTTTTTTTAATTAATTAATTAATTAAATTTATTTTTGGCTGTGTTGGGTCTTCGTTTCTGTGCGAGGGCTTTCTCTAGTTGCGGCAAGCAGGGGCCACTCTTCATTGCAGTGCGCGGGCCTCTCACTATTGCGGCCTCTCTTGTTGCGGAGCACAGGCTCCAGACGCGCAGGCTCAGTAGTTGTGGCTCACGGGCCCAGTTGCTCCGCGGCATGTGAGATCTTCCCAGACCAGGGCTCGAAACTGTGTCCCCTGCATTGGCAGGCAGATTCTTAACCACTGCGCCACCAGGGAAGTCCGGGGTTTGAATTTTTAAGTTTCATATTGTAATAGATAGTGATCAGACCAAAAGTAATAACTCCCTTATATATATATATATATCCACATAAGTGAGGGTACACATGCATATAATTCACATAGCAAGACACATGTGGTACTAACAAGAATGGTAGACTCAAGTTCCTCCAAGCAACTAGGGATACACGTTGTTTTATCAGGCATAGTGTGCTAGCATGTTAATATTCTAGCACTAATATATGGTATTCAAAGTAGAGTTCATAAATCTGAGTACGACGCAGAATCCTGTGTGTTAAATGCATAACTATTGCATTAATGTTTCAGGTGTGCAAAGAATAAGATACAAAGGAAAAGAATTAAAGGGTTTCATAGTACATCAAGTGGTAATGCGTACACTAATAATGAAAATGATAACAAAAACTAAAGTGCAAAAGAAGGTCTCAAAAGCACCTCTTTAAAAGAAAAACAGATTTCAGTACAGTTTTCAAGCATTTCGACCACTAAAGCTAAACAGTTCTTAAGAAACAGTCAAAAAACTTTGACTTGGTAGTAAAACCTTAATGATTTATATGTTCAAGGCAAGTGGTAATAAAGTTTATATCACTAATAATCACACAGAAGATACTGGTAGTAAAAAAAATATAACAATTGTACATATTAGGACAGTTTGGGAATTAAGTTTATATGAGTTGTAAGAAAAAACTCTTTCTTTATTAGGTTTAATTTTACTCAGGTCAAATAAGAAATTTCCCACTTGTTGGTTATCTCTGTCCCAGTCCTTGTTTGAAATTTACAAATGAACGAACTGCTTTAGTTTGAAGAGTAAAGTGAAAGAAATAATATTCTGAAATTATATTCTCACACATTTTACCATGTAAACATATACACATCCATACAAAATCCTACTTACAAAATGTCCCTGTAGAATACTAGCAAAACCCCATGGGATCTCGCAGGTTCCAAGGACATGGTTTGAAGAACCCAATTTAAGATATGTCTGCCTACTTTTTTCGTAACTATCAGTGTATTGGTTAAGATGCTTAGGGTTCAACTAAACAAAATGTCTTTTACTCACATGCTCAAATAAGTTCTGAGGTAGGATTCTACAGAGTCAGTTAATTTAGCAGCTTAAAAAAAACCATTAATGACTTAGAATTCTTTCCTTCTTTCCGTTCTGCTATACCTTACTTGTGGTAGCTTCCTTCATGGTTACAAGGTGGCTGCAGCAGCTCCAGACATCACATCCCTCATATCCCCCAGGGTGGCACCCAAAACCTAGAAGGGAAGGGAAGGGCATAACCTTATTTTCTGCTCCTTTCTAAGATTGAAGAAAACTATCCCAAACACCCCACCCCCAATCAGATTGTTCCTTATAAGACCAAAAATTGCATCATGTGCTCATTCCTAAACCAATCACCAGAGAAAGAAGTAGACCGATAATGGCTGGCTTAAATAAGTGATTCTCAACCCAGGCTGCACACTAGCATCACTTGGAGAGTTTTCAAAAACTGTCAAACTCTAGACCAATTAATGAGAATCTCTGGAGGTGGGCCTGAGACTCAGTATTTTCAAAGAGCTCCCCAGAAGATTCTGATGAACAGAGGGGTGACCACACCTGTTAGAATGGCTACTATCAAAAAGAGAAAAAAGAACACATGTTGGTTAGGATGTGGAGAAAAGGGAACCTTTGTGCCTTGTTGGTGGGAATATAAATTGATGCAGCCATTACGGAAAACAGTCTGAAGGTCCCTCAAAAAATTAAAAATACAACTACTATATGATCCAGTAATTCCTTTTCTGGGTATTGATTCAAAGAAATCTAAAACACTAACTTGAAAAGATATATGCACCCTCATGTTCATTACAGCATTATTTATAATAGCCAAGATATGGAAACGACCTAAGTGTCCATCAGTTGATGAAAGGATAAAGCAAATGTGAGATTTATATATAAATGGATATTATTCATTTATTTATTCATGTATTATTATAAATACAATATTATTCATCCATAAAAAAGGAAATCCTGCCATTTGCAACAACGTGGATGGACCTTGAGGGCATTATGTTGAGTGTAATCAGACAAAGAAAGACAACTACTGTATGATCTCACTTATAAGTGGAATCTAAAAAAGTAACAAACAAACAAACAAACAAAGAGCTCACAGATACAGAGAACAGATAGGTGGTTTCCAGAGCGGGAGATGGGGGTGAGCAAAACAGGTGGAGGGGGTCAGAAGGGACAAAATTTTAGGTATAAAATGAGTAAGTCCTGGGGATGTAATGCACAATATGGTGACTAGAGCTAATAACACTGAACTGCATATTTGAAAGTTGCTAAGAGAGAAGATCTTCAAAGTTCTCATCACAAGAAAAGAAATGTGTAACTGTGCATGGTGATGGGTGTTAACTAAACTTATTATGGTGATCATTTCACAATATATACAAATATCAAATCATTATGTTGTACACCTGAAACTAATATAATATTGTATGTCAATTATACCTCAATAATAATTTAAAAAATAGTAATAATAAAACAAAAACTTCTGAATAAAAGAAAATAGTGAGGGGTGAGAAGCAGTGAATAGTCTAACTCTTAGATGAATCAAGATTCATCCCCTTGGGTAAGGGAGGGACCAGCCTCCCTTCTTTTTTTTTTTTTTTTTCCGTGTTAAGGTTAGGGTAGGGGCTAGGGTTAGGGTACGCATTAGGGTTAGGGTATTTATAGCTACTTTATTTATTTATTTTTTATTTTTGGCTGTGTTAGGTCTTCAGTTCGTGCGAGGGCTTTCTCCAGTTGCGGCAAGTGGGGGCCACTCTTCATCGCGGTACGGGGACCGCTCTTCATCGCGGTGCGCGGGCCTTTCACTATCGCGGCCCCTCCCGTTGCGGGGCACAGGCTCCAGACACGCAGGCTCAGCAGTTGTGGCACACGGGCCCAGCCGCTCCGTGGCATGTGGGATCTTCCCAGACCAGGGCTCGAACCCGTGTCCCCTGCATTAGCAGGCAGATTCTCAACCACTGCGCCACCAGGGAAGCCCCCCAGCCTCCCTTCTTGAGACATGTTTCGGTTGCCTGATAACTGAACAAAACTGGGGTTCTGTTAACAAGGAAGTAAGGAGAGAATGGCTTTGCCAGGTTGATCGTGGAATTACGGACAAGATTTAAGAACTAGTCAGAGCTTTAGAAGCACCTGTCCCTGATACATATTATAAACACTGAAGATGATTTTCATTTTTGAAGTCACATCAGTCTACGGCATAATCATTGACCATAAGAGAAAATGAATTCCTTCCTGTTTCTTGGGCTCAGAGCGACTCAGACATTGAGAAGCAGGTTTGTCAAGATGACAGAGGACCAAGGTAATGCATTTCAGTGATGAAACAGGAAATTCATTCATGAGTTTTGGGCATACCTCCAAAGTGACTGCTTAGCCAGAAACGGGATAGCTAGTTTTTCCTACTTCTGTTTTATTATCCTCAATGAGAATGACCAAATATTAGATTAGAGAGGAACTTAGAGAAAATCTGGCTCCTACATTCCCCCCATCCTGCCAACCTGCCACCCATTTTAATATTAGAAGAGACTGGGGCACAGAGAAGTTACACAATTACTGGAGATTACATCAGGAGTCTGTGGCAAAAGTAAGACCTTTTCTCCTGCCCTGCCTTTGGTGCTCGTTCTTACAATAATTAGAGAGTTTCTCTGATTGTAGTTCTGTCTATCTAAACTGCACAGGAGGGGCTAAATAAACATGATTTAGGTTTAAGACTCAGTTTTCTAAAGGGACACATGGGGGCAGCAAATGTTTAGAAAAGAAATTACACTTCTAACTTGTGCAGGCTGTATATATATATTGAGAAAATGTTTGGAAATGGGATATTTGGGGGGGGGGTTGGTTTGTTTATTTGATGGTATTGACATTGCCTACGATCCATATGTTACAACGTGGTATTGGGGATTTCAGAGAAAGTGGTAGTCACCATGATTCAGTTTTGCTTCCAAATGTGCCCCTGCCAAGAGTTTATGAAAAGCACCGTTTATCACTAGAAAGCGTGTCTTTGGCATGTTTATTAATATTGAGCCACACCTTCCTTATAGAAGTTCATGAGATTTTGTGTCACACGGACTGGAGCAAGTATAGAAGAACTCACTGGTGAAGATTTCCTTTAGCTACTGTAATAACCCATTTTCATTGCTATGATGACTGATGAATAAAACATTTTCTTTTTGTGGTTACTTCTATTTTTTATTTCCCCACTCATTTATCGTTTTCTTTCTTATCATCAGTTGTTTCTTATTACTCTCAGTAACTCTCACATCGTGGTTTCTGAGGAATTATTCCCGCTCTCCTTCTGTCACTCGTTATTCAAAGTGAAATTATCATATTGGAATTCTGTGCCACAAACTGTCAGGCATGTGTCCAGATCATGTTCAAGAGACATTACACAAACAGGTAACTGCAGGCACATTCAGACCAGAAGTTGACATTTTCTGGTTTTCTTGTGATTTCAGTGGAGGTGGCACTCATTCATGGGAAAGAGTCACCAGTGAAAAGTCAACATTAGACTCAAGAGCCATTTCTCCGACATCTTCCAGGATCAAGGCTTTGGAGGTCATTTCTGTCAACACTGGTTGTTTCCCATCTGCACTTGACAATGGACACATAGGTCCTATTTAATCCCAACCCCTTTAAAGCAGACTGGATGCTTGAGTTTACAAAGATTTAGTCAAAAAGGTACCTTAATTCAGGCCTTTAATCCTGAGCACAATCAGGACACAGTGTCATGGAGTAAGTCAGTAGGGAACAGATGTGATGAAGAGAAGAGCTCCAGCCTGGACACCTAGTTCTTCTGACCCCTTTGGCCGTTACCAAGCTGAATGGTGCTGGCCTCAGTATACACACCTGTACTGGGCTCAGAAAACATACATTTGCGGTGAAGAGCATTATGATGAGAGCACTAAGGCTCTAAAATTCTGTGATTTTGATTGTTTCTTTCTCAGTGTATAGCTGTGGAAAGATACTGAGTTTTCTCTCTTTGGGAGGTTTGAGTCTGGCTGCCCTTGAATATCACAAGTCAGATTTTCTCTATCTAAGTGCTGGCATTGGGACACACCAGAACTACCAAGGCCAGGAAATCCTATTGTTTGAAGAAGTTTTGCTTTGTGAGCTCCTCTTTCTAGTAGTAAAAGAAAAAGAAAAAAAAAAGTATTTAAAATCTTGTCAATATCCTGGGGTTTTTTTTTGTATAAATATTTGAATGCAAAAATGTAAAATGGATATGTATTTTTTACATATTATACTTAACATGGATTTTATACAATGGTTGCTAGAATGCTCCAACAATGAAAAGAGAAAAATATGTATTTGGACAGTCTTTCAGTATTTCTCTTTTATTCAGTACACTTGAGAGGATCATTCAAGCTGTAGTTTTTAAATTAAAAAAAATATTAAGATAACTGGAAATTAAAAGTAGTCAAATGCTCTTATCATCTGAGTCTTTGTTCAACTAAGTGTCTCGACAACTTCACCTTTAGAAGTTCCTGAGGCAAATGAAAACCAGTTATTCAAAATTAGAAATCAAATATTTAAACCAAAGACCACAGTTAACTTAATACCCTGTAACTTTGGTATTTTAACTAGTAATTCTCAAAAGGAAGAGTCAGGTCAGAAACAGAACTGTGTGTATAAATTGTCAGGTTCTGGTGTTTGTTTTCAATCACTTCTCAAGGAAAAACTTCCTTTTCATTCTTCTCAGCACCACCTTTCAGAGAAAAATTCTATAATTCTCATATCCACAATGTTGGGACTGAAATGATCTAATTAGAAAGGCTGTTCATACAATTTATGTTGTAAGATTCAGAAAGAATACATTTTGAGTTTGGAAACAGATGAAATGTACCACATCCATTTTTTTAAAAAAAACTTATGTATTTGACCTGGCCTTGTTTTAAATTGTCAACTTAAACTTCGAATGCAACTTGCAATGTTGAAAGGAGTACAGAAAAACACAATGCCATTTGAACAATGCCTCTCCAAGATTCCAGAGCCATGTTAAGTATTGTTTTATTTTGCAAAAAAAATGATTTCAAAAAAACCAAAACCAAACACCTCGCTAGACTCAGGAAGAAAGATACGCGCACCTTTGACTGTTGAGTATGTAATTGGAAATCCAGAGGAGGCTGGCCTGTTATTTTGAGATACTTGATAAATAGTCTTGCACAGTCTCAAAACGCTCACAGCAGAGCACTTTTCATGCAGTGCCAGCCTTTCAGCATCATGTGCAAAAGCAGTGAGGCTGCATTATTAAGAAATCACAAGACATTAAGACACGGAAGTCTGGCAGGTTTTAATGGCAACCGACGTTTGCTCTTTTAAAGTCTGTGGTCGCGTGAAAAAGCAGTGGAGTTTGGTGTCTGCGGGTCCCGTGGAGCGCATCTTCGGGAGCTTCCTTCGGGAAAAGGCAAAGCGAGTGTCGCCACTTTTTAAAGGAAGGCCTTACCTCGTACTGTATTTCTAAATTAAACTGACAGGTCCTGGAGAAAATCTCAGAGCACGCATTTCAGCCTGTTCCGCCAATAGGCAACTAAGACAAACTGAAAGTAAACGGAGCCTCGTCTGAGTCGATCCAAGACCCGGGACCGCTCCGGGCAGCGGGCGATGGGGCGAACTTGAAGGACCTGCACGAAGGGAACCGGGACTGAGCCCTCGCCGCTGCCCGGCTCTGCACGGCAGAAAGTTCGAGGCTCCGTTCCCAGACTTGCAGGAGACTTGCATCAGCTGAGGAGACTCTCTGTCTCCACCGGCTGCTAAATTCTGAGTGGAGATGAGCCCCATCGGCTCCCCGCCCCCGGCCCGCCCGGGTTTGGCGCCAGAGCGCCCTCCCGACCGAGGGCCGCGCGTCGCGGGGACCGTCCTGCCGGCCGGGCGACCCTCGTCCCCGGACCTGGGAGCTCACCCGGGCGGCGGCGGCGGCGGCGGCGGCGTTGCGATCCTGAGCGCGCGGCTCGCCAGCGGCCACCGCGCGTCCCCTCGCGCCGCCCACCTGTTTGCCCAGATGTGTTTCCAAGAAAAGCCACGTGTATGTAGCCGGAAGGGTGACCGGGCCCCACCCGGGCACACACCCTCCTCTAGATGTCATGGCCCGAGGGACAGCTGCGGTGAAGCCCCGAGGGCCGGGCGCGCTCGCCGGGCTGCGAGCCTGCAGCCAGTACCGCCCGGGAGCCGCCCCCCAGCCAGCTCGGCGCACTTTGGGTCCAACAACCGCGAACTTGCCCTCGGGGCAGCCGGGGGAGGCCCAAGGGCGCTGCGACGGAGTGCGCACCTGCTCGGCAAACTTAACCCGACGAGGCTGGGGGTAGGAGGGAGCGAAGGGCGGAGATGTCCCTCCGCAGACGCAGGAAGAAGTCGGCGGCGACTGCAGGATTCGCGGTTTTCGGACTTGAGAGTCACAGGACTCGCAAGTGGCCTGAGCGAGCGAGACTGACACGCCAAGTAGGGTTCGAGGAGTTGGGAGCGGGGAGAGAAGGGCTGGACGAGGGAAGACTCGGGAAGAAGAGGAAGCCCAGAGCTCGAGTCCCATCTGACCCCAAGAAAAACCCAGGTGTGGTTCTAAACCTGTACCTCGCGGAAACAGCAGACGCCAGCCGAGAGGGGCGGGGGAACGCTGGCTCATAGGCTCTTGTTTAGCGGCGATGTTGAACTTGTTGTCAAGTTGGTGAATTCTAATGCAAGTTGCTTGAGAGATTTACCCCTCGCCATACCTAGGACCGAGACACGCCCTGTTTTCCCGAAGACCGGACAGCTAAAGGTGGGGTCTCAAGTCCTTCACAAGGCCGAAGATGAAGGATGGATGCAGATTGGAAAGTCAACCCCCGAACTCTGCCTCAGATAGAGGCACACATTTCCCTAGGCCAGTAGTTCTCAAGTTTGAGCGTGCACGAGCATCGCTGGAAGCTACTGTGCTCCTGGCTGGGCCCCCACCCTCAGAGTTTTCAGTAGAGCTAAAGTGACGCCTGAGAATTTGCCTTTCTAGTAAGTTCCTAGGTGATGCTGATCTTGCTTGTCTCTGGACGGCACTTTGAGAGCCACTGCCTAAGCCACTGGCTCTCAAATTTGACTGCACAGTGCAATCACCTGGAATACTTAAAAAAATATTTATGCTTGGGTCCTACCCTCAGAAGTTCTGATTCAACTGATTTGGGTGCCAATTGGGCATCAGGATTTTAAAACTCTTCAGGTGATTCTAACATACAGCAAAGTTCGAACACTACTGCCTTAAATCATCCTTCGCCCCAGACAACTTTTGTGGGGGGAGAGGGGACAGGGACCTTCTCCCAGCCTGCTCTTGGTGACTTTGCTGGCTTTGGAGCTAGCTTCCCAGTCTTTGGAAAGGAAAAGCCTGTGCCTTACAGATGTTTTGCCACTGACACAAGCACGATGTTGAATGTCCGCTTTTACCAACCATACAGGAATTATAAAGGATGAAACAATTCTCCCCAAGGCCTTAAGGACGCAATGATAATGTAACATTGATAATTCTGCCTGCACTGTTTGGAAGCCCCGTCAGACACCGGGGCTCAGGGTCTTCCATCAGGAGCAAGAGAGGTCTCTCAGGGTTAGTGATGACAGACTTTTCAGTCTGGACCTATGGAGAATGAGAGTCCCAAATCCAGATTGGATCATAGGCACTGCATCCAAACTGGCCAAACGCTGACCTGCCCCGTTAATATTGGCTCTGGGGAAATCTCACTGGCCTCTGGCTGGAAGAGTGGGAGTGAGTGGGCGTGGTATTGGGTGTCCAGGATCGCTCGTGCGTGAACCCAAACTCCGGCCATATTGTGTTGAGTTACCGATACCAAGACTGAAGGGTGGGGATGAGGGTGGGAAAGCGTGTTCTCTTCACCTCTCAGAAGGGCCACGCGAGAGGCAGAGGCACCCCGCTGTGAATGGGTTTGGCTGCCTGGAGGGTTTCTCACCTCATTCTAGACCAGCCAGGACAGGGATGGAGATAATAACCCAAGAGACCGGGTCCTCACAGGGATTATAACTTCCCAAGACTTATGCCTTTCCTGGCCTTTTGGCGTGTACTTAACCCTCCCCCCATCCAGAAGCAAGTGCACGGGGGGCGCATGGGGGGTAAGGGGAGCAGAATCCTCCCCCGCTAGTTAGGAACTCAGGGAGACTATCCTTTGGGCCGTGCAGTGCCCCTGTGGGAGAAAGTGATCAAAAGGGACCCTGGAGTTTCCCAGAACGCCCTCTTTTCCCTCTGTGCCCGTCTATGGCGGTGCTGGGGCCGTTGCTTTGGAGCGTCTTGGAAGACACCAGGAAAGTAGACATTGGAGTGGAGGAGCTGCAGATGGGCGGATTCCACAGAGTCCAGAGGGCGATTCGGCGCTCTGCCGGGCGCCGTCCCAGCCTGAGCTCCCCTGTCACACCGCCGCGCCAGCGTGCGGACTACCCTCTGCGTCCCTGGCCTGGAGGGTCACGGCGTGTCCAAGCGATTTTCCCTGGAAAAGAGTTAGGAGGGCTCCCCTTTCCTTTGCGCGCTGCCGCCCCCGCTTTCCGCCCCCCTACCCCGCGCGAACACACAACACACGCACGCACACACACACACAGGCACACACTTCGCGCGCTTCTTCGCTGGGGTTTCCCTGCGGGGCAGATTACTTTATGACAGGGTGTGATAAGTGGTGATTTTGTTCCTCTTTTGATGGCAGGATTGCTTTGTAAACAGAAGCGCAAACTCGTTCCGATAGTGGTTCCGCCAGTGCGCGGCGGCAGCCCTGGCGCAGCGGGCGGCGGGGGCCGCGGCTGCACCTGTCGCCTGGGTCCGGGAGGGACCCGGGCCGCGCTGGGCGGGGGGCGCGCCGCGCGATCCTCTGGCCTCCAGGCCGTCTCGGCTTTCGTCCTCTGGGTCGCCGGGCTTGCTGCGCATCTCAGGCCTGCTGTACCCATTGCTCCAAGAACTCCCAGCTGCAAGTGCGTGCCTGGAGGGGCCGCGGTGGGCGCATGTCAGCTTGCGGGGCCGCCCTTCTGCCCTCTCCCTGGCACCTATGGTAAGAGGTTTGGCTTCTTCTGTGGTTACTGGTAACCTTATTCCTTTGCCCTAGGCCAACTGGAGATTTGAGGGGGCTTTTGTGAGCTGCAGGGAGGAATCGCTCAAGGTGAAGGCCTCAGGTCTTGGCGCGGCAGGACGCCGCTCAATTCCCCTCAACCTTTTCCCCTGAGTGGTCCAGCCCTCTCCTTCCCTGTTCAGCCTGGGTGCCAGTTTACCCTCGGAGGGACCCAGGAAAGACCCCAAGTTGACTTAGGCTCTCTCAGGCCCAACGGGCGTGGAAGGTGAGCCTCTGCTGGAGGAGAGGCGCTAGGCACAGCGGGTGGTCACTCATTCTTTCCCAGTAACCCCGACTCCTCTAAGGGGAAGGCGAAGCCGGCCGCCGAAGGCCTGAACTTCCGAGTTAACACATTGCTCAGGTCTAGGTTTCCAAATCCCTTAAGGAGCCTCAAGTGGGGCCCTGGGGGTTTGGCACTTGAATGAAAAGATGGGAAGTTTCCTGGGGGCTCTGGGGTGGAGGGAATGCCCCTCCCGCAGAGCTTTTGCCCTGAGGGAAAGATTGTTCCCGGTGCAACTTTGGGGGTGATGGAGCTGGGAGCAGGGGTTTACGGGTCCAGAAGTAGATTCCAGCCAGCTATCCCGGGACACCAGGGGCCTCAGAAAACCTGAGCTCAGCATTATCTGAAGCCGGGAGCTCTCTGCAACCTGACACCAAGTCATGCCACTCCTTCCCGAAGCTCAGGGCGCCTGCACTGAGCAGCGCACAAAAAAGTTTTGCGATTGGGCTGAGAGAGTCCCAGGACCTGTTCGCTGCGGAACCTGCTCTGTGGTAGCAGCGCCGGGAGGGGGAAGGGCATTCCTGCAGATCTCCCTCTCCTAACCCGGTAAAAAAAAAAAGGAGAGAGAGAGAGACGAAAGCCCAAGTTTTCCCTGATTTGCAAGAGGCCTGAGGCCGAAGTTCTGGAGACTGCTTGGGTGCTGCGACAGTCGCCCAGAGCAGTTAGTGGCCGTGGGCCTGCCCTGGCCCTGGGCGCAGCTGGCACATTGGGGAGGCTGCCTGGAGCCTGGGCGCTGGATGAAGCTGTGAGGGGGTCTCCTCCCTCTCCTCGCCCCCCAGGGCTCCTTCCTGGAGGCGGCAGGATCAGGAGGTTCGGAGCTACGGAGGAGGTCGAGGTGGAGAAAGGCCCCGCGGGGCGAAGCAGGTGTCTGTGGAGCAAGGGGGAGGGCGCACACTCGGGAAGACCGGGGTTGCGAGGAGGCAGTCGCAGGAGGCGCCCTGAGCCACAGCGTCCGGCTGCCGTGCGAGAAAAGGGAAGCAGCGATGGCGTTGACACTAGCTAGACGTGAACCGGTCTCGGGTGCTCCGAGCGGGGGGACGGAAGCGGGGCAGCACCTCCCCGGGCAGGCTGCGCGGCCTCGGCGCACCACGCGCGTGCCGTGCCGAGCGCTTTGCGTCCATTCTCCCGGCCAAGTCTCACAACAAATTCCCCATTTTACAAAGGAGCCAACTGACGTTCAGACGAGTTCAGTCACTTGCCCTAGATCACTCATCTGGTAAATGTCAACGACTAAGCTGAGTTTGGACCCCAAGTGGTCGTACTCCAGAGCTAGATTCTCGCTCCCGGCCGCTGCCGGATTCCTCGCGTCCCTCCCCGCTTCTCTCCCCTGCCGCCACCCTGGTCCCCGCCCCAGGCATCTAAGCGGACACCAGCGGCCCTCACGCCCAAGGCCTGGGCTGCTTCACTTCCAAGTCGTCCTTCCACGTCCATGCAACCGTGCACAGCGGCTTGGCTTCGCACCTAAGCACACTAGGGACTTTGCCTCCCCTCCCCTCCAAAAAAGTACCAAAGTTGGAGTTGGCACTCTTCTCGCCCCGCCCCGGCCCTAGCACCAGCCCTCCGGTCCTTCCCGGGCTGGGCCTGGCCCAGCCAGCCGGGTCCCAGGTCCCTCCGGCTCTTGCACCCGTAAAAGGGAGAAGCCCGGCTGCCGGGGCCTGAAACCGCGCTCGTTTCTAAGGCAGCACAGCACCTCCCGCCGGAGTCTCGCAGAGCTACAGGCGGGTCCTACGCGTGTGTCCTGCGCTCTGGAGAATTCGGCTTCCACCAAACTATTTCGACAGCTAGAAAAAGCCGGAGAAGTTAAATATAGGCAGGAATGGGTTAAAAACGCCATAATTTAAGGTATTTAAAATTCGCAAGGAAAAAAACAAAACAAAACACCTGCAAACAAAACCCACACTTGTTGAGCAAGGTTCTAAGGCAGGTCCAAGAAAGTTTCCAATCAACCAGAGAATCGGCACCGGGACGAGAGTCCCACAGCCCAGGCACGATTAACATGCCTAGGCGACACGGGGACTCCGAGAGACACCACCACACCACCCCTGAGAAGGCCGGGAGGGTGCAAGGCCATCTGGGCTGGCCACCAGGGATAGAAGCTCTTGCGCGGGATTAGAAAGGGGAAGCTTTGGTGCGGGGACAAGTCTTCTCCACTCCTCAGCGCGGAGCTGACCTTTTGCACACATTTGCCTGAGGAGTCAGAGAAGACGATTTGAAACCGGTTCTTTGTTCCTCTCGCAGTGTCCGCGACGGCAGCCTGGCAGAGTAACTGGGCCTGTCCCAGGAGTCCCTGGCCCAAGCCCTGGGCTGGTGGCTGCCGGACTGGGGCTGGCGCAGTTGCAGGGCCAGCAGGGTCCGAGGCTGAGCTCCTCACCCTCGCCTCCCTCCCGGCCAGGTGTGGTTCCTACAGAGGTGAGCTCCTCGGGAGCCCCAAACCCGGTGGCTTCTCGTAAAGCTCCCTTCTAATTAGAGCAGCGGTGAAATCATTTAAGTGATTTCATCTGTAATGGGAAAGCAACACCCCCCCCCTCCCCAGCCCAAACCTCAGTTGACCATCCCAGAACCACCGACGCCCCTTTCTCCCTTTAAAAAGTTTTAGTGGAAAACATAAAGAGCCGGGAAGCCACAGAGGAATGGGGGCGGGGCGGGGAGTCGTGAAAGTGAGAAGAGAGGGCGGACCTTAAGTAGAAGTGTAAGTGTATGCGTGTGCAAGTGTGTGTGCGCGTGTATGTGTGTGCGCGCGTGTTTGACTCTCTGCGGAGGGAGGAGACGAAACCTAAAAGTCAGAAGTGAAACAGAATCGTGAACGTCTTCACCTACTGAGAAACACTTTGATCTGAGATACGACGCTGAAGCAGCCCTGGGGGTTGCAGACTCGAATCCGCGAGGTTGAACCTCGCAGGCCGGCGGGGAGGCCTGGACCGGGGATCTGGCTTCACCGCGTGCATCCGGGTGCGCGGCACCTATCGGTTCTGATCCAGTCTCCGGGCCTTGCCCTTGCCCCCGCCCCCCCCCCCCAGGGCTGGAGATTCTCCCAGCCCCAAAGTTCCGAAGGGGAAGAGAGCCAAGGGAAGAGCGTGTAGATGCCCCCATCGCTTGAGTGCGAAAACACACCAAGTCACACTCGCGTCGCTCCCAGCACACTCCAGCAGGCAGTCTGCCTGGGTTCTCCGGCCAGGGATTGACCGGGAAAGCGGGTTGGGGCTGCTGGGAAAAGCTGGAGCTGATGGCGAGATTGCCGCGGCTATAAATCCATCACTTCCCAGGTCAGCTCTGCGAGGCGCTGGGACTAGGGCTGGCGGAGTGAATTCCTGGGCTAGCGCGCATGCGTCGGCAGGTAGCAACCCAGCTCTTTATGACCAGGTGAGATGTTGGTGAGCAGGTAAAAAAGGAGGATTTGCCTAAGCGATTCCAGGGAGCGGGCCCGGCCGAGCCCTACAGCCCATGCCCGGCGGGGACCCGTCGCCAGGAGCGCCGAGCCGCGATGTCCATACTTGCCAAAATGGGGGACTGGCAGGTACGGGGGTTTGCCTTGGCCGGGGCTGAGGTGGGCGGGGGTGGAGCGGGGGAGGGGGCCGGGCGGGGGGAGGCGGAGAGGAAGAGCCGCGGCCCAGGGCTGCAGCGTCGTAGGTGAGGCGCGCCTGGCAGCGCCCAGGAGCGTTCCCAGGAGAGAAAGAGGGCAGGAAAACGGGCGCAGGCGGCGGCCGCGGCGCCGGGGGCCACGCGCGCCACCGGCCTGCCCGGTGCTGGGGAGAGTCCGGCGCACGCTCCACAGGTGGCCCCGGGGGTCAACGGTGCTTTGCGCTACGGACGCCACCACCTCCCCCCCCCCCCCCGCCCGCCCGCCGCCAGTAGAAACTGGGGTAGATGACTAATTCAGGCGGGGGCAGGGCGCAGGCGGGCGTGCGGTGCGCCGCCAGCAAGGTTCCCTGCTCGCTACGCCTCCGATCTCGCCCTAGACCCCAGGGCGGCGCGTGAGATGGGGTTCCAGTGCACCTGTCTCTCCTCGCGTCTCCACGTTTGGGGGACCACAAGGGAGCGTGGAGAATAGAAAGGGGTCCGGCTGGACGGGTCGCGCCGGCGAGCACGTTCTTTTGGGGGAATACTCAAAAGAGTTTGCGCAAAGTTGAGCTTCTCGCTCCGTCTTCTTCCCGAAGCCACTTTTCACCGTTTGGGCTACGGGTTGGGGTGCCTGGACGGGGGCGGTTAAGTGGCGAGTGATGAGGCAGAAGGCCTAGAACTGGTCGAAACCGACGCCTCCCGAACTCGGCCCTGCTAGGCCGCGGGCACCGCAAGGCCAGCTAGGTTCCAGGTCCTTCTCTCCCCTGAGCCCCGGGCCCGACCCCGGCCGAGGGAGCCTGCATCCAGCGCTCTCTCCTTTTACCTTCCAGACGTTTCCCCTAAGGGAACCAGGGCGGCTCTGGCCAGGTTGGTGAGGATAGCAGCCTCTCCCGTGTCGCCGATTTCATAATGGGAACCGCGGGGCCTTCTTTTCGCCCTAGCCAAGCGGAGGCCTGGTTAGGGCGAGAGTCTATGTGCCTAAAAGCCCGCGGGCCGATTTGAAACAAACCCCGATCCTCTCAAAGAAAATTTGAGGCCCTGCTCTTTCCGGGGCGAGTTCTTTGGCTTGTTTCAGATTTCGGCCATCAGAAGTAAAGTTCAGAGAAGTCCCGTCTTCCCTACATTCTCTGGAGTTGGGGAAAGGAAGTCATCTTGCAGTATTTATTTCTTTCATTGCACTTATTCTTTTCATCAGCCGTGAGCTCTTTTAGACCTCTCTTCCCAGTTAAACCTAAATAAATGCAATTTCATCTCCAGAGTTAGACTTTGTGGTTTAAGGGTGCAAATCCCACATCAAACTCAAATCTGGGGCATCCACACCTTTCCCTCCCTTGCCCCTGTGGATCTCAGGGCCCTTCTTCATTCTCTTCTCTGGAGGGGAAGACTGGGGGACTCCTTGACGGAGGTCTTTCGGTTTTCCCCTCAAGCCGGGCGAACTTGGCTGCAGAATTCCTCAGCGTGAGAAAACGCCCGCAGCGCAGGCTCGGCCAGGGTCTGGGCCTCCAGTGGGTTCGACTGAGGTTCGGAAGCAGCAAGATTCCAGCCTGAAGGGGACAGGAGTGAAGCCTGGGCCTGGCTCCCGTGGGTCCACTGTTTGGCAAGCGGTGGGAAGCCGGGATCTCGGGTGGGGCACGCGGATTTGGGGCCTGGAGAGGCCGGCTCCTCTGGCTTTGGCCTGTTGGGCTCCTGGGGCCCACTGGGTGGTAACAGCTGGTGAAAATGGAGTCCTTCTCCTTCCCTCGTTGTCTCTTTGTCTCTCTCAGTGTCTCTGTCTCTCACACAGATACTCACTCTTCTCCCAACGCCCTCTCCACGCCCCCATATCAGGCCTGGACCCCCGACCCCTGCCCCCAGGCCTGGCGCTGCTGTCCTGGGGTCCCGGCGAGGCCGGAGCATTGACATGCAATGAAGCGACTTGTCGTGGTAATGACGCTCACACACTACCGCGGCTCTGCTGGCTCCAGGGGCGACCAGGGCGCTCGCTCGGGCCTTTTCTTCGGCGCTCCTAACGCGGGCGGCGGCGCGGAGCCCGCAGGCCCCAATCTGCACCTCAAAGGCGCCCTCGGCGGGAAAACAACAACAGTTTAGCAGCCCCGGCGGGTGTGGAGCCGGAGATCTGCGGGGCTCGGGTCAGCAAGGGGGGAAGGTGGAGAAGATGAAGGCCCTGAAATACCTTCCCCAGCCCACAGATAGAAAGAAAGCGAAACCTAGATTTCCCCCAAGCACACTGTGGCGACGTCTGGGGGTGTAAGATCCCCTGCTTCCGGGCCTAGGCTTTGGCCTACAGATCGCGCTCTGGGGCTGCGGCCGCGGCTGGAAGGGTGTCGGTCCCCCGGGCGGCCCATCCCCCGACTTCCAGCCGCCACGTTGGGCGGCGGCCCCGGGCCAGCCCGCAGGGTGCGTGGCGCTCGCGCTGGAAGTTGACCATTTTGCGGGCGGATCGCGGCGCCGAGCCCGGAGCTGGGTTCAGCCAAGGGCCTGTGCCGCCGTGCGCCGGCGGGGGCCGGGCGTGCAGGGGAGCGCCCGGGGCGTCGGAGGGAGCCCCTCCGGCTCTCTACCCCCCTTCCGGCTCTGGTTTTCTCCCTAACTTTTTTTGGGGGGGGGGCTTCTGGCCTACTCTGCCGGGCTTGGGGAATTGGCTGCGGTCGTCTGGAGGGAGAATTGCCCTTCGGCGGCTGGGGTGGGGAGCGGGTCCCCCTCCTCTCGCCTTCCTTCCACCTGTTAGGCAACGCTCGCATTCGCGACAGCCTTTACCCTCGCGGCGAGGACGCACCGTGAGACCCGGGAGGCCGGGAGATTTGCAAGCAACAGGCCCAGATGGCAACAGGGGTCGTTCCTAGAGCAACTCTGAGGCGAGATCTACTGTTGTTGGGGGATTTGCCGTATTCGAGAGGGAGAAAGGAGGTTTTGACATAGGACAAACGAGGAAGCTCGGCCAGAGAAATTAATTACTCTGTATTTCCAAGGATCGCATCACGTCTTTTTTTGGTCTCTCTTTCCTTAAAAAAAAACTCTGTTTCACAGAAGAAAAAAATACAGAGCCCCGGTGGGGCGAGCAGGCCCCCGTGTGGAGAGGGAGAGCCGGGGCTGGCGGACCTGGACGACGGGGTGGCTCCCGGGCCTCCGGGTTCCGCGCCAGCCGGGCACTGAGCCGCGAAAGCGCCCGCGTTAGTAACAGCACCAAATCATGAAGGAACTCTCCCTGCTTTAATTAAAAAGGGGAATCTTGGGAAAACTGGAGCAGATTAGCACAGCGAAGGGTTGGTTCCCAGCGATTTATTTTGATGCATGCATGACACGGCGCACACATGTCGGTATTTCGGCTCAACTCCAGAAGCGACTGTGAGTCTCCATAGGAGTTCCGTATTCCTGTCCACACTGCACCCAGCAAGCCCTGAGCCCAAATACCACGTTGAATTATCAGTCGGCCCTAGCTTCATACAAATGAGAGGAAAATCATTTAACCCCTGGAGCTGTCAAGTAACCTCTTCAGGGTACACTTTTTATTTTACACGCGGCAATTAAAGGATCCCAAAGCCCAGCCGAGCGACTGAAGCCGTCTGGCAAAATCTCCAACCTGGGGGGTGGGGTGGGCTGGGAAGCGCGAAGCCAGTAAAACTCCCAGGGCGCCGCGGCCGGAGGTGTCAGCTGCCGGGAGCGGAGGCGATCTCTTGTTGGGCAAAAATCCTGATGTGACTTCGCCGGTCTTCGTTTGGTGGTTATATTTGATTGCGAAAGGGATAGTAATTTCTAATAAGATTGGACGGGGCCGAAAGGACAGAGCCGCTGGTGGAGGCAGGGATGAGGGAGAGGTGATGAAAGCCGGGCCCCGGCGCGGCCTCTCGGACCCTGCGCAGTGCCGGGCTTTTGCCGGGGCGTCTCCGGCGAGGAGGAGACGGAGAGGAGAGGAGAGGAGAGAGGAGAAGAGTGGCATGGGGGCGGGGGCGCCGGGACAGGGGCGCGCGGCGGGGCTCAAGGGAGATTTCGTGGGCTCCCCGGCAGGAGCGCGCTCTAGGAGCAAGTTTGCGGCTTGGAGAGGCCTTTATACCTGGGTCGGAGCGGCCGGCGGCAGATTGTGGTGCTGGCGAGCAATTGGACTATTGTTGATATGCTAATGAGGCGATTAGGCTGTTGGTAAAGAGCAGGAAAAGGGAAAAGTTTCTACCATTAGAGGGAGATCTCCGAGCGCGCACGGGAGCTCTTTCCCTTCTCGCCTCCTCCTCCTCGCCCTCCTCCTCCTCCTCCTCCTCGCCCTCCTCCTCCTCCTCCTCCTCACCCTCCTCCTCCTCCTCCTCCTCCTCCGGCGCTCACCGCCCGCAGCCGGCACTTTGCGCTTACCCAGAGAGTAGCTCCACTTGGGTGCGAGGCGGAGAGGGGGCAAATCCATTCACGCCGATCCATGAAAATGCTTTGGAAACTGACGGATAATATCAAGTACGAGGACTGCGAGGTAAGCGCGGCGCTAGCTCAGTCGTCCTCGCGGCCGCAGGCTCGGAGCCGTACTTCCCGCTCCTCCTCCTCTCCTCGAAGCCAGCTGCGAGGTGCGGGTGGGACAAACTTTCCCCAGCGCAGCGCCCGCCTCTCCGATTCGCCCGAGGAGCGCAGGGGAGAAGCTGCAGAGGGAGGACGAGGACGTTTCCTTCTTTCATTTCCCTCCTTCGGAGCCCCTGTCCCACTTCCCCCCTTTTCCTCCTGACCGCTTTTGACTGTGCCTAAGAGTAGAGCGAAGAGAGACAAGCTGGGTTTTTGAAGCAATTGCTGGCAATTGGGCACGCGTCCGTGCACTCTGCGTGTCTCTCCAACGAGATTCTGAGGGCCCAAGTCACCAGGAAAAAAGAAAGGAAAGAGAAAACCCTTTCCCCTCTTTAACTTTGTCTCTGATCTTTAATATTCCTTCTTTTATGTATTCATTCTTTCCTTCCTTCCTTCCTGCCGTCCCCCCACCCGACTTTTCTAAAAAGGCCCTTTTCAATTTGGAGAAGGCCCCCCCCCCGCACACTTCGCTCTCAGCTGGGCTGCACCTCCCAGTGAGCGGGTTCAGTTTGGGGACACTCAACTCCCAAACTGCTGCGGGGCTCCTCCAGGTACACTATGTTATTCAGGAAGTTCTAGGCAGTTTCTCTCTCTGAGCTACTTGGTGGGCGCAGCCCTGGGATGGGGATGGGAGGCGGCACCGCGCGGAGCCGGCTGGCCGCCGTTTCCCCTACACATCCGCCGGGCACTCGGCTGCGTGACCGTGGGAATCCTGGCGGGGCGGCCACAGCCTCCGGTGCGGGGAGCCCGCCCGGCCGGTAGAGCGCGCAGCACTGGAGCCCATTTTAAAAGCCACGATTCCCGGAGCTCGGCTTCTTGGGGCAGCCGGGGAAGCCCCAGGACTACCGGCCGGCCGGCGGGAGGCGCTGGGAAAGGGCCTGGCGGCCGCTGTCCCAACCCCCTTGCAACTCCCCGCTAAAAAGAGCCGATGAGTCACGGGAGGGGGAGGGGGAGGGGGAGGGGAGGGGGCCGCGACCGGGGAGATTACCTAAGTAAATAATAGGTGGCAGTCCCGGCTTTTGCTATTTTTTCTTCTCTCTTTTCTTTCTTTCTTTTTGGCATGTGGAGCTGGGAATGTCAAGCTGTCTGTGTGGGCGCAGCGGCGGGGTCTTCACTTGAAATCAGAACCTGGGCTATGTGAACGATGTGTCACCCGTCCCCTTCCTCCTCTCCTTTCTGTAGACTATTTTAAATCTTTCCCCTTTCCCGGGTCCTCCTTTTTCCCCTCCCCCGGGGCACGAGGTGACATCCCAAGGGGACGGGTGCTTATCTGGGGACTCGTGTCGTGCGCGGTGCGGGGCGCAGAGACTCCATGTCGGGCCAGTCGCTTTGTTTTCAGGGCTGGGGGGCCCTTTGCGAGCTGGTCGGGGTGACACTGAGCCCCTAAGCCTCCTAGGGTGGATTGTCGCATCCGGGCTGTGGCCCGGGGCTCGGGCAATCACCTTCTCAGAGGCCGAAATCCCCGGCGGGCGGGGTCCGAAGCTCCGCGCGGCGCGAGCTGCCCGTGGGACCCAGGTGGGAGGCGATGCACTTGCACCCCCGGAGAGGGACCCTGTGGGGCCGCGTGTGCATGTGCGTGTGAGTGAGACAAAAACAGATGAGAAGCGAGAGGAGGGAGAGGAGGATAAATAGAGCGAAGGCTGTTTCAACAACTTTGCGGTGGGCGAGCGCCGGAGCAGGGATTTCGGGTTTCCGAGCCGGCTTGGGGCCGTCTAATTATGTCGGGCTCTGCAGGGACACGCAGGAGGCGAGGTGCCGCTTGTTCCGACACCCCGGCGGGCAGACTGGCAGCGGCGGCTGGGGGAGAGCGAGCCGTGTCATCCGGGGGGGCGGGGGGCGTCGGGCGGGAGTGGCCCAGCCAGTCAGACGGGTTTGCGCCGGGAGCCGGGAGCCGGTGCCAGCGGCGCCCGGGCTGGGCCGCTTCGCGCCTCTGCGCGCCCCGGGCGGCGTCCCGGCTCCCCCTCCGCGAGCCCCGGCCCCGGAGAGCCGAGGGCAGGGCGCCCGCCGGCGCGAAGTGTCCAGCCCCGGGAGTCCGCGGGAAGCCCGAGCGGCGGCCCGGAAGAGGGCCGGGCCCGGGCGGGGTGCCGGGCCATGGAGGAGCGGCGCGGGGGCGGGCGGCCGAACCCCGAGCCCCAGGCCCGGCTGCGGAGCGGAGAAGCCCGCGGCCGGAGGCGCCCGGGAAGCAGCTCGGGCGCCGAGAGCCAGACGAACGCCCGGACGCGGTCCCCGGCAGCTCCCGGCCGCGACGCGCGGCCCCCGCGGCATCCCGAGGTCTGCCCCAGCCTTTTAGGTCTGATTGTCCTCGCTCGCTTCCTCTCCCCTCCCCCTCCCCCGCGGCCTCCCCCTCCGTGCGCGCCGGCTCGGTCCCCTCCCCCTCCCCCCTCCCTTCCTCCTCTCGGGCTCTCCCTCCTTCCCGCCCTCCCCTCTCCCCACTCCGTGCTCCTCTCTCGCGCCCACACTTTCTTTCTCACACACGCACGCAGACACATTCTCCCTCTCTGCGCGCTCGCCCTCGGTCTCCCTCTCTCCCTCTTTCTCTTTCACTTTTGCTTGCCCTGCAACCTTTTAAAATGTTGCCCCTTCCCTGTGATTCGCCAGCCGCCGCGCCGCGGCCCCCCGCGCGCTCGCCCGCTCCCTCTCTCGCCCGCTTTTTGTCTCTCGCGCTCCCTCTCCCCTCCTCCGATTTGCTACACTGAGGCTCCCGTCAATGGACTGCATTGAGAGCCGGCTCCGGCGCGAGTTGCCTCTCCGCTTCACGCTCGATTTCCAGGCATTCTTCCCTTATTAAGTATTCGTGTAATATTAATAGTCATGAATATCTGCTATTAGCAGGCTCCAGGAACGCTGCCCAGCGCGGTTATTAGAAGCTCAAGCGAAGCCGCCGCTAAGAAAAGAGGGGGAGACACGGATTAAGGAACACGCGCGCGCGCGCGCACACACACACACACACACACACACACAGACACACACACACACTTCTTGCTTTTTGCCTTTTTGGGGTTTTTCATTTTTTAAGGAACTTTGAATCCTACCCGCTCACGGCAGGATAGAGACCGTGGGTTCGACCAGCTGAAGGCGCCGCTCGAATCGGTGGTTCAAGTTCGGATGGACCAGAGCGGGGCTCCAGCGCTCGGGGGAGCGGCGCCGTGACCGGAGTCCCGGGTGGCGCGGGGCTCTCGGCGCCTTTTGTGTGGGGCGCGCTCGGGCAGCGGGGCAGCCGGGCTCTCCGGGCTTGCTTGTTGTTTTCCACCCTGACTCGTTACCCCAGACTCTTCGCAGATGTTAGTTCACAGTTTTTCAGCTATGGTGAGTCCCATCCCCACCCCCATCCCTGTTTCCTTAGGAATTTTACTCTGGAAAACCTGGGGCTGCGGAGCGGCCCGTCCTCCTAGCCCGGCTTTCCTTCAGGGCACCCCCTTTCCGTTTGCATTGCCCTCGCTCCTCGTATCTCTCCCTCTCTTCCATCCTTCAGCCGAATGCGGTACCCCCCATCCCCCGCTCGACCTCTCCCGGCGCGCAGCCCTACCTCGCCGCTACTTCCCAAGGCGTGTTTCTTGCCACGTTCGTCTTTATTTCCTCGCCTCTTCACGTGTTCCCGAGATGTTCTCAACATTTGATGCTTAATCCGGCTACAGGAAAAATGCTGCCCGGTGTGCCCCTTCTTCCCCTCGGGGTCCGGGGCTAAACCTCCGAGGGCTCACATTGCCTGCAATCAACTCTGTTCGCTTGTTTTGCAAGCGAATTGCAATAGAGGAACCCAAGTCAGGCGTTTCTTCTGCCCTTTGGGGCTGGGGTGGAAGGGGCGGGGGCCTCCGCCCCGGGGTGCACCTCTCTCTTTTAAACCCAAGACAAGGCTGGATCTTTCCATCTGAAACCCAAGACAAGGCTGGATCTTTCCATTTGAAACCTTGGCTTGACGTCCCTCTCTCCCCGTCTCTATCACAAATCGACCCTGTCCAGAAAAAGGCTCCTAACTGAGGAAGCCGATAAGACAGACCCCCATCCCGCAGTTAAGATCTTCTTTAAGCTGGTAACTTGAACGTGGGCTTTCCTTACAGCCCTCTACGAAATATGCTTCTATTTAAATAGTCATGAAATGGTAATAGCCTTTGAATGGGTATGACTGTTTTTCCTCCACTTAAATGGAACAGGGTAAACAATAACGCAGTGGCAGGCAGGTTCAAATGCAGGGACAGAGAAAAGGCCGCTTCTGCTGTTTAATATTTAGTAGGAATTTTAATTTTGCGTAAGGGAGGCTTCACTCCACAGCTTAACGGGCTGTGTTCCGGGAGGCCCTTTTTCGCCTTTTCCCCCCTTTGAAAGAAACGCCTAAGGGAGAGTCTCTTGTGCCCCCTCACTGGCACAGCCGAGGTCCCTGCGTTTGGGGCAGGGCCCTTTTCACTCCCGGAGTATTTGCTGAAAAGAACCGCCTAGGGCTCCTTTCTCGCGGCGGCCTGCGGACGGGGACAGGCCGTTTCCCACGCAGCCCTGAGCCGTGCACTCAGTGTGGCAGCTGTAACTCGACGCCTGATTTCTTGTTCTCTGCCCTTGCCCTCGCTCTCTTCCAGGACCGTCACGACGGCACCAGCAACGGGACGGCACGGTTGCCCCAGCTGGGCACTGTAGGTCAATCTCCCTACACGAGCGCCCCGCCGCTGTCCCACACCCCCAATGCCGACTTCCAGCCCCCCTACTTCCCCCCGCCCTACCAGCCTATCTACCCCCAGTCGCAAGACCCTTACTCCCACGTCAACGACCCCTACAGCCTGAACCCACTGCACGCCCAGCCGCAGCCGCAGCACCCGGGCTGGCCCGGCCAGAGGCAGAGCCAGGAGTCTGGGCTCCTGCACGCGCACCGGGCGCTGCCCCACCAGCTGTCGGGCCTGGATCCCCGCAGGGACTACCGGCGGCACGAAGACCTCCTGCACGGCCCCCATGGGCTCGGCTCAGGACTCGGAGACCTCCCGATCCACTCCTTACCTCACGCCATCGAGGACGTTCCGGTAAGAGGCCCCGCGGGCGGCGGGAGAGGAGTCGCAGACCCTGCTCACCCACCCCCGAGAAAACCCCCGGAACGTGCAGCCCGGGGGCCCGGGCTTTCCTCCCTGGCGTTTACTTTCTCGAAATCTCCTTTTGTTTTTTCGGGTGGACACTTTAAGGACCCACCGAGACAGCCGCCTTAAAAAAATGGAAAAGAATTGTACTTGAGGGTTCTGCCCCTAGAACAATGGCTCCTGGAGCTCCTTCAAACAATGCCTGCATATTACCATTGAGAAATTAGACGAATGTCACCGTTGACGGTACCTTCCCCTCTCGACGACAGTAAACTGTTTGGACGGGGAGAGGATCTAATTCCGCCGCTGTGTCTGTCGTGGGGATTTCTCCCTGTTCTGAAAAACATGTTAGAGTCAACCAAAAGGGCTCATTGAAACGCCCTGGCCATTTAAAAGAAAGTGTGAAAGATACACTAGGAAAATTATTTTTACCGGATTTTATGAGTGCTAGTGATATCTGAAAGTTATGTGTATACCCTACCCTGATTAAAGAATAGTAAGGAGCAAGTCTGAGCAGGAGGACATTAAATGCAGCCTTTTTCTCTTCCTAGGGGTGCTAAGTGCTGACCTCATAAATCATTAACTGGGTTCCCAACGCCTCTCAGAACCCGCTACACCCCCATATTAAATGAATGTTTTGAGACTATCAGGCAATGCATTCTTTGAGTTCTAATTCAGTTATCAATAAATGCAGTTTGAAATGATTTCTAAATAAGCATGGTATTAGCGCATTTACTGTTTACAATGCAAACCAGGCTACTGATAATTTGAAAATACTTTCTGAAATTAAATTTAAACCAGCATCTCTTGCTTCAATTCTACATATTTATGGTTTCCTCACAACCTTCCTGAAATGGAATTAGAGCAAGCCAATAATTTTATTAAAGCTGTAAAGGCTCTGTTAATGCTGCTTTTCTTTGGAGAGGAAATGTATCTGGATGTGATTTTTGCTAAAATGCTATTTCAAATTACTGCATCAAATATTGCAGCAATATGTCCGTTGACAGTTTAATGATTACTGCATTAGATTGCAAAGAAAATGGTCAGATGAACTTACCTGCTTGCTTGGTGAATTTAAAACATTATTTAAGTTACATAGGAAAATAGAAAATTTATTATATCTCTCATTTGGCCTAGTTAATCACTGAAATTTGTTGGTTATGTTTAGCAGCGTAGCATGGAAAGCAGGAAAGTAGGCAGTTGATCCAATGTGGGGTTTAGTAAGCATTGTGTGTGTGTGTGTGTTTTCATACATGTTTTTAGAAACTGATACTAAACTGTGCATTTCTTGGAAAGTAAAATGAGAGGAGCAATAGCTGAGAAAAGGGCCATTAAAAAACCAACCTGGAAGTTGTGATCATTTTAGTTCCCCTTCCCAAAGGTTCTCTGAATCCTTATCCTAGTCTGCTCCTTGGAAATACTTGAATTGCAAAATAACGTTGCGAGCTTTTGGAACTACTGTGAATTAGAATTGCTCTACTTTGCAAAAATTCCAAAGTGGTTGGTGTGAATTCTTGACACCGGTATAGTCACTCTTCGTGGTGAGATTGGCCTATAGGAGAAATTAATCAAAAGATCAAATAAAAACAAGGAAACCCAGTTGCTGCTCTTCCCCTTCCCTCCCCCACCTTTTAAGAAAAAAAATTCTTTCAAAGGAATTTGGGTCAGGAAAAGGGTTGTTTTCAATTTTCCCATTGCTGCAACAGTTAACCTTTAATAAGAACGACTGCCAGATATTTAAGAAAATCAAATCGATGGTGAAAATTATTTAATCATTAATATCTCAGTGGGGTTTTAAACTTAACAGTCTTCCCTGTATGGACAAGGTCTAGAAATAACACAAATAAAAGTATTATGCCACACTACATTTACTTTATGGGTTTAGGGTGCATGCATAAAGGGATCATATTTCCCCATATAGTTAAAACACAAGAACTGCAGCAGTAGTCATTTCTGAACATTTCTCAATTTAATTATACTTAAATCCAGAAGCACTTTAGGCAAGTTACAAATGAGAGCATTGAGTATAATAAAACCTGTAATAAAGCAACTTAGTACCATCCACCCGGAATCATTGCGATCAGGCACAATTAACAGGAGCATAAATCCAAGACAGAATGGAAATGTTCGAATCAGTATTATTGTTGGACAAAGACTAGAGAAGGAAGTAATAGTTTTTTTAAATGGTAATGCCTGTGTTTGGTAACGATTGTGAAATCTTCTATCTCAGCAGCCCTGGTGCTAATTTGTAAACACAGGCAGACATTATATTGCCTGTCAGTTTCTGCATTAGAAAACACGATTTCATTTTACTTTCTAATCACGTTTTGACTCTAGCACACACGTATACCCATCCATCTGTAGGGAAAAAAAAAGGAAGAAAGAAACCCACACTAACAAATCCAAATCTGCTACTGGACACAAGAAAACCTCAAAGGATTTTTGTTTGTTTTTCTTTTTATCATTTTCATATCCCTATCTGATATCCAATTTAGACAGTAGTCCTTTTAAAATTTTTTTCATTTATCCATAAGTGAAGGTGTGTTTACACGTTTGCTCTTTATCACATCACCTAAAACGTTTCCAGTACTCCCCTGTTACTCCCGACTGTCATTTCTATTGTGTTTCTCTGGCTTTTGCTGCCTGAACGCTGGAATTGCTGAAGTCTGAAGCCGCTGAGGCGCCAAACTAAAGCTAGGTGTATTTTTAAAGGTTGAACTGACTGTGAGAAAGATCAAAACTCGGTTTAATTTCCAAAGAAAGTTTTATTCCCCACCCCCAGCTCCTTCAAATGTGGATTATTTGCTGGGGAACGAGAAATTGGCCGTGGGTGTACAGTGAAACCTCTTGAGCTGCAAAACCCCCAATTCCAATAAGCCAAGATGAGATGTTTATATATAAATGTCACTAGATGGGAGGGGGGAATTTTGAGTCTACACCTTCCCCTCCCCCTATCTTGCACGAAATATTCATTTCCTTTTGTTTTGATTATACACTTACATCCATGTGTATCCTTTTGTTGCAGCATGTAGAAGACCCGGGTATTAACATCCCAGATCAAACTGTAATTAAGAAAGGTAAGCCATTTCCTTCTGCATTCCAAGCATGTCCTTACAGGCACAGTGCTATTTAAAAGAACTTGCAGAGCTGTGTTTATTTTTTTCCAAGTAGGATTTCCTAAAGGCTCAGAATTAGCGAATAGATAGGCATAGAATAGCAATGCTTAAATGATCGGCTTTCAGTATGTTAGTAATGGCAACAGGCTAGCTTTGTTCTGATTCATGACTTGAACATTTAATTTAGTTTAATGATATCTGGACAAACACATGAAATGTGTAATAGTTGAACAGATTTGGAAGTGGCATTTCAATTTTGGAACGGTTTTAACAGTTCAGTTAATCCATTGCGTGAGTGGCCATGAGTGTTAAGAAGTGTATAATGCTAAAAACAGTGCAAGTAATTTAATATTAATATAGGAGCAGATGATAAAAAGACATAGCACTCCTTAGCAGAGGGGGAAAAAAATCTTTCATGTTCTTAAATTTAATTTCTCTTTAGCTGTTTAAGGGTTTTTTAAACTTTGTGAATTAGGTTAACAAAAATTTGGCTTTTGGTTAAAATTAGCTTTTTGAAGATGTCAGGTTTATTAGCATAATTGTTTGGAGCAGAAATTGTTTTAAAAAAGTGTCAAGTGATTTGGATGGATTTGTAATTTGTTGTTTAGTGAGTAGAAATAAAGTTTCCTGGATTAAATGCTATTCACAGCAGCTTTTTTTTTGTTGTTGTTATGGTGGCAATGTTACATTTCAGGATTCTAGGCACCACCAGAGGACGATGCTATATAAAACTGTTCCCATTTCTAACCCCAATCAGTATATTGTTAGCGAGTTTAAAGTTTCATTTTTGCATCTGTGAAGTCTTTGTCATGTCAAATTAGATGTGCAAGGGATAAATCTTAAGAGATGCTCTTTCCAAGTCGACATGATAATTGGCTCTTTTATTAGTAATCTCTCAAGAGTTCGTTTAACTCCTATTGTCTCTATTAGCCTCCCCAGAGCTATTAATGTCACAAGTGATCTATCCAAAACCTAGAGCCCCCCCCCCACCTCCCTATACGTCTAAAATATCCCCATTCAAGAGGGAGGAGTACTGTATACATGTATTATGATGCATGCATGTATTATTATGTATGTCTCCATATGGAATTTTAAGATGCAAATGCATACTGTATTTAAATGGTTATGAATGCATCTGAATTATATTGGTGTTAGAAATGTAACATGTCAGTACACTTTCTGCTAGCCTTGAATTGTTTTCTAAGTATGGTGGATCCAACGATGAAGAGCTTATAATTTTAACTAACGATATATCCTCCCCTTCCCCCCTTCCCAAAGAAGACGCTTAAGCATAGGACTATTAACTCTTTGCTCATCAAAAGAACACATTGCTAGCTTTCCATGGTAGGCCTGTTTATCCTTCTTTCTCCCAGTTCAAAACGGGGCTTGGAATGGATTTCCAAAACTCGAGTATTTTTCACAGATAAACATAGGAAAGGGCCTATTTATCAAAAGGATGGGGTGTGACAACAGAATCCACCACTTCCCGGCTTGGTGCCTTGAATGAAATGCTCATTTACAGGCCGCTTTAGCCATCTAAACTCTCGGCTGATTTTAATTATAGGTCTGTGAAGCAGTTTCTCCCCAACGCTAAACCCCTCGCCCCACGAAAACTCCCGAGCCTACATAGCTTGCTCTCGGTTTACAAACGTCACCCCTTCGCTGCACCCCGTCTGGGGGCCACTTCCCTCGGATGCTGAGAGCCGAGAGGGTCACGAGTTCACCACCATCTCTAGACAGCACCCCCGCGGTTAAATGGCAAGGGTCCAGGCCTGGCTGGCGGGGCTGGGCCGCCCCCCGGCCGCCGGTGAGACGCGCCGAGGGGCACAGGCTCCATCCCCAGGACCGGGATGGAGCAGGGACTAGGGCAGGAGATGGGGAAGGAGCCACGGAATTTTCAGGGCTGGAAGAAAACCGGGGGTTGCGGCGCAAGCCTGGGAGCCGGCCCGGGCCGGGACGAGGGCCGGGGTCGGGCAGGGCTCGGGAGGGATCCTCGGCGCCCACACGCGGCCTCCCCGTCTGTCTCCGCAGGCCCCGTGTCCCTGTCCAAGTCCAACAGCAACGCCGTCTCCGCCATCCCCATCAACAAGGACAACCTCTTCGGCGGCGTCGTGAACCCCAACGAAGTCTTTTGTTCAGTTCCGGGTCGTCTCTCGCTCCTCAGCTCCACCTCGAAGTACAAGGTCACGGTGGCGGAAGTACAGCGGCGCCTCTCACCGCCGGAGTGTCTCAACGCTTCGCTGCTGGGCGGAGTGCTGCGGAGGTGAGGCCGCAGGAAGACCCTGCCCGCCAAGCATTGCGCCTGCGCCGGCCGGCGACGCGGACGGGCCTCGCGCCAGGACCCTCCCTTCGCGGGAAAAGAAAGGGGCGGGGAAAAGAGCGTAGAACCCGGTGGGTGGGAACTGGGGGCGGGGTGAGGCGGCGGGCGCCTGCGCACTCCGCCGCGTTCCCGCGCGCTCCATCGTTCCGGGGGCGCGCCCGGATCGGCCGGCGCAGCGCGCTCAGTGGGACCTCTGCCTCCTCCCACCCCCTCCCCGCGCGCACGCGCAGTTCGCTCCGCCGCGGGCTCAGTCCCGGCCGCTGCAGCCGTGGGGCGCCGCGCACCCGCCTTTTCCCTCCTCGCGCACACCTTGCAAGCCTAGGAGAACTTCCTCTCAGGCGCCTCACTTTGCCTTACCTCCATGTAGGGTCTACCGATTGCAGCCCGCCGTCCCTTGAATAGGGTTTAAGTAGAAGACAATGGTTTTCTCTAGAGGCTCCGCGCCACGCCCCCGGGTCACCAGACGCAGACCCCCCGCCCGAGGTTCTCGCACTAATGGTTCCGATGTACCGCGTCCCTATGTGTGCCAGGCAACGTGCGAGGCACGTTTGCGTGCATTATGTGTGGTCGCTACCGACGATTGCATGTTGCATATGTGGCCAGGGATTCTCGTCTCACCCGCGCGGAGTCGGAATGATTCATTTCGTAGATGAGATTTTATAAGGGTCGGCGAGGTGAAGCACCTTGCCTCAGGGCAGGTTTGTCCCTCCTCTGGGCTTTTTTGCTCCTAGGGTTCCACCCAGCGTTGTGTGTGGTGGGTCTTGAGTTGAACTTTCCCAGATAATATTTTCTACTTTTTCTCCTTTTTAATTTTTAATGAGAAAGTGGACCAAAACTTCATTCTTTTGACATTTATTCATATATCTGTTTATAGACCCAGAGTTCTGCTGTGATGGGTATATGCCATACAAAGGCTACAGAGTTTAACATCAGCTATTCCACTCTTCCCTTCCTCCTTCACGGTCATTTGCTGTCCCTTTGTAATCTTTCATTGACACAGATCTGAATCCGCCCTCTGCCTTTTTCTCCCCCTTCCCCCATCCCCAATATTGGAGACTGTTTACCTAGGGGAGTATAATCTAATCCACACAATTAAAAAGCACTTGAGTAGGGAATAAAATCTGAAATTAATTAATTTGCTGTTTTATTTAAACAATTTATCTTAACCACTTTCTGATTATGGGAGTCTATTTAGACATCTATTTAGAACCACCTCCATCGTCTCTGAAATCAGGGAAATTTTTAAAGGCTGATACCAACTTTTGACTTTTCCAGTTAGGCTGGTGACATGGCATGTAAACAGTTGGTGTAATGAACTTCCCACTGGGGCTAAAGCCAGAGAAAGAAACGTAAGAGTGATGATAACTTTGGTTACTCTGAATAACCTAACAGCAGATCTTGCAAAGACAATTTAAAGACCCCATTGGGATTTGTGCGATTGTAACAACAGGGAAAATATACAGTCATCAGTTGAACTCAAAAATACTTCACACCCTAGAGAAGAGAGCTGTGTTTATTTGTTTGTAGTTCTTCTTTAGAGAGTTGGGAGATCAGAACCTTCCAACCTGCCACAATAGTTGCAGTAATAACTGAATACAGGGTGTGCTTTAGAGTTTAACAAGCATTTATCGCCTATGTTCTTTCTGTACCATTCCTTCCTAGGTTTCCCTTCCTTACATATCTCGGGGCCAGGATCCTAAATTTTTAAAAGTACATTTTAGGAAGTTGTCAAAGTGACTACAGTGTGATGCAGAGCAAACAAATGTTTTCTAAATCCCTTTCTCACATGTATTTGTGAAACAGGGCGAAGTCTAAAAATGGAGGAAGATCTTTAAGAGAAAAACTGGACAAAATAGGATTAAATCTGCCAGCAGGGAGGCGTAAAGCTGCCAATGTCACCCTGCTCACATCACTAGTGGAGGGTAAGTGAGTTCCCTTGCTAAAGAGAAGGGAAGTTTCTTCTGAGAAAATGGCTAATATTCAGTGGCCAGATGTTTGGTTGTATTTTGTCAGTTGGGCAGTTTCATTTTTCCAGAAAACATAGCCAGAAGCGAACGGAATTCTTTCGTGTCAAAAAACTATTTGCATTTATTCCTGTCCTCCTTTCCTCTTCCCCTCTGCCACAAAATTACACCTCCCTAGCCCAATTCTGACCTAAACAATGTGAAAACTTAAGAACTGCATATTCTTCAAGTTCCAGTCTCCTTTATAGAGCTCAGCAGTAAATCACTTAAGCTATTCTGACATCTGCGTTTGAGAAATGCGTGACCATTACTTCCTGAATTAATTTGGGAATCTTTGACCTGCATCCTGATTTAAGACCATCCTGAAAGCTCAGGGTTATATGCCCTTTTAGGTTTTTGTTTTCCAAACATATGCTCCCTTATCTCTCATTTAATTGTGCTTCTCTACTGGAGAGGAAGAAAAGTGAGCAATTTTAGACTTTGAGTTATTTGGATAGGAAAAGAAAAAAGAAATATAAGCATTGCAGAAAGTGTCTCATGTCAGCTTTTTACACACACACACACACTCGCTTCTAAACCCCTCAAAACAAAAGCTCACCCTGTCCTCACTCGCTGTTCTAGATACATCAGAATCCAGTCACAACAGTCACATCCCTACTTCCTCTAGATCCCTCTTAAGTTTGTCCGATACTAAATTGGCTTAAGTTTGGGTGTGTTGGAATGAATGTATAGTTCTTTTGCATTTTCCTTTGTGTTCCGTTGGAAATGTCTTATGCCAACAGGAAAAAAAGAGGCACTTAAGTTATGGCGCAGATTTCAAAACTACCATTTATATTTAAAGAAGGCACTTAATCTTATTTATATCTCGTATTTGAGGAGACATAGTATAATCGAATTCAAGTTCTAGCTTTGTAAATAATTTTAAAAATATTTAAAAACATAAGATTGAGGAGAAACCCTATGAACCATTCGTTAATGGTGTCAAAAATGATACTAATGTGACTGTTAAGTCATAAGCAATTGTTCAGTGCCAGAAACTCAGCTACAGTAGCATTATATTAAAAATAATACCAGTACATTGGGAACCCACCGTTCCGACCCTGAAACAATTACACGCAGAGAAAATGGTAGTAGCGGCTTTGGGGGTAGTGTGAGAGTGTGCGTGGTTTTGGGGTTGAGTCCTGTAGCAGGGAAGCAGTTTCTGGAGAACTGTTATTGTTTGTGATCTGCTCCATTTTATGGAAACAAGCTCAGCGGAGAGGGCTTTGATGCTCTAATTGGCGCATGCGTTCTTCCGGAGCTGGAGCTAATGGCAGGAAGCCCTGCAGTAAAAACCAACTGGTTCAGGAAATTAAAACCAAAGATTCGAAAATCAACAACACAGGCAGACTCAGTGGAGTGACCCTCAAATCCTCTTGGTTAATCGGTTTGGATGAACAGATAATTATATGCGATAAAGTTAAAATGTAAACCCTTAGTCGTTCCCTTGCAGAAAAGCTCAAGGAGTAATTATGAATATCATTTATGAATGTGTTGATAGGTGTGAGGTTGCAATACAAGAAACATTTTAAAAGAGAAGGTGGGGGAATGTCATCGGGGTGGGGGATGAGGCTGGAGGGGAGTTGATGGGATTTTACATTTTCCAATCGTCTCGGCCTTCTAGGCTAAGTGGCCATTTTCCCTGGGAAGTGCAGCCGCCAGATCCTACAGAGAAGGAAAGAAAATGCCTGAAATGGGAAAACAAGTAGTTTGTGTTTCCTACAACATCTGGGTTAAGAAAATAAGGGAGTTGGGAGGCAGTTTTGATCCCAACTTTTTTCATTCTCTTGCCCTCGCCTCCCTCCTCTCACCTCTTGCCAGGAGAGGCCGTCCACCTCGCCAGGGACTTTGGGTATGTGTGCGAAACTGAATTTCCTGCCAAAGCAGTAGCTGAATTTCTCAACCGACAACATTCCGATCCCAATGAGCAAGTGACAAGAAAAAACATGCTCCTGGCTACAAAGTAAGACATTACCTCTTCGGGGTCTCTGTGTCTCACTGTCAAGAGAAACAAAAATCAAAATCATTTTTGCTCTCACTTTTGGCCTCTTTTCCTTTTGTGTTAATCAGCTCTGTTGTAAATATTGAAGTTACAACACAATCTAATAAACCGTAATTGATTTTAAAGGGGCAATACAAGGAAGATTGTGAGTGCGTATTTCCCTCTTTCCCCTCTCTTTCACCCCACCTTCTCATTTTTTTAAAAAAATTAACGTGTATGGGGGTGGGGTATAGTAGGGTTTTGATGGAAGCTGAGTGTGGATTTGCGACTCTTTCTGGTCAGAAAGACCAGAATCAGGTTTTTTTTTTTTTTTTAACTTTTTATTTTATATTGGAGTATAGTTGGTTAACAATGTTGTGATAGTTTCAGGTGTACAGCAAAGTGATTCAGCTATACACATACATGTATCTATTCTTTTTCAAATTCTCAGAACCAGGTTCTTAAAGGAGTGACAGACTTGCCTGTATCAGTTTTTGTCTCTTATCAATATGTTCTCCAAGGGCAAGGATTAAGCAGTGGCCTGCAAAATGTTCAAGCCAGAAGCTGTCCTAGTTTCAACCCTAATTCCTTCTCCCATTTCTTGCCTTCCTTTCTCATCCTCCTCAAAAGTGCTGTGTACACACACACACACACACACACACACACACATACATACACACCCCACAAGTTCTAGCCTACAGGCGAGATGTCAAATAGGTTTCCAAATGGCCCAAGTTATATTCCCATCGGTGCCTGGGCTGAATAGGCTTCTGCAGGTGGTGTGTGAAAAGAAAATGACTGTTTTGATATGTTTTCTGGAAATTAAAAGGCTTGTTTGGAAGCCCTTAATTATCAAAGTCGATGTCGCAGGAGGGCATGGAACCAGAGGGCAGAAGCAGCGGCCTCAGGCAGGGCAGTTTCTGGCCTGGGGACACCAGCTGGCCTTGGAGGAGGTAGTCTGTCAGTGCTCCCCATTCTCCATCCTGCCTTCACAGCCCCCCACCCAAAGGCTGCTGCTGCCTCAGGAAGGCCCAGCTAGTCCTTGCTTCCCAGATTCAGAGACTGAGCTTCCCCTGTGCAGGCCACATTGCCCGTATTCCAACTTTTCTCTTAGCTTCCTGAACACACCCATATTCACAATTTCCCTAGACAATTTTTTTCTGGTGTGTGGGAAAAGAGGTGGCATGGGTGATTGAAATGTCTATTTCTTCTTCCGCAAACCACTCTGAATTATCCCCAAGTAACATTTTTTTTTTTTGGTGACTTTTATTTTTAAAGGCAAAATAATCCCAAGAAAAGTTTTGCCTTTCTTGTCCACATCCACCCTGATCTGAAGGTGAATGAGTGGAGAGTTCATCCCCCCAAACTGCTGCCGAGGTCTCTAGAAGATTAGGGAAGAGGGGGCTCTATAGTATTTTGAGCAGAACAGCTGATGGGTGCATGCTATTGGCTGTGGAAGAGATGCTTGCGTTTCTGACTCCTTGCCCCTCTGACTCACCTTTGTTTCTCTCCTAACGTGTGACATGTTTTCTTGCGTCTAGGATGCTTTTGGTGTGAGCGAGAGAGGAGGGGGTTAGAAGTTTGGTGCAGCTGAGAGGTGAGAGAGACACACACACACACACACAGAAAGACAAGAGAGAGGCATTTGTGGACGTGTTTAAGGAGCAGGAGATGTTCAGGTGGACTCAGAGGTGGCTGGGTCTCCCCACGTGCGCCCCTCCCCACCCCCCCAGTTTGTCTCTGGGGCTTTGGGTCAGGTCAGGTGTCGGCGTGATCCAGGCAGAGGTAACGGCAGGGAGCGAGGTTTTCTCTTTGCTGCCGATGCTGCTAGCTGCCGAGCCTCATGTCTCTCTCTCTCTCTCTCTCTCCGCTCCACTTGTGCTGCAGACAGATATGCAAGGAGTTCACCGACCTGCTGGCTCAGGACCGATCTCCCCTGGGGAACTCGAGGCCCAACCCCATCCTGGAGCCCGGCATCCAGAGCTGCTTGACCCACTTCAACCTCATCTCCCACGGCTTTGGCAGCCCGGCGGTGTGCGCCGCGGTCACGGCCCTGCAGAACTATCTCACCGAGGCCCTCAAGGCCATGGACAAAATGTACCTCAGCAACAACCCGAACAGCCACACGGACAGCAGCGCCAAAAGCAGTGACAAAGAGGAGAAACACAGAAAGTGAGGCGCTCCTCCTGCCCCGCCCCCTGCCCGCGCCGCCTCCCCGGCCCCAGCGCGCCCACCCACTCCATCTCCATCTCCATCATCTCCATCTGCATCATCTCCATCTCCATCTGCATCATCTCCATCTCCATCTGCATCATCTCCATCTCCATTTCCATCTGCATCATCTCCATCTCCATCTCCATCTCCATCACCCCCCACCGATCACCACCGGCAGGTGACAGCTCCGGGATCAGCAACCCCCCACTGCTGCTACTGCTGCTGCTGCTGCCGCCGCTGCCGCCACCGCCTTCGGTCCGGAGTCTCGGGGTCCCGGGGACGGCGCTCCACTGTGAGCGGGGCGACCCCGCAGTCTCAGGCCCCGGCCCCGACTTCCTCCATCAGCACCAACTCCCCTTTGCCCTCGTGTGGAGCCTAAGAGAACAGAACAGGCCGTGAAGCCAGCAAAGAAAAGTTCTGTCGGAGTTTGTGAACCTTTTTTTTTTTTTTTTAAACTAACAAATCAACAACGACAACAAAAAAAAATTTAAAACTTTTTTTTTTTAGAAAAAAGAACGTAAAAATTAAAAAAAAATTATATGAGCTTCATGGGACGGAATCACCACCTTCTCTTACATGCTTCAGATTGTAGCCATACTAAAAAAAAAGAAAAAGAAAAAAAAAAGGCAAAAAAGGCTAATGACATTTTTATCAGTATTGTGAATAAACTTGAACACAGATACTCGAAGTTCCATGTCTTGTCTTCAGTTCTAGAAGTTTTCCCTCTTCAAGGTAAAGCGACCAACTTGAACTCTCTCTGGCAACACGATTCACAGTTCTATAAGGGAATCAGTGTTCACGTCTCTGTATATATTTATTTATGTGTAATTTAATGGGAATTGTAAATATGGTGAGTCTGTTTTAAGCCTTTTTTTTTTTAATTTATCTGGTGATCTCGTTTACCTCTTGTTTAGTGGGTTTTGAATCTTCCCTATTAGTTCTTCATGTGGTTCATGGTACTTATTTAGGAATCCAAGGTTTGGGGGATTTTTTTTCCTCTGGTATTCATGAATTTAGCCCTGTTGTAGCATGTTAAAAATGACAATGAAACAGCTGAACAAATAAAAAAAGTAAAATAAAATTTTATAAATAATTAGTATTGCATTTAGCTTTTCATTGAACTGAAAGAAAAAAGTGCTATTGGACCCTGGAAAGATTTTTAACTTGAGTGGTTTGATAACCGTTCTATGTATTGTGGGGAGAAAAAAAAAGTTTATTTTATTCCACTGTCCTCCCTTAAAAGCATCATTTGAGCAATAAATGAGTATTGTCTTTAAACCAAGGGTTAGGGATTCCCCCCCCCCCCCTTTTTGTTCAAAGAACTTCAAACATTTGGGACCACCTGGTATTCTGTATTTTCACTGGCCATTTTGGAAGCAGTTCTAGCTGTATTGTACTGAGTTGTGCTGGCAGTAGTTTCCATGCCTGTCAATGTATCATAGTCCTTTGTTGCCCAGATAAATAAATATTTGATACGCTTTATGTCGATTTTTTTTATTCAGTGGCTGTCTTTACCCAGGCGTATTTTTGTTCTTGGCAGTATTTTTTATTCAGTATGGTTACAGTAATTGAGTTTAACTCTCCCTTGGCAATTGCTCCTTGCAATAAGCAGCTGAACCCATTGTTTCCCTCAAGTATAATAAAAACTTACTTTCAACTTGGAGTTCAGAGCAGGGTATCATTTAGATATTCCACTGAGTCTGTATTCAGACAAATGACACAATAAAACCCAATGTATTCTTTTGGATAAAAGATTGTTTGTACTGCTAAAGGAATGACATACTATCTTTTCCTTACTAGAAACATTAATTTTATTATTAAAAATAAAGTTTTATTTATGTTGATCCTTTAGGTTTTCATTTGTGTTTTGAAAACCAAAATATAAAACCTTCAGAGCCACACATTAAGGATGACAAGGAAGATGGAGAGCAGGCAGAAGAACCTCTCTCTCGCCCTCCATAGCTACTTTGGGATCTGTCTCGGAGGATAACTGAAATTTGAACTGTTAGTTCATTAACACAAAGGAAATACCCACTTCAAAATTCACTTACTTGCTCTGGCTTCTCAGTGGCTAAGCCATGCAAGTGAGTGAAAACTAGCCCTAGTTTTCTGGGAAGAGTGGCAGAAATGTACACGGAGCAGGGACAGAGAGGGCACATTGTCTCCCATTTATTTTAATATTTCATTTAGAGATGAATTCATTACTGTGCTGTTCTTAGTAGCTCTTGAGGTAGCAGAGGGGACTGGGAAACTCTGTTGATTCCCAGAATCTTTTCTGCCTGCCCCCTAAATGCCCACCCACCCCTTTCCCTCACCACGGGGGCTCCTCCTAGGACCTTTTAGAAATACAAAACCTTCTGTGAGGTGGGGCGGGGAGGGAGGGGGAGGGCTTGGTATCCTGCCCCTGCAGGCCCATCCCAGCGCTTAGCCCTCCCAGAAGGAAGGACTTCCTGTACATAAAAATGGCGAATTCAGAGCTTTTGTAAACTGATTTGGAAAGTCCTTGCTTTGGAAGTGAGGAGGATTTTTAATGGTTTAAAAGAAGAAAGTGGAGGTGGTAAACTGGAAGGTTCACAGGAAAGGTCATAGGAAAAGTATCTAGGTATACATACTGGAGGAGATTCCACATTTGTTCTTCCGGTTTGACATTCTGAAGGACTAAAGAAGCAAAGCATTAGACAGTGTCCATTTTGCAGCCTTTTGCTTTCTAATCTCCTTATGGAAGGCAGTGTAAAATCAATCTCGACAGACGAACGAGAGTTGGTGGAGTCTAAATTCTATTTTCCGAAGCCAGAGAATTCATAACAATGGTGGGTTTTAAAAAAAAATTTCAGATGGAAAGTGTACTCTCAGAACGCGATGCGGCAATTGTTTTTTAAAGCGGTTATTTATTATTTCCTAGAGAGACTGGTTAACTGTAACGTAGATGTAACAAAATAATGAGGCGAATGAACCCTAACTGTACATACTCTTGACAGAAATGAAATGCACACAGCATCGTAGCAGGTGAAGTGAAGCATTGTCTATCAAGGCTGTTTTTCTTGGCTGCATCTCAGATTGTGTGAGGATCCTGACCTCAGGCACAATAGCATTCATAAACAGCCATACATTGCTTCTCTTTCTCCAATGACACATAAATACTCATTTTAAAACGAAAACAATCGTATTAAATACCATTCATTCATATCTGGATTTACAGAGGCTTGTTATGTTGGAAAACCTGAACCCAGTATAATCCTTGCATCCTGAGAAAGATAGAAGGGAAATAGTGTGTTAGAACATTACAAGGTCACAATAAACAACGGTTTCCAAATGCACAGAATTCGTTGTTTTTATTCTGTAGTAGGACATGCGGAGGATCATGATATTGTCATTTTGTTTTTCTTTTTCTTCTTTTTAAAAACAAAACATTTAAAGAAACTATGCATATATTTAAGGGGTGGGGCGATTGGAGGGGGTGTTATTAAAAATGACTTTTATGGCTATACGGATTTTGGCTTTCTCTGTTGTGACCAATGTGTATTTTCTAAAACACATGGTGATTACTTGACAGGTCAGGTGCTTATATACTAATAATAGTGATTCTCTTTGGATTAACTCAAGTTAGGATACACAGTTGAATTATGAGGATGTTTGCTAGGCTGTGCTAATTACCACGCCCAATTTTTATGGAAACACAAAGTTCCTTCCAGTTTGGCAGTCATCATTACCCCTTCTATTCTCCAACACCCTTTAAAAATCACAATCCAATCCATTCCTCCCCAAAATCGAATATTAATATAATTTGAGTTCTTGATGGAACTACCATCAGGACTGCAATGCCCCGCAGCTGAAATAATATTTAAAATAGAAGGGATTTGACATTTGAGAAGTCAGTGGCTTGAAATACCCAGTTGTACTTAGCTAATTCAGTCCTTAACCTCTGGTTTCAAATAAATCAATTACAGTCGATTCCACTTCAGTTCAGAAGTGCACAGGGTTTTAGTTAATTGAATACATTTTATTCACTTGCTAGGAATATTCATTTATCAAAATTTCAAATTTAATGTACATTTCTTTACAACTCAGGTTATGTTGGATTGCACAATCAGATCAAATTTGCCCTGGTTTCCCCAAATGCTGCTTAAAATCTAAATTTCACCACTCTTTACAAAACAATGTCTCCCCATTCCTTTCTCAATCAAAAGTAAATTCATAATAATTGCAGGTCAGGCAGGAGAGCTGCTTTCTCCCCACAAAGAAAAAAAATCTCATATGTGGTCATCAGCCTTGTGTTAAGTTTAAATAGGTTAAGAACAGAACTGGATTAATTAAGTTTTTAAAAAAGTATTGACCTGAAATTTTAAAAAAAAATTACGCATGGTTTCCATTAGAGCTTAACTTTGCTGCAGCTGACAGGTATGACAGCATTTTGTGGTCTTAAAGCTGCAGGCCCCTTTTCTTAACCCTCTCTCTTCCTCTGCTTCCCCCCTCTGGCTTTTGGAGAAGTGCTTGAATAAATAGCAAATTGTTAACTGAAAGCAGTGCGGTTAAACGTGCCCAAATGAAGTTGTGCTTTAAACAGATATTGATGTATGCAGTGTTTTATATTTATTGTTTGTAGCATCCTGCTGGCAGCAGTTTACTGTTTGGAAAGGAAAGGGGTTAATTAGCGTCATTATCAATCACTAATGCTTGCCTAACGTGTCCAAAGAATAATCAAGTTAGAGGACGGCATGAAGCCAACAGCTGCTTCATCCTAGCTACAGATCTCCTCCTAAGCCACTCAGTTCTGGGGTCGGGGGGCGGGGGGGGGGCGGGAGGTGAAGTGAGGGGAAGAATCCTCATTGCTTGGGTAAAAGGGCGATAGAAACAAGAGATCCAAGAGGCGGAAAGTACAACATAAATAACCAGCACTTTCATTCTCTGAGTTACAGGTGCAGAGATGGCAGTGGTCCTGAGGCAAGAGTACAGAAATTTGTTCTTTAATTTGTTTGATTATCCAAGTTGGGCATTTGAAGAAACACATCTATGTTTCCCTATGGCTTAGCGCTATGTGGTAAAGAGACATCTAAAATGCGAGGAGAGAAGAAGTAACCCATACACGCCACAGACAAACCCAAGTCAACTCCCAGTACCACCCAACCGTCCATGTCAGAAGAATGAAACCACAGAACACACCAGGTAACAGTAGTTCTCACACCTCTTAGGATGCTTAGGGGTATTTTTCCTTGTGAATTTCAACGAACAATTCTTTTTCATGTTAAACTAGGTTGCTGTACAGGTATGCCGTCTCAGCTTTCCATTGTTATTGCTACGATGATACTGTCCTCCTTGTGACGCACCACGGGAGAGAAACTGAAAAATTTGACCCTGTGATGTGTTTCTCCTAGAAGCTTGTCTTTAATAACATTATTTGCCAAGTTAACCATGAGTTAAGAACTAAAGGCTCCATTAACGATCAGAGTTTACTCAACTGTTTTTCTGAAGGCAGGAATGAATTAGTCCAAGGTGGAGTATTTATTAACAGAGAGCAATTGTATGATTGAAGAAAACTATGATTTCTGTCTATGAAAGCAGTAGCCCAAACTCATCTTTGCCCCTACGGACATAGATGAGAAAGATTCTCAATCAAACAATGAACGTAAGTCCTTCCCCAAAGAAGTGTTGCTGTTTCCCATGGAAGACAGCAGGGAGGCCATCAGAGTGGGGAGAGAAAAGGATGTTGGAATGGAAAACTGTGTAATTCATGTATATGGGAAGGTCTTGTGTTTAAAAGATGTTCTGCTCCTTAGGATCATGACTGAGAAAAGGAAAGGAGGGAATAAAAGAGATTTGGGGCTGAACCCGGGAGCCCTCTAAGTTTTAAGTGTTATTCATGTGTAAAACTGTATTTTTTCATCTTTGATGCCTAAAAGGGCAGTGTTGAACCAACTTTGCTTTCACAGAGAGATTTATTTTTTAACAAAAGAGCAACGCAGCATACTGCTAGAGAAATCTATGTTAGAGAAGAAGGAAGCTCAAGGGAAGATGACCTTTCCACAGTAGATACTTATGGATACATACATTTCTCTCCATCCTCCCTCCCTCCCTCCCTCCGTCCTTCCCTCCCTCCCTTCCTCTCTTTCCAACCCCCTTTCTTCTTTTTCTCTCTGTCTCTGTCTGTCTGTCTCTTTCTAACCCAAGAGTAAGTTTAATGTCTTTGGGGAAGCTTGGTAGCATTAGTTTGATTCTCCACACTAACATCCATTTAGAAGTGGGAATATTTTCAACAGCAGGGCAGGGATTTTTCTCAGAGTGGCCCAATTCCATGCTATGCTTTTTTTGCATGTGACTTTTCTGTAGAAACAAAGATTATATCTGCTAAATTTCAATAACAATCTTAAGCACAGCCCCTCAAACTGAAGTTGCAGTCGCGTGGTCCACCCTCTGTCCACTCATGGCCCCGCAGTCGGGTGTCCATCACAACTCTCAACTTTGGCAAGTTGAAAGGCCCGGGGCCCTTGATTTCTTCTGGACCCACACCTCTCCAATCTCTCTCTTGAGTGGTTCTCGCTCATCACCCTTCTAAAATCCAGCCTATCTTCAGGAAATGTACACACATATGTAGATAAATTTATTTACATTTATATCTGAGGTGTTTGGTCAAACTAAATTTAACTAACATAGCTTGAAAGAATTTTTCCTGAGGCACTGAGTTAATGCTAGGATCAAATTTCCGTTTGCCTTGTCAGCTACCAAATCCTATGTCAGGATCCCCCCCCCCCCTGTCTTTTCTGGAGCCCCCGGGTCTGGGCTGCGCCTTTGTCCGCAGCATGGAGTCTGCCTCCAGCGCTTGATCCTGGGCTCCGGGGTCCCAGGACCCCGCCCGGGAGGGGACAGCACAGTCAGTAACCCCTGGGCGCCGGCCCGGGAGCCTTCCTGGCTCAGTTTCCCTAAAACATCCCGCCGCGCGCCCCTTTGGATTGGAAGCAACTTGCAGCTTGATTTTGATGGTCTGGAGTAGGAGGTGGGAGGCGAGGCGGTGAAGGTGGGATGGGGGCCGGGAGGTTCGAGCCCAGCCTGGAGTGGGACGGCGGCGGGGGTGGGTGCGGGCGGTCCGGGAGGCGGCCGGCGGCATCCCTCCGGGTTAGACCCAATTAAGCTGCAGTAAAAGCCTGAGATCGAGGTTTGGGACTCGCCTCCTTCCCTCGGCGCGCTCGCCGGTGCAGGGAGCGAGAGCTGGGAGGCTCCAGGTCAGTTTTCCGGGCCCTTTTCACGGGAATGGCGCTTTAATTAAAGACTGGAGGCGGGAGTGGGGAAACTTTCTTGCTCCCTGACCCCCAAGGCGGCGCGAAGTTTCAGCATCCCTGGCCAGGGTCTCCAAGCAGATAGAGCTGCGTGGGGCTTCCACTCCCGGCACCCGCATCCTTACTCTCCGACCAGGCCTCCTCGAGCTTTTCACTCTCAACCCATTTCACCAGATATCGAACTGTCCGACGTCTCCCCCGAGGGTTCCCTTCACCGAGACCCAAGGCACGGCCTGGACCCGCGCCGCCCGCCCAGCGCCTCCTGCCCACCGCAGGCAATGACCATTAGCCACTTGAATCTTTACAAACTCATTAAGAACTGGTTTTATTGCAACGATTCGGTTGACCTTCCAGTACCCGTTTGGGCGAGATCCCAAACGGAAGAACTACCCTAGCAGTGGGAGATTCTGTGGAGGACCATTTATGTGACCCACTCTGGGTCTCCACACCCAACATGGATCTCCCGTTAGGATGACCCGAGATGAAGGCCGTGGGCGGTGATCCTCGCCAATCCCAGGCCCATTTGCACCTCTGGGTTTTCCCTCTCCCTCCCCCCCCTGCCTCCCAGCCTCCCCGCTCCCTTCTCCCAACACTCCTCCTCCTCCCCCCATCCTTCTCCTCCCCCCGCCTACCCCCCACCTCTCTTTGTAAAAATGCGCTCTGACTTTTGGGGCGGGGGCGCCTGGGCTGGGCTGGGAAGGGGGGGCTTCGCAGATAGTTGATATTCCGGGTCCAGCCGCTCTCCGCGCTCCCATTCTCTAAGCTCAGCCGGGGGGAAGTGTCGCCCCGGGCCAAACATATGCTTCTTTCCAGCGCGCTAATCCACCTTCAGCGTGGAGGCATAATTGCTCGAGTGTCCATGGATTCGCGGCGCTTTGTCCCTCGCTGGCTCCCATCAGCCCTGGCACACGCCATTTCAATCAAATCTTTTCAGAAAACTGTCTCCTTTTATCAAGTCCCAGCCCCTGCGAACGACCGGAGCATTTAACAAAACCTACTCGGTGTTCCGCCCGCCTCCTTCGGCCCTGGCGGAGCAGGGAGCTGAGATTATTGCAGCAACTTTTCATTGAGTTCAGCCTCTGAGAAGGCAGAGGGACACACACACACGCACCACACACACACACACACACACACACACACACACACGGGGGGTGGGGGAGAGAGAGAGAGAGAGAGAGAGAGAGAGAGAGAAGAGAACAACAAAAAAGCAATATCAGCATCCTAGATCCAAACGGGTCTTTTTCTAAAGCCCTTGGTGTCAGGTGTATTGGAAAGGAAAGGTCAGAGGTCACCCTCAAAGTGAACACGTTTCATCTCAGTTATTTTTTTCTTTGAAATTACAGAAATCAAGTGCCTCTGTGGAGTACTTGGGCAGTCCAGTGGGTTAAAAAGACAGGCAGAAACAAGCTTAGGAAAATGGGCAGAGAAGAGGGAAGAACCATGTCTGAAGGATGTTATTGGTAGTCTCTTTCTCTAAAAGCTCTCACAAAAAATCCCCAGCGCTGAGTCCCCTGTAGTATCCAATCTCTTTCTCTTGTGACCAGTGACAGGGATAAATGAAAGTTGAATCCGAAGATCTCTGCCTTATGATAATACCCTCTTGGTAAATATGGAAGTCTTACACACTCCTGATTTAATATTTTGACTGGATTCCCAGCTTCAGGAGAAAAAGCTTTCACTGATTAGGAGAAAAATGAAAGGGAGAACAAGAGATTGAAAAGATGAACTTTGGACAAGACCTTAGAAGCAGATCTTAATATTTTTGATGCTGTAGAAAAAAGTAATGAAGCCAAATGCAAAAGACAAAACACGAGGTTTGATTTTGTGTAGCAATTATTATGCAAATACACACAAACAGAAGAGATTGTAGTTCTATTATAGGAACACAGCTTTGCTGCTTGTTTATAAAATGAGAACGTCAGAATAATGAACAGTTTCCTTCAAATCCCAAATCACCCCATATTGAGACCGATTTCAGGGACTTGGGTAGTTTTCCTTCTGCAACAATTTATTTCCTGATGATCGAGGAGGAGAAAGGCAATGTGAATGGACATGACCACTTGTTCTGCAGTCTTGGAACGCAGCTGGTCTTTATGGTTTGAAACACCATGGGGCTTTTTGGTGACTCCCCTTACTCCTCACATGTCCAAGCTAAGGAAGAGTCTGAAAGGCTTGAAAGTGAGAAGTTCTCCCCTGCTCACATAGACCCTACAATGCCAACCCCAGGAGCCACGGTCCACCTTCAAAGTCAGATGAAATCCTTGAAGTCCCTTCCATTAACCAAGTGGATGAACCAAGTTTGCTGTGAATGTCAAGGTTCAGGTGTTTAAATCAGACCTCCATGACCGCAGTTTAAATAGGTGATTGGAAATGTAATGCCTGAAGTCCTCTAAAAATGTTCAGACCGGCGTGGCATGAGAAGGGATAAGACTTTTGGGGGAAGGCTGTCCCAATTCATCCTGGAAACTGGAAAATAAGACACATTTCTTAGCTAAGTAGCTTCATATCTTGAGAACTAGAAATTAATTTATGATTATGAAACACTAAAGAAGGGTTAAAATCGTTCAAAATTTAAACCACGAGGATCATCAGAGAGAAAAGGAGAGTGATTTTTAAGTTTTTATTCATTTGCTGATATTATGATCTTTTTGTAATTATTGAACAAAAGAAAGACATAGTAACCCGAAGACCTCCTCTAACCCTCTTTTCATCCCTGCAGTCAGGTGGGGGGGGAGGGGGGACAGGAGGGGAATTCAGAAGGAAGCAGGAATCTTGGGAAGGAGAAAGAAGTTAAAGATCTGGATGGCAAGGATTGTAAGAACCCTCTAGTGGGGAAGACCGTGCTCAGTAAACATAGTTGTTACATATTCCCTCAAGTTCTCGTCACACCCTCCATGGTCAGTTGAATGGAAGGACCCGGGAAAATGAGTTCCAAGAAAGGAATTTGTTTTCTGGAATATCAGGGAGCACAGAAGTGATGAGTTCTAACCTTGAGGATATTTCTCCAAGTCAAAATGGTCTTGGAGATTCCCATTAAGTTCGGAGGTTAGGAACTGGGTGGGTTTCTCCTCCCGCATCATGAGACATAAACGGGTGGCTCCTGAAACAAGGTAGGATGAGGGAGACATTGTGAGGAGATGATGAATTGCAGGGGGCTTCTAACCATCCCTGGGACTGTGCCTATAGAAGTTCCAGGAACAAGAGAATAGAGGAAAGCTCTGATGAGGTAAATCTACAATTAAACCAGCCCCTTCATAAGGAGACCCTACTTAGAGGGATTTTTTTCTTTTTCAAACACTGAAAGAGATACTGATCTCTCCAAATACCACTGATACCATTGCTATCTAACTCTGTTACAACGCTGAGAAGCATCTTGCTGGGTTGGTTCAGGAAAGCCACGGAGGAGAGCGCTGACAGGGATACCTGGGCTGGCACTGCCCCTTTAGGCTCTAGAGAAACCATGTGTTCCTCAGTGACGTGGCTTGGAAGGGGGAGAATCCACCTGCTTGTTTCTGAAGGGGCCTTTTGCTACTAACTCCATCAAGAGGTCTGAGGTCTGAGGGGAAGCATGGAGCAGGGAGGTGCCTCAGAGAATTGTGGGGCTGGAAACTTCCTCGCTATACCCTCTAATATGACTCCCAGCCCTTAGAAGTTCGTGGCACTTTAAGAGAATCAAGTCACTGGTCTGTGACTGTGCAAAGCTAGAGCTACTTAGGGAAACCGTCTCAGTGGGTGTTAGTAAGTATGGAGAAAGTCCTAAGGAAAGGAAGCAAGAAGGAAACAAGAAGAAGAGTTCCTTCAAGAAGGAAACAAGAGTTCAGAGAAGCCTCAGTCCCTCCCTATCTTTCCCTCTCTCCCTGCTGAATATTTTGGCTGAACTTAGTGTTTCTTTGTATTTCCCTCCTTTGCTGAGAAAACCTTAAGAACCTTCTACTAGGCTTAGATTTAACCACAACCCTTACTGAATCTGGCTTATGAAAACCAGACTTCTCTAAGAGACGGGTCTTCTGGCAGCAATTAGTCTGACTTTTCTTAACAAAATTCTTCGTAATGCCATTCAGAAAACAGGTCGGTAGGAGTTTGTGGCAGGGAGTGTGCGTGTGGGTGGGAGTGGGATGGTGTTACAGAGGCCAATTTGTATGATTTGGTGGAAAAAGAATCCCAATGTTAGCACATTAACTTTGGGAGCTGTGAAATATTTAATTAGTGCACTGGTTGGGATCTTATTAAAACTGGCTCTATTTCTGAAGATTGCCCTGAAAATCTGCTTGTTCCTTTCCTGGGTGCAGAGTGGAAAACGGCATTGCCATCTTTCCTTGGCACTGAATTATTTCACAGTTTACCAGAGCAATTTATCTTTAAAAGCAGAACTGCCTGGAACAAATGAAAGAAAAGATCCAATTAGTGAATAATCGAATGTAGAAGATTCTATGGGTGGCTATGAGAAGAGAGTGCTAGGATCAAGGAAACAATGGTCTGTCACCACCCTAGCAGCAACTTCTGTTTCTGACTGGTGGGGCAGTTCCACAGTCCTAGAAATGCCCTCCTATTGGCCTCCTCCCCTACATGTATTTAAGAATCCAACCCTACAACACACACACACACACACAAACACACAACAAACAAGAGACCTATTCATTGAGTCTGCAAAGCCACCTCTCCTCTCCTGGTTATGCAAATACTAAATTGAATCAACGGGCTATAGCGTTCAGCCCATTGCTGAAATACGATAGAAAAAGAAAAAAAGTTGGGTATTCCAAGGAAATTGATTCCAACAGTTCATTTTCGGTCGGGGTGGATGTCTGTGTGTCTGAAGGTGGAGACACAAATCCATGTTGTTGAAGTTGTGTTTGCCACTGCTGCAGCTCACAGGTTTTGATCTCCGCCCCCTCCCCGCTTCTGGGGAGATAAGAATTTGAGCCATTTAAGATGCAATGCAGAAAACTCTGGGTAGCCCGTCGCGGGGGGTGGGTGTGTGAGGTGGGGAAGGACTCTTCTCTGAACTCCCTCTCGTCAAGGTTTCCTCGCCGCTGGCAGGACCCGAGGTCCAAAGGGCCAATTCAGTTGCGAGTCCACTCCAGACGGCAAGGCGGTCAGCCCCTGCCTGCGGTCCTGCCGGGAGGAGGGAAGGACTGAGAGGACGGCCCGAGAGCCCTCGGAGAGCGAACACGCGCTCCCTGTCCCCTGCAGACCTGGGGCGCAAGGACTTTCTTTAGACCATCGCGAGGACTGGGTCTTGTTCCCGAAAACCAGGGGACGCCCCGGGCGTCCGTTCCCCTCTCTAGGCCTCTGGGGCCGTTGACTCCGCTCACTTATGGACAGCCAGGCTGCGTGCGAGACCTCAGTTTCCCTAATGCGCGGACCAAGCCGGGAAGTTTCCGAGGGGACCGGGGACACTTGTTCTTCGGGAAGTCAAAGTGAGGACCGGTAGGAGGAAGGGGGTCAGTCTCTCTCCCGTAGTCCAAGGCGGGGTTCCCGGCGCGGGACCCAGGGCAGGGCCCCAGTAATCCAACTCCAGCCCAGAACAATACGGGCAGGACGCGGCTATGAATCTCCTCCACCATCTCCATCTTAAGCATCGTTAAAAAAAAAAAAAAAATCCCATCTTTTTGCACACCCTATACATCATTTCAATAAGAATGACTTCACTTTAATAAAGATTTAATACGTTAAATCTGTCCTTGTCGCTGATTGATGCTTCTTTGTCTTGAAAACGATTTGGGTTTTCCTGACCGAGAATTCTGGGGGAAAGGCTGTAATTCGGGGTCGGGGTGGTTATTATTGTTTGATAACACTTCCCGAGGAGGAGAAACCCCGCGTGCGCACTGACACACACACGCGCTCTCACACTCAGAGGCCCGCCTGCGTTTTCTCCTCGGGCTCTCCGGCGTGGAAACCTAGAAAGCTTTCTCCAACTGCCCGGGACTTGGGGGAAGGGGAGCCGCGAGGGGAGGGGGCGCCGGCCGGGCGGGGCGGGACGCGGAGCCGAGCGTCTGTCGGAGAATCATTTGCCCTGAATCACAAATTTCCACGGCCTAAAAAGAAAAGGTAAAGCTAATGTCTGGCTCAATTAATAAACATGGTAATTTCACACCCGGAGAAGGACATAATTTCATCCGAGCGCTATCGGCGCCATCACAAAGGGTCAGGGCGCAGCTGCGGCGAACCCGGGTCATTACGGAGTCGCCGAGCGGCTCCCGCGCCCCGGCCCAGCGCGCGCCTCGAGGCGGAGGATGGCTGCGGGCGAGGCCGGGCCGTCCCCCGATAAAGGACTTACCCGCCGTGCGAGAAATGGAGCTGCTTTCAGACGAGGAGTAATCAGCTCGCAGACGTAGCGCCCGCCCGGCCCTCCCTCGCCCACACGTTTACTTTTCAAAAATAAAAGATAAAACAAGCAAACCCCCGTTCCCCATCATCTCAATCTTCTTCTCTTCTCCTGTCCTTTTATAACCAAACCACGACCAGTACAACACAGAGACACACACATACATATTTTTATTTTTTAGAGGTTGTCTTTGATTCGTTGTCAATAGAAACCTATTGTATCTGTAAATTTCAGGACAGTTGCAGTTGACAAATTTCTCGTGTCAAGATTTGGGGCCAGGAGCTGGGAGACAAGATATTAGCTTCAATCTCATAATCTCTTAATCACATTACACTTTAAGTGAGCATGTGTAATTTCACCCATCAATGATTTATTTCAGCATTTGGAGCACAATTACTTGTCTCATACACAAATACTGACTGGAGCATTGTTTGCTAGAAAGAAACCCTGAGATTTAGGAAAAAAGAACATATCTTTTCCGTTCCATTACGAGTCCCACCTCGGAATCAAAATTCATCTGAGGGCCCGCCTCCTCAAAGGAAGGGGCCCCGGAGGCAAATCCACCCGAACCACAAGGGGGGTGCCCCTCCCCCCTTCTCTGGGTTTAGATTTTTAAGCAGATCTTCAAAGCTAAAATTAATACCCATTAAATAGCCACATGCAAATAGGATGGAGCCGGGCAGCTAAACACACAAAGCCCATCTCACATAAAACAAAAGCATGATTGATTGCAACCCGGATGCTCGTGTGTTTGGAAAAAAAATTATACTTGTCCAGTCTCCCAGGTGTCTAAATTATTGAAGAGCGATGTGCATATTTCAACGGGAGAAGGTGGCCGAGGTTAGGGACCAGCGGTCGCCGCGGCGAATGCCACTGTGTGGTATATTCGGGTCTGGGGAGACTCCCGTGCAAAGAATTTTAACACATTCTTCTCTGGGCGGCCGAGGAGGCAGCGCTAACCTGACAGCTCTCGGGCAAATGGTTAGAGAAAATGGATCGCTCTCCTCGGCCGGGGACCCCGTTTCCCGGCCTCGGGCAGTCGGTCCCTCTGCAAGGCTGACGGCTGCGCTCCGCGTGCCAAGCAGGCCTCAGAGAGCGGCGGGCAGGGCCGGGCCGGGCGGGTCCGCGGTGCCCAGTGCAGCCGTGAGCTTCTGTCCGCGAAGTGGTCCGGGGCCTCCGCGGCAGAGCTTAGCCCGGAGGTGGGACTCTGCGGGCGGAGCCCAGGGAGGCGCTCGCGGCGTCAGTTCTTTGTTCTGGCACTTTCAGGGCCTCGGATTGAAGCACCTCTGGGGACGCGCGAGGGGTCGCCCGGTCCGATGGAGGGACCTGACCATGGGGGCCTGGCTCTGAGCGGGAGGCAAGGGGGGGGGGGGACGACCCGGCGAGCCACTGGTGGTGGGGCTCCTAAAGCAGGGAGTGGTAAATAAGTGGGCAATGCAGAGAACTTTCCAGAATTTCGTCTTAAGTCCAAGAAGGAAACATCTGAAAAATAAGCAAGCAGCTCTGTGTATCTCCTACCTTTCCCCCCTTCCTCTCTACTCTGTCTCTTAACTCTCTAAATCAACCCCCCGTCCTGTCCTCAACTCTCCAGCCTGTCTCTCTCTCTCTCTCTCTTCTATCTTCCTTTTCTCTCCCCCTTTTCTTCTTCCCTGCCTCTATCTTCCTCTTTATAAATATGCCGGAGAGAAACATAGCCTCAGCAATTCCTGTTCAGAGAGAGGGAGCTGCCGTTTGGGGATCGCCTTCGCGGCCTCGGGCCAGCGAGGGAACCCCAGGCGCCCTCTTCCTTGCTGGGCTGCTGGGCAGGAGACGCGTGGGCCGAATGTCCTCCGCGTGGGGAGAAGCCAGTATTTCCCACGCATCGAATCCTAGCCCCAAACTTGAATCCATCTTGCTGCTCGAGTCCGGCTCGGCGGATTCATAATAGCGACGACAAAGAGTAATTACATATTAGAAAACAAAACAATAATTACACCACCAAGCCGACCCACCAGTCAGCGAAGCACAGTCGCCAGGGTTGGAAACAGCCGAGCCCGCGGCGCCGGCAGCTGACTCAGCAAATCGGATCAGCTCCGGGGCCCGGTCCACACCGGCCCAGGCGAACAACCTCTCCCGAGGCTGGACGGCGGGCCCGCCCCTGCCCGGGTCACCTGCTGACGGCTCTTAGAGGCCTCCTTTCACAAGATCTGATTCGGGAGCTGTCTGGCAGAAAAACGTCTCACGTACCAAATAACCAGTTTCTTGGAGAGCTGAGTGCTGTTTCTTCATCGAGGTAGACGCACAGATTCTTGAGCTGGATCTATTGCTGTACATGTTTACATCTAGCATAGAGAAAGGCGGTCCTCACGTGTCAATTTCCCACAGCACCTGTCACCTGGCTCCTCAAGGTTACTTTACTGCGCCCTCAGGCCGCGGCGTCTTCGGGTTTCCGCTTTATTCCCCGGAGCGTCAAGGCCGCCGAGACCTTTTTACTTCTTTCCCCGGGGCCTGGAGGCGGGTTATTGGGCCCAGCTTGGGACAGAGCGCGGCCCTAACCAAGGCCCCTCGCAATCGCTGCCAAACTCCCCCGTTCCCCGGGCCCAGCCGTGGGGGGGAGGCTCCCCTTGCGGCCATGCCACCCCCCCACGACCCTCCCTCTTCAGTGGCTACACCGCGCCCGCTGGCTCGTCCCGGGGCCCAGGCCCGGAGGGTGGGTGCGGGATCTGGGGGGCGGCTGGGGAGTGGAGGCGCCGCCTGCGGCCGGACGGAGCTCTGCCGGACTCCCCGCAGCCCGGGGCGCACCGAGGCGGGCTCCGCCTGCAGTCCCGGGGGTGGCGGGGTCGGGGAGAAACGCAGTCTCTTTGGGCCGGGAGGCCGTGGCTAGAAGATGCAACTAGGCTTGAAACACCGCGAAGGGCTTTAAAAAGACCGAGCCGGGGCCCCCCGGTCGGGTCTCTCCTCCCACTTTCCCAGGCCTGTGTTCCCGGGGTTGGAGCTGCGTTCAAAGGCGAGGGGATGGGGGAAGCCAGGGCACTCGTGCCAAGGGGGGGCGTCGAAGGGCGAGAGCCGAGCTGGGGATGCTGAGCACGTCGGCCCCGGGGAACGCCCGGAGCATCCTCTTAGGCCCCAGGCATGAGCAGCATTTGGGCCCAGGAACCTGCAGTCGCACGCTCTCCTTAGCCGGGCGACACCATCCGGCTCCTCTGCAGAGCAGGCGACAGAGGTGTCAGACCTGGCCAAGGAGGGACAAGGCCACAGCGACCCAGAGTGTCTACCAGGGACCTGGGGCGTCTGAGCGGCCTGCGGGGAAAGCCGGGCGGAAGCGAGCGAGGAGCCCGTGCTCGGTCTAGCGCCCTCTATAGGTCCCACCAGCCCCGCCGAGCATGGACCGCTCTCCTTTCATCCCCCATGGGGCTCAGGGAAGGACAAAGGACCTATAAAAAAAATCCAACAACAACAACAACAGCAAAATATCAGCTTGACCCCCAAAAGAACACTGTTTAATGAGGTGGAAAATTTTTCCACACAAATTGCTTTTTCTACTACTTTGTGAGAGTTCATAAATGTTAATGAAATCCAGTTACCAAAAAGTAACATACATCATGGCAGCTGAAGGGAGGCAGAAGAAGGAAGGTGGTGGTTAATGTACAATCATCATAAAAGTAACAGCAGCAGCGGCAGCAACAGTACGGCCTATGGCTAATGTGGCTGGAGCCCCGTCCTGCGTCGCATCTTTAGATTCGATCTGGGCTGGTCACTGGTGTTTCCCCGGACAGGAGCACCAACTACAGCGTGACCGCCGCAGCAAAGACATCCAAAAACGTAGGGGTGCAGCAGCTGCTGGATCAGAGTGAAAAGAAAAATGAAATGCTCCTCTGTCTCTTTTCTTTTGCAACAGAGTGCTTATTATTGACTAAAACGTCCTCAAATTTCATGCTGTAAAAGGAGCCCAACGGAGACACCTAGAAGAGGAGGAGAGACTGGCAAGTTCATTGGCTTCCACCCCGTGCGGGACATCATTGCTTTTCCCTTCCTCTTTGCGCATCAGACTGTAAGCTCCTAGAGCAAGCCATCTTATTCCGCTATTTCTATCCTCAGTACCCAGCCCAGTGTTTGGTACATAGTAGGTGTTGACTAGGTGTGTGCTGAGTAAGTGAATGACTGAATGGACCAATAACAGAAAGTTAAATAACTCAGTGGACAATCTACTTGATGACATCTAACTGAGATGCTCAAGCACTCAATATCTTCAAGATTCAACACTTTTTTTTTTTCTTCTTTTTTTGGATAACTTACTATGTGTGGGAAGTGTTCTTGGCCCCGGGGACACAGCAAACACACAAAACAGACAAAACTCTCTCACCTCATGAAGCTTACCTTTTTGATTTGGGATGTTTTTGTAGATGTATTGTTTTACACGACTGGGCAAATGGCCTCCTAATTAACTTTGGAAAAATACTTCAATTTCCACCTTCCGGATTCCGGTTTATTAAATGGAGTTTTGGAGATGTGAGCTCAACTGCTGAAATTCATTATATAAAGAATATGCTTCGGGCTTCCCTGGTGGCGCAGTGGTTGAGAATCTGCCTGCCAATGCAGGGGACACGGGTTCGAGCCCTGGTCTGGGAAGATCCCACATGCCGCGGAGCAACTAGGCCCGTGAGCCACAACTACTGAGCCTGCGCGTCTGGAGCCTGTGCTCCGCAACAAGAGAGGCCGCGACAGTGAGAGGCCCGCGCACCGCGATGAAGAGTGGTCCCCGCTCGCCGCAACTAGAGAAAGCCCTCGCACAGAAACGAAGACCCAACACACCCAAAAAATAAATAAATAAATAAATAAATAAATAAATAAATTTATTAAAAAAAAAAAAAAAAAGAATATGCTTCCTCCCCCAGCCCCTGCTATATTGACATGTAATTGACAAATAGGAATGGTACGTATTTAAGGTGTACAACTTGATGTTTTTATATACATGTTCATTGTGAAATGATAACAACACTCAAGCTAATTAACATATCCATCACCTCACATAGTTATCTTTTTATTTTTCTTCTTGGTGACAATACTTAAGACCTACCCTCTTAGCAAATTTCAAGTATATAATTCAGTATGGTTAACTGTAGTCACCATGCTGTACATTAGATCTCTAGAGTTCGCTCATCTTGCATAATTGAAACTTTGTATCCTTTGACTATCTTCTCCCCATCCCCTCTCCCCCCAGCCCCTGGCAACCGGCATTCTATCCTCTGCTTCTATGAGTTCAACTAATTTAGATTCCACATATAAGTGAGCTCATGCAGTATTTGTCTTTCTGTGTCTGGCTTATCTCGCTTAGCATCATGTCCTCCAGTTTCATCCATGTTGTCACAAATGGCAAGATTGCCTTCTTTTAAGGCTGAATAATATTCACAACATTTTAAAAGATACTTTTTGAAGGAAGATGCTTTATATTCCTTTAATGCTATCGTTTCGTCTTCTGGCTTTATTTCTGAAGGAGAAAAAAGATTTATTTATTTATTTTTGTAAATACTTAGGACAATTTGAATATTTTCCTCTTGCCTTTGAGAGCTGCTGAAATCAAGTCATTTTGGCTTTGCACACATTGCTTAACATTTCATGTCATCTAAATATGAGTACTAACACTAATAACTCTCATTTTTTTAATCTCTTATCTTTTGCCAGTTTCTGTGCTCAGTGCCTTATAGGCGTTACCTCATTCAAACCCTCAACAACCCTTTGAAATAAGTGCTACTGTTGGTATCTTTATTTTTTAAATGGGGAACCAAGGCTGAGAGAGTCTAAGTAATGAATCTTAGGCCACGAGTGAGTAACTGACAATGCCCGATCTCGAACCCCTGGCACTAGAATGGAGAATGCACCATAGGGCTTTCAGCCATTGTGATCAAGGGCAAGTCATTTGCCCTCAGCTTTCTTATCTATAAAATGCAACTAACACCTGTCTAGTCTCTATTGTTCACAGTGTGGTGAAGATAAAATTCAGAAACATTATGAAAATGTTAAGATGCTGCATGAGTGTGCAACCGGTTTTTGTTATTACTGCTGTATGCTGTGCCTTATTCATAATTGCCAGTACCTCCAGTAACCTCCTCTGCAGCAGCAATTACCGGAATTGACTGAACTTTGGCTGAGTGGCTGCTTTGGGATGCGGGTGGTGATGGATCTGGTGGGAATGAGGTAGCCCATTTAATGTGCTGGTTAAATGGAGAAAATGCTACTGAAGATGACTTGGCCCTTCCTGATGTGTCTCCCTGCCTCCTGTGGGATCTCAGGGTCTGGCAGGAGTGGATCTGAGGCCCCCTGCCCACCCTCCACAGTCTTCCCTAGGGTAGCCTCCCTCCCAATTGCAGGGTGCTCTCTTCTGCCTTGCCTGGGCCATCAGCCCTGCTGTTGGCCATCACTCTTAGCAGCCAGTCCGGGCACAGCAGTGAGAAAGGTTAAGTGTTCATTTTGGTGAATAAGTTTGCAATGCTGCCTTGAGACAACATAATTACTACTTCCCACACCTTACTGTGTCTGGTAGAGAAGTGGTCACAAAGACATCAAACAAGCATCAAGTCTCTGTCACCGCCTACTGCACCTGTCATTCTCCAAAAAGTGGACAAGACCTTGTGGGTGTTTGAAAACCTTTAGTGCCTTTTCCTATGAGTCACTGTGTGGGGCGACACCTGGAGATATCTTTAATGTTTGAAACTTGGGTCAGTTAGTCAAGGCATAAAGAAGCAGAGCTATTAAGGACATACTGGCTTCTTAATTGTTGTAGTAACCAGTTTTTATATTTCATTCGCTCATGTGTGCATTCATTTATTCAACACTTCTGAGCTCTTTGCTAGAAATTCAAAAATTCCATTGAGAAGCTTCCAGGCTGGTGGGGAGGCAGAAGAGGGAAAATATAATTACAGAACAGTGAGATTTAATAGAGATTTATACACACAGCAAGGGGAGACCAGTTGATCATTTTGATATATGGAATTAGACTAGAGCATGCATTCTCAGTTGCGGTGATGTTGGCCTCAAAAGGGCAAAAGTTGTTTCTTGGCAGGGCAAAAAATTCTTAGCTATTACAATGGTTTGTGATCCTCCAAGATCAGTGATACTCGACAAAATCTTATTCCTTTGTATTTAATTTCTCTTGTTAGATAGACTTTAAGTCAAACTTATTTTTTCTTCTTGGAGGGAATGATAATGAGAAAAAGATGGATAATCACTGGGCTAGATAGGTGAGTTTCCCTTACTAACTGTCTAAGACTACCAGGTTGGTTATTCTGTTAGTTTAAAAGCAGTAGTTGGTTTGGCTAACTTGTCCAAAACTTTCTCATTATTTTACTGATAAAAATTTTGCTGATCCGTGTCTTGATATAGAGAGATGCCTGCCCTGCTCCCCACCGGGTCTCAAAATCAAAAGAGGAATTCTCCAATATTCCTCTTGTTTCCTCAGAAATCAGTTAACTCTGGAGAAGCATGGAAGACCAACTTTTGGTGTCAGTTTCCCTGCTGCAAGAGGAAGCTGCTAGATAAGATGTTGACACCCCGAGAAGGGAGAAGTTTTGCACAGATGATATGTTATGTTATTAGTTACAAAGAGATGGTTGTTGAATTTGCAAACATGATTCCTTTCATTCATGCAGAGGTTAAGATATCAAATTTTAATACGCAGAGAAAGCAATACAATCCCTTCACAAGGTTGTAAGTAATTTATTCTTTTGGTTTGCCGTTCTTATCCCTTGGGCTAACTGTAATTACCACTTCTATATCCTGCCCAAAGCTTAACCTAAGAAACTGTTGGGCCCAATGTCTGAGATTTTTGGAGACAGCTTTGGAAGGAATTTTTCACTGTATAAAGACATTTCAGTAGTAGAACATAAGACTAGTTGGAAAATGTACTAATAGTTAGACTTTAACAATCAAGAGAGCAGAAACGATGATAATTACTGAGCCACTTGAGCGAAAGGGGAGAAAGAATGGTGGCCCGAGGGGGGGAGGGGGATGAAAATGGTCACAAAAACAGCTTTTCCTGAAATGGTTTCATTTAAAGGGAATACAGTCAGTCCCCTACATATGAACTAGTTCTGTTCTGAGAGCACGTTCATAAGTCCAATTTGTTCCTAAGTCCAATTTGTTCCTAAGTCCAACCCAACTAACACAACCAGCTACATAGTACTGTACTGGAATAGGTTTATAATACTTTTCACGCAAATAATACATAAAAACAAACAAACACAAAAAATAAAGACAACATCTTTAACCTTACAGTACAGTACCTTGAAAAGCACCGTAGTACAGTACAACGGCTGGTGCTTCTTAGCAGTACCAGCTACATCACCTCTGCTTTTACACTTGCTTCCAGACATCCTGGGCTTGAAATAAAGATACTGTACTACTGAACTCTATACAGTACTGTACAGTAAAGTACACAAAAGCACAACCACTTGTAGAGGATGCACACATGGGACAATGTACGCCAGACATGTGAACTAACTTACGTGATTGGACTTGTGAACACATGTTCACATCTTTCAAAGTTCGCAACTTGAAGGTTCATAGGTAGGGGACTTACTGTAATAGAACTTCCTGTGCCCCCGTCCATGAAAGTTAAAAAAAATAAAAAGCCCCTACCACCCACAGTGACGTCCTGGGTAGTCCTAAGAACACATTGTTGGGGGGCTGGCAGAAAACCTGGCTTAGGACTCATTGCCAACAAAGGACAGAGCTGGTCAGCTGGTTAGTGACGTCCCCAGGCAGAGCCGAGCAGGGAGGGGGCTGGGACGGCACAGTGCTTCTCAAATAGCGTGTCAGTCCATCTGGGTCAGAAGTGGCTACTGCAGATACAAGCCTTTCTATATAAACCCTTCTCGTGTGAAGTCGCTGCTGGTCCAGTCACATAACATCGTCACACAGACAGGGACACAAAAGCCATTTGTTAATGCTTCAGACAAGGCTGAGGGGTAGCCATGAGAAGGTTGACCCACATTCCTAAGGGAATGTAACAAACAATTCTTCTCATTCACACCATATTAGTATTGACTGCTTTTTTGCAGGCTTGTTATTGTGGCTGTTATTCCTTTAATGACACCATTTTCAAAAGTTTAAAAGTTGACTGCTAACATTTGCTTCACTTTAAATCTTGGTGTTAAAGTGTTTTGGGTGTGTGTCTCACACACAAGAATGACCCAGGAGGCAATTTCATCGAAAGGAAACTAGGTTTTATTTTTATTAATTTATTTTAAATAAATTTATTTGTTTATTTATTTATTTTGGGGCTGTGTTGGGTCTTCGTTGCTGCACGTGGACTTTCTCTAGTTGCAGCGAGCGGGGGCTACTCTTTGTTGCGGTGCGCGGGCTTCTCATTGCGGTGGCTTCTCTTGCTGTGGAGCTCGGGCTCTAGGCACACGGGCTTCAGTAGTTGTGGTTCACGGGCTCAGTAGTTGTGGCTCACGGGCTCTAGAGCACATCCTCAGTAGTTGTGGTGCACGGGCTTAACTGTTCCACAGCATGTGGAATCTTCCCGCACCAGGGCTTGAACCCCTGTCCCCTGCATTGGCAGGCGGATTCTTTTTTTTTTTTAACATCTTTATTGGAGTATAATTGCTTTACAATGGTGTGTTAGTTGCTGCTGTATAACAACGTGAATCAGCTATACATATACATATATCCCCATAACTCCTCCCTCTTGCGTCTCCCTCCCACCCTCCCTATCCCACCCCTCTAGGTGGTCACAAAGCACCGAGCTGGCAGGCAGATTCTTAACCGCTGCGCCACCAGGGAAGTCTGGAAACTAGTTTTTGAACTCCCAAATATTTCCATCTTTTTACCTACAACACTAGGTACCTTTGAATCAATAACCTTCATTGTAAAATATAGATGGACATATTTGGAATCGGCTGTGGTTTAGTGGGAAGAGGAGTGGATTCGGAGGCCAAGGAACTGACAGTTTTTAGATGTGGGCAAACTATTTAATATGCATGAGCTTTCATTTCCTCACCTGTAAAATGGGCATGATACTGTATATCTCGTAGGAATGTTGGGTGGATTAGATAAGATAACGGATACTGTAAAATTGTAGTGTTTGAAGATGTAAGGTGGCTTTATAATTAGGCTGAGAATGAGCTAACACTAAGACTTCCCCTCAGAGATCCTCATGGACAGTTTTTCTTCACCCCAGTTCATCTGCCCAACTGGATTAATGCTGAGTATTTCATTGTAGCCTAGAGTTATATTCCTAAATGTAGGTCTAATTATATCAATCTCCTCTCCACAAAACTGCAACAGTTCCCCTTTTGTAAAGATTAACTTCTAAAACGCTTAGCCTGGAAGGTAAGGTCTTCCTTGATCCAACCTCAAACTGTTTTTCCAGACTTTTGTTCATTAAATGCTTCCCATGCTTTGGCTGCTCTAATCTTCTTGCCTTGCCTTTTATATGTCAGGACCTTACAGGACTCCTCCTGACCTTTGCTCAGCCTTGAATGCCATTCCTCCCACTCAGAGCACGAGAAATAATTCTCATCCTTTAAATCCCAGCTTACAAATTCATCTCACAAAGCATCTCTAACCTCTCTAGTCAGAAACAATTGTCTCATAAAATAAAAGGTGTGAAGAGTGGAAAAAAAAAAAAGAAACAATTGTCTCTTCTCCTGACTTCTTTTAGCATAACTTTATTTAACCCCGCTTTAATTCTGTTTAACCCCCTTTGCTGATCATCGTTATTTGTTGAACATTCTATATCTTTATAATAAAGTTAATTAATGTAATGCTGTACATGCTTCAGGTACAGTGAGGCCTGTTTAATAAAGCACAAGGAATATTCTCACTCCACTTTGTGTTTAGTTATTTATGTCTCTCTCCTTCACCAACGACAAGTATATTGAGGGCAGGGCCTATGCTTTCTTTGTATCTGTGTTCTTTATAGCATTTGGCAAAGAGCCTTGCATACATTAGTAACAAAAATATATTAGGTTAAGAAGATACATTTTATGAAGATTTAGCTCTTTTGGTGTGAAAAATGTTAAACAAAGGGCAATAATCAAAAGTGATTTGGAAATGGGTATATAGTTGACTCCTGAACAACTCGGGTCCACTTATACATGTTTTTCTCAATAAGTATGTACCACGTGACCTGTGGTTGGTTGAATCCAAGGATGTGGAACCACGGATAAGGAGGCCTGACCGTAAAGTTATGCAGCGATTTTCAACTCCGTGTGGGTGGGCTCCACTAACTCCCTCACCGTTCAAGGATCAACTGGACTTTGAGAAAAGATGTGTTCCTGAAAGTATATGACTAAATTAGATTTCTTTGCATTTGAAAATTGGTCCTGATTTTTCAATTTAATAGGAGATCTTTTTAAGGAAACCCCTGTGTTTCCATGTTGGGTTTATAGTGAGCAGAGAATACTCACAGCCTTGCCATCTCCCTGAAACCTCCTACAAGTCTGAATTGTTGCCAGTAAACAATTTAACTCCTTTTTCATTTTGACAAACAAACTCTTCCAGGATATCGCAGTTGAAATATCCGCTGCTGCGTGGCCCATTGCCTTTTTGCTGCTGAAATGTCCTATGGCTTTCTAGGTGAATGGGCATCATCTGAATTAATGATGAAGCCATTTGATTTTATCAGGTAATTAATAAGTGCTGGGGAGGGGGATCCTGGGTGATACATATGTGCCTCTTTTTGTATTTACAGGGGAGGAATGTAAACCAGAAATGAAGGATGCTTTGGGCCAGCTGTACTAAAACGACTCTGGGCCAGTGGGGTCCCACTGTGACTGCACTGAGGTCATGAAAAGATCAGGGCTTCTGAGGACTTGTGTAAACATGCATACATTTCCCTAGCATGTAGTTTTTACTTTTCTTTTAGCATGCTGGGAAAAACAACAACAACAAAACAACCCAATCCCCAAGCAAGCACAAGTGCAGGCAGAATTCTCATACAGCAAGGTTTCAGAATACAGCCCGAATGGAGAACACCCCTTTTCCAAGAGGGCACTGGTTTGTTTGTGATGGTAGTCTTTACAAATTTTAAATGTTGTGCATTTCTCTTTTGCACATGGCATGAAAAAAATAGAAAGGAGATAGCTAAGAAAAAATTTCCCATTCCATCTGTTGTGCGTTGTATGATGTCCCCCCTAAAGATATGTTGAAGTCCTAACTCCAGGACCACAGAATGTGACCTTACTTGGAAATAGGGTCATTGCAGATGTGATTAGTTAAGTTGAGGTCATATTGCAGTAGGGTGGGCCCTTAATGCAATATGATCCATGTCCTTATAGAAGGAGGGAAATTTGGACATAGACACTGACTGGGAGAATGCCATGTGTCGACAGAGGCAGAGATTGGAGTGATGCAGCTGCAAACCAAGGGAACACCAAGGACTGCCAACCACCACTAGAAGTTAGGAAGAGGCAAGGAAGGATCTACTCAGAGTTTTAGAGGGAGCAAGGCCTTGCTGATACCTTGGTTTTGGACTTCTAGCCTCCGGAACTGTAGGAGAATAAATTTCTGTTGTTTTAAACCATCCAGTTTGTGGTACTTTGTTACAGCAGCCCTAGAAAACTAATATATACCATCTTCTTGCCTTTTGGTTTCTCTGTCCAGAGGCAATCAATGTTAACATGTCTGGTGGTAATACTTTATTTTAATTTGAAAATCAATGTGATTGATTTTTGAATAGATAGTGCATTCAAATGGGTAAAAAATTATTCAAAATAGTCAGCCCTATAAACGATGAAATCTTGTCATTTGTGATAACATGGATGGACCTTGAGGGTATAATGCTAAGTGAAATAAGTCAGATGGAGAAAGGCAAATACTGCATAATTTCACTTATATGTGGAATGTAAAAAAAATAAATGAACAAAGAAAACCAAACCAAAACAAGCACATAGATGCAGAGTACTGGGTACCAGGGGTTGGAGTGGGCATAGGCTGAAATGGATAAAGGGGGTCAACTGTATGGTGACGAATGGAAACCGTAGTGTATACAGAAGTCATATATAATGTGTCCAAATGAAATTTATATAATGTTATAAACCAACATTACCTCAATAAAATATCATAAGCTCAATATTGATAAAAGAAAACTAATAAACCTTCTTACATGATTAAAAAAATACACAAAAATTTATACAGTAAAAAAAAGTCTCTCTCTTATTCTGTCCCTCATCTGCCCATTTCCCATCTTGCCCTATCCTGTCTTTCCACCATGGCCATTCATGTTATTAGTTAATTTATACACTACATATTATAGATTTTTATCTCCCCTTTACATAATAAGAATCTATTATACCATTGTTCTTCACTTTGTCTTTATTTTTTTTCTGATAAACAAGTACTTTCCAATCAAAGTTCTCTGGCATGGAAACTGATGAATATTGTTACTGCTTCAACGTTAAGGAGAAAGAAAGTGTGGACTTAGTTAAGGTCACCTTCCATCTCAGCATCAGAATTGGGCTGACTTTCTAGTGTCTGCACTTACGGGCTCCTAGGTTGTAGAAGGAATATGTCAGTCAAGGCTGGAATGCCGAGACCAGGGCTCCTCAAATTGGCAGTTACAGATTCAGGGAAATCAGGATTAGGTGGGACTCAAGCTTCCAGGCCCCGAGTAGCCTCTGGGGTTGGTGGTAGTGGATGGGGTGGGCATGAATGAGTTGGCCTTCTGTGTCTCCACTGTCTCCTGGGAGACCTCATGTTCAGGTGGGATGCTCAGAGAGAACCAGGTGTCCAGATCTTTGCCATCCAATTATGGTCAGCTTCAGATTTTCTGATTTTCTGATTTGAGGAGGAAGAGGACAATAGAACACGGGGGTTGATTAAAAGCATTGGAATCAGATTTGAATTCCTGTTACCAGCTGGATGACTTGGCCTCATTACTAAACCTCTCTGTATTTCAGACTCATCATCTGCAAAATGAGGATTGTTATGAGCAGTAAAGGAGATCACTGGCTTGAGTGTTAATACTCGCTTGACACTGTAATGTCAAGGTGGTGACGAGGAGATGAAGGTGAGGCCAGAGATCTTGGAGCAAGACACTCAGCAATGCTGCAGGATGAAAACTGAGAGCCAGTGGCTTAGGCTGGGCCAAGGAGAGGGTTTTTTTGTTTTTTGTTTTTGTTTTTTCGGAATGGATTAGCCTCATCTCCTTCAGCAGAAGCTGGAGGGAACTGGGGATACATAAGATGAAAGTACACAGGGAGGAATTTGTGTTCATTTTGATCTCAACTGCCTTATGAAACATATAAGAAATTATATACAAATAAGTACCAATTATTTTTTGTCATGATTGTTGGTCATTTTTGCAATCTTTTTTTTTTTTTTAATAAATTTATTTATTTATTTTTGGCTGCATTCGCTCTTCGTTGCTACGTGCGGGCTTTCTCTAGTTACGGCGAGTGGGGACTACTTTTCGTTGCGGTGCATGGGCTTTTCATTGCGGTGGCTTCTCTTGTTGCAGAGCTAGGGCTCTAGGCGCGAGGGCTTCAGTAGTTGTGGCACATGGGCTTAGTTGCTCCGCGGCATGTGGAATCTTCTCAGACCAGGGATCGAACCCGTGTCCCGTGAATTGGCAGGTGGATTCTTAACCATTGCGCCACCAGGGAAGTCCCATTTTTGCAATCTTGACATCTACAAGATGCTGGGTCACTTGCTCTTTGATGTCTTATGTTGGGCCATCACCTCCAGTCCGTTTTGTACCCACCATCCACTGACAGCTTTGCCAGTTGCAATGATTGTCTTCATATTTGTCCTTTGTTCAGATCCTGACTGCTCTAGTAAACTTCCATATTGCCTAAAACTGGTAATAGAGCACTTCATAAGTTCACAAAAATGTTGCCTTTCAACATCACATCAGCCAAGTGGCTGGGGAGCTACTGAATTCACAATACGTACTCTTAGGGATTTTCAAAGCATCTCTTAGAGATGCTTTAATGGGGATCTCATGATCCCCATTAAAACTAAATGTAATTGGAATTGAAACCCTCAAAAATTCTTACACAGAAGTTCTCCTTGGATCTTTTTTTAGGGCAAGAGTCCTCTGAATTCAGATATTTGGAAAAATCAGCTCAGGGAAAGAATGATAGTAGTACGAGCAACACACCATTTGTCTGTTCATTCAGTCACTGTTCATTGAGTAACTTGTGTATGTTAGGCTTCTCAAGAATGATAGCTATATGAGGAAAAATCTATTAGGAGGTCTGAGAAATAGAATATGTATATTTATATAATACAACATTAAAAAGAGCATACTTGAAAAAAAAAAAGAAAAAAAAGAAAAAAAAAAAAGAGCATACTTGTATATATATATATATATTTTAACGTCTTTATTGGAGTGTAATTGCTTTACAATGTTGTGTTAATTTCTGCTGCATAACAAAGTGAATCAGCTATATGTATACATATATCCCCATATCCCCTCCCTCTTGCGTCTCCCTCCCACCCTCACTATCCTACCCCTCTAGGTGGTTACAAAGCACTGAGTGAGCATACTTGTATATTAATCAGCATTTCACACTGTCAATATAATATGCTTCTGTCCCATTACAGGGTCATAATTTTCAACACCTTAGGTCCTCAGGCATTTTAATGTCAAGTTTGCCTCATGAGGATGGGGTAGGAGAGACAACCTGGACAAGAGTTGAGCTGAGAAGCCTCCTCTTGGACCATAATATTGAGCCCAGAAGAAATTGAGGCTTGGCAATAACCCCAGCCTCATGCACGCCCAAGGACAACCCACCCACAGGAAGCAAGTGCTCTTGCATAAAGTTGTCTGACTAAGTTTGATTCACCTAGAATTATATTATCATCTAGCTTACATTTCTCCATCAACACCACAGGGGTAAGAGGTTTTAGCAAAAATTTAAAAAGTTGAGGTATTGCTGTTGAAAATAGTCTTTAGGCTGATAACCTTACATGAAAAGGAAATGAACTCTCTTGGGTATTCTCAGTGAACTCTTACTGATTTGCTGTGATCTTATCTTATTTTTCCTGTGTTCACAAGATTTCCCTCCCCTGCCTTTACTTTTCTAGAATTTTGCCAGTGAAAGATGTCAGATTCACTGATCTAAAAATTTCAGAGTATCAACTTTTGTAGAAACCTATATTTTGATCTGATCTTCCAGAATCTCATCTGATTTCTAACACTCTTCAAAGGCTACCACCGATCTTTTCTCATGGAAATGTGCAACCTTATTGTTTCAATCCCTGAAGTTGAATTTCTTTGATTTATATGACAAAACAGATCTCCTTAACGTTTTCCTTATAATGAATACTTTTGATCACAAATGTTATTCTCTAGGGTATGATAGCAATAACTGCTTTGAAAAACCATCAGATAAGAAGGTTTCAAGATCTTCCAATGAATTATTGTCTTTAGGGTCAACAGCCTTGATCTAAAAATCTCTAGAGCAACAATGATTGCAATCATTGTTGCTTTTGTTGTGGTCATCCATGTACAATGCTTGGTGTCAGTCTATTTATCTCTTGTAAAAATAAATAAATAAAAATAAAATACAGTGTGTGTGTGTGAAAAAAAAAAGAATCAGGTTAAAAAGAAAAAATAAATAAATAAAAGGGAAAGAATGAAGATTTCTTTCCCATGGACTCAGGAAAAAATAAAATAAAATAAAATAAAATAAAAATAAAAAATAAAAATCTCTAGAAAGATGGGATCAAGGAACCAGTAAAATGGACCAGATTCTTTTAGTGTGGATATGAGCTACTGAAATATTAGACATTTTCTGGCATTGTACCTTTATGTTGTAAAAGATGTAAAGTCTTGAACATGCAGAAAGGTAAAATAAAACACTGAACACTGAACAATAAGCCTTGAAGTAGCCTCCTGCTTGAAATGACAAATCACAACAATCGACGAAAACATTTATGCTGCACTTGAACCTTCATTGGTGGAATGTGTCGTTGTCTTCTAGGCTCGACAGAAGAAAGTTTTTCAGGTGTGTTGTTATGGGGTTAAATACCAAAGAAGAAATGGAACTGATAGACACCGTCCCTGGGAGAGTCAGAAATGACATGAATCATATGCCCCAAGACCTGTTGGAGGAGTTTAGGATCTTGACAGATGAACTACTCAGAGCCTTGGGAAGCATAGATAGACAGTGAGCCCAATTTCCCCACCTCAGGCAGAGGCCGATTGGGTTGTTTCAGCTTGTGCTGACAATGGCGAAACGTCTCCCTTCCTCATTTCCCTGGTTCTTGGGTGCACCCATGGCTGCTGTATAACATGCAGGGGAGCTGTTATACATCGTTATTCATGAAGCATTCCCAGGTGGGAACTCTGCAGGGACCACTGCTGGGTCTGCCTTTTCCTTTTCTCTTTGCCTGTGCAAATTGTGCTCATTTCTAAACGTTCCTCCAGTTCCATAATCTTTTCCCTGAATATTCCAATATCCATTGATCTTCCCCTAGTTGGATCTTTAGAACTAATTCTCATGGTACCCCTCATCTTGGCTATTTATCTATTTTATTGTCTCTCTCTGTGCCTCATTTTCCCCAGCCAGTGCACTGACAATATCTAGTGGTAAGGACTATATTTTAATTTAATTTTTGCTTGTTTGTTTTCCTTTTAGTGCCTTTCATGTAGTATGAATGAATTAATACATACTTGATTTTTCTATGTGTCATCCTTGGAAATTCTAGGTTCTTGATAAACTGAGGCAGTCCCAACTTTCTCCCATGAATGCTTAGCACAGGAGCGTCAGTTTTTGACCCAGAAAATATGATCAGCGTACCTCATTATAGAAATTTCTCTGATATATCAATCTTTATTGACAGGTTGATCACTGAACAATTTCCAAGTCAGTTGGAACAGCCGATACCCTCCTCCCACGGGAGAAACAAGCACAGTGACCCACACTGGTCCCTTCTCTCCTAGTCAGCAAATCACATTCTCATCATCATCTATCAAGGTAAGTTTCCATGAAGAAAAGCCTCAGGTCACCTCCCTTAAAAGAATGTGCTATTGCATTGGTTTTACTGATGCCTTGTCAGCAGGACGTGTATTTTCAGTTGTTCCCAGGAATGTTGTTGGTTCTTTTGCTGATCTGGTTTCACTTATGATCAATAGCCCAGTGTCAAGGGTGCAGCCAGAGTCTGGGGTCTGGAGCTTTGGGTGAGAACCTGTGGCCCCTATTACCAAGCTGTAACTTTGACCTAATTTGCACCAGCCTCAGTGCAAATGGAGATGCTGGCTACACAAGTCAATGACGGAATAGGCCAGGAATGCTTTTCTTCTTGCTTCAGGAGTCTTAAATTCACCTGGCTGTGAAGGTAGACAGGTGGGTAAAGCTCTATATGGTGGTTTTCAATCTTGTATCTTTGAATCTTGTATCTTGTATCTTTCAATACAAACAAGAATCCTTTCGAGAGTGACAGGACATACCAAAAACAATTTAAAAATTAATTGAACTACAATAGGAACAAATTGGGACTGTACCAGGAAGTATGAAAATGGAAAGAGCTGAACATTCTCTAAATAATTTACATAGGAACATGCTCACAATATTGTGCATATATGTTTTGGGGTTTCATGGAGATCCCCTGAAGCCAATCCAGAAACCCAGTTAAATCCCAGGGAGGGACTTAAGGCCAAAAAAATCTCTGATTTGGAGATTCTGTAATTTACTTTATGCCAGAAATCCTGCTACTTTTTTGGGCTTTTATTTGTTCTTTCAGTGACTTGGCATATATTTAGTTATCAACTAGTACTTCAAGTATTTTGCTGGATCATGGAGAGACAAAATCGCTAGAGTCCTTTTCTCTTGAGGTATTATCCTTCTGCTTCGGGGGACAGATCATTGCAGTGCTTCAGTAAGAGTATTTAATTGTAAGGTAAAGAACATCCTTCTTTAATTTAATTTCTGGATTCTCTTTTTGAGCCTCTCATACTGCTGGGGCTACCGAAGGACGAGGTGACATGTGGACTGGGTTTTGAAAGCTTGGGGACAGTTTGCCAACGATAGAAGACTGGTTAAAATACCCAACTTGCGTGAAAAGACCGATCCTTTGCATTTTTCCAGATGCAGAAATGACAGTAAATTTCATCAGCTTGAAGACCAGTACCATTGCTGGACAGCATAGTACAGGGGATAAGAATGCAGCTTATTAATCAAATGACCAGGTGTGATGCTTGGTTTATGTGTCACCTTGGCTAGGCCATATTACCCAGTTACATAATCAAACACATGAGTCTAGATGTTGCTGTGAAAGTGTTTTGTAGGTGTAGTTAACTTCTACTATCAGTTGACTCTAAGTAAAAGAGACTACCCTTGGTAATGTGGGTGGACCTCGTCCAATAATTTTTAAGGTCTTAAGAGCAAAACCTGAGGTTCCCCAGGGAAGAAGAAATTCTGCCTCAAGACTGTAGTATCAACATCTGCCTGAGTTTCTAGTCTGCCAGACTGCCCTACAGATTCCAAACTTGTCAGCCCACACAATTCCTTTAAAATAAATCTCTATCATCTATCTGTCTATCTATCTATCTATATCTATCTATCTATCTATCTATCTATCTATCTATCTATCTAATCACCTATCTTTCTATCTATCATCATCTAATTGGTTCTATTTCTCTGGAGAACCCAGCTGATACACCAGGGTTGAGGCTTGTGTTTGAATTCTGGCTCTGAATTCGGATTCCCATACTTCATAGCTGTATGACTTTAGACAAATTACTTGATTTTCCAACATATCAATCTGTTCACATATAAAATGAGATAATGATAGCAATTCCCTCATAGGGTTTTTGGGAGGATTAAGTGAGTGAACGCATTTAAGCTCTGAGCAAGGTGTCTAGCATGCGTGAAGGGTTCGGAAATGTTAGCTCCTATTCTACTTTCAGGTAAGCATTTTTTGGCCTCAATTTGTTGGAGGCATGGAGGTAATACAAAATTGTACATCACGGTAATCTGAGTTTTTCTGGAGCATGTTTGTTTTTACAAGTTCTTCTGACCCATCAGCCATATGAACAGCCATGGGATTGTTCTGCAGCTGCTACTTAACCAGCAAAGTTGGTCACCCCCAGAATGGGCTGAGGAAGTGATTCCGGGAAGCACGGTCTGGACAGGGGAGCTGGTTACCAGGGAGAAGCAACCGCAGAGATCACTGCGGTGACTCAGGACTCAGGATACACACTGAGGTTCTGTTTGAACCAAAACACTGTACCCCAGGAAGCAAGATGAGGTGCTCAGATACATTAAGGTTACTCACCATTGGCCGTCCCTCAGCTATAATGAACTGCTTTACAGAGGTACCCACCTAATATTATGTGCTGTGTTGAGACATTCAATATTTTAGTTGGTAATCTTGCTGCATTTGTTTGTGTATATGCCTGGAGTGTACAGAAGGGTCTGTATGGTGTAAATTAGCTGAATGAAAAAGCCCAGTGTCCAGCCTATAATATCCAGTGCTGTCCCATTCCCGATGGAGGCCATCGGAGAGGTCTGTGCCCCGCAGGGCAGGCCCCAGGTGTGCGTTTGTACAGAGTGCAGTGATTTGGTTGGAATGGAGTCTTCCTCAGAGAGGACTTCTAAGGAAACAGCTCAGGGCTGCCCCTCAACGTGTGCTGGATGATTAACACAGCCCTGGAAGGGCTTGTTGGTTTTCTCTGATGGTGGTGATATTTGTTTAACGTTGCTTGAACATAGATCAGTGAGGTTGTTGATCCCTGGGAAAGAAACCTGTGAAACCACAGTTTTCGGTTTTAGGAGGATGGTTTTATATAATAGGGATTAACTTGGCAAAAATGGGAAGCATAGACACAAATCACTCGCTCTCTTTCCCAAATGTCTTAAAAAGCATGAAAGCCCAGTAAATAAAAAACTGAATGAGATGAGTGGGAAATCCTTCTTTCAACGGAAAAAGGTGAAATAAGGTGACTAGCTATTTGTTTTGTATTCCAGCTTCCCACCTCCCTCTGGCCTAGAGCCTGGCCTGGTACTGCTCAAGTATCTGATTGTGATTTAAGAGGTTCCTTCCGGTCTGCATGGACCTGGGAGCCACGAATCATCCTGGGACATACTTATGGAAACTGAGTAAATTTAGGATCTCTCTTGGGGCAAGTGGTGGTCATAGACATGTATGTCAAACGTTTCCAGCTCTTCGCCTTCTGGGCACATGGTAGGATTGCATTTGGCCCTCTTGCAGTTGGGTAGGGCCACATGACCAATTCTGGCCAGTGAGACAGAGTGAAAGTGACTTGAGCCACTTCTGAGCTGGACCATATAATTACCTATGTGAGACCCCCTAGTATTGCTTTTCCTCTGGAATAGCAACTGGCAATATTTGAGAAGGTGACTTCTCTCCATTAGCCTGAGTTCTTGAGTGATTACCAAAAATTCCCCCTCCTAATCACTAGAAATGAACATATATCGTGATCAAGAAATAAATATTTTTTTGAGGCATTCATAGAGATTTTGGGGTTGTTTTACAACATAACCCAATCTTCCCTGATTGATACAGAAGCCCGATCATTGAATCACAGAATGTCATGTAACCAAACTTTCTTGCACTTCTCAGGTGCATTTGTATTCCTAAAAGTTAATCTAATATCCCTCCCCAAATTCCAGGAGTCCTTTCATCTGGAGCTGACTGAGAATATAACAGATGTAGACCCCTAAACAAGAGCAGACCTCTTCATTTTGTTCTAGAAATGAATACTTGAGGGCTTTTCTGGAATTTGGTCAGGATCTAGAAGTGAGAAGGTAGAGTTATTTTAAAGTTATTGGTTATCAGAGCTGAAAGAGATCCTTGGAATCAATTGTCCAAAACTTTAATTTTATCAAGAAGGAAATCAAAGCTCATGGAAATGAGGAGAGTAATTTAACCAAGGTCACCTAGCTTGCTAGTTTGTTAGTGGTCAGTGCAGGTAAGAGCTCAAGACCCTTGGTTACACTTTTATTTTTTCTGTGCAAACACGGACTATTTGTAAAGTTCAAAAAGGAGTCCACTGAACTCTAAGTCAGCTCTGCCAGCAGAAGTATAACGCAAGCTACAAATGCGCTATTTTTTTTTTTTTTAAATTACTGGGCTGCTGTTCTTTTTTTTTCTTTTTTTTAAAAATTTATTTTATTTTTGGCTGCGTTGGGTTTTTGTTGCTCCTTGCGGGCTTTTTCTAGTTGCGGCGAGCGGGGGCTACCCTTCGTTGCGGTGCGCGGGCTTCTCATTGCGGTGGCTTCTCTTGTTGTGGAGCACGGGCTCTAGGCACGTGGGCTTCAGTAGTTGTGGCTCGTGGGCTGAGTAGTTGTGGCTCGCAGGCTTAGAGCATAGGCTCAGTAGTTGTGGCGCACGGGCCTAGTTGCTCCACAGCATGTGGGATCTTCCCGGACCAGGGTTCGAACCCGTGTCCCCTGCGTTGGCAGGTAGATTCTTAACCACTGCGCCACCAGGGAAGCCCAAATGTGCTATTTTTTAATAGCTGCATTAAAAGGTTAAGAGAAAGGGATGAAATTAGGTTTAATTATTTTATTTAAACCAATATATCAAAAATAGCATTATATTTTGGCATTTAATCAACATAAAATTATTAATGAGATATTTTACTTTTTTCATACTGAGTCTCTGAAATCTGATGTGTGTTGTACACTTACTGCACATCTCACTTGGACTGGCCACATTTCAAGCGCTCGACAGCTGCCCGTGACCGGTGACTACCATACACAACAGCACAGTATCCTCTGAATTCTTGGAGGGCAGGGGATTTCAACTCAGTTCCCTCTGTAAAACACCTACCTTCATGTCCCCCATAATGACACGTTTCACAATTTCTTTATCCGGATACTAGGCATCACGGTACTCGGCCTCTACTCACTTCATAGGGATGTAAAGGCAATTAATGAGATAATGGCTGAGCTCAGTAGGAGGTTCTATCTGTCTAAATTCAAGGTGCTATTGTCTTTTATGTGTCTGCGGGGAAGTCCCATTAGCACCCATTGGAACTATGCATGTTACTGTAATGGAAAAACAAGCATTTCTCATCAGGCGAGGAATAATACTAGGTTACGAGCAGGGGTTGGTTTTCCCATTGTAGGCGGGGACTTTCTGCTGACAACTGGCAGAGTTATGAAGTCTCGTCGTGCTACCTATGGTGAAGGCCATGGTGGATGGCAGGCTGTAGGGGAGAGGAGGTGGAGAAAGGTAGACCCTGGGGGTTAAAGGCTATTGTTTTCACACCTGACCTGTGACCAATGTCCTTCCTTGGGGCAGGGGACTAAAGGAGGGACAGATAGAATGTTGCTCTTTTAGGGTCCAGAATGGCTAGTTCAGGTTTTCTTGTTTGACTGAGTTTAGACAAGTTCCTGTTAACCAAGCTATGGGCAGAATTTCCAGGGACAGCAAACTGTTATTTTCTCTCCTGTACCAACTCTGCAAAAAGGACAGGTTACCCCACAATAGCCTGGAACTCATGTCTTTTGCCTTCTTGTTCAAATTGTCTAGAGATACAATACTTTTGAACCCTTTAAAACAGTGCTGTGCGCCGTGGGCAGGTATAGCCTGCATTTTGAGGCCAGACTATATATTTATGTAAATGAATTTAGCCACTTCTCACACCCTTTGCTCCCAACCAACTTTTTTTTTTTAAAGATCTATTTATTTTATTTATTGATTGCTATGTTGGGTCTTCGTTTCTGTGCTAAGGCTTTCTCTAGTTGCGGCAAGCGGGGGCCACTCTTCATCGTGGTGCGCGGGCCTCTCACTATCGCGGCCTCTCTTGTTGCGGAGCACAGGCTCCAGACGCGCAGGCTCGGTAGTTGTGGCTCACAGGCCTAGTTGCTCCGCGGCATGTGGGATCTTCCCAGACCAGGGCTCGAACCCGTGTCCCCTGCATTAGCAGGCAGATTCTCAACCACTGCGCCACCAGGGATGTACCCAACCAACTTTTGAAAGTTAAGACACACACACACACACACACACACGCACACGCACACACACACACATTCTTTTTAGCCTCAGAGTACAAGTAGATTGTTTGTGGCAGGTTGGAGAAGAAAGATTTAGGGAAATCTAATAGTGTATGATTACTCCTCCTAACAGCTACTTTTAATTTAGCACCTACTCTGTGCCAAACACTTTATATATACTGTTTCTCCTCCATACAACTGCCCTTAAAGGTGGGTGTTATTATCTCTATTTTATGGATGAAGACACTGAACTCCAGGAATTTAGCTTACTTGTTCAAGGTGGTAAGAAAAAATAATCTGACACTTGGAAATAAGCAGAAGGATGGCTGCCTGCGTGTGTTTTCAGTATTATCGGAGGCACTAATAGGCCCACCCAAAGATTATGTTACTCTTTAGGGAAAGGTCCATTTGATTGAACATTTCTTAAGACTAGAGCCCAGGCTCTGTGAAATTACAGAGTCCAATTTGTTAATTGTTAAATTACAACTTATTTAAAAAAATATTTTATTGGAGTATAGCTGATTTACAATGCTGTGTTAGTTTCAGGTGTACAGCAAAGTGAATCAGTTATACGTATACCTATATCTACTCTTTACAACTTATTTTTGTCCAGTAAATATGTAAATGAATTCTTCCTACTATAAAAGATAATCCCAGAGGTTGTAGCTCTATTTACCAGTAGGACACTACCCAGTTTTGTATCTAATTTAACAAACTTGCTGCAGCTTTTCTTTCCTGAAGGGGTAAATACATGTCTATTTTCAAATGCTTTTAGAACTACCTTTACCATCTTATTCCTTCATTAGTGCATCAACTCCGTCTTTGATGTGTGCTCACTGTATGTTTGTATGAGAGTTGATGTAGAACGTATGGAGGACCTAAGATTTTACCCTAATTGCAAGCTAACAAGTTAGCCTGCCACAAGGATGCTGGCGGAAGACACAAGATTGGGTCAGAAACAAAGGACTTTATGATTATGGTACAGCAAGCAACATGCATCTGTGTATTTGTGCCAGTTACTCTTGCCCCAAGTCCTATAAAAGTGACATGTATTATACTAAGGACACCCAAACCTTTTATAATTTCCGGTAAGTCTGTCTTCCCTTTTCTCCAGAGGGAGACATTATCTCTATTTCCCAAGGCTGTTTGCTATGGAAATGTCCTTGCAAAGACAGTTAGGAACAAAAGACAGTTAGTGCCTTGCTTATAAGATGTGCAGAAACTCAAGAGGTCCATGGAGAACTGTTTCCCAACAGTCAAAATTTTAAATTTTGAAAATTATACTTTGACTAAGGTTTCATGGCCAGTTAATGGCTGAGTCTGGATTCTTCCTGGTTGCAAAGCCTGGGCTATTTCCACTTAGCATGAAAATCTAAGTCCTACCACATGCGACCAACTAAAGAACTCCCACTACTATGAGCCTTTAGGTCTCTTCCATCCTAGAGTGGGAGTGGTTTTGGTTTGAAAATGATGCATCAAAGCATGGATCCAAAGAGATGGAATTTAATTTTATTACCAAAGCCTACATGTCTTGAGATGCCTAAAACACTTATTCTGATGAAATTTTAGTAGGACTCTGAAACCATAAAAACTTTAAGGAATCAAAACACTAGTCTGGGGGCTTCCCTGGTGGCACAGTGGTTGGGAGTCTGCCTGCTAATGCAGGGGACACGGGTTCGAGCCCTGGTCTGGGAGGATCCCACATGCCGCGGAGCGGCTGGGCCCGTGAGCCACAATTGCTGAGCCTGCGCATCTGGAGCCTGTGCCCCGCAACGGGAGGGGCCGCGATAGAGAGAGGCCCGCGCACCGCGATGAAGAGCGGTCCCCGCACCGCGATGAAGAGTGGCCCCCGCTTGCCGCAACTGGAGAAAGCCCTCGCACGAACCGAAGACCCAACACAGCCAAAAAAAAAAAATAAATAAAAATAAAAATAAATAAATAAATAAATAAATAAATAAAAAGAAAAATCCTTTCATAAAAAAAAACAAAACAAAACAAAAAAAAACACTAGTCTGGGGACTTCCCTGGTGGTCCAGTGGTGGGGAATCCGCCTTCCAGTGCGGGGGACGCGGGTTCGATCCCTGGTCGGGGAACTAAGATCCCACGTGCCACGGGGCAACTAAGCCCACTTGCCTCAACTGGAGAGCCCATGTGCCACAACTAAGACCGACACAGCCAAAAATAATAAAAATAAATAAATTAAATAAAAAACAAAACAAAAAAACACTAGTCTGTGAAAAATTTAAGAGCAGGGACCATGTTTTATCCATCTTTTTATCCTTGGGAACTAGCTCAGTGTCTGATATCTAGTAGGTGCTCAACAAAATGTTTCTTGAATTAATGAATTATAGGAAGGAGAAACACTCCTATCCTTTCTTACCCAATTTCTTTTGGTTCTTTCGTCTTCAAGCAAGCAAAGCAGGTATCTGTTGAACTCATTTATGCCTTTTGATTTAGCTGCTTGTTCCAATAACTTATTCCATATGTTTATCTCCTTTAGTGTGAAAAGACTTGGCCCACGCTTTCTTTTTTATTTGTCATTTCCTGAGTTTTCAGTCCTGTCTCTGCTTGCTCATTCTCCACACCCTCACCCCCGCACACACACCCAGGAGTGTGAAGCGGCAACGTGCTGATGGGCGTAACCACGAAAGGATGGCCGTTGTTTCTGGACGGTCACCCCAGCTGCTGTCCCCGGGCTGCAGAAGCTGACTGTTTAGGCTGCCGCCCGGGCCTCCACTCCCGAGACACTCTGTCGTTCTCTGTCTGACCAAATGCCCTCTCTCTCCTCAGGTGAGTGCAGCCCATATGGTGGGAGAGGGAAATGGGAACAGAACCACTGAGTTTTCACAGGGGCCTAGAGGAAGTTGACAAAAGGCCAAGCTTTGAAGGGCACTGAGAGTCAATCTCCTACCCCAAAGGAAAACCAGGGATTAGAGATCTATGCTCAATTAATAGGGGACGAGGAAGACTTTTCTTTTCTTTTTTTAATAAGTTTATTTATTTATTTTGGCTGTGTTGGGTCTTCGTTGCTACACACAGGCTTTCTTTAGTTGCGGCGAGCGGGGGCTACTCTTCGTTGCGGTGCGCGGGCTTCTCATTGCGGTGGCTTCTCTTGTTGTGGAGCATGGGCTCTAGGCACGTGGGCTTCAGTAGTTGTGGCTCGTGGGCTGAGTAGTTGTGGCTCGCAGGCTTAGAGCATAGGCTCAGTAGTTGTGGTGCACGGGCCTAGTTGCTCCACGGCATGTGGGATCTTCCCGGACCAGGGCTCAAACCTGTGTCCCCTGCATTGGCAGGAGGATTCTTAACCACTGTGCCACCGGGAAAGTCCCGAGGCAGACTTTTCTGAAGTCACCTTTCACTTTCAGAAGCAAATGATGAACTATTGACTGAAGAGCTGAGCTTTAGAGGGGGAAGTCTATTTTTGTGTCCATTTCTGAAGCTAAACAAATGTTGAACTACATCCACTTTTGGATTTGACATTAGCACGCCGCAAGGGTCAGGCCTAAGTGTCCTCCTCGGGGTGGTTTAAGGTGGTTTAAGTCTGAGGCAAATGCTCTTAGGCTTCAGAGACCCAGCCTACCTGAGAGCCACAGCCCCCTCTCCCCATTCCTGCTGAGGCCACATATAAAGCACCGTAGCCTAGGGAGTTCCCTGGCGGTCCAGTGGGTAGGACTTGGCGCTTCCACTGCCGAGAGCCCGGGTTCAACTCCTGGTCGAGGAACTAAGATCCCACAAACCACACGGCATGACCAAAAAAAGTAAAATAAAATAAAGCACCATAGTGTAAGTTTCTGTCGGTCTCTTTTTTTCTACTGAGCTTAGGAAATGCTCCTTCTCTGGCTTGTCCAGGGGTGGGTAATGACTTGCATAGGCCAGGAGTTTCGGGAGACTCACTACCTTTTAGCTCCATTCTCTCTGGGCTTCCCAAGGGAGGGAGGTCCAGTGAGAGGATTTTGGCAGGATTTGTTGCAGTGAGAGCTGTGCAGCAGTGGAACAGGATGCCTGTCGAGTCTGGAATTGTCTGAGCTACAGAAGTGTTCCCGCTTGATATGGCAGACTGGAATAGGTGATTTCTAAGGTCTTTTCTAAAAGTAAGTCTGAGGTTTTCCTGCATTTAGCTCTCTGACAGGAGGGCAGGAGGGTGAATTGATCAAAAGCAGAGGCTGAAGCCGGGTTGCCTGGATTTGAATTCTATTACTTACAACTTTTGTTGTGTGACCTTAGGCAAAACTCTGTGCCTCAGTTTTCTCATCTGTAAAATAGGTATGGTAATAGTAGTATCTATTTCATGGGGGCTATGCTGCCTCATCTCATGAGGTTATTGTAAGAAGTAAGTGGGTTAATACGTGCATAGTGTGTAGACCAGGGTTTCTGATTGGTTAAGTGTTAGCTATTATTAGTAACTGTTCAACAGCCCCACCAAAACCTCCAATACTCTGAGTTCCCTTCTTTTTTTTTTTAATTTTTAAAATTTATTTATTTATTTTATTTATTTATTTTTTAACATCTTTATTAGAGTATAATTGCTTTACAATGGTGTGTCAGTTTCTGCTTTATAACAAAGTGAATCAGTTATACATATACATATGTCCCCATATCTCTTCCCTCTTGCATCTCCCTCCCTCCCACCCTCCCTATCCCACCCCTCTAGGTGGTCACAAAGCACGGAGCTGATCTCCCTGTGCTATGCAGCTGCTTCCCACTAGCTATCTATTTTACGTTTTGAGTTCCCTTCTTTCTCCTGATAACTTGTGGGGCACTTTCAGCCTTTTCTCTTGGTAATCACATCCCAAATTGATGGCAACTAGGTGGGGCAGAGGGTAGAGGGGGAAGAAGCAAAGATCAGTGTGATAGCAGGAAGGTGTGAAAGAATTCGCTCTACCCTCCTACGCAGAGCAAGTCACAGCTGCAACATCATCCTTGTTTGCAGCAGCAAATGCAGAAGAAGCAAGGAGGGGTGATCATCAGTCATCATTGTCACTGTCACCATCATCTGCTGCTCCTTTCCCAAGGACCTCAAAGATGATTAGTGATGAAGCAATAAAACACCAAGAAGTTTAACAGTGTTTCCAAGCTCATTAAGGTCTCCAGCCTTTCCGTGGGTGCAGCAACTCCTGCAGATCAGTTAGCACCCTGCCCCGCACAGAGGACGTGCTTAATAAATGTGGTCCTTGCTCCTGTGCTGATACATCCCCCATCTTCACTTCCCAGTTGGCTTCCTTTCACTTATTCCAGGATGGCTATTCTAAAATCTCTCCAATTCCCTCAAATCGGATACCCTCACCTACCCCTGCCCTCACTCTTTGTGGATTTTATCATCTCCCTCTTTAAGAGAACATAGAGACCAACAGGATAACCATTCAGTGCACTACTCTGAAACCTGGCTTCCCATGCTATTGCTTATTAATCGGTCTTTCCCTGTTGTCTGAGAGAAATGGCATGTCCCCTCCTCTCTGAGGCTAAACCCTCCGCTACCTGGGCTCCGCACCTCAGACCCTTCTGCCTCATCTGTTACCTTCACTCTCTACATGTCCTTAAAGTGCTAGCCCTCTTTTCTGAATATTCTATTGTTCCCTTTCCTTTAGCTCCTTCCACTTAGCCAATGGAAGCGTCCATGGCTTTTTTTTTTTTAAATTTATTTTTTTGGCTGCGTCGGGTCTTAGTTGCCACATACAGCATCTTCGTTGAGGCATGCGGGATCTTTTCGTTGCGGAGCACGCGGGCTTCTCTCTAGTTGTGGCCTATGGGTTTTCTTTCTGTAGTTTGCAGCAAGCGGGCTCTCTAGTTGAGGTGCCAAGCTTGGTAGTTGTGGCCCGCGGGCTTTGTTGCCCTGTGGCATGTAGGATCTAATTCTCTGGCCAGGGATCGAACCCACGTCCCCTGCATTGGAAGGCGGATTCTTTACCACTGGACCACCATGGAAGTCCCCCATGTCTTTTTAAACCTAAAATAATCTTCCACTCCCTCTACCATCCTATATGCAGATACTGCTCTGTCTCTCTCCTTTCTACCTTGTTGTCATGAAAGAGGATGCCTTTTCCCTTCTTGCTCTGTGTGCTTTCCTTGGACGATTTCATCCAATTCCATGGCTTTAACCAACACCTATATCTCTGGGTGTGACTTCTCCCTGTTATCTACATCTGAGGTCCATGGTACCTGCAATTTGATGTGTCCCAAACGAAGTGCATTGTTCCTCCTTCAAACAGCTTGTCTTCCTCCTGCCTCCTCTTCCACTTTGGATAACGCTGTCAACACCTAGGCAGTCTATTTGACCAGTACCCTCAGTGTCATCTTTATTCATTCTCCTCTCTCAGCCTCCAATCTGATGAGTCATAGAAGATTTTACTGGAAGATAATTCACAGCACACTCTTGTTGATTCCTCTTAGACATGTTTCTCAAATCTGACTTTCTACTCCCACTCCCGTCGACATTCTCCAGTAAGCTCCTCACCTTTCTTTTTTTAAAAAATTTATTTATTTATGGCTGCATTGGGTCTTTGTTGCTGCACGCGGGCTTTCTCTAGTTGCGGCGAGCGGGGGCTACTCTTTGTTGCGGTGCGCGGGCTTCTCATTGCAGCGGCTTCTCCTGTTGCGGAGCACGGGCTCTAGGCGCGTGGGCTCAGTAGTTGTGGCACATGGGCTCAGTAGTTGTGGCTCATGGGCTCTAGGTGCGAGGGCTCAGTAGTTGTGGTGCATGGGCTTAGTTGCTCCGCAGCATGTGGGATCTTCCCAGGCCAGGGCTCGAACCCGTGTCCCCTGCATTCGCAGGTGGATTCTTAACCATTGTGCCACCAGGGAAGCCCACTCCTCACCTTTCGCCTCAATTATTTTACCCATCCATGGGACTTCCCTGGTGGTCCAGTGGTTAAGACTCCATGCTCCCAATGCCAGGGGCCCGGGTTTGATCCCTGGTTAGGGGACTAGATCCCTCATGCCTCGTGGCATGGCGGGGGAAAATAAACCCAAAAAACTATTGCACCCATCCAGCCAAGTCCATTCTCCAATCTGTTGTCAACGTAATTTGTTTAAAACTGAAGTCCTTAAAACCTCCATGGGTTCTTTGATGCTCTCCAAAGTCAAGTCCAAACTCCCTACATCCTTAATATGGCCCATAGAGTTATGACACTCCCCCACCCCAAGTCTTGCCCTGACAGGCTTCTGCAGCTTTGCTTGTGGGAGGTCTGGAACAGGTGCCCACGCTCCAGGCAAGTTGTATTTCCAACCCTTTCCCATGCCACCACCCCTCACAATCCAAGTCTTTTAATTTCTGCCAAAGTCTCTTTTCTCTCAACTCTCTTCCTGACAGATTCTCATTCTCTCTTCAAAACTTAACTCAAGAATCTTGCCTTCTGTGAAGCTTCTTCCCATTGTCCCAGGCTGCTTATTTACCCTTATGCTCACCAGCTGGAGCTTCTCCAGGACCTTGGAGATGCTCCATCCAGTTTCTTGAAAGTGTGAGCGTGCACAGGCAGAGCCAGGCTGATAGAACAAATTTATAGGCATTATGGCTGAGCCTTGAGTGAAAGTTCTGTGCGTATGTTTGCAGAAAGATGTTGCTATTTGGAAGATGATTTCTTCCACTCAGGCCAATTTCTAAATGGCAATTTTCATTTGATTAGCATTAGCTCTAGGTAGATAGATGTAGGCCACACAGATCAGTGCCATCTCTTCTGAAAATTGTAAATGTTTGGTTATACTATGTCTAAGTGAAATTTTTATCAATAATGAGGACTTTGGTGATCATTGTAATGGTACTTCAAATTTCTCTTTTGTAAAATAAATGAGTCAATGAAAAGATTTAGAGAAAAATCTATCCTAAGTGTGGTCTTCTGGGGGACACCTAAACAGCTGGTCATTTTCCACTTGCTCCCAGATGCAGTGGAAGATTAACAGGAGGGAATGGTGTCAGTAACAATGCCAGGCTGGCCGTGGTTACTTGTGAGGTGGTGGGTGCAGACAACAGGTATTGTGGGAGGCTAGAGACATGTGACGTCAATTCAGGCCCAAGGAGAGGGAGGACAGTTTGGACTCACTGGAGGGACAGCAGTTGTTAAAAACTATAAAAACTAAATAATAATAACTAGAGAAATTTATGAATGAAAATTAAAAAACCCTCACAATGGGTAGGAACTGGAACTTTTGAACCGGAGCAAAGAAGGAGAGAAAAAATCAGGAGAGGGTAAAGTTTGATCAATGGTCTAAAGCAAGAACAAACATGTTTTCTGCAGAGAACCGTGAAAAGGGCAGCCTGTATAAGGGGCTGGTGAGGGTGTTGGCAAGGAGGATCTTTGTAGGAGAGGGACAGAGAAGGTTGAGGGTCAGGCTGAGAAATGGGAACACTACTGAGTTTTTTCAGTTTGGGGTGACAGCTTTGAGGCAGGAACTGAAGTGTGTCCATGTACAGCAATCCATTCTTTCCCCAAGTTTTCCATGAAAGAGGTGTTAGGGGCAATATTGTTCCCTACCTGCTGTGCACAGGCTCGCACGAAAGGAGGGAACTTCGTTTACATTTGAAGTTTATTTTACAGGTAATAGGGGATTGGGTGTCCTGACCTCCAGGAGTTCACATTGTCAACCGCTCCAGGCTGGTCAAGGCAATTCCATTAGCATATCTGTTCTCTATGACAGATATTTTTAGCAGCAGATAGCCTGAATCCATTCAAAGAATGCACCTGTTAGATGGGAATCTAGATCTGGCAACCACACAGTTTAATTTCAAAAGAGCCAGGTCAGGTTGTATGCTGAACTATGGGACACGACAGGAAATCTATTGATTTTAAGCTCGTGACAGCTGCTTTGCAAAGTTGGTAACGCGAAGGTGTTTCTATTCAACTGGATATTTCAGTCTGATGGATTCATGGAAATAATCTGATACTAAAGAACATTCTTTCCTCCCTCCCCTCCTCCCTCTCTGTCTTCCTTCTTTCTTTACTTTAGCAATATTTTTTAAATGCCTCATCTTGGATCTGGCATCATGGGGGGTACAGAAACCAAGTACAGTTTCCTTCCTCTATTAAACATATATTCCAGAAAGGAAGGCAGATAAATAACAAGCAAACAAATTAAAAAATAATTTGGTTGCATAAGGTGATGCGTGCTGGGAAGAAGAGAAGGAAGGATTGCAGGGCGACTGGGGATGGGTGAGAAGATCACACTAAGCAGTAACATCTGAGCAGAAACCTGAACTGAGGGTGGGCGTTCAAGCAACTATCTAGGTGGAGTGCTTTGCAGGAGGAGGAGTTGGAAAAGAACAAGGTTTGGTCAAGGAGCAGCAAGAAGGTCAGTGTGTCTGGAGAGGAGTGATCAAGGAGGAGGAGGGTGGGATGAGGGGAAGTAGCCAAGAGCTACAACACTAGGGACTTGTCGGCTACAACATGGACATTGGCTTTTATTCTAAGTGCAGTGGGAAACCACTGGAGTTGAGTAGGGGAGTGAGGTGATCTGATCTATAGTTTAAAAAGATTACGCTGGCTGCTCTGTGGAGAATATTCTTGTTGAGAAGAAAGAGGGGTGTAGAAGAGCAGCTGCTGGGCTACTGTAAGTACACGTGAAAGCTGATGGGGGCCTGAGTGTGGAGGTGGCAGTGGAAGTGGTAGAAGGTGCTAAAGCTCAGTACATGTTCTAAGAGATTGACAAAGGACTTGATAATGGATTGGATGAGAAGCAGGAGGAAAAGAGGGGAGTCAAGGGTGACTCCTGGTTTTGTGGTCTGAACAACTGGGTGATTTGTGGGGTCATTTTCTGAGATGGGGAAATTAGGGGAGGAGGTGGTTTAGGTTGGGAAATTAAGAGCTCTCTTTTGATAATTTTAAGTGGCGACATTGAGCATTAGATAGATACATATATAGTAGTCCGAAATTTAGGTGAAAGATCAGAGCTGGAGAAACACTTTGGGAGTTACCACTGTGACTCACCAGTAGATGGGGCATTTAAAGTCATGGGTCAAGAAGAGGTCACCTGGGAGGGCCGTGTTCACCTCGAGGCTGGGACTGAGCTCAGGGGCACTCCAATACTTAACGGACAGCATGAGAATGGGAAGCCAGCGAGGAAGACTGAGAAGGAACAGCCAATGAAAGAGGAGAAAACCCAGACGTTATGTCCTGAAGACCATAATGCTTTAAGAAGGAACGGGTGGTCAACTCTGTTGACGCCTGTCGAGACGTCCAGTAAAATTAGGGCAGAAAATTGACCACTAGATTTGACGTGGTGACCTTCACAAGAGCAGCGACAGTTGAATGGTGGGGAGAAAATTCTGAATGAAATGGGTTAAAGAGAGAATGGGAGGTAAAGAAGGGGAGACACAAAGTATAGGGATTCTTTCAAGTTTTGCTATAAAAGGAAGGAAAATATGGGAATGTGGAGTGAAAGGTGGATTTTTAAAGGAAAAGAACTATTAAGGCGTTTTAGTATATGGATGGAAGTGGTGTAGAAGAAAGGGAAAAAGATAAATTAGAAGAAAGAGGAGATAATAGGAGTTACTATGCCCTTAAGTAGGCAGGAAGTTATGGGCTCAAGAGAACAAGTGAACAATTGACCTGAGAAGGAAGGAAATAGGGAAAAGTGAGTTAGGGTCACAGGTATATTGGTATAATTGGGTTGTGGGAAAGCAAGTTTAATCTCTTCTTACAGTTTCTATTTTCTCTAAGAGATAAAGCAGTGACAAATAGAGTGAGTTGGGAGGGGGCATCTTTTAAAATTTTGGGAAGAGAGGAAGAGGGGTGAAATAGTCATTCTGGAGGATGAGAAACTGAATTGACTGGATTCTAGTGTCGTTAGCAAGTTTTGAAAAGCCACTTGAGATTTTTGTTCATAAATTTCAAATAAAATCTAAATTAAAGATGAAACCTGTTAGTACCCTTGTGTGCTTTCCTCTGGTCACGTTCAGCTGGAGGGCAGATGCTAAGCAGATGGGAGCTTGGGTTTAACCCGAGTTTGGAGTTTCGCCAAGTGAGTTCTAGAAGGGAGGGAGGGAGAAAAGGGGTTGAGGCTGTGCGTGAAGGGGGAGAATATTCAGAGAGATGTGGACTTGAGCAAGGTGAGGAGGAAAATGAACACCTTATGGGGCTGATGAAAATGAAGACAATTTGGTGGAGTAACTAGACTTGGACCAATGTGGGTCTGAGAACTCTTATTTCCTGTCCATCTCTTCCCTTGTTCATGCCTCCATGTGAAAAGATCTCTGAGTTTCTAAGACCCAGGTCATTTCCTCCATGAAATCATCCCTATAACTCTGCTCTTAATTGATGCCCCCTTTCCTGGACTCCTGTTACATCTTACTATGTATATGTTATTCAAATGTATTTATGAATAACTACCAAGGACTTATAACCAAGTCCTTGTGCTAAGTACTGGGAATGCAACCATGAAGAAATGCAGATGTGTACCTCGGCCCTCATGGATGCACGGTCTATTATAGAGACACATGGTACATGTTACAGATAAATTGTATTACGCAAGACTTAAAAATCCTGAAAAATTTCAGATGGGATGAATATTTCTTTACAAGCAGATGATAAGCCTCCAAGAAGCAGGAGTTTGTGCCACACCAAGAGCAGGGGCTTGGTAAACACTGTGTCCTTGGAGAACTGATGTTCCCTTCACATTGAAGATGTTCCTTTCAAAGGTCTGCAGGAAAAGTTGTGAGTAGAAAGAAGGCAGTAGGAAAAGTTGTTTGGAGACCATGAGTTTAGATCCATCAAGATTGGGAAAGCCTGGAATAGTTCTCAAATGATGATGTCAAGAAAGCTTGGTTGCTTCCTTGACATAATAATCCATTGTGTTTTTTCCATGGTTTGTTAGGATCATATGTCCCTGGCAACCCATAATCTATGTCCTGCATGTCCCCTTCCACATTTAAATTAATTATCTTGAAAGGCTAAGGTGTACGTGTGACAATCAGATCTAAGCAGGAGGAAATACACGGATCTCAAAATTGTGGTTACCCCGAATTGTTGGAAGACTCAGTACTTAAATGGATAGTTACCAACTAGTGACCACACGTTCAAATCAAACACAGATTTCTCTTCACCAGATGTGCACATTTATCAGGAACTTTCTGCTAATTATTCAAAGAATTCCTAGAACAGCACACATGTGCCCTCTTCAAAGAAAGCCCATGTACGTAATACACATTTATAATCATTTACAGATAAACCAGCCAGATGGAATCATTGTTCTACATAATGTTACATAATTCTGTCAATGATTAAGACACATTTCAGGACATAATTCAATATAGAAAGTTTAAATATAAGCCTAGCGTTTTAGTTATGAGTAGTTATGAACGAGAGGGATACAGTAGACTCCAAGTGAAGGGACTCAGAAACCTTTTATCCCTTTGCACCAGGTACGACTAGTTGGTAATAGCTGGTGTTCTTTCTTGTTCAAACGAAGCATGCATGTCTGCAATTGGGTTTTGGAAGTGAACAGCTAGTTCAGATGTTGTTAGCTCATCCTGTATGCCAGGATGTGGAAAGGTCAGCTTACATCATGTGATTTGGAAGATTCTAAAGCCTGATTCTGCTGCCCTACATTTCGGTTTGGTGTGTAAATATTTAAAAAATGATACATGCATCTTTTCTGTGACTAGTATCCATTATATGCAGTTGTGCTTACTGCCTTGTTTTAGAGGTTGGGGTTTCCTGGAAGAAACTATCCTGGTGTCTCAACGAGACTGATTGGTTTGTAGGTGAAACACACATTTGAGGGAAATGGGGTGAAAGTATGTTACCCACTTTCTTTAGGACCCAGGGGTCTAATCTGAAATATGGCGTTAATAATACTTGTTTAATTCTTTTTCTGGTGATCCATCCAATGAGATGTTGAAAGTGATTTGAAAATATAAACTATTGCACATATAGAGATGTTAATATTAGTAATATCACTAATAAATTATAAAATACCTACCTCTGGAGTACATTTTGTGGGCTGACGCTCCTTCTGCCAAGGTTACCCTACTACTTGGAAAGGCATCTGGCTGCTCTTTTCTACATGGAGAACCATTGATCACTATTGAATGATGGCAGTCTAGCTTACTATTTTCTTGCCTCATAAAATTTCTTGAGTGAAAATATGTCCCAATACGAAAAGGAGGGAAAAAATAATAAAATTCTCTGTCCTTGTCTTATTTTGCTTTTGATATTGGCCATTATTTCTTTTCTCACTTTGATCTGCTTTCTTGAAATCATACTGGGGATATTTTGGGTGTAGAAGTTTTCTAAGCTGGTAAGTAACGGCTATTTCATTATTGGATTTTTTTTTTTTTTTTTTGCTTGTGGAATATACTTCTGTTAGAGGTATAGTCTATGAAGGTGAATAATAATTCCACTTATTGTGTATCTATTATTGACTATGGAGCATATGAAAGAAAAGAAGGAATTTTAAGCTTATGTTATGTGATTCAAGAGTGGAACTAAGATCAGTAAAGGCAAGCTATGGGCGACTAGATTTCAATTCATAAGAAAAAAGAACTTTCTAGCAGTCAGAATACAGAAAATAAAATAGTGCTTTCCTAGCAGAATCTTTGTACAAAGCCTTCTTCTAAGCTGGGAATCTGTGAACTTACGTTTCTAGCACTGGCTGATGTTTCAAAGGAGCTAATTCAGAACAGAGCCTGAAGTGGCCTTGCCAGACACCCATATTGAAAATGTGGGCAGTGCTTGGTGTGGCCGGCATTGACTGGACAATTTGGCTAAGTCTAGGGGCCACTCTGGGATGTTGTGGGGTGAGTGAGTAGTAGGTACTTAGAATGGTGAGAAATGAGGGGGCTGGTCACTGGGTTATAGTCACTGATATGGGATGCATATTTTCTAGAATCAGAAAGTGGGAGTGTTGAGAAATCACGAATATTACCTATATACACAATGGATCCCCTAGCTCTTCTCTAAAAGGCAAGGCCTTAAGTAAAACCAATAGATCCATTTGGAGCGAGTGTGTACATCAGGAGGTGCTAGGCAGCCTTGCTTGGAGGGAAGAGACCAGCCAAGATTAAACTACATCTGGATCAAAATCATGATGACCATAAATACTAAATCAAGAGATAGAGTATTCTTGGTGGCCTTATTATCCATCTTTGCTAGACTCTCTTTTCTTTCCCCACTATTGCCAGCTAGTGGCACAGAGAGGCGGGTAAGGAAAAGCAAATATTTACTGAAAGTCTGTTATGTGTTAGGCACTTTACACATCCTAACTCACTTTGTTCTTATGATCATCTTTGGTGGGTAGATTATTATTATACTCATGTAGCAGATGAGGAAACTGAGCCTCAGGAAGACTAGTTGGGATCCAAATCAGTCATTTCATGACATTGTGCTGGATAAAAAAAGCAGGAAGATAGATGATGGCAGATATAATGCCATACCTATTGGGACATCATACATTGGTTAAGTATTATTCATTTTATTAATTATATAGTCATAGTGGTATAAAGTTGTCATAATTGTAATCCCATGCTTTGACATTCAGAATTCCTGGCAGAGAATGCCTTTTTCTAAACTGAATTTTCAATTACTCCATCTTGGTAATCTCTTTACGTTCACTTCTCTGGTTAAATCCTGGGTATACTTTATCATCCTTGAACTTTTAACTCCCATTTTTAGCTCTGCATGTCCACCTGCGCCTGTTATCAGATGTCTCATCATGAAGAAGGCTAGGTCAGAGTTTATCAAGCATCTCTTATTCATCTTTAGAGCTCCACCCAATTCCACTCTTATCTCTATCTGGATTCACATTTTGAGCTACACCCTTCTCAACACTGCCCCCCCACCCCCCCACCCCCCCGCCTTTTTTTTCCCACCAATCCTCATTCCTGACCTCTACTTTATCCCCTTTTCCATTCATTGTTATAACATCACTTTCCATTTGGTGACTTTAGCTTAAACATCTAAAAAGCTAGCGCATGTCAAGTTACAGCTTTTTAAAGTCCCTAAAAACATAGAACATGCAGATTTAAACAAAAGATGGTGTATTTATGAAACCGTCTACTTTAATTTCCCTGACCCCATCTCAGTATTACCTGGGTGATTTTTTTTTTTTTTTTTGGCCGCATTGTGAGGCATGCAGAACTTCCCCAACCAGGGATTGAACCCGAGCCCCTGCAGAGGAAGCACGGAGTCTTAACCACTGGACCGCCAGGGAAGCCCCCATCTGGGTGATTCTTTATATCTCTTCAGGTTTTTTCTGTAATTTGGATCTTTGTACACATTGTTTGGCCACCTCTCTTTTTCACCTAGCATGCGGATAACATATTTTACAATGTAGTTTTTAGTACTTGCATAGTTTTTCCCTTATATATTAACATTTAAAAATTTAACCCACCTGTTATTATTGTACATTTAGGTTGCTTCACAGTTGTGCTTACTATAAATTACGCTGTGAACATCTTTGTGGCTAAGTCATAGTGCATTTCTCTGGTTACTTTCTTATGGCAAATTCATAGAAGGGGAATTTCTGGGTCAACTTATATACATATATTTACGGTTCTTGAAAAACATTGCCTAAGTTATTTTTTTGGAAAGGTTATCTGTTTGTCATTGAAGAGGAAATATTGGAAAGCTTCCTGTAAATAATATAAGAAGAATGGTATCATTGCTCCTAGCCCATACTAATTACTCATGTGATATTCAGTAAACCAAAAAACCTTTATCACTCTCGGCTGATTCATATGTAAAATTAAGGCGATGGATTAGAGCTCTAAGATATCCCTCCATCTGTCATTCTGTTATGTTGATTTCACATAGTGGGGATAATTGCATTCCTGAATCGTCTCTGGGGTTCACAAAAGGGAATTTAGAGAGACATCCTTAAAACAGAGAAGTGGCTGAAACAAAGACACGAATTTTCTTGAAATCTTGTCTTAGGAGAAAGAAAAGAGTTACCACTGTCTTCACTTTCACTTTGGCCTCCAAAAATTCTTCATGGCACTAAATGTTTAACAAAATTGCCTTAAATCTTGTCCACGTTTAAGTGAGTAATGTCAGTCATGGTTATTATTATCATTTTCATTGATGGGTTATCATCATTCCCATTCCACAGATGAAGAAACAGAGGATGCAGAAAGCTGGCAACCTGCTTGGCCTTAGAGGGTGAATCAGAGGTCAGGGAGGTAAGCGCTAGACTTTCCCCCATGACTAGTCCTCATCAGAGAGAAGGCTCTGCCTCAGGATGCGGTTTTGGGTCTATCCAAGGAGGTCATGGGAACTAGTAGATTAAATTCTTTCAAAACACTTTCCTCCAACAGGACCCTGGGGCCATCCGTCAAAAGCCAGGCACTCTTTCCCGGATCTTATGTGGAGTCTCTGACTCTTTTCCTTACCTCTGGCAACGGGCATGCGGGTCGTCAGGGTATCCCTGCAAAAGGATGAAACCTGGTAAATGTACTGATGAACTCAGACGTAGCTGATAAAAATAAAGTTGAAAAGAATGATGAAACAGCGTCATCAAGGGTGGCAATCAATGCAGGTTGGCTTACTTAAAATTTTTATTGAGCAACAGATATGTGTATGTTCCATGAGGTCACCACCCAGAACAGTAATTGGCTCATAGTTAAAAGTCTGATGTGTGTTTCTTGAAAGCCGGGCTCCGGAGGTACAAAGATAAATAAGCCATGAGATCTTCCCTCAAGCAATTCACAGGCCAGCAGAGGAGATAGAAAGAAAGCAAGCACAGCAGCAAAATCATAAACTGAAATTTACATAAGCACTCAAGTAGCGCAGAGGAAGGAGTGATTAACTTGAAAGTTACTCCTACAATAAAACTTCAAAGTCCACAGTGTCTGATGGATTACAGGTGTAAGCCCCTTTCAGAGTGACAGACTCCTGATCTTTCCTCTGATGTGAACTCGTATGTATCAAAGCCTATATGGTTTCGTTATAAAACAGAATGTATGTACATTAAAATCACATTTGATAACTCGAACCATTAAATTACCTGAGAGCTTCCGCCCCCCCTCCCTTCTTAGAAAAGTAAAAAAAAAATTTCTTAACTGAATAGTCACATTGGATTGAAGAGTCATTTGTTTCCAACAAATTGACACTTCATTATTTTCCATTGGGAGTGAATGTGCAACTCCTTTTGATTACTCAGAGCTTGTTACACGGAACAATGAAGAGGAGGCTGCATGAGAATAAGCCGACTCTTCTAGACTGGAGAAAATGCAGAAACACTGCAGAGATGGGGTCTGAATCCTTAAATGGAGGAAGAGGGTGGGACATCTTATTGGAATATGTGGCTGAATGGACTTGAAAGTTATGTAAAAGGAGCTTTGAGATTTTGTGTATTATTTGTATTGAGTTAGTTTCCCAGTTTCTAGATTCTGTGATAGTGAATTTCAGTGTATCAGATTTCTGTGTAATGAGGTGTATATGTGAGAGCTACATACACAAAACGACTTCCTATTTCCTAAATGATCTGTGACATTTAGGAGAACTCTATGAGAGATTAATACTAGGAAACCCTCTTATCTGTGTAGAAGAAAAACATTATATAATGTTAGTTATCATAGTGTTTTTCTTGTAGAAAATAGTTGGAGAAATCGAAGGTTGAGAGCAACAGATGCTCTCTACATTAAAACGTCAAGAGCTGTACTGAGGAAATTCATCCACCGACAGAATCCAGATCGTGGAGAAGGTGGTAGGCAAGATTTCCATTTCAAAAGAACTCTGTAATATATCTGATGTTTATCCAGCTTAATAACATTTCAGATATTTAAAGATTTTCTGATTCTTTTACAGTGCCAGGTATAGAGGAATTAACTTATTAAAGGCTGGAATATTCTTCGAATAAACACTTTTACTATGAAACTACTATTCTGAAAGATGTCGAAAACTGAGTGGGAAAGGAATTAGGTCTACATTTAGGCATAAAGGAATGAATTTGAGGGAAAAATAAAAACCGTGAACACTGCTCTGTGTCTTAGCTTAGAAACATTTCTCTTTTTTGTAGAATGAAGGGGTCTTGAAGACCAATACAACTCAATATGGTCCATAAAAATGCCTCTGTCCCAAATGCCATGAAGCTGGTGAGAAGTATTCTCCTAAATTCACCACAGATTGAAATGGGGCACAAAAGAGGAAGCGGGCAACTCACCTGGAATCACAAACAAGGCAATTATTGAAGCAGGAAAGAGGCTGAGTGCTCCAGAACTTTCCCACACTAACCTTTAGAAGGAAGAGTTTCCCTCATCCTGCTTCCTTGGCACCACTCAGACTGGCTGGTTTTTCTACACTTTGTTCAGGAAAATATGCAGATGATGGAATTTGGCTTTTAATGTTTCCGGGCTATTCTCTGGGAAAGAACTGTTATTCAGTTGCTGCATATTTCTCTTTCTTTTCAGAAATAGAGATATGTACAAGGAGACTGGGTCCGTGGAAGTGTCTAGCTCTTTGCTGGTCTTTTTGAGCACTTCCAGAATCTCCAGGTGAGGACCCCTCTCCTTCCTATTTTGAATGAGATATTACAATGTGGACCTGAGGATGAGTCTGATAGCCGCTGAGTGAGAAGGGGGTCCATGTTCTGAACATGTTTAGCTACTCTGGGTTGTGAATTGGTTGGATGAAAACTTCACAACAAAAGTAAGACCTGGGGACTTCTCTGGTGGCACAGTGGTTAAGAATCTGCCTGCCAATGCGGGGGACACGGGTTCGATCCCTGGTCTGTGAAGATCCCACATGCCGTGGAACAACTAGGCCCGTGCACCACAACTACTGGGCCTGCACTCTAGAGACCGCGAGCCACAACTACTGAGCCTGTGTGCCACAGCTACTGAAGCCCGTGCACCTAGAGCCCATGCTCCGCAACAAGAGAAACCACCACAATGAGAAGCCCACGCACCGCAACGAAGAGTAGCCCCCTCTCGCTGCAACTGGAGAAAGCCCGTGCGCGGCAACAAAGACCCAACGCAGCCAAAAATAAATAAATAAATAAATAAATAAAATTAAAAAAAAAAAAAAGAAAGACCTGGATATGGCTGATAAAGAGGCTTCCTGTAATTTCTCAAGCAATAAGTATTTAATGAGTGTTTCCAAGGTGTTGATCATTTTCAGAAACCCATGCACCAAAGATGTGCAGGCAGGAGTTGCATCTGTCTGCATTTACTGGTGTGTCTCCAGAATCTGACACAGTGACTGGCACATAAACGTGAGTTAAATGAACAAAATGAGTGAATGAATCATTGAGTGGACTCTCTTGGGTGTCCCCTCAGGCTTTGTAGCCCCAGAACCAGGTGCACTGCCTGTCATACATTAGGCAATCAAGAGGGGTTTTGGTAAATGAATGAATGAATCCAAGAGAGTGTTCAGTAACTTACCTAAGTATTCTGTTTGATTATTTGCAACCCTTAAAAATTATCCAGTAGGATTACTATCTTTGTTCAATTTAAAAAATTATTATTTGAAAAGTAACGATTGTCACACGCTTTCTGTAGTGCAAGTCTGCAGAAGTTCCACTGGTGGTGGAAGCATCGTGTATCCTATGTTTTTGCTTGGCGCACTTGTGAAGGTGGCATGGTTTTCGCAGATGGATCCGGAAAGAAGCGTCCATGAAACAGTTAGGCTAGAAGAGAAATTAGTATGTTAGGGTTTTAAGGTCACCAGTTAACAAGACCATCTGCAAGCTCACATACTGCCCCCTCTGGGCAGGGTTCTCCTTCATACAGCTTATTTCTGATCTGATGAAAAAACTGTCTGGGGGAAAACAGAGAGAGCTGAAGACAGGAAGCAGAGACCCTATTGCAGCCCTACAGCTAATGTGAAGAGAGAGAAGAAGTCTAAAAGTACTTCCTCTTGGTGATCTCATATAATATTCATGGAAACCTATGAGGTAGGTATTATTATTATTCCCCCTTTACGGGCAACTGAAGCCCAGAGAGGTTAAGTAAATTGCCCAAGATCAAACAGCTAACAGGTGGCCGAACAATAATCCCAACTCAGGAGGTCTGACTCTGTATTCTTAACCACACTTAGCCATCATGTTGTGTTATGTTAATTTATGGGTCCCCTATACTCGGCAAATCTTCACTGATAGAATTTGGAATAAGGCAAGGGTTTACTATAGTAGGATGCTTTATGGACTTTTAAAAAAATAGGGTGTCTTTGCCTATAAGATGAACCCCATTGAATAGTATCTTGGAGACCATACAATGGCTCTCTAGTTTAAAAATATCCCCGATACCTACTTATGAATTATTTTAACAGTATCCTGAAGAACATGGTCCTGGCCTGAGACAGTAAAATCAACTGTTGCAGTGGTCTCACACAGGGGGACTTGTCCCCTCACTGGCAGCCGTTTAACGATGCGATTAGCTGGAAAGAGTCAAGTGGGTTACTTCGGAGTGTGCCAGGTGGGTGGTAATTTGGGAGGTCTTGGCTTCTACTGAGCGCTGCTTTCTTCTTTTCACCCTTATATGCTTTGAGAATGCTGTATAACTGGTACACTCCAGTAATGAAAGAAAACATAGGACAGATGTTAGACACCACAGAAATAGATGTGTGTTTGAACGAAACGCTCCACCTTATATTACTGTATTACTCTTGTTTCGGCTTCAGTTTTTATTCTGTGCTTGAAATGTAGGATAAGATTGCTCCCGTTTCAGCTCTTACAGTTACTTCTTTGACCATGTTTGGTTTGGCAGTTAAGAAAAAAATCAACAGAAGGACTACATTTCAATGACACAACACCTAATCCTCGGGCAAATGATTTGTCCACGCTTAATATAAAGTACTTAGGATGTATTGTTTGATGTAAACACTAGTTCTAATAAAATGGTGCCTGAGGTACAGTTCTTTAAAGTCTAATGCCTTATTTGTGTTGGCCTGTACATGTTGGATATAAAGCCATTATGATAAAATATATCCTCTTTAGCCTGATAAAAACGAAAATCAGAGTACAAGACTCATACCAAGGAAGAAAAGATGCTATAAAACACAAAGACCCTTATGATATATGAAGTTGGCAAGTTCGGGGCAAGACAGTCAGCACCTCTTCAGACGGAAACTGTCCAGCTGTCTTGGAGGGGAGCATCAGTTTAATCATGTAAGGCACTTTATTTGAATCTAACATTGTGCTGAATCCAACTACATTTAGCTGCTGTGTTTGTGAAGTTTTTACAACTGGGAAGGAGCAGCTGCATCAAAGTAGCAGATTTCAAGCACAAAGGAAGGTTAAAGGAAGCACATGCAATTCAGCCTACCCTGGATAGCAATCTCTGCTCTCAAATATCCACTTGTTATAACCTTTTTCTCCAGGACCCCGTGCTGCTTAGAAGCAGGCAAGGTTAATAATAGCAGGCAAAAAAATGCTAGGCATTTCAAGACGCAACATTCATCTTGCCGTTCCACTAATGCGGGGATGACAGAAAGTCACTTTCAACCTCCTTTCCTGCTGCTTATATTACCTGCGTGTTGTAAGACACTCCTCCAGGTATTGGAGAATGATCACTGTTTATATGGTATTATAAGAACGATAGGCATATTTGCCATTATCCTCATCTGATTTAATGCTTATCAATCAGCAGAAACTCCACCTCAATACACTTCTCTTAGTCTCTGAAGAACAGACGCTCAGTAATAGCTCCATTCACAGTTCAGCCGGTGACTCACTTCCCGAACACGGGTGATTGAGAGCCTTCTCTGTAATTGTAGCTTTAGCCAAAGGATGAAAAATCACAGGGCCTGAACTAAAGTGACTTGAGTTTTCAGGTTCCTGTCTTCTCCTGACTCATCTGTAACTTTCCCAGAGTTACAAGAGGTGAACTTTTAAATGAGATGCAGCCTTTTGATTTGGATTGCCATCCTAATTTCTATCTTTCCCAGAAAGAGTCATTCTAAGTTCAAGTCTTTGAAGGTTGTTTTGGCTTTAGATGTTTATTTTGATGTTTATCTTTACAAATAGATCAAGTACTTAAATCCATGAGAGTATCTTTCCGTTGACTAAAAATCTGGAAGTAAAACTGAAAACAGGAATGGCAACAAAAGGGAGGGAGGAGGGAGAAGGGAAAAATGGTACCTTTCTTTCCTTCAGCTTAAGGTGATCGGCACTCTTAGACACCTGTGCTTATCCTTGCTGAAAGCCCCAGAGACCAAGGTGACCATGGCACACAGAGTGACTTCTGTGCCCGGGTGGGTCCCCGGGCATTGTGAAGAGGGAGGTCAAGTCTGTGAGAGGGCCTCTTAGGGCTCCCACTCAGCTGTCCTGGTCCATCAGCCTGGAGGAAGGAGGTCTAAGTTCTAGCCGATTGACGGAAACTCGGGAAAGAAGGGCTGCCACATCCTGGAACTCTTCTTTTAGTGTCAGGTCCAGATTTAGAATCTAGAACCCAGTACTAAGGTGAGGCCAGTAGGTGTGTGCTCAGGTATTCAGATCAGACCAGGAACTGCGCTGGAGTCTTTCCAGGGCGTTTTTCTAATCAGGAGAACTGAGATTTCCTGAAAAGAAAGTCCTTTCCTAGTCAGATTCTCACCCAGGGGTATGAAGACGGAAGCAGATCCCGTGTGAGAGGTATAATTGGGATTGGAGTTAGAAGGAAAATAAGGAAATCTTTTAGTGATCGGAAAAGAGGCATTTCTTTGCTCTTACAAAAACTTGTCTTCAATCAAATCTTAAATGCTTTCCTATTCTTCCTTCCTTTTCAATTTTTGGTCCGCTGTACAATAGTGAAGCTAGGGAGATTCTCATCCATCACCTTCTGCCCCACGAGTGGCCGCTCATTTTCACCCTAGACTTCAAATCTTGTTTAAATAGGTTCCAAGATTTCATGCAAATTCTTCTGTTGATTTGGAATTTTGTTACTTCATATACACCACCTGAGTTAAATGAAGGAAGGGATGGATTTGGTTTAGGATTTGGTTGACTTACACAGAGATTTCTTTTTTTCATTATGAATGTTATTTTTAAAGTGAAGCTATTCTCAAAAAAACCCGTGAAACTATTCTTTTTGATTTTGGAAAATTCCTTCAGAGGGGTATGAAGGCGATTTGCTCTTTTATCCAGCTACCTGAGAGAGTGCCTATTATTAGCATCAAGACCCCTATTATATGAACATTAGAGAAAAAGCCACTTGTGTAGCTATTCGTTATTAGGAAAAAAAAAAAAAAGAAGGCTTATGTTGAGAATTCAGAATTCTTTCCTGGGGAAGGAGAAATTGGTTATCTAGGCTACGATAAACAAGTGATAAAAAGCAATTAGAAAACTGATATGATACCTAACTGTACTTAGAATTTGGTTATTGATACATAATGTTCTAGCTGTTGATATTTTAAATTTCTAACTTACTTTTAGTCTAAGAGAATGTAATTTTTGGTTCTAAAGTTTTCAAATAGGTTCAAAATTCCCTTTCTGAGTGACTATATATTCTGAGGGCCATGTGTAATCAGTAACTCTCTGCCATCAGTACCGAAAGAGGTGTTAGGTAAATTAGAAAATATTCTTAGCACGGCGTTGTGTTCCAGGCAGCAACAATGGTACCTCAGTTTCACCCCTAACTCATTTTTCTTAAACCCACTGCTTTGAGTTTCAGATTTGTTGGTTTTGGGGACACTTGATTAAGTAGAGTTGAATGCTTGAAATGCAGAGGAAACAAATCTCAGCTGTTCTTCGGCAAGTTCCACTATTTATTTTTCCTTCTTTTTCTCAACCTGTGTACTTGCCTCTATCTCATGGTCACTGCTTTAGTCTAGGCTGCCATCATTTCTCACCTGGGCTTCTGCAGGGGTTGCTTAATTATTCCCCCATTTTCCATCTTGCCTCTCTTGTTCTTCATAAAGGCAACCAGAGTGCCCTGTAGACAATAAATCCAAGTCTTTAATGCACCTGTTTAAAACCCTTCTTTAACATTTCCCAAGGTCCTTAGGACAAAATTTAAAAATCTTTGCTATTGTGTACAAGGCACCACTATGATGGTCTTAGTGACTCCAGCCTCTGGGAAGGTGTTCCATTCACTCTCTGGTCCCAGCTACGGACATCCTTCCACGTCCTTGAGAAAGGAGCACAGCTTATTCATTCCCACCTGCTTGAAGCAATTCTAGCCTAGTCATCCTGCATGACTCAGCTTAAAGGGAACTTCTGCGCACAAGTCTTACGGATCACCCCCTACCCCAGACCATGAAAGCTCCTCCAGTTGCAGGTTTCCACGGTACCCCGTGACCATTCTTTTGTGATACCCATCAGACTTGTGATAGCTTGTGTAGGTTTATCTGCCCAGAAGAACAGCAAGCTCGGTGTGGGTTGTTGATGAATGAGGGTTGGGGCCATGCTTGTTCTGTCCATTTCCAGCACCCATTATGTGCTGCTTCATGGCATGCGCTCAATAAAAGTTTATGAATTAGGGACTTCCCTGGTGGCGCAGTGGTTAAGAATCTGCCTGCCAATGCAGGGGACACGGGTTCAAGTCCTGGCCCGGGAAGATCCCATGTGCCGCGGAGCAACTAAGCCCATGCGCCACAACTATTGAGCCTGTGCTCTAGAGCCCGCGAGCCACAACTATTGAGCCCACGTGCCACAACTACTGAAGCCCACGTGCCTAGAGCCCATGCTCCGCAACAAGAGAAGCCACCGCAATGAGAAGCCTGTGCACCGCGATGAAGAGTAGCCCCCGCTCGCCGTAACTAGAGAAAGCCCGTGCGCAGCAACAAAGACCCAACGCAGCCAAAAATAAATAAATAAAAAAATTAAATTAAAAAAATTTATGAATTAATATGATCTTCAAAGACCTAGTGACCTTGGGGTTTTTGTAAATTTGGCATCCTTTGTGTTAAAGAAGACCCAGTCTTTCCTGTCTGAAAAATGAATTAACCTCACTGAGATTCAAGGATGGTCTGGAACTCACCTTCCCCAGTGTTTTCAATAGTAGAGAGTGAGAGACCAATTAGATCAAACAAGCAGCTGTCCTTTGGTGCCTACCCCACCCCCCCATATGTGCAAATAGGTTTCAGAAAGGGAAAAAGCTAAAAGGCAAAACCCAAATACAGGTTTCTTTGGCCTGTCTTAATTAGGAGTTAATAACAGCATTCTTTATCTTCATTGTTATTATGATTCAAAGTGAACTAAACATCAGAGTTGTTTGGGGCATGAGCATATAGAGAGTACAGGGCTGGCCTGGGAGAATTAATTCTCTAAGGAGTCAACAGAGCAAACCACCAGTGAGGGGGTGTGTAGGTGAGTGGAACCCTGAAAAGGTAGCTTGAGAAAATGTAGAAAGTTATGTTTAGACATCATCATCCTTGACAATCACTATGACCTTTCCGTCTGGTGGTAAATCTATTCCGTTCAGAGGGACTTCTCTGCTGGAGCTGCCCGTGGTAATGGGCACTGGAGCTGAGGGCAAACACGATGATTCCTCTTCTCCCAGTGCTCAACAGCGATCTGGGGCAATCAGGCAGGTACACAGGTAATTGCAATGTTGTGTGATGTGTACTAGGATCCAGGCAGTGCAAGCTTTTATGGGAGTGCAGAAAAGACGCATCTAACGATCTGGCGGGCACAGGTGGCAGGCGGGTCAGGGCAAGTGGCCAGAGAGGACTTCCCGGAGGAGGCGATATCTAGTTAGACCTAAAGGACAAGTGGGGTTTGGCCAGATGGCCAGGTGGGAGCATTATGGCCTTGTCAACAGCATCTTACACAAGGAAATGTGCACATCTGTTGCTGCCTGGAACATATCTGTTGTAACAATACATCAACAACATTCATGAATACCAGCAAAATGAATCAATACATAAAATCAGCAGCTGGTTGTTGTCTAACATCTCCAAAGCATCTGATGGAGTCTTGAAGGTTGCGTAGGGCTGCTGAACCTCGTGCTTTTCTCCTGTTACTGTGCTGACCCCAAGCCAGTGCAGGCGGAGTGTGATCAAAGGAGATCTTGAAATTCTTCACGTGCAGTGCAGGTTACACAGGACAGCCTGGGCCTTTCTACCCCCTGATAGGCCCTCTGATCATCTGTAGAAGGTGCACTTGCTGTCTTGACTCTGGCCAGCGGTGGCACTGGCCTCCTTCCCAGCAATCCTAGACGTTATTTGCACCAGACACCTTTCCAAACGGTCACCTGCTGAAACACCCTCAGGTGCCTTTCAATAAGATCAGCTGCATATTAAACAAGTATTTCCGGCTGCCCTGTCATTACATGAATTGGGTAGGATAAAATACAGAAAAACTGTGTTTTTTTTTCCTCTGGGTGATATCCTTTTGTTGTTGTCACCTCCATAAAAGGGCGCTCTTGAAAGGACTGAAGAATATGAAAAATGGTCTCTAGATCTCTCTTTTGGAGATGCTACAGTCTTGAACAATTTGATAAAAGAAGCAGAGGAGGAAGACAGAGAGAGGGGGAGAAAGAAGTCGGAGCAACCGTGCTCTGAATTTAGAAACCTTGCTTTGCTATCTGGATCTGATTTGGCCCGAGAATGCAAGCATCAGATAAAAATAACAAGTCACCCAGTAGAGGACAGATCTCTGGCTTCTCCCCTGCCTGGGGCTGCACATGCCCAGTGCGAGCTTCTTTGGTGGAGAAGTGCTGAGCTGCATTCCCCAGCAGAAGGCCGGAGTGAGAAAGGGCCTGTGTTTGATGTATGAGCTCTGGCTTGCCATCGTGAGTCACCCCAGAACTAGCTGCAGGCAAAACAAAAATCTTTTGTGATTAATTAGAAAAACTGGACAATTATGAATTGACTGCACACAGCCAGGGTATGGTAATATAAATAGTAATGACTCTGGCAGAGCCTGATGAAAGCTCCATGTTTGTGTGAGATCACTGGAGAAAGGCAAATTTTTAACATGGAATCCGCTTAAATAGGACAATTTCTGATCTTTGACAATTTGAGGGTCTTGATGGAGATTCCAGCTGACACCTTTGAAAGGGATTCTAGTTGACTTTTCTTCAACACCCCTCCAAACACTGGTCTCTGAGCCAAATTGATTGTTCTTTCTTCCTTTCTTTTTTTTTTTAAATTGACCCTAAACATATCCTTTTCAGCAGCTCTGTGAAACTGCTCACATCTTGTGCTAACCTCCCTGCCAGCACATAGAGTTGTTGGCTGGTTCGTCTGCCCTTCTGGGGCACTTGCTCCCAGTCTTACACTCTCTGAGAATTTGAACACAGGTATCATTTTTATTCTGAGGCACTTGTTGGTTTAACCTGCAAGGGAAAAAGGAACCACCATGAATGAACTGTGTTTATCAGGGAAAGGAGAGATCAAAATATTATAGTGAGTTGTTGGATTAACGAGCTATGCTGAGGAACAGAAACTGAAAGGGTCTTCATCCCACAGAGTTGAGGGAGATTTTTAAATCCCCTTGGGTGTGAACACTATATTTTTTTGCGTGATATAATCTGCCTCTACTTCCCCCCTAAGCGTACACCCCCTCCCCCCCCCCAAAAAAAATAAACCCACACAGAATGAGCACATCTCACATAGTGGAGCTAGGGAAGATTTCTTTTCAAGGAAGTTCACAAGGAAAAATAATTAAACCCTGACAGTGTCTGCAAACATCAAAATACAAATTTCCGCCAGCGCTCATTTTTTAACCACCCGGGTAAGTAAGTTTCCCTTTGTCCTGGGGCAATATTGTGCAGACAGCGATGGCCACAGACCAAAGAGGGACACAAGGAAATGCCGTCTCTCAAGGATCCCCTAGCACCTACCACACTTGGATAAAACATCTTCCAGACCTTTGAAATTTGGTATCTGCCAGGCAATTCACCCGTCTTAACGTGCATTGTGCGTGGCCAAGTGCCTTTTCTGGCCCTCTGTTTGCGCTTCCCGGCGTTCGCAGGGCTTTCTATTATTATTCAAGCGGTGCCGCCTCAGTGGTAAACCCATTGACCATTCAATCAGTGCAGTAGTTGCTGCGGATAATTAAAAGTTCCCAACCTCTTGCCCCAAGGCCAGGCTAGAGCCAGTCAGAGAGGAGCCAGGTCCTGGCTGCTGAGGGACCAATCGATCAGCTGATTAACCCTTCTTACTGATTGGTTAGAGCTGATTGCATCTCCAGTAAAGAAATCTCCTCTGGCCCTGGGGCACAAAAGACAGCCATACATTTAGGGTAGCTGTGAGAGCCTCAGCCCGCACTGTCCCCACACAAAGTGGAGGGAGGGGAAGAGAAGGGCTCCTGCTACAACATTTTTCAAGATTTTATCTCCTCACCACTGTTTTCCCTGGACTGTCTCCGATTTTATTTCTAGAGAGAAAAGCTCTGCTGCAGCTTCAGGAATGATGGACAAGATTCCCGGCATAGCAGTTGTTACTCTTTAGCTCGTCCGTGAAACGGTGGATTCTTTTCAACCACAATGTCCCCAAGTGTCCCCTTGCAGAATGAATGAGGTCACAAAATACTGGAGACACACCCTTCGTAAATGGGTCTTAGAAGATTGCTGTTTGACCAGTCAACTCTGATGGGGTTTGTATTTGCTGGCTAGTAAATATCTATCTTTGGGTACGGATAAACAATCTGTTTTCAATTGTGCTTACATTTTGGCACTGTAGGTAAAATATACTGTATGGGAACAGAGGCATTAAAAGAATGACTGCCCTGCGATGTCTTTGAAGGGAGTAGCTGAGATGCTATCAGACAGGACCATAATAGGCGGCTGATTTATGCGGATTTGGTAGGACAGCCCAGCGAGGGGACTCTCCTGTGAAAGCGTTGGCCCTGCAGGCCCCGGGCTTATCATCCTATCTGCGGCAGAGGGGACAAAAGCTGAATTTTGCAAAGCAGACTTTGCCAATATTATCTTCACCTCCATCTTCAATGGGGCCGAGCTCCAGCTGACGTCAAAAGCAGGTGGCCTGTGAGGATCGAAACGCGGCTGTCAGGTTGGGAAACACATGCTTTCCAGAATTCTCATGATTTGCCTTATTTGGAGATACTTACCCATGGAACTGCAAGAACAGAAAATTAGGGGACATTTCCAGGAACCAAAACATTATTCATCTCACAGGGAAACTGATGTAACAGAGAGTGGTCTTGGGTTCTACTAAGAGGGGGGCTGATTACAGAAGAGGTGGCTTTTTCCATGGGCCCCCCTCAGAGCAGGGTTTAGGGACAGAGTCCTTTGTGAGTTGTGGAGGCACTGTGCATACCTCTCCTTCTCTACAGAGGCGGAGGATAAGCAGGTGGGAAGCAAAACTAGAAAGAGTTTTGATGTCCTTAAAGGAGGGAAAAGTACCGCAGGAACACCAAGAATGACAGTTATATATTCACTCTCAGAAGAACCAAAATGATCTATAATTACATGACCCTGGATATGTTTATTAATATCTCAGTGGCCTTTTTGTCTTTAAGTGAGTTTTTTAGATCACACACACACACACACACACGGAGATTTTTAAAATAGACTTGTAGCTATTCAATTTATTAATTTTTTTTTTTGTCTGAAATCAAAGCAGAGTTTGTAAAACTTCTGTGTAAACCAGAGCTGTATGCCATTTGAGGAAAAGAAAACACTACCCAACCTAGAAGGCCTGAGATAATAGCATAGGTCCTGTTAACACAATCCTTATTTAGTAAGAACTTAATTACATGACACTGCTAAATATAATATGGAAAATAATACAAATGTATATTTTTGGTCTGCTGGAAGCTTTCAGTCTGATTTGTATCATAAATGTTACTTATTAAAATGCCTGTGAGGCTGCTTGGAATTTAAAATGTTTTGAATAAAGTGTTTCTACTTGAAACTACTTTTTTTTTTTTAACCTCTTTATTGGAATGTAATTTCTTTACAGTGGTGTGTTAGTTTCTGCTGTATAACAAGGTGAATCAGCTATATGCATACATACATCCCCATATCCCATCCCTCTTGCGTCTCCCTCCCACCCTCCCTATCCCACCCCTCTAGGTGGTCGCAAAGCACCGAGCTGATCTCCCCGTACTATGCGGCTGCTTCCCACTAGCTATGAAACTACTTTTTGACATAAGATTTCTGTGCACAGAGAGGAAAGGTACAAAACAGGTCTTAGAAGAGAAATGAGTAAGGCTGTACTTGTTAATTTTTTGTGGCTGGAGAAAATTGACTATATTTGGGAAACCAGGTCACTTATGATAGGTAGCGTAACTCAAAATCCATTGGCATACTTTTATGGTTTTGAGATTATCGTTCAGAAATTCTCTCATTGAAGTGTTCATTGTGCATTTGGTTTTGGTTTTGTATTTTTTGGCCGCTCCATGCAGCAGCATGTGGGTTCTTAGATCCCCGACCAGGGATCGAACCCACGCCCCTTGTAGTGGCGGCGTGGAGTCTTAACCGCTAGGACCACCAGGGAAGTCCCACTGTGCATTCGTTTTGCACTATTGCATAATTTCTCTTTTATCATAAAGGGAATATAATATAACGTGCTATAAAAGCAAAATGGAAAATTTTATTTAAATCAGGACAGGCTATGCTCATGTGGAGGCTAGTAGGTGCTCTCCTAGCTTGAGGAAAGCAAACATAACATGCAGAGTGTCTGAACTGGAAGCCACATCCGCAAAGTGTCAACAGTGAGAGAAAACTAAGCATCACACTGAAAACAGGTAGGATTCCTGGGAGGGAAGCACCATAATTTGAAACTCAGATTAGCCATTTTCTCTGTGGTCAAACAGAGACCACAAGTACACCTACTCACTCATCAAACCGCTTCTCAGAGTCATCTCTTTTTCAGGAAACATTCATTTTCCAAAGAAAGCTGATAAAAACCATTGACTATATTTGGTGTCTTAAATGAATGCAAATGATTTTCTTTTAGCGATTCTGCTTATAAAACACTTCTGAGTATGCTTAGAAATGCCCCCAAAGTTAGTAAACTAGATATGGAGGTTGGAGGAATTTTTCAAACACATAAAACAGATAAGAGTTCAGTGTGTCTTACTTCACTCTTTCTTTTTTTTCCTTTTGAAAATTCTTTAAAGCACCCGAGAGATCACGCAACCGTCAGCACAACCTAACATCAAAGTTCACTTTATACAGAAATCCGTGAAACCAAAGAAGCTTACTTGCTCACCATGCTAACTTTATGGTTACATCAATTAATTCAGCATAAAAGAAGTATAAGCAGTCAGCGGACCTGTATTGGTTAGGAAATAGTATACACCGACATCCAACAAAATTGTTCAAATATTTTTTTCAAAGCTCCAGATATGAAACATTATTAAAAAAGAAAAAGTGTACCCTGTGTACACATTTTCTTTTAAACAGGCCAGAATGCCATGTTTGGCTTCTGCTGTCGCAGTCTGCTTAGGAATTCCTAATGAGTAAACCATAGTGTTTAACAGTAAAATATGGTTATGGCCCTTAAATGCAGGCTACATTTAACAACCGTATATTGATTTTTTTCTTGTAATTTTATTTCCATGAGCGTTTCTGGTTTCTTAATTAGCAGCTTTTTAGAGGGAAATTTAACATTCTCTGTATCAGAGGGTTTGGCTTCTGTGATACAGCTTCTCAGGGGAGAGAGAGTTCTAGACTTGCAGTCTATGTTGGGTGGTAGGGGGTCAGCACCCCGTGCACGCATGTACAGATGCACACAGACACGCAGCCCTCCCTCCCCGGCCCTGCCAACACAATTAAGACAAAATAGCGTTGGTGAACCCGGTGACAAAACTCAACAATTTCCAATTGCACGATCACCCTGTAACGGGAAGAACTATTTACCCCATGTTCCTTATTAAACTGAAGTACTTTATGTAATGAGCATGACTCATGCAAGGTGTTCTCATAAATCATCGGCTGGTTTACAGACTCAATAACTAGACTTCCTGCTATAACTAGGCTGTGCTCACCTTAAATTATTAACACGCCAGGGCCTTAAGGCGCATCTTTGATGATGATAATATAAACACTGCGGAGACGAGGTGCTCTCTCAGCAAAAGATTATTGACTCTAATTACCATTTACCACAGGAAAAAGAAAAGACAATAAAATATGAGGGAGAATTGAAATCTAAGATTTAATTTTATGAGGATCTTTAAACCACCCCCACCAACTATTCTTCCCCCTTTCTCTTTTCTTCTTGTTGGTGGCCTTATCGCACTGCGGGTGTAGAATGATAGCCCATGGTTGGCTAACCTTAAAAGGATGACCGTGAAGAGGAAAGGAGGGAGAGGATGGAAACAGGAGAGACTCTGCAGCTGATATTATGTACATTCTTTGAAATGTGATGGAACAAAGCCAGGGGGAAGAGAAAATGATAATACACTGGAAAAAAAAAATCCCAACTTCAATTGTTTTCACAGATAAACGTAATAAAAAGGTTAAGTGACTAATAGGTCCGACTCCAGTCATTTTGGGGTAGTAAATTAGAACTTCAGGTCAGCTTTTTAAAAGCTTCCGGTCAGCTTCTTTTCCCCTCTAATGGCATACAGCTCTTACTATGTGCTCGGGTTTTACTGTATCCTCATTATACAGTTGTTGGCAGGATGCAAAGAGGTTACAGTGAAAGAGGTTTCATGATAAGACAGCTTATTAAAAAAACGATAATCTAGCAAAATGACACATGGTTCATGGTCGAGTATTTGGAAAGTGGACATGTTGCTGGAGAAGAATAAGGGAAGGTCTCAGAAAACCCAGAGGAGTGTCCAGGACAAAATGAAGGCTGGAAAAAAGAGAGGCTCAATGTAGCTTCCTGCTGTCAAGGGCTTTTGTTCTGTCTTACCCTGTGGTTTTGCATATTTCTCATTTCAAAGACTATCAGCTCAGGTCGTTGTCTCTGTGGGCTAAATTGTCCTCGGTGCAGGTTCTCCCTTCACAGAATCTCACGTTGTCATCTAACATTTATTTATGGAATCACAGGATGTCGGAGTTGGAATGGACTTGGAGTGCCTTCATCTTACAGATGTGAAAATGTCAGCCTGGAAAGGGGAAGTGATTGGCCAATAGCACCGGTCCCAGGGCTTTGGGGGTCTAATGAAGGTGGGACCCTCACCAGCTCCTTCCTGTGCCATAAGGTGGTGTCCTTTGGAACTTAGAATCACAGAAAAGTCCCCAGTGACTAGGAAATATACTATCAGCCTCATAAATATTATAAAATAGGTGATACTGATGACCATATCTGTCATGGGGATATTTAAGGCAGGTCTCCTAATTCAATAAAATTGTTAAACTATGACCAGAACATGGAGGAAAAGTCTGTGATAGATGTTTCTACAGTCTTTTCCTTTTTTTTTTTTTTTAATTTATTTATTTTTGGCTGCGTTGGGTCTTCGTTGCTGCACGCGGGCTTTCTCTAGTTGCGGTGAACGGGGGCTACTCTTCCTTGAGGTGCGCGGGCTTCTCATTGCAGTGGCTTCTCTTGTTGCAGAGCACAGGCTCTAGGCACGCGGGCTTCAGTAGTTGTGGCACGTGGGCTCTAGAGCTCAGGCTCAGTAGTTGTGGCGCACAGGCTTAGTTGCTCCGTGGCATGTGGGATCTTACCGGACCAGGGCTCGAACCCGTGTCCCCTGCATTGGCAGGCGGATTCTTAACCACTGCGCCACCAGGGAAGCCCAGTCTTTTCCTTTTTCTGTGAAAAGCTTTCCTAGAATTTTTAGGATCTAAGATTTTTGGTGTTGGCTAGATTCAGGGGCACAAGAATTTGCTCCCAAGCATTATTTTCTCTAGTATTTCTTGGAGGTCAACCACCCATCTTATCCCTCCTCAAGGTATTCTTAGATTCCTAAGGCATAGCAGATGTGGAAGCAATTACAGGCGCTAAGAACCTCCTTCAAGGGGCCTTTTGGTGCACCTGTGCTTGTTTCGCCATCTGGTAAAGATGTGTGAGGTTTGGCTGTCTTAACCCATGCTCTGCACCTGGATCGGGACCCACCACAGAGCAGCACGCAGGGGGAAAGTCCATCGTGCCCTCCTTCTTTGAAGAGCAAAAAGTGAATCTGCGTGTAAAACGAAAGACATTCAATGCCTTTCGATATTTTGGGGGGAAATAGCCATAGAGTTCTTTCTCTGGTCATTTCATCCCTGTCCAAGCAGGATACTCACTGGAGACTGGAAACCAAAGACTGGGACCACCGCTGACGCTCAGCACTGCTCTGTATGTGTCCCAGGAGCTGGGGTGTCCTCATCAAGTTCTGATTGGTGTTAATTGTCTTTGTGATGATCTTATTGGGGCTTCCAAAGAACTTTATTGTATAGTCTTATTTTTTCCTTGTCTGAGGAAATGTCATGTAATTTTGCCCCAGTTCATTCAATAATGGCTGTACTTCACCCTTCCAGTTATATTCTTCCTCAGAGGTAAACACAGATAACTATTGAGAGAAATAATTCTTATGTGTGACATACGTATAGCCTTTTAAAAAACCTTGGATTCTTTTTGGATGACCAAGACGTTGTTATTTTGTGGGAGACCATGAAATATATAAATACTAGGGAAGAAGACCTAAAATTATGCGTGTGTGTGTGTGTGTGTGTGTACTTATAAATGTTGGTGTGCAATTTTCATTGTTAAACGTGAAATTTACACATCAAAACCATTTCATGCCCTTTGCCTTGGGCTGATTATAATGCAAAGAGTCACAATTGAAGCCTCTTCTTGGGGTGCTTTTGAAAAGGGCTTGGCCCTGGGTGGGCGGACAAGGCTCTTCCCAGTCTGAGCGTCTGGGTTCTTTGCTGAGAGGTTGCCTGGGGCAGAGCCCTGCTGATGGCCCTCACTGGCCTTGCTCCCAGGGGTCGACCCAGGGCTTAGTAGCTTCCACTCAACAATCTAATCTGGGAAGAGGAACTAACAGAAGAATGTGTGTGTGTGTGTGTGTGTGTTTGCACGCAGGGTGAGCTTAAGGTTCCAGGAAACGCTCCTCTGGAACTTCAGAACCTTGTCTCCACGCTTCAGTTCAGGACTAGAGATGGAGCTTAGACGGCCCCTTCTGAAGATGCCAGAATTCTGTGCATTCAAGTGTTATTTCATTCCTTGTGTAACTCCTTTTCTTTTAAACTATGCTACATTTCCCCCCCCAAACTATGCATGCTTAGACATGTTCTATGCATATATATGCAGATAATCCTTCAAAGAAAACAGAATTGTGATCATGCTCTACATTCCGGCTTTCCTTTTTTAAACTTTTTTGGAATGGAACATTTCAAACATATACAAAGGAAGACAAATCATGTATAATCAACCTCCATGTACCCATTGCCCAGCTTGAACGATTAGCAACGGATGGCCAACTTTATTTTGTCTATACCTAACTCACTCCCCCTCTCACCCTATTATTTTGAGGCAAATCCCAGACATCATATCATTTCATTGTACATATTTCCACTGCTTTCTGTTTTTAAAAATTGTGGTAAAATATACATAACAAAATTTACCATTTAAATCATTTTTTAAGTGTACAGTTCTGTGGCATTAAGTGCATTCACATTGTTGTATAACCATCACATCAAACATCTCCAGAATTGTTTCCTTTTCTCAAACTTAAACTCTGTGCTCATCAAACACTAACTCCCCACGCCCCTGCCTTCTGCCCCTGGCGGAGGGGACATCTACCTTCTGTCTCTGTGAATTTACTCTTCTGGGTACCTCACATAAGTGGAATCATACAGTATTTGTCCTTTGTGACTGGCTTATTTCCCTTAGCATAATGCAGTCAAGGTTCCTCCACGTTGTAGCGTGTGTCAGATTTTCTGTCTCTTCTAAGGCTGTGGATTCTGTTTCCTGACCTGTTTGTTCATTTAGTAGAAAAGCAGTGAGAATATTTTTAATGCTCTCATTTAAACATCTCCTCCTTATTAGGTATTTTTGTTTGCTTTTGACTTGTTTATTTGGAAGGATATTAAATGACTGATTCCAGAAGAGAACATCTTTTCTCCTGCTCAAGCCATGGGTCACAGCGGGCTGAAGGTTAGTGAGTGGTGTGCCTTCAGTAGCTTAAAAGCACAAGGCATGGGATACTTACCTTAAATATGTTCATGTGTGGAATTTTGCACCTGTATATTGCGTATACGTTGACTCCCCTGTGTGCTATACTAAATGCATCCTAAGATCAGACAGTCTTATAATACTTAATGGTATGTTTTCTGTGGATGTCAAAGATGGACAACCTGAGGATTAAGTCACATGAGACAGACAGTGAGGTCATACTCGTCATCTAAAGCACGTTTCTCCCAAGAACCCCAAGTCCTTTTGGATTTAGCTAATTAGTCTTCAAAATACCTTAGAAAGACTGTGAAGCACAAATTGCTTTCCCCACTTGACAAGCACAAATGTATATATTTGCAAAATCAATTGACACTTGAAAAATACCAAGCAAAGCACGGCAGGACCCTTCTTTGGTCTTTGCCATTGCCCCATCTGCTGTCTTAAGGTCTGTTCAAACTCTGAGTCATGGTCTCTTTTAGAGACTGTGGCGTGCTCAGATGTCTCTCCAAGCCCGTTCCTTCAGTCAGCCTGGTCGTGTTCCTCTTCCCCCTGGTGGTGTGGTGCGCCGTCTGCTGGCCCACCACCTTGCTGGTGGGAAGACGTTTCTAGGGAGGTGGTGATGAGCAAAGGAGAGGGCAGCTCTCTGAACCTTCACTCACCCTTGCTCTAGTTTCCTTGCTGCTCCCAGTAGGAACCAGCCTCGAGCTTGACCCTTTCACATAGTTTCTGTTCTGGGGGCTGTAGCCCTGTTGGTCTCCTTTCTCTCCCAAGCTTTCTGTCCCACATCATCTTTATCTTCTTCTCCCTTCCTTTTGGGAGAACAAAAAGAGGAACACTGATAGGAGGTGCAGGAGAGCCACAAGAGCTGCAGCTGCTTTTGCACACAAGTAGTAGGTGGGCGCACAAATGTGAACGTATCATAAGAGTTCTTTCTCCTTTCTGCCTGCCTCTGTCCTGCCCACCTCCACTTCCTCCATAAAAGCTTCTTGTCTGATCCACTCATCCATCATTTAGTCATCTGCTGGCTTGGTTGTCATTTGTAGTTGCCTTTTGTGGTTATTTTAATCTGTATTGTTTTTTAACCTCTTGTGATTCACTCTTGCTTTCTCAGCTTGAGGGTCACTTCCTCTGGAATTGGGACATGGCCCCGAATTTCTTAGTGGTGTAACTTAGCACAGGCTGGGCATTCAGGACGTTTGTACTACATGAACAATGGCTGTTCATCGGAGGACAAATGGAGGGACAGCGGCCTCAGCTCAATTGCATGAGGTCACACAGACAGAGGTGGCAGTCAGACGGGAAAGCATGGCTTTGCCTTGCCTGGTTAGCACTCACTGGGTAGTAACTGTTCCAGAAGAAGGCAAGTCTGAGCTGGCATGCAGAGTGCAGGACATGCGATGGTGCTCCATGCTTTTTTGGGGGTTACCATGAGATGAAAATGCCATAAGAGTTGGCCATGTCTTCTGAAGTCACTTATCTGGAGCACTCAGCTGTTGACCAGATGAATATCTGGTGTTTCGGCTTGGTTGTCTGTATTCAACTTTAGCAGAGGAGCAACGTCTCACCCACAGTCCCTTTCTAGATGCTTAACACTTACCTTTGGACTGCTAACAACTTTACTAAAAAGGGCTTGAGGACACTGACAGTCTTTGTTTGAAAAGAAGCTGCATGGCATAGGGAGCTCAGCTATTATTTAAGATCGTTGACAAACTACCAATCTTATTTGTTAAATGTCTCTCACTGAAGCATGCCAAGTAGTCTATAAACTAGACGTGATAACGGGATTTTAAAAAAAAATATCACCAGAGAAGCTTAATCTGAAAGCAGCAGTACATAAAACATTTCTGTAATGAGGAATTCACAACCCAAAATAGAATGCTTTTGTAACTCTGGACCTCTTGGGGAAAAAATAAAATGAGTCATTAAGTCCGTGAAAGACAACATATGCATTCCATTTTAAATGTGTTCATCAAACAGGTTCTTTTTCCTCTATGATATGACTCTTTTCCTTTATCAGAAGAACATAGTTATTCTGCACGAGAGATGATTAAATTGGGTAGTAAGGGTCATCAGTCCATACCTGTTTCCATCTATTTCTACACCAAAAATGATACTTGTCTCCTTGCAATATAGTTTACGTGCTTGTACAGTCTGTTACGTGTGAAAGTGTAGACTGCAGAGCTGCAGAGGCAAAATATGCTTCTCGAACTTCAGGCTGATTATTGGCTTATAAAATCAAAGAAGGGCAAGAATACCAACTCCCACCTTGCCTCCACTAGGTTACTTTTATGGGGATTAACTACATTATTCAATGTATTTTTTAAGAATTAAATTAATTATAATGCATTTGGATTCCCTGAGCATTCTCACAATTAATTTGTGCTATTGAGTTATCAAATATCCCTTTCTTAAGGGATTAGCTCATTTCTGATGTTTTGCACTGGTATCCCGAGAAGTAATCTTGGGCTAAAAAATTGGATCCTTTTCCAAGGATTTGTTCTTAATCTCTAAAGGAATTCTTGGAACACTGGAATAAAACAGTACAACAGTGGCTAATCCCTTAAGTAAGAATTTCTGATCACCCAATAACACAAATTAATAAAAATAGCAGGCCAAGGAAAGGGTCTCCTTGTCTCATCTGCTCTTTTCATACTAAGCTCCAAGACAGGGCCTATTTGAAATCCATCATTCCTGGTTCATTATAAAGCTATTTAATCCAATTTTAAAAAATTATATATTTTAATAACTTGTTTCAGGTGATCAGATATCCCAGAGAATACCTTGAATTTTTAAAATATCTCAGTTTAAGTTAAAAAAATTCTTTCCATGATATCACTTAACTTCCTTTCCAAAATCAAATCTGATCATCTTTGACCCATTATGCAAGGGTGGCATGAGGAAAGAGCTTTTATTTAAGATAAATGGTGAGATTGTTGATCTTTTAAAAATGTTGGGTCCACGTATAAAGGACTAAAATTAAGTACAATGCTAGATAACTTCTTTCACATATTTATTTACTTAAGGTAATCTAGTCAAGGCCTCACTTGCTTGTTATAGTTAGAAGGTTGTACATTAGAGCTGTGATGTGATTAGCAGGAAACAGGTCACAACTGAGAAAACGTTATGAAATTACTTTCAAGAGTGCAAGAAATTTAGAGAGATGCTTATACCATTTTAGTCAGGAGAATCAGAAGATGCAAAGACAATGTTTTGGATCAGTTTCAAGAAAACTGGGTTTATATTTTGAAAATCACAATATGTACTAATTGAAACTGAATGTAAATTACTAGAAAATTAAACTAACTTTAAATGTATCAGTAAAACGTTGCCCTGCACCTGGCAATTTTGCATTTATAAAAGAGATTTTTTAAAAAAGCAATATATATTTTTATGGTAAAAACGTGCCTGGACCTTTATTTGTTTCTTTTCTTTTCTTTTTGGCTGCACCCCGCGGCATGCAAGATCTTAGTTCTCCCACCAGGGATGGAACCCGGGCCCCCTGCCGTGGAAGCGTGGAGTCCTAACCACTGGACCTCCACATACCTGGGTTTTTAAAAGGAAGAATCTTTTCTTGATATCTTGAAAGATCATCTAAGAGCGTGAAGTAGAGAAAAAAGACAAAGAAACTTGCTTTTTTCACACATTTTTCCTGGGTAGTATTTGAAAAGGACATCATTTAACATCTAATTCAATGTGCATTATTTATCAGCACCATTTCACAACATTTATGTAAACAGGTTTTTTTCATGTGGGTCCACAAAAAACTTCAACTACCCATCATGCTTTGGTTGTGTGTTTTATTCTCCATTTTTCAATACTCTCCTTTCTCATCCAGCAGATCAGAGCAGTAACTTCTTGGGAGAACAAAAGTGTAACCAAATCATGACCACTTCTTTCGTGAACTGACTTTCCTATGAAAGTTACAGTAAAAGAAATTCAAAATCCTACGAATTTTACCTGACACATATCTGAGCTAAGAGGTAAAAAATCATGTACACTTACCTTCAAGATTCTTAAAATGCTCCTCAGTTGTTTTTCTTTGCAGACATCCTGTTTGGGGGGTAGACTGTATCTCATATTATGGGCCCTTCCTCCCAATGCATTTAATAGCTCACTTCCTTCTCCACCTTGCTTTCCCCAGTTCAATTTCTTCTGTCTTTGATTAGGGTGAAACAGTCCAGAAAAGCTGTTAGCTGGCCTCCACTGAGGGACTTTCAGATAAACCAGTGGCTGAAAGAATGCATGCGTTAATTTTGCCTCCTGTGAACTATAAAATTATTGAGGTCCAAGCAGCTGGTCATAGTTAAGATGTGGGCTCTGGAGCGAGAGCATCTGAGTTTGAATCTGGACCCTGCCATTTATTGGCTATTTGACCACAGGCTTGTTCTGTGTCTCTGTTCACTCATCAACAAAATGAGCATAGTAATCCTACTTCATAGGATTGTTAAGAATAGTAAATCCGCTAATATATGTAAAGCTTTAAGTAAGGCTCAAATTTCAGCACACAGCCAGAGCAATTTATTTATTCAACACATATTTATTAAGGGCCTACTAAGTGCTGGGCACCATCAGTGAGCGACAGAGACAGAGAGTCCTGCCTTTGTGTTGCTGACATTCCAGGGGGAGGAAATAGACCATGAACGGTGAGCTTAGTAAGAAGTATGTTAGCAGATGGTAAGAGTGATGGGAAAAAAAAATGTAGAGCAGAGTAAGGGGGATGGAGAGGGCCAGAGACTGTGGCTGTGGGCGGGAATTTAAAAATAGGATGGTGATGGAAGTTCTTACAGAAGGGGTGATGCTTGGGCAAAGACACGACAGATGGGGGATCTAACCAAGTGTGTATCTGGGAAGAGAGGGTTCCAGGCAGGGGTAGTGGCCAGTGCAAGGGCCCTAATATCTGATGTTTGGGGAACAGCACGTCACTTAGTCACCTCTCGTGTCGATCCACATCCTGATCCCATATCCCACAATTAGGGCTGAGTGGGCAAGGAGGAGAGCTGTAGGAGATGAAGTCAAAGGGGTAATGAAGGCAGATTTTATAGGGCCTTGTAAACCATTGTAAGAACTTTGACAGTCCCACTGTAGGGTCTGCACAGAAGCATTCCAGGATCTAACTTAGATTTATAAGATTCCTCTGGCTTCAGTGTTGAGACTAGACTAGGTGTTATCACAGCTCATTGTCGCAGCCTCCGAGCCTAGTGAAATGGCTCTCCAGCGATAGGGTATGCGTAATACTCAATGAACTGGGTAGTTTATTTAGTATATGTTGTCTCTCCGGTCCACATAGTGCTATTATTTTGCCTTTTCACATCTAGGTTTTCTCGCCTTATTTGCATTTTCTCCCTTGTGCTTTCTGGGGTCTTCTAGGTGGCAGGGAAAAGAGTTACACTCAGTTACCTCGAGTCAGAGAATGAAAATTTGACTGCCTTCAGTCAAAGCAGTTGACGTAAACATGCAAATCACTTGGAGACAGTAGAGAGGGGTAGGGCTGTGGTAACGGGGGTGCAGGCCCGACTTAAAAGCAGGCACATTGAAAGCTTTAAAAAGTCCTATGTAGGGTAAACTGAAACACATCTGTGGCTGGACAGGGTTAAGGTACGTGTTCCTGATGGCTGTTTAATGGCAGTTTACCATAAGGATGCCCCGGGGGGGAAAAAAGCAGGACATAAGATATAGTCTCCACTCTGCATACCATGCATCACAGAAGCCTAGACTGTCTTCTACCGGACCTTTGTGCTATTTAGAAAAGGCACCTGGCTTGGTGTGTAGAGGGTAAGCTGTGTTTCCGTTCCTGCTTGTCTCCTTAGCCAGAGGCTCTTGTGCAGTGCCCAACCTGCACATCCATTCTTTTGGGACAAGACAAAGCTCTAACAAAACCATAAAGTTTGTTTCCCTCTTGGCAGCAGGCAGGTGTTCCTTCTGGCTTGGGTGCTCTTCCACTCTCATGACTCAGCTGTTTTCTCCTGCTCTGCTTTTTTTTATCTCTCCTGTCATCTTAGACTTAGTAATTCTATCTGTCCTTATTTATTACTATTATTATTATTTTTAAATTTTATTTATTTTTGGCTGCGTTGGGTCTCCACTGTTGCGTGCGGGCTTTCTCTAGCTGCGGCGAGCGGGGGCTACTCTCTGTCGCGGTGCGCGGACTTCTCATTGCAGTGGCTTCTCTTGCTGTGGAGCACGGGATCTAGGCGCACGGGCTTCAGTAGTTTCAGCACGCGGGCTCAGTAGTTGCGGCACGCGGGCTCAGTAGCTGTGGCTCGCGGGCTCTAGGGCACAGGCTCAGCAGTTGTGACGCACGGGCTTAGTTGCTCCGCGGCATGTGAGATCTTCCTGGACCAGGGCTCGAACCCATGTCTCCTGCATTGGCAGGCGGATTCTTAGCCACTGCTCCATGAGGGAAGTCCCTATCTCTCTTTAATTCAAACTCCCTGGAAGAGAATTTGGTGGGTTTGGCCAGTTACCTGTTGGTAGAGAGTGGGTCCAGGGCAGCTTGTTAGCTCTTATGAGTCTAGAGCCCATTCCTACACCAGTCACCCCTGTCCAGGGCACAAATGTCACAAACCCTGGGAGAGAATATGCCCAGTGAATACCTTCATGTATAATGTAATCTTCAAGAACAACTTTTTGCTCTGGATTACATCTTAGGTAAAGTGGCTTAATTTATAGGAAAATACCTAATAATATTATATTAGAATTTTCTCTTTGGATACCCTGGGAAAGAAACTGAAATGCATAATAATTTAATATAAATAGTGCTGGTGTTTACCAGAGGGAGGTCATTTAAGTGTACAGTTTAATAGTCAATAAATGCAAGCAAGGGATGAAATCCTCATATCATGCCTTGTATCAATTTACTTAGTCACTGTATGCTATGTCAGTCCCATATCCCAGTCAATAGTCTTACCATCTTATTTACTTTCTAAATATGTATGTTTTTGCCTTTCTATTCTTGTTACCATTCACATGCTTCTATCATTTGTTGTTATAATTACCATCACAACTTTCTCACTGGTATCTCAGTTTGCACTGTCCCCTTTCTTTAAACCAACTCTACATCACCACGGGAAGGACCTTTCCAGAATACAAATCTGATCCCTGGTCACACGACTCTGACTGAAAGTCTTCAGTGACTCCGTTACCTTCGAGAGGACATCTGAGCCCTATGATGTGTTCTACAAGAAGCTCTTCGTGATTTAATCCCTTCTTGACATTCAAGAGCTATTCCTGCTGCACTCCTGAATCTTGGTTACGATTCTTAAACCTCTAAGCCTTTTGATATGATGGCCAGCCCTTTCTCCTTTTCTTCACTTGGCCAATTCCCACTAGACATAATGGCTGCAGTCCTCTCCAGCTACAGTCTTTTGGGGGTTTTAAGCTCGTGTGCTTCCCTGCATTAAGACACAATGTGACCCTGTGGTAATTCTTGGTTTCCACGCTTGTCTCACTGGCTTTATTGTGGACCTCTCGAAGACAGCAACTCAGGGTACCTATCTCTATAAACCCAGGGCCTCTCATCATGTCTGACTCATAACGGCTGCTCAAAAATAATTTAAGATGGAATTCAATGGAGTAGACCTTGTCCCTAAAAGTTCCTCTCCAAAGGACACTGTGCTTTTCTGAGTAAACCTTACTCCCCACCTCATTCCACCCTCAAACCTCTATTTTAAGAAAAAGAGGATGAAATTACTTCTTCTCTCCTTCCTGTATTTTACTCTACCAACTGTATTCCCCAGAGCTTTCCTTAATGTTGCTTCCAGTACGTGATCTAAGGATCGAGAACCATTGAGATCTAAGGAAGTCTAAACACTTGGATGCCTTCTTCTTTGGAGTGTTGCAGTCTCTTGAGTGTGATAGATATCATATCTTAGACATCGAACTTGCTTTAGCTTTTTGGAGAGGCTGGCTCAGAAAGGAGCTCATGTTTGGTGAAGTGCAGTCTAATTTGCCTGAGAGTTAAGGAAGCCATGATGACTTTCAGGTCAGGGAGGAGAGTCCCTAGTTGTGGCCTGGAAGCAGGGGTCTCCCCCAGGTGCCTGTTATGCTTTGATCATGCTCCCAGGTATAGCCAATCACCAGGTTGGAAGAGAATTCTTTCTTTCTCCTTTCAACTGTGTTTTTCCATTATATCTCACATGCTAACAAAACCCACTTCTTCACGTGGTTGATTATCCAAACCCTCCCTGAGGTCCTATTTCCTTTCTCTCCCTCCAACAGGCAAATCCTCTCTTATACTCACACTTTAAAGTGTCTACAAGGTTTCCTCTATAATTCAGTTCAATGGCCACCTACTGTATGGAATTGATGAAATGTTTGGGCTGATTAGGGGTGTTTCTCTCTTTTCCATACCTCCTAAGAAAGTATTATACCAATGGATCACCAATTTAAGATGCTCATTTGTTATTTCACTTTAAGCAGGCTCTACATTACAATTTAATGGCGTCATGGAACCCCTATTCTAGTTGACAAACGCTGTGGTGCAAATGATTTAATTTACTAGCTCAAGCATTAGTCTACACATTATGGTTCTGATCAGTCATTGCGTACTAAAATCACTCATCCTTAATGTAATGATTTGGTATCCCTACAGAGAATTCCAGTCATCAGAATGTCATTAGATACAGTAAAAAATGAAAATTACTATTACACAGCAGTAAACACTATTAACTGTTAGTTAAAATAGCATTTAATTTAGCCGTGCAAGAGTTTACAAATTTCCACAGTTTACTTGGTCCTCGAATGATTGTCACTGCAAAGTTAATGACACTTCTGCCAATGAAATGACAGAATGAGGAGGGGGCGATGATGAACTGGTGTTTTTATATGGCAGATGTCATCTTGTGACAGTGCAGTGCGTGGCTCTCTGGGACATTTCATTGATAAGAAAAACAAGCCTGCTGGTGTCCTGAGAATGTGAAGCAGGGCAGAAGAGTCTGTGTGCCTTTGGAATGCAGAGGATCTATAAGCATAGTTGGGAGGAGGAGGAAATGATGCCTTTCTCAGATGCCTTTCTCTTTCTCCATCAGCTCAGGTTCACACTCTGGCATTCCAGACGTCTGCTGCAATGCTGATGAACCGGGGCCACCATAAAATCCTTCAAGTGTCCCTGGCTGGCGGATCTAATCTTGTTGGGAATTATGGGCCTGGTTGGAAAGTATGTATTTTGCACAAGGCTCCTCAACCCCAGGCTTACAAATAGCACTAGCTTAAGTTGCAAAACGTACATTTACCTCGGAAGGGCCTCTCCCTGCTGCAGCCTGACTCCAGCTTTAAATAAAATCAGCAGCAACATCGACTGTGCCTGTAAACGTGGGCACTCTGTGGGTTACTTGGCTCCAGAGCTCTGTCTCCATCCAAGCTGTTGTGATTCATTTCCTTGTTTATTCCATAACTGCATGTTGCTGAATTTGAGTTCTGTGCCCAAAACGTTGAACTTAGATATGGAAAGGGACACCAGGGACCTGTCTGTATATGCAGAAGGCAATAAAAGCAAAATGACAGACAGGACCGCCTCCTGCTTTGCTTATGCCTCTCACGCCAGCTCAACGGGGAAAATGATAGCTGGAAATGACCAGCCCTGGTAAGACAATGGTCGAGTGAAATGGTGCCCAGTTTGCAGAATCTTGAAGGAGAGCTCTAGTGAATGCCAATCCTAAATCAATGAAGTTGCAGTAACGTGGCAGGATGTGTATCTGCGGAAAGTGTTTCCAGTCTGCAGTATGGCTCCGCCAGCCACATTTCATCGAGAATATGCCATGGAGAATTGCCTGGAAATGGATTCTTTATTACATGTGGCATGACGGAGTAGAAATACTTGGCGGCAAACAGCATTTGGTGAATAAGGAGACACGCGTGCCTCTACTGAGGTGACGTTCCAGGGGCTTGGGTGGTGCATGCGTGGTCCTGCTACACTGACTCTCCACAAATTACACACAGGGTACCAATATGGTGGACTCTGAAGTGTTATCACTCAGAGTAATTGCATCTTTCACCTTGAAAAGAAACTTGAAGAGATACGAGTAAAAGTCACTGCCACTCTGTGAGAAAAAAGAACACATGTTGGCTACCTCTATTTGACTCAGGGATTACCTATATTAATTTTTCAAGTTGCATGTGGGTACACCCTGGTGTACAGGATCCTTTTTCACAGCTAAGGTGAGACACCAAGTGCAGATTATTCTTCTGTGAAATGGATACAGATTTATTTTGGAGTCATCTTTGGGGTCAAAATCTCTGAGATTATTCTTCTAAAAGTGTCACAGTATGAAGGGCTCCTAAATTCTTTTCCTTTACAACTGTCCTCACCCTACCTGTTGAGAAAGCCAATGAAATAGGAATGTGTGGAAATCACATTGATTGCGACAGCACACCTGCTCATGATGCTGATAGGTCTTGGCAAGAGTCAGCATTCGTCCTGTGCATTTCTACTTCCCTTGGGGAAACTTGTCTAGGACAGAAGAATTCATCCCTGTGGCTGGGCCAGAATGGATTCCATTGCACTTTTAGCGACCAGTCAGTCTGTCTAGCCTGGCAGATGCTTGGGGTGTGTGTGTGTGTGTGTGTGTGTGTGTGTGTGTGTGTGTGTGTGTGTGTGTGAGAGAGAGAGAGAGAGAGAGAGAGAGAGAGAGATCTACAGCGTTAAGTCCTTTAAATTTCCATTTGTGTTCCTAAACAGAGTCTTTGGTTAGCTTTTGACCCAAAACACATGGAAATCCTCTTGCTGGCCTATCCCTAACTGAAATTTTCTGTCATGCATCAAATACTCATTAGAAATAGCCAGATCCAGTGATTCAGTCCAGGACCAATTTCCATGTATCTAATATTAGGAAATGGATTGAAAATGTCGAGGAGCTGTGTGCATATTAGTCAAGGTTCTTCAGAGAACAGAACCAATAGGAGACAGATGGGTATATATTTATTATAGGACTTGGCTCATGTGATTATGAAGAAGTCCCACTGTCTGCTGCCAGCAAGATGGAGAACCAGGAAAACCGGCAGCGAAGGCCTAAGAATCGGGGTCGTCGGGGGGTGGGGAGCAATGGTGTAAATCCTATTTCAAGTCCCAAGTCCCAAGAACCAGGACTGTTAATGTCTGAGGTCAGGAGAAGATGAATGTGGAGCAGGAGAGCAAATTCACCCTTCCTCAGGCTTTTTTCTTCTACTCAGGCCTTCAGCAGATTGGATGACGCCCACCTGCCTTGATGAGGGTGAGTTTTTTACTCAGTCTAATAATTCAAATCCTGATCTCTTGGGGGGACAACCTGACAGACACTCCCAACTATCTGTGCATCCTTAGCCCTGTAGGGTTGAACATAGGATTAACCATCACAACCTGTAAATAAACCAACCAGTTAATCCTTACTAATTGGTTTTCTCCACTGTAAAGTATAAGCCTGACTTATGAGGTACTTTCTTATCCTTAAGTGTTGAGCTAAGTTGGAAAGAATAATCAGAAAATAATGAATTTATATACATTGACTGGTCCTGGATTTTTGTTGGTCGGGAGGTTTTTGATTACTGATTCAATCTCCTTACTGGTGATTGGTCTGTTCAGATTTTCGACTTCATGATTCAATCTTGGTAGGTCGTATGTTTCTAGGAATTCATCCATTTCTTCTAGGTTGTCAAATTTAAACAGTATTTTCTTATTTCTTAGTTTAAGTTCTGATTTCCCTTATTTATATAGTTTTTAGAATTACTCTCTGGGTCCACCTCAAAACCACACTTTACTAATCAAAATGTTGTGCCTTTTTTTTTTAAATCACCTGAGTGTGTGTTTTCAGTGTATTGTTAAAAGAGAAAAAGAATTGTCAATAGAACACTAAGAAAATTCAAAAAAATTTAATTTCGCCAAGGTGAAGCTTGTAGGCTAAAAACAGAACACAGAACACAGCTGAAGACTCCAGGTGGATTGGTGTCGGGTCTCCAGAACTCTCTCTGCGAACTCTAGTCTTGCTGGCCTCCCTGAACGCCCAGCTCTGAACTCAAGGAGACTACTGGATTCCGTCTGCATTCCCCGTCCCTATCCTGTGGCCTGGGAGTGTTCTCCAGGGAGACTGCTGAACGACTGTAGGGTTCACCTTGATTGTTCTCCTTTACTCAGAGATCCAGTGTTTGAGATCTCTTGTTTCATATATTTTCCCTATATTTTGTCCTGTTAGTTGTTTAAGGCAAGAGGGTAAACCCAGGTCTTATCATTCCATCGTGACTGGAAGAGAGCATCCTGAAGTATTATTTCCATTCCCACTTTAAGGATGACTCAATAGAATGATGGCGTGGCTCATCCAGAGCCCAGCCTGTGGTGCAGGTCAACGTCTCCAAGACTGTGCTCCAATCAGCCAGCAAACACCAACTCCTAAGAGTTTAGGTCCTAAATATATAGGCCAGAACTCTAAATTCACATATTTTGCCTCTCCCTATACCCCAAACAGTAATTAATTTGGAGGATTAACATTATTTTGTTCAAACCCTATAAATAGTTGTTTTTTTTTTTAAGTGAATGATGCTCATATACATCCCTAAGGGCAAATTCAGATTTTGATGATCACCTACCCTCGATTTTTCTTGTATGGGGGAATTTCTTCATCTCTGCTTGTCATTTTCTTATTTAACATTTACTTATGGAAGAAATTTAAAATTTAAAAGAAACAAAAGAAAACAGAATTGTGTCTAAAAATTATAGGTCGTATCAATAATTTGGATTTGCCAAAGCTATTCATGGCACATAAGTGACCATCAAGAAAGAGGACAATAAAATTTGTTTTTATCCAAAATTGGCTTGCTAGTGGTAATTCTACCCCTTTCTCTCCATTCCAGGAAACATTGCACCAAAAAAGAGTTATATTATAATAGGGATAACCTAGGATCTCCTCCAGTTTACAAATTAAAAATAAAAGTCAATCCTCTGGTACTTAAATCTGACAACACACCATCAGTGTGTTGCCATGACAACGGAGCTGGAAGCCTCCACTTTCAAGGTAGGACTGTGATACAGACCTCAGTTTGGTCACTATCAGTCTGCTAGGGTTTCCATAACAAAGTCCCACAGACTGGGTGGCTTAAACTCAGAAATTTGTTCCGTCTTAGCTTTGGGGGCTAAAGTCTGAGATCAGGGTGTCAGCAGGATTGGCTTCTTTTGAGGCCTCTCTCCTCGGCTTGTGAGGGCTAGTCTTCTCCCTGTGTCCTCACAGGGTCTTCTCTCTGTTCATGTCCATGTACTAATTTCCTCTTCTTATAAGGACATCAGTCCTATTGGATTAGGGTCCACCCTAATGACCTCACTGTAACTTAATTAGCTCTTTAAAGGCCCTACCTCTAATATAGTCATGTTCTAAAAAATAATAATAAAAAACAAACAAAACCAAATATAGTCATATTCTGCAGTACCAAGAGTTAGGACTTCAACACATACACTGTGTGCGTGGGGACGTAGTTCAGCCCATAATGCCTGGGAAAGTTAGGCAGTCTATTTCACCTTGCTGTTCTTCCACCTGCCAAGCAGGCAACACAGCTGCTTTATGCAGAGTTAACTGTATGGGTATCCAGACTTCTTAAGAACTGGGCTGGCTAGTTCATTAGATACCTCATCACTATTTTGGCTGCTTCCCTGGTCAGTAAACAGGTATTTCTGCTGCTTCTCCAAGTGAGATGAATCACCGAAGCCTCACTTAATCAAAGGATTCTTCTGGTGTGCTCAGCGATACCCTGGTGCTTAGAAAACGCTCATTGTTTGCAAGTCAGAGAGCGACTTGTTTCCAGATATTTACTGACATAAGATCAGCCTGGGGCTTCCCTGGTGGCGCAGTGGTTGAGAATCTGCCTGCTAATGCAGGGGACACGGGTTCGAGCCCTGGTCTGGGAAGATCCCACATGCCACGGAGCAGCTGGGCCCGTGAGCCACAACTACTGAGCCTGCGCGTCTGGAGCCTGTGCCCCGCAACGGGAGGGGCCGCGATAGTGAAAGGCCCGCGCACCGCGATGAAGAGCGGTCCCCGCACCGCGATGAAGAGTGGCCCCCACTTGCCGCAACTAGAGAAAGCCCTCGCACGAACCGAAGACCCAACACAGCCAAAAATAAATAAATAAATAAATAAAGTAGTAGCTATAAAATTTAAAAAAAAAAAAAAAAAAAAAAAAAAAAGATCAGCCTGAGTAGCTTGCTCAGTGTTGAGCATACAAAGGATTTTGCAGGGAAATCCAGGAGACTCCAGCATCTCCTGTATGACCTTCATTCTCCCTCATGCGTGGGTCCAGTAGGTCCAGCTACATCTGGAAGGGCATGAGATGGCAGGTGCCACCCCAAAGTGCCTGTCTCTGACTGCCAGGACACACTCATGACCCTGAGGTTATTCTTTTACACTTCATTTTTGGGGGGGCAGGAAGAAAATGGGGTATATACTTACTGTGAATTTGGCTATACTTTCCATCTCTGGTAGGCAGCCTTCTTTATGAATCTGCGTATCTTATTTATTTCTGGAACGTTTTTGAATCCTTACTTTATTACTTCAAAAATATACTGCACTCCTGATTCCTCGAGTGTTTTTATTTAAACCAATCTACAAATGTGGCTCATAAACATTAGTGGAGATGAATTTACATTCTAAAATCTATTAATCTAACCCTACTCATTATATAAGTGAACCGATAAATAGCAAATAAATCAAACTACGTGAAACAATAAAACAAATTAACCAGTATCATTTAAATAATTGCCATTACAAACAGTCACAGCAAAGCCTAACAAATGAACACTTTAAGGGTGTTCTCATTTTAATCCAGTCCTTACATAAATAGCACCAGACTTCAAATGGATTTTGGAAACCACGTGAGGAAAAGAGTGGAAATCAAGGTTGCTGGAATTGGCCCTGTTTTTCACGCTCCTGTGAATGTTTAAATTTGGACCATCCCTAAAGGAAGGCCCATCTCCTTAGCTCCAGCCCTGGTGTCCCTGTGTTACTCTCCCTTTCCCAGTTTTTGAGGGACAGGGCACCAAAGGCCCATGCCATGCAGCATATCGTAAGTTCATTTTCTGGAGCAGGTGGACATTGCAGCAGGGAGGACCACTGGCTCTCGAATCAGGCTTTGTAGCCTCTCTGGTTACTTCCCAGCTGCATGAATTAAACTTCTGTAGGTCTCAATTTCTTCATCTGTAAAATTGGGATACTGATGGAATTTCCCTGAAAAAGACCAAATGAGATAATGAATGGAAAGCGCTTCACAGTGGCTATTGTAAGTGTTCAGTAAATGGCCAGTGCTATTGCTGTTACTACTACTTCTGCCACTTCCTTGAAGTGTATATTCCCTTCCTTTCCCTTCCGCATTTTGTTTTGACATTCTGCTTTGCTCTTGGAACATAGGGATACTTGTGTGTATGTGTGTGCTTTTTGATATTTTGATGCATGTCTATGTTGATACCTAGAAATGGAAGGGGAATCAATTTTAATTAATCTCTGATTTCCCATCAAAAAGAAATACAGCACCTTTTCAAAGTCTTTCTATTCCCGGGCATTCCCTGGTGGTCCAGTGGTTAGGGGTCCCTGCTTCCACTGCAGGGGGCACATGTTCAATCCCTGGTTGGGGAACGAAGATCTGGCATGCTGTGAGGCGTGGCCAAAAAAAAAAAAAAAAAGACTTCTATTCCCACTTCTGCTGGTGTGTTCTCCACTTCATATTTTAGCTTAATAATTAATTTTATTCAACAAACACTCATATACACCACTTATTATGTGTCAGGCACAGTTCTGATGTTTTTCAATTAAATTTTTGTTTTAAGATGATTGTAAATTTACACACAGTTGTAAGAAAGAGTACAGATATCCCATGTACCTTGTACCCAGTTTTCCTCAATGGCACTGTCTTGCAAAAACTGTGGTACCTTCTGACAACCAGGATATTGACATTGACATTGATATTGACATTGACATTGATATTGATATTGACATTGATAGAGTATTTCTATCAAGATGCTGAGTATTTCTATCATCCAAAGGATCCCTCGTGTTGCTCTTTTAGAGCCAGACCCACCGCTCTCCTGCTGTAACCCCAGGCATTCACTAAACTGTTCTTCATTTGTATAATTCTGACAAATTATAATAAAATCAGATCATATAGTACATAATCTTTTGGGAATTTTTTTTTCACTCAGCATAATTCTTGGAGGTTGCTGTATGTATCAACACATATAATTACATATATGGGTATATAAGGATAGTATTCCATGGTATGGATTTACCACAGTTTGTTTAATCATTCGTCTGTTGAAGGACATGGTTTTCTTCCCAGTTTTGGGCAATTATGAATAAAGGGGGTATAAACATTCATGCATAAGTTTTTTCTTCATTTCTCTAGATGAATGTCCAGAGTTCAATTGCTGGATCGTGTGGTGTTTGCATGTTTAATTTAAAGAAAGTGCCAAACTGGCTTTCCAGAGTGGCTGTACCATTTTACATTTCCACCAGTAATGGGTAAGTAACTCGGTTTTTCACATTCTCACTAGTATTTGCTGTTGTCACTACTTGTTATTTTAGCCATTCTAATAGGTGTGTAGTGAAATCTCATTATGGTTTTAAATTGCATTTCCCTAATTCTCCATGGTGGGGAACATCTTTTCATGTGCTTTTTTGCCATCTGTATATCCTCTTTGCTAAAATGTCTCTGCATGTCTTTTGCCCATTCTCTAATTGGTTTGCTAGTTTGTTTGTTTGGTTTTTTTTAATGTTGAGGTTTGAGAATTCTTTTTTTTAAATATATTTTTTGAGGTTCTTCATTATTCTAGATACTAGGCTTTTGTCAGATGTGTGGTTGGCAAATATTTCCTCCTTGTCTGTAGCTTGTCTTTTCATCCTCTTAATGGGGTTTTTCATAGAGCAAAAGCTTTAAATTTTGGTTAAGTCCAATTTATTATTTATTTTTTATGGGTTGTGCTTTTGCTGTCAAGTTTAAGAACCCTTTGCTAACCCTAGCTCCTGAAGAACTTCTCCTATTTTCTTTCCTAAAAGATTTATAGTTTGATGTTTTACATTTAAGCTTGTGATTCATTTTGAGTTAATTTCAATATGAGGGTTAAGTTGAGGTTCATTTTTTTCTTCCCCCTATGGATATTTACTTGCTTCAGCATTATTTGTTATAAAGGCTATCTTTCCTCGACTGAGTTTCTTTTCAGCCTTGTCAAAACTCACTTGGACATATTTGTGTGATTCTGTTTCTGGGTTCTCTATTCCATTCCATTGGTCCACGTGTCTATCACTCAACCAGTGCTACACCAGTTGATTACTGTAGCTCTGTTATGTCTTTTTTTTTTTTTTTTTTTAATTTATTTATTTATCTATTTATTTATGGCTGTGTTGGGTCTTCGTTTCTGTGCGAGGGCTTTCTCTAGTTGCAGCAAGCGGGGGCCACTCTTCATCGCGGTGCGCGGGCCTCTCACTATCGTGGCCTCTCTTGTTGCAGAGCACAGGCTCCAGACGCGCAGGCTCAGTAGTTGTGGCTCACGGGACTAGTTGCTCCGCGGCATGTGGGATCTTCCCAGACCAGGGCTCGAACCCGTGTCCCCTGCATTGGCAGGCAGATTCTCAACCACTGCGCCACCAGGGAAGCCCTCTGTTATGTCTTGAAGTCAGATAAAACGATTCCTCCGACTTTATTATTCTTTTTCAGACTTAACAGTTCTAGTTCTTTTGCCTTTCCATATAAATTTTATTTCTATATCTACAAAAAAAATCTTGCTGGGACTTTGATAGGAATTGAGCTGAACTTTTTAGTGGGCTAAATAGTGTCCCCCCAAAATTCATGTCCCCCTTGGAGCATCAGAATCTGTTATTTGGAAATAGGATCTTTGTAAATGTAATTAGTTAAGATGAGATCATAATGGATTAGGGTGGGCCCTAGATCCAATGACCGAGTCCTTATAAGAAGAGGAGAGAACACACAGAGACACAGAGACACACGGGGAAGAAAAAGGTGGAGGAAGAGATTGAAGATATGTTATCCCAAGCCAAGGAATGCTGGCAACCACTAGAAGCTAAGAGAGAGAGGCATGTAACAGGTCTTCCTCAGAGACTCCAGGAGAAACCCAACCCGACCAACTCCTTTATTTTTGATGTCTCGCTTTCAGAACTGTGAGAGAAAACAATTCTTTTGTTTTAAACCATTCAGTTTGTGGTAATTTGTTATAGCAGCTTTAGGAAACTAACACAAACTTGTAAATCAATTTGGGGAGAATTCATTCTTCACTATGCTGAGACTTTCAATCCATAAACAGCATGTCTCTCCATCAGTTTAAGTCTTCTTTTATTTCTTTCATCAGCATTTTGTAGTTTTCAGCATACAAGTCCTGAACATGTGTTAGAGTTATTCCTAAGTATTTTATTTTATTTTTGAGCCATTATAAATGTTCTTATAATTTTAAATTTCAATGTCCATGTGTTCATTGCTACTATGTATAAAAACAGTTGATTTTTGTATATTTATCTTTTATTCTGTGACCTTGCTGAACTCATCTATTAATTCTATGAGATCTTTGTAGATTCCTTAGGATTTTCCACATAGACACTCACGTCTTCTCCAAGTTTTATTCTACAGTTTTACATCTTCCTTTTTGATATATATTCCTATTTCCTTGTCTTGCCTTATTTCATTGACTAGAACTTCCAGCACTATGTTGAATAAGAATGATGAGAGTGGACATCCTTGCTTTGTTCCAGCTCTTAGGAGAAAAGCATTGTTTTTCACCATTGAGTATAATGTTAGCTGTAGGTTTTTAATATATATTCTTTGACTGGAAGAAGTTCTACACTATTCCTATTTTTCTGAGTGTTTTTATCCTGAATAGGTGTTTAATTTTGTCAAAGGCTTTTTTTTTTTGCATCTATTTATACTGTAATACATTTTTTTTTCTTTTTTTAGCTTGTTAAAGTGGTAGATTACATTGATTGATTTTCAATATTGAACGAGCCTTGCATCTCTGGAATGAAACCCTCTTGGTCATGGTATATAATTATTTTTAATATATTGCTGAATTCTATTTGCTAATATTTTGTTAACAATTTTTGTGTCTATGTTCATAAGGGCTATTGCTCTGTAGTTTGTTTGTTTTTTTTAATAGTCTTTGTCTGGTCTTGGTATCAGGGTAATACTAGCTTCACAAAAGCGTTTCCTCATTTTCTATTTTCTGGAAGTGATTTGTAGAATTTGGTGTTAATTCTTCTTTATACATCTAGTAGAATTCACCAGTAAAATATCTGGGCCTGGAGATTTCTTTTTTGGGAAGTTTTGAATTACAAATTCAATTTCCTGAATAGTTATGAGGCTATTCAAATGCTCTGTTTCATATTAGGTGAATTGTAGTAGTTTGCATTTTAAAAGAATTGCTTCCATTTCAAAGTTGTCAAGTTTATGTTTGTAAAGTTGTTGGTAGTATTTTTTGCTTATGCTTTTGATGCCCGAATGGCCTATAGTGATATCTCCTGTTTCATTCCTGATATTGTTAATTTGTGTCTTCTTTCTTTTTTTCTTTGTCAGTCTTGCTAGAGTTTTATCAATTTTATTGATGTTTTCAAAGAATCAGCTCTCTGATTTATCAATTTTCTCTATTGTTTTCCTGTTTTCAATTTCACTGATTTCTGCTCTTTATTATTTCTTTCTTGCTTTGGGTTTGTTTTGCTTTTTTTCTAGATTCCTGAGTTGGGAGCTTAGGAAATTCACTTTCTTCTTTTCTAATGTATGCACTTAGTGCTGTAAATTTCCTTCTTGGCACTGCTTTAGCTGTGTTTCACAAATTTTGATATATTTTACTTTCATTTTTTTTTTTTTTTTTTTTTTTAAATTTTTTAATTAATTAATTTATTTATTTATTTTTGGCTGTGCTGGGTCTTTGGTTCGTGCGAGGGCTTTCTCCAGTTGCGGCAAGTGGGGGCCACTCTTCATCGCGGTGCGCGGGCCTCTCACCATCGCGGCCCCTCCCGTCGCGGGGCACAGGCTCCAGAAGCGCAGGCTCAGCAGCCGTGGCTCACGGGCCCAGCCGCTCCGCGGCATGTGGGATCCTCCCAGACCAGGGCTCGAACCCGTGTCTCCCGCATCAGCGGGCAGACTCTCAACCACTGCGCCACCAGGGAAGCCCTTTACTTTCATTTTAATTCAGTTCAAGTTTTAAAAAATTTTCCTTGAGATGTCCTCTTTGACTCAGGGATTATTTCAAAGAGTTTTGTTTATGAATGCATGTTGTATGATTTCAATTCTGTTCAAACCTGTTGAGGTGTGTTTTACGGCTCAGAATATAGCCTATCTTAGTGTATGTTCCAGAGACACTTGAAAAGTGTGTATTCTGCTGTTGTTGGGTATAGTGTTGTATAAATGTTGATAAGAGCCTGATGTTTGATTGTGTCCTTGAGTTTTCTATATCTTTCTGGATTTTTTTGTCCAGTTGCCCTATCAATTGTTGAGAGAAGGGTGCTGAAGTATTTAATTACAATTTTGGATTTGTCTATTTCTCCTTTCAGTTGTATCAGTTTTTGCTTCATATATATATATAATATTACAGCACTGTTGTTTGGTGCATATGCACTGAGGATTTCTATGTCTTCTTGGTGGATTGATTCTTTCTGCCAATACATAGCATCCCTCTTTGTCTTTGATAATTTTGTTTGCTGTCCAGTCTATTCTGATATCAATATAGCCACTTCTGCTTTCTTTTGATTAATGTTTGTATGGTAAATCATTATTTTTTGATTAATGTTTGCATGACATATCTATCCTTACTTGCAACTTGCCTGTATTGCTATATTTGAAGTGAGCTTCTTGTAGACTGCATATAGCTGGGTCACGTTTTTAATCTATTCTGCCAATCTTTGTCTTTTAATTGGAAAAATTCAATGTAATTATTGTAATAATTAAATTCAACATAAATTCAATGTAATTACTGATATGTTAAGGCATAAGTCTGTCATTTTTTGTTTTGTTCTATTTTTCATTTTTCTGTTTTCTTTCTCCTGTCTTCCTCAGGATACTTGAATGTGTTTTGGAATTTTATTTTGATTTATTTATTGTGTTTTTGAGTATATCTCTATGTTTTTTAATGCTTGTTATAGGTATTGAATTATATATACATAACTTACTGCAGTATATTGATGTTGTCATTTTACTGATTTCAGTAAAGTGTCGAAAACTTTCCTCCTCTCTTATATTATAATTGCCTTAAATATTTTCTCTCATACATTTAGTACCACATCAGATAGCATTTGCTTCAACCGTCAGACATAATTTGGAAGACTCAAGCGGACAAGAAAAATCTATTTTATTTACCCATTTTATTGCTTACTATGTACTTCCTTACTTTCTTTGTTTTCTTCTTAGAGAACTCCCTTTAGACAGTTTTTAAAGAGTAGGTTTCCTGGTTACTAATTCTCTTATTTTTACTTTAAGAATTGTTATATTTCCTCTTCATTTCTGAAGAATATTTTTCCTCGATATAGGATTCTGATCTACAGTTCTTTCAGCACTTGTAAAATGTGCCACTTCCTTCTGGCCTCCATGATTACTGATGAGAAATCTGCTTTAACTCAAACTGTTTGTTCCCTTACAGGTAAGATGTCATGTTTCTCTTGCTGCTTCAGAGATTTTTTATTGGTCTCTGTTTTCTGAAGTTTGACTTTGATGTGTCTTGGTGTGAATTTCTTTGGGTTCATCCTAATTGGGATTTGCTGCACTTCTTCAACCTGTATGTCTTTAGCAAAGTTGGGAAAATTTCAGGCATTATTTCTTTTTCAGCTCTGTCTTCTTTCTCATCTCCTTCTGAGACTCTGATGACACAAATGTTAAATCTTTGGTTTCAGTTCTGCAGGACTCTGAGGCTCTGTTCATTTTTATTTTTTCAGTTTATTTTTTCTCTGTTGTTCAGGTTTGGTTAATTTCCATTGTTCTCAGTTCACTGATATTTTTCCTTTGTCCCTTTCATTCTGTTATTGAGCACATGCAATAAGTTTTCTATTTTGGTTATTGTATTTTTCAATTCTAAAATTTCCATTTGTTTCTTTCTTTTTTTTTGGTAGGAGGGGTGCACCATGCAGCTTGTGGGATTTTAGTTCCCTGACCAGGGATTGAACGCAGGGCCTCAGCAGCGAGAGCACAGAGTCCTAACCACTGTACCACCAAGGGAATTCTTGAGAATTTTAATTTCTCATCTGAGATTTTCTATGTTTTTATTTGTTTCAAATGTATTTGTAATTGCTCATTTAGAAAGTTTTTATAATTGTTTCTTTAAGTCTTTGTCAGAGAATTCTGACATCTCTGTCACCTTAGTGTTGGTATCTATTGATTGTCTTTTTTTCATTCAGTTTGAGATCTTCCTGATTCTTGGTATGATGAGTGATTTTCAGTTGAAACCTGGATGTTTGTAGTATTATGTTTTGAGATTCCAGGTCTTATTTAAACATTCTGTTTTAGCTGGCTTCTTTTGATGCTTCATGGCAGTGCAAGAGGAGGGGTACAACCTCATTACTGCCACGTAGTGGTAAAAGCTCAGGGGTCCCCTCCTTAGTGCTGAGAGGGGCTGGGAGTTCCAGTTCTCACCAGGTTTCCACTGAGAGCTATGTGTCTGGGAGTGTAGGAGCTTATCACTGCTCCCCTCGTGGCCTCCACTGACACCATCCTACCAGCCCTGCAGGTGTGTTTGAGCACCTTGTTGCAGCCTTGCAAGGAAGTCTAGACTCTCCACTTGCCCTTTGCTGGTTTGGAAGTGGGTGGAGGTCACAGTTTTTTTGCAGTGTTTTCCTAGAGTAGAACAGTTATTATCTGAAAGGTTTTCTGTCTTGCTAGAAGGCCCCTTTTCTAATGCTCAGGCTTTTTGTTTTGTGTTTTTTTTTGTCTGTGCTTGTCGGAGTTTCCAGGTTGAAGTCTCAGCTACAAGTCTGGGATACATGAACCGAAAAGAAAACTTACAGAACTCATCACTATATCATTCTTTGCGTCCTGAGGTTCTTAGCGGGTCTGCTTTCTTTCTACCTTTCAGAGTTTTCTTATGTTTGTTTTATATATAATGCCCAGGGCCTTTAGTTGTGTTTAGCAGAAGGAATAGGGGAAAATATGCCTACTTCTTCATCTTTCCAGAAGTGGAAATCCTAATTGACTCCTGTGTTAAGGGAAATGTTGAATTCATCAATTTCTTATTTTTTTTCACTTCAGTATTTCTTTTCATTAAGTCTTCCCTCATTTCCTACTGCCTCAGAAGAAGAAATTCTACTTTAGTTCCCCAGAGTTGTAGTATCTTCTTATGGCTCCCAGATCATCACCGTTTTTCTTGTCTGCTCTGAAAACTTGCTCCACCAATTATCCCTTCTTACTTGTATCTTGAGTCTTATTTGATTAATACCCTCCTTCAGTTCGAGGCACACTTGTCTTAAAGAAGTTGACCTTTGACCTGTTCTTTCCTAAGATAGTCCTCTAATTTTTTTCTTCCCCTTAAATTCCAGTCTTCTTGAAAGCATTATCTGTATTCTCTCCTTCCACTGGCTTGCTATCCTCTCCACCCTTAATTCTTTATAGTCTGTCTACTGACCTCACCAGTTTATTGAAATTGTATTCTTAAAGGTCACCAATCATTCTTGGTAGTCAAATCCAAAGGTGTTTCCTCAGTTCACATCTACTTTCATCTCTCTGCAGCTTTTAGCACAAACATTTGGGAATTCTCCTCTCCTTGGATTTCATGGCTCTGAATTTTCCTCTTCCCCTCCTGGCTTCCCTTCTTTCTCTCACATGTGTCTTGTCTTCAAGGTTCTATTCCTCACTTTTCTTTTCTCTCTCATTCAATTCCATGCCTTCAGCCACATGGCTGACTCCAAAACAATATGCAGAGGATCTTAAAAAATTGTTTTTACCTCCAATTCTTGGGCTTCCATTTGGCATTTCCAAGTACCTTTGATTTGCCACCCAATATCCAGCCAATCCTTTAAAAAGAGTATGTCTAAAACCTAAATTCTCATCTTATCTCCCCTATATGCTCCTATTTCTTTGTTTCCAATTTCTGTGAATGGAACCAACACTTTCCAGGCCACCACCAATGATTGAGACCTGACATGGGTGTCTGGTCTCATGGTGTCTGACATGGGTCAGCTCTCACCTGACAGCTTCTGCTAGAAATTCACCAGTTTCTTGCTTTTACCCTTTTCTCTTCCATACTACCCTCACCCAGTTCAGGTGAACTTTAACTTTTGCCTGAATTCTTCCAATAGTTCTCTAATTGGTCTCCCTGCCGCCAGTCTATTTCCATTCTAATCGGTTTTATACATTGTGGCCAGATTCATCTCCCTTTATTGGCTTCCCTTTCTGAATTTAATCTTCCTTGGCAGGTATTCAAGGCTTCTGTGCTTTGGCCTCCCCCTACCTTCCCAGCATTATTCCAACATTATTCCCACTGAGGGACTCCATGCTCCCACAAAACTGAAATGCCTATTGTTCTGTCATCCTAACTCCCTCCTCTTCCTCCAGCACTTAAAATGGAAGTATTCTCTGCATCCTTCCCTAGCAATTAATATGTCTTTTTCTTAGAGTACTCATCAATTTAGAAGTAGCATTAGAGATATTTATAAGCTGACATTACTTCTACTAGACTATCAGCTTCGGGTGAGGTTGGTTGATTATTCATTGACTCATTCAACTGATTAAAAAAAAAATTTATTGAAGTATAGTTGATTTACAATGTGTTAATTTCTTCTGTACAGCAAAGTGACTCAGTTATACATATATATTTGCATATATATATATTCTTTTTCATATTCTTTTCCATTATGATTTGTCACAGAATACTGAATATAGTTCCCTGTGCTATACAGCATGACCTTGTTTATCCATCTTAAATAAAGTAAGTCAGAAAGAAAAAGACAAATACCATATAATATCTCTCATATGTGGAATCTAAAATATGATACAAATCAACATATCTATGAAACAGAAACTGACTCACAGACATAGAGAACAGACTTGTGGCTGCCAAGGGGGAGGTGGAGTTAGGGGAGGGAAGGAATGGGAGTTTGGGATTAGCAGAGGCAAACTATCATTCAACAGATTTCTAAGGCATGCTAGTCTCTTGAGCGGGGCACTGGGGATATGACAGTGAAAAAAGCACCTCATGTTGCTCAGGGTGCTTATTATTTGTTGCTGTTAGTTGCTTTCATACTGCAAAGAGTGCCTAGTCCTAGATCAATGCCTGGCATATCTAGTAAGTACTCATTAAATGAATGAATGAACTAGCAAGCATGTAAGATAAGATTACTAAAGTTGTGCGATGTCTGTTTTAAAACTTCCTGGCATTTAAGTCTTTCTGATGAAAGAGAAAATAAAAATTGAGCAGGAGAGGCAAAATATTTACTAGAAATAAATGCAAATGCAGGAATATATCATCTGGGTCTTTGGATTAAGGCTATGATACAGCAGACATTTTCAACCAGTTTTACAAATGATGGCAATATTTAAAGAGCATCGGTCTCAAAAGATGTATTTTTGTAAGAATGAATAAAAATGATGACTATGGGAACTGTCTATTCCAACTAGCTCTCCATACTTAATCTGAGGCTTTTTAGCATAATAAGACATTTGTCCTCTTTGTATTTGAGACAGGGGTTTCATTTTACTTCCTACTGAGCTTTCCAGTGTGAATGTTCTGTTGAAGATTGCCGCTCTTATGAAGTGTGTCCTCTATCTCACTGAGGTTTCTTTTCTCAGCTCTCAGGATCAGCTTCTGAGCTTAAACAAAAGCGTTGCTGGGAAGAGGAAATAGCAAACCAGGAAAGTGAATAGCCTCTAAGAATGCCTGCACTTTCTAGAGAGTCTGCAGAACATCAGAATGTTAGCCAGTTCTTTTTTTTTTTTTTTACAGCACCATTTATTAAGTAAACTGTCCTTTCCCTCTTAATTTAAATTCCAACTTGTCATATATGCAGTTGTCCCTTGGTATCCATGAGGGACCCGTTCCAGGAACTCCTGTGGACATCAAAATCCATGGATGCTCAAGACCTCATATAAAATGGCATTGTATTTGCATTATCCTATGCACGTCCTCCCATATACTTTAAATCATCTCTAGATTACTAATAACACCTAATACAATGTAAATGTTGTATAAATAGTTGCAAGTACAGTGTAAATGCTATATAAACAGTTGCTAGTGTGTGGCAAATTCAAGTTTTGTTTTTTGGAACTTTCTAGAATTGTTTTTTTCTGAATATTTTCGATCCATGGCCGGTTGAATCCACGGATGCAAAACTCGCAGATACAGAGTGTTAGCCAGTTCTTATGACTCTTGCTTTTCACTCCTCATTTCTTAGTAATGTTGTCACAAAGTCAGCTATAAAGATGTGAGCGTTGGGCAGCTACCTTTCTATTCCCCAAACATCATACTCCAAATATTTCCTCTGGTCCCTGAAACACATCCATTCCATTATCAGTGGCCAAAAAGAATAAAGCACATTCCTTCTACAGATTTAATTTGCTTTTCTCTCATGTTGTTCATTATATTCTTAAATCCCTGGATGTTTCATTAGTTTATAAAAAAATTTTCTTCTAAAACTCCTTCCAAACGCATTTAAAGTTTTAGAGACCCTAGCTAGGTTCCGTTCTCATAGTAATTTCTAAACCATGCCAAGGACTTGGGGGCCCTGGATGAATTTCCAATAAGGGGCATCTCAGGTTGTACGTGCTGTCACACTTTCATTTGTTTGGGGTACCGACGTGAAGGTTGAAAAGTTAAAGATATTTCAGCTCTCTTTATCCAGTGGGGAATTGAGGACTGCTTCACCCACAAATCTCTACGTATGGAGATGAACGCTGAGGAAGCTGTAAATCAGGTTAGCAGGCAGTGCATTGCCTAGCACTTAGTAGGCCATGCTGGTGACCAGACCTGGGCTTGATGTGGGTGGTGTGTAAGGAGAGAGTGTTCGCCTTCCTTCCCTATTTTTCTTCCTTGAAAATTGGTTATTAGTCCCTAAGAAGATTTTTTTGCATCAGTGGCCAGGCTTGACAGTATAGAAGAGATCTAAGTTTTCTGACGTGATAGAGTGAATTCTTTGCTTGCAGTTTTTCCAATAGTCCTTTCCCTTGCCACTGGGTATTTTATTTCTGATAACAGACTGAGGAAGACAAACATTTATTTGTTTTTGGCAAGAAGCCCCATTTAGCATGCAAATTTGGTCCCTACACTGATTTATTCATATTTTAATGTTAGAAAAGAGGAAGGGGATGCGAAAAAGAAGCTTCAGGGAACGTGTGAAGTGGAGAAGTTGGTTAGTTATAATCCACAGCAGAACAACTTCTGCAAAAACCAAAATGGCAGCTGGTTCTGAGATCTCATGAACACATAACAGCCCGAATGCCAAAAACCAAAAAATTCTATTTAAGCAATTTTTTTCCCTCTCTATAGGAACCGAGCCTGTCAGCAGCATAAACACTTGCAATCCTGCACTTCCTAGGACGCATGTGCTATCGAAAAGGGAGGTGTTAATTGCTGTGCTAATTACAACATGATTGCTTTGCACTTGTTTTGCACTTGTAGGTGATTAAATTTTTAACGAAGCATATTACTTGGCACTGTTAATACGGTTAACACATCTCTCTCGCTCTCTCTTTTTTTTATGCCTTGGGAGATGTCCCGCACCGCAGACCCTTCCCTGGCTGTGATGTGCTATTGTGTTTGGAACAAGCCTCTGTGTAGGCTGTCGGTAACAGGACTCCAGCTTCCTGCTTGGGAAAGAGCAGCAGCCTATTATAATCCTACCCAGCATGATAGCACCGGCCAGATGCGAACGCAGAACCCACAAAGGTATTAGCTGAAAATTAGGCAGTGTTGCCAATGCCAGTCTCCAGCCTTCATTTCAAAACTACAGCGACTCCAGCCAGTCAAGTGGCAGTGTCAGAGGGTCTAGCAGGAAGGGAGAGAGATGACAGCAAGTTCCACGTGATTTATTTCTGCTTTACAGCCTGCGCTCCCAGCTGAACTGGAGCATGGGAAACTTGCATCTGTCACACGGGCAGCCCTGGATCTCTTGGCTCCCACTGTGCAGCAGGCTGCAGTCCTCAGCGGAAGCTGGATTTTGTGTTTGTGCCTGCAAACCCTCTCTCTCTCTCTCTTCCTCCCTAGGCCTGCTTATTCAGAAGTGCCGGGGAAGACAATTCTGGTTCTAAGGGAAGAGCTGGGCGAGTCTGGAGTTCTCGACCAGGGTGTTGGGGACCAGAAAATGAATGTCATGCAGCTAGATTGTCTATAAGGCTGCATGTCAGTGAGCAAACAAACACACCGATAAAACCAGAAAAGTCAAGCATCCAACGTTTTATGACTCAACTCTTGTGACTTGGCAGTTTTTTGCAGCGAGGATCCTGGAATGATGGTCTTATGAGAACTGAGTGAACAAAGGAAATAAATGAACCAGATTGCTTGAGAAGAGCCGTTTATCAGAGGTGTTTTTCCACTGGCAACTCTCCTTGTGTGCTCGTAAGCCCACCTGTGGCCCGAGTAGGGCAAAGTGGCAAAACTCATTCTCAAAGGAACATAAATTCCTCAAAGCCCGAATTAAGATTTAGTTTCTACCCCTGAATAAATGTGTCTCCAGAACATTTTATAAACGTTATCCATCCCGAGGAAAAAAATTGTCTCTGTATCACATAGAATATAGATACCCGTCAGGGGTTCAGCATGGTGAAGAAACACACAAACCAAAGATGAACAGGTGAGTCAAAGGAATTACTAAAAAAATATTTGGGTTACTATGTACTGTGACATGACCAAGGGGTTGAAAGCAACTTCTGTATTGGTGCTCCCTTGGCAAGGATATTATCTCTTATTATATAAAAATTAATTCCATTTTTAACTGTCACTTTCATGGTGTCCTTCCATTAAGAAAACCTTTTTCTATTCTAATACCTTACTGGCTGCGTTTTCTTTTTCTCTGCTTTTGACTAATGAGTTTAATTACTTTTCATTTGCAGACTCTGCCCTTCTCATCAACTTTTATTTTATTTTATTATTTTTTTTGCCCCACTGCTAGGCTTGTGGGATCTTAATTCCCCTACCAGGGATTGAACCCGGGCCCTCTGCTGTGAAAGCATGGAGCCCTAACCACCAGACCACCAGGGAAGTCCCTCAACTTTGTAGTTTAGATGTATCTATTGACTGTCTGACTTCACTGGGCTATCCACTATCAAAAATGGATAAGTAGGGGGCTTCCCTGGTGGTGCAGTGGTTGAGAATCTGCCTGCCAATGCAGGGGACACGGGTTCGAGCCCTGGTCTGGGAGGATCCCACATGCCGCGGAGCAACTAGGCCCGTGAGCCACAACTACTGAGCCTGCGCGTCTGGAGCCTGTGCTCCACAACAAGAGAGGCCGCGATGGTGAGAGGCCCGCACACCGCGATGAAGAGTGGCCCCCGCTTGCCACAACTAGAGAAAGCCCTCGCACAGAAACGAAGACCCAACACAGCCATAAATAAAATAAATAAATTAAAAATAAATTCTTAAAAAAAAAAAAGGATAAGTAGGTGATATTCTTTTCCAAGGTATCTAATCCATACCCCAAAGGGAAAGAGAGAGAATTAGAGGCCTGTAAATTTCATACCTTATTATAGATGTGTGTTTCTCATGTGGGGAAAAGTGGTTTGGGGAGATAGAAATATTATGAACATGTGGGAAATAAAGCCAAATGTCCTGAAAATAACACTCTTAATTCAACAGTATTGCAACTTAACGTTTGAAAATATTTTGGGGGAGATCAGTGTGCCTAGGATTCTAAGGCCTGAGCATCCATTTTTAGAGTTTTTAGCATGAATCTTTCAGTAACTTTGTTCTTTAAAGCGTCAGGCACCACAAGAGATCGCTGATCTGCCGACTTTTCAGAGAATATTTCTCTTTGCTGAGTCCACTTTTACTGGACTCATTCTTGGTTCTTTCCTCCTCCCCGTCCCCCTTCTCTCCCCTGCGTCCACTCAGCTGCCCCTCCTGCTGCCATTCTTAGGTGGACCACCTGAGAGGCTCCCTCAGGTCTGAGACTCCAGGCTGAATGGGGGTTCAGCAAAACCAGCCCCATTGCTATGGAAATTTCAAGAATCTGCTGCTTAAGCAACAATCAGAGGTTCTTTTCTTTTCCTCTTTTTTTTTTTTTTTGAAGCAAATTAGTTTAAAAGTTTTTAGCCCTGTATGTCAATGCTACACCCTCAAACCTTTTTTTTTTTTTTTGGTTTTATTTTTGATGGACATGCTGAACTTCACATTCTCCCTGACTGTTGAGAAGAAGAGGAAATGCACGAGGCCCGATGCATTTGTTTTCTGGGCTGATGTGTGAAGACTCATACACACACAAGATTTCCCAGAAAACCAGTCCAAGTGTAGGCAGGAAAAGGCGCTCATTCCCTATGTGAGTTCAAATGAGTCAATTGTATTTTGTCTCAAGAGAATTGCTTGACGATACCTAACAGGCACACTGAGTTCACGGATTAGAAGGGTAGAGTACTCAGTGAAACACCAGCCATTTGTCGCCAGTGGAATATGGGTGGAATATTGCTTAGGAATTGCCATCTGAGGTTTCCTAGAGTCTTTTCCTAAAAGTAGTCTCCCGTCCTTTTTGTCCTGGTACCTGTAATTTTCCTTCTCTTCTGACCCTAACACTGAACATGAATTGCCCTTCAGGACTTTGATCAAACATTTTCTCATCTGAAGCCTCAGAAAGAGTAACCTCCCCTCTCTGCTGTACGTGCACAATGTCCTGTAGCTCGTACTGAGCTCAGCTCTGCCATTTATTCGATATATGATCTTAAGATTACTGCTATGGTAAATAGTAAAGTTTTAATACATGCTGACTATTATTATAACATTGTATTCTAACTGATTTTTAAGGAAACTTTTAAATTATAAACATTTTAAAATTGAAGTATAGTTGATTTTCAATGTTGTGTTAGTTCCTGGTGTACAGCAAAGTGATTCAGTTTTATATATATATATATATATATATATATATATATATATATATATATAAAAGTAATTCTTTTTCAGATTCTTTTCCACTGTAGTTTATTACAAGGTATTACAAGGTATTGAATATAGTTCCCTGTGCTATACGGTAGGTCCTTGTTGTTTATCTATTTTATATATAGTAGTTTGTATCTGTTAATCCCAAACTCCTAATTTATTGCCCACCCTTTCCCCTTTGGTAAACATAAATTTGTTTTCTCTGTCTGTGAGTCTGTTTCTGTTTTGTAAATAAGTTCATTTGTATCATTTTTTTAGATTCCATATATAAGCGATAGCATATGATATTTATCTTTCTCTGACTTAGTATGATCATCTCTAGGTCCATCCTATAAATATTTTTAAACACACAAAAATAGAGAAAATAGAATGATGACCCTCTAAATCCCAGGAAATTTGACGACTTCTCAGAATACTGTGTTCTTTTTAAGGGGAAGGCAGCAGGTCAGTGGTGGATTGAGTTTGGTACCCTGGGAACTGCTGGTAGATTTAGGGCATAAGCAAAGGGGTGTACATCCTTGCATATCAGATTGGGTGGGGAGAGGAAGTTGTTGCGTTCGCTGTTGTTGTAATGGAACTCTAAGTGTGAGACGTAAGGGCTGATACCTTAGAGACCTACCTGGATCCTGTCCCATCGTGACTTTTCTGTTCTATTCCAAGATAATTGTAAGCCATCAGAGAAGTGTGGTGGCATAGGCTGGGACCCTGGAGACAGGAAGACATGGATCTGACTTTGGCTCTGCCACTTAGGAAACATTTAAGCCTTTTATTTTGTGAATTAAATGACATTAGGTACATACAGCACTTGGTGCATCACATTTTTCATTGATTCTGAGACTCACACTTTAACATCTCTGAAATATGCCTTATGATCAATGATGCCATGATTTAATTGGTAGCATTTTCTTTCTTTTTTTGTGGTTCATAAAATAATGGGGAGTCTTATGATTGATATTATAAAATCTTAGATTCCATGAAATAATGTAGCAAGTGCTTATTGCCAGTTTTAAAGTCTCATTTACCATTTCAGCCAGGAATGCTGGGGTCCTTTCAGAAGCCTGTCCTGAAGTTCCAACGTTTATCAGGTGGGCATGAAGCACAGGCTAGACTGGGCTTTGCTACAGGTAACACGTCTACGTCTTTTAGGAGCTATGGAAGAAGTGCTCATATTCCATCCTTCTTCCTTCATGGCAGTCAGCCCACTGTCTTACACTCAGTAAATATTTGTTCATATTATTTTGAGGTCATGGCAACTGTGACTATGTCCATTTGATGAAGGACTGATTTTCTAGTTTCAGAAACAGAACTGAAGCAAATTCCTTTCTTTCAGGAGAATAGACTTTTGCATAGAGACACAGACTTTCAGAATAAAACAAATCTGTCTTCCTGAGACTCATAAGGGAAAGGGTGGAGGGGTATGTAGGGGCTCTCTAGGGGAGTTAAGGGTGATGGATTCTTTCCAGTCTAGATAAGGGTTGGGTGCAGGCAGGACTAGTGCATATACAGCCCATTGGTCTTGGAGAAAACAGAGTCCTGTATTAACCAATGGAAGGAGAGCCAGCCCTTCTGGAAGTCAGTCACAGCAGGTGCAACAGGAGCTGCCTGGGTTGTTGCCTTAGGCTCTCGGAGGGAAACAGCTAGAAGGCTCCCTAATGGAAATGTCTGGATGGAATTCTAATTTTTATCAAGAAGCCTAGATCCCAGAGGCTGGTGGCCTTATCACATCAGGGGCAGCCAGTTATTTCACATACCACCAAAGAATCCTTTAAAAACCAGTCACATAGTTACATTTCAAGCGTATCAATGGGGTCTAAATCAAACTACCATATTATAGTCAAGTTGTATCAGAAACCTATCACTGAAGGTCTAGGGTTTCAAATACTTTATGGGCTAGCCCAATGACTTAAGAAAGTCTAATTTCACAATAGCATTCACTTGGTTGTGTGTGTCTGCACATGGCAGGTCCCAGGAAGGATGGAAGTTTCCCCAAGAAATGCTAACCAATATGCGTTAGAAATTTCTTGTTCATTTCACTCGGACACTGAATTTTCTTCTCATTCAAACATTCATTCATTCACTCAAATATTTGTTGAGTGTCCCCTACTTACCATGCATTATCCTAGTGACTGTGGATATCAGAGTGAATAAAAGGTGCAAAATGCTTGCTCTCATGGAGCTTATATGGAAGAGTGTGACAATAAACAAATTAGCAAGTGACATACGTAGACGTCAGATATTGATAAGTGCCATGGAGAAAAATAAAGCAAGGACGGAAGTTAGTTAGCTGCTGAGGTGTCAACTGGTTGGAGAGATGCTTTATTAAATCCAGTGGATTTAATTTACTGTTAAATTGTGGGATGCCAAGAACCCCGAAGGAGCTTAGGGAAAAAACCATATGAATATGGCTTGGGGAAGGGTATTTGAGCCAAAGGGAACAGAATGCGTGCAAAGGCCCTGAGGCAGAAATGCTATTTACTGTGTTTGAGGAACAGGAGGCCAGCGTGGCTGGAGGGGAATGAGTGAGGGAATAAAGGAAAAAGATGAGGCAAGAGAGGCAGAGGGGTCCAGGGCATCCCTCAAAGACCAGCTACATGAAGATAGCCTATAGAGCCACCAGTACCTTCAAGGCACTGCGTACTAGAGGGCTTGTGCTCATTTGTTTGTTTGATTGAATGGGGTGTTTAAAAGTGTGACCTAATTAAGGGAGAAGGGCAGTGTTTTGGGAACTGCTGGTTAGAGATGGTAGAGGGAAATCTAAGAGAAAGTGTCACTCGTTCTGTTGAAAATGCAGGAGAATTCTGGTGGGTTTGAAATTATACATACTGGTGGGAGAGAGTCATCGGAAAAATAGACATTGAACGACATGATTTCAATTTGGCTTTAGAAGATAGCACTTCATTTTTAGGAAAAACTTCTTAATTAGGTTTCATTCAATCTGTTAAAATATGTTAGTATTTTCCGATGGTACATAAACTCACGGTGGCAGGAAATAGCCCAGAAGCTTGGGACAGGAGGGGGAAATCTTACAGCAGATAATCCCTAAGTAGATAAATGAGAGGCGTCAGTAATAACAGTGGGGATTTCCTTAGGCCCCTTTCCTGTGTTTTCATGACATCAATGGGAGACATGCTCTTAAATTCTCCTTTCTAGGGTCAAAAATGATCTCATAGCACACTGATACTTGAACAGATTAATTCAATTTAGGCAAACGCTGTTTTCATTATCAGGAAATAAAGTTGATGTGTTCTAAACAAGGAATCCTAGTTATATTTAAACTCATCTATAAATTAGACGTTTCCATGTGTCTGTCACACTCATTTGATTTTTAAGTATTTTCTGCCAGGAAAAGCAAATAAAATCCATCCCTCGTCCTTTTGGCCTATAAGATTTTTCTGAAGCATTTTAAATGTGCTCTCCACTTGATTCTTTGTAGAATCTCCCTCCATGCTGTTTGTAGATCACCCTTAGCAAATACTAGTCCTACAGAAAACTCTGCTTGCACCGGAAAGACTCAATACATGTGAGTTTCCTCTGATGCCTAGAAGGACTCTGGCTACCTGGTTGGATTGCATTTCCTCACTGGTCTGGTTGCTTGGCCTCAGTACTGCCCAGAATTCCTGTCCAGGTGAAGACAAGGGGCCAGCTACCGCCACAACTAGATTGGCTCTTATCTCAGCACTGGCTCACAGACTAACAATACTGGGGCTGGTTCATCTCTGTGAAAAAGAACTGAAGAATTTACCCAGAAAGCACGGGTACTGTCATCAGATTATGGAAAACAATACAAATATGAGAAGGTGTGGAATAGACAAAAAGCAGGGTCGCATGTGATGTTGACTTATTTTTGTTGTATAGGCAGCAAGCTTTGACTGCTACAGGAGAGGGATAGGGTATACTAGACAAGCATTGGCAGGAAGACAATCAGAGTCCAACATACGAATTGGACTGAGAAGGCAGATAAAGGCTGCAGAAGTAGAAAATCTCCAAATACACTAACATAACATGGAGTGGAATGTCAATATCTGAGGTGGTCTAGTTTGTGTCATAAATATCGGTTATATCCAAATTCAGTGAAACTTGGTTTGTGGTAAGAACCATCACTTTATTTGACTTCTTTATTTTGCTTTAGTGCTCTCATCAGCACCAGATGGTTACCTCATTTGGGGGGCCATTTTTCACAAAAAAGCACAACTTGCTACAGAGAGTAAGAACTTGAGTTCTGGCTTAGACTTGTGTTGAAGTGCTAGCTCTTCCACTGACTAACTGGGTGACCTTGAGCAGATTACCTAATTTATCCATGCCTCATTTTCCTTCTCCATGAAATGAAATACTTCCCATGAAACTCTTAGCCCAAACTGCTTGGTGCAGAGTAAACATTCAAAGGTGGCTATTGCTACGGCTAGTTCTGAGAATTGCTGTGTGGAAGACAGTGGAGAAGAACACATTGAGATTTCTAGGCTGGGTGGTTGGATAGACTCAGTCACTGATGAGCTAATGGGTTTTATCCACACACCTGTGGTTAGAAGTTGTGGCTTAGAAAAATTACAAATGATCATGAATGAGGAACCACCAGAGTTGTGCACAATGATTTGAAACCTTACTTGTCAAAATCTGCCAGTGGCAAAGGTCTATGATACTTTCTTCTCCTCTGTCCCTTGGAAAGAACAGCTGGACACCAGGCTGCATGTGCTCATAAACAATTATTAAATTACCCTGTAAACTTGTCTTCTCCAAGCAGTATGGACTTGGTTCTTTTAACGTTTCCTGAGCATGGCTTTGATTTTCCATCTCTTTAATCATCTCTGTGGCTCTTTTGTGAACCTCCTCCAAGTTCTCCGTGTCCTTCAATTTGCTCTGGAGCATCTAATTGCTCAAAGTTCTCAGCTAAAAGTTTTCACAGCATAGAGTATAACTATACCATTTCTAGATGCCCTACTGTATTCACGCACGCAGGTCTGCCTTCTAAAATTTGCTCTTATGCCATGGAATTATAATAACACCCTACTTTTGTACAACAAAGTCTTTTTCAAAGGACTTTCTTACCTGTAATTTCCTTTGATCTACATTACAGCCTAGTGAGCTAGGTATAATCATTTCCCATTTTCAGATGAGGAAACTGAGATTCAGAAGGATTTGGAGGCTTTCCGGAGGTCACAGAGGCAGTAATGTTATGGCTGGGACTGCGTCTTAGGACTCTGGTCACTAATTCCAATGTTCTTTCCACCGCATCCAGGCTCATGCCTATAAACAATTTGTAAAGTACACGGTCATCTAAATAATTTTCTGCTCTACTTCCCGAGAGCTCTTTTTTCCACTGTAGTTGGGTTGGTTTGATTAATTTCTCCACCAAACCTTTCCATAATCCTTCTGTTTGACTCACGGATCCTTCAGTACTTTGACCGCTGTGTGCTGGGGCTGAGTGGTCAGTTGGTGAGAGTAGCTCCCTGCTGATGTGTCCCATGAGTAAGGGCTTTCTAGAGGGGCTTATGGAAATACTGAATTTCTCTTCAGCGTTATTTCAAAGTTACTGATCTAGAGTTTTACTCCTAATGATCCATGTTGCCACGAGACCCTTTGACCTATAGGGTTCTTCGTTTACTGTTTCCATTAAAAAGGATTTATTTATTTTTTTGTGGCCAGGGGTGGGGAGAAGGGGATTCCAAACCCTCCCCAGTGCACTGCCCTCTTGTAAGTCCAGGGTGCCTGGAGCACTTCCCGGGCAAGGATGGCTTCTCATGTATGGGACCAAATTTCTGCGGAGGATGAATCCGTCAGGTTCAAGGTCAAGGCCCAACTCTTAATGTTCATGTAGATTGTTTTCCCACCCTCGAGGAGTGATAGATACTGAATGCTAACTACTAAAGAGGTAAGCACAATTCATAATTCTGGACCTAGAAATCCTTATGATTTACATTCCATCATTGAGGAAGGATTTAAAAAAGCTTACTCACCTATATGTTGGGTATTTAAAAGATAAACTCACTGACTCTTTGACTGAATTAATGAGTCAATTAAACTGTTTTAAATGTACTCCCACACCCATTTGCAGCAACTGTTAAAGAGGATCTTTTCAAATAAAAATGCTGAGGCAGGGCAATTGACAATAAAGATTAGAGAAAGAGAATGGTAACAACTCACAATGTTTCCCAGCCATGGCTGCACATGAGAATCGGGCTAGATGGGGGATGGAGGTGTAATAAACAATCCAATTTCCCCAGCCCCTGCCATTCTGATTTAATTGGTTGAGTTGGAGCCCTGCATCAATTTTATTAAAAGTTCCTCAGATGACTTAAAGTAGCCATGGTTGAGATGCAATAATAAAGGAAAGAGAGGAGACTGGAGCCTGAGGCTCACTGCAGGCAAATGCCTCCTATTACCTGGCTTGGGTTTGCCTTGATGTTGGGAACCATTAGAAGGGCCTAGGACTGTACATGACCGGGGTGGGAAGTGTAGGAATGCTCACTGTCATGAGGAACCTTGGATCAGATGACCTAGCCACATCTTCTAGTGCCACGTGATCCTGTTGGACTTCTCTGTTGCCCAGCAGACCTGGCGTGGGAGAGCCCCTGGGTCTAGTGCCAACTGATTTCTAGTATCCTCTGGGAAGCTTTTCCTAAATGAACTTGATCATAAGAATTTCCTGGGTTGCTTGTTAAATATCAATATTCCTAAACTCTTACCCAGGAGAATCTGATTCATGAGTTCTGGAATGGGGCACTGGTCTATACAGTAAAAAGTGCTCTGGGTCAGTCTTAGGGCAGGCAAGTTTAGGAAATTTGGAATACAGGAGATTCAGTTGAGGAGCTCATTGCAAATACAGATTTCCCAAGACCACCCAAAATCAGATTTAATAGGTCTAGATTGAGGCCCCGGAATCTTCATTTTAACCATTTTCCTGTACTCCTCAAGTGGGTCTCATGCAGGTGATTCTTTGCTCAGTTTTAGAAATGCTGCCCCAGAAGAGAACTGCTATTTTTTAAGGGTTTACTCTGTGTCTGATCCTGTCCAAGCTGTTCTAAGCCTTTGAGCACACTTACTCCTTGTCTCGGCCTTCTGTCCTTTCAGGCGTGTCCAGGACCCATGCTGCCCCTTGATGCCCAGCTGGTGTTGGGGGTCCCTGATAACCACATTCTCAGCCTCCTTCATTTTCTTATTGTCACACGTTGCCAAGGTACCCTTAGTTCTCATGACCAAACCTGACAACATTATGTACCTCTTCTAGACAGTTGAGGCAAAAAGGAAATTACGTTCGTATATAGATCTTATAGTTTAAAAAATGGTAGCATGTAGATTCTTTCGAAGTGAACGTTGTTCCTCTCTAACATTATATTCAAAAGGTAAATTTACTATGAGGATTCAGGGTTAAAGGACAATAGTAACATAATGTCTTCAAGATTGGTTTTCTAGAAGCTGCAGAAATGTATACGATGGGGTTTTATACATCAACCCTTAAGAGAGGGTGGTGGTATAATAGTGATTCACCATAAAGCCATAACAGTCAAGATATGTTAGGCCACACATATCATGTAATCCAATTCTAAATGGGTTTAAAGACATTTATTGACTCAAGAAATTGAAAAGTCCAACATTCTAGTAAGTTTCAGGCGTGCTTTGATCAGCTCCCCGGCTCTGTGTCTCCGAGCTCACTTTGGCTTTGCCCTTCTCTGGTGGTTGGTTTCATTCTCAGTTTGGATTTTCTCAGAGTAGGAATGGTTGCAGCAGCTCCTGGCTTTCCATGTCCAAGTCACGCCTTCCCAGAGGAAGAGAGAATTCTTCCTCCTTCAACCTTTAAACAAAATCCTGGAGATCCCTATGATTAACTTAGCTTCAGGTTCATCTCTGAACCAATAATTAAACTGACTGGCACAGGGCAAGCAGGGTCCACCCTGGAGATGGGGTAGAGTGATAATCTTCATGACTGAAATTGGGATGACGTGGAACGGATGCTTGGAAGGAAACCAACAGTGTCCATTACAAAAGCAATCTATTTCATTCTACTATAACTGAGTATAAATAAGACTTTGTTTTCTGGGTGTGTTGTCTTCTATTTTTCTACTTTAATAGAGGATGAGGAGTGCCTTAGAATGGGGTCAAAATTATCTCTCTAAATGCCTGAACTAAAAGTAATTGGTTGAGACCTCAGCTTTTCATGTCACACAGCATGGAAGACCAGCCATTTCCAACAGAGTGGCTGAAACAGTTGTGTATAGAAGCTCTGGCTCCTTCATTCTAATGGGCCTAATAATAATAATTGCTACCATCTATTTCTATTATGCTAATTATTTTCCACAATTTATCCTATTGACTTTTTACAGGGTAGATAAGTAACGGAGGCTCAACGGAATTAAGAAACTTGCCCAAGGTCACACAGCTAGTGAAAGCCTGGGCAAGACTGATCTGGGACCCAGGTATACCTGCTTCCAGGAAAGAGAAGCCCATGTTCTTCCCTTTCTGTGCTCCTCTTAGGAAGCTGTAAAACAGGATACGGGAAGAATTATTCATCCTGCTTGCTACCTGATCACCTATTTCCTTGTCTCTGAAGGAGAAATAAAAACACACATCAGTTTCTTGTGGATTCAGCAAATGATGAGCATTTACGCATTTACAATTTAAGGAATTTTCATATAAAAAATAATAAAATATTAAAACGTTGAAGCAGTAGAAATGTTCTTAAGAGCCCAAGTCTGGAAACTGGCAAGAGTTTCTTTATAGCTATACAAGATGATGTTAACAGGCGGCTTCTCCACATTGTCTTCAGAGAAAGTAGACGCAGAAACAACACAACCGTAGTGGAGTTTGAACACAACTTTGTTCACTTGTTTGTTTTTAACATAGAAAGTGGGAGATGCCGGCCAAAGAAATGGTCAAGCAACAAGAGCAGCTGACAAGTTTATGTAATTAGCAAGAGTGGGGTGTTAGTTATACATAAACAGGCCGGATGTAAAACCCTGGGGTTGGTCACCCCTTTGGGGAACCCCACTGACTCACCCCCTTTTCAGTGGAAAAATCCCGCCAGCCCAGGGTGCATGAATCCTTTCCCCTGGCACATAGGCCCTCCTCCCTCCCCCTGCAGGTTTGCATTTCCTAGATTGTGGTACAGAAAATGTGATGAGCCAATTTAGCCTAATCGATTTGCAACTACTAATGGCTTTCAGTAGAGTGACTGGGGGAGAAAAGGCCTAATTCTCATTACCTTTTGAATGTGATATCTGCTTCTTAATGACTTGAGAGTTTAAAAAAAAAAAAAAAGAGTCTGCTTTATCTGTTTATTGAAGACTTTTCTTGTCAAAGATTTCTCTGAGCTTTTTGGGGGAAGTGGAAGAGGAACGGGAGATCAGTCTGGCGTTCTGTTTCCAGAATGGCTGGGGTGGTAAAGGAAGAGGGTGAGGAACAGCCTTGGAGCATCTGGGCATCTTCCAGAGAAGGGAACCAGCTTGCAGATGGGCTGAGTGACTTCTAATTGCCACTAAATCTGGAGAAAAGGAGGCACTTTCTGTCTTCTTCAATAAGTTATCTACTGTGTACAATATTTTTCCAGCAACAGTAGAACTTACCAAGCAAATAAATTAATGTGTTGTTACCAGGCTGAGACACGGAGAAGCCAGGAAGCTGGGGCAGTGGCAGAGAGCAGACAGGACATGATTTCAATGAGCCGGGAAACAGAGCTCTCATTTCAGAACATTGAGTCCCAGGAACTCCATTGGCCATTGGTGAAGGGGCCACGTCTGGGGGCCGGGTAACTCTGTGAAGACATTGTACCAACACTTCGTATAATATGGCTATTGCATAATTTTTATAAAGTAAAAGTCAAGTTCTTAAAACAGTATGGGTGGGAATTCCCTGGTGGTCTGATGGTTAGGACTCTGTGCTCACTGCCCAGGGCCCAGGTTTGATCCCTGGTCGGGGAACTAAGATCCTGCATGCCGTGGGGTGTGGCCAACCCCCCCCCAAAAAAAAACCAAACCAAACCAAAGCAAACAAAACCAATAAAAAGAAAAACCCCAAAAAACAAAAAAACAGTATGGGCAAAATTACGTACAATATGTAGAGTTTCGAAAATGATCTTAAGTACTTGGCCTTATTTGAAAATGCGTGCAAAGGCCCTAGGGTTTCCTTAGGACATTAAAAAAACAAAAGCAAAATCGAAAACGAACTTTATCATCTGTAGCATAATATTGTAAATTTGGCCTAAAATGTAGATTTCATAAAGCTTGGAAGCAACAGCCAAATCCCAAGCTAAATCCCTTGGGTCGTTCACTTTCCCTAGAAAAGAAACGAGGCTGAATCTCCAGCTTAAGGCAGGGAGTATTCACCACACCCTTCAGATTAAGCTGGAGTCAGCTAGCCAGGAGAGGTGCGACTCAGTGACTCAGACTCTAAAAGAAGAGGCTGTGCTTGACTGCCTGGCCTCTGAGCCAAGGCCTCTGCCGACAGCCCTCTTGGCACTGGCCACACCTGTGTCACAGCCTCATGGCCACTCAGAGAGGCTCTGAGACTTCTCGCCTGCTGTCCGTGCCAAACCATGGCCGATAGAGTGTTTTCTTCTGACATTTAATTTTGTCCATTGTGAAGGGGATATACACAGCCATCCCTTGGTCTCCGTGGGGGCTCGGTTCCAGGACCGCCCCGCTGATCCAAAATCTGCAGCAGCTCAAGTCCCTTCCAATCGGCCCTCCATATCTGCAGGTTCCACATCAGCTGATATGGAGGGTCAACTGTATACAACTTTAAAGAAATTAGTTTCATTCATTCTTTTCTTTTTTAGTTGAAATAGAGTTGACCCAATATTACATTAGTTTCAGGTGTACAACATAGCAATTCAATATTTTTATATATTATGCATCATACTCAGTTATTACAATCTGATTGATTATTTTCCCTGTGCTGTACTTACATCCCCATGAGTTACTTATTTTATAAACTGGTACTTTGTACCCCTTAATCCCCTTCACCTATTTTGCCCTTCCCCTCCATGCCCCTCCCTTTTGCAACTACTAGTTTTTTCCCTGTATATGAGAGTCTGTTTCTGTTTTATTTGGTCTTTTTTTTTTTTTTTTTAGATTCCATGTATAAGTGAAAACAAGGGATATTTGTCTTTCTTTTTCTGACTTATTTCACTCAGCAGAATACCCTCTAGGCCCATTCATGTTACTTCATTCATTATTTTTTTTTTAAGACAACTTTTTTTTTTTTTAAATTTATTTATTTGTATTTATTTATGGCTGTGTTGGGTCTTCGTTTCTGTGCGAGGGCTTTCTCTAGTTGTGGCAAGCGGGGGCCACTCTTCATCACGGTGCGCGGGCCTCTCACTATCGCGGCCTCTCTTGTTGCGGAGCACAGGCTCCAGACGCGCAGGCTCAGTAATTGTGGCTCACGGGCCCAGCTGCTCCGCGGCATGTGGGATCTTCCCAGACCAGGGCTCGAACCTGTGTCCCCTGCATTGGCAGGCAGACTCTCAACCACTGCACCACCAGGGAAGCCCTTCATTCATTCTTAATTGCCCTTTTGAAGTGGTGGTGAGAATAGGAAGTATAGACAATCTCGTATAGCAGCTTGGACACACTTTTTAGCCTCAAAAAGACTTGGCTTAATTCATGGCTTATTAGCTGTGTAATCTTAGGGAAGTCACTTAACTTCTCTGTGTCACTGATCCCCTGTGTATAAAATTAAAGGCTTGTACCAGATGGATTCCAAGTTCCCCTCTAGCTCTAAAAAGATCCTGATCCCAAACCAACAGAAGATACATTTTAGCCTGACACAGGTCTGCCCATTCCTGTTTAAATGAAAGATCTAGTTTTGCATTCATAAGAGTAACAAACGTTGTCTGTGCAGGAGGGAAAGATGTGGGGAAGTAGGGGTTCCAGTCTTCAAGACTGGAGAACATGAGGGACTTATTAGAAAAAAATGGGTCTCATACATTTTAATTTTTTCTTTTTAACACCTTTATTGGAGTATAATTGCTTTACATTGTTGTGTTAGTTTCTGCTGTATAATAAAGTGAATCAGCTATACGTATACATATATCCCCATAGTTTTTCTGAATTCCTAGGAACACTAAGTTTTTAACCGATCTTTCTTGAAGGTTCCCTTTTTTTCTTACAGAATCAATAATCTTAGCTTCCTTTTTCAGTCAATCCCATATAGAAATCCAGAATTTCAAAAGTCACAGATGAAGTTATTTCTAATTTCACTTCTTATTTACTAAATTGTGTTTTTCAAATTCACATTCTCACATCCCTTTCCTCCTTCTCTCGTCCCTCGATCAACATTTGAACGGTTAGAAACCACAGATTTAAGTATATTTTCTCTTATGCACCTCTGTGATTGTCTCCCCACTACTCACTTGGGTATTACAAGTAAGTAAGTTACAATCTGAACCGAAAAATCAGTTCATAATACTCGGACATTTATGCACTTCTAATTTACAGACATTTTACTTTATATTTGGCCTATTGTAATTGACTGACACCAGAATCATTTAGTTTCCCGGGAAGTTTAGGGAAACTCTGTCTTCCCTGTAGCCAATTTATATGAGCTTCAGATGCATTTACATACACCTGAGGTCTTACATGAATGCAGCATTTGGGGAAATTACAGACCATCACAGACTTAAAAAGAAAAAACATAAAGAGCCCATAGAACCTTGAAAGTGAGTTCAGATACCAGGCGATTTCACCAAGTCCTTGCCAGTATTTGTGTCAATACAGAGCAATGTGCTTCAGGAACATTTGTTCTGAATGACTGGTATTTCTGAAAGCAGATGCTATTATAAAAATGCAGCTTAGGATAACTCCATTTATTTATCAATGCTTTCATGCAAAACAAATATCCAGTTAAAGATGGCATGCTTTGGGCTTCTGATTAGATCACAGAAGTACAAATATCACAGAGCTTTTATGTGTTTGTATGATGTGAACCAGCAAAGTTCTTTCCTCTGACCCTTAATTTTTAATATAAGCTTGTGTAAAGAAGCATACTATTTCTCTCCACTGTTCTTACTCCATAACTGTTCTCAGGTTTGCATTCTTTGAATAAGTAGTAGGTTTACAGATCAAATAAAAATTTAGAGACAAAAATAATCCACCAACCTTTCAAGATCCTGCTCTATACCACTGATGACGAGGAATGCTCATTCCCAGCTGAGCTGCAGGAATGGGGATTGACAGGAACTATTCTGATGGTATAAACTCAGCCCAGCAGCTCCCCTGTCCAAGATTCATTCCACTTTACAGTCCAGAAAGCTCTTTTTTAATAATGGAAGTGTTTGACTCCTAGGCTGGGATTTCAGCATTTAAAATATATAATGGTTTGCATACTGTGCAGTGATTTGTAAAATGTGAATGTCGGCAAAAGCGGCGGTTACCCAGCATAACATTATCTTATTTTTAGTTACACAGCCAGTAAAACAGTTGGAGGTCTAAAATCATGGCCTAGCACTAAATGCATTACTGCATTTTACCCATGCAGTAAGGGCCTGTCCTTTCAGTGAGACGATAGGAGAAAGTGGAGTGATTACTGGCAAATTAACACTTTCAAGTTTAATAGAGAAGCAAAGCCTACATAAAAACATCAAGATTAGAATCTATGCCAGTTAGATATTGTACAGCAGATGATGTGCATCTAAGCCACACTAATATACAACTGCATTTTATAATCAAAAGAACCCTTACTCATTAGTCAAGGGATAATATCTACCCACGTTGATGAAAGGAGTAACCAGCAAAATATTTTACTTTATAGCTTCTTAACATGGTTAATAGAATCATCTTGGCAATAATGGCAAGATATAATTGGCACTTAGAGAGCTGTGCTTGTTTTTGTTTCCTTCGTAAAAGCACGAAATAGTCTGTAACATTCCATCCCCTTTATCTTTAAAACCAACCTTTTCAGCTAGGTCAGTGATTTTCCTACAGCAAACTCAGAAAATATTAGGTTCCATCATATGAAATTGCTGACATTGACTCATTTGCCCACAAAAGAATGGCAATTTCATACAGTCTGACCCAAAGTGTTTTGTAAAAATGTGCACACAGAAACACAAGCACACATATATTTGGTGCTGATGTATTTATTTGTTTTAAAAATTGTGGATTTTGAAAGTAAATGTTTCCTGATTATTTTCCCCTACTGATCTTTCTTTGGTGGTCGTGTCTAAGACTTGACTGTGGGAGGTGGTGGTTAGCTCTTCCCCACATGCTCCGTCTGCCATGCTCCCAAGCCACACTGTAATGCGGCAATTACCAGTAAAACATGTTGTTATTTATTATAGTAAAATGGGAAGAAAAGTATCTTTGCTACATTTATTGATCTAAATGAAAACTTGCAGAAACAATCTCTTGACAAGTCCCCTAGACCCCTCTCCACTGTTCTTACAACCTGATTCAGCCATTTACTTTAAATTGTTATTTAATCATTTCTTATAAGGAAATAAATGAGGTGCTGGTGCCTCTGTTTCCTTCAGCCACTGGCTTTCCTGCCACACCTAAGGCCTTGTCAGCACCTGGAGGGGCTCCAACTCCAAAATCTTAAATCCAGTCATCCTTTTTGATCGAAAACTTTGATCATTACCACTCAATCACTCTCTTGAAAGTCTTCTTTGAATCTGAAAAAGAATGGATATATGTATATGTATAACTGAATCACTTTGCTGTATACCTGAAACTAACACAGCATTGTAAATCAACTCTACTCCAAAATAAAATAAAAATTAAATTAAAAAAGTCTTCTTTGAGATGTTCAGAGCCTCGACTCAACTTCTTTCATGCCCCATCATTTTTGCTATTATAAAAAATATAATTTAAAAATTGTATTTCCTAATTATTTGCTGCTAGTATACAGAAACGCAGTGAACCTTTTGAGTTACGTGGTATTCAGCAACTTGGCTAAATGTGAAGGCCAGTAATTCACATGAGGATCTTATGGGGTTTATGATGAAGAAAAATAGTGATATTTTTTCCAATTTATTATATTCCTTTTGAATCTTCTGTTGTTTTACTTTCTTGCTGTACTGGTTAGGCACTCCAGTACAGTGGGGAGTAAAAGAAGTCATGGGTGTCTTTTTTTCTGATTTTAAAGCCAATGCTTTCAACATTTCACTTTTAGGTATGATATTCATATTAGTTTGGTTAAAGTCTCCTTATGAGCTTAAAGATGTTCCTGTCAAGTTTTAGTTTGCTAAATGTTTTTTTTTTTAGAATGTTCTTTTCCCATATAAATGTTGAGAAAAGCAAATTTCAAAGCAAAAAAAAGCTTCTTTCTTATAATCTTTTAAAGTGGAGTCTTAAATTAATAAATATTCTAACAAGAAACCAATTTTGCATTCCAGGGCTAACCTCAACTTGGTCTTGGAATTATATTATTAGATTTGTTTTGCTAATATCTTGTTTAGGTTCTGCATCTATGTTCATGAGTGAGAGTTGCCTGTTAACACTCCTTTCTTATAGGTTGATATTGTTGGTATTGAAGCAAGCATCCATCACAAAATGAAATGCATCATGTTCCTATTTTTTTCTCTTTTCTGGCAGTTTGGATAAGACTGGAATAAGTTCTTTAAAAGTTTGCTGAACTTGCCTTGACCAAGTTGTTTTTGTGAGAAAATTTAGATTACATTAATGGTCAGAGAACTAATTTGGCTTTTCTAGTTCTTTCCAAGTTAGTTTTCATGAGTTAAATTTCTTTCTGTGAATGTCTCCAGTTCACCTAATTTTTGGAAATTTATTGGCTTGTTGTTCATAATCTTATCTTTTTGGATTTTTGTAGTATCTGTATATTCACCCCAACAACGCTTCGTTATATATTTTCTCTTTCCTCTTGATTAATCTTACAAGAGGTTGTCAATTTGACTAGTCTTATCCAAGAGCAACTTTTGGCTTTATTGATTTCTAGTGTATGTTGTTTTCTTTTTGATTTCTGCTCTTTTTATTTTGCTTTCCTTCTGCTTTCTTTAGTTTGCTTTTCTTGTTTTTTATCTGACTTCTTAAGATGGATGCTTTGTGTATTTTCAGCCTTATTTTAAAAATAAGCAATTAAAGCTAAAAACATTACTCTAAGTAACATTTCAGTTGCATTCCATGTTTTAATATGTGTATTTTCATTATCTGTCCATTTTAGCTTTCTTCTAACTTTCATTATAATTTCTTTTTTGTTTTTTTACTCACAAGTTGTTTGGGAGCATGACTTAAATTTCCAAATCAATGTTTTTTGCTTAGCTTTCTGTTTGTTATTAATTTTTAACCTAATATTGTTGCGAAAGAACTTGACCATATGATACCTTCTTTGAAATGGGTTAAGACTTGTTTTATGTCTAGCACATTGGTCATTCCAAATATATCCTGGTTATCTTAAAATGAATATATATTCAATTTGGGGGTAGTACATAAATCTGAACTTGTTAACTGGATTGTGAAAAGCTCTTATATTTTTACTTTTTGTTGTTGTTTATATTTGCTTCATCTAACAATTATTGATAGGGTTGTGTTAAAATATTCTGCAAAGATGGTTGATTTGTAAATTTGTCCTTATAGTTTCATTAATACTTTTTCTTCTTTAATGTTAACTATATTTTTAGGATCTGTTATTAAGTATGTAAAAGTTTAAAATTATTATATATACTTTTGTGTGTGAATTGAAGTGTTTATCAATATAGAACGACCTGTTATCTTTACGAATACATTTCCTTAAAGTATTTTTATTGCTGTGGTTCTATATTAATATAGCTAGCTACGTTTTCTTTTGGCTAGTATTTTCCTGGTGTGTTTCCCATCTTTTTACTTTCAACCTTTTTGTGTCCTTATGCTTTAAGTATGTCTTATCAACAGCTAACAGCTAGGTTTATATTTTTATCCAGGCTGTCACACTTTGAATGCATTGGGATTTATTTCTGCTACTTTATGTTTTCTATTTGCCATACATTTCCACGTTTCTTTTTCCATCTCTTGCCTTCTTCGGGATTGATTTGTTTTTCACATTCTATTGTTTTCCCTCTACTAGTTTGAAAGTAATAAATTATAATTTTAGTCTTGGTTCCTCTAGACATTTAAAAGGCTTATTTAATAAGTTAATCGGTATTTTTACCCTCTTTGTCAATAGTGCGAGTAATCTGATCACCATCTTCCTACCCATGTGCTATTTTTATTCTTTATTTTTAACATTACAAATTAGATATTTACAAATGAGACTCTTCTTGTTTCATACAGTCAATGTTTGTTTTGATTTCATTAAATGTTAACCACTTTCTTTGCTCAGCATGACTTTCTGTGTCTCATCTTTATTTTGTATTTTCTTTTTCCTTCTGAAGTTCTTCTGTAGTGTATTGATTTATTTCCTTTAGTAAACAGTTTTTGATTAAAAAATTTCTTTTTTTTTTTTTCTTCTTTTTTTGTCCAGAAACACCTGTATTTTGGCTTGGCTCTAAACATAATGTACAGAGGCTTTACAATTTTAGATTGGCAGTTATTATTATTTTCTTTTTCTTAGCACTTTGAAGACACTAGTCTACTGTTTTCCAGCTTCCATTGTATATTGTCTGTGCAGTAATTGTTCTTTTTAATGTACACATTCTTTTCTCTCTTTGGCTTCTTCTGAGATCTTCTCTTTTGCTTTGTTATTCTGTGGTTTTACTGTACTGGCATAGCGGCAGATTTCTTTTTATTTATTCTACTTAGAATTCATTTTAATTTCTGAGTCTGAGTCTTGTTGCCCATCAGATCTGGAAAGTTTTCAGTGATTTTGTGTCCAAATATTGCTTCTCCCTCATTCTCTTATACTTTTCTGGAGCTCGGATTAGATGTGCATTAGGCGTTCTCCAGCCTATATTCTTGTCACTTTACCCACCTCCAGCTAGATGTCTTTCTGTTTTGCACCTGGGTAATAATTTTAACTCTATCTTGAATCCACTTTGCTGGTGTGTCTAATCTATTTAATCCATCTATTGTATTTTTAAAATTTCAATTATTGTCACTCTCATTTCTACAAATTCTGTTTAGTGCTTTTTCAAAACTGCTTGGTCATTTTATAGTTTTTGTTTTAATCATAATTTCAATGCTCATTTTTATTTCTTTAAGCATATAATGAAACATTTGTAAACCACCAAACATTTCTCTAATGTATATATTAGAGAATGTATATATTCTCTATACATGTATATATTTTCCAATTATATCGACAACTGAAGCCTTTCCAGGTCTGTCTGTCACTTGCATGCACTTTTGCTCAGGGTTTCTTGTTTTCTCATGTTTTCAATGATTTTTGAACGTAAGATCATGTTCAGTGGAACTCTATCTATGAAAATTTAAAGCAATCTGGATGAAGTAGCATTTCTTCAGAGAGGAATTCGCTTCTGTCAGGAGCCAGGGGACACTGTCAACCTATGACCCTTGTAAAATAACTTCTTGGCTGGAGGATTTTTTTGGACCACCATTTTTTTGCAGAGATCTCCTATCAGTTTCATCTGCTTAGGCAGGTCCTGTGCTTTATCTGTTGTTCCTCACGCCTCTTATGGCTTCTCAAACGAAAGCTCAAGGTCAACCAAGAGCACTAGATGCTCCAAAGACAGCCAGCAGCTAAAATCAACGTTATTCCTTAAGTGATCAGTTTCCTTCCGGCGTTTCTAGGACTATCTGTTCTTCTGGTTTTACTCCTACCTCAAATGAAGCCACATTGCTTGTTCCTTCTCATCTTCTTTAATCTTTGGAGTTCCCTAAGGCTGGTCTTAGAATTCTTTTCTATCTATATGTGCTCCTTTGATTACCTCATCTAGTCTAAGTCCATTAATATACTGATCAGCCCCCATTTATATCTCCAGCCTAGGTCTATATCCCACCGCGTACTTGACTTTTCCACTTGGTTGCCCAATAGATACCTCAAACTGAGTGCCAGATCTTTGCCCTTAGACTGATTTCTTCTACAATTTTCCTTCTTATAATTAACAGCACCCATATCCTTCTAGTTCTTCTAATTCAGAGGAATCATCGACTCCCTGTTTTCCACCCCACATTGAATCCGTAAAAAAATCTTGTCAGTTTTGTCTTCAAAATATCTCTAGAATCTGATCATTTCTTATTACCTCCGTGGCTACCAGTCTAATCCACGCCACTATCATCTTTTGTCTGAATTCTTCCAATAATCCTAAAGGCTCTGCCTGTCTCTGTCATTGGCCCCCTTCAGTCTATTCTCAACCCAGCAGCCAGGGTGGTCCTGTTAAGATGTAATTCAGGTTGTGTCACCCCTTTGCTTGCAGTCCTTCAGAGTAAAAGCCAAAGTCTTCCCAGTGGTCTAGAGGCCTTACAATCTGGTTCCCATTACTTCTCTGACCTCATTTCCCACTGCTGTTCCCAGCATCCCCTCTGCTTCCAGCCACACTGGTGTCTCAGCCCTTCCATAAACATAGCAGGCACGCTCCTTCTGGGCTTTTACACTCAGTGTTTCCTCCACCAGGAGCGGTCTTCCCCCGGCCTCTGCAGAGTTCACTCCTAGCCTCCTTCAGGTGTCTACTGCCATGTTGCGGTCTCAGTGCATCAGGTGTCTAGTGCCATGTCACGGTCTCATTGATGTATTTTTTGGGCCACTGTATTTCAGAGAATGGCTTCTCCCTCCAACACTCTCTACTCTCTTCCCTACTTTATTGTTCTCCATAGCCCTCATCTTCTAACATATTTATTTGGTGTAAGGTCTGGCACTCCCATTAGAATGGAAACTTCCTTAACCAGGGAATCTTGTCTTTCTGGTTCATTGATGTATTCTCAGGACCTAGAACGGTGCTCGTCATTTACCAGGCATTCAATACATAGTTGTTAAGTAAATGGATGAATAAACGAAATAATCAGCCTCTGGAGGAAGATAGAAAAATTCAGAAAATAGAACATGAGTTGATCATTAAAAGGGCTCAAATATTTCTTTCTTTGCATGGAAGAAGGAGAAGAAGAAAGAGGAGAATTAGCGGTGATTTGGAATACACCTTAAAGATGTAGGTACTTATTAAAAAAAATTTATCAAGTGCTTACTATTATCAAGTCCACAGGATTACCGAGGAGGTGTTCAGTCCTCATGATGTTCTCAGCTGTAGAAAGGTATCACTTTTTTCCTCCCCTGGTTGTACCACGATCTTATTGTTTTTCATTTCTTCTACTTCCTACATTTCTGATTTTTTTTTTCCATTTGTGGTGCTCAGACCAGAATCAGTTCCTATTATCAAAGATCACATGATCATTTGAAAAAAAAAAAAAAGGAATATGGCAATTATTTCTTTGGATGTTTATAGCCTTATTTAAATTTTATCAAACTTATTTCCTAAGCAACCCCAAGAGTGACCTACCAGGGATGACCCATCCTGGCTCATCAGGATATTAATATTTTTAAACATTCTTTATTATGTGGCCATTAGGTATTATTATTTTCCTGTCAGTATAGTGTAGCAACTATGTAATTTTCACTATCCACAAACTTAAGTGTGCAAAAAGTATAACTTAAAAAAAAAACTCCACTTAATTTCTAAATTGAGCCCTTCTTCCACTTAATGACTGGCACTAAAATGTAGTCACCTAGGGGTAAATTCTCCCTGGGGCTGTATCTGAAATGTAGGCCAGGGCTGTGTATCATCAGTGAATTGGAGGGGAGGGGCAGCTGGTCCTCTGTGCTCATCATCTGTGCACTGATGCATCCTTGAGTTGAGAATAGTCAGACAATTGTCTTTGGTTGTTGGTCCACACATTCCTCAAGTTGAACCCATTTTGATTTTGAAGCTCTTTCTGGCTCCCTGGCTTTCTCAGCCCTTTGCTCCCTTTCCGGAAGTAAGAGAGGAATGGAGAGTTTTTAGAAGCTCTCCCACACCCCTCTGGGGCTGAGACTCCTGACTACCGCAGACCTACCACCTGGTCACCTCTTTAGCTGCCACACCAGCAAAGAGGTGACTTCTCCCAGAAGTTTCTCAACTTCCCAGGCTTCTCTTCGGAGTCCCAGTCTCCCCTGCTCTCATTGACCAATCCTGGAATTTCTATCATTTCCCCTCTCTCCAGAGTTGGCCTCCAGAGTTTGGACCGGGTGCAGAGAATGTTCTGGCAAACCTGCATCCTAGTCAGACTTCATTGCTCCCCTTTCCTAAGTTCCTACCTTAGTCAGTGGAGCTGTAATTTCGTTTTCTGCTGTACTCTTTCCAATCTATTGTTTATGTCATAAACTTTGTGTGATTGAATAGGCTTAGTCTATTGAAACTCAAAAGCCCAGCTCTTGAAATCAAAACCTCTGGCATGTAGGACTATTACGTATGTTATGAGTATCATAGGTCAATTTTGACCTTCAAACCTGAGTGTGATTTGGTTCTTTCTTTTTGCTTTTTGATATCATCCTAATATTCCAGGAGCCAGTGGATGCTTCTGACTTATGAGTGTTTGGGAGCATGGGTAGGAAAACACAAAAGGCAACTGTGGAAAAGAAGTGAGTCCTAGGACTTCCCTGATGGTCCAGTGGATAAGACTCCACGCTTCCAATGCAGGGGGCCTGGGTTTGATCCCTGGTCAGGGAACTAGATCCCGCATGCCGCAGCTAAGACCCCCTTGCAGACTAAATAAATAATAAAATAAATAAGTAAATATTTTTTAAAAGAGAAGTGAGTCCTCTGTGAATCATAGTGGCTTAAAAATATTTATATCCATAAGACTCCAAACAGCTTTATTTAAAAAAAATTCTCATAAAACATATTTTGTATTCTCATCCTGCCATCTGAGAGACAATATATTTCTTTAGCTGCTGTCCCTTTTTGTATGGTCTCAAAATAAATGTTTACTTATAATTATAAATTACCATTCTTTTTTTTTTTTCTTTTTTTGGCTGTACCACATGGCTTGCAGAGTCTTAGTTCTCCCACCAGGGATTGAACCTGGGTCCTCAGCAGTGAAAACACAGAGTCCTAACCACTGGACCGCCAGGGAATTCCCATCATTCTTTTTTTTTTTTTAATGAAATAACCTGAAAGTTTTTCCTTATCCATCCATGGTTATTTATGCCAAAGTGTGTGAACATTGTCTTAATCTTAGTAAAGAAAAATCTGGAAATACCATAAAAATATGAAGACCATAATTAATAATTATCTGTATACTTTAAAAATTGACAAAGATTTTTCTAAAGTTTAGTGGAGCTCCTGAAAGCAGGAAAATAGTGATATAGAGGTAAACATCATATATATCCATTTCTATTTCTTTGGAGCTGATGATTTGGTTTTCTGCTTAATTGTCATAAAACTACTAAATATGTAACTTCCTGAGCCTAGAGAGAAGAAGAAGAAAGCCCCTTTTTATACCATGCTATGGGTCTGTAGTGGTCATGTAGAAAGTTACTGTGAAGTTAACCCCTTGAAAGCAGGCCTCCTGGCTACACTAGGCTGTCTGTTGGCTGAGACCTTCAGTATTGTCCAGGCAAAGCCATGGTTCCCAATAAGCCCGACACACACTCTGGAGGCTCAAAACCCCTCTCCACTATGGACTTCCTCTAGCTCCCTCCTTCCCATATCTACAGCCTGAGAGGAGCAGACAGAATAATTCACAGCATGTGGGGTCTGGGGAGTGAGGGTGGAGGGTGGTGGAGGAGAGGAGAAGCAGAAGAGAAAGCTATTCATTCCATCTTTCGTTTATATCCTTGCTCTGGAGATCTCAACGCTTGCAGGTAAATCCCATTCCTTCCAAAATGGGATGAGTTAGAATCCTTCCCCAACCCTGTAGTTGGGAAACCAACTATCAGCATGGCAACAGTTCTCAAAATTTAATGATCTAGGAGTAAATAGTGCCATATTTCACTCAGTTTTAAATATTTCTTTAGACAAGTCAATTCTTTGGAATTCTCTAATTATTACCCTTTATTCATGCAGAAAGCCTACTCTTGTGTACTGCTAGTATGAATAAAATCAAACCCACTTTCCTTATGACCAAAAAAAAAGTTGGGACCCATGTTGCTTTGGTTCAAATAATTTCAGAAACTGCAAATAGCAGAGGAACAGTAACCAAATTGAAAGAAAAACAACGGTAACCAAACACCAAATTCACAATAACAGTGAAGGCAAATAAAACGTGCTTTAAATATAGTTATCCTTCTTCGCCTCTTTCTTTCCCTAATAATAGAGTATTTATGGGATGCAGCAAAGTAGGATCTGGCATTTCCAGGGTGGATAATGTACACAAGACAAATCTCTAGTTTCAGCGTATAAATGTGTGGTCTTACTGTGATCTTTATGAAGGACTCAACAGCTCAAGATAAGGGTTCATGTTTCAGAATCAGTTAAAGCAAATCACAAAACAAAAACTATGCCAAAGCAAATACAAATACAAGCTGCCTTTAGTTTATGATTTGGAGGTTATATATTTGTTATTATTAGAAAACCAAAAAAGGCACCTGAAGGGAGCTTATTCTCCAAGCACAGGGAAATATTTCTGACGCAACCTGAATTGTTCTGTCCCCAGCTGTCTGGAGGTTGGTCTGGACATCTGTTTTTAACAGTTTCCAGGCATGCCATTGGGAACATGATCCCAAGTGGGTTGACTGTGATTTTTACAAAGGAAAAAAAAAAAAAAAGAAACAGACAGCTAATAGATGGTCAATAGAGTTTGGATAGTTCTTAATTTAAAAAAAAAAAAAAAATTATTTATTTATTTATTTGGTTGTGCCAGGTCTTAGTTGCGGCATGTGAACTCTTAGTTGCGGCATGCACATGGGATCTAGTTCCATGACCAGGGATCAAACCTGGGCCCCCTGCTTTGGGAGCGCAGAGTCTTATCCACTGCACCACCAGGGAAGTCCCAGTTCTTAATTTTAATTAACAACTCTAAGACTAGGATGCTGAGTTCAATGTCATCCAGGCACACGGCGCTTTGTTAAAAGAGGCATTCTGAAAAAACTTTCCATCGTATGATATTTTACACAAAGAACACCCATTTAAAATGTTTTTATTTCTTGAAAAAGTAAGATGACCGTATGTTGAGCAGAGAGGTAGAAAAGGAGGTTATCAGTATTCTGTCATTTAACTGAATGCTTGTCAGCTGACTTTCTTTAATACCATGGCCAGAACCCTAAAAGCAGCCCCTTCTCATGGGATGAAAGGTGAATACATCCCTAGGAATGTACAAGAGTGAAGTGGTATCGAGTGGGGTCTTACTGTGTTGAGCTCCATTTCAGACAGGGTCAAGACAGGGGCCAGAAGGCTTCCAGAACCCCCCACAGACTCTGCTGTTGGTCATTGTCAGAGTGGGCAAAAAGCACTAGGGCTACTAGAACCAGAGATTGCTGATGTCAAGCCTGAGGTTTTATTTTTCTTTTACTCTGGGGTCACAGTTAAATTCAAGCTAGAAGCAGATCCATTCAGAAGGAAGAGAGAGTTAGGAATTATTTTTGAAATGCCACTGTGCATTGTGCATCCACCTACATTCTTCCCATAATTTTCCCCATCTATCGTAAACATTTTCTAAGTTATCATTTTACCAACCATCCTCAAGAGGGCCATGGACACAGGAAAATGTGCCTTCTTGAGTCTTGTCCCTACTGATTCATTGAAACTGTATGGAATAGAATGTATCACTTAATTTAATTTTCAATAACTCACTCACGTGGTACAAAATTCAAAAGTACAAAAATGCGTCCATGGACAAATGTTCTTCATACCTCATTCTTTAGCCAATTACTGCTCCTTTCCTGAAGCAACTAGTTACTTGTGGATCCTTTCAGAGATATTCTGTGGGTGTAAGTCTTATTTTATTTTATTTTTATTTATTTATTTATTTTTAAAGATTGTATTTTTTAAAAAAATTAATTAATTAATTTATTTTTGGCTGTGTTGGGTCCTCGCCTCTGTGCGAGGGCCTTCCCCAGTTGCGGCGAGCGGGGGCCACTCCTCCTCTTGGTGCGCGGGCCTCTCACCGTCACGGCCCCTCCCGCTGTGGAGCACAGGCTCCAGACACGCAGGCCCAGCAGCTGTGGCCCACGGGCCCAGTTGCTCCGCGGCACGCGGGATCCTCCCAGACCAGGGCCCGAACCCGTGTCCCCTGCATTGGCAGGCGGATTCTCAACCACTGCGCCACCAGGGAAGCCCGTAAGTCTTATTTTAGATGTGAATTTTTTTTTCCTGGCAGAATGAAGCGATGCTGAGACAATTATCTAGATAATTTTGAGCCGTAATCTGTTATTGAAACATTCAATAACATTTAGCAAGTATGTTTCAAAGCCTAGATATTATGCTCAGTATGGTTACTAGAACTCACAAAGGGAGTACACGGTATAGTTTCTGGCCTCAAGAATTTATATCTAAGGAGCCCACATGCTGCAAGTAAGGAGCCTGCCCGCCAAAACTAAGACCCGGTGCAACTAACTAACTAACTAACTAAATAATATCTTAAAAACAAAAAGAATTTATGAGCCTAACAAAAAGAAAGATCATATGTATATGCATGTAAACATGCTTTATTGAACTAGCATAGTGCATTATAATTTCCTTCCCTTTGATTGAAAGTCTCGAAAACAGACTCTTTCTGATTTATCTTACTCTGTAAGGGTCCTTGCATGACACCCAACAGGTAGTCAATAAATGATTGTTGGGTGAAAGCGTGGCTTAATGATTTAATGAATGGAGAGCTGCTCAAGAAGGCATGGCAATACTTGGGTGGGGAGATTACCCTAATGGCCTGGAATGGGTGGTGATAGTGAAACAGACAGTCATGAGCAATTGGAATTCGGAGAGTCTGCATCAGGAGAAAGAGAAGATGGCAGGTTCCATGGAAAAGGTGAGACTTGACCCTGAAGCATGGGAGGATGGAAGGATGAAAAGGGAGGAGTCTGAGACCCGTCCTAGGTGGGGCACAGTGGGTGAATAGCTAAGGTGAGTTAGGGTGGTAGAAAAATGCAGAGGTTGCTGCAAAGACCAGCGAGGAAGCAAAGTCTTCCTCTTCAGGTTTGTTGGACACTTGGAGAGGCACGGCAAGATGGAATTGTGACGGGTCCAGAACGTCAGCAGACGGATTCAAGCTTTGTCCCAAAGGTACTAGAAAGTGATTGAAAGCATTTTGAGCTTGGGAATATTTAGGAAGAGTAATCTGATAAACTGGAAGCTGGGAGACTGGCTAGGTATGTATTATAATATTTGAGGCATCAAGTGGTAATGGTTGGGAATGGAAAAGGAAATACTGATTTTATAACATTGGGGTGGGGCGGGGGGAGGGGAAACCGGCTGAAGGTGGTCAACAGGTACAAACCTGCAGCTATAAGGTAAATAAGTACTAGAGATATAATGTACAACATGATAAATATAAGTAACTCTGCTGTACGTTACTTATGAAAGTTAGGCAAGTAAATCCTGAGTTCTCATTACAAGGAAAAAATAGTTTTTTCTATTTCTTTAATGTTGTATCTATATGACATGATGGATATTCACGAAACTTATTGTGATAATCATTTCATGATGTATCACGTGATAAGTCATGTGATTTGTGACTTATCACATGATGAGTCAAATCATCATGCTGTACACCTTAAACTTACACAGTGCTGTAGGTCAATGATATCTCAATAAAGCTGGAAGAAATAAATAAATGTCAAGTGTATAGAAATTTAAAACAAACAAAGAAAAAACATTTGGGGGATGTACCAAGAGCATCTGATAATTGATGGGACAACAGAGGAAAAGGATTAGAGGTGGTTTAAAGAGAAACCTCAGTTATGTAGAAGGCCACCAATTCAATACCCTCATATTTACTGACTGCCTACTGTATTCAAGGCCCTGCACGTCCCACAGAACAGATGCATTAAATACACACTGAGCCCCACCAAGAACTGAGTAAATACAAATGTCCTTATTGGGATATTCGCCAACTATAGGCATACTCCAAGTATGTGTCACATTTATTGGCATGTCATATTTATTTAATTTTTTTAAAAGGAAAAAGCTGAAAAACGCTCCTGAAATCCTGTTAGACAACAATCAGAATGCTTAGTCTGCAAGGAAGGCCCGTTTTGTCATGTTCTTTTGCCTCCTCAGCCTTTGGTTGTAACAATGTTCACAGTCACCCCGAACCCTCGGTCTTTGCACTCCCTGGCTGGGACACTCCAGACTGGTTTGCTCATAAATCCGGAGCTCTTTTAGAACTTGTGGTTTGTAAAAGATTGATGGCTGGTGTCATGTATCCTCCTTCCCCAGCCCACCCTCCGCGGCCGTTCCATAGTGGTATATAATAGTGACACATCAGAAGCCGCAGAGAGAACTGGGAGGGTTGACTTGTTAACAAAGAAATTATAGCTGCAGAGTGCAAATGCCATCCAGAGCCTGGGGAACACGCTTCTTGGCATTTGCTCTGAGCTCTTCATAAGCTGCTTCAGTCAGTTTTAGTTTTATGAGTTCTTTTTGTTTTTTGGGGTCCAAAATAAACCGGTTTGGGAAGACTTCCCCTCTCCTGCCCTCTTTATTCCATCTCAACACACATGCACACACACACACACACACACACACACTCTCTCTCTCTCTCTCTTCACACACCATAAATATGTGCCTCTGGCATTTTGTTGTCTACAACAAAAAGCAAAAACTGTCCCAGAATGTGACATGATTTAAAAAACAGTTGAAAAATTTTGGATAAGGCTGAACAAAAAGAAGAAAGAAGAAAGAGGAAATACTCCCCCTTAATCAAATCTTTCATTTCTCCTAGAGCAAGCAGTTCTTAATTATATTTAACAGACACAACAATGTGTCACAAGCTGGTCCAAACAGCTGTGGGAAAGCTCTATTTTCTGGCAAACACGGCGGGGAAGGAAGACCCCACTGGCCAATCAACACGTGCCCTTGGTTCAGATCAGGATCATTTCTGACGTCTGCTCTGGGGCTGTCGGGGGAATGACTGGAGTTTATTTCTCCCCAGCTGTATTATTCTGTTGGTGTTCTTTTGCAACTAAATATTTCAACCAGGCTTTCAGTGGGTCCTTCCAGATCTGTCATCTACACTATTTTTACTAATAGTTGACTGTGGATAGATTGGCATTTCCGTGAGTTCCCTGTTTGGTCCAGAAACCTGCTCAACTTGTCTCCAGCTGCAGAACAAGAGTTTTGTTCTCTGAACCTGTCACTTAACTATAGGTTTACGAACAGAAAATTGAACGCGCCCAAATGCCACGGTTCTTCCCTGCCCACCCACCTCCAATTCCAGTTCCCACTCTAATTGTATCTGCTTGTGTCCTTAGCTTTATGTGTCTGGTCTTTTATGTTAACAAAATATGAATACATGCAGAGGAGAACAACCACATAAGCATAAATGTTACTGCTTGTTTACAACATATTTTTCAGCAAGAAGATTAAACTTTTTCTTCTTTTTCTATTGCATTTCTTTATCTTTCTTTATCTATTGGATGTAATCACAACCAAATTGTGCTATGGAAAAAAACACATTCCATAATTTGGGCTTATTAAATTTTCCAACATCTTCCTTTTATGTTTCTTTCAACAGACATTTTATCATCCCAGAAGATCTGAGACATCTTCCCTTGTAAATATACGTCTAAATCACCAAATTCTTCATTCTTGCTTCTTCTCATCCAGTGTATTGATTCTTTTTCCTTTTCAATTTATAAAATTGTAAATAAATTACCAATTAAACTTTAAATCACTATGCTGATTGTATTCTACTCATTAACTGATAAACTTCTCACATATTTACTTTATGTATCATTATAACTTTCCTCTTTGTCTATAATACTTTTAACATTAGGCCACATGTTTTGTTAAAGATAGAGTTTTCATTTGAGTTTTTTTCTGATAGAATTTTCACTACTAAGTCCATCTCTAGTAATTGTCTCTCAAATGCTGTTTAGTATACTGATTTTCTCTCATTATTTCCATTGGCTTAACAGGTAGTCAAAGATGTTTTCCTTTGTTGCTGTATTAAAGACCCATTACAAATTAATAATGAGAGTAGCAGCAAATTTCCCCCTAATATTTTCTCAATCTTCTACTGATGGAACACTATTCTGCACATACACCAATTCCATTAAAAAGCTCTTTCACTCCAGTGTAAACAGTATTCTATTAATAGCAAGGACGTTAGGGCTGTGGCTTGCAGCTTTAGGCTCCCATTATATTATTCAATCTATATGTGCTTCATCCTGTATTAGTGAGGGGCCATTTGGGTAAGATATTTTAACTCTCTCTTTGCTGTCTTTGAAAATAGGGATGCAGCCTGGACCAGCTCTGGAAAGCTGGTACCTGGGACCCAGCTCTGGCCTTTGCCGGTTGTGTGGCCTTGGGTATTGCAAAACCTTTGCCCATCCCTTACGTGCTCACCCCTTTTCCTCATCTGTAAAATAAGTGAACAGAATTATACAATTACAAATGTTCCAGCTCTGTAAGAGGCACCAGGTCTCTTCCTCAGACCTTTCATGTGGGTCCTAGCTGTCTCCAGCTAAATTGCTTTAAATCATCACTTATACCTAGAGATTCTCAACGTTGGTGGCCATTAAAATCACCCGTGTTCTTTTAAACCCGTGATGCATTAATAGTTTGGAAAGTTCCTCTGGTGATTCCAATGTTAAGCCAGAGTTGAGAACCAGGGCCATCACCTGAAATGCAGGCATTCAAATTCCTGTCCTTAACTTTTATCCCTCCGAGGAACATCATGATCTGGGGAGAAATGCTTTGAGTTCAGCCGTAAATAATCATAATAAAAAAAGTATGATTGCAGTCAGAACTAAAAGTCTATAGTACTCTGGTCACAAAGTGGTATAACACCCTGATAAGGTAAAATATCACCTGGTGAAAAGAGAATCAGAAAACTAAGCTGAAGGGATGTAAGTGGTCCTCCAGGGTGAAGTTAAGGGTGCAGCCTGCCTTGATCTTTCTCTCTTTTTTGCAGCTGGATGGATAACAGCTGGTGAAGGTGTGGTTCTGCACAGATCAGCTGGTCAACCACACCCTCCAGGCCCAGGAGGTGGGGCTCAAAACTTTGTTCTTTGGTGGCTGGTCCAACATGCCTCACCTGGGGACCAGCTGAGAGTCCCTGAGTCCTGGAATGCAATCCCATCACTGCTGTGCTCTGGGGTCAAGGCAGCCCCTCTGGTCTGTGAGAACATGGGGTCTAGCTTGCCCTTGGTCAGGACCGGAAACAGCCAGGGAGGGAAGACTGTCTTGTGTCCCTGCCCTCAACTCCAGAACTTGCTTGTGCTGGAGCCTTGCTACTTCCAGCAGCAAGATTCAAGTTTGAGAAGCGCTCTCCTAGAGAAGCTCTTGTCCAGCTCGTTGCAATGTGAAATGCTGTGGGGAAGATTAGTTTTTATTTTCCTTTTTTTTTTTTTTGTTCTTTTAGAGCAGCTTCTCTCTTCTCTTCTCCTTTTTCCAAGTTTATTGCTTCTTTTCTTGTAAAATATAGTGAATTCTAACCATTGAAAACTTGGAAAATACTACCCCTTGCCAAAAATAAAAAAAAAAAAAGAAAGAAAAAAATCAACCAAAACCTTATACTAAAAAAATCACTGTTTACAGTTTATTTTCTTCCAATCTTTTAATTATATACTATCTTACTATTTTTTATATTTTTTTGTTTCTAATTATCCTGATCCTGAACATTCAATTTTTTATTGTCTCTTCTGATAACACCATGAAATAAACATTTTCCCATATTACTGAAAAAATTTCAGAAACATTTTCTTCAGTGAATGATATCCTATCAGATAAATATAATGTACTTAGTATTTCCATATTATACTTAGCATGCTTCCAAATTTTTATGTTTATAAATAATACTTGGATAAAGTAAATCAAAGTTTTAAAAATATAGATAATGAAAAGGAAGTGTAAATGGAATACTATCCTTCATATGTAAAGAGCTCATATAATTGAAAGTGAAACACTAATTTAAAAAAATGGGTGAAGGACACAAATGAGTGATTGCACAAAGGAAGAAATGTAAGTGGCCATTAGATAAATGATAAATGTTCATATTAATGAACAAAAACTGACATGTAAAATGGCAACAAGAAACAATTTTTTTACCCTATTATAAAAAGTTTCAAAAAATGATATTGGTAGAGCATAGTACTAAGAAAATAAACTAATAAAACACTTTGAAAATATATGTCAAGGGCTTCCCTGGTGGCGCAGTGGTTGAGAATCTGCCTGCCAATGCAGGGGACACGTGTTCGACCCCTGGTCTGGGAAGATCCCACATGCCGCGGAGCAACTGGGCCCGTGAGCCACAACTACTGAGCCTGCGCGTCTGGAGCCTGTGCTCTGCGACAAGAGAGGCCGCGACAGTGAGAGGCCCGCGCACCGCGATGAAGAATGGCCCCCACTTGCCACAACTAGAGAAAGCCCTCGCACAGAAACGAAGACCCAACACAGCCAAAAATAAATAAATAAATAAATAAATAAATAAATAAATAAATAATTTTAAAAAAGTGACCTCATCAAAAAAAAAAAAAGAAAATATATGTCAAAAAATTTAAACTGTATACTGTTTTTTTTTAAGGTATGTGTCCCTAAAACCAGAAAGTTCTGTTCTCTGAAAACAGAAGTTCAGACAGAAACTTATGTATAAGGATATTTAATGTGTTAATGAATAAAGTAATTAAAAGCAGAGGCAGACTAAACGGCCATATGCATCTATATTCTATAATATCATGCAGAACATGAAGTAATTTGTGGAAGAGAATGGAAGAATTCTCACACTATAATGTTGTACCATGTACCATGAGACAGCTATAAAATAGGATTTTGTATATGCATACTAAAATGACTGAAAGGAAATACTGGTTTTCTCTGATTATTATGAGTGTTTCTAAATTTTTTCATTATGTTTACCTATGTTTTCCGAGTTTTTACAATGAGACTATTTTGCAATGAGAGAGAGAATGTAGGTTACTAATTGAGAAATGGCTTCTGGGTGTCAGTCCTGACCCCGACACTTACTGTTCAACCTTGAGCAAGTTTGAACCTCTCTGTGCCTTGGTTTCCTCATCTGTAAAATGAGGTAATAATAGTACATCCACCTAGTAGATTTTTACGAGGATAAATGCTTTAATCATATAAACATTAAGGATAATCTCAGGCACAGAGCACGTACTAGAATGCATTAACTAACTAGTCAATTTTTTTATAGTAAGAAAAATATTTTAAATGATATAATCTGTCCCTTTCTCAAAGAGGACTATGGTAAACATTTATGCATATAGTCTCTCCCTCCCATTCTAAGTTATTTCCTTGGGATACAGTCTCAGAAATAAAATAATTATACTAGGTCCTTGATGATTTCTGCTGAAATTCTTTCCCAAGCTGTTATAAGACATTTTCATGCCAGAAATACATGGCATTGACAGCTTTAGCAAACTCGCTGAATATTGTTATTAAAAAATAGCTGTGTGATAAGAGAAAATGGCTTATATTTTAAATTTAAATTTCTTTAATAATTTGTGAGGTTGATAATTTCATTCTTAAAATTGCTAAAAAATTTTATAAAATTATTTCTACCCTTAACCTACTTACTTTTTGGTATCTAACGTTTTTCTTATTGACTTGTATAAGCTCTTTGTATGGTAGAAATATTAACCATCTTTCTGACATAACAGCTCTGAATATTTTTTCCATTTGTGGACTTATTACTATATTTTGATTAGATGTAAGGAAGTTCAAATATCGTAGTGTCAAATTTTTGCTTTGCAAATATTGCCATTGCTTTTAAATTGAACAACTTCAGATGGAAAGATTTTTGATCTAATTCTGTATTGTTAGCCCTAAAAGGCTTTTTAAAGATTTCTAAAGGGAGTGGCACTTTTTTTTTTTACTGTATTTTGAAAGATAACTTCAACTGACCAAGGTCACTGACCAGAAAGCACTAGTGAGCTCACGCCACTAATCAGGCTGAAAGATTTCTCGAAATTCCAGATCACCAGGTAGAATCTCTGGGATGGCAGCCTATTTATTTCTTTGCCCCCATCAAAATACAAAAAGCACAGATTCCTCCCGCCAATCACTAGGCAAATGTCATCCCCAGGGTAGGCAGTCCCTGACTGAGCCCACACTGACCTGTACATTGCCAGATTAGGGCAGAAACCACGTGGCATAGCTCCTTCATGATGGCTTGACCAAACGGTTAAGCTTCAGGGCACGAAACTGTCACATGAGATGCTTGGATGGTCCTACAGAAAACACAGGGACCAGCTGTTCCAGCTGTTTCACTCCAAGAAGTCCAGGAAGAAGGCATCTCAGTAGGAGCAGTGGTCCCAGGTCTGGCAATAGGTCTCCCGACCAGTGGTGAGTGGGAAGTCACCTTCTGCTATGACTGGGCTTCTGGCAGCGTCCATCTGGAACGGCTCTCAGCAGTATGGAGTTGGGTCCTCCAGAGAAGAGTCTTTAAGTCACTGGGCTTAGTGGTCTCTCTCTCTCTCTCTCTCTCTTTTTTTTTCCAGCCGCACCATGCAGCTTGTGGGATCTTAGTTCCCAGACCAGGGATTGAACCTGGGGCCCCAGCACTGAGAGTGCCGAGTCCTAACCACTGGACCACCAGGGAGTTCTCAGTGGTCTGTTTTTAAGGAGTAATGGCTACCCCAGGGGAGGGGGTCTTGACACTGTCAGTTGCTCCTGTTCCAGTGACATACGTAGCCCATCAAACTTTTTATTTAAAATAATATTCTTAATTCATCACTCTAAGATATTTACAGTCCTACAGTGGACGTTTCAAAACAGCTACTATGGAAATTCACATTGACTACTTAACATGTCTTAACACAGCTTAAATCCTGCAAGGTGAGTAAGAATCATAACACAAAAGAAATCACATCATAGCACAAGAGGTTGAGTGAGCCAATACGTGCATTGAGTTTTTTAGAGAAGCCAAAAGAAGAATTAAACAGCAAAGTCCTGATGACAGGAAGAGCTGAACAACTCAGAAACTAAAGATGGGAGATTTGGGTTTGAAACTCCAAGTGTCCACTGACATTTTTGTGTGGATTCAGCTTGTGTTTTGGTTCCCCAGTTTCTCCACTCGTTGCCTCTGTGCTTCTCCCTCTAGCTGTCAATTCCCTTCCAGAAACGTTCAGGGTTTTCTCTGGTAAGCGATAGTGAAAGTGTGTATAGGAGACAGTCCTTGCCAAAACAAAAGGTCATCTAAACAACAAAAAATTACTTCATCAGTGTTTAAAGACGTGGACATTTTCATACAAACCCGAAGACACTTTTACTGAATGTTGACCTCGTACCTTGCTTTGTAACTGGCTGCTCTGTCTACGTTATCTCTTTTCTAGCAATTGTTTACTAAACTATATAAGCAAACCTGATCTCTTCTTAGGCGTTTTATATGATAATAACAACACATTACCAAAAAAGTGGTCTAGAAAATATGTTTTTTTTGTCCTCAAATATTCCTCCCTGACACACTCATGCATCTCTTTGACGGTGCTATTGTGGGATAACTTTGACATTTAGACCATCAGAAGTGAATGGGAGCTGACAACATGCTTTAACCTAAATTGTAAAGACTCTCGTCTGGCTATTCAAGTCAAAACCAGAGTTTACATAACCACCTAGCATGGTTTCTGGTTATGTAAAACGTGACTGACTATCTGAACCCTGGATCAAAGGCTTCCTCCACATGAGTGGTTTAGTTAGGGGGGAAAAAAAGCCCAAGACTGAACTGTGCCAGTGAAAGCATGGATCATTTCACATTTTGCTTTGTGAAAGAGCAGAAAGTAAAGACAAATGAGGACTATGCATGGGACACATCAGAACATCAGGTCAGTGGAAAAAATAAGCCTGGAAAATGTGGGGGAGATAAGCAAATGACTCAAAGAAAAGTCATGAGGACCTGGCAAGCTTCCAAGAGACTTTGAACAGCAGGGGAATAGAGATGCTTGACTTGGGGACAAACAGCTCCAAAGCTATGAATTCAGTTCCTCAAGTGTATGTTGAGCCTTTACTAGGAAATGTGCACCTTCTAGGTCCAAAGTGCTGAGTGGGAGGAAGGTATAAAGAATAATGTGTTTCCCTCCTTGACTTCAAAGCATTTATAGAGGTGTGTAGGCACAAAGCCTTCGCAGGGGATAAAAAAAAAGCCAACAACATAAGAAGAGTGTCCAGTTGAATATGATAATGCCGAATATACAGAGGAAGTGAACATAAATATTATGGGCTATAAGGGACAGGTGAGATAGATGCTCATAGTGAATTTGAGATGTACAGTGCAATAATGGGGACAATTTGGGTAGCTACAGAGGAAGAAACCAGGTGTTTCAGGAAGGAGTAGATGCTAGGCAAAGTATTAAAGTTGGGGACAACCATAGCAAGTGTGTGTGCGTTGTTGGGAGACCCACCTGGCAGGGGTGAAGGGTGTGTATTGCGGCCAGATCAAGGATGATGTCCAATGATGTAATGAAGAGTTTGCCATGAAACAACTGGCAACAGAAATAAATGAAAAGTCTCAGTGGTAGTGATACTTTATATTTCATAAAGGTACAGTGTTTGTTGAATGATAAAAATTAAGCTGAAAAGTGGCATAAAAATCGGTGCTTGTGTTATTAAGGGTCAGTGAACACTGAATGCATCATGTGGTCAAGGTCAATTTATTAACTTCCATGGGTCTCAGTGTTCTTACCTGTAAAATGGGAGTAAAATGTGTATGAGGCTTTAATGGAATAATACTGGGATAATACATAAATGTATTTATAAAATATAATGCAACTGTAAGTTGTGAGGGCAGGGCGGTGTGAGTGTAAAAAAACATAGTCTTTGAAGTCAGATAACCTTGAGCAAAAATTCTTGCCCCTCTATTTACTTTTTCCTCTTGGGCAAATTATTTAACTCCCATATGCCTCAGTTTTATTGTTTTTAAATTGGGGATAATAATATCTATCTTCAGGGGTGCAGTGATTAGAGCAAAATCATGGAAAGTGTCTAGCATAAAACAAGTCTTTAACAGAGGTAACTATTGTTATAATTAAGCCCTTGATAGACTTAGCTGGCTTGTTATTAAGGGAGATTTGTCTACTGGATCTGGGTGGATGGAGGGAAATTGAACAGAGGTTAGATACACTGTTTTACATGATTGAGTTTGAGCAGAGGCTCATACAGGCTAACATGTACCCCTTAAACAACTGGATCAAGGAGAGGCTAGAGCACAGGTGACTCTAGAATTTCTATGTGAGCAGCATAGGATGGCAATCTAATTAGAAAAGGGAGAGTGAAATTGAGGGCATGACTTGAAGTCGCTGTCATGTAGAAATCATGTATGATTATTTGGGAGAGACTTTGAGGCTGATGAAGATTGTGGGAATGCTAATGCCTTACAAAGACACTGTGGTCCCAAACACGCCCAGAGTGGAAATGTACAAGTAACATAAGACCTTTCACTTACTGGGAATGCTCTGCATTCTAGGGTCTAAATAATAGTGTATATGGCAACAATGTAAACCGTATCTTAGAGTTCAAGGGCACCGAGACACTCCATGTGGCAGCTCCTTTATTTCCATTCTTTACTCTTCTCCCTGATATGATCTATTAAAATATTTCTGGTTTCTGTTCTCCTGCTGGTAGTACTTTGAGACTTCTGTCTCTTAGATATTAGATCTCCTGGATTACTTTTCTAGTCTCTTTATTTGTTTTATCATGTGTACATTCTGCCGGAGTTGCCCAACTTGATTTTGGAAACCTTAAATTTCTTTTTAGTCTAAGCAATTACACTTTTAATCCTTCCAAATCTATTTCTTGTTTCTCTGATTGTTTGTTTTTCACAGTCTCTCATCATTATTTTCTAGATGTAATAGCTTCTTAGATCTCTCTTTATAATAATTGGATTTTTAAAAGCGCTTCTTCTGCTTTTGAAATTTTCTGTTTCCTCTGTGTTATTTTCCTTAGCTATCTTGGTCTTTTTCTTTCATGCTGGTGTGCACTCTTTCTAGACCTGGTTGTCCTTGGTTGTATGTTTGCATGTAAGAAAGAAGCCTTGGGTGGTTGGTTTGGACTTCCTCCACTGGGGTATGTGTGTGTGTGTGTGTGTGTGTGTGTGTGTGTGTGTAGGCTTTGCATTGGAAAATTGACTAACCTCACTTCATGGAAAGGTCTTACTTAGGGGAGCCAGCCAATCTGCATCGTGGAAACATTAACTTTCCTCAAATAATTTCCTGTGGCTTTGCAGCAGTGTTGAAGATATTTCACCCTAAGGATGATCTGCTGCCTAAATTTGAGGGTGGGAAGAGGAGGCGAGGATGGGAATTTGGGCTGGTGTGTGTGCCGTTCAGAGACACCCTATTAATCTCCCGCTTCTCACCATCTCCCGGGTGGAATCCGCTGGCTCTGAGCCCAGAGCCCTCTCTGGGGCTTGATGTTCTACTGGGCAAACTGCATCCTAATCCTTTTCTCCTCCCTTAAAGATAGTGGCTTCCTGCACCTCTTTCTTTTGTCTGCCTATTCTTACCCACTTTCCAGGTTCCAGAGCTTTGTTGAAATTGGTTGAAATCCTTCTTTGGTGGTGACTGTCCTCCTATTCTCTCCACTTTATACTGGGTTCCTTTTTGTACCTCTGTGCTTTTCTTCAGGAGGAACTTGGGAAGAACCCGAAGCAGATCCATTTACGTGGTCTGCATTTTCAACTGGGAGTAGTTCAGGGAATATTTTACATCCCAAACGGCAACCTTGCCCAGCAGGTGTGTCATTTTTCTTTCACAGATGAAGACACAGAAAGGTCAGTATGATTAAGTAACTAATCATAAGGTTTGCTAGCAAATGGCTAAGCTGAGATTCAAACTGGGTACAGTAATTCTAAATACTCTTATTTCTCCCTAAAGGGGAGATCTGAGGAAACCATTTCCTCAAAATGTGTAAGAAAGACTTTCTCTTCGGAGACAGGGCTGGGCCTTGAGAGAGACAGAAGACGTGGAAGTGTGTGGGTGATCTCTGCAGTAAAAAGTCCTGAGTTCCAGGGCTGACTTTCCTGCTAACGGGCCTTTGGCCTCTGTGTCTTTATCTAGGAAACAAGAGAGTGTGACAATCTAGTTGTTGATAGAACATCCTAGAGTTCTCTTGAGTTTTGCTGCAGGTTTTGAGGATTTCCTAACTGTTGTTTCTAAGAGAAGAGGAATCTTCTGTGAAAAAGTCAAGATAAAGCATAAAGAAGCTCATAGGAATGTAGAAAAAGCTCTATTTCTTGGCAATCAGAACGCATTTACCAAGTACCTATAGTGCAAGGTACTCTATGCCTTGCGATCCCCCCTGTTCTTCAGTGGGGACAGTGTAGGATTTTCCATGAAGCCAATGAAACTTAAGCTCCAGGGTTTTTCACTTGCACACATCACTTCTAAAATTTTATTTTTAATTTTGCGTTCTGAAAGAGGTACCCCACATGGTATATCCTTCAGGACCTATAAAAGCTGTGTCTTTCCCCGCTTGGCAGGAGGGTGGTGTGGCAGGGATGGAGAGAGAGAGTATCAGTTTCCTTGTGGAGTGATGGCTCCCTAGAGCAAAGTGCAAAAGGAAACAGGAAACTGACAATTATCCTGTGAGTGTGATTTGCGGTGATTGCCAAGTCGGATGATTCAGACGCAACGTCCAGTTCAGTCCTGATTGATCTCCGTGGCTCAGTTCTCTATTCCTACGGCTACCTCTACTTCCCTTTCCAAAGACCAGGTTTGTGTTAGAGCCAGTAGGCTGCCCACTCCAGAGCAAAACTGGGAAGTGTTCTTCTTTATTTTTGGGGAATGTGCTGAAAGCAGAGGACCAAGCAGAAGAGTTTAAATTGGAAATGTAAAGTGGCAATTCTCTGCATTTAGTTGATGCTGGCTCATGGGAGTAGCTTAGCTGAAATGTGTCCGGGTATTTTCTCTTCATAGATTACAAGTTTCAAAGATACTTTCCATGCATTAGAATTTTCTAACTGCATTCCTGCTTACAGTGAGGCTGAGAAAACAAATTTCACTCAAGAAATACCAGTCATTTGAAAAAGAAATTCTTAAGGGATTTGCTAGAAAATTGGAAAGGGGACAAGGTATATCCACATACGTAGTAGAGTCTGCAAAATCATCAGGCTCCATGCCTGCGATGTCGGATGACAATAACCAAGACAAATGTGGAAATAAAGGCAGTAGGTTTTGTACAAAGCCATGCTGAACACACATTTGTTTTTACAGCTTTTCCTTAGATAAACCACCCAAGCTAAAGTCAAAAATTAAGATTTTTTTTTTACTTATGAAATAAAAATTTATTAAGCTAATACTCTGTTCCATGCAGTACAAAGATTAATAAGATACAGAAAGTTCCCTGAAGGTTATAGACTAGCCACATCTTCCATGGTTTCCACTGTTTCCAGAGACTACGATTGTAAATCATTATTTACTCAATGTCATGGATACCCTCATTTCTTTATCTCTCCTCAGACACTAAAGACTTCCTTTGAATCTCCTTTAAACATAGTTGTCACTTCCCCAGATTTCCTCCCCTTCTGATGGCCATGTCTTCTCGCTGTGTCATGGAGTTACCCACTTCTGGCCTCCTTTCAAAATATCCTAAGGTTAATACCCCTCAAAAGCCAGCCAAGGCCTGGTAATTAGCAAGTAGTACTCAGCACAGCAAAAGTCTAATCTTCTCCATCCAGTTCAAATTTGCTCTGGGAAGACTTGTCATTTTATTTTCTTTATGACAGCCATTCATGAAAAGAAGTTTTTTTATTTTAAGGAAATTAAATTTATCAACCCTTTAAAAAATTAAGATTTTTAAGACAATATTTCAGGGGTAGTTTTACACGGTGCTGGGGGCATTAATGATTGTGCAAATCATTCACCACCATATGTGAGAGTGCCCACCATTCCCAGTGCCTTGGTTAGGAATCTTTTGGGTATGAGTGACAGAAAACCAAACCCAAATCAGCTAATGCATAAAGGTAAATTATTGGCTCACATAATTGAAGAATGCAGGACAGCAGACCAAGATGGGTTTTTAGCAGCTCAGACAATGTCATTAAGATGGGATTTCCCTATCTCATCTCATAGTCTTTTCCATGTGTGGGTGTCAGAAGTGGCTGGATGGTGACAGCAGCCTTAGCCCAAGTTTGTTCACTGAAATACCGAGTCTAGGAGATTCTACTGAAACAACTCAGAAAAGATTTTGTATTGAAAAGTGTATCAGTTAGGGCTCTGCATGGTGAAAGTCATAGACAATCCAAGTCAAACTAGCCTCAACAGAAAGATAATGTGTTGGCTCATGGAACTGGAAGCCCATGCAGGTTGTGACTTGGGGGTGCAGCTTACTTTAGAACTCAAGTAATGTCCAGAAGATTCCTTCCTTGGCTGTGCTTTCCGTGGGTGCCAGCCACCTGCACAGTCAGGCTCCTTGCCTGGGAGTAAGATGGTGGCAGAAACCTATGCCTCAATCCTCATACTAGCGAGTGCAGAGGAAGAGTGAAGACTTTTCTTCTGCTGGGTTCATGTTATCCTTGAACGAATCATTTTGCTGGGCAGATAGCCTATTTTGACTGAAGTAAGTCTACATGGTCAGCTGCTGGCACTGAGCCCACCCCTGGAGACAATGCCACCCAAACCACCAAGATGGCGCTCTGTAACCAGAAGGAAGGGGCTTGGATATTGGGCAGTGATGCCCAATGTCTGCTGTAAAGCTAATGCCCATGACAAGGGCCATGTTTTGTTAGTGACCAGAACATTGGCAGAGGGAAAAAAAAAAGGCAAAGAGAAGATGTATTAGTCAGGATTCTCCAAAGAAACAGAACCAATGGAAAAAAAAAAAAAAAAAATATATATATATATATATATATATATTCCATATACCAATGGAATATACACATACATATTCCATTGATTCTGTTTAGATATATATCTCTCTAAGTGCAAGTCCCAGTCCAAGGACAGAAGCACTGTCTCAGCTCAAGCAGCCAAGCAGAGAGAGAGAATTCAACCTCTTCTGCCTTTTGCTCTGTGGGCCCTCAACGGGTTGGTTGAGGCCCACCCAAACTGGGGAGGGCCGTCTCCTTTACTCAGTCCACCAATTCCAATGCTAATCTCTTTTCTGGAAACACCCTCACAGACACACCCAGAAATAACTGTTTAACCAGATATCTGGGCATCCTGTGGCCCAGCCAAGTTGACACATAAAGTGAACCATCACAGAAGGAAAGGGAAAAAGGTAGAAAATGAGTATTTATAAAGTGCTTACTATATCAACTATAAATCAGGCATTTTGAAATCCTTCAAACCACTCTACTAATAGATGAGATGAAGCATCATATCCAAGAGTCTGTAGACAGAAGTGATATAAATAACATTCAAACTCAAGACTGCCTGTTCTATAGCCCATCTGAGATACTTTGCAGAAGTAAGAGCATGAAAGCCTGGATCTGAATTATACAATGAGAGATGTATTATGTAGCTTTAGATGTATCATTGGGCCAAGCGGTTCTCAAAGTGTGCCTTTCAGGGCATCTTCTAGGTCCTTTCTCTTCCAGTTGAAAGCTGGATTTTCCTCAGCTATTTCAACCAAAATAATCCATCACAACAAATTAAATGCAGAGCAGATATGAGAATCCAGCTGTCTTCTATCAAGCCAGATATTAAATAGATTTTCAAAAAATGTAGAACAAAGATGCTCTTCATGGTAAACTTTCTTTGATTTTGGAACAAAGAATTAATTTTTTAATAAAACTTATGTTATACTTGTTAGTACGCAATGGATTCATTATAGTTATTTTAAGTGATTTAATAAAAAAAATTTTAATCTTCTTTTAAAATTTCTAATATGATAAATATTGATAGGAATAAACTCTGTAAACAAAAGCTCTTTGGGATCTTTAATAAATTTTAAGAGTGTGAAGAGATACTGAGGCCACAGTGCTTGAGAACGGCTGAGGTTGCCCGTCTCAGAAAGTAATCCTCAAGTAGAAATCTCCAGGTAGGTATTTGACCTTATCTTTGAGTTCTCCTACTGCAGCTTTGCTTCGCCAACAATTGGACTTTGTCTTTTAAAAAGGATGGGTCTGTTTTCCAAGGTAAAAATGACCCGGAAAACTAGACCCTGAGTTCTTGATAGCTCTTTATTAGTCTTTGCGTTCAGACCTCTTTCCCACCCAACTTTATTTAGGAAAAAAAAAAAAAAAAAAAAAGACAAAATGCTTGATTTGCACTTTGGGAACAGAGTTACTGAGACATGGACTTGGTTGAGTCGGCTGAGAATATCATGTGCCCATCAGGACAGTGTGATCACAGCATGAAATGTGATGTGGAATATACTTTATTAGTGAAAAAGGGCCAAGGAAGAGTGAACTTCCGTGATGAACCAGATGACTATAACATAGTGTGTTTTAAAATTTTATTTAACTTTTCACCTTCACTCTCTGTTCCCAATCAGTCCTTGCCTGAGGGGGTCACAGAGAGTGAAAGCAAGTCCCAAGACAGAATAGGAAGCTGAAGACCAGGAAATCCACAAATTAGATAATAGTTTCTTGAATTATCAAGAATTCTGGGTATTTCTAGATCTAGGAAACTGGCAAATGCTTAAATTGTTTTATGAAAGCTCTATCTAATGGTTGAGGCTCTTTTAAAGTTTCTTAACAATTGGGAGTATTATTTCCAGCTTAGACAGTTAGCAATTTAAAATTATGAAGAATGGCTTAGCCTTCAAAGCAAATTCCAGATTGTTTAATTAGTTATGCAAATTGCTGGATGTTACTCATCATACAAGAAACAGGACGATTTATTAGTTTTGAGCTAAATTAAGCCCCTTTCAGGCTTTCATGAAAGGGCCAAAGTCCATTTGATTTTCAAGTTTGCGTCTGTGGCAAATCACATTTACAAGATTTTGGAATTCTAAATGAATCTGAACTTTGAATTTAGGAAGCAGAGTCTCAGCAAGGTTTGCTGCAATAGAAGCACTTATAAAGGCTGCAGCTATGAGCTGATCTCTAGGCCCTGGAGATCTTAACAGTGGGTTGTTCCAACTGAAATTGAGGCTCAGAGAACGAGACCTCTATACCTGGGTCTCAGGACGAAAGTAGCCGGAGGGATCTGAGAAGGAATTGACCGTGGTCTGGAGGAAGCAGAATGACTTGAAATCTGCAGTGCAACGCACACTATAATAGAAATAGGATATATTTTAGGGACAATTTGTACTTAGTGAAAAGAATTCGGGGACAATAGCTGATTATATTGCAGGGCAGCTGTCATCTCTAAATTGTCCTTAGAATTTAATACCCATTTAAAATTCAATTTGGTACATTTTATTGAGTATTACTGTTTTCAGAACTCTGTCTTAGGTTTAATGTAGGAAACAAAATATGAATGCAATGGGCCTGCCCTTTAAGAAATCTACAATCCAGATGGACAATAAAATATATGTGAACAATTACCATCTAGGACAGAGTGTGATAAATGCTAAAATAAAAGCACCAAGGCACTAAATGTTTTGAAATTGCAGAAAAAGGAGAGTTTGATACCAATTAGGAAATCTGGGAAAGTTTTCATAGGGTAGTAGTATTTGATGTGGATCTTACAAAGGATGACATTTTAATGAAGAAGATGAATGGAAGGACTTTTCTGACTGGGGGAATAATTTGAGTCAGTAGGTAGGTATAGTGTTTGGGGTGCATCATATTGTTGGGCATTTTGCATAAATAGAGAGTGTCTGACATAACCCCAGCCTCAGTTAAGGGTGAGCTTCTCACTCACAATGATGGGCAGACCTAGGCAGTCATGTGTTTTGTCACGTGACCCTGCCCCTACTGTCTAGGCTGGTTGGACCAGAGAAGGGTGGTTGATCTACAGCTGTCCTATGTCCTGGTCTGAAAAACTCTGCATAAACAGGAAAGAGCTGGGTTGATTAGGGTCTCGATCTTGGGAAATTACATTGTGGAATAAAGAATCTGACAGTTAGGTTTGGGAAGTGAAAATGAGAGCAGGTATACACCAGGAGAAACCATGAGTAGAAGAGGGCGTTATGAGTAGGTAAGTAATATTATGAAGAAGCTGAAGTTACAAAGAAGCAGAAACTATGTAGCAGGAAAAACTATGCAGAGGGTGAGGAAGCCAGGTGGAACCAATAACAGGTCCACAGGAGGAAGCTGGGCCACATCACTTGTAGGACTCTAGAGATAGCATCATTTAGATTGATGCTGAAGTCTGGATCTGCCTTAGATCCAGAGTCACTTTCTAGCTCCATTCTCTGGAGGACTTGATGGGGCCATGGTTCCTATTCTTTGATTTCCATAGGATATTTTTCTTTCTTGTTGCATCACATATTCATACCCTAAAACTCAATTATGTATGCTGGCCTGAGTAAGCCCCCCAAAGAGCCTGGCTAAGCCACCTTATGTTACCGGAACAGAAGGAGATGAAGGGTGGAAAGTCAGGTTGGGGACAGTTTGTGGATGTCAAGGGATTCTATATAGATCGTTTAATGCTTTTGTTTGTTTCTCTGCCAAGCATTTTGGATTCAAAGATGCATCAGACTAAGTCTCCAATTTCAAGGTGAAGAGAATATGGGCACAAAGATAGCTATCATTGAAAATTAACATATCAAATATTAGATCCACCAAAGATGTATTAATCCTGTGCTGGGAGGGAGGGGCTACCAAGGAAGGCTTCCCAGAAGAGATAGCGATGCTAAGAACTTTAAATATTCTGATTCCACCAAAAGGTTTGGAGCAGGAAAATAAAGTGAGTAGATAAATATTACAGAAAGGTGACTTTGGCCTAAGGATAATTGGATGAAAGAGAGGCTGTTACCGAGAAGATTAATTTTAATACTTGGGAGGATAATTCAGTTGTAGAGGAGGGAGGTGGGGGGTCTTGAGAAAAACAAAAGAAGGAGGAAATAGACCCCAAGTTGACTTCAAAGGTAGAAGCAACTCAACTTGATGGCTGATTCAATGTAGTGGGTACTTGAGGGAGTAGGGAGGTTAATGTGACTTCAACTCAGGTAATGCGATGTATGTTGATGACATTAACGGAGCAGGGGAGTATAAGAGGGGGATCAGATTTACATGGGAAGATAATGACTTTCCTCTTAGATATGACAAGTTTGGGGTATAGGCAGGACAACTAAGCAGAGCTGCCCAGTGGGCAGCTGAAAATGTAGGGCCGGAGCTTGGAGGATTGAAGGATCATCCATCCAGAGGTGTGACTGACATGGTGGGAGAGGAAGGGACCCCATACAAAAACAGAGCACAGGAGACGGTAGGTGCCTTCCAAGGAAGAAGGCCAAGGTGATCACTAACTGCTCATGGGCTTATGGTATTATCATATTTATTTACTTGTATTACTGTATGTTTTTATTAAAAATACAACGAAATACCTGTCTCCCATTTTTGCGACCCATGAACACATTTTACATAATAACACTAATGGAAAAATCTGCTAAATTTGAGGCAAACTGAACCATGCTATCTTTAGGGTCTCCACAGATAGGTTTATCATAGGTTTTAAAAATCCATTATCTTGCCTTTAAGATCCATCATGCCAAACTCTTTAAAATTAGCCAGGAGACCATGGTTTATTGTTGATAACTGCTGTCCCCGCACCTCCACTCAACAGTCTGGGTGATGGGTTTGACTGTACTCATTGTGAGAGGGGCAAGAGAAGGAACTAAGTGTAAGGAAACCAGGGTTCTCCTTACATTTGGAGATAGATTCCCCAATCTTGTGGGAATTACTAAGGAACTGAAGTTTGCCTACAAGTAGGGCACAAAATACCTTGCATCTGGCGGGTATTTCATAGATATCACTGGAGGAGCCCTAAACTCTCAGGTGCCTCCAGGATTCCTTTCAGGTCTCTTTGAAATTCCCAGAGGAAGATAGTTGGAGTCATGTGATGGAGGGAGGGTCAGTAGGGGTGGGATTCCTGAAAGATGCTTATGGGGAAGGGTTGGTATCTCGAGGACTTTACTTCGTTCTAATATCTGACATCTAGCAGGTACTAAACTAATGTCTGTTGAGTAGATGATATCCCCAGTTTCAATGAAAACACAATATAAGTCTTAAATTCTGTTGTCTGTCTGTGAGTTTATGCTCTTCCATTAAGAACTAAAAAAGAATCCTGCTCTAGCCCCCTTCAAATATGCTAGAAGATCCCATTCCCATTATCCTAGATGCCTAACAGTTGAGAGTATAGAGAGAATTCTGGCGACCAAGGAGGAACCAGAGAAGGCAGAGAGTAATGTTGTTTGGCCATGGCGTTAGTGGTGGTAATAGTAAGTTACTACATGACTTATGAATGGTGGTAATAGTAAGTTACTGCATAATTTATGAATGGTGGTAATAGTAAGTTACAGCATGACTTATGAATGGTGGTAATAGTAAGGGTAGATGGACAGTTGCATTTTTTGTCTCCTTTAGGGGCGACTGCTGTGACCCACGGGTAAAATGCAACTGTTTTTGAAAAAAAAGTATGTTCTCATTCCTTAGTCAAATAAGGAATGGCTGTTTCATCTCATAGTTGTGAGAGCTCAGCCCTAGCCTTGTTTTAATGAAAAGCATCTGACATATTGAGATAGTTTCTACTCTGGGATTAAATTACTAAATGAAAACTCAGTAGACTGAGAAGGCAAAACAACAAAATTGGCTTTACCCTGAAACCATGTAAGCTGTTACTTATGTGATATGTTTAGAATGTGTATGGATGATGGGAAAACTTCCTGCCTATAACTATTGGCTTCACTAATTTGCTTGAGGTGCCTGAAACTTATTCACTGGTGCCTTTTTCCTTTGCTTAAGCACTATCCTCTTCTGGTGGTGGTGCTGGATCTGTTCTTAAAGGGCTACGTTAGTATGATGTTCCATTTGTTAAGACTCCTGGTTGCAAGTGACAGGAAACCTAGTCCAAACTATCTTAATCAAAACCCTGGATCGCTGGAACCAGGTGCTAAAATGATGTCAAGAGGACACATCCCTCCTTTTCTTGAATCTGTCTCTCTTCTCCTTTCATTTGGGCAGACTTATCCCCAAATGGTGGAAAGGTGATCATCTCAGTAGCCCTAGTAGAAGGACAACAGTGCTTTCCTTCTCCAACAGTGGCTCTTGGTGAAGTCCTGGAGGGGCATGCTGGTCTGGCTGACTTGGCCACGTGCGCATTCCTCAGCCAGTCACTGAGGCCCACGGATACAATGCGCTGCTAGGGTGCTAAGTCACACGTCAATCCTGGATTCTGGGGGGTAGCGTCAACTCCATCTGAACCACAGGCAGAGAGTGAGAAAGGGATGGGGCACTAGAGAAAAGCAGGGATGTTATTGGACAAAGGGATACAGGACAGAAAAATAACAGGTACCACTGCAGTTGCTAATGTTCTGTTCTCGGAGGGACAGCAGTCTTGAAGCAGGATCTTATTTCCCTGCCCAGGGATTGAACCTAGCTGCTAGCCCACCAGGGGCTAGAGGCTAGAAGCAAAGTTTCCTGGTCCTTACCCCGTTTGAAAGTGAAAAATATTTCAGAGAGGCAAAAACTGCAAAACAGGTACAAAGTTTATTATTAGAGACACAGCACAACGTATGGGAGAATACACAGAGAAATGGCTTATTTATTTAAGTCAGAAGCAAGGCAGAAATACACACCCAGAGAGAAGCGTAGGCATCCTGACTGAGAAGCGCAGTAAAGAGGTGATTTAAATCACTTATATAAGGCAGTCCTTCCGGGTCTTCATTTACACTGGGCCAATCATCTGGTTTCTTTTTTCACAACTGATGGGTCCCAGGACCCTCCCCAACATGCATGCGCAACTTTTTGCTAAGATGGATCCCACCGCAGAGGCCTATGGGTACAAGTCCACACTTATTATGGGGTGGTGCCCCCTCCCTTTTTGAGCCCCAAGGAGCCTTCCTACGCATGTGCAGGCAGGGAAGTTTTCCTTGACCTCAGGAGTGGGCGCCTTATCTCTTCACTTTAGCAGAGCTCAGCTTCTGCCATTAGCTTTGTCCTTGGAGTGTCTGGGTGAGAACAAAGCTTCAATTTTACTTCACTTGACAAACCCCAGCTGTCCAGCCCAGGGGCCCATCTATCTCCTACTTCAGTTTGAGTACCAATGCAAATGTGCCTGATGGGCCTTGCTGGCTGGGAGAAGGGAAGGTTCTGCTGAGCTGTACTGAATGCATCCTTGGCAACACCAAATGGGTATCTGAACAGGTCCAGGAAATTGGAGACTCGTAGCTCATGTCACCTGGAGCAGGGGAAATGTTTTGCCAACAGCAGAACTGAGTGCAAAATGTCCTGGATTAATCCATATGCTTTGGGCAAGCCTCCACTTGCGAAGGAAGCTTCTGGTGGCAGATTTATAATTGGAATTCATGGTCTCCACTAGCAAGGGCATCACGGTTTATTCCAAAATACAATCTCCTTAGCACAGCCCTCTATTCTCTTGAATTTTATCTTTGGCAACAAATACTGCCAGGCATTTACCTTGAACTAACAGACTCGCTTAGTTGATTTTTGAAATATTTCTGCCAAGTAGTCAAAGCTGAATAGCCAAAGTGAGCGTGTCATTCTTCTAAGTAAAAATAGCGTTCCATGAAGATAGCCACTATTTCAGCTTGTAACTCAGATGACTGCACAAGTGCTTTTCCTCAAGGCATGCAGCAGGAGTACTTTATGAGCACCTCCCATTTTATCAAACAGAATATTTTAAAAATGTGTGTGCAAGAGTTCAGATGTAAGTTCGTTCTTATTGCTTCATCAAGGCCATTAAGTAAAACTAGCTTTTTTTTTTCCCCTCTGAGTCGAGGGTAGGAAGAAACCGATGATTGCTAGTTCAGTTTGGTGCTATTCCTGGGTCTGTGCTAAATGGTCAACAGTTTTACCCATAATTTTTGCACCATTGGTGCAAATGTCAACAAGTGAAATGGGAAAACAACATCTTTTATTATGAAAGTGGGTTTGAACCCCAATACCCCCTGAAGAAGCTTCAGGGACTTGTTGGGGTCCATAGGTGACATTTTGAGAAGGGTTTCCTCTAAAGTGTATTATAAATGGAAGGTATTGTAATTCTCCTTCTGAAAATTAAAAATCATTTTTTTGGTAAATCATTATTGGAAATGCTGAATGTAACTCCAGACCACCTGTTTGGAAATGTTGTCTAGGGAATCAATGCATCTATCGAAAGACTAGACTCAGCCGTTGTCATGGTATTTGTTAATTTATATTTAGAGTTTTGTGCTCTGTGGTGATTGCCACAGCTTCCCAAGGATACTTGGACAGAGTGGGTCTCTCTTCCTTCTGGTTATGATGTAGGGACCAGGTTACTCTTCAGGATCCTTATTTGATGGAAAGTTCTTCTTCTATTCATGGGAAATCTAATAGGCCCTTGTAGTCTTGAAATCTCAATGAACTCATATGACGTAAAACATCAGCAGGTGTTTTGGCAGTGCTTATGGACCCCTGGTTATTTACAGTTCCAGCCCAAAGTAAGGGGTTCACTTGCTACAACTGCCTCATTGAGATTGGAGCTTGGACCCTGTAGAGACTTGAGGAAAAGAGGGAAAGGCCATATTCTCCACTCAGCCATACAAGATGCCAGGAATAGCATAGTTATCTCACATTTTTAAAAAATTAAAATACAGGGGCTTCCCTGGTGGCGCAGTGGTTGAGAATCTGCCTGCTAATGCAGGAGACACGGGTTCGAGCCCTGGTCTGGGAGGATCCCACATGCCACGGAGCAGCTGGGCCCGTGAGCCACAGCTGCTGAGCCTGCGCGTCTGGAGCCTGTGCCCCGCAACGGGAGGGGCCGCGAGAGTGAGAGGCCCGCGCACCGCGATGAAGAGCGGTCCCCGCACCGCGATGAAGAGTGGCCCCCACTTGCCGCAACTAGAGAAAGCCCTCGCACGAACCGAAGACCCAGCACAGCCAAAAAATAAAAAAAAAAAAAAAAAAAAAAAAAAAAATTAAAATACAAATGGATGACAGGTTGCTTTGAAAACTCTCTCAATAGAAATCCTAATACATTTTGAAAGTATTTGCCTGCATTATATTTAGGATAAAGGAGTGAGCGAAAATGGAAATTCTTTCTGTATCTCTGTGGCACCTGGATTTGTACATTGCCCTGCATATTGAAGGTAATGAGATGAAGGGTCTAGATTCAGTCCTGATAAACACATATGTGCATAACTATCGCTATTAATAAGTTTCAGTCCCTCTTTTGCTGTTATGTTGTTATAAAATATTGTTACAAAATATATTTCTCCTGGCGTAACAATGCTTTTGTTCTTTTGGGTTAGGTTTTTTTAAGGTCAGACCTCTGCCTTATTTAGCCACCAGGGATGTAGATATGTCTCAGAGTCTTTAAGATAAATCTTTTATGTGTCCTTAAAATGATTTTTAACCTAGTATGTCCTTGGGGAGATTGCGTTTAAGTTTAGATTTTAAATAAGAAAACAGGCATAATACATACTTATGGGCACTATAATTAGGAAGATTATTTAAGTCTAGAAATTGGACCAAACCTAAAATCTCACCTTCCAGAAATCATTTTCATCTTTTTTATTTATTTTGGTCACTCTAAAAAGAAGTACATGATCCTTAGCTTTGTTTTGCCTTGTATCAGACTATAGACCTTCTGAATTTTACACCATACTTAATTCTGTTTCTATTACACACCAGTTTTCCTGGGTATGATTAGACAATATTATTTTCATTCACCCAGTTAAAAACTTAAACAAAGTAGATGGATATTAAGGAGGAAGTTTTAACATCAGCTTTGCTTGTCTCTTTTTGTTTGTTTCTTTCTATACACTACCAAACCTACATTTGCATGTGCAAATTAAATAATAACTGCAAACCCACAAATGGAGAATTTCCATGTTTTCCTGCTCCTAGACCCTTGAGGAAGCACCATATTTACACTAAAAACAACTTATAAAGAGCTTGGCCCTTGGTGTCTGACTTAGCTAATGGAGTTTAGCACCATCCAATTTCTTACTTGAGTTGCTCCATGTATATGGACTTTTGAGTCATGCTTCTAGGGTTGACCCTCAAACTGCCATGATGCTACCTCCCAATATTCCCCCAGTCTAGTTACCACACTGTTTAACTGGAAGTCCTTCGAGGGCAGCATTAATATGATCCTTTTCAGATGAATTTATGAGTCGTAGCTCAAAATAATGTTTTAGAGTAACAATGAAGATCACTAAAAGGAATTTCTGATAAAGTGAAATTACCTGTACAGACAATAAAATAGGGAACTGATTATACCAGTTTTTCGAAAGAATAACTTCACGATTGTAAGAAAGATATTGACTTCTGGTAATAGTTTTATTATCTGTAAACTGAGAGTTTTGTTGCGTAAGATAAATCCTCAATCTCATACATTCGTAGACGTTATGGAACACAATTATATTTATTTTTTATCATCACCATTCTGTTGCCTTTGGCGTTGAGTGGTATAGCTTTTGTCCATATGATGTGAAAATAATCATCCAATTTGGGCAAGTGAACTTAGTGGTTTAAATCAGTTATTTGATGGACTTAAATGGTTATATGATAAAATTGTCTAGTCAGTTTGGCCAATAATATGAGTTTAGCAATTTCAGAGAAAATTGCTATAGTATTTCTCAGTGGACTAATTCAAGGCTCTCAACCCCTTTGGGGCTATGTTGATGTCGTATGTGCTATTTCTCACATATTAAAGCTTTTAGTTTAATAAGGTGAGACTGATGAGTGGACCTTCTGAACGGGAAACTGGGGAAGAGACTACACTTCTTTCTTCCTGCTGGAAAATATGACAAATTAGAGGGGAAATGGAGCATTTATAATTGACCGAAAACTCATCTGGTAAGATTTCAAAGGCATAAGAAGGTCCACAACTCCTAACTGGGAGTTCCTGGACTAGGACCTTCCATTTCTAAGAAAGAAAGCTTGGACCCTTTCCAAACCACTCAATTTCTTCTTGATTCAGTGCTCTATAAATGCAAAACAGAGACCAAACTAGAAAATCACCTGGGCAGACAAAACCATTTAAGCCACGTAAGCAATACTAAGTCTAGCTTTTTTTCATGAACGTAAGCAAGATTTAATTTAGATTATTTCTTGTAAATCATAAAAGAAATTTGTCATCTTTCTAAAACACAATGAGGTACTCACTTCTAACCAATCCCCTACCTTCTAGAAATTTCCATTTTAATAACCAATCATTGTGAAGGTTGAACAACTTCCTCGTTTTCACTCTATGTGCCAGGCTGTAACCGTTCCTCTGAGCTTCGTGATCAGTTTTGAATCTGAAAGCTCTCAGTTTGCAAACTGTCCTTATAGGCACAACAAGCTCTTCCTAAATACTATTTTACTGATCTGGTTTTAATCTGTACTGTTTCTGGAATTTTGACAGAAGGAAATGTAGTAGGAAAACCCAGGGAGGAGGAGTTGCGGTTGGAGTTAAGATGAGTAACTGGAAGAGTTGGAGGTAAGAATGGAAATGCAGTGAAAGCTGAATTGTAGAGGCTCTTGAATGAAATGCTAAAGAATTTGGTCACCAGACAAAGAGGAGCCACTGCAAGTGTGGGCAAGAGAATGCTCTGACTGAGCTGCCCTTGGGGATAATTACTGTAGCAGCAGCCTGTTGGGGGGCGTGGAGGAGCAAGGACAGGGACCGAGAACAGAGCGGAAGGTCCCGAACGTGATCGGATGGGAGGTGGTGAGCGCTTGGATTCAGGCTGTGGTCCCAATACAGGGAGGAGGTGATGATGGCTGCTAGAGATGTGGTCTAATTGGAATGAAAAGGGGTGGTGGTTATTCAGAGGAAGGTCAGAGGAGGCGTCGATAGAGAACCTTGAGGTTTTTAAAATTTTCATTTAATTTTATTTTAATTAATTTATTTTTGAGAACCTTGGGTTTTTAATCTGGGTCACCGACAGGCTAGTAATGGCATTCACAGAGATGGGCAGGTGAGGACCAGGAGTAGATTTTGGGGTGGTGGATGGGTGGGCAAGGGAAACTATGGCTACTGTCTTGGGAATGTTGGGTTTGTGATGCTGGCGGAACATTTAGCAGAGAGTTAGATTATACAGTGAGAGTGGCCTGGGATATATGGATTTGGGTTTTCTCAGAGGAGAGTTGAAGTGGAAACTGAAGTGAGGGAATGTAGAAGATTGGCAAGTGACTGAGGATGTGTCGTGTAGCCACTGTTTAGTCCAGGAGACAGGTAAGGCTCGACGCCCTAAGCACTGTACTACAACATATAGAGGTCATGGCTATGATAACACAAGAAGGATAACAGCTAGTCTGCCAGGGAAAGCCAGGCGCATCTGTAGCTGGGCTTTAAAGCCGAGAAGAAGTTTGTCAGGCTTCCCAGGGAAAGGAGAGCATTGCAGGCAGAAGAATAAGCGTATCTGAAGGCACAGGTGGAAAGTGGTGGTGGTTTGATTTGTTGGGGAACAGGGTGGTGGTAGGAGAGAGAGAGGAGACAGATACTGCACAACACCCCATTTTTTTTTAGACGAAGGAAGAGAACCCAGAGTGGAGGACAGAGAGGGAGAGGCAAAAGGAAAACCAACCAAACTTGTGAGGTCTTGAAAGACATAGTCAATAGTAACTCAAGGGGCTGGAGGCGGAGGTGGGCCGCAGGACCCTGGGCTGCTCTCCTCAGCTCTCTGTCTCCTGTCCGTCTTTTACAAAAAGGGCTTTGCACTAGGCCATTTCTGAAGCCCTTTCCCACTGAGGTTCCGAGGGCCTCTCCAACTTTGAAAAGCTTTATCTTCTTTTCAGGTCACATGGAATAATTTCGCGTTCTAGTAATTGGAGTCTAATTGGAAGCCTCGTGACCTGGAAGAGGTAACACACTTCCTTGCAGGGTCACTCTTGCTCTCAGGGCATAGTTCATCCACTGGAAGCTCTTCCTCATTAGCACTCCCCAGGGGCTTCCATCCAGCAAGCAGTTACTGCTCGGGGTGGGAGGGATATACAAATATTTATAAAGGTCACACTGGAAAATTTTCTAAAACAATTGAACTGCAAAACATGTGTTTAATATTTATAGTGCTTGGAATGGAAAAGATACTTTTAATCATCCTCCTTCTCCCTGGAGCTTAACCACCTCCCATATCCCTTGGAGAACTTCTTCCCAACAGCAGAAAATAGCGAGACGTTGCTATCTCGAGGGGACCTTGTACCTCTCATTCCTTGTGATTTAGGTGAAGGCTTGATTGGAACGCATGTTTTCTGATCCTAGTAATCTTAAATAAATAATCCAAGCCCAAGGCATTAATAAAAGCAGTAATTCTGTCAAGTATCCTTGCTAACTTCCTAAACTTCTGAGGGTCCAGAGCTGGTGATTTATGAATGCTGCCAGAATCTGAGCTGTGGTGTTTTTTAGGGGATTCGTTGGGAGGTATACTTTTAAAGGTAATTACCATGTGTCAGAAAGATGCCTTAGCCCCCTTGACACTGTGTGCTCAATTTTATTTAGAGGTCAAATGGCAGGAGAATTATATGTGAAGGGGTATCCTTTCAACATTTACAAGTAGAAAGTAAATGTAACAAGCTATGATTAATTCTGAGTGGATGAGATAGTCAGTTAACTCTGTGTGTACCTCACTGTCGCAGGTCAGTCGAGTTCTACAGACATTTATTGTGCTCCTAACACATCCCAGTGGAAGATAGACACACACGTCTCTGGGTCTGGCATGGTCCAGTGCTGGAGTGTTATACCAAGGTTCCATGGAATGTGAAGGAAGTGCACCTAACCCAGCCTGGGAGGTGATAGAGGGAGGTGATGGAGGGCAGGAATGTCTTCTCCGAGGAGGTCTTGCCTGAGCTGGATCTTAAATAATCAACTGGGGACCTCCTTGGTGGTCCAGTGGTTAAGAATCCGCCTTCCAACGCAGGGGACGTGAGTTCGATCCCTGGTGGGGGAACTAAGATCCCACATGCTGGGGCAACTAAGCCTGTGCGCTCTAGAGCCCGCGCACCACAACTTGAGAGCCTGCCCACCAAAGCGAAATATCCCGCGTGCCGCAACTAAGATTTGATGCACCCAAATAAATAAATAAATAATCAACTGGATTTACCCAGGTAAACATGAAAAGAGGGACAGTTACAACAGTTAAAGCTGAGAAGGTGAGAGAAACAGTCAGCTTGGTAGTCTGATGGCACTGGGTAGCCTTTCCCTGCTAGTAAATTTGCCCAAAATCTGCTGGTCCCTTGGATGGATCTGGAATCTTGAAAACTATGTGAATATCAGTCCCATGTCACCTCAAGTTAGACTTCTACTGAGCATGGTCAGGTTGTGTCACTGCCTTCTACCTAGATCCCTGGCTCCTGGCTCCCACTCTGGTTCTGGAACTGAAACTTGGATCTTCACCCCTTGCCTAGGCCAGTGGGTTATTCCCCCTCTGGAATAGTCCCAGATTCCAATATCCATCCCATCAGCTAAGATGAATCTCCCTGGTTAATGACCCAGACACTCAAACACTGTTAAGGAAATCTTACTGTGGGCCTCTCCCCACCAACCACAATCAGATAGATGGGCTCCTTATAAATTAAGCCACCGAGTTCATGCTTGATCTTGCTATAGCTCTCGAATTTGGTGACTTGGACGATAGCTTCTCTTCCTTCCCCTCTGCCCTGATTACTTTTCCTCGCTGTAGCCAGCCTCAGTGGCTTTCTTTCAGCTCTAAACCTCCCACTACCCGTCAGCTGAAGTTGAGTTGGTTCGTGTGCCAGACTAGGATGAAGCTCTCTAGAACTGGCAAAAGTCCGTTTCCAGATGTCCAGACATTCCCTTGCCTTAGCTCTACCCCCAACTCAAAACTTAGTTTTTTTAAAAAAAATTTTTATTTATTTATTTTTATATTTCTGGCTGTGTTGGGTCTTCATTTCTGTGCGAGGGCTTTCTCTAGTTGTGGCAAGCGGGGGCCACTCTTCATCGCGGTGCGCGGGCCTCTCACTATCGCGGCCTCTCTTGTTGCAGAGCACAGGCTCCAGACGCGCAGGCTCAGTAATTGTGGCTCACGGGCCCAGCTGCTCCGCGGCATGTGGGATCTTCCCAGACCAGGGCTCGAACCCGTGTCTCCTGCATTGGCAGGCGGATTCTCAACCACTGCGCCACCAGGGAAGCCCCAAAACTTAGTTTTTAAGTCCAACTATGTGGCTGGCAGTTTTATAAGGAAGCATTCCCTCATGTGTGTTTGGAAGAATGATGAATGTTGCAGACAACATACTCATTCTTGGGGATTCACGATAGTTCTTAACATATTGAAAGGCTCTGGAAAGTTCTGTGGTCTAGAAACTTGTCTAATTTGAGTTTGAGAATTTCTAAAACAAAAGGTTTTTTTCCCCCAAAAAACATCTATCTAAATCCCCAGTCATCCAACATTTAACGGAACACTTAGGGGACATGGCTTGAAAGCATTACAATTCTTTTCCAGTACTGTTAACCAGGGTGGTAACCTTCCAAGTGGAGGCATTCCCGAAGGACTGGAAATACTGACGTCTCAAATCGAGTTGTAGCAAATTCATGGCAGGCTTTGCTGGGACAGGGTCTACAGAGACCGGAAGAGTTTAGCAGACAGGTTGTTGGTGCCTGGACAGTACTGATTTCCCTTTCTTCTGAGAACAGCCTCAAAATTTTCTTAGAAAATTAAATTTATAAGGCTGAAGTGTGCTCCCACCGCCAACCAATTCATATGTTGAAATCCTAATTCTTAGTACCCCCGAATGTGACTATGTTTAAAGAGGTGATTAAGAGAATATGAGGTCAAATGGGTGAGCCCTTATATGACTGGTGTCTTCATGAGAAGAGGAGATTAGGACACAGACATACACAGAGAAGATCATATAAAAGCACTGGAAGGAGATGACCATCTACAAGCCAAGGAGAGGTCTCAAAAGAAACCAACCCTGCTGACACCTTGACCTTGAACTTCTCAGCCTCCAGAACTGTGAGAAATAAATTTCTGTTGTTTAAACCACCCAGTCTGTGGTACTTAGTTATGGCAGAGAACTACTACACAGGTGAAAGTGAGGCTGATCCCATTGCTTGGGTCCTCAGGTACCCACACCCAGTCGATGAAAACAAAGTCTCATAATGGTCCACAGTGATTGGCTTTGGGCCTGTCACATGACCCAAAATAGGCCAATGAGATCCAGCCCCTATTTTCTTGTATCACTGGGAGAGAGGCATCCTATTTCTGTAGTTGTTGTTAAACTGGTAGGAGACTAGCTGCAAGCTGTGTTTAGTATGATTTGAGAGAGACCTGCCTGAGAATAGAGCCAAAGAAGGATAAATGAGCTGAGAGTAATGGAGAGTCAGGTTCCTGATAGAAACATTTGAGTGCCTAGACCTAGTCATACCTGAGGTTTTCTGGACTTCCATACCCCCTGGACTTCACAGTTACGTATGCCAACGCATTCCCTTTTTTCCCCCTTTTTTTTTCTTTTTTTTTGCCTAAAAGATTTTGAGTTGTAAAAGGATCCCAAATGATACATAAAAATAACGAGGTAGCTTTTGAGAAAATGTCCATCAATGTTACTTTCGTATTCTTGCTACACTTTCCTTTCCAAATGTCTCTTTAGCCTGTTCCTCTTGAATAGAATCTCCTCAGAAATAATAATCTTTGTTGCATGAAATGTACAAGATTTTTTTCAGATGAAACTCCTGATGGATTCAGTTGTGATATATCCTTTATAACCCATGTTAGCGTGTCTGTGGTGGTCTGGGTGAGCCTGTATTGATGCCACCAACTGTAATTTGCAGCCAGGCAACTTCACACATTGCCTCACATTTACAACAAATGTTTTAAAAATTATTATGACGTCATGATTAATAAATTGAGTAATCACTAACAAAAGTCCTTTGTTAACAATTTTGTGATTTTCTCTAGTATCCAGACTCTTGGATAAACAATTTTCATGACTATATTCTAGGGCTCGCTGTGCCTTTGGTGATATTTGAATGTAACCTGAAGACCCCCGAAGATAGAAAACTTTAGGGCACAGGAATGGTCTTTCATCTGGTGTGAATTCCTGGATGGCGGCAGAGAGGAAGGTATCTGTGAGCCCAAGGCCCCCCTTTCTGCCCTAAGCACTCACCTCCACCCACTGGGCACGTGGTTGGTTCTTGTCAGCACGGGTAGGGGATGAACCTCCGAGGACATATTTGGAAAATCCAGGAGAAATGAAAATTCATGCAAAATTTTTTTTGACTCTTTAAACATCATTGTTTAGTGAACGTGGGCCAAAACCTTGTCACAGAAAGCTTCCTTTCGAAATGGATGTTGTTTACTTTCCTCTTATCAGTCAGGAGACCTGGCAAGCCTTTCCCTAGGTGAGGTGTCCTGGCTCTTCCACATGGCACTCAGCCAGAGTTCAGGAGTGGAGAGCTGCATCAATGCCACAGACCAAGGAGAGATGTCCACCGTCCACATCTTGTGGGAAAAACAGAGTGGCTGGAGGTGAGGAAGGGAAACACATTTTTTGTTTGTTTGTTTTACTTTTTTTTCCTCTAGTGGTTGTGCTTCTTTCTTAAAGATCTCCCCTATGAATTTTCATATTCTCAATTCTTTGCTGCCCTCAATGGTCATTTGGCAGTGGAAGATGCATTACCTAGATTTCTTGCCTTCTCACTATTAAGAAAGAGTATATAAGAATATGGACACCCCAGCACAGGAATTTATGAGTAATTAACAAGATTCCAGGTATTATTTTAAAGCTTGATTTAATAAATAAGGAGTTGAGTGTAGCATATAGAAAAAAAGTTTTAAGGCTCATCATTTGCTTTCTTTCTATGTCATATTAATTTTAAAAAATATGAGACGTGCAGTGATAATATGTCTTAAAATTGTCTTCATGACACTGGGCTACTTTCTAGAAAATTTAAATAAAAAACTGTTTCTTTGGGGTTTTTTTAGCTCCATTTGCCTTTTTTTTGTTCTGTACCCCGCACAAGACAGTGAAGGTCAGGTGTTTAAACACACAGGCTTTAGGTAGAGTTCCCTGAGCCAAGTCCCAGCTCTATAAGTTACTAGCTGCCTCAGTTTTCCCACCTGTAAAATGAGGCTTAAAAATAATACCTCCCTCGTAGTGTGGTGGTGAGGATTGAATCAGAGTCGATGTAAAGTACACATTGCGGAGCCTGGCAGAGAACACCCACTGATAAACACTTGTTCTTCTCAATATTATTGTTATTATCCACAGTTCCTGGTACCTTGTGGGTACACAATAAATGTTGAGTTTAATTTTAATTAAATTTTATTAGCGTTTAATTAGCGATTAATTTTATTTAGCATTCATTGTATTTATATATTCGCCTTCTCACAAACTAAACAGAAGTATGAAAGATGGTATTTTCATCCCCTTTAAAATAAAATATACTCTTTTCCTGTGAACCGCTGACAGCATAATGCTAAGCAATCCCATGGCACAGTTAAAAAGCACAATATTGAAATGAAGGAGGTAGAAGAAAATTGCCAATTTGGGAAAGGATTCATATACATGGAAAAACAAAAGCACTGAGTTAAGAAAAAAAAAAAAAAGTTGAGGGACTTCCCTGGTGGTGCAGTGGTTAAGAATCCGCCTGCCAATGCAGGGGACACGGGTTCGAGCCCTGGTCTGGGAAGATCCCACATGCCGCGGAGCAACTAGGCCCATGAGCCACAACTACTGAGCCTGCGTGTCTGGAGCCTGTGCTCCGCAACAAGAGAGGCCGCGATAGTGAGAGGCCTGCGCACCGTGATGAAGAGTGGCCCCCGCTTGCCGCAACTAGAGAAAACCCACATGCAGTGGCGAAGACCCAATGCAGCCAAACATAAATAAATAAAATAAGTACATTAAAAAAAAAAAAAGTTGAATCTTTTATAGAGAAATGTCCAGGTCATGCATAGCCAGAAAACTTACTTCATAAATTAGTTTTATAGAATTTTTGCAAAGTGCTAAAGCAATTTAGCATCAGGATACACTGATTCTAAGAAAAATAAATTAATAAATTTAAAATCTCCAGGCACCTGTATTCAAAGGCTGCTAGGCATTTTAATAGGAGATAAGTAAGAACCATTAATCACGGTTTCCACACGCTTTCTCACATTACCCTGGGCAACTGGGGCCAGGCTGAGGAATGGTACTGCAAAGAGGAAGCTGCTGGTAATGGACAAAACAGTGATTTTATCTACACTTTCTACACTACATTTTGTCTACACTTTCACTCTCTTACAAGTAAGTACAAAATTGTACCTGTTGACAACTTAGTTTTTTTCACCTTTTTGCCCTACCCTTAGGGAAAGGTAATAAAATCAGTGAAATGTGCATTTCTTTTCTACTTGCTTGGCATAAATTATTGGTCACCTTGAGTGAGAGAAGCTGGGAGAAGCCCACATGTGCATTGGCCTCGTTTATGCATTGACCATGTTTCAATCCATGTTTGGAGTCACAAAGTTTATTAATAGAATCCTTGGTCTTTTTAGAGTCAGAGACTTCTCTGAGAATCTGATGAAATGATGAACCTTCTCTCCTCAAAATACACAGACTCCATAAGATCTACGAATGTCCATCTTGAGACCCTCCATGGATGGTCCCTCACAGACATCATGCTTATGTTGCAAAGCAATGATAATCACATGGAGAATGATTTTTTTAAAAAAAAAATGCCACCTAGGAACAAATTTGTAACCTCTCATTAGTCTCAACTCTTATAACTCACTTTCCCCATCAAGCTTCTGACATTTTCTTACATTAAAGTTACAAATCAGCTGGATTTGCTTCCCAGATTCAAAGACTATTCAGCCATATTTGTGGCAGAATTCCGTCTCCCCCATCCTCAGTAGGCTTTTAAAACAAAGCACCTTCCCTTACCAGAAAAAAATATTACATTTACTTCTTTAAATGCTGTAACCATGAAGTCAGTAACTTGGAGCAGCTCTGTCCCATTCTTCTCATGGTTCATACCGACTACTGTACCTGCCCCTCTGCCTTTCATAGTAGATTGAGTTCTATTTCCTTTCTCTGTAATTATCTGTTTTCAACATAGGGTCAGAGTCAGATTTCCAGCCATGATTTGAGGACTCTTGCTCTACTATCTAATTTAATTAACTTCTGTTGTAGTAAACCTCCTTTCTGAGTGAAATAATTGGATCTTAAGCACCTACTAGCTTTTTAATTTTGAGCACGTCACTGAACCTTTTTAGGACCCAGTTTCCCAATACATCAAATCTCTAAGGTTGCTTGAAGTCTAACATTCTATATTTAAAAAATACATATAGGTATGTGTGAGTGTGTTTATTGCCTAGACCTGGCAATTTTTCTAAGTGGCTGATAACCTCTGAGGAAACCCATATGCTCAAACATACTTTTTTCTTTTCAGTACTTTTTAAAACATACATTTTTATTCTTGCCCAAGTAGTCTTGTCACCCTATTAAAGCATCTAAAGGTCACTAGCAAATTACTCATTTGAAATAGCAAGTCAGGAATATCAAACTTTAAAATATTTAAGAAATTGTGCTTTCTTCATATACATTAGTTTCAACCACATAAAAATAAGATGCAGTGCATGAGTAGTTATACTAAGATGACATTTAAGAGAGAATCTGAGTTTTTCTAGACCACTAGATTCACCAGTATACTCCCAGCCCCTCACACTGCATGTGGCACATAGTAGGTGCTCAACGAATTTTTGCTGGGCAAACGAAAGGGTCTAATAATTGCTATAGGATGGCCATAGAGTCCAACAATTATTTCCGGGGTGGGGGGGGGAAGAAATTAGGAATTGGAGATGGTGTGTTACTGGGTGGAAGTCAGGGTGAGAAGATAGAAAAAAAAAAAAGGTACTCCAAGAGGGGAAAAGATCATGAACCTGGAATTGTTTTTGATTGTCATGAAACTGATAAGAGATATGAAGAGACAGGGAGTGGACAGTGGAAACGTTGTGCTACATTTTTTTTTTTTTCCACAATAAGTAATTTTACTTATGGTAAAATACACAGTGCCTCATATCATCCACTGTTTAGATTAGTACCCTAAACTGGATTCTGAATGAGACAGTCCTTTGAGTGAATGGAAGCTTGTGTATTTATTTTTAAATACCCACAGAACCTCAAGCCTGAGGTGTTGACTGAAGCCGCTGAGTAAACTCTATGATCTGAGCAAAATCATGATCTTGTATGTCTGTAAGTAGCATCTATTTTAGGATCTTCCTCATTTTAAAATCTCATTTTCTTTATGAAATTTATTAATATTAATCTACAGTTGAAGATTTTCAGCAAGGATGACTATATCAGTTAGGAATATATTTGGCTGCAACTATTGAAAGACCTGGCCTAAAAAATACGAGCAGATGTCCAAAGGTATATGGTTGCTGGCATTGACTAAGATGCTCTGTGATGACATTAGATGCACAGGTTTTTTACCTCCTTCCACTCTATCATCCTATGTTTGTTGGATGCCATCCTCATAGTTGCACAGTGATTGCTGTAGCTCCGGTCATCACATCTACATTCATGGAGGGAAGATGTGTGTGTGCGTGTGCGTGCGTGCAGTGTGGGGGAAGGATGAGCCAACTGCTTCTGTCCCCTCTAACAAATGCTAAAATTTTCCTAGCACGTGAGTGGACTTTCATGTATATCTCATTGGCCAATGGCTTTACAAGGCTATTTTAGATGTGAGAGTGGGTGAGAGAGTGAACATCTCACCTGGGGCTAGACACATCACTGCTCCAACAACATTTGGGTTCGGCTGACAAGGAAGCACCAGAGAATGGAAATAGATTGAGAAAACAATAATGTTTGCCATGGTCACAGTGATAGAAAGATGATGGGAACAGAAGAATAAAAGCATAAATAAATAAATACATTTCTCTTTTATTTGGTGTTTAAAGCTAGTCTTATTTCCTATAATTTCTTTGAGTAGGTGTTACTGCTTGCTTGCTTAACTCAGGAGAACATTTAGTAAATAATGATATAAGTTATATTTAATAGTTTAAATAACAATGAATCAGATGTTTCCTGTGTTGCAATTTTTTTGCATACATGAATTTTAAATTTTATGTGAAATCATTATTTAATGATTGTATTAAAGTTGTACACAAATTTGCTAATTTGCACATAAACAGTTTTGGAATGAAATTCCTGTTTTTTTATTAACGGCCAGAATTGAGGATATGGCAATACTTTGTATGTAGAAGTGTTCAGGGGAAAATAAAATTTTTTGTCTACTGTACTAAGTCAAAGAAACGGGGGAAAAAGGCAATAAGGGAAATGGAAATTGTTTAGATAGCATAGGATGAGAAGGAGAATGAAATTTAGACTGGTAACAGCAAAGACTGAGGTAGGAGAAGAAAGAACAGAAATATGAAATGAGTGTTGAAGTTCTCTTTGAATTAAACATCTTATAATGGAAAATTTCAAGCCTCTACTAAGGTAGAGAGAACACTGCAGTAAACCTGTACCTATTCATCACCCAGGCCCAACAACTATCAACACAAGGTCGGTTTTGTTTCAGTTACATGCAACCTCCACCTCCTGTATTATTTTGAAATATCTCCCAGATATCGTATCGTTTCATTAGTAAGTATCTAAGTAGTTCTTTTTAAATTAAAAAACAAACAAACAAACAAAACTTTAAATATGTAGTTATCTTTGGATTTGGATAGACCAGAGTTCAAATTTTAGCCTGGGTACCAACAGCTGTGGGACCTTGGGCAAGTTCATTCATTCACTCGATACATATTTATTAAGCATCGTCTGGGAACCCAGAAGCAAACAAATACATTAAATAATTTCAGATAGAGACAGAGGTAATGAAAGAAATAATAAAACAGGGCAATGGAACTGAGAATGACTGGGGGTCTACTTCACACTGGGGAGATGGAAGGGATAAACCCTTCTCTACTCTATTCTGGCTTCTGGTGCTGTGAAGTAGAATCTGACCTGTGTCTCCTATGGGTCTTGAGAGTTAGTTAATCTCTGAGGAAGTGCTGAGCAAGGCCTGGCACGTGGCCAGCTCTCCGTAAGTGAAAGACCTGGTGATCATGATCTTGATTCCCATCCCAGGGAGACCCCTTCCCAGGGAGGGCTGCGATGGTCCATCTTGCTTCATTCTCACTTAAGATACATCGGGGTGTGCTGGGCTCATTGCCATGACTAGAGCCTGGTAAAAACTCTGTCACCTCTGATTTTTTTTCCCTCACAAACCACCTTATTCTAGGACTTGGGGAATCTCTGGAGTTGCATCAGGAAAACAAGCTTATCCTGGGCTGTCTCTCTTTCCTCCTCCTCCCCTCCCCAAATTCGTGGGAAGTAACTGGCTTATAAATTCACCATATTTTTATGTAGAAAAGACTTGTTTTTTTTGCTAGAGCGAGTATTTGAGAAGAGCTGCTTAAAATCTTATATTAAATTTATAAAAAAAACTTCTGAGATTGAGTTTTACAGTTTCCAATTTGGCAGACATTTAATTCTAATCCAAACAAAGTGCTGCTGGCAGTCTATCAGAAAAATGAAAAATTTCAGGTTTTAGGAATGGCTACTTTTCCGGGATTTAACGATCTTTTTCATAAAATTTTAGCAGATCAACTTTTATTTATATTAAACGTAGGCTTTGATCCAAACTCCATGTAATGAAGCAACAAACAAGGGAAAAAAATAGAATTCAATACAGTCATTCACTTCCTTTAGGTGTGGGAAATGCAAGGCCAATGAACTGTGTTTACACAAATCCTGCCTGTGTATGACTGAGTAAATTTGAAGAACACAGGCTCTCACTCTGCAGGAATGATTGAACAGTTTCAGCCATTCCTTGTTGCTTAATCCTAACCTGGAACAGTAAGAGGGCTGAGGAAGGGTGAGCTTTAGGACTAGTTTATCATCGCCTCACACCCACCCCATCAGGATTTACATGGAGGTTTTACCAGGACTTTTTGCCAGTCCCCATCATCTGACGAAGATCACCCCATCAACCGACTCCGGGGCCAATTCGCGCTGCTGGTCCAGTCTTGCACAGATGACTTCAGCTGGGGCTTTGCTGCTGCCTAGTTGCCTTTTCAGTCACTTGTCCTCCACTTCTTAGACCCAAGTCTCTGTGTGGGGCTGTTTTCAACCCTTGTGAAACCTCCATTTCCCCCAGGTACTTAGTCCCGGGAAAGTCCTTTACTCCCTCCCACCCTTTCAGGAGGCATCGTCTTCCTGGGGCAGGCAGAGCACGGCTGACCTGTGCCTTCCCTCACCTGGATCTTTCCCACTTTGTCTCTCACTCTCCCCTCTATGAACCTTTGCTCCCTTGAGGGATTGTGGAGTAGTGAGCAGAGGAGGGTGGGTGACCATTCCCGGCCCTTTGAATGAAACATCTACAAGACAAACAGCCCTTTCTCTTGCTAATGCTGACCAGCTCTTATAAAAACTCTTCTACATTATTATGCTAACAGAGCCTTAGCAAGACTGATAAGATTGTAGCCTTTTTAACCTAATTGGTAAATCTCCTGCCTTTAGGAACAAGATGGGTAAACACCCACAAAAGAGGATGAGGTAAGGAGAACACCCCATCCAGATGCAGAATTCTGGGAATAAGTATTTATAGGTAATCTGTTGTCGATTTACTACAGGGTCTTCTTTCCTTCTACAGGAATGGCTTCCATTATAAACCATGCTTTTAATAATCCTGGCCCTTGGATTTTAATGATCTTGTGATCACTTGCAATTTGGAAAAGTCTGGCTCTGCCTGATCCTTTCACTAATTACATGATTCTAGTTGAAATAAAAGGAAGGTTCCTAAGGCTAGAAGGACTAGAGACTAAGGCAGGCTTGGTGCTGGGAGTAGTAATTACATCAACCTGTAGGTACCTGGGGAAGAAGGAGCCCACACCTTTCCCCTGGGTCAGGGTGGCACAGGGCTGAGATCAGTACCAGGAAAGAATAAACCCAAATTTATATGAAAAGACAGAAGAAGCTCCTTTATTATAGCCCAACAGTTATAACAAATGAAGACACATCCAAGAACAGATAATGAAAAATTTTGAATTATGGCCATTGTTTCTCATATTCCTGAGACTCTTGAATTAATATAGCAAACCAGTCTGAAGATAAAAAGCCAGAAGATTTATCAAATACATTATGTCTGGCAGAATGTCTACACTGAAAGTCCTGGTAGTAGTTTGGGTTTTGTGTAAGAAGCGGCATGGATTTTTCTGGGAGGTATTGATTTACTTACTTTTCATTCAAAGCCCAGCTGTCTGACTATGATGGTTTTTATACTTTTCCCATTGGAGTATCATGTTTATTTCTTCCTGAATTCTGACTTTATCTACTTTCTAGAGGAGCCAGGATGTTCTTTTCCATAGGTATCAAGAATACTGATCCAAGGGGGAAAATGAATTTAAGGCCAACCCTTGAGTAAGAGAGTGCATAGAAAGTAGCATTAAGTGTTAACCTATGTAAAAAACTGAACTTGTGCAACAGTTAGACATGAAGAAATGCTTTAACATATATTTAATTTGTTTCAAAGGCCAGCTTTAATTCCAGATTTGTCCTGTGTTTTCATTGCTTTACAAATAAGAACGGTATTTTCTTTCCCATCTGACCCCCACTGTACATGCAAGTCACTACAATAATGTGAATAGCTATTTAAATATTGTATGTGATGAAATACTAAAAAAAATATGGAACTATACATTTGTTGGAGATTTAGGATTTTAACCTAGTAGATAAGGAACTATTTCCTGATTTTGAAAAAAAATTTCCTTCCAGCTATGTTTTTATATATTGATACATGGAATATATAACTTAATATTTCTGCATTTTTAGATGTCCTCATATTCATGCTTGTATGTTTATAGAGAGATAGTAAAATAAAATTTGTTTATAATTATCTAATTTCTAACTGCTGTTGATTGTTCCTTATAGGAAAGTTATTTATTAACAGAAAACATAATATATCAAAAGCACGTAATCACTTCATGTCTTTGAGATAAAGTTAAGGCTATGGCAGAGTTTTCCAAGACTATCTACTGAGTGGAGTAGAGAAAACCAAAAGGGCACAATAATTGTTTTAATGAAATTTCCTTCCTTGTACCCAGTATTAAGGTGATATACAATAGGTTAATTCAACATACATGAGAACTTATGGTTCTTAAGTATAGAAATTGTTCCATTGTTAATTTCCCCAAAGAGACTTCTGCAGTAAATGCCATGAAATGTGTATTAAAAATAACACATAAAACAGGTCTAAACTTTAATAAGTCCTCTTATGCAATGACATATCCAAAGACCTTTAGTCTCTATTGCTATACTATTGGACTTGCCAAACAAACCAAACTTAAAATCTTATTAAAATGAAATGAAATTGCAATCTCAAAATGAGAATCTATTTTTCCCCCTTTTCTTTCCTTCCTTCCCCACACTTAAACTGCAATGTCCCCCTTATTTTCCTGATAGCATTCCATCTAAAAACACAGCATCATACTTTTAATTTTAACATTCACTATTTCTCTCATAGTCTGACATGGAAATAATAATATATTAGTTTTGGGGAGATTGGTTCAAGATGGCAGAGTAGAAGGACGTGTGCTCACTCCCTCTTTCGAGAGCACCAGAATCACAACTAACTGCTGAACAATCATTGACAGGAAGACACTGGAACTCACCAAAAAAGATACCCCACATCCAAAGACAAAGGAGAAGCCACAATGAGACAGTAAGAGGGGCGCAATCACAATAAATTCAAATCCCATAACTGCTGGGTGGGTGACTCAAACTGGAGAACACTTATACTACAGAAGTCCACCCACTGGAGTGAAGGTTCTGAGCCCCACGTCAGGCTTCCCAACCTGGAGGTCTGGCAATGAGAGGAGGAATTCCTAGAGAATCAGACTTTGAAGGCTAGCGGGATTTGTTTGCAGGACTTCGACAGGACTGGGGGAAACAGAGACTCCACTCTTGGAGGGCACAAACAAAGTAGTGTGCACGTCGGGACCCAGGGGAAGGAGCAGTGACCCCATAGGAGACTGAACCAGACCTACCTGCTAGTGTTGGAAGGTCTCCTGCAGAAGCGGGTGGTGGCTGTGTCTCACTGTGAGGACAAGGACACTGGCAGCAGAAGACTGGGAAGTACTCCTTGGCATGAGCCCTCCCAGAGTCTGCCCATTAGCCCCACCAAAGAGCTGGGTAGGCTCCAGTGCTGGGTTGCCTCAGGCCAAGCAACCAACAGGGAGGGAACCCAGCCCCACCCATCAGCAGACAAGCAGATTAAAGTTTTACTGAGCTCTGCCCACCAGAGCAACACCCAGTTCTACCCACCACCAGTCCTCCCATCAGGAAGCTTGTACAAGCCTCTTAGATAGCCTCATCCACCAGAGGGCAGACAGCAGAAGCAAGAAGAACTACAATTCTGCAGCCTGTGGAACGAAAACCACATTCACAGAAAGATAGACAAAATGAAAAGGCAGAGGACTTTGTACCAGATGAAGGAACAAGATAAAACCCCAGAAAAACAACTAAATGAAGTGGAGATAGACAACCTTCCAGAAAAAGAATTCAGAATAATGATAGTGAAGATGATCCAGGACCTGGGAAAAAGAATGGAGGCAAAGATCGAGAAGATGCAAGAAATGTTTAACAAAGACCTAGAAGAATTAAAGAACAAACACCTAGAAGCATTAAAGAACAAACAAACAGAGATGGACAATACAATAACTGAAATGAAAAATACACTAGAAGGCATCAATAGCAGAATAACTGAAGCAGAAGAACGGATAAGTGACCTGGAAGACAGAATGGTGGAATTCACTGCCGTGGAACAGAATAAAGAAAAAATAATGAAAAGAAGTGAAGACAGCCTAAGAGACCTCTGGGACAACATTAAACGCAACAACATTCGCATCATAGGGGTCCCAGAAGGAGAAGAGAGAGAGAAAGGACCCGAGAAAATATTTGAAGAGATTAGAGTCAAAAACTTCCCTAACACGGGAAAGGAAATACCCACCCAAGTCCAGGAAGCACAGAGAGTCCCAGGCAGGATAAACCCAAGGAGAAACATGCCGAGACACATAGTAATCAAATTGACAAAAATTAAAGAAAAAGAAAAATTATTGAAAGCTACAAGGGAAAAATGACAAATAACATACAAAGGAACTCCCATAAGGTTAACAGCTGATTTCTCAGCAGAAACTCTACAAGTCAGAAGGGAGTGGCATGATATTCTTAAAGTGATGAAAGGGAAGAAACTAACACCAAGATTACTCTACCCAGCAAGGATCTCATTCAGATTTGGTGGAGAAATCAAAAGCTTTACAGACAAGCAAAACAAAAGCTAAGAGAATTCAGCACCACGAAACCAGCTCTACAACAAATGCTAATGGAACTTCTCTAAGTGGGAAACACAAGAGAAGAAAAGGACCTACAAAAACAAATCCATAACAATTAGGAAATGGTAATAGGAACATACATATCGATAATTACCTTAAATGTGAATGGATTAAATGCTCCAACCAAAAGACACAGGCTCGCTGAATGGATACAAAAACAAGATCCATATATATGCTGTCTACAAGAGACCCACTTCAGACCTGGACACATACAGACCGAAAGTGAGGGGATGGAAAAAGATATTCCATGCAAATGGAAATCAAAAGAAAACTGGAGTAGCAATACTCATCAGATAAAATAGACTTTAAAATAAAGAATGTTACAAGAGACAAGGAAGGACAGTACAAAATAATCAATGGATCAATCTAAGAAGAAAATATAACAATTATAAATCTATATGCACCCAACATTGGAACACCTCAATACATAAGGCAACTGCAAACAGCTATAAAAGAGGAAATTGACAGTAACACAATAATAGTGGGGGACTTTAACACCTCACTTACACCAATGGACAGATCATCCAGACAGAAAATTAATAAGGAAACACAAGCTTTAAATGACACAATAGACCAGATAGATTTAATTGATATTTATAGGACATTCCATCCAAAAACAGCAGATTACACTTTTCTCAAGTGCATACGGAACATTCTCCAGGATAGATCACACCTTGGGTCACAAATGAAGTCTTGGTAAATTTAAGAAAATTGAAATCATATCAAGCATCTTTTCTGACCACAATGCTATGAGATTAGAAATCAATTATAGGAAAAAAAAATGTAAAAAACATAAACACATGGAGGCTAAACAATACATTACTAAATAACCAAGAGATCAAAGAGGAAATAAAAAAAATCTAGAGACAAATTACAATAAAAACACAATGATCCAAAAACTATGGGATGCAGTTAAAGCAGTTGTAAGAGGGAAGTTTATAGCAATACAAGCCTACCTCAAGAAACAAGAAAAATCTCAAATAAACAATGTAACCTTACACCTAAAGGAACTAGAGAAAGAAGAACAAACAAAACCCAAAGTTAATAGAAGAAATCATAAAGATCAGAGCAGAAATAAATGAAATAGAAACAAAGAAAACAATAGCAAAGATCAATAAAACTAAAAGCTGGTTCTTTAAGAAGATAAACAAAATGGATAAACCTTTAGCCAGACTCATCAAGAAAAAGAGGGAGAGGACTCAAATCAATAAAATTAGAAATGAAAAAGGAGACGTTACAATGGACACTGCAGAAATACAAAGCATCCTAAGAGAATACTACAAGCAACTCTACGCCAATAAAATGGACAACCTGGAAGAAATGGACAAATTCTTAGAAAGGTATAACCTTCCAAGACTGAACCAGGAAGAAACAGAAAATATGAACAGACCAATCACAAGTAATGAAATTGAAACTGTGATTAAAAATCTTCCAACAAACAAAAGTCCAGGACCAGATGGCTTCACAGGTGAATTCTATCAAACATTTAGAGAAGAGCTAACACCATCCTTCTCAAACTCTTCCAAAAAATTTCGGAGGAAGGAATAAATCTAGGAATAAACCTACCTAAGGAAGTAAAAACCTGTACTCAGAAAACTATAAGACACTGATGAAAGAAATCAAAGATGACACAAACAGATGGAGAGATATACCATGCTCTTGGATTGGAAGAATCAATATTGTGAAAATGACTATACTACCCAGAGCAATCTACAGATTCAATGCAATCCCTAGCAAATTACCAATGGCATTTTTTACAGAACTAGAACAAAAAATCTTAAAATTTGTATGGAGACACAAAAGACCCCGAATAGCCAAAGCAGTCTTGAGGGAAAAAAAACAGAGCTGGAGGAATCAGACTATACTACAAAGCTACAGTAATCAAGACAATATGGTACTGACACAAAAACAGAAATATAGATCAATGGAACAGGACAGAAAGCCCAGAGATAAACTCACACACCTATAGTCAACTAATCTATGACAAAGGAGGCAAGGATATATAATGGAGAAAAGACAGCCTCTTCAATAAGTGCTGTTGGGAAAACTGGACAGCTACATGTAGAAGAATGGAATTAGAACACTCCCTAACACCATACACAAAAATAAACTCAAAATGGATTAAAAACCTAAATGTAAGGCCAGACACTATAAAACTCTTAGAGGAAAACATAGGCAGACAACTCTATGACATAAATCACAGCAAGATTGTTTTTGACCCACCTCCCAGAGAAATGGAAATAAAAACAAAAATAAACAAATGGGACCTAATGAAACTTAAAAGCTTTTGCACAGCAAAGGAAACTACAAACAAGATGAAAAGACAGCCCTCAGAATGGGAGAAAATATTTGCAAACGAATCAACAGACAAAGGATTAATCTCCAAAATATATAAACAGCTCAATATAAAAAAACAAACAACCCAATCCAAAAATGGGCAGAAGACCTAAATAGACATTTCTCCAAAGAAGACATACAGATGGCCAAGAGACACATGAAAAGCTGCTCAACATCACTAATTATTTGAGAAATGCAAATCAAAACTACAATGAGGTATCACCTCACACCAGTTAGAATGGGCATCATCAGAAAATCTACAAACAACAAATGCTGGAGAGGGTGTGGAGAAAACGGAACCCTCTTGCACTGTTGGTGGGAATGTAAATTGATACATTCTATGGAGAACAGTATGGAGGTTCCTTAAAAAACTAAAAATAGAATTACCATATGATCCAGCAATCCCACTACTGGGCATATACCCAGAGAAAACCATAATTCAAAAAGACACATACACCCCAGTGTTCATTGCAGCACTATTTACAATAGCCAGGTCATGGAAGCAACCTAAATGCACACCGACAGGCAAATGGATAAAGAAGACATGGTACATATACACAATGGAATATTACTCAGCCATAAAAAGGAACGAAATTGGGTCATTTGTAGAGACGTGGATGGACCTAGAGACTGTCATACAGAGTGAAGTAAGTCAGAAAGAGAAAAACAAATATCGTATATTAACGCATATATGTGGAACCTAGAAAAATGGTACAGATGAACCGGTTTGCAGGGCAGAAACTGAGACACAGATGTAGAGAACAAGCATATGGACACCAAGGGGGCAAAGCGGCAGGGGGATGGGGGTGGTGGTGTGATGAATTGGGCGATTGGGATTGACATGTATACACTGATGTGTATAAAATGGATGACTAATAAGAACCTGCTGTATAAAAAATAAATAAAATAAAATTCAAAAATTGAAAAAAAAATTAGTTTTTAAAGCCCGTATAATGATGCGATTAGCAAGTCTCTTGTATCTTCCAGGTTTAAATATGGCCTTAAAAGAATTTAAATGTGCATTTGGGGGTGTTTTGCTGGAATGCCATGAGCTTTCCATGAACACCACCGCAGTTAAATAAACCCTGAATGAATTTAACTTCTTCCAGCGCTTATAACTAAATTATATCTCGTGTGTACTTACTTTGTCACTCCTGTCCAGAAGCTCACACAGCTCAGCATATATAGCAGAAATTTGCAAAAAGGGGTGTGAAATGTAGAGCAAGTTCCAGGAAAAGCACTTGGCTTTCTTACCTCAAGGCATAAAAAAATAGGCCTTTTGCCAGGGATTTGGACACCTCATTCTTTACAAAGCTAACTTCCCTCCTGTTCAGCTCTGTCCTTCCCTCCCTTTCCCTGCCCCCCAGGGTCATACAGAAAGAAGAAGGAACCCCCCCCAGCCTTCAGCAGGAAGGCGAGCTGTCATGCACTTGCAGGCCTCAGAATGGTAAAATGTCACCTGTGATCTGTTTCGGTGGTAAACACTTCCCAGAAAGTTCTGGAAAGAGTTGCCGCTGTTCCCTGAAGATGTCTACCAGGCTGGCTGCACCGACGTTTTGAAAGAGGCAGGTCGGGACCTGTGAGGACGCTTCCCCCTGCTATTTATGAGCCGAGCAGCTCGCTGTGAAAAGCTGTCATTTTTCCCCTGGGTGTGTCGAACCAGTTTCCCCGGCAGGCCAGCCAGGAGGCTGAGGCTTATCCAGAAGGAGGGGCCGCTGAGGGGCTGCGTGGAAAGCCAGCGATGTGTCACTCGTCTAAACTTCAGGTGTAAAGAGAAGCGAGGGCAAAGAAAGGAAGGAAAAAAGCCATCTTACACAGTTCTCTCAATGATCTGTGGTCCCAAAGAATGGAGCCGTTTTCTCTCTCTGTCCAGCGTGGGTGGAGGGAAGTGTGGGTGCTCAGCTCGGCCCGAGCAGCACAGGATTTACCCACAGCTGGCTGGCTGGAGGTGGCCTGAGCTTGGGGCCCCAATCTTGGCGAAGAGAGTGAGGACCAGCATTCCCTGATTGACTTTCACGCCTTCTAGGTTAAATCTCTTCAGAAAAATGTCAAGGTTATCCAAACAGAATAAAATTGTCCTTTCTTATTTTTGGAAGAGATTTGCACCGACATCTAAAATAACCTCATTTAAGCTTTTGCAATGGTGTATAGTAGAACTTCGGTGTCTCTCCAGAGATCAATACCTGTGCTGTCATCATAGGGTAAAAAAAAATTCAGTATGTAAATAAAACAGGGGGAAAAAAAAAAAAGATGAACTGCTTTCCCAGTTGCCTGCAAAGCATAGGCAGAGTTCTTTAGCAGGCCTGCTTACACAAATGCAAATGTTGAGATGACTTTTCATAATGTATAAAGGCAAACTCGGCCAGGCATTGATCACGAAATGAACTCGCAAATGACTGTACTTGCTGGTATAAATCAGTGCCACCCGGCAAAACAGAGGAGCCAGATCAGGGCTTGGTTGTTGCTTTTCTTGAATTCTTTCTTAATACATCTGTTTTCTTTTTTAAAAAAATGATTCTGACTGTCAACTGGGATTATTAGACTGCATAATGATATTTTTTATGTCCAAACATATGAATAAAATTACTTTCTCACCATGTATGTTATGGTTATACATGCTTTCTGAAAGTGAATTAACATAGAAATAAATCTGTGATGTCAAGAATATACATTAACCTGTCTGGACCTTATAAATATGTAAAAATAGCGTCTAGCTCTTTACTTCTCTGTGGAGGTATACTATCTTTTGCTGAATCTAGAACTGGACATTTTTTGTATTAGCATACACAATTATATTTACTTGATACAGTTTAACAATGATTTTTAAAATGCCACGTGTTGGGTGTTGCACCTGGTGGTCTAGGGAATACAGTAAAAGGCTTTAACGCAGTCTTATTATGAATATCATAATCTTGCCTCAGATTGACTTATTATTGTTGCCTGGGCTACTGCATCAGAGTCTACCTCTGTCTTTATTCTCTTTGCAAAGTGTTCTTCACACTTCTTTCTAAAGACATCCGTCTTAGTCTTTCCCTCACCTCTTAGTGGTACATAGATCCTTCACTGCCCCTCCCCACAGGGACCCAGTGCTCTGGCCACACTCACCAGCATGGCGGCCCACACAGGCCCTGCTCACACGTCTCTGCTGCCTGCATTGTCTCTCCACTTGGGGCACATCCTCCTTGTCCCTCAAGCAGTCTGCTCAGGCACCATCTCTTTGGTGTACAAGACTTTCCCTGCTACCTGCCCAGAGAAGGGGCTCAACCTTCTGTGTCCTCCTCCTCCTGCGGGATGACCCCTGTCAGAGCTCTTAACAGGTTCTCTGAATGTCTTCTGAGTCTTTGCCGGCGTCCTTGACTAGCCGGAGAGCTCTTGGTCTTATTCATCTTCGTATGGCCACCATGTGGCCCACCTGGGTGGACGTCCAACAAATGTTTGCTGAATGCGTAGTCCCTTCATCACCTGAACAATGGTTGTCAAGCACCACTAGATCTACAAAGAGTTTTCTATGACCACTAAGGTCTCAAGAATCCTTGTGGACCAAATATATCCAAGGGGCTTCTCTCTCCATCACCCATGACTCTTGTCTCTGTCTCCTCCTGCCTCCTGTATTTCCATCTACTGACTGCTTCACCTGAGCTAAGAGAGTACAAGTCACACAAAGCAAACCACCTCTTTTCTGGCTTAGACATCTATGATGACTTCCGTCATCCTTAGAATAAAATAATGCCTTACTTTGGCTTGCAAGACCTCATGTGATCTTGCCCTGTCGGCCTCCTCAACCTCATACTGTGCCACTCTCCCCCTCACTCACTGCGTTCTAGACACGAGGACCTCACTGGGTTCCTATAACAGGCCAAACTCTCTTCTGCCTGGAGGCCTTCGCATCTGCTGTTCCGTCTGCTGGAACGCTCTTCCTTATCTTTCAAGTATCAGCTTAAAGGTTACCTCCTCAAAGTCTCCTTCCTTAAGCTCCTCATCTAAAGTGGATCCCTTGAATCCCCCCACCCTTTTCTCTAGGACTGTACCCTTTTCTGTCCTTCAAAGCAGAATCACAAGCGGTGACTGATTTATTTTATTTACTTGTTTATTTATTTGTTTGTTTACTTCTTCATTGTCTTTCTCCTTCTCTCATTAAACTGTGAGCCCCATGAGGACAGGGGACCACAACTATTTTTATCCCTTTTTTATCTCCCAAGGCCCACAGCTGCACCTGGCACAGAGTAAATGATGATAAGTAATTCTTGAATGTCAAATAAACGATCATCCTAAAGCAAGCATGTAAAAGGACTTCTTCAGTTTTTTTTAATTTTTTATTCTTTATTTTTTACTATTAATTTAGTGACACTTTATTTATTTTTAAAAATTTATTTATTTATTTATTTATGGCTGTGTTGGGTCTTCATTTCTGTGGGAGGGCTTTCTCTAGTTGCGGCAAGCGGGGGCCACTCTTCATCGTGGTGCACGGGCCTCTCACTATTGTTGCCTCTCTTGTTTCAGGGCACAGGCTCCAGACGCGCAGGCTCAGCAGTTGTAGCTCACGGGCCTAGTCGCTCCGTGGCATGTGGGATCTTCCCAGGCCAGGGCTTGAACCCGTGTCCCCTGCATTGGCAGGCAGATTCTCAACCACTGCGCCACCAGGGAAGCCCCAACACTTTATTTTTTAAAACATTTATTGGCGTATAGTTGAGTTACAATGTTGTGTTAGTTTCAGGTGTACAGCAAAGTAATTCAGTTATACATATACATATATTCATTCTTTTTCAGATTTTCTCATATAGGTTATCACAGGATGTTGAGTACTGTGCTATACAGTAGGTCCTTATTAGTTATCTTTCTTATATATAGTAGTGTGTATATATTAATCCCAGGCTCCTGATTTATCCCTTCTCCTCCACGTTGCCCGTTTCGTAACCATAAGTTTATTTTCAATATCTGTAAGTCTGTTTCTGTTTTGTAAAAAAGTTCACTTGTGTCATGTTTTTAAATTAGAGGACTTCTTTAAATATAGATATATTCATAATAGCCAAATGAAATACGGTTATAAAGTGCTAAAATTTCTTTAGGTGTGGTTGTGAACTGAATGTATGTATCTCCCCAAAATTCATATGTTGCAGCCCTGACTCCCAATATGATGGTATTCAGCAGTGGGGCCTTTGGGAGGTGATTAGGTTCAGATGAGGTCATCAGAGTAGGGTCCCCATGATAGGATTAGTGCCCTTAAGAGGCAAAGATGCTCCCCTGGCACACACACACACACACACACACACACACACACACACACACACACACACAGGGGAAAGGTCACCAGGGGAAACAGGAAGAGGGCTCTCGCCAGAACTGACCGTGTTGGCACCTTGATCTCCGACTTCCAGCCTCTAGAACTGTGAGAAGGTAAACTTAAACGTTGTTTAAGTCCCCCAGTCAGTATTTTGTTATAGACAATGGTGAACTGCCTGAGTGGGCCTCGAGTACTTCAGCCAGTCTTGGTTTCTACGGTGATTTTGGTGTCTCACATTTATTTGGTATCTTCCCATCCAATTTCAAACGTGCACACTTTCTCTAGCTTCTTTTCTTCTTTACATTTTTTTTTTATTTTTTTTTAAATAATACTTATACTTTTTTTTTTTTAAAGTTTATTTATTATTATTATTATTTTTTTTTTTTTTAAAGGATTTTCTTATTTATTTATTTATTTATTTATTTATTTATTTTTGGCTGTGTTGGGTCTTCGGTTCGTGCGAGGGCTTTCTCTAGTTGCGGCAAGTGGGGGCCACTCTTCATCGCGGTGCGGGGACCGCCCTTCATCGCGGTGCGCGGGCCTTTCTCTATCGCGGCCCCTCCCGTCGCGGGGCACAGGCTCCAGACGCGCAGGCTCAGCAATTGTGGCTCACGGGCCCAGCTGCTCCGTGGCATGTGGGATCCTCCCAGACCAGGGCTCGAACCCGTGTCCCCTGCATTAGCAGGCAGATTCTCAACCACTGCGCCACCAGGGAAGCCCCAAGTTTATTTATTTTTTATGGCTGTGTTGGGTCTTCGTTTCTGTGCGAGTGCTTTCTCTAGTTGCGACAAGTAGGGGCCACTCTTCATCGCGGTGCGCGGGCCTCTCATTATCGTGACCTCTCTTGTTGCGGAGCACAGGCTCCAGATGCGCAGGCTCAGTAATTGTGGCTCACGGGCCCAGTTGCTCCGCGGCATGTGGGATCTTCCCAGACCAGGGCTCGAACCCGTGTCCCCTGCATCGGCAGGCAGATTCTCAACCACTGCGCCACCAGGGAAGCCCTCTTCTTTACAATTATACACCCTCCAACATATACAACTCACTCAGCACACATAGCATTCATGGAAAGGTCTGAGCTCCTACCCAATCTAAACCCTCCTGTTGCTTCAAGTGGGTCCTTTAAGTGACCTTTAAAAGGGAGAGTTCAACAAGATCTCAGGTTGAAGAAAGGGTCTCTAGGTCTATTTTTGGACTGGTCTTCCCATCTTTCAAATACTGTAACCTGCCAAGGAAGCTTAATGTCATGACCTTGATGCATTATTGGTAACAATATCATCACATCCCTTTGCTCTGTGTACACAAATAGGGCATTAACTCAACTTTGAGTAACTCTAGGAACTATGTAAATAAATTCCAATTTACAGTAGCTTGTTTTTCCTTTTCACTCCAATTTTTAAAAATCCATTCAGTAACTCAGTTATTTTTTTAAGGACATATTTAAATACCTCTAACCTCTCTCAAGCCATTAAAAATGAAGTAAAGTTCAAGGCCCACATTATCTGGTGGCCACTGCACTCATGCAGCTTTTCTGTTGTTAATGCCATCCAGCGAAATAACAACAGAATCAGTAAGACTGCTAATAACACATTCTTCCAAATTAACACAACACATTGGACCCTACAAGATCCAAGCCCTTCTGGATAGACACAGCGATGTAAATGGCCTCCCATTGATTTCATGAACAGCCCTACGAGGTCTGGTGAGGATTAGAGGTGATTCTTGGAGCAAACATATTATTGAAAGGCTCTGGAGTTTAAAACAGTTTGAGCAGGTTAAAGAAACAAAAAAAAACCCTAACGCCCCCTCTGCCCCCCACTAACAACCCAGACCAAAACCAGTCCAGGCCATGGGCAGGCACAGTAAACAGAGCTTTTCTGTTTCCCGGTGTCAGAGAACACCTGTCCGCACCAGCGACTGGGCATCATTTACTTCCCGGCGGGGCCACCGGGTGCCCAGCTGTCGTTAATGAGAAGTTTGTCTGGCAGGCTTTGCCTTGTTGTGAATCTCATCCCTTTCCAAATTCCTCTGGTAAACATTTGTGAAAGGCCCTCCACGTGCCAGGCACAATGCAGCTCTGCAAAACCGCCCTGAGATCTACCTTTGGAGTAAGAGAGACAAAGGTGCAGAGAGGATGAGAAGCTGGTGTGCCCAATGTTCAACCATTCTTGATGGTTTTAAAGAAATTGAAGAATTTTAAGTCTTCCATGCATGAAACATCTGCTGAAGGTCTGACAGCTGCCGGGCGCTGTGTCACATCCTGGGGATGCAAAGTAAATTCTAGGAGGTCCTTGCTCTCAAGAGGTCCCAGTTTGGACATAGAGCTTTAGGATGTATTGTTCAGGGGAAGAAGCAAAGTACAGAACGACATGGATGCTTCTGAGTAAAAAAGGGTGTGTACAGTAAAAGAGTGCACAATGCACACACATGCGTATACACACACGTGAGTGTGTGCTGGTAAATGCCTGGAATATCTGGGAACACTGGTTGCTTTTGGGGAGAAAAACTGGTTTTGCTTCCTAACAGCACCTATCACTCTCTGAAATTGTCTCATGTATTTATTTATTTGCTAACTTATTTATTGTCTGTTTCTCTCACTAGCATGCAAATGCTTCTTAACAGCTGTATCTCCATTAACTAGAATAGTGCTAGGTGTATTTTAGATGCTTAATAGTTTTGCTTTTCCTTTTAAGCGAAAATGAGCTTAGTGTTCAGAGATGGGAGGGAGTCTTACTTTTACCCGTTTGCCATTTTTTTATGGCTTGAATATTTAACTTTTTACTATGAAAAAATTCAAATATATGCAAATGCAAATACAGTAGTATAAACTTCCATATATCCATCACCCCAAAATAATGATCACCTCATGGCCAATCTTGTTTTGTATATATCTCTCTTCACTGCCCTTCTTCTCCTCCAGATTATTTTGAAACAAATCCTAGCCATCATTATATTTTTAAGTATTTCAACATGTAAACCATAACTATAATACATTTCATACCTCAACAAATAAACAATAATTTATTAATATGAAATATCCAGTGTTCACATCTCCCTAATTAGTGTCATAATTTTTTTTACAGGTTGTTTGTTTGAATTTTATTTAACAGTGTGCATGTATTACTTTTCATAGTTATACTACTAGATGTTGACAATCTAGTAGAAGATATTGTTCCATCCATCTGTTCATCCTTCCTTCCATCCATCTATTAAATAAATACATATTAAGTGCCCACTAGGTACCAGAAACTGTTTCAGGTGCCTAGGATACATCAGTGAACAAAAGAAAAAATTCCTGCCTTCCTGGAGCTTTTACTCTTGCTGAGAGAGGCCAGTAATAAATAATACAAGAACGTGAAAAGTTGATCATGAGACAAAGTAACATGTATTACAATAGAAGGGGCAGTGTCTTCATGAGATTGACAGAAGAGATTCAAAGTATGTAGGCCCTTATTGTGGCATTTAAAATTTGCAACATTTCATATTCTGTTAAAACCTTGTAAACAGAGCATATTGATTCTTTCTATAAAGAGGAAGTACACTAAGACCATCACATTTAAAAAAAACTTTTTACAACTGTGTTGACTGGGCTGTGTTAGTATAAATCAAGCCATGATAGTTGGGTGCCAGAACATTATTTGCCAGGGTTTGGGGGGTTCAGACTTGGGTGTTTATGAAACAGAGCTGGGACCAGTCGGACACCAGGTTCAGGCATATGGTCTACGAAGCGTGGATTGGCATTTATGTGAACCAGGCCAGTGGATATAAACCAATGCTCCTCCAGCAGGTCTTCTTAGAGAGAGCTTTTTGTTGGAACATGGACAGCATCAGTGAAGGCAGCCATCCCTAAATCATAAAGTATCAATTTAGGAAAAGCAGAGTTCTTGGTAGGCTCTATTAAACCGCAAAGTATTTTTGATTAGTACTCGAATCCCACATTGAAAGGTGGCATTTTAACTCCCGAAAGGAAATGCCAACAGTGTTAAAAACAATATTAAAACAGAAAAGGGCCAAGATAATATTTTAAAACTCATTGGGTCATCAAGACAGTAGCTCACCTTAAAATTTTTGGTTAGAGTTGAAATCTGCTTAAAAAGGGGATGGAAAATATCCTTGATAAGTAAGATATTGCAAAGACTGTAAAGTAGCAGTACTGATTTTCATACAAGTCCCTCAGAATTTTGTATCCAAATGATGTTCTTTCCTACACAGTGGTCACTTTGTGAAGAGGAGGATATAATCTTATTCTTTCAAAGGTGCAGTTGTGCAAAACATTTCTGAAACATCTCCCTTATGATTGCTTCCAAAGATAGTTTCTCAATTATGTAAGAAAAACAATTCACTTTCTAAAGCTTGGAATTATACCTTAGTTGTACCAAGATGATACTAGTAAGTGAGAGCCAGCCCCCTGTCTTCAGAACTACTGGAGGTTGTTGCTTACCCACCCCCCTTTGTAAGTGTTTTGTCTTACTTTTGGAATACAGGTGAAATAAATTTCTGTGTCTAGATTTGAGCTGGGGGAACAGCACTGAGTATGTTAACTAAACAGATTCATTTTTTTCTCATTAAATCAGTGCTTGATTTCACTGCCTGAAACCAATCAGTGGCTAGTTTGCTTACGTAGGGTTTGGCACATAGCAGACAAGCTGCTTTGTTAATCCCATCCTGCCTTCTACCAACATCCTTTTGTTTCTCTTTAAATCCTGATTTAGCTCAGATTACCATTTTTTCAAGATTTTGAGAGCTCTCAGAAGAGGCAAGAGGATGATTCTGCAACCTACAAACTGAAGACCTTGATTCTAATTCTGGGTAAGATGCTAGATCTGTCTACTGAAAAGACGGTTCAAAAGTATATAAAGAGAACTGATGATCTTTAGAAATCTCAGGGACTCACCAGCCATGAATTATGTTGGATCAACCTCATTCCCTTTCTACAGGGTTACAAGACCTCTAGCTACAGAGGACATGGTGTGGTGTGAAGTGGTCTGAACTAGGAGTTAGAAGATCCATCTTCAAATCTTTCTTGTCACTTTCCAACCACGTGATTTGGGACAAGTCACTTGTCTTCTCTGAGCCTTCGTTGCCTTATTTATAAAACAGGGATAATATTAGCTTCTAGAACAAGGTAAGAAATGAATTAATAATACTTCCTTTTAAGGATTGGCTTGAGGGTTAAAAGAGATAATGAATCTTAAACGGATTAGAATACCGGTCAAAGCAAATAATTCAATACATGTGAGTAATGGCCACACACAGAGAAAAAGACAAAAACAAACCCCCCCCAAAAAAAGCAATTTTAGGTTGGAATAATGAAAAGTATTACCATGTTTTACAAGAAGTAAATAAGATACCAAGAAATATTTAATTTGGAAAAGGAAGAAGCTCAGCTGGGGGAAAGTATTAAATCCCCTATCAGAATAGTTCAGGGGCTGGCAAAGGACAGCCCGGGGGCTGAATCTGGTTCACTACCTGTTTTTGTATGGCCTGTGGTTAAAAATGGTCTTCCACGTTTTAAATGGTTGAAAAAAAACTCAAAAGAAGATAACATGAAATTCAAATTTCAGTGTCACAAGTAAAGTTTTATTGGAACAGTTACCCTAAACATTCACATATTGTCTATGCCAATTTGACAGAGACAGTGCTGCCTGAAAACCCTCAAATATTTACTCCCTGGACTTTTACAGAAAAGGTTTGCTAATCCCTGCAATAGTTGAAAGTTGTCATATAAAAAAGGAAACAGACTTGTTCTGTTTGCCCCAAGAAGTTAATGAGAACTAATGAATAAACTAATAGGTTAGTGGGTAACTAATGGGTAAAAAGTACAGGCAGGTGAGTTTCAACTTCATATAAATAAGAGCTTTCTAATAACCAGAGATCCTTAAAAGTGGAATAGACTTTTTTGTAAGGTAGTGAGATCCCTGTCAATAGAAATATTTAAGTTCAGCTACGTGATTGCTTGAGAGATATAGGAACCATTTAAGCACAGGTTGGAAGTTGGGCCAGAAAACTTTTCAGAAGCCTTCTGAACCTTGGATTTTATGATTCCAAGCTTGTTCCAATCTGTCCATCTCTGAAACCTGCCAGTACTTATAGGCCATTATTTATAATTCAGATTGGATTGTATATGATTTTGTATTTATTACTAACAATTTTTTGGCTAAATACTATCCCAAATTTGGGAGTAATAACTACTCCTTTAGGACATCCTCACTGATACCACGAGCATATGCTTCCAAGATTAGACCTATTCTATTACTTCTCCTATTTATTTCCTTAAAATTGCCTGACTCTTATAGCACATCAGTTACTTGCCTGAACTTCCCAAGGTAAGCTCTTTGAAGTCAAGGACTGTATCTTTATCGCTGTTGATCCTCAGCACCAAACACAGAGAGCCTTGCAGATAGTAACTATACTCTGGGCCAGTTACTGTCATGGCCATGCGTCAGCTCACTTCATGTTCACAGCTACCCTCTGAGTAGCTACTGTGACCAACCAAATACACAGATCATGCTCCTGAAGTGCAGGCAGGTTCAGTAACTCAGTGTGCAAGGGGCAGCGCTGGTGTTTGAACCCAGGCAGTCTGGATTCAGAGTCTGTGCTTGTAACTGCTACACTTCTTGTTGAATAACGAACAAATTTTTGTATTTTATCCATGACTGGATTGCTAGAGCTCTGAGTACAGGAATCATAACTTACACTGTTTAGCTTTTCTACATGATCTAACAAACAGAAGTCATCACATGACACTATTGGATAGTAGAAGATTGTGCACTTAACTTGGAGTAAAGAGACCCAATTTCTAGGCCATTGTTCCGTCTCTGAGCTGCTGAGTTACTTTTTTTTGGCTGTACCATGCGACATGCAGAAATTCCCTGACCAGGGATCGAACTCTCGCCCGCCTGCAGTGGAAGCACAGAGTCTTAACCACTGGACCACCGGGGAAGTCCTTAGGACAGTTTTGTAGCACTTATTGGGCTTCTGGTGTGACTTTGGGTCTTAACTTTCTGGGGAGTGTATTAGTTTCCTAGCGCTGCCATAACAAACTACCACAAACTAGGGGACTTAACAATAGCAAAAATTTATTCTTTCGTAGTTCTAGAGGCCAGAAGTCTGAAACCTATAGAGTAGGCCACAATCCCTCTCAAGGCTCTGGGGGAGAATCCTTCCTTGCCTCTTGCAGCTTCTGGTGGCTCTGCTGTCCCTTGGCTTGTGGCCACATGCTTCCAATCTCTGCCTCTGTCTTCACATGGTCTTTTTCTCTAAGTCTCAGATCTCCTCTCCTTTCTCATATAAGGACAGCAGTCATTTGATTTAGGACCTACCCTAAATCCAAGATGTTCTCATATTGAGATCCTTAACTTAATTACACCTGCAAAGACCCTGTTTCCAAAGAAGGTCACATTCACAGGGTTAGGACTCAGATATATTTTTCCCCAGTTATTAATTTTTTTAAATTTAATAATTGAATTATAGTCAATTTACAATGTTGTGTTGGTTTCAGGTGTACAGCAAAGTGATTCAGTTATGCATACATATATATCTATTCTTTTTCAGATTCTTTTCCCTTATAGATTATTACAAAACACTGAGTAGAGTTCCCTGTGCTATACAGCAGGTCCTTGTTGATTATCTATTTTATATATAGTAGTGTGTATATGCTAATCCCAAACTCCTAATTTATCCCCCTTCCGCCTTCCCCCTTTGGTAACCATAAGTTTGTTTTCTATGTCAGACAGATCTTTTTGAGGGTCGTTATTCAACCCACCATAAGGGATAACAGCTTCTTTGAGAACTGGTGGATATAATAGACTTTCACAAAAGAAAAACGTTAAATAGATATTTTAACACTCAGATATTAAGCATCCAAATTTTGCCTGTAATTGTAGGTAATTTTGGGGATCCAACTGAAGTTCAATCATAGGTCCAAAGTTAAGAGCCGTCCCAAGTCTACATAATCTCTGAAGCCCCTTCCAACTTAAAAATTCCCAGTTGGATATTTAAAATAATTAATTAATTAATTTTTTGGGGGGTGCACCTCCCTGACCAGGCATGGAACCCACACCCCCTGCGTTGGAAGTGTGGAGTCTTAAGCACTGGACCGCCAGGGAAGTCTCAAAAAGTTCCCAGTTGGTCGAGGTTCCATCACTGCATTTCATTTTTAGATAAACCACAGCCCCCCTTTCATCAGTTTCTTTTACAACTTTGAAGGAGACTAACCTACATAATGTGGAGAACTGAAACAGATCTTCCATGGAGAATGAGTCATCCTAGAAGAAAATCTCAGGCCTTCTTAAGTTGTTCAAATACTTGCGGTTCGCAGGCAGATCACTCAAGACATCATTTTCATTCTATAAGGGTCCAGTTGTGGCTTTCCTTATGTAATTGCAACAACTGTGTGTGGGCCAGACAGGCGGGCGGGAGAGGATCTTTGTTTCTTCTTTTGCATCAACTGAGAGGTAACATGAGTGGTTGCTTTAAACATTTTTGTCATTATGTGAGATTTTTTTTCCTTCCTCATTATCCTCTCTAAAAATTTTTAATGTAAAGATTGGGTTTTAGTAAGTAAGGTCAAGAGTCCGATTGATCATCAGATATTGGGTTGATTTATGTGGTGTTTATAAATACAGTCATTTGTCTGGTGAGTCTTTTATGTGCTTGAAGACTCAGATTTGATATGACTTCATCACAAATGATTAAGCAGTATAATTCTGTTCTTACTGATAGTTTTAGTGAGTGGTTTCAAGTAATTATAACAGCACTATGTGTAAATGAATGCTTTTAATACAAGTTTTCCTTCATAGGCGTCAACAAACTATTCTCCATGGACCAAATCAAGGCTGCTGCACGTTTTTATGAATAAAGTTTACTTGGGCTATGGTCATGCTCATTCACTTATGCATTGTCTGCGGCTACTTTTGCACCACAATGGCAGAGTTGAGTAGTCACAACGGTGACCCTATGGTCCAAAACTCCTAAAATATTTGCTCTCTGACCCTTTATAGAAAACGTTTGTTGATCCCTGCTCTACTCTATAGACAGCAACATGTACAGCTAAAAAGCATGGAAAGAGGAGTACATTTCCTTCTTTAGAAATAATTTACAGATCAGGAAGAAATATATTTTTATTAGATAGAGATCAGCAAAGATCTTCAGCTGAGCAAGAAAGCCTATAGCACTTCGCCTGGCCCTGTTTACATCCAAGTGGATTTATTTGTGATAGATAATACAATATATTCTCAATAGGTGAGGATGACACGCGGTCCAACTTGTGATTCGCTGAAAGAATTTTGTATTCCTGAATTCAAAACAAAAAACAAACCAAAGCTCTGAAAACATATGTTCTCATACGTACAGCATTCAGTTAAGCTTACTTCTTGGGGGGTAGGGATGGTGGAATTAACTTTAGTCTATTTTCATTGCTTATGTCCTTATACCATAAGTGTTAATCACGCAAACATGTATAATTGGCTTTGTCCTTTAGAAATATACTTGGAAGAGAGCCCTTATTGAAATTGAAATTGTTTGAAAGTGGAATCTACTTCGGACATTCCCTTACTTTAGCTTTCTACCCTTTCTTTGGTCAATCTCAGTAAGCGTCTTTTCTTCTTGAAAATTAATTTGCTATTCTTAGATGTCAGTAAGTCAATTTTCCAAATGTTTCATGTTTAATTTGTTCTAAAGTTACCTACTCTCAAGAAAGCCTGAAGTTTTAAAGCTTTTTTTTTTTTTTATTTTAAATAGAGGGAAGGATTTTTTATTTATTTATTTATTTATTTTTGGCTGTGTTGGGTCTTCGTTTCTGTGCGAGGGCTTTCTCTAGTTGCGGCGAGAGGGGGCCACTCTTCATCGCGGTGCGCGGACCTCTCACTATCGCGGCCTCTCTTGTTGCGGAGCACAGGCTCCAGACGCGCAGGCTCAGTAGTTGTGGCTCACGGGCCTAGTTGCTCCGCGGCATGTGGGATTTTCCCAGACCAGGGCTCGAACCCGTGTCCCCTGCATTGGCAGGCAGACTCTCAACCACTGCGCCACCAGGGAAGCCCAAGCCTGAAGTTTTAAAGGACTGCCTGGGTGAGAATGAGGTTTGAAATAGTAAAAAAAAAAAATTGACATAACATTTATTTCTTGGGTCTTGTATGGAAAAGAATGCTTAGCAGCCTTCGAGACCAAATGGAATGATCAATTAGCTATCAATATATACCAGTTTCATCTAAGTCTACTTCATTTTTATTTGTGTTAAGACTGAAGCTCCTTTTGTACTTTGGGAAGAGGTTCATGCAGTTCCTTGCATGTAATTGGAGTGTATATATGCCCTGAAGATATTTTGGCACATAATCTGATATTGAATCAGAATACTGAAAACCAAGAATACAATGGGAAATGACCTACATATTTTTCTTACACCACATTTTTCTTAAATTGACCCAATGATGAAGTATTCTGTGGATGACTTTGCTCCTCTACAATAAATTAACTCAGATGCCCTTTATCATTAATATATTGGATTAACAGGGTGGCTTCTACTTCTTTTAAATAAGCATCATTCTATTACCTAACATGATTAATATAAAATGCAAAAAATATTGAGTGGTATAATTAATACACTTATAGGAATGCGTGTAGATCTTTTCTAAAGGATAGTTACTGCTCTAAAAGTGCAACTGTGATGCAGAAAGTTCACCATGTTGGTATGATAGGGCCTGTGGGCAGATGCCCAGCTAGCCTTCCACAGGAGAGATAATTAAGAGACAGTGGTACAGAATTGCATGTTGTAGCACACACGCGTGCTCCCAAGCGTTGACCTTGCAGCTCCAAGCATCTTAGAGAATGGCTTGGTTTTTAAAATTACAATTCCTCCCAGGTTCTAGAGGGAGGCACAGATGAGATTCTTCAGATTTTACGTCATTTCAGAAAGGTAAAATGCCTAGTTTGGGGACAGTTGCCCTGTCCTTGGAGACTTCCTAGGATACTAGAATTTCAGGTGCTTCAAAAATACAGGACAAATAGAAGAATTGGAAAAGCTGCCAGAAGGAAGCAATTTTCTATTTTGTGCAAATCCTTACAATAACAGGAAGGTGGGGAGTGACTGGGAGAGAAATGAAAAGGGAACTCCAGTGGCTGGGAGCATAGTTCATATTGGTTCTAATAGGCATGGCTGCCTCTTTCAGTGTGGTCCTGCTGCTAATATGCTTCTCAATTACATATAACCTTTTACTCAAAACACTAAGAAGGGGAGGCGTGTGGGTTTGTCAACATCAGAAGTACAGGCAGACTTTGGAGACATTACAGGTCTGGGTCCAGACCACCACAATAAAGCAAATATTGCAGTAAAATGAATCCCATGAATCTTTTGGTTTTCCAGTGCATCTAAAAGTTGTGTTTACACTATACTGTAGCCTGGTGAGTGTGCAATAGCTTTGTATCTAAAAAAAAAATGCACTTACACTAATTAAAAAATACTTTATTGCTAAAAAATGCTAATCATCATCGGAACCTTCAGCACGTCATAATCTTTTTGCAATAGTAACATCAAAGGTCACCGATCACCATAACAAATAGAACAATCATAAAAGAATTTAAATATTGCAAGGATTACCGAAATGTGACAGGGACACAGAATGAACAAATGCTGTTGGAAAAATGGCACCGATACAGACTTGGTGAATGCAGGGCTGCCACAAACCTTCAAGTTGTAAAAAATGTAGTATCTGGGAAGCGGAGTAAAGCAAAGTGCAATAAAACGAGGTAAGCCTGTATCCTGCTATCAAAACTGGACAAGAGGAGCCCCATTCAAGAAACTTACAGCACTATGGTAACCATGGGAACCTGCTTGGCTGTACAAACTGAGATGAGATTAAGTAAGACGTATTTTAAGAGACCCAAATCTCAATGAACAAAATAATGTCCTATGAAAAAATAATCCAGAGAACCAATACTTTCTGTCCACGAATATCATCAACCACCTTAAGCATTGAGTTGAATGCAGTCTGTGTGTATGCACGTGTGTATGTCTAGGTAATAGCTAAACCAGTCTTTTTTGTGTGTGAAGATTATTTTGGGATCGGTGAAATGGAAATAATAAACGTCTCGTGTGTAGAACCCCCTATGTGTGCTTCAAAATACTGATTTCCTTTTATTCCATTCAAAAGGGAGACCCGTTAGGAGCAGGAAGAGGAGGGCACAGTCTCTGTATGAATACTAATAAGGAAATCAAGGGAGGTGGCACTTCAAGTTTCATCTTTCCATTTCCTAGAGGCGCAAACTCTGCAAGTTGTCACCTTGGTGTATTCAGTGCCTTTTCAAGCACTAGACTCCTCCAGAGAGAATGTCAGCCCCAGCCCTGGGCAGTTTTGACAAACAGAGTATATATTGATACATGATAAAGTATGCTAGAAATCACCCCAGTGCTAAAGGCTACTATAGTTTTAATATCATCATTTGAATTAACAAGCGTTCTGTGGAGAAATAATGAGCTTTCATTATTCAGAGCATCAGCCTTACCGGGGGAACTCAGAAACCATTAGCTCTTGAGAACTTAATGAAAAGATGATAAAGAATGTTTTAGATAAAAGTTTGAATGGGCACACTTGATAACTGAGGTAAAATATTAATGTTTGCTTGGATGATGTATTAGGGCTGCTGAGCTAGGCTAGCTGAAGCCACGGATGCCAAGTGTGCCGTGAGCCTGGGCAGTGGCTGGACCGGTCCAGTGCACGGGACTGGCTGTCATTCCCGAGGTCACCACACTCACAGCACGGCCAGGTTTCCTTTAGACTTACAGACAAGAAGGGATGGAGGTACTCAGGAAAAAGAGGAAACATAGATAGTGTGATCAACAGGTCTTGCTATACGTGTTCAGAATTGGCTTCTCAAATAATTTTTTACCAGTGTCTAATGTATTAAATAGAAATAAAATACTTGAGTTTATGTGGTCAATATTTTGTTTTTCTTGTCTTAGTCTGAGTAAAAGACTAGGAAATTTTAAGTTAGCATTTCAGTTCTGGATTTTTAACTTAAAATTGCATTGGGAAGGGAAAGAGAAAAGAAGTAAAGAACAAGCAAAAAGAGACTACGTCTTTAACACTTGGATGCCAATGTGAATGGTCTCTGAAATGAGAGATGGAACTTGACCAGTGTAGACGTGAAATAAAAGTAACGTTATAGCTGAGCTCCTGGAAAATGCAAAAGGTAGAAGATAGCAAAGCATCATTTACTTGTTTCACTATACTACAAAGATCACCCCTGGTAACACTTTCAGTCTTTTTGCAGTGTGTAGATAATTTACACAGCAATGATCATATGGCATATGCAGAATTACATATGTTGTAATTTTTAGAGCATTTTTCTGGTTATAAAACTAACACAGGATTATCTGAAATGGGAAGATACTGGACGTTAATAAAACTTTCGTCCATGAGAATCACCCTGGAGAGCTTATTAAAAGCATAGTCTCCTGGACCCCCCCTCAGAGCTACTGAATAAAATATCCAGCAGAGAGGCAGTCTCGGGGGTCGAACCGTCCAGGTTAGACTCTTTTGGTTTCATCACTTAGCAGTATGTCGCCTTGAGCATATTATTTCACCTCTTGAAGCTGCAGTTCTCTCATTTATAAATTAAGGCTAAAAAGAGTTCATACTTTAGGGCTGTTATAAGGATTAAATGGCATAATGCCCATAAAGCACATAGAATATTGGCTGGCACAGAGCATGAAATCAAATGTTAGCAATTAATGATATTATTATTAAAATTATTACTATTGTAAACCTTATGCTCAGTTACAAGCAGCTCGAATGGACCATTAGAATCATGATGTGTCCTTAGCCTTTTTCTATCATCTATTTAAGAATACAATTAGGATTGTATAATTGTGGATATAACAGATTAGCACTCAATAGCCTTTCCAAACATTTTCTAATGTGTATTCTTGTACATTTCTCCGAATCCCTTGTATCTAAGGTTCTGAATGTAATTTAGGTTCCAGAAAGTATATGAATTAGATGCATTCAGCTAAGATATGGCAGGTGGAAGGGTGGTAGACGCTGTGCTTCTGTGGCTTAATTTTCCTAGCAAGCACAGGTGGGTGGGAAATTGGTTTTTCTGCTACAGCAGGAGTCTCAGTAGCTGTTGAAACACCAAGCTGGGGGTGGGGGGTGGGTGGAGAGGAGGCCCATTGGCTGGTGGAGATCATAGCAAGCTTCTTGGGTGGGATGGTGGTGGTGAAGTTCAGGAGGTGGTTCCTTACCTCTCTGCGACGAGCGAGCTTTCCTCGTCACCGAAGAGGCTCCTTTGGTGGCTGAGATTTGCGACTTTGGGAGTCATTCCTGAAACCTAACCCAGAGGCTGTTTCCTCAGGCTTCCCAACAATGCAGGAACCCATTTAAAACTTGTAATAACCCTACTCTGGCTAAACCAGCTAGGGTGGATTTTGTTCTTTACAAAGGAAACCTGACAGTACCATTGAATAGACTGCTTCAAAATCATAATTAAGTAGAAATATTCTCAAGTCTTAGAAGGAAGATGGTAATAGAGGGGGATTTGTGTCAGATAAAATATGAAATAGATCAGTTTACTGGTCTTGACTAAGTATGTGTAAAACCATACTTAGGTGTCTCAATATACATCTTTTTTTTTTTTTAATTGGAGTATAGATGCTTTACAATGTTGTGTTAGCTTCTGCTGTACAATGAAGTGAGTCAGCTGTATGTATACCTATATCCTCTCCCTCTTGGACCTCCCTCCCACCACCCCACCCGCCATCCCCCCCCCCCCCCCCATCTAGGTCATCACAGAGCACCGAGCCGAGCTTCCTGTGCTTTATAGCAGGTTCCCACTAGCTCTCTATTGTACACATGGTAGTGTATATATGTCAATCCTAATTTCCCAGTTCGTCCCACCCTCCCCTTCCTGATGCAGAAAAAAATTAATATCCAAGAAACTTGGCAATGAAAATGGCCTTCATGCTGGTGCTTGTGGTTCTGCTTTTGTGCAAGGCGAAAAGAGCTCTGTTTTTTTGAAAAGAGCTCTTTTTGTGTCAGGCGTGTGAAAAGTTTGGTCACTGTTAGTAAATGCTGGCACAGAACAGCATTATTTCTTGTTTTAAGTGATTGTCAAAGAAGTCAATCTAGAACATGTGGCTTAAAAAGCGTTTCTGATGTTGGGAAATTAACAGCTTCAGAAGCAGCAAAGGAACAGTTGGGTGAAGCACTGCAGAGGAAAGCTCTGTTCGTTGGCTGCAGAATCAATTTGAAAAAAACATTCTTGGGTAATGATTTTTCCTGTATCTGTAAAATGTATATTGAAAAAACAAAGTTATGGTTTTGTTTAATTAGTAAAGACCGATAAACTGCCCCACGACGGAGGTTCTTTCTGTTGCCTTCTGCCATCAAATAAAACTTGACAGGGTATAAATTCGAGGATCATAGGGTTTTTTTGTTGTTTTTTCCTCTCTTTCTCTCTCTCAAAATTCTGTAAACAGTGTTGCACTGTATTTTGGCATTTACGGCTGAAGGGAAAAAACCTGAAGACAGCTTGATTTTTATTCCACCTCAGATGATATTTCTGCCTTTATACTCTGTATATCCATTTAGAGAATTTAACTAAAAAACAAAACAAATGAAAATGGTGAAGGCAGTTGGGAAGACTTCAGGAGGTACACTGCATACTGGGAGATGTGGTCCTTATCAGGTACGGGGCATTCTGGGAAATGGAGTTTTCCATGTACTTCATTGGCTCAGGATAAACTCTGGGGGAAGTGAGGGAGTGGGGTAGAATAAGATCCTATCTCTAGCTGACAAAATTTATCTTTTTATGAAAATGAGAAAAAAGAAACATACCAACAGGAGGCTTACAAAAAAATATTGCAGAATTAGGGGAAAAATCACCTTGAAGTCTCAGAGAAATAGAAAGTATTACTTATTTCAGGTAAAAACAAAAATTTTTTTTTAATAAAATGGCTTGGCATTCTCCATGGATACAGACACTGTGGCTAGACCTTGCTTTTCATGTGAGAATACGTAATGGAAGGTAGGGGTGGAGAAGGACTGCTCGGGTTCCTAAGCTAGAACGTGGGTAACCGACCGTTTATTTTCAAACTGCTCCATCGTCCTCGTAATAAGTGTTACTTCCTTCCACATTCTAGGAATCAATTGTCTATTGGTCTTAGATTTCAACATTGTTGTAGACTAAATTGTACTCCCCAAAATCCATATCATGAAGTTCTAACCCCCAGTAGCTCAGAACGTGACTGTATTTGGACATAGGGTCTTTAAAGAGGTAATTTAGGTTAAATGAGGTTATATGGGTGGACCGTAATGCAATATGACTAGTGTCCTTATAAGAAGAAGAAACTTGGACACACAAAGAGACACCAAGGATGTACACACAGAGGGAAGACCATGTGAGGACACAGCAGCCATATGTAAGCCAAGGAAAGAGGCCTCAGAATTAATCAACCCTGCCAACACTTTGATCTTGGACTTCCAGTCTCCAGAATTGTGAGAAAATATATTTGTGTTGTTTAAGAGACTCAGTCTGTGTTTTTTTTTTTTTTTAATGGCAGCCTGAGCAAACTAATACAAACATTATTTTGAACATTGTCTTTTTATTTACCTTCATTTATGTATTTTTGTGGGAAGCTAGAAAGGCTGTGTTGGGGCTGATAGATGGCATTTTTGTTTTTCAATTATGAAGTGTTTTCAGTAAACAAAAATCATAATGAATAGTCTGATGAACAGCAAGGTACTCATCATTCAGCTTAAAAAAGAAACCATTACGAGTCCAATTAAGGCCGCTACCCTTTTGCCCTCTTCTCTTCCCTCAACTGAGATCATTAGTCTCCTGAAGTTGGTGTCTACCATCTCCATACATATTGTTATATTTTTATAATATATGTTAGTATTAATAAGTAATTCATAGTGCTTTTTTGCATGTATTTTAAAACTTTATATAAATATTATTGAACTGTACTTGTCCTTCCAACTTGCTTTTTCCTCTCAACTTTATGGTCTGGGGATTTATTCATGCTGATATATATATACACACACACACACACATATATATATAATGTTTTATAGCTATTTTTAATTTTTCATGACTATATCACAGTTTTTTATACATTACATCCTTGATGGAGCTTTGGTTTTTTTTTTAAGTTTTTCATTAATTAGCAATGCTGCTATGAAAATTCTTGAGGATATCTTCTTGGGCACATGTACAAGAGTTTCTCCAGCTTTGGAATTTCTGAGTCATAGGTTGTGAGTAGTTTCAAATTTGCTACCTATAACGCCAAACTTTCTCCAAATTGCATATAACAGTTTATACTCCCATCACTTGTACATAAAAGCTTTTGTCATTTCATGTATTTGCTAATACAATGTGTTGTTAGAATTGGAAAAATTTCATCAATCTGATGGTTATGAAATCTCATGGTTTTAATCTTCATATCTGTAATTCTTTTTATGATTGAAGATTTTTTTCATATTTTAGACTATTTGAATGTTCTCTTCCATAAATTCTCTGTTTACATATTTTGTCCACTTTTCTATTGGGTTGTTTGTATTTTTAAAATTGATTTGTAACAAAAAAACAAAAAGACTGGGAGAAAATTATTGCAAATAATGCAATCTGTCAAGGGCTTAATTTCCAAAATATACAACTCAATATCAAAAAAAAAAACCAACCAAAAAAAACAATCAAAAATTGGCAGACCTAAATAGACATTTCTCCAAAGAAGACATACAGATGGCCAACAGACATATGAAAAGATGCTCTACATTGCTAATTGTTAGAGAAATGCAAATCAAAACTACAATGATGTATCACCTCATACCGGTTAGAATGGTCATCATCAAAAAGTCTATAAATAATAAATGCTGGAGAGGGTGTGGAGAAAAGAGAATCCTCCTACGCTGCTGGTGGAAATGTCAATTGGTGCAGCCACTATGGAAAATAGTATGGAGGTTCCTTAAAAAACTAGAAATAGAATTACCATATGATGCAGCAATCCCATTCCTGGCCATATAACCAGAAAAGACAAAAACTCTTATTCAAAAAGATATTCACACCAATGTTCATAGCTGCACTATTTACAATAGCTGAGACATGGAAGCAACCTAAGTGTCCATCAACAGATGGATAAAGAAGATGTGGTATACATATACTATGAAATATTACTCAGCCATAAAAAAGAATGAAATATTGCCATTCTCAGCAACATGGATGGACCTAGAGATTATCATACTAAGTGAAGTAAGTCATACAGAGAAAGACAAATATCATATGATATCTCTTATATGTGGAATCTAAACAAAGAATACAAATCAACTTATTTACAAAATAGAAAGATTCACAGACATAGAAAACAAACTTATGGTTACTACCAAAGGGGAAAAGAGAGGGGAGGGATAAATTAGGAGCATGGGATTAACAGGTATATATCACTATATATAAAATAGATAAACAACAAGGATTTACTGTATAACAGAGGGAAGTGTATTCAATATCTTGTAATAACCTACAATGGAAAAGAATTTGAAGCTGTACACCTGAAACTAACACAATATTGTAAATCAACTGTAGTTAAATTAAAAAAATAAAACATAAAATAGATTTGTGGAGTGTCTTAGTCCTTTCAGGCAGCAGTAACAGAATACAATAGTCTAAGTGGCTTATAAACAACAGAATTTATTTCTCAGAGTTCTGGAGGCTGGGAAGTCTACAGTCAAGGTGGTGGCGCGTTTGGTGTCTGGTGAGAGTCTACTTACTGGTCATGGAAAGCCATCTTCTTACTGTATCCTCACGTGGCAGAAGGGCCAAGGGAGCTCTCTGGGGTCTCTTTTTATAAGAGTACTAATCCCATTCATGAAGGCTCCATCCTCATGACCTAATTACCTCCCAAAGTCCCCATCTCCTAATACCATTGCATTGGGGATTAGGATTTTAACACATGAATTTTGGGAGGACACAAACATTCAGTCTGTAGCAGAGAGGTTCTTTATATAGTCTAGATATGAAGCCATTAGGTTATATGGAGTTTCATCCGGGTTTGTGGTTTCCCGTTTTACTTGTCTTTGATGCAGAGAACTTTTGTTTTCCTAATGCTATTAAAGCAGGCTCTCCAGTAGGGTGCTTTAAACTCTGATCAAAGCCATTTCCTTCACTCGGACAGCTTTTATTTTCTAACATACAAATTGGCAGGTGCCTTTAAAGCTGACTATTTTTTGTCTTGGTTTTCTTAATATTTAGATTATTGTGAACTCTGGCTAACAACTGTGGAAAGCATAATTTATCTATAAGAAAATTACTTGTAAGGATTATACTTATATGTTTAATATAAATCAATAATTTTTATTAATTGTCTTATTATCTTAAAGGACAATTGCAATTTTTTTGTGAAGTAAATGCTTTATGTTTTCTAGCAGTGATCTGGTTCACTTGATTTTTCTACACGATGTCAATAATTATTTATTCATTTGTTTAGCTTATATGTGAGTAATACTGAGGATTCATTAGGCTCTCAAACATATTACACTTCATGGTATTTTAAACTGATTCATAATTAATTAATGAATATAGGTGAATCAATAGCATTTCCTATTTACTTTACATTCAATCTAGTTGCATATTTAGTCTACTTTGTTTCTTCAGCCATTCGGCTAAATATAAACGGATGAGTATCTTTCTATTATTAAGCCTCCTTGCAGAATACATTTTCAATTAAATTACCCAATCTGTGATTGTCAGATGGACTTTGCCCTGGTTCAGAAAAAAGTGTATTCATATTATAAAGAGCAAACAATAAGATTGTCAACAAACAAATTTTTTATTATCAAAAAAGTGAAAATCATAAAACAACCCAAATTGTAATATTTCAATTCACTGACAGATTTTACAAAGTTAATTATATTTCTAAAAGTTTGCTACTATTTTGATAATAACCTTTCCTTACCAACCCATTTTTAAAAAAGTCATTTGAAAAAAGCAAAGTGTTTCAAAATCCATTTGTATTTGAAAATCCTCCATTAGGATTTTTCTTGGCTCCAGGCAGGCAAAGAGCCTGCTTCTACATGTAGATTTTCTCTCTCTATAGACTTGAAGATTTGTGGGAACGTTTTCAGTTCAAAATTGATTTCTTGAATATCCTTAAAGTATATAAATGAATATCATGTTTCAAATAAAGTATAGGTTGTTTAAAGAATTTATGCATTCTTTTGGCTTGGGCAAATATTTTATTTACTGAAGAACGTATAGGAGGAGAGATGTATTTTTAGGTATATAGCCTCTCTGCTATGGGGCATGCACTTTGGTGGACATGATGGTGGTGAACATGGTGAGAGGGGACAGAATTCAAGATCTTGAGGGAACAAAAGATGGAACCAGTGAGGAGAGAGAGAGAAAATAATCAGCTGGGTTTGAAGATGAACATAGGTTGGAGGTGTCCAGGGAAATGACAGTTTCCACTCTTAGCAGTTCCATCTGGGTGGTTTCCTGTGTGTCTGCAATAAAACTCTTGCACGATAAATGAAGAAAAATATATAAAAGTTTAAATTTTATTGGGTGTAAAGCTCTTAAAGAAAGGCTGCTCACCAAGAGTATAAGACTGGTGGACTTCCGCTGTGTCGCCCAGCTGACTGCTCCTTGTTCGTGTCCTGAAGATGAGTGTGCCAAGTTGGTCTGTTTATTAAGATTAAACATGTAAACAAGAACCACTTAAAAAAAAAAAAAAAAAGACTGACTGGGTTTGATTGGATGGACCCCTGGTACAAGAGTGTGAGCCCTGCTGTTCTCTCCCCAGCACTACAGAACTGTGTTATCTTTCTTGATGACATTCTCTTGCCATTGTGGACCACAGCCAGCTAGAAGCAGAAATTTACCTGCCTAGACATGGAAGGAAAGGCTGTACTAGAACCTAAACATAAATTTCACTCCATGGGAATTGCTATCCACTGGAAATGGGAATGATAGAACGTAGGCAAACAAATGGAAATAAACTTTCACATAAACACTCTTGTCAGTGCTGGTTGCTAACAGATGCATTTAGGTAAATGCTGTTACCTCAAGAAGTGTTATCTTCTGGGGATCCTTATCATAATTTTATTTTAAATCCGAACAGCTGTTGTTTAACTACCACAGACCACAATTTATCTACAGCTTGGGGCCATAAAGTTAGCTTTAATGCACTCTGCTTCCTTTTCCCTCCTGTATTTGATTTAATTTCCATGCATCTGACATTCACATGCTATATACTATTTGCATATTTCAATATGTACTTTTGCAGATCCCATAAGTACTCAGGTGCTAAAAGTGGAAGAATAAATAAAAATGGAAGTTCCCAGTGACAAATTATAAAAGAAAGGAAGAACAACTCTCAGGGTTCACTTACATGCAAAATATTCTGGACAATAATAGCGCCTTGAGGACAACGAAGCAGGTTTTTCTAGGGTGGTTGGTTTATGGTGACTGTAGAAAAAAACGGATGTGTTTTTTGGCAGTGAAACACAGCACACTTATCTGAACTGAGCCCTAGGGTTTACCATACTTTAGAGAGAACTTTAGCTTTATTTAAGAAATCAACAAATGTGGCCACATAACATAAATTCTTTCTAAAGTAAATATTCATAGTTTTTCATTCATGAGATTACAAAAAATGAGGTTGCACTTTCAGACAAAAGAAAACTCTGGGGTAGATAGAAAGAGAATACAGTCACTCTTGGGGAAACTTTAAAAAAGGTCCCTCATGGGTTATGGTACCATATTTAGCAAAGGCGCTTTGTGAGACAGGGCATGAGCTAACCCAGGGCTTGAGCAGCTGCCGGATGGAAAATCAATTTTGGTCAGGGTTAGATGGGCCCAAGACTGTTCTTTGGTCTAAACTACGGCGTCTGAAAACTTCCAATCAGAGGGCAGAGGACTCAAAAACCTTTTACTTTTCTCCCTCTTTTAGCCTGGTTTGCAGGCTCAGGCAAGTCTGGAGAACCCCAGCTTCCATCCCTCCTTCCATGCTCTACGGTACCAGCAATATCTTGGTAGGCATGCTTGGCTTTCAGAGCCATTTAGGGTGACCTTTAAGCTTTTTGAATCCTTGCTTGTTATAATCGAGTTTCAGAAGGAAGTGAGACGTGATCCTTATTGCAACAGAATGAGGCGGGCTCTGGGCTCTGTGATTCTGGGGCTTATTAATTTGATGATTAGTTTTCTGGCAGCAAACAGTTGTTTCCAAAAATGATGATTTCACAGGTGCTCTAACACACATCAGTAAAATCAACAAGTGCAAGAAAAGTACCCTCACTGGCAAGGTGAACACACACCTGTCCTAGAGGTGTAACTGAAAAGTGGAATCACAGTGGACAGTTTTATTTCTGACCCATTATTGCTCATGGAAACGGAAATAGTCCGAATAGAAACAAAGTAACAGTGAGAAGGTGGGAAGGATTTGCAGAGTCTAGTCTGGGAGTGTGATTTTGATGGATGCAGATAGTGTCACTATTATATGGTGTGACTACTGCACACACTTGCACCTTCGATTTTTTTGTTGCGTGTGCTTCCAGTAGACCCCAGGATTGGAAATCAATGGACAGGGGACTATATGTTTTTAAGGAGAGTGACTTGGTACCCCAAGTTTCATGAGAAACTTTGACCCTGTGAAAATTCTTAGCTGATTTACAAACCAAAGAGAGAGAGATAAGCGCCAGTAATCACTACCTGACACTTCTTCAGCAACTTTCATTTGAAGGTTTCAAAGAGCGACAAACCTTAATTAAGGAAGCCTCACGATGCCCCAGTGGGATGGATAAAGGGGTAATTTCAGCGCTTCTGCATGGAATGCAAGAGCTTCTCACTCTCCTCCCCTCTCTTCTGAACAGCACTCAGGTGCTTGACACAGAAACTCAGGGGACAACAGGAAAGGCCACCTCTCATGAATCTCTAAAGGAATGTGGACTGTTTCCTTGGGAGTGGTGTGATTTGACCATGGACATCGCTCCTCTCACCCCAAAGCCCAGGAAGGTCGACAATGAGCAATGCTATCCTGAACAGATGGAATCTAGTGGCCGCGAGCAGCACAATCCCCAGAATGAGGCTGACCTTCAGGCTAGAAGTAAGGCGGCGGGAAGGAACCCACTGCTGCGTTACCCACACTGGATGGCTTCCTGCTGTGCACACCCTCCACCAGACATCTCCCAAGTGACTGCGGCCCCAGCCTACCTCTAACTGCCTCAAACCATTTCACACTGGATCACAGCTTCTAGGACTGTGGCTGGAGGATACTTATCTGATTGATGCTGAACTGAGGTGAATCATCTTTCTAAATCTATTTTGGTTCACTGATAATTATCTTTAAATGAAAGCTTAAAAAAAAACCTACTTAAAGATAGACAACATATTGCCTTTCTAATTCTTCTACAAGGTTTGGAAGTTAGCAAGCATTTTATCTGAGGAGGCAAATATTTATATGGGGTAAAGAAAGCTGTTTTTACTCTTTTTTAAAAAAATTATTTATTTTTTGGCTGCGCTGGGTCTTCGTCGCTGCCTGTGGGCTTTCTGGCTTTCTCTAGTTGCGGCGAGCGGGGGCTACTCTTCGTTGCGGTGCGCGGGCTTCTCATTGCGGTGGCTTCTCTTGTTGTGGAGCACGGGGTCTAGGTGCGCGGGCTCAGTAGTTGTGGCTCACAGGCTCAGTAGTTGTGGCTTGCGGGCTCTAGAGCGCAGGCCTAGTAGTTGTAGCGCACGGGCTTAGTTGCTCCGTGGCATGTGGGATCTTCCCGGACCAGGGCTCGGACCCATGTCCCCTGCATTGGCAGAGGGATTCTTAACCACTGAGCCACCAGGGAAGTCCCTGTTTTTACTCTTAATGTGATTTGTTTTATGTATATGTTCAATGAAGTTATTATTGGAGCTACTCTGATAAGCCTTTAACTCAGGATTCAAACGTCATCATTATTATTCTTTTTTAGTATGCAGAGAATCTTAAGAATGCAAAGACACTAGGGGAGAAAAAAAGAAGAGGAGGGGGAGAATGAGAATGAGAATTTTTGATGTGCATGAGATGAACCGTATTGGACATTGATGCATTAATTTTAGCCATGATAGAGACTCCTAAAGACCAAGTCACAGCCCATTTGGCTGTGGGGATTAGGAAAACTTTCATGATAGCTGAAATGAATAGACATGCTATGTTGAAAATTTTGTTTGGGCAAATATATTTTGGAAGTGATATTTCATTCTTCCATGGACCATACTTAATCATATATGTTGTGCTTAGAGTATATATCTCATAAGAGGCATGAATTTGACCAGCGGACCGCATCTATATTTTTGGGTGTCTGTACGTGGTTCAAATACAGATTCCTTTATTTATTCTTTTAGTAAGAGGAAATGGAGTGTGCAAAGATGAGTGGGCCACAGGCATAGTCCAGAACTGTAAACAAACCATGAACAAGTTTAGCTGCCACAGTTTCATAGAAGTTGGCAGAAGACATGAGACTCTCAGGTCAGAAAAAAAAGATTTTATTAGTCACAGCAATAGCAGTAGCCAGAATTTGCTCTTGTTCCCAGAATCCCAGTTGTCACAGAGCAGCATAAAGAGGGCCAGGTGACACCTGCACATGTAGTAAGTTGAATTATAGAAGAAGAATCCTGAACCTAGGGAATGAATCTTTTGTAATAAGCAATAAGCATGCTTGCCCTTTGTCTAGGAAGGAGACATTATCCTTATTATACTGGACTGTAAGCCTACCTGCCCCTTGCTCCAAAGGGAGGCTGCATCCCTATCTTCCAAAGCTGTTCACTATACAAACATCTTGGAACAAAAACAGTCAAGTACAGAAACAAGAGAGATCCATAGAAAATTGTTTTCTCACAGTATCTACTGCTTGTTTCTACACCATTCTGGATTCTGGTCAATTTACTCATGCGTATGTCACTCCAACTACCACTCTGATTAAACTGACCAACCAAGGCTGGGACCAGATTGATTCAATTTATCTCATGCAGCATTCACTCAAAACTATTATCAATAGGGATCCATTCTGTTAAGAGGACATTCTGGCTGCAGGATGAGGCCAACCTGCAGTACTGACCCACCATGACCTCAAGGGTCCCAGACTCAATTAGCTGACTGAATCCTTTGATGACTTATCAAGATCTATCTACCTTAGAAAACCAGGTAGCTTTCTCCTTTAGATTTCCATGTTGGCTTTTCTCCTCTGCCCAAGGTGTTAATCCAGGTACAGTAGGATGTATTAATGATTGCACAGACTTTACCTTTGTCTGAAAAGAGGAAGCCTATGGCAATTCTATCATTCATAACAACACTGGCCAATGAGCTATACTGACCTGAATGGTAGTGGTGAACACTTCTACTAAAATCAGGGTCAAAATTTGTATCACCTTTTCTAATTGGAATACTTCTATCGTAGGGATAACTTCTTGTAGAGTGAGCATAAATAACAGGTCAGTTTCCCTTCTGGCATGCTCCCCTGAGTAAGTCCCTGGTAGGTTCATTAGGATAGATCTCCACAGTCACCTGAGAGCTACATGATTTACTGGTGGAGTTTCTTTAAACACTTCAAAGTTTCGTATGACCCCCACCCACCAACCCCTCCAGCTATGGTGTAAGTCACCACGTTTTCAGGAGGAAGGCAAGATAATACTGGCTTCCACATATGGTATTCCTGGAAATAAATTGTTGTTTACAATTTGGGGGACTCCCAAGTTGGATTTCTATCAGTTTGAAGGCACAGGTGGACAGCACCTCCAATGTGGTTTTCTAGCCAACTGGTTGACCTTAGGTTCCTAGTGTGGTTCAAATACTAGAGCACAGTATTGTTTTTGCAGGGACTGCCTAAGGGCAATGAGTCCACCTGTCCTGTTTGTCCATGCCACCAGCCACGTGTCATTTGTCTGTGTCTTGGAATGATTGATCGATCAATGGCTACTGGAATGGGGGTTGGAAAGCCATCTGGAGGGGGTGACAGGTGTTTTGTTTGGGAGGTGCAGGAAGCTATAGCCATGCCTTGCTGTTTCTGATGGAACTCTTGGTAAAGCCAAGAGAAATGGTAACCAAATTGTGGAGATGGATGACGCCAGACCCAGCAGTCACTTAAAGTTTTGGAGCTTACAATATTTTGGGAGGCCTACACAAGGCGGTCTTTCTCAGCAAAGAAGGCTTCAGGGCAGTCCTGAAAAACAAAGATCATTAATATTCCTCCCTCCCTAATACCTCCCAAGTCTAAGTTTTTCCCTCTCCAGGTGTTGGGGTTGTTGATCAACTTACACCTCCACGAAACTGATGTGTCCTATTCCATGAGATATAACTTCGCCTTTATTTTATTCATCCTCTACCCAACCCATACATTTTGCCTGGAAAGGTCAGGTATAAAACAAGCAAGGACGTTTTTATAAAATTTACAGAGACCTATTAGGGACCCTTTGTGACCCATGTGGACCACTTTAGAGGGACTCAGCAAGCAAGTGATCATTATCCTTTTATTGTAAAACTATGTCAATATGATAAGAGGATCCAGGTGGCTGGGCCAGAATTAAGTTTGAACCCCTTCTTCCCCATTTTGGCTGGGCTGCTACTTAGAGGGTGACACAAACAGGCCAGCCTGAGGTCACCATTAAGGGGGAGAAAAAGAAGTATCACATCCAGGAATTGTTGGGGTAAAATCCTGAATTTTCCAAACAGATCTATGTGATGGGATGAACTGGGAGATTGGGATTGACATATCTACACTAACATGTATAAAATAGATAACGAATAAGAACCTGCTATATAGAAAAATAAATAAAACTCAAAAAGACAAAAAAACCCAAAATAGATCTATATAAGATTCTATACCTTTTGTTCTGATCATCGCCCAGGAAGCATCTGAGACGAGGTGATCATTTTCCGGATCTGGCCACATTCAGTGACCAAACTGCCTCATTAAGTCGTGTGAAAGTTGAGTCAGATATATTATTTACTTGTAAATTTATAAAAACAGTTTTATTGTGATGTAATTCACATACCATACAATTCACTCATTTAAGATTTACAATTCAATGGTTTTAGTGTATTCACAGATGCATGTAACAATCACCACAGTCAATTTTAGAACATTTTTATCACCTCAAAATATAGTTTTCATTACATTAACCTTTGTATTTATCATTTCTGGTTCTTTTCATTTGTTCTTCTGAATTTGAGTTACCATCTGGAGATGTTTCCTTAGCCTAATACAGCTTTGCTCCTATCCACCTCCTTTGCACTGTTATTGGCAAATATGTTATGTGTCCATATGTTATAGGCTCAACAATATATTACATACATATTGCTTTATACAACTGCTTTTTAAATAAGTTAAGAAAGGAAAACAAACAGTTATTTAGGGGGCTTCCCTGGTGGCGCAGTGGTTAGGAATCCACCTGCCAATGCAGGGGACATGGGTTCAAGCCCTGGTCCAGGAAGATCCCACATGTCGTGGAGCAACTGGACCCGTGTGCCACCACTGCTGAGCCTGTGCTCTGGAGCCCACGTGCCACAACTAGTGAAGCCCGTGCACCTAGAGCCCATGCTCCGCAACAAGACAAGTCACCACAATGAGAAGCCTGCACACCGCAACAAAGAGTAACCTCCACTCACTGCAACTAGAGAAAGCCTGCACATAGCAATGAAGACCCAATGCAGCCAAAAATAAATAAATTAAATAAATAAATTTTAAAAACCCAACAAAAAACAGTTATATATGGTCCTTTATAATTACCTAATTACCTTTACCAATGCTCATTGTTTTTTAATATGAATTCTAATTACTGTCTGTGGTCACATCAGTCTGAAGAACTTCCTTTAATGTTTCTTATAAGGTAGATCTGCTAGTAACAAATTCTCTCAGTTTTTGTTTATCTGAGAATGTCTTTATTTTGCTTTCATTTTTTAAAAAATTTATTTTATTTATTTTTTTATTTTTGGCTGTGTTGGGTCTTCGTTGCTGTGCACAGGCTTTCTCTAGTTGCGGCGAGCAGGGGCTACTCTTCGTTGCGGTGTGCGGGCTTCTCATTGCAGTGGCTTCTCTCATTGTGGAGCACGGACTCTAGGCGCGTGGGCTTCAGTAGTTGTGGCACGCGGGCTCAGTAGTTGTGGCTCACGGGCTCTAGAGCACAGGCTCAGTAGTGGTGGCACATGAGCTTAGTTGCTCTGCGGCATGTGGGATCTTCCAGGACCAGGGATCGAACCCGTGTCCCCTGTATTGGCAGGCGGATTCTCAACCACTGCGCCACCAGGGAAGCCCCTGCTTTCATTTTTGAAGGATAAATTTCTGTTTAGGATTCTTGGTTGACAGGTTTTTATTTTTTGAACACTGAATATATTATCCTTCTGCTTTCTGGTCTCCATTGTTTTTGCTCATGAGTCCATTGTTAATCTTATTGGGGTTCCTTTTAAGTGATGAGTTGTTTTCCTCTTAACTGCTTTCAAGAGCTTCTCCTTGTCTTTGACTTTCAGTATTTTTACTCTGATGAGTCTGTTTGTGGATCTCTTTGTGTTTATCCTATTTGGAGTTTGTTTTGCTTCCTGGATGTATAGATTATTATTTTTCCATACATTTAAGAAGTTTTCAGCCATTATTTCTTCAAATATGTTTTCTGTTACTTCCTCTTTCTCCTCTCCTTCTAGTACTCTCATTTGTGCATATGTAGGTGCACTTTATAATGTCTAACGTTTCTCTCTTCCATTTTCTTTATTTTTGTTTTTCGATTGATCTATCTTCAGGTTTGCTATATCTTTCTTTTACCATTCAAATATTCTCCTGAGTCTCTCTAGTGAATTTTTAATTTATGTTATTGTACTTTTCAACTCCAGAGTTTCCATTTGATTATTTTTATAGCTTCTATCTCTTTATTGATAGTTTTTTATTTGATGTAACGTCCGTTGTCATCATACTTACCTTTATTTCTTTAATATTATTTTCTTTTAGACAGTTGAACATATTTATAATGACAACATTGAAGACTTTTTCTGTTAAATCTTATATCTGGTTACACTCGCAGGCCGTTTGTGTTAACTGCCTTTTTCCTGGTGTTTGGGTCATACTTTACTGTTTCTTTGCATGTCTTACAACTTTTTGCTGGAAACTGAATTTTATATAATACATTAAAGCAGCTCTGAGTGCTGGTGGCTCCCTCCCCACCTTGGGGCTCGTTATTTTTATTTACTTGTTAATTTTTAGCAATTGGCTGAATTGTTTTCATGGAGTCTCTTTCTCCCTGCCTGCAGTGTTACTTCTCTGATATTGTTCCTGAGTGAGCACAGCCTTGGGTATACTCACAGTCACTGTGAGTGACAGTGGTTTTGGCAGGGCTTTCTTTGAGGGTCTCATCCCCTGACCACCCTCAGCTGTTAAGCTCCACTACTTGCTGGCTGATTGCACTATTATTTTCAACAATGCCCTGTATACCCTGCCTATTAGCCCATTATTGAGTGGCTTTGGTGATAAAGGCACAGCAGTGTCAGAATGCAAGTGATCCAGAGAACTAAACACATGACTCAATTTAGTTATAAAGACAACAACACTGTGGCTAGATTCTGGTGATCAGACTGGAAAAGTAACACCATAAACCAAAAAGTGTCAGCAGCACTGAGGTACCACCTATACTGAGAGGGAGTTAAAGGTCTGATGAAGTTGACCTGCCAGGAATGGATGGAAGCCACACCCTGTTCAATGTTGCTTCCCTCACTGTAAGACAGTCAGGTCAACTTTGGGAAAGAGTCAGAAGTCTTGTCATGCAGTGATAACTCTGCCTCCAAGGACATGAAATCCTTTATTTTTGGCCCAGTGTAAGATGGTAGATGTGTTGCCATGTCCAGTAAGATGATGATTTCAGGTAGCGACGGTGGCAATCTGGGTGGTATGGACGCAATCAGCAGCTTGATTCTACTCGTTTCATCAGAGAATAAGCCTTTACATGGGCACCTACATGAGGGACACAGATGGTTCCATTAGCAGCATGATTTATTTTCACGTTCCATGGCCCTAAATATGAGTGTCTTTAGTTTGCCAGTCTATACTTTTCCAAGTGCACAGACCAAACAGTTAGGCCATTGGCTCCAGTCGAAGAGCCAGTAAAAATATAACATAGTTCGTCAAGGGGAATAGTGGCTAGAAATGTGAGAATAGACTTGAGATAAGAGTAAGCATGTGCATTTTTTTGTTTTTCAAAGGTGACATTGAAGCTGGGCAGCTGCAGCAGCTCCGTGGACACAGTTGGGCTTCAATGTAGCTCATCTGTCTGTGAACCACGCCCATGCCCAAGGGTTCCATTGAGCGTCAGCTTTGCTTTTGGCAATGGAGTGAGGAATAAAATTTCCCCCAAAGAGATCAATGCCATTTTTGGGGTATGACCATAATGCTATGGGTTCCTGTCCATAGTAGTTGTAAATTTCCCTCCGTTTATGCACAGTATAAGTGGGTGTCTCTGTAACTGCTGTCTGATAGAAGTCAGCACCTTTGGTCCCCACCAGGATGAACCTTAGTATTAGTTGTTCCAGTGGGTCAGATGTGAGGCTGACTGTCAGATTGGTGAGGAAGTTTCCCTTGCGGGAGGAGAGTTAGCAATAACCAGGGCACTGTTCAGCTTGCTGTTTTTGAATCTGCTTCTTGAGAGTTAGCCTATAACCATTGGGTTGGTTGCAGACAATTTCTCTTCAGTAACAGGTAATAAAGTAGAGGATCACTTATTGCCTGGTTAACCATACAATTTGGTCAACTTGTTTACTGCCTATTTCCATGGACTTTCCTCAATTCCCATCAATTATCCCACAAGACCCTCCTACTTCCTCTTCCAAAAAGCCACATGTCTGTCAGCATCCAATCCTTGTTGCCAAAACAGTCAAGAACTGTGAAGGGTCTGAGATTTTACCCTACTTGCAAGCTACCAAGTAAGCTTGTTATTCATTATCAACTGCTCAGTAACAATAGAACCACAAAATTAGTGGCTCAAAACAACACATCTATTAGTTCACAGATTCTATGGGTCTTAGGTTTAGGCATGGCTTAGCTGGGTCCTCTGCAAGGCTGAAATCAAGATATGTGTCAGGACTTGGTTCTTACCTGAAGCTCAACTAGAAAAGGATCTGCTTCCAAGCTTACATGGTTGTTGGCAACATTCAGTTTCTTGCAGGCTGTGGATGGAGGGTCCCAGTTCTTGCTGGTTCAGCTGGAGGCTGCCTTCAGTTCCTTGCTATGTGGTCCTTCCCAAAATGGCCATTTGTTTCCTCAAGGCCGGCAAGGGAAGACAGAATTGTAGGACAACTATTACTAATATATGTGACATAATCATGTACATATAATCACATACATCCTGTCACCTTTGCTATATCCTATTGGTTAGGAGCAGCTCACAGCTCTTACCCATGCTCAAGGGGAGAGCACAGCACAGGGCATTAATATGAAGAGATAGGGACCATGGGGATTACTGTAGAGTTTATCTCCCAGAGTCTGCCCGAGTTTCACAGGTGCTGCAGAAGGCACGAGGCTCCTGAGTCAGGGACAAAAAACTTGATTTTTCATAGCAATAGGAGTAACCACAGTATGAGCATTTGTGCTGGTTCCCTGAGCCTCAGTCCCCAAAGGACAATGTAAAAAGGGCCAGACGATACCTATACCTACAGTGGGATGTGTTACAGGAGAGGAACTCTGAGCTCTGGAAGCCTGAATCTTTTATTGGAGGAAGTAAGCACGCCCGACTGTGGTCCGAAGGGAGATATGACCTCTGTCTTCCAAGACTGCTCTGCAACCATCATCCTTGCGAAGATCGTCTGAAACAAATGCAGCCAGAGTCTCCGCATGGAAGATATGCAGGAGCATAAGATTCATGGAGCATTATCTCCCAGTGGGCAGATCTTGACTCTGAGGAGCATATCTATGTATAAGAGGAAAATATAGATGTGTACATAAATAACTCAAATGAATAGTTGAGTCTGGAAAGACAAATCCAACATGGTCTGGAAGCTCAGAGGAAGGCAAAGTTATTTCTAACTCCAGAGACCAGGCAGTCCTTCCCAGGATTTATGTTAAATTTTAAAGCGTGACTAATATTTCAAGTAGTGAGGGGTGGTAGAGAAGAAAGGAAGAATATATGGAAGCAGCAGGAAGAACAAAGCAGGAAAAGCACAGAGGACGGGAAGCACGGTGTAGTTTTGCATGCTGAACAGTTTAGTTGGACTTTGGTGTGAGAAAAAGGCAGTGGTATGGAGAAAAGTCTGGAAGTGTAAAATGAGGTTGGCTAACCATGGGCCTTCAGTACTTACTTAGACGCCATTAAAATGTTTTAAGAGGCCAAATTGGTGTCATTAAAATGTTTTGAGGGAATGACTGTGCCAGGAGTGATTTATTCAAGGTTGTGCTTTTAGGAATTGTAATCTAGAGGTAGTGGAGTGGATTAGAAATGGAAATAGAAGCAGAATGCCTAGTGAAAAAATTGTTGAGAATGGTACAAGCCAGAAGATGATGAAAGTCTGAAGTAGTTCTTTGGTGGTGGGAAGGAAGAGGTACAGTGGGATGTACACCTTCTCCACTGGTAGAATCAGTTGGACTTGGTAGCTTACGGTGCCTGTGATACAGCAAAAAGGAGCCAGGCAAGAAGTTACCTGAGTAACTGAAAGGCTGGTGGCCTTAAAGGAATAGAGACATTATGAGGAGGTATGGATATTGGGGAGAATATGATAAATGTGGATGAGACAAAAAACAAGCCCTTGAAAATGAACCTATTTGAAGAGTATGGAGATCTCTTGATGCACTTAGAGTTAATTCAGTGGTATTGATACAATTAAAATCATGTGTCAAGAAAAGTCCAAAGCTTTGAGTCACAAATTCAGGATCATTTGGGTGGTGCTAATTAGGTAGAAGGAGATTCTTTTCTTTCATTTGGCTGCCATTGTACTTAAGAAGAAGAACAGGAAACTTAAATTAGGATTGGTAAAAGCTGGATTATGTCCATATCTTTCAGGCCTGAAAAATTTGATTATATATTACAGTTCATTCAGGTAGGCAGAAGTCATTTCTAAAGGCTGGAACTCTACAATGTTAGGTGTAGGTCTTAATTTTTAAACTCAGTGACTATGTAAATGAAATATACACACACAAGCTTTTCTTATTTGAGGAGAGTTATGTTGTATGTTTTTATATCATTTGAACTTGGCTGGGCAAACATAACAGGAAAGAAGATACACCCATCTCTGCTGAGCGCCTGGTGTAGTTCAGATTTGATCCACATGTTATTCCTTCAAGATTATCCTCCTTCTAAACAGTATGTAGTCACCAGGAAGCACTAGAATAATTCTTGTTCCCACTGTAATTTTTTAGGCTTTGCTTCACAGAGTCAACTTTTCGTGACTTTTTTTTTTCCCATTCCATGAATCCAAACTTATAATTAAGGTAGCTGTCATATGACCACAGATGCCCGGATGCTTGGACTCACCTACCAGAAAAGAGGGAAGGGGTGGGAGGGGAGGGAGAGACAGAGAAACAGACCTTAGGATGCCTTCCTTCTCGTTTGACATCTTAGAGGTCAACAAGATAACTTTATTACAAGACAGAAGGAAGCGCTCACTTATTAACTGTCCTTTATATGCTCAGTTCTTTCATCTTCAGTAAAACTCCATTTATTGTTATTCTCATTTTACAGATTAAGAAACTGAGGCTCAGGGAGGTTCAAAAACCTGCCTCCATCTGGAAAGTTATAATGATAACCCTTCACCCACAAATTTTAACCACAGCAGCATGAATTCCTTTCTGTCTTGGTTTCATAAAATAGTACATTTTCTTTTTATAAGCATAGGTTGACAAAAATATACTACCTAATTAGCTTCATGAATGGTGACCTTGTTGTTTTTCCATGTATTTTGGGGTAGATTTGATCTATGTTTATTCAGTCCTGAGTTCGGCAGCACTAATGACTGGACATGACCTCATCCAGCCTCTCACCAGTATGTGACTGATAGGGACGTGACAAGCTCGGGGACTAAGGAGCTGTCTCAGGAGTATGAAACAGACAAAAAGGCAAGAGGGGAAAAGTCACCTTACATCTTTGTTTAAAATACCTTCATAGGGCTTCCCTGGTGGCGCAGTGGTTGAGAGTCTGCCTGCCAATGCAGGGGACACGGGTTCGAGCCCTGGTCTGGGAGGATCCCACATGCCACGGAGCAACTGGGCCCGTGAGCCACAACTACTGAGCCTGCGTGTCTGGAGCCTGTGCTCTGCAACAAGAGAGGCCGCGACAGTGAGAGGCCCGCGCACCGCGATGAAGAGTGGCCCCTGCTTGCCACAACTAGAGAAAGCCCTCGCACAGAAACGAAGACCCAACACAGCCATAAATAAATAAAAATAAATAAATAAATAAATAAATAAATAATGGGAAAAAAATACCTTCATAAAAAAAATGCTACTTTAAATTGTTTTTTCATAGTGAGAACATAAGCTTTATCCTAAGACCAATCTGCGGACGTCTTAACATAAATTGGAAACCAACACCTTGATTGCAGCTCAGGAGAGATCCAGAAGTAGAGGCCTCAGCTAAGCCATGCCCAGATTCCTGACCTACAGAAACTGTGAGACAACAGATGATGATGGTTAAAGCTGCTAAGTTATAAAGTAACAGGTCACACAGCAATAGATAACTAATACACATGGTGGTTGGTTTTACCTTTCAGGGAGGGCCACTCGCCTTCAAGAAATGTGCCCGTTGGCCTTGCTGAGATCTGTAGCCAAGGGCCTTCTCTCTCAATAGCTTGACCTTTGCATCTGGCATCTCTTCCTGATTCATTGGGAGTTGGTGTTTGCTATTTCTTTAAAGAAATCATTTAGAGTTGTAGTGTTACAACTCTAAATGATTTATTAAAGAAAGAGTTTAGAGTTGCTTTTCTGTTTTTGTTTTTTTTTCTATGTATTGCTTTTGGGTGATTTTTTTCCCCCTGCCATTATAAAAACAAAAGTACAAGGTTTTTTTGTTGTTGTTGCTGTTGTTTTAAATTTTAACTGGTGTAGAGTTGATTTACAATGTTGTGTTAGTTTCAGGTGTACAGCAAAGTGAATCAGTTATACATATACATATATCCACTCTTTTTTTTTTTTAGATTTTTTTCCCATATAGGACATTACAGAGTACTGAGTAGAGTTCCATGCTATTTGGCAGGTTCTTATTAGTTATCTATTTTATATATAGTAGTGTGTATATGTCAATCCCAATCTCCCAATTTATCCTTCCCCTCCTTATCCCCTGGTAACCATAAGTTTGTTTTCTACATCCATGACTCTACTTCTGTTTTGTAAATAAGTTCATTTGTACCCTCTTTTTTTTTTAGATTCCACATATAAGCGATATCATATGATACTTGTCTTTCTGTGTCTGACTTACTTCACTCAGTATGGCAATCTCTAGGTCCATCTATGTTGCTGCAAATGGCATTACTTCATTCTTTCTTATGGCTGAATAATATTCCGTTACATATATATACCACATCTTCTTTATCCATTCCTTTGTTGATGGACATTTAGGTTGCTCCCATGTCCTGGTTATTGTAAATAGTGCTGCAATGAACATTGGGGTGCATGTATCTTTTCAAATTATGGTTTTCTCTGGGTATATGCCCAGGGGTGGGATTGCTGGGTCATGTGGTAGTTTTATTTTTAGTTTTTTAAGGAACATCTATACTGTTCACAGTGGCTGTTAGATACAAAAGTACAAGTATTGACTTGTGCATTTCATTTTCTATATACCTCCAGAGACTCCTGCTTTAGCCCCTTGGGATGATAATACGTAAGAAACTTAACAAACTTTAGCCCAGTGACTTAGTAAAAGCATCAAGCCAGCTTTGTGCTGGTTTTCTGACCCAGCACCTGCCTTTCACACTTTTCTAGTGTCATATGTTTAGTCCAGAAGGTGGTGTGTGTGGGCTCTGGTGTCTGATTGTCTGTGTTTTTACCCTAGCTCTGCCATTTAGTCCTGTGGGACCCTAGGAAAATTACCCTCCCTAAATCTTATTTCCCTAATCTCTAAGTGATTTATAGTATTGAGAACTAATCTTGATAGTTTTGTGAGGCTGATGAGATAAAATAATTCATGCCAAGTGTTTAATACAGTACCTGCCAGATGGTAAGCCCTTAATAAATGCTGAATAGGTAAAATATATATTTATTGAATGCCTATTAATTGCCTGACATTGTGCTAAGTTATGAGGATACTAATGTGCGTGTAATTTGGTTCCTTTTCTCAAGGAAATCACAAAATTCTGAGTGAAATAGTAATGAGTAGTTATATAACATTGTTGATTACAAACATTATCATGTACTTTACTTAAATGATCCTGATAAATTCACCTGCAAGATATTATTCCTGAATTCTTGGTTTCTTGTCCAGTATCACAGTTACTCTAAAATTAGATGACTTTTATATCCCTAGTTCCTTCCAGAGGCCAGCCAAATGAAAATTGTCTATCTATCTGACCTCATTTCTGGAATCCATTTAGGTTATTCTCATAACATGTCTATATATTTTACAAAATTATGTGGATGAAGCTTTTGGACGTAGGGGAAGCATTTAAATAAATCAGTTAGTTAGTGAACATGAAGGAAACTATTACCACTGTTATCTCTTTTGACCTCGGATTGGCCAGAGCCAGTAGTTCAACTTCTGCAACCCACTCCATTTGGCTACAACTCCTGCCCCAAACCCAGATCCTAGATCAGTCCCTGGAGGGTCATCTGATAACCTGTGACCTTGGCCCTCTCCAGATCACCCCACATATGAATTTTAGTCAGGGAAGGGTACTCGAATGGAAAGGCAAGCAAGAAGGTAAGTGAGATGCAGGCAGAGATAAGATCTGGTTATCGTGGAGAGGTAGGTAGCCAAGGGATTATCCACTGCAACTTTGTTCAAGAATCATGGGGAGAGATTGGCATGAATGCTCAAGGGAGCTGCTTTGGCATAAATAACAAAACCACTAGGCAAATTCCTTCCCTATAGACCCATTCAATTTGCCTGGCAGATACATTTTAGAAAATAAAACTATTTAGACCACCACCCGGCTAAAACCCCCAAATATAAACAATGCCTCCCCCTGTTTAGGCCACATAGTAAAACTTTTCAGACCAAACAAATAAATAAACAACAAACAAAACAAAAGCAAAATCCGCAATTATGCCCACTTCTGTTGGGCAGACATAGCTGAGAGCTTAAAGCAGGAGACAGGAGAGAGCTGGTGAGCTTCTAGGAGGTCCTGGCCAAAGCCGGGAGATCGGATACCCGTGGCTCATTTCACTGGTGTTAATCTGTGATGCCTTTGGTGTTGGAAAACGTATTTCATTAGTGTTTTCCCCTTATTAAATATGAAAATCATGTCAAAGGTAAATGTCAAGGGACTATAAAATTCCCCTTCTTATCTTCTGTACATTTATCAGTTGATAAATGGAAAGGCACTGAAAGCCAAAATAACTGAATGAATAATTTATAAATGACTGATGCATCTTGTGTGTTGTTTCAGGCACAAAACAGTAGGACATCAATAATCAAAAGAAGGTGGATTAATTTAGCAGTATTTTGCCGTTGATATTTTTATCTAAATGCTGCAGTCTAGGCTTCTGTGACCAGACAAACTCCTGTCTGTCATTTCAGTCCTTTACCGATTTGGAGGTAGAAAGGCAGGGAAGGAGGGCATTCCATCACTTACCCCAGAGCTCCTTCTCTGATAATAAGTACTATTAATGTTGATGCAATGAGATTTGATCTACTCATCCCCTCTCAACTTTCATGAATCTGCCCCTAATACTTAGATCAGGAATGTTAAACAAAAAATCGTATCTTGATTTAAAAAGGGGCTGCACATCAACCCTGAATGTTAACCTTGCCTAGAGGTGATTTTATTCCCCTTAATTTACATTAAGGCAGTGTTATCTTTGAAATGTTAGTTTCTTTAGCCAAATTTTCTTAAATGCGCTTACAATTCTATGACATTGCAAGCTTGGTCACCCTAAAAGACCCTCTAGTGCGCTAGTAGAGAAGGGACAGAGCAGAACTCGAGTCTATTGAGTTTAGGTACAGCGCCCACCAAACCCCAACCAGAGAGAAGGCCTGGGAGCCAAGAGCTCAACCCAACTTCTTCCTGAAAAAGGCAAAAGGGCAGGCAGAAGAAAATTCTGCTGAGAAAATTTGCTTGGTTTTGGAAGTCTCAACTTGGATCTAATTTCCCCTGGTTTTGGAAGTCTCAACTTGGATCTAATTTCCCCTGAAGGTGAAGCAGCCACTTATTTCGGGATATATACTAATAGGGGAAAGGGCCATACAACTCACATCATGATTTATTCTGACGTGAGTCTTGAAGGGTGGCCACTTTATAATTTTTTAAAAATTCCGCCCTGTGGCTTTCCCCACCAGGCCCAGGGATCTGCTTTTCGCCAGCCCATTGTCATAACGGCCTTGCCTCAGGTCCCCAAGCCCCACTGCCTGTTAACAAGAGCAGCTTCCACGGAACACGACATCCTTCCCAATGTGGTAATTGGGCTGGCTCTCCCAACCAGCTCCTGCTCGGCTCTGTCGGCTCCGCGCGGGAGAGATCCCAGCCCTCCGGAGGGCTCCCCAGCCGCCCCGTTATCCGCAGCTCCAGGGTCAGAGGACCACTGTGGCTGAACGGAGCTGGGAGGGTCTACAGGCTAGGGATGAAAAGTGATGCGCTCCCTCCCAGGGCACGGAGCTGAGCTGCAGGATGGGCCTGGACCCTGGAACCGCACAGACAGCGCAGCACAAGGCACCGGCTTTCTTGTTTGGGCATTTATTACCTGGAGCAGAATGTGTAGAGAGGGTTGATAATGAAGTACTTGGCTAATTCAGTGTGATCCAGCTGGCTGAGCTAGAGCTAGAGGACTCACTGCTAGCCATTCTCCCTTGACACCTGGGAAGCCGAAACAAAGGAGTGCAGAGATCAAAAAGCAGAGAGGTATCAATAATAAAGAAGGAGGGGAGACGGGGAGAGAAGGAGGGAGTATGGGGCTGAGGCCTGCACTCCTTTTCAAGAACATTATGTTTTGCTCCTTTCATTTCCGAATGAATCACTTTCCACTCTCTGGACCTTCACAGTCTAAATTTAACCAGCCTTTTGGTAACCAACACCAGGTTCTTTTGGTTTTTTTTCTTTCCCTTTTTAAACTTGCATGTTTGCCAAGGAATCCTGGCAAAACAAAAAGAGACAGATTCACTTTCACATACACAGAAATCTAGAAAGTGCTTCCGGTGGAGATGGAAGTCTGCTTTGGTCCAACAGCTCTGTGACTAGAAAACTAATGCGACAAGAGGATAGCTTTCTCTTTGGCTGCATGGACACCACCTGCCTCAGTATGCTCGCATCCTTCCGTACCTGCTAACGGCCCACACTAAGTGCCGCCTCTCTTCGCCATCTCGTGCAATAAATAATGGCTCTTGCATGTTCAAATGTGCTTAAACACTTTGAGGACCATCTGTTTACCAATACAATAAATGAAACGCTGGGATGACTGCCTTTAGCACTCTGGATTGTAATTATCTTTTACAAATAGACACGGGATTCATCCTGCGTTCTAAGCACGAATCCTTAACAGTGCTGTGGGTTTGCTGTCTTTCATACTCAGGAAAAAGAGGGGTGCCCTATACAGCCAGAAAAGCAATGTGACAGATGAGCTTTAGTGGGAAGAGTATGCAGGTGAGGGAAAGGGGAAGTAGTTCTACCAAATGTGAGCTTGATTTATAGGCCAATCAAGTCAAAGGTTCGCTTGTAACAAGCAGGAGCCAAGTGAAAGTTTCTGCTAATAGTTTGTCTTTACCTGAAACTAACAAGTCTGATTTTAGGAAAAACAATGAGGTATGAGGTCAGCTCCCTAGTCTTCCCACTCTTTTCTTACTTTGTACTGTCTTCATTTCACTTTTCTTTAGGAGCCCTCATGGTGTCTTTCCTTTGCCCTCAGCAAAAACTCTCCTTTAATTTTACTATGGTGTAAATGACTACCAGTACTTCAAGAATTAAGCCTCTCTTGCTCCTGGGCTATTTGTATTAAAAGAATCGAATTGTTAAATATGAAGGGTGAAGCTATGGGTTTGAAGCATTAAACTTTAGGGCAGAAATATTTTGTGTGTGTGGCTGAAAACCCTTCATTTTTCCCTCAAACTTCACACAGGTTAGGCAGATACCTGTATCAGTCACATGCTGGGGCCAATTCCAACGCCATCATCCCTGAAATTCAGTGTTATGCAGGTATTTTATGATACTGAGCAAGTGTTAATTATATTGACCATTTTGACTTTCCTCTTTTGCAATGAGAAAAAATATTCACTTTGATTTTTAGACCTTTAGAGTGTATATATATATATATATATATATATATATATATATATATATATTTTTTTTTTTTTTTTTTAATCAGGGCTTCAGGACATTTTTTGGTTAAAAAGAATAGAGACCCACTCAAGCTGGTTAAAGCTTTGTAAGGAAGAAGCCAGTATAAGGAAATGGTTATTATGGCCCCTAAGATCTAGGACTGCAGTATGGCTGAGCCTCACAGATACTCAAGTGGGAGGGTGATTCGGGATCAAGAAACCCAGCATCAGGGGAATATGGTTCATCACCTAGTGCTTTGTTGTTAAAGTGACTCAGCTATGCTTCATACGTCTGTTCACCCAGAGTTTCTACTCCCTCATAATTTTGGCTCTCACTAGCCTCTCGAGCCCAGAGTCCTTATTTCCAGTCCCCCAAAAGGAATTGAATTGAGCCAGTTCATCATGAGGCCCCAGGACATTGGCTTTGGACAGCCTATGGTTTGGGTCTCCCTGGGTCAGGTACTCATTCCTCATCCACCCAACAATAGCAGAAGGCGGGTAGGGTTACATGGGACAAAATATAGACCAGCAGTGGCCTTAGGCAGGAGGTTCCTTTGGGATATGAGCTGGCAGAAATTCTGATGATTATTCCACAAAGTCTAAATGAACATTACATTCATCATTTATTCATGTGTGAAATATATTCTCTGTTATTGAGTGCTGGGTTATGTAATTTATTCTACATATTGCTTTACTCAATTGAATTATTACATAGTTAATAATTGTGTATATACTACCCTTAAGTAAGAGACTTCATTTTGTGATGTCTCTTATGCCACTCAAGTACATTCAGAAAAATGATTCATCTAGTGGTAACCTTAAAGACTTAATGGAACTTGCCTGCAAGATGTATCATCCATTCTTTATATATGCTTCTGTGTAATCCATGCTTCTATTATACACTTCCAGTCATCAAATAATAGTTTGCTCATATTTGTAATGAACCAGTTTAGATAGAGACTGAGTTCTAAACTTAACCCTTACCTATGGGAAAAAGTCAGATCTAGTGAGATAAAATGCTTTGTCAGGTGTTTCCACAGGTTAGTGTCAAACCAGCTTTTCTGATCGTCACATCAAAGCAGCAACTGGCTGCCTTGTAGGATGCTTTGAACACGTACATATTATATCCTCCTGTGGCATTTCCAGAATGTTACCCTTTGTTCTACAGCCTCTTTAAGAACACGAGTCCCAGGAGTATCAGTTTAGAAAAGTGGTATATGGAGGCCATCTACTCAGATAGTTCAGACACCACTTGGTGGCAACAGGAGGAAAGGTGTAGGATGTGGAGTGTCTGGATGACAGAGACATTAAGGAGGTGGCAGGCAAGTCTCAGTCTCTAAGTATCATATCTAGTCACGGATCAGGAAAGCAGCACGAGGAAACCAAAATGTGGTCATGTGGTGGCCCAAGGGCTGGATACACGATGGCAATGGGGCAACTAGAGTCACAAGTTAGAAGGCCAGCAGAACTGGGAAGTTTGTTGGTGATAATGGATACGGCACAAAACACCTTATAGGTCAGTGGAAAATGAACTCAGATTAGGAGGCGAAAGCAATCGTCAAGGTCCGTTAGAATAGATGCCCGGCAGAAAGGGAGGGTATGGGCTCAGGAAGCTTCCCCAGAGGAGCCCTTTTACCTAGTATGGGCAAGACTGGGCAGGGTGGGAAGGGGGAGGGACGGCAAGGACTAGAGGAGCATTTTCAAAGTTAGTTTGATGAGACCAACACTGCACCAAGCCCTCTGATTTGAGAAGTGTGTGTGTGTGTGTGTGTGTGTGTGTGTGTAAGTGTAGGTGTGGAAAGGGCTACTGAAGGAATCCTTGCTTTAAAAACATAAAAGCGTCTGTGTATTGGCCTAGAGAGCCCTGAAAGTGACAGTCTTCTCCCTTCTGTCACTTTTAGTCTAGAACCTTCATCCTCAGTAAACGGTAATAGCAACTAGTCAAGTTGATGTTCAAGGTAGGAGCCATCTATTAATATTAACATACGCCATGGTCTAAGAGTTTAGCAAATAGCTGGCGTTAGAATGGAAATATATACATGACTAGTTACAGCTCCAAGGATGTTTACATTAACATAGGGCACATTTTTGTTGTATATATACATCTTCACTCATCATTGCAATGAGTACAATCCACCATATGCCGAATTCAAGGACCATAGTGGGGAAAAGAGGTCATCCTGTGAAGAACTCAGTAATAGTTGTGTTTGTTGGAATCCTGGCAGGAAACACATATGGAGCACTCAAGGGGGTAACTGAAGTGAGTTTAATAAAGGGACATTTAGAGATGTGTGGGGTAGAGTTAAGAGAACTAATAAGAGGTGATGAGGCGTTCAGGGACTAGCAACAGAGGAAGCTATTACCACACCCGCTCTAAAAGGGCAAGGGGCTGGGCTTCCCTGGTGGCGCAGTGGTTAAGAATCTGCCTGCCAATGCAGGGGACACGGGTTCGAGCCCTGGTCCGGGAAGATCCCTCCTGCCGCAGAGCAACTAAGCCTGTGTGCCGCAACTACCGAGCCTGAGCTCTAGAGCCTGTGCGCCACAACTACTGAGCCTGCGCTCTAGAGTCCGTGAGCCACAACTACTGAGCCCTCGAGCCACAACTATTGAAGCCCACGCACCACAACGAAGAGTAGCCCCCTTTCACTGCAACTAGAGAAATCCTATGCGCAGCAACGAAGACCCAACGTGGTCAAAAATAAATACATAAATTAAATAAATTTATATTAAAAAAAAAAGCTCAAGGTGGGGTGCGGTGTTACTGGCACCCGGTGAGAGCAGGAGGTTTGGAAGGGGCCTGCCTGTGGTCAGAGGAAGGCCCTACTGTCAAAACTGTGGCCTTAAGGGAAGGAGTGGAAGCATCCACATCCCAGGCTCTCTCTCCTTCCTTCCAAGACCCTGCTGGTGCCTCCCACTGACCAAGCTCACCCAGAAGCCAGAGGTCACGGGAACTTAGATGATGTGGTCTATGGAGGTGAGTGACCAGGACATAGAGCAGGGCAAACAGGAGTGAAGTGTGGATCTGGGGGGGCCAAATGGAGAATTACGGCCACAGTATTTTTATCTGGCTTTACTTGGGGAAAGGTGAGCTAAATGCAGGTGAATCTATCGAGTACCTTCCTGGACTAATCAAGCAAGCAAATTAAGGTTGCTCTTAATGGGGAAATCATACTCACAGTGTCAGAAAGTATCACAGAGAGGTAGGCCTGGTTATTTCTTACCAGAAAGACCTAAGAAACTTTGATGAACTAGCTTTTAAATTATTAAGTAAAGCAGTGGAACTTTTGTTTTTTTTTATTTCATTGATGAATATAATTTATTTTATTTTAATTTTTTGATTCTAGACTATATTTCAATAAAAATAAATAAGCAGTGGAACTCTTTAGAGATGAGAGTTAGGCAAGCAATAGTAATTTGTCTTGTAACTCAGGAAGTTTAACACTATTTAAAGTTACCTGTACCCTTCCATATGGTCACCCTTAGTGTATACTCAAAAGATTCTCTTTAAACTTATCTTTCAAGCACATTTAATATTTGCAATGGAGAAATATTTTCAGTCTTCTGCACTGAGATTGGAAAAGAGGCCTTATCATGTGCTGAGCTGACACTGCAAGCCAGTGCTTTCACGGTATCACTTACCCAATTAGCTGCTTTGGAATGTCTGTACATTTTGTGGTTATCATAGTGGCTGGTGAGATATCACCTCTTTGGTGATACTAGGATCATGACAATTCATAATATTTAGTATTATGACAGTTGGTAATCAGTGAAGCACTATTTGAAAGAGCCTAATTTAATCTATATCATATAGCATGAACTTAACTATTGAAATACATTTAAAAAATAAGTATATGTTTTAGTGACATTTTAACCCTAAATAAAATATGCTACCTGGACCACATGTGTTAATGTCATTCAGTTTAAGTGAGCAACACACTTTTATTGAGCACTTACTACATTCCAAGAAGTTCTGAGAAAGGCAATAGAGCACTCTCTCAAAGCTTATCCTTCTACTTACAGAGAAAGCAAACCCAGGGCTTGCAAACACAATCGGTGAGTAATTTTGTACACTCTTTGGAAAAGCAAACCGTGGTGGAAAAAACAGATTCTGGCCACTCAAACTGTGGGTCTTAGGTGGAGTTTCCATTTCTACCTATCTAAATTATAAACCTCTGATGGAGCCTGTTTTGAGGCTGTGCTTTGTAAGGCTTAATGAATGTCAAATAGTAATTATAAAGTTTATTGTATTTGATGATAACAGCAATAGTAATAGTAATACTAAGGATAAAAGAAACCATCGTCATCAGTATTCGGGACTATGCGATAATGGTGTTTGTGGTGCCAGGAAAGTGCAGTCCAGCAGCAGATGGATTTGGGGGCCCATCTATTCCGTCCTCACCAGGGCTGCACCCAGGATGCAGCCGCACCCTGCAGAGGACAGAGGCACTTTTCAGAGGATACTGTGAAACCGGGAGCCAGAACTTTCTTGTCCCTCGCTGTAGTCCTAAGACCCAGCCTGACATAAACTAGGACCTCACACATTCATATACATTTCTAAACAAAAGGTAGGAGAAGAATTCCAAAGCTTCAATAACAGAAGAAAACAGGTGTATTCAACATCCCTTAAAACGCTTTATTATACACTCTCTGTTCCCTGGGAGTCAGTAAGATGCAAAACCTATTTTTAACAAATCTTTTGCTCACTGGATATTTGTGCTGAAAACAGATTAGAAGTTAGGGAGCGAAATCTCCCCAAAGAAGTTCTATTAAAAGGGTATTAACCTGTGTCTATAAAATTTCTATCTCACAGTATTTTATTTTCAAGTACTCTTCATCTTAGAGTAGGGGCATAAACAGCAGTGAAAAAAAGACCACAATTAATAGATCTCAGTGAAAAGCAAACTCAGCCTATGGCTTTGAACTGAGGTCAATTCCCAGTTTAGGTTCCATAGTTTTATGACCTTGGGCAAATCCTTTATTACAGAAAATGAGAAATTCTTTTGTCTGATTATAAAGTTCCTAGGTCATTGAGAAAATACTAGATGGTGATGTAATTTTTCTCTAATTCTTACCTCATAACTAAGCCTCTGAGGATACCTCTCTGAGTATAAGCTGCATGTTACTTTAAAAAAAATTAGGGCCATGTCGATATTGCTTCTCATTAAATTGTTACTAAATTGGAGGCTTGTACACATTTCAGCCACCCAAGTCACAAAGCCCTGTGATTTGGGGGCCTTCCAAGAGCCAACTTGACTACAGAAGAGCTACCACTAAAAACCCCTTGGATAAATGTCTCTCTTGGACCCCGTGCGGATGAATCCTATGCTTATCTACTTTCTGGGGCTGTTAAGAGGATTTATTAATGCTTATGAAGAGCTATAATCACCTTGGATGAAAGGAAGAGAAGAATAATGACACTTCAGCGTAACACAGCACCTTTCATCTGAGGATCTCAAAGCACTTCACAAGTTTGAATTAATTAAGCCAGGGTAATTGCAAGGTATGATGACAATAAAAATACTGATTATAATTATCCTATACATTATCCTTAAGAACCTGATTTGAAATCAATTCCTGACACTGTCTCTGCCTTGGTGCTTGTCAGCCTCTTGCTGTCTTGGGTCCGCAGCAGGAATGGCAGATGACCTGTCCTCCCTCTGCTGGCTCGCCCCTTCCTCCCAAGCAGTGCCCGTGACCTCTGCCCTCACCGTAGGATGAATGCGGGTTTCACGGAAAGAGGGATTTAGCCTCCTGGACCAGCATCTGGCTTAGTGGTGACTTTTGGAAATGTCAGACCATGCTATTGAAAGGAATGTTTACCATGTTAGTGATGGTCCTTGAAAGTGTTTTGGATGAATACTTTCTTACTTACAATTTTTAGTGCTAATAGTTTATGCTTATACAGCATTTACTATGTGGCACTGTTCAAGTGTTTCTCGTATATTATTTTATTTGACCCTCTCAATGACTCTGGGAGGTAGGTACCATTATCATCATTATCCCTGTTTCACAGATGAGGAAACTGAGGCACAGAGCAATTAGGTACCTTAGGTCACAGAGTTCATCATGACCAGGCCATGGAGCTGGTAAGTGGCAGCTGGGTATTTATGACATGAGCTGACAGAACTTGCACTTTAAACCACTGCATTTTACTATCTCTATTAAGAGGAAATAGAATTATAATTTTTACACAAGAAAAGGGACCAGTTCCTCAATACCTTATATCTCTGCATTTTCCAGACCTTTCTCTCAGAGTGGGTAAAAACATGGCTTTGGAACTGGATTACCTGGATTCAAACCCCCATTCTGCTACTTATGAGCTGTGTAACCTTGTAAAAATGCTAAGCTTTTAAATGTCTCAGTTGCCTCATCTGTGAGATGGGGATAATATAGTTCTTTCCTCATAGAATTGTGTGATTGATGATTATATGACCTAGTCATATAAAAGGCTTAGAGCCATGACTAGCACATAGAAAATGCTCAGTAAATAATAGCTGCTATTATTACCCACTCTTTAATAGATAACAGATCATTTAAAAAGTCAATGTCTAAGAGACTCTAACATTATTTGTTGCATTAAGATATAAATGAGGAATCTTTTTTTTTTGTTTTGTTTTGTTTTGTTTTTAATATTTATTTATTTATTTATTTATAGCTGTGTTGGGTCTTCGTTTCTGCGCGAGGGCTTTCTCTAGTTGCGGCGAGCGGGGGCCACTCTTCATCACGGTGCGCGGGCCTCTCACTATCGCGGCCTCTCTTGTTGCGGAGCACAGGCTCCAGACGCGCAGGCTCAGTAGCTGTGGCTCACGGGCCCCGTTGCTCCGCGGCATGTGGGATCTTCCCAGACCAGGGCTCGAATCCGTGTCCCCTGCATTGGCAGGCAGACTCTCAACCACTGCGCCACCAGGGAAGCCCTAAATGAGGAATCTTGTAAGGTGTTCAGATTAATTTTTACAGAGTCTTGTTGTGAACATAGAACATTTCCCCAAGATATCCCGGTTCCCTTCCTATGAAAAAAATGATTTACAAAATTTGTTGCTCTTAGTAGGTTTAGCTACCTTCCTAGGGGAGAGAGGCTTCTCGAAGCTTATTTCCTCTCTCGCCAATGGGCAATGTGGGTTTGAGAGCAGGAAACACATATTACCATTTGCTGGTCTACTCCCTCTCCACAGAAAACACTCGTCCAGGGTTCATTCCATGAGAGCATGATTTTTTTTTTTCCCTGATGCTGGTCTGGAAATCGCCCGTCAAAACCACCATCACATCATCGTATAGCAGTGGCTAACACCGGTGCTCTGGAGAGGTAAAGTTTCCACTGCTCTCTTTTTTTTTTTCTTAAGTTTAGAATTTTGTTTTAATTTTAAAATTTTCATTCATTCATTTATTTAATTAATTAAAAGATTTTTCATTTTTATACAATTTTTAAAGGTTACTTTCCATTTACAGTTACTACAAAATATTGGCTCTATTCCCCATGTTGTACAAGACATCCTTGTGGCCTGTCTTACACCCAGTCGTTTGTGCCTCCCATCCCCCCACCCCTATGTTGCCCTCCCCTCCCTCTCCTCTGGTAACCACTAGCTTGCTCTCTATATCTGTGAGTCTGCTTCTTTTTTGTTATAGTCACTAGTTTGTTGTATTTTTTTAATTCCACATAGAAGTGATATCATACAGCATTTGTCTTTCTCTGCCTGAGTTATTTCACTTAACATCATGCCCTCCAAGTCCATCTATGTTGCTGCAAATGGCAAAATTTCATTCTTTTTTATGGCTGAGTAGTATTCCACCATATTTATATGTATATATATATATACATATACATATATATGCATATATATATATACCACATCTTCTTTATCTATAGAATTTTATCTTTTAAAAAATTTTAAAAAATTTAAATGTAATAAAAAGTAAAATTCCTTGTTCAATCAACTTTGTGGGGCTTCTGTCTGTGTGTCTCATGAAGATCACTTAAGTTAATGGGGAAGAAAGAAGAAGGAGCCCAAGTTTGAGGTTATAAATAATAGAAAATAAAAGACCTTCTGTCTTCTGTGGGGGGTGGATGAGTGGATGGGATGGGCAGGGGCAGAGCAACCAAGAGCCCAGATAACACAGGTAGAGACCCAATTATTTAAATGAACCTTGGGCCTGTCCCTGATGAGATCATGTCCAGAGTTTTCACGTTGTGTGCATGTGTGAATAACGTTAGATTAATTTGGCATTGGCTAGAGTTTATTTTCAGTCTGCTTCCCTTTGAGAGGAGACCATTTCTACAGCCACTCACCTTACAGTAAACGAAGTTGCATAATCCCGGGGTATTCTAGACTCTCCTGAATGGGACGTCTTGTGAGCACCGCGGGAAGCAGTTCTTTAGACGTTAGAGGGTCTTGGACATGGGATTTTCGTGTGTAGGAGAAAACCTGCTCCCTGGGGAGGAGGATTCTCCCTTGAGAGTCCTTTGGAAGCTTCCTGGCACTTGATGCTGAACTGAACATCGAGTTTGAGCCCACGTAGAGGTAATGAGCACTGTAATCTCTCGCCCTCTTTTTCCCTCTCTCCTTTTCCCTCCCCATCCCTGCCAACAGAGCACTGCAGCTAAAAGGGATCGGATGTTAGGGAAAGAGAGAGAATGGACAAGGTTCCTGTAGGACCAATCAGAAACTGAAGTGGAGACGGAATAGGAGGAGAGCAGGGGAGGAAGGTCAATTTGTCCTTTCCTTCCCTGTGCGCCCTTGAGGTCTTCCCTGTGGGTTTATGACTTGGGACCTCCCCCATGCATGAGAGGGGCACTGCTTGTTTCTCAAGGCAGCGCCCTTCCTCAGCCCCCTCATCATATGCTTGTAGGTCAAGCTTACACAGCACAAGGTAGGTTAAGAAAGTATCTGGACAGAAAAAAAAATTTTTTTAACCAACAATGAAATTGAAAGGGAAGGAAGATGAGAGAGTCTTTTCTTCCCTCATCAAACAGAAATATTTGCCTAGGGAAACACGTTTTAGTTTCTTCCCAAAGACTTCGGAAAAAGAATAACAGTGATATAAAAACGCTTTGTGAAACTTATGAAAAAATGTTTCTGTAGAATATTTGGCAAGGAAGTTATAGTTCATACAAAACATATTGATTTCAACTCCTAAATTTCTGAAAGAATGATGGAATAAAAAACGAGATTTACGCAAGAAATAAAGTGAACCTGAATTTCTAGCTTAAAATGGAAAAAGAATAGAAATGTCAGCAATAATGAAATGAGAAAAATAGCTCTTGATCCTTATTCACTAAAAAGAAAGGCACATGTTGCTTTCCCCTCACCCTTTTCTTTGGAAGCTGCAGAAATCATAGATTTTGAATAAACGTCCTTACCCCAAAACATGTCAATACAAAGAAGGGCGTTTTTTTAAGAGAAAGGCATAAAAAGTAGAGAAAAGATTGATATGGGCGAATGTCTTCTGGTGGCGTACTTAAAGAGCCTGAGATGACATCACTGCTTATCACAAGCTTCCTCGGAAATTAGTGTTCCAGAGACAGGCAAGCACCGTGATAGCCACTGCTGCCACCCGCCTCCGTGTGACAAGAAGCAAGAGCGTCCCCAACACGTCCGGCACTGATGCCCTGCCTTGGATACAGAGCCAGGCCTTTCATTTTAATCTGACCATCTGTCGTGATCAACAGAAGTGGTGGAGTGGTTTCTGTTGTAGAAAATGTCTTACTAATATGATTCTAAAATAGACCAAACGGTTACAAAATACATGCAAAAAAATAAATCCCAGGCTAGCTCTAAGAAAAGGTGAAAGCAATTTAGCATTATTTTGTACCCATGACCTTCGGTCTGGTCTCATATAAAGACAGGCCATAAAGGCAACGTCTCCCCTCTTTTGTTCTGAAAAGTACCCAAGATTTGTTGATGTCCTTTGCAAAAATGGAGTGACCTGTGTCCAGAGGTCTCAGGTAAGTCGAGTGATGTCTTCCCAGGGAGGCCCAGGAAAGGAAAGGTGTGAGGTGTTTTCTCTCTGCCCTTTCCTTGATGGTTCAGTGGCCGTTGTCTAGCAAGGAGTGTCTTACATGGGTGTCAGTTTTATTTTATTAACTATCATTTTGATTCTGGAGGAGTTGTTCACAGAGATTACTTGCGGTACACAAAGCAGTTTGTTTGTCTGTTTGTTTGTTTAACCATTTTGCATTGTCCCTAGACTGACTGTATTTCACTGGAGTCTCTGCTATGTGCACGGTTTGCTCTGATTCTGTTTGATGCAGAATCTCTGTCCTGCTTTGGCTCTGGGAGCTGCCTGATTCCCCAAAGCTCTGTCGCCATCAGCTCCTATCTATGAAGAGTGAGGTCTGTTGACGAGCTATGTCAAAGAGAAGTTGCGAAAAATGTGCAAAATACTTACGGAGCACTTTGGGTACCTTGGAAGAGAGGCGCCACGTACACTCCAGGGAGCCTTAGTGTGGAACCAGTCTCTGGGCGCCATTCAGCCTTGATGTAGAATTTTCTCTCTCCATCCACGGATGGAGAGCGTGGCAGGTTGGTGAAAGACAGAGTTTCTGGATAGCGTAGTCCAGATTGCGCGTGTGTGTTATTGTGCAAAAGGGCGTGTCTCCAGGTATGGCCTCCTCATGCCTTAGTCATGGAAAACCTCACAGAAGTTTTAGGAAGGCTTTTTAAAATAAGAGGAAGAGAGATGTGCAGCGAATGCAGGGCAGAAGAGAACCTTTGGAAATGAAGGGAGTGACTTTAAACATGGGGAGAGCACAACTGGGAAACATCATGCATGGGAGGAATGAGAGTGAATTGCATTCACTTAGGAAGATGAATTTAAAACTCTTTCCAGGAATCTGATGTGGGAGGGAGGCTTTTGCTAACTCCATAGCTGTGAAAATTAATGTTATTCCTTTGAGTGACTCTGAGAAGGAAAACCTCAATTTAAAAAATACAGGCAGGTGTTGGGGCAAGTTTGTAATATATTCCAGACAGGTTTTTTTTTTTTTTCTTTTAACTTGGAGGCTAATAATCAGTTGCTTCTTATGGGATATGGATATGAGTCGTCATAAAATAAAAATGCAACCCTGACCTATATAGTTCTGAACATACTTAACCCTTCCTAAGTTTTTGATTAATCAAACAAATGCATAAGAAACCTAACGCAGAGGTTGCTTGTGGACTTGTATGGTGACAATGACGACAAAAATAATTCAAGAGAACAAAAACGTACAAAGTGGAATTGGCATTTCACTTCGCCTCAGGGCTGGTCCTGATAAATAAGTGATGAAAGGAAAAGGAGACAAAGATGGATTAACAGAGAATGATGAAAAGCCAAACTTTGTGGTGGGCATGAATACTCTGGCGGAGAGCACACTGCCTTCTCTGCCATTTTAGGCCAGTTTGATTAATTCCCAGGCCCAAAGGTGGGGGTCTGTCCCGAGCAGGGGCTACTGTGACCCTGTACTATCTCTAGACCAGAGAAGCTAGGAAAAGATGGAGAATTTTCGACGCAAAGAGGAAAATTGCTCTCTGGAGTCAGGAGAGCTGTGTTTGAATCCCATGGCCACCATTTATCAGTCAGGGTAACTGCCATTCTTTTGTTATTCCCAGTCTCATATTACATACCTGCAGAAAGTAGTTTCTCACCAGAGTTTTGTTAGAAGCCAACTAAAAAAAAGGTTAGAAAGGGCTTTGAAGCCTATTTTTTTCTATTCAAAATCTGTTTATTTCAACATCGTTTGGTTCAAAAACACAGGTGAAGTTCCAATCAATCACTTTTTTCTTGAAACTTCAAGAAAAACCTATTTTTTTTAAAAAGAGAGAAACACAATACAAATTGCTGTTTGACTCCGATTGGAGGAACAGGCCAATATTACCATTGCTTTGAGTTCTTTAAGATAAAAAAACCAGATGTTATATATTTAAGGTCCCCAAAGTGAGTCCTTTGAGAGAGGGATCTTTACATAAAAGGTACCAATCCAACTATTTTATCACATTTCTATAATTTTGGCAGAATGTGGGGTTTAACTCAGGAAAGACTCTTCCAGTTTCGTCTGAAGTTCTCCCAGTTCCCAGCCTTGGTGAAACTGGGCATAATCATCCCAATATGACACACGCCTCCCTGTTCCATTAAAGCAAAAATGAGTTTGCCAAGAAAAAGCAGCTTTTCACAGAGGGTGTAGCACTTGTTGTGGGAAAACTAGTCTGGCTGGTTCCACCTCAGCTCAATCTTCTGAGTGCAATATTTGCTGTCAACCGTCCCAACGAATATTACAGCAATCATTGCCCTAATGCCAGTTCTTCATCTGGGAACACACACACACACACACACACAGAGTCACTGGAAAATTGTAAGTGGATATAACTTCCTAGATGGCCCGAGGTCTTCAAAGAGTTAGAGAAGCAGCAATCAGATAAAAACCAGTGTGAGTTGCCTATGTTTTCAAATGTTACAGTCACACTTAAATAGCTGGCAGGTCAGTTTTTTTTTCTTTCCTTTCTTTTTGGAGTGGGCAGCAAAACGATCTTTGACAGACCAGCAAACTAGAATTCTCTTCTTTCTCTCATTTTTTGTTTTTTTTTTTTTGCTGCTTCTCACAGTCTGGTCTTGCACTGTCTCCAGGATGCTGGGCGGAGAGGGGTGGGGGTGGGGAGTGTGGCGGGGAAAGCTGCATCCTGTCTGCCTGCGAGGGGAGAGCCGGGGCCGGGGCCGGGGGGTAAGAGCAGCAGGGCTTCCTTCCCAACCCCCTGCTCTGCGCCTGAATGCCGTGAAAACAATCTTCAGCACACCTTGTCATCAGAGGAACTTTCTGGAAGCCAGCCAGCTGCAAGGCCCAAGGTCAAGCAACCACCATGACTACCAGCACCAGGGAGAACCTTGGGGGTGCCAAGGAGGTGAGGCAGGTGCAGCAGCTGTTACTGAGCTCCGCAGAGCTCCCTGCACACCGCTGTGTCTTCGTGGATGGCAGGGGCCGCTCTGACTGCTGGGAAGGTCTTATCTACTGATCAACGCAATGTGCCAGAGGGCTGAGGGGGGGTAGCCCGCTTTGGCAGAAGGCTCCAGCTGTAGCGTGCAACTAGACTGCAGAAGGAAAAGGAAAAAAAAAAAAAAATCTAACAGCAGACCAGCGGGCTCAGGGCCTCAGAGCGCACGCACCAGTTGCAGCTCCATCCCCAGCTCTTGCAGCCACGGCTGCCTGCTTGAATGAATTACCTCTTATTCCCAGATGCATTTATTCCAAACTACCTTTGGGGTTCAAAGTGCAGGAACAAAATGACTTGGGTTGAAAGCAATTAACAAACAGGTTATTTTAAATTAACAGACACTTTATCAGCGGGTCCAAATAGCTGGTGCGTGTTACGGCAGAGTTACCAACACTGTATATCCAGTGAAGGGTTCAGTGGGAGCCATTCTCTCCACTGATGTACGTTAATTTTATTTTGAGATTGAAATATTGCATCCAGACATATTTATCAGTGAGTTAATAAAACTAAAAGCTTACATAAACTTCTCTCTAATAGTAGTCATCTTTGTTTGTATATAAAATGTTAGAATTTCTGTAAATGCAGTTTTAACTTGTCAGGTTTGTTTTTCACTTTGAATTTTTCTAACATCTCTATAGTACTTGAGTTGTTACAGCTTTTGGAATACGTCCTTTTCCCCTTTGTTATAGATACGACTTTTCTCTCCTATTTTTGAAGTAGGCATTCTGTTCTATATGGCCTTGTACATAGTGGGGATTTAACAATGTTGAATGAAAAAAATGAATTGCTGTACAGTTTTTTGTTTTTTTGTTTTTTGGCTGCATTGGGTCTTCGTTGCTGTGCGTGGGCTTCCTCTAGTTGCGGCGAGCGGGGGCTACTCTTCGTTGCGGTGCGCGGGCTTCTCATTGCGGTGGCTTCTCTTGTTGCAGAGCACGGCCTCTAGGGCGTACGGGCTTCAGCAGTTGTGGCACATGTGCTTAGTTACTCCGTGGCATGTGGGATCTTCCTGGACCAGGGATCGAACCTGTGTCCCCTGCATTGGCAGGCGGATTCTTAACCACTGCGCCACCAGGGAAGTCCTGCTTTACAGATTTCAAAATAGGTGATTACAGGAGAAAAGTCCAGAATTTTATATCAAATTTCTGTAAGTTAATAATATGCTACCTATTGCTTCATAGAAGAATTCTCCATAGGATAATGGGTTCCTCGACAGCATTTAACATTATTTGATTTACATGCAACTTTTCAGGAAACTTAATAATACAAAGTAGGAAAATGCCCATTGGGTTATTGTGGGTGGTAATGACACCTGGGAAGTAGCTGTGTTTTAGTGTCATTTATAGCAGCAGTAAATGCATATTGATTAATATTCACATGTGCAACCTGTTCTTCAATCTATTATTTAGACAGATTAAATAGACGTGGTGTTCTCTTTCTCTTTTGTGTAGAGCCCAGAGCACTGTTGACACTCATTAAAAGTTAAGGATAGTAACGTCTAGCTAGCACATGATGCCAATTTTCCATTTTATTGATACAAACCATTGAACAGAAATGACAAGGCATGAAATGCCAGGTAAAATGCACAGAGATGTTACAGTGTCTTTACTCTGAAGGAGACAAGAGGAGTATATTTGGTAGACTTTTCTCATTGAAGGTTTACTGCTCAGCACTGACCATTTATCATAAAGAACCAAGAGAAAAGATTTACAAGGTCATATGTTGAGATAAATTAAACAAGCACCTCTAAAATTTTAAATTCAGGGGTCCAAACAACTAGGCTGTAATTAAAAACTGAGATGCAGAAAATGTGATGTAATAAGGCATTAAAACTTGTTATAACCAAGTTGTTCAATCAGGATATGACGAATTTACTATGAACCAATTTCACTATTAACCAATTCAGAATTTTATTTTACCAGGTGGATTCTTACTGGGGGAAAGTTAGATTCTTCGGAAAATGCATTGACTCCTCCAATCCAAAAAATAAGAAGACATAGATTCTGACTTGATGCCGTTGCTAACAGACTATCTGACACTGAGCAAGTCTTTACTGGTTTGCTTTGCTTTCCATTCCCTCCTCGGTAGGTGAACAACATTCTCTTGCCATGAGACCTTCGTAGGTTCAAGAGTCTATGATCCTAATTAAGCCTCTTTCTGCAGAGAAGTTATTTGTGTTTGACCAACAGATTGCCAAGATCACCAGCGAAACAGATGGACAGTCCAAAAATTTGCACAAAGAATAGGAGTTAGGAGGCATTTGCTTCTGCCCTTATTTCTGCCTGTACTTCACTTTCCACTTTGAAATGTGAAGCAGAGCACAGCCCTTATCTAACTTGCCTGGCTTCAGTGAAAAAGAAAAATACAGTTTCCTATTTGAAAAAACTTTACATTCTTTTGATAAAATATAATCTAATTATATATTTATATGTGTGTATATGTATATATATACACATATATATTATGTAAAAAAGATACCTAGGTTTTGGTCCTCTAGGGTACCTTGTGTTGTAGCTATTTGCTTCCAAAACATACCAAACCTTACTTAATTGTCCTATGTTTTCCAGAGCATAATGCTTTTAAAACTTTTAACTTAGTAAAAAGAATGTCCCAAAATCAGGCTTTGAGTTTTATAAGTCACACCAAAACCTTTCCAATCAGTAATACATGATTGTTTTTCCTTGTTTCATATAAATAGAAAACAAGTGCACTGATTGAAATGCAGACAGAAAGAAAATCCACCATTAGTATAAAAATCTTTAATCAGATTCATTTCAGTGTTTTCCATTTGTGTGGCAATGTTATTAAAAAGCGTCTCGATGACTTAAACATACTAGCTGGAATGGCGTACAAGACTATGGCTTTTGAAAGGGAATTACATCCTTACGGGTAATTTTCCATATCCTACATAAGCAAGATATAAGCTGACTTCAGGGCAGCCCTATTCTACCTCTCCCAACAAAGTGAAGGAGAACAGGACCTACAGCAGTGAAAGAAATGAACAATCAAGTGAGTCATGTAGTAGCCAGTATTATTAATGGGGAAACCGAGACAAAATACGTCAATTTCTCAAGGTCAAATGGCTAGTGAGGGCCACTCTTGGAGTTGAATCTTAGCCTACGGCGCCTGTGCTCTTTCCACTGCACCTGTTGATCCTGATGCAATGAGATGAAGAGGGGAAAAGGCCAGCACTCTCTGTACTCTCCAGAAAATCCATCTCCAGGCAGACTCTCTTGGTGGGCCTCCAAGTTTTACCAGTTTGTTTTGCCGACGATGTGCTGTTTCTTCCCACTGGTCATCAGCTCCACTGCTACACCCTTACCCATCCTCTTCCAGGTGCAGTGTGACTTTGGGAGATTAAACAAATGACTTCATCCTGACACATTTGGAAATTCCTGCTCTCTGTATTTTCAGCCTCTCTGTCTATTCTGATCAAGCAGGAAACACATCCTAACATCAGCAGAATCTATTCTAATTTTCCCAAGTATCCTTTCCTCCCTCCAGACTCACCACCATTACTCACCTTCAGGAAACTCATAATAAATACACTGGCCTTCCTTTCTCATCTGGCGCTTGTTCTTTAAACAACAGTGACAGCATTCACTCTCTCCTGCTCTAAAGAGGCAATCAGTGCAGCAAGTTTCCTGTGTGATCCACCGGCCAGGTCACTGGGAAGCTCAGACCCACATTCCAGTCTTGAGGGAACACCTGTCATGCTCCAAGACCCTTGCATTTTCTTAAAGACAACCTATCATAAGACACTCTGATTATGAAAATCAAGATTTGGAAAAGTGAAAATGTTGAGTCTCTCCTTCTGGCATCTTGAGCAACAGTCCATTTTGTGCAATCAGCTGTCCAATTCTACTCAGGGTGTTTAACATTTTTTATTTATGTACCTATCAGCTATCTATTTATTATATTTCAGAGGACTCCAAGAAAACAAGAACTGTCAGAGCTTTAAAAGAACATCAAAAGAGGCAACCATGGAATAAGGTTATAAAAAATAGAATTCCGAAGTTCTAGTTCAATGTCATTAGTACTTCTAAACATTCTCCGGCATCAGTAGGTGGTGCTGGAATTCGAAGCCAAAAGACTGCACATTACTAATAGGTGCTGGAAATGTCAACCATGAAATTCGTTCGGCCGGTATTAAAAACGTTGGTGCTAATTGTAGGCTCAGTAAGCACAATACATTTTATTAGCACAAACCACACTATTATATAATTATAATTTATGTGTAATGTAATCACTATCAATTTGCCAGAATTGTTTCTCCTCTGCAATTTTTTTTCCTATTACCTATGAATATCAATACTGTGGCTGAACAGTAAGCAAACTAATATGTCTGAGAATGATAAATAACTGATGAGGAGAAAATGTATCAATTTTTAAACGGTGGGTTTTATGGTCTCGATGTAAAAAATGCTAGAAATAGCAATTTTCAAAGGCCACCAGCAGAATTCTAAAATTATAGGGTTTTGACACTGATCTTGGAAGAATAGTTGCTTTTAGACCTTGACTAGAAGAGCCAGCACATAAAGTGGTCTGAGCCGTATTGTATAGTGAACAACATTCTGGGCTCTCTTCCCACCCTCTGGCAGGATCAGATGGGGTGAGCTTCAGAACTTTGTCCTCTAAACAAGTCCTTACAGCTTTGCCAGTGTAGGAAGGAACACTGAGAGGAAGGAGGCTGCCAAGGGAGACTGCAGAAGGGACGTGAGTTCTGAGACGAGGGAGCTGGGTTAGAGCTCCGTTTTCTGAGCTTATTTTCAATAAAACACAGTGTTCAAGGGTAGAAAAGTTTAATGATCAAACTTTTTGGTTTTGCTGAGAGCCTGAATGCATTTTGTGAACTTCAAGCAAAAGCAAACATCGTGGCGCTGAGAAGCAGAAATACAGAGTTCCAGGATTTAGCCTGAGGACACCCAGTACCAGAAAGTGCCCGGGTTTTGGATTTCAGGACAAATACCTTTCCTGGAGTCCAACGACGCTGCTGTTTTGAACATTTTGCAGCTCTTACAGGGCAGTAGTTTCTCTGACTTAGGTGTGTATTGATTTGAAGGCAAATACAGATTGTTCTTCTAGAAGGCGCTATAATGTTCGCCATTGGAGCAGTGGTTACTCTTCATGAACTTGATGACTACAGGGGTAAAATTGGAAGAAACCTTCAAGGTTGCTAGTCTCTACTTTGGCCTTTCTGGAAGTAGCTGATGGTAATGATTTAATAATCGTCAGCTCATCTTTTAGGAGTAGGGCCCTCAGAGTAAATAACTGTCATTTCTGTGACAACAAACAGATAAAACGTCAGAATACATGGAACTATCTATATTATTTCCTCCTTGCAAAGCTCTTTCTCTTTCTTCGTTCTGACCTGTCTATGATTGGATGCAAAGTCAGTTTTCACTTTTCCATGCTGAACGGATCGTCCATCCAGTTTTCAATAACTAGCTCTATTCTCTTGCCCTCCAACAAGTCAGCGAGCATCTTAACTCCAACAGGAGGACTTAGAGATGAGAATCAAAGTGGGACACGGGTTGCTTGCTGATTTCCATCATAACACTGCCTCTCCGCATGGGATAAATACGGAACTGCTCCGTTGGCAGGATGGAAAAGAAAAACATTTCTTTGAAAAATGGGGATCTATTGTTTATGTGTACCTCAAAGTTAATAGAGTATTTTATTTCCTTAGGTCGGGCAGATTTACATTTGCATGTTCATTACGTATACACACATAAATGTATGTAAACTGAAGGCAAAATGTTATTAAGGATCAATTTCATTTTTTTTTTTTTTTAATGCAGTGAGGTGTCCATTGACTTAATGGCCTAAATTATACATCACTCTTAACCAAACCTTAATATCAAGTCATCCCAACTTCACTGAGCTGGGTGCAAAAATTTGCATTTTTCAATTCAGTTTCTTTCTGGTGGGCCAAAGCTCTTCTTTGGTTGAGAAAAAGCCAGAAAAGAGATAAGAACCTCCTTATCAGATTGAACAAACTCTCTAAGAGTCAAGCTGGAAAATGCCTCCCAGTGCTGTCAGAATCAAATGGAAACAAGTGTTACATAAGGGCTAAAAAAATCTTCTGAAAATTACTGCCACTTCCCCACTGCATTCTTAGATACAGATTGCTGAAACAGTCAAAATCCACAGGTATGGAATAAAAGCTAAAATAGTTCATCAAATAAATCAAACAAAATGTTTACATATGTATGGAAAAATTCATCCTACTGTTTTTTTATCTGCATTCAGCTTTAGATAGTGACATCTAATCCATGAATTTCATGTTCAGAGGCTGGAAAAAAAGAGAGACTTTAAGCTCTTTAAGTTTTAAAGTTTGAATTGTGGTGGTTTTTTTTGGAAAATCTTAAAAATCTATAAATTCTTCAAGAGATACAAAGGTATATTATTATGTTGGTTAGTTTATATTTTGCAGCAGCTCTATTCTTTATGAGTGTATTTATTAAAGTGCTTCTATACTTTAATAAGGAAATTCTTTCTAGTCTAATTATTCCTTTAAAAGATACATCTGAAAAGGAGAACATTTGCTCTCTCTTTTAAAAATTTTTTTTTCATCCTATTACTTTGGTGAGTATATAACATTCCTAAATTAACAGAGATAGAGACTGGCATAGGATTTGACAAACTTCTTTGAAAAATAAGTTGGGAAATTTCAAAACAGACACATGCAACATTCTAACCCATTTTTTGTTTGTTTTATCTTTTTTTAAAAAATTATTTTAAAAGCTTTATGCATTTTTAAAATTGAAGTATAGTTCATTTATAATGTTGTGTAACTGATGTTTTTTAATTGAGGCAGCATGGAAGCAGAAATAGCTTGAAATATACACACTCCCTTTTGATGAACTGAATAGTTTCAGTGTTGCATGTTTTATATTCTCCCCACCCAAGAATGCACGTTGTTAACTCACTCCATCAGGCCTCTCCTTATTTGGATCCTCTCTTTCTTTCTGAAATTACCTAACTCCGTTGTGTGCCTGGTGAAAAATACCATGCATGAAACGCCTCCCTTCCATGGAACCAGGAGTGGAATGGGTGGGAGGGAAGGAGGGGCCCTGATTTCTTCATGAGCTGTCTTCTTCCTATATTCCCTGGCACCTTGCAGTTTGGTTACCACATTTTTCACGGCCTGTCTTGTACTGAGTTATTTATGTGTCTGTTTCTTCACCTGGCAGAGCTGTGTTGAGTTGAACTGAAGTCAGTAGCCCTGGCTGGATCTGCTTCTGGAGCAATTACTTTCCTTGTCCATAGTCACTCCCTAAAAGCTGATGAAAACTCATCCCATCCTCAAAATTTATGAGAGAATTCTTGGGCCAACAGGGTTGGGAACTGAAAGTAAGAGAGGCAACCACCTGGAAGAAAGATTTCTGCTTTAGTTTGGAACGAATTGGCATCAGGACCAGCCATAGCCCTTCTCACCTGTACGGTCCTGCAAGAAATCTACCCCTGTAGACATTCCGATCTTACCTGGATTTCTCAAGCCTAATTTAGATCAAGGTGTGAGTAGGGAAGAGTGTTCAAAAGAAGAGGCCCCTGAAGCTTCCAGAAACTTTCTATTTTTAGGATGCCAACTTTGATGTTTCCTGGAGTCTTGAACTAAGCCAGCCTTGATACCAGGAGCCTGTGTGGAATGGGGTAAAGGGCAGGCTCAAATCCCAGGTCTTGTGCCAACCAGTTGTGTAACCTTGTTGTCTAACTTCTCAGTGTCTCAGTTTCCTTATCTGATATGTGAGTATAATAATAGTACCTGTCTGGTAGGGTTGTCATGAGGATTAAATGAGTTAATACATGCCAAAATTTTAAAACAGTGACTGACATCAAAGAAGCATGGGATTTAAATCTAGTTGCATTTATTACTCGATGGCTTATTTGCTTTCAAAGTTTTTTGACTTTTCCTTCAATTCTAAGAGATTTGATCAAATGCTAAAATGCCTCACGCTCCTATGTTTCTCAGGCGAAAGGATACTAACAAGTCATGAAGTGGGAATGGAGAAACAAAACAATATAGTTCCTTCATGATAGTGTCTGTGGGTACCTCTGCTTTTGATGACCTAAGGACCTCTGGGTTCTTCCCCTGTCTACTTTGAATTCCTACAAAAAACTAAAACAAACAGGCCCCCTTTCCAAAGTTATTATGTGACCTTCTTTTGTCTTCGGGGACTGCATTCAGGTGAAAAATTGAGAAGCTATAGCAGCAACTCATCAAGGAAAACCCCTCTTACATAGTTGGGTTAATGTCAATACTCAAAAAGGTGAGACAAGTGTTGTCTTTTCATGTGCCCACTTGAATTGGGGAGTTTAAACAGGGAAAAAAATATTTATACACATACATACCTGTGTAGGCGTGCGCACGCACGCACACACACACACACACACACACACACACACACTTTGAAATGGTAAGGACAATGAGACATTTAAAAGACAGAAGAAGAAGTTCCAAGGATAAGTGAGTCACCACATGGTCACGTATTTGAGAAGAGGAAGTAGTGCACGCTGCTACTTTGATGATTATCTCCAAATGTATATTTTCTTTTACAAAATTAAAAGGAGAATCACTATGAAAGACTCCAGGTGCTTTTATTTAACTACCCAGCTTCCTGGGTGCTGCTCTCCGAGCGTTCTCAGCAAGCTGGAGCGTCCTGCTGAAGGGGAACATGGGCTAGATCTGCAGAAGGACAAGGGCGACATGGACCTGGGACCGGAAGAGACTCTGAATCTGTCCTCAACTGATTGTGTGATCCTGGGCCATGTAAACAGCCTCTCTCTGTGACTCAGTTTACTCCTTGCAAAATGAAGGCATGGGGCTAAGTGACCTTAAACGTCCTTCCGCATCTGAGACAGAAATGAGATAGGCAAGTTTACTACATAGACCTTGGCCAAGCCCACAGGGTGAGATGATTTTGAGCATCTTCCCAACTTTTTTTTTTTGCTTGTTTTTGACCGTTTCATCATCTGTTATTCCCTACCCTGTGAGATGGATTCATCAAATGAGAGAATGATTGAATAAACCAAGCCATCATTTTTGTATTTTTCCTTGAGGGTAGCTGTTGGATAATTCTTATGGGTGAGGAGGTTTATCCTAGTGATCTGTTTATTTATGCATTTTCTTCTTTCAGGCTTTTCTGATCCTTTCTCCATTAGCAATGGAGAATAAAGAATTGCTCATGATTCAAATTGTATGTGTCCTTTTATTACACACACAAACACATATACTCTGGAAGTACTGAAAATGAACACAGAGATAGATGGTGCTTTTCTTTTCAGTCAAGCTGTTTATATGTATAATAACAAAAGGGACTGCATATAGTATTTTCTTAAATCATCTTTCTTTTTCTTTTTCTTTTTTTTTCCTGTAAGGGAGTATACGATCCCCTGCCCTCAGCTGTTAACGAATCGAAGCTGAAAAGCAAGTTGAAGGATGAAGTTGTCAGTAAATGATAAATAATTGACTCATGATGACACTGGGCTTCTCGGTTCATAATGGCTATTATTGTTGCAGGAGGGGCTCATTAGTTCCTAGGTGTGGTCTTCCTACAGGGCCAGATCGATTTATCAGGGACCACATAAATGCATGTGATATAATTAGACGTGTGTGAAAAGCCCATTTGAAAGAAAACTACTCACTTTTCCTTGGCAGCCACACCTTCTAATTACTTGCAAATGTGTAAGACTCATTATCTTCAAAGTTTGGAGAAAGACAGCAAAAAGGGACGGGGGGTGGGGTGGGGGGGTGGGGGGGCTGGGGGGGTGGGGAGGGTGGGGGGTGGGAAGCACTGATAGTAGATCAAAGGCCCTGGTTCACCAGCGGCTGGGCTTTGTTTTGGGCAACTCGGATGCCGCAAGGCAGAGAGGATGCGTTGACAGATATTTGGCAATCCAGGTGGCCTGGAAAACCGAAGGTTGTATTCAATCCTACCGCCTGTGACCCACCCTTTACCCATCTCCTTTGACACACCATGTTGAGCAAGAGGGAGTGATGGTGGTGTGGTGGTGAAAGGAGAGTTGAATTTTCTAGAACTGAGGTGGTTAAATACTGCCACCTTCCTTTCCCTCCGTCACTTCTGGTCCGGCTCACATTCTTGTAGGGTTGAGACCAACTTCTTTACCTTCAGACCTTTCTCCCTGTGAGTCCCTTTGGACCCAAGGTCCTTGCTACAGGGTCTCAAGCCCACTAAGGGAGGGCCTGCTGAGAATTTTTACCCACACTGCTGGCAAGACCCAGGGCCTCGTTATGTATCTGTATAGGCATTTTATGTTAATTCTGCAAGGGATATGATAGAGCTACTGTCTCCCTGTTGAGTGTTCGTCAAACAGGAGACAGACCAAGACTTTAAAAAGGGATAGTGTCCAAACAAGTATGATGAGAAATCGCTTAAGCCCAGTGACTTTCAGTGTGTCATCTCTATATCACATCAGAATTTTGGTTTTAGAGTGAGATTGACATGATGTACTGAGTCTCCTGTCAAATCTCTCTCAGATGCACAATCAAGCTGCTGAGACGTTAATATGTTTTACTTCCTTCTGCTTCCCCTTCTTCCTGCATCTTAAAAGGTTATATTCTTAAGAAGGGGAGCTTGTACAGTCTTGGGGATATAGGTACAAATAACCTAACATTCTCATTCCTCACACCTGAATGCCCCCCTAAGGGGATATCTTTAAATCTCCTTAAAGGATTTTGACCTTTGGACAAGGGTATTGTGGAAGTTCCTTTGACTATGGTGGCCTATTTAACTATGGAAATATCTCTGGAGGTTTCATGAATGTGTTAAGGGTACCTAAGATGAAGAAAGCAGGTACTCTGGTCTGTCGTTAATTCAATACAGTGTTTCTTTCCTGGCCTTTTTGTTTCTTTGCTTTCCATCTTTCTTTCCCTCCTCCACTCCCTCCTTCCTTCCTGTGCTTCCAATACCATGTATCTCTTTCCACTTATAAACCGTTTAAGGAAATATTTTCTCAGTTGTTCAAATAAATTCTGGTGATTACTCTTTCCACCTTCTAGTCTTTAGAAAGAATAATAAAAATTAGAAGACACTGTACAATGTTGAATTAATTTAGAGAGAAATATTTCCAAGGGTTTTCCTCTGTCTCAGGAATTTTTGTGCTCAGGATTATCCTGTGAAAGCTGCCATTTTGCCACTTAATGTTCAGTCAGCCGTATCAAAGGTTTTACTAGAAGATGCTCTAATTAACCAAACAGTACCTCTATGCCTTTGAATTTTTATGCTACTTTAAACCCTTTAAAATGGACTGGATATTTAAACTTCTTCTCTCTTAAAGTTAAAAAACATTTTTAGTATCTGTTAAGTGTTCATGTTGTGCTGAGCACTTAACCAATGCTATAAATGTTGCACTATATGAGAACCATATGATACAGACGCTCTGTCAAAGGTTTTGGCATTCTAAAGGAGAACAAGATACTCAGCGTTTGTGTGTATATGTACATGTATATATAATAACATATGTACTCAAACATGCATATAAATATATATAAAATATATATCATGTATATATCATCAAACACATATACATACATATATACACCTATATGTTTTACACTGCACATGCACGCACACAGAAAAAGACACATACACAGTTGTCCCTAGAAATTCTGAAGTCCTTGAGACCTTAAGAAAAGTATATGGTTGAGGAACTGAAGTCAAAAGTGACTTTTACGATGCTATGAATTTCATTAATATAAACAATAAGTACCAACTGTGATATTGTGATTTACAACAAGAAATAAATATTTGATCTTTGCTCCTGTTTTTGGCACAGAACTCCTAAAACCTTTGGAATTTCCTAAGCCTTGAGAGCGATAGGATAAATGTGCCTTTTTTATGTTAATGAGGTGACTTCTGGAAATCACCTAGGTAACCTAAGGAAGGGGCTGGTTCCCTGGGGAGCCAACCAGGTGATTAGAGGCCTGGAACCTTCTGTCCCATCCCCCAACCACCTGGGAGGGGAGAGGGGCTGGAGGTTGAATTGATGGCCAGTGGTCAATGACTTAATCAGTCATGCCTATGTAATAAAGCCTTTATAAAAACCCCAAAGGAGAGGGGCCGGAGAGCTTCCGGGTTGGTAAACACTTGGAGATTAGGGGAGAGTTGGGGGCTTGGAGAGGGCAGGGAAGCTCTGTGCCCTTTCCCCATACCTTGCCCTATTCAACTCTTCAATCAGGCTCTTCCTGAGTTATATCCTTTTATAATAAACTGAGGATCTAGTGAGTAAAATGTTTCTCTGAGTTCTGTGAACCACGCTAGCAAATTAATTGAACCCAAGGTGGGGGTTTTGAGAAGCTCTGATTTATAGCCAATTGGTCAGAAGCACAGGTAATAACATGGACTTGTAAGTGGAATCTAAAGTGGGGCAAGCCTTGAGGAACTGAGCCCTTAACCTGTGAAATCTGAGACAGTCTCCGAGTAAACAGTGTCAGAATTGAGTTGAATCGTAGGATACTCACTCCCTAGGTCTTGGAGCATTGCCTGCTACTGTCAGGAACCTCCACCCGAACACACACACACTGTAATAGGTGACCAGAACTTTACTAACACTAAATAGATCCCAGAGCAATGATATTTTATAATACAGCCTGTAGTTCTGTTCATTTCATTTGGCATCCTATGCTCACCTAGAAACTTTTCAGCAACTCTCCTCACAGAATTTTTAATGAATTGCAGCTTAGCAAATCATTTAGCTTTGTTGAAGTCAATGTGGCAAACTGTTGTCTGATCCTCCATCCAAATGTTCAGTGTCTTCCTGATTGTAGGCATCTTGCCTCTGAGCATATTTTAGGGTCCTACTGAGACCTTGGGGATATCCAGTAACTTGGCTGCCCCCAAAAATCTCACACCAAAACACGAGCCATGGGCTTCCCTTGTGGTGCAGTGGTTAAGAATCCACCTGCCAATGCAGGGGACACGGGTTCGAGTCCTGGTCCGGGAAGATCCCACATGCCACGGAACAACTAAGCCCGTGCGCCACAGCTACTGAGCCTGCACTCTAAAGCCCACGAGCCACAACTACTGAGCCCACGCGCTGCAGTTGCTGAAGCCTGTGTGCCTAGAGACGGTGCTCCACAACAAGAGAAGCCACCACAATGAGAAGCCCGTGCACTGCAACGAAGAGTAGCCCCCGCTCGCCGCAACTAGAGAAAGCCTGTGCTCAGCAACAAAGAACCAACGCAGCCAAAAATAAATAAAAATAAAATAAATTAAAACAAACAAAAAAGCAAAAAAAGCACGAGCCATTTATCCCTCTACACACTTCTCAGCTATCTTTCCCTTGACAGAAGTTAAGGAGAGATGCCCATGGCCAAGATCTTCTTTCCATCATCTGCCTTTATCTTCCCCAAGATTTCATTGCAAAAAACCAGCACTCCTACTCTGCCTTCTTCATTACTTCTCTTTTTCATTTCTGCAGTTGTTTCTTTTAGGAATCAGGCCTAACAGGAGTGATTCACAACTTCAAATACTAAAACCGAGAAGACATAAAAAAGGAAAAAAATATTTTGTGAGAAATTTATATGGAAGGATTGTTGTCTTACTATTAATATTTGGTAAGTCATATATGAAACTCTGCATATGTCATGTTTTGGTGTCTATGAAACATCTAAGAAAACAATAACTATCATTTCAAGTTAATTATTTAGTTAATGATTTAGTCATTTAACAAATATTTATTGAAGACCAACTCTGTGCCAGACACACTGAGCAGTGAGAGGAGAAAAAAACAGGATATGGTTCTTCCCCACATGGAATTGTGTGTCAGGCCCTGTGCTAAGTGCTTTGGGCACATCTTCCTTTTATCCTCATAACAACTCTTTGCCCACTTTATAAGGGAGGACTCTGAGGTCAGGAGGCAGTGTTATGAGTCAAGCTGAATGAAGTCTGTCTGATGCCAAAGTCATTTATTTAAGCACTAAATGGTACCACTTTCACCTTACTCTAGGTAAGTAAACTCTTGCCACTGGGTAAGTGGGAGAGAGGTAGTGTGGCTCTGGAGGTAACCACAGAAGGGCTGGTGTTGGACTGGCCATGTGGTAGGCAGACCTCTAAGATGGTCCCCTGACAATCCCCATCTGTATACACCTGGTGTGATCCCCTCCCTTTGAGTGAGCAGAGGACCTGTGAATATGATAGGCTGTCACTCTTGTGATTAGGTTACATTATATGACATGATATATCAAAAGTGAAGGGATTTTGTACATCAGTTGACTTTGAGTTCATCAACTAGGTCAGCCTTGCCCAATCAGCTGAGCCCTTAAGCCTGTTCAGCCTGTTAAGAACAGGCTGATATGGTCAACAGCCATGATATGAGAGGGCCTGCGAGTGGGAGGCGCCTAGGAGCTGAGAGCAACCTCTAGCCAACAGTCTGCAAGGAAACGAGGACCTCAATCCTACAAGCACAAGGCAATGAATTCCACCCACAACCAGTGAGCCTGGAAGAGTACGCTGAACTTCAGATGAGGTCAAGCCCCTGCCAACAACTTGCTTTCAACCTGGTGAGACCGGATTCCTGATCCACAAAAATTGTGAGATAATGTTTTTTTGGTGTCTTTAGTTGCTAAGTTTATAGTAATTTGTTACACAGCAGAAGAAAAATAAAACAACAGGCAAGAAACACTGAGATGACATAAAGGTCAAAAGTTACCATCTTCCCAACAAAAATCAAGAAAACTGATTAAAGCCTTATATTTCAACTCTATTTTCTCTCTCTCTCTAAATCTCTGTGATTTATTTCTCCTGAAATATGTTCACTAACTTGAGATTTATCCTTTTGATATCACTTGGTGAGTTCATTTATTGTGAACTCGGTCACAATCTGTTTAACTTTTTAAAAACTAGCATCTGGAAAGAGTTTCTCCAATGACTCCATGCCTTTTAGAGTGATGCAAAATTTGCTAGAAGTTTCACTAGGATGTAAATTCTACGAGGATGTAGGCTTCATGATGGCAAGGATTCTTGTCTGGCCCACAGTGAGTACTAAATAAATATTTATTTAACCAAGTGATTCATAGAAACACTTTTCTTCACCTGAGCCATCTGTTACCATTTGCTGAAGATTTATTTATCAAATTCTAGTTTCAAAGTCTGAGCTCCTTACTGACCTGCCCATCAACAACGATTTCTGTTTGAAACATTCCTCCAGTCCCCACTTCTCCTAGTTTTTCTAGGCCACAAATTCAAAAATCTTTTGCAAAAGAACCCATCTGAATCCATGCTGTGATTTAAAAATACAGAGAATACCCTCATGTGTGGTACCAATAACTGATAGTTGATCACTTTCAGTTGAAGGGTCGTGACCTTTTAGTGAGCATTTCCAGTTTATGAAGTCAAAAAGGAGCTGGAAATATTCAGATATATACCCTAAATCTGAAAAGGAATATATATATACAATGAGTAATAATTAAGTGAACTTGGTAGGTTTTATATTTGTTAGAATAGATTATTCAAGTAGCTTGATCTCTTTTTTTTTTCTGTGCTTGATATTTTCTTTATTTATTAAAAAAATTTTTAAAAAAATTTTTTTGTTTTATTTATTATTTATTTTTTTGGCCACGCCATGTGGGATCTTAATTCCCTTACCAGGGATTGAACCTGTGCCCTTTGCAGTGGAAGCTTGAGAGCCTTAACCACTGGACCTCCAGGGAAGTTCCCTGTGCTTGATATTTTAAAGCAGAGTACTCAGTATCATGCTTTCCAGTGGAAGATGCTTACAGAGCATTGACACAAACACTAATTTGACAATATGACTTCTGTTTTGTTCCCTAAATATCTGAAACTTCTGTTTGTCCCTCCTCGTAGTGGCGGTCCTGATGTACTGGCTCACAGATCCACAGCTGCTACGCCTATGCCATTGCTCTAGCTATTACGAGGGGATTTAGCTGGATTTCAAGCTGGCTTAATCCTCTCTCAGTCCTGGTACTATAATTCCCCAAAAGAAGCAACAGCTTTGTTGGTTGGTTTGCTCTGGTGTCTGTAACTATGAGGTTGTTATGGTTTATTTTCACAATGATAGTATTAGTCATGTTTCAGAAAAGAAATTTTAAAAAACTTCCTGCTTCCTAAATATGTTACGAAAAATGCCAGCAAAAGACACAACAAATATATTTTCTTGTAAATATGTAGGAAACACTGAGCTTCCTTCCAAAATAAAAACCTGATGTATTTTGTCCCCCACTGCATGCACATTTTCATTCATTGAAACAATATGCATGCATCAAAAATGTAGTTAGGAAACCCATTCATAATGAGCTTTCAACAAATATTGTGCATATAAAGACATCTACTATAATCTGAACTCAAAACTCTCTTGGGAATTTATTGAGCATAGAAGAATAAATTTTTTACTATGGATAAAATGGCAAAACAGGAAGATTTAAAAAAAGCTTTTCTACCTCTAATCGCTAAGCCTTTCTGGCAGCTATTTCTTTGGAGAAAACTATCTAATGAACTCTCTTTACCAATCAGATCATTATCATAATGGGTTCATGTCCTGAAGACATTACATTAAAGAAGAAGCAGTAGCTAAGCTCACAGATTTCATGGAATATGAATTTAGACATTTCTCTGCCTTACAAAGCACATTTTAAAATAAAAAGACAACATCAAGGCATCATGAAAAAGTGCTGTCTTATTCATGTAGATCAAACTTCTCATTTTTCCTCTTATATATTGACTTTTCATCATGATCTTACACACACACACACACACACACTTTTTTTGATCATGTAGTATTTACATGAGGCAAATGAACTTCTTGTTCTAAAAGTCTCTAAATCATTATAGTTTGTTAACCCACAAATGATTCAACCTGAAGGAATGCAGGAAAAATGTAGTCAAGAATCATAGCTCTGTTTAAGCAGTTTCACAGACACGCAACCAGTATGAAATGAGAAGATGTGTAGTATTTATTTTGCCTGAGATGCAACAGGGATGTGGATGGGAAATGTTTGGGAGCCTTGCAACTTTGTGACATGGGGGAAGGAAAAATAGGAGAAAATAAAGTTATCCATAAGCATCTGCACTACTTCCGTCTAAAACAGTATTGAACCATAGACTTGAATTCATCCTACGCCAGCAACATTTTCCAGGTGAATTTGGCTGCCTGACAGCTGACACCTGTCAGTCACGAGAGGAAATATGATCAAAGGTGGAAAGAAGAACCATTCTCTCAAAGACCACTTTCTATCTTTATTTTTTTATTTTTATTTTTTAACATCTTTATTGGAATATAATTGCTTTACAATGTTGTGTTAGTTTCTGCTGTATAACAAAGTGAGTCAGCTATATGCATACGTACATTCCCATATCCCCTCCCTCTTGTGTCTCCCTCCCACCCTCCCTATCCCACCCCTCTAGGTGGTCGCAAAGCACTGAGCTGATCTCCCTGTGCTATGCAGCTGCTTCCCACTAACTATCTATTTTATATTTGGTAGTGTATATATGTCAATGTTACTCTCTCACTTCATCCCAGCTTACCCTTCTCCTTCCCTGTGTCCTCAAGTCCATTCTCTACATCTGTGTCTTTATTCCTGTCCTGCCCCTAGGTTCATCCGAAACTTGTTCCATATATATGTGTTAGCATACAGTATTTGTTTTTCTCTTCCTGACTTACTTCACTCCATATGACAGACTCTAGGTCCATTCACCTCATTACAAATAACTCAATTTTGTTTCATTTTATGGCTGAGGAATATTCCATCGTATATATGTGCCACATCTTCTTTATCCATTCATCTGTCGATGGACACTTAGGTTGCTTCCATGTCCTGGTTATTGTAAATAGTGCTGCAATGAACAGCCATTCTGGTTTGTAACTTCCTCTCACTGTGACTAATGCACCAATTCGGAGAGTTCATTTTGCTGAATCAGCTTGCTGGAGCACTCAGGTTTTGCCAGTAAGAAACTAGTGTCTGCACCTGAATTTGTTCCTTCATGGGACAAAAACCAACTGTTGTTTTCAATAGATCATGGGAATTGGAAAGAGACGTTAGATTAGATTACACTACCACTGAAAAATCATACACTCACACTTGTGTGTACAAACACACACACACGCATATATATACAAGTATATTCATATATGTAAAGTGAGTACATACACACACCTGCATATATGTATACATGTTCATATACATATGCAGTTGTTACATACTGATGGTTTTGATTTCAGGACTGATCTAGACCAGAAACAAACAAAAAATATCATTTCAGTCTAGGAACTTGGTCCAAAAGCCCTTTCATTCAACATAAGTTTTATCATCAAAACCACTTCCCCACAGAGGTATGTATCCCAAAATGAAATGAAATACCCAAACTTTTAAAACTCATTTATGATCAAGCCCAGTGACATTACCATAGCTCTCGGTGCAAACAAGTTTTTGTATGAAATCTGCATCATCCACAAAAACAAATTCATTAAAAATGTGGAAGGTCCACAGGACTCAGGATCCAACTTTCCAAAGACTCCTGATTCATAGATAAAAAATTCTTTGCAAAGGGATTAAGAGAATCTGGAGAATCTAACATTTTTGACCCAAATATCTTCCTTTGCTTGGACATATCACGAAATGATAATCTTAACATCCACAGGCAAAGAGGGAAGTTAGTGAAGCATAAACACACTGAGAATTGCAGGGACAATTCAGGACATTCAGGCACAACCCAAAGAAATGTCTTAGTTACATAACTATTTGGTAACATTTCCCGTTTAAATCTGCCTTGTCCATATTCAGAACACTTTGCCCTCTCATCAACCTTAACTAACTACTCTAAGTTTCTTTTTCCTCAGGGAGGAAACTTGAAAATATGATTTTGCCATAGCTAAAAATTAGAATGCTGTGTGAGCTGTGTACTATCTCTGGATTGGTCCTATAGGGTTAAAAAAGTCTGCATTTGTATAGTTCTTGCTGTGGACTGAATTGTGTCCCTCCCAAATTCATAAGTTGAAGTCCTAACCCCCAATGTGACTGTATTTGGAATAAGTAAGTAAGGTTAAATAAGGTCATAAGGGTGGGGCCCTGATCCGAGAGAGCTGTTGTCCTTATAAGAAAAGAGACACAAGACTTCTCTCTCTCTCTGCCATGTGAAGACACAATGAGAAGGCAGCTGAATGCAAGCCAGGCAGAGACTTCTTACCAGGAACAAATCAGCCGAGATCTTGATCTTGGACTTTCAGCCTCCAGGTCTGTGAGAAATACATTTCTATTGTTTAAGCTACCACATCTGTAGTATTTTTTTTTTAACTATTTTCTTTCTTTCTTTCTCCCTCCCTCCCTCCCTCCCTCCCTCCCTCTTTCCCTCCCTCTTTCCCTCCCTCCCTCTTTCCCTCCCTCTTTCCCTCCCTCCCTCTTTCCCTCCCTCCTTTCCTTCCTTCCTTCCTTCCCACCAGGTCTTAGTTGCAGCAGGCGGGCTCCTTGGTTGCGGCATGCATATGGGATCTAGTTCCCTGACCAGGGATCGAACACAGGATCCCTGCATTGGGAGCGCAGAGTCTTAACTACTGCACCAACAGGGAACTCCCCACATCTGTAGTATTTTGTTATTACTTTGTACTCTTCAACAGGCCTCCAAATGGATCATCAATTTCCTCTTTTAATAGTTCTCAGACAATCCCATATTGAAGGGACAATGGAAGCACACAACTATTAAGTGATTGCCCGGGGGCATATAGCCCAGGCATCTGGAGTTCTCCTTTCAGAGTACCCAGGATTCTGGAGATTCTGGTGGAACACTCTAGTGGTGGGTAGTGGGCAGATGACCCTGCCATTCTTCCCCATCCTAGAGCATTACTGCCTAAGTCACCCACGGCTGCTAAGAGGTGTCTGCCAGATCCTCTGGGACGCCAGGGCAGGAAAGCACTGAGGTATCCCTGGAAGTATTAGCTTTAGGGCATTTGCCATGGAAAAGGTAGGTTGCCCCTCATTTTCTTACTGCTTTGAATCCAATAATACATACTCAACGCTACCTTCTCTCACCAGCTCCATTTCCCTGCCTTCTTCAACAGAACAAACAGGCATGATTGAACCCTTTCTTGATGCCTCAGGATTGTCATCATGTAGATCAGCTGTTTTTTTTGTTTTCTAAAAAAAATTTTATTGGAGTATAGTTGATTTACAATGCTGTGTTAGTTTCAGGTGTACAGCAAAGTGATTCTGTTATGTATATATACATTTATTCATTCTTTTTCAGATTCTTTACCCATATAGGTTATTAAAGAATATTGAGTAGAGTTCCCTGTGCTATACAGTAGGTCCTTGTCGGTTATCTATAATATATATAGTAGTGTTCAGTTTTTACAGACTTCAGAATTCAATGATCCCGGAGAAAGACAGAGGTTTGTAGGACTGTTTCTATATTGAATGGAACCAGACAGCTTTTTCCTGTTGTTTTTATTTTTACCCATACAGACAATAGGTTTGGAAATTTTAAAGCGCTTTCTTTGTCTTAATTAGATGGCATTATGATACTCATTATAATAGATAATAGTTGACGTTAATCAAAGCAACCAACTTTTTAATTGAATTGATAAACCAATCAGCCCCCTAAGGCGCTTTATAACATACAATATAGAGTGAGAATAATTAGATGTATTTGTACAATATGGTGAAAATTAAAAGTAAAAAAAATTATATGATTTCTAACTGTAATTTAAAGTGTTGGGATTTTTCTTCAGTGATAATTATCATCTGTGATTCTCTGGGGGAAATGGCTAGTAAAATTCACTTGGACTTTTATAAAGTGAAGAGCCTAAACCAGAAATTAAACAAACAAATATGTGTCTATTTTTTAAAAGAACAATACGTGCGTTTGCTGATTTAAATTGGATTGTCTTTCTTTACTCATCTAAGCAGTAGGAGGATGGTGTTTGAAAAGAGTTTTGGCCCGCAGCAAACTTACCTCTCCTTCAAATGCCCAGAGATTACTCTGTTTGATCCTTTTAAACTTAGTCTTTTGCATCTTGTTACGGACAGAGAGTTCAGAGCAAGTTTTAATGTCGAAAGCTGGGTGGAGGGGCATAGTTAAGGGGACAAGTTTGTCAGCCTTGGGGAGTTGAGGAGACTGGAGTGGTCTTTACTGGGGCTGAGGGGTGCCTGGGGGCTCAGGTTACTGCTAAAATACAGCTTCCTGTGGAAGCGAAATGGCTGTAGTGTGGTGATTCCCAATCAGAATCCCCTGGAACGCCTCCTGGGCCCCCACCCCATAGTTTCTGCAGGTCTTGGGTTGGGTTGAGAATTTACATGGCTAACAAGTTCCTACATATTGCTGCTGGCTGCTGCTCTGGGGCCTCACTTTGAGAGCAGCTAGTTTAGCGTTGTGCAATACTGTTTGACGAGATGTGGAGCTGGGTTCTCGGTATTTTCCGAGGTCAAGTATTGGGTTGGCCAAAAAGTTCGTTCGGGTTTGGCCATACGATCTCATGGACAACCCCGAAAGAACTTTTTGGCCAACGCTTAGCATGCTCAGTCCTTTTGTTAAGCACAGGGACCTGCTTGCCAAAATAGCTTCAAAGAGATCATACGAAATCCATGTAAATACAACTTATAACATCTTAGAATAACACCCTCAAATTTTAGAGTTTTCTAAGGCAAATATCTTCTGCCCTAAAAAACTATATATATAGTATATGTGTACGTGTGCTTGTATATGCATATATGTATATATGTGCGTGCACTAAGTCAGATGCCTTTCCATCATTTTCTCCCCCTATAAATTATCTGATGTAAAAATGTGCTGAGTTGAGCCCTCACTATCCCCAGTCCTTTCATGGTGGAAGGAGAAGACTGGTCAAGAAGGGTAAAAAAGTTGTTTTTAAAGTCATGAAGTAAGAGATTTAAGAACAGAATCTAAATTCCTCTCCCTGAATTTCATTTCTCATACATATTCCTGCAGAATCTTTGAAAATGATTACATTTATTATAGTCCCTAAAGTCAAGGGTCTTAAATTTGTGTTTCTGTATGTGTAGGAGGTCCAAAGGTAGGCAAAGAGATCTTTTAACTTCCCTGAAATCATATATAAAATATTGTATATATATATGTGTGAATTGTACATTTTCCAGAAATAGGTTCTTTTACTTCCAAGAGCTTCCCAGATCTATTCAGATAATAAATATTTTTTAATTTTAGAAATTATACCTGTAATATAGATAAATCTGTATATGCTAATACCAGCTATTTTTAAAATCACCACAATATTTATTAAAACTATTGATTTAAAATATCCACCTGGATATGATGCTGGGCTGTGTCCCCAAAATAAATCAAAATGTGGTAGTTGCTCCCTCACTTTTAAAAATCAATTTGGAAAAAGAAAAAAAAAATCATAGGATATACAGATGACAATATAAACGAAGGCTCAGTTCAGAAACCACGTAAACATCTAACACATTTACACTAGAGACAATGGCACTACTGTATTTTTTGCGATGGTTGAGAGGCAGGGATGTTGCTCAGACAGAATTTTTTTGAGTAGAAATCAACACCCCACTTCCAGTTTGTCAAGATGGCTTCATGGGGACTGTGGGATTTTAATCTTCATTCCTTCTACCCTTTATCAGTTTTTTTTGAAAATGCTCCAGAGGATGGTTACCTTAAAATAACAGACATTTGAATGTTTCTATTTTATTCAGTGACATCTTTGAGTTAAAGGCTTTCAAATGAAAAACAGGTTGGTAATAGGCTTGAAGTGATGTCAGAACAAAGCTCACCTTCATGTGGAAGCAGACTGGGAATTGTGTGCCAGAACTTCGCTATTGTCACATTGTCATCTACAGAATGGAACTCAAAATCTACTGTTCTAGCACAGGGAACACTACTCAATACTCTGTCATGGCCTATTTGGGAAAATCTAAAAAAGAGTGGATATATGTATATGTATAACTGAGTCACTTTGCTGTACAGCAGAGAGTAACACAACATTGTAAATCAACTATACCCCAATAAAAATTATATAAAGAAAACACATCAAGTGGTGGGAGAGGTTGCTTATACTAAAGATTCAAAAAGGATATTATGGGCTTCCCTGGTGGCGCAGTGGTTAAGAATCCGCCTGCCAATGCAGGGGACACGGGTTCGATCCCTGGTCTGGGAAGATCCCACATGCCGCGGAGCAGCTAGGCCCGTGAGCCACAACTACTGAGCCTGCGCGTCTGGAGCCTGTGCTCCGCAACAAGAGAGGCCGCGACAGTGAGAGGCCCGCGCACCGCGATGAAGAGTGGCCCCCGCTTGCCACAACTAGAGAAAGCCCTCGCACAGAAACGAAGACCCAACACAGCCATAAATAAATAAACAAATAAATTAAAATATTAAAAAAAAAAAGGATATTATTATTATTATTTTTTTAATTAAGTGAATTTTATTTTTTATTTTTTTAATTAAAAAAAATTTTTGGCTGTGTTGGGTCTTCATTGCTGCGTGCGGGCTTTCTCTAGTTGTGGCGAGCGGGGGCTACTCTTCGTTGCGGTACGTGGGCTTCTCATTGCCGTGGCTTCTCTTGTTGAGGAGCACGAGCTCTAGGCACGTGGGCTTCAGTAGTTGTGGCTCGTGGGCTGAGTTGCTCCACGGCATGTGGGATCTTCCCAGACCAGGGATCGAACCTGTGTCCCCTGCATTGGCAGGTGGATTCTTAACCACTGCACCACCAGGGAAGTGTAAAAAGGGTATTATTGTAAGGAAGGTGCCCATGAAGCAATTCCACAGCATCATATTTACCCAGGGAGGCAGGCATTCAGTGGATGGGGAGTTTGCCAGGCTTTCAAAAGCCATGAGAAATCTCGGAAGGGTCAGTCCTCTTGGAGAGCACAAGAGGCTTGGCCGCCAATTCTATGCGACCATAATAAAATCACCTAGTACTCCTTACAGACTCTCAGAATAATGTCTTCAAATGTTAAAGCTCTCCATGGCAATTATCTTCAGATTAAAAAAAATTGATGAATATGGTGCCTTCTTTCTCCTTTCTCTCGTAAATGAACAGCACAGTTATTTTCCCATCAGACAAAAGCTGCAGCTCATGCTACTCCTGTACTTACTATGTAAAGAAACTTCTTATGAAAAGAAAAAGTTATTTACCACTGTATTTTTTGCAGTGGTTGAGAGGCATTTCTGCCTCAGAAAAATCTGAGCCTCAGTTTTTTCGTAGGTAAATGGGAGGGGTAATAATAGGGTTTTGTTTTAAGAATTGAATAATAGATGCAAAGCATCTGGTATATTACCAGCACTCAAAAATATCGGTCCTTTCTTCAATCTTAGGGATTTCAAAGATGGCAGTCAAGTGAAACTCCTCTGTATTTTAGTCTGGATAACACTGTGGTGGTATTGATGAGTGAAATATTCAGTTACTTCAATTCAAATACTGTTTCTAATTTCAGGAAATCATCTACCTGTCAGCATTCTATGAATGTATTACAAAGATAGCCCCATTATAAAGGAGAGGTTTTTTTTTTTAAAAAAATATTCTCTCCAGAAGTACTGCAAATGTAATACATTTCAAAAAATAAACAGGAAATAGGTGTCATTGCTTAGTGTTTTCTGGGCCGGGATATTATTCCTAATTTGAAATCATTGGAGTGGGATGTTATTCTCTAGGTGGGAGAGTAGCCTCCAGGGGTTATTTGTACCCTCTGATGTTCGGGGGAATATGTTATTTACCACCTGTAAGATGCGTTTCTTGTTATTTTTGTTGGGAGTAAAGCTGCAGCCTTTTACCTCCATTAGGTAGTGTAGTTTGGTTAATGGATGGGTAACAGGAAAGAGTGTAAGGGGAAGCCAATGTTAATGTGAACTCCTGCCGTTTTTATTATAGTGGCACCCGCAAGAGTTAAGGTTGAGCAGCTGTTTCCATTATGAACTCCTATTTCAGGGGTTTATAACTGAGCTGTAAAAATTTGCTCTAGGCTAAAATTCTGCTCATCAGGTCTTAGCCTGGGAGAATTTTTCCCCCTACAATTTTTTTTTTTTTTGAAAAGAAGAAATCAATTTAGCTATTTAAAATAAATAATCTAAAATCACAGAAATTTAAAAAATGTTGAATTTTTATCACATTAAGTCCAGATGTTGAAATTGATGGTAATTACATTCCTACAACTCTAATGAGAAAAGTAAGTCTCAAAACTGTACCTTTCAAATGTACATTTTCAATGTCTAATACAGATTGATGTAGCAATTTAGCAAGACAAGCAATTTCTTAGGCCATGAAACTAATCATTATTTGCAAAAACATTTTCCAATGAGCCTCTTTTCTTCACAGTATTAATTTTCTTATTAATCAGACCTGGCTATAGAAATTGGGGTAACTCTTTGTAGAACTTGTTAAATCACTTTGCATTTTAGCAGAGCAATAAATCGACAAGTTAAACAGATGAAAGGTTATTGAAGACGTTGATGGCATTTTTATTTACATGTTTAGAAGCCCTTGTTAGATATAAAAAGGGCTTACCTACCTGGCCGTAGAAAGCTTTGTATACACATGATAATGACAATAGGAGTATATATAGTACAGTAGAAAGACTACAGGTACTGACATCACAGCATGTTTGAAATACAGGTTTTATGATTACAGGTATGATGAGGCCAAAGGATCAGGAGACAACTGCCATGGAAGAGATAGTTGGTTATACTCACAGATCCCAAGAGAAGGGGTGTACCATACCATGAAGGGCCACACAGGGAAGAACCAGTGTGGTCAGAAGGCAGAGGGAGAGAGGGAAATTGTGGGGAGGGTTTACTGTGGTTTCCATGGGAGGGAACAGAAGAGGCAGAAAAAGCAGTTTTAGGATTGCCCAGTTTGAATAATTTCAGTAGGGTCTAGGGCATACGGGCTGCGCCTGGTTGTCCGACCCTGCAGTGATTAGGGCAGGTGGATAGTGGTCCAGAGTGTGAGAGGCCATAGGGGGGCTAGTTGGGGGTGTGGGCTCAGGATTGGTTGGTTTGCACTTGAAATATACCCTGACTGGTAGTTGTTTACTATCTCTAGGAATTGGCTAACCTCGGGGGGGACAGTCTCTAGGGTCAGCAAAGTCAGGATGTCAAAGTGTTAGAATACAGATAATATGACGTATGGTTAATACACACTACTTTGGTCCAACTCCTGGGCCTGTCATTTCCCAATGTGCTCTACTGAATATTGGACAAGAATTAACATTTGAGTCTCGGGTTTTCTGTCATTAAAAAGGGGGATAATGACGATGCCTACAACCTCCTCTTCATTGGAATCCAGACTTCTTCTCCTACTAGGCTATGTGCCCTGGAGCAAGTTACTACACCTCTCTGTGCTTCAGTTTTCTCATCTTTAAGATGGTGAAAATGAAATGGTCTATGCCATGGGTTGCTGTGAAGATTCAATGAAATAATACATGCAAAACAATCAACATAGTCTGGCACACAACAAACACTAAATAAATGGTAATTTTCCCACAAACGTAATTCTCTTATAAACCCAACTCTCCATTGCACATGTCTGTGGGCTTGGAGTACAGTGGTTTTTGAAAAACTGCTCTAAATTTAGTAGTACAGGGAGAAAAGCATTTCTACTCCTGTCTGAGCCATCCATTGGCTACTATCCATTGGTGTAGCTTTGTTGTTACCTTTTAGTATAACTGTGCACCAGGAAGGAAGCTCCAGTGAGTTCCAAGGATGCTTAGTGTTATGGCAAGACGTGCAATACCCCGAGGCCATCTTGTTTATTGTTCTGTGCCCCCTACTCCCTGGTCTATCCAGTTCCGCCATTGACTGCAGAGGTCGTGGATCCAAGTTCCTCCTACACATGGCTAACATGGCTGCTAGAATGAATATAATAAATATAATAATAATATATCATGAATATAATAAACTCTCATCTGTGTAGGCTGGACTACATGAGGTTTTTGAAATTTTTTACTATAGTTTTTTTAGAAAAAGACAAGTTCACTTGCCACTCTCCTTCTCCTCAAAACAAACCAAGAAGAAAACCTCCCAGAGAGATAAGCTAAGACTAGCCAAGAACAGAGTAATGTACAAAACTACAAACATTCTCTTCATTCATTTTGGGACCTGTTACATGCATTTTCCTAATAGGGAATAATAACTGTTGGTGCAAAATATATGTTATTTGTGCAACATAGAACATACGTGATTGTGGCCCTATTCTGCATTTCCCATACTTATCTAGTGGTACATAGTCCAATTATTTTTTTTAAATGGTATGTTTGGCTTTTACAGGGATGTGGCCATTTGAAATTAATGGAAGAAATGGGTACTGTTTTCTTCTGGATGAAGGAAACAAAATTTTTCCAATAGCTGTGGCAAAAGCAAAGCTCCTACAATCAAACAAGGATAAGCCAGTTATATTAAAGGAACTCTTTTCTAAATTGTATTCCTAGTAGCCCATGAGATACTAACAGATTGATATTCCTAGAATCCCATAGATATTAATAGATTGATCCATCAATCAATAAAAGAATTTCTGGTAAATAGGCTTGGAAACTGTTGGGTTAAAACAAATCTCTTTATCATAGGAGTAAAACACTGAAGTGTGTTAGGAATCTCCAAGAAAAAGATGCAACATGCAATGTTTCTCAACTTATTTAACTTCTAACCACACTATTTTTAAAGGATGTTCATGTACAGAGTGAGGATCATTAGTATTCCACTGATTGAAGTTTGGGAAATACTAAAATCAAACTAAAGAATCCCATGATTAGAACATTGCCTCATTCTTTGTATGGAATTAGGTCATAATTTCTGTCTACTCTTATCATCTGGGAGTGCGCTCAGCTTCATTTAGGTTCTTGGGTACCCAGGAGTCAGCATACCAATAAAACTAGCCCACTCTGCCAGTCATTTGTATTATTAAAGTATTTAATATCAAAGTGTCATGAAGTAACACATTTTAATTGTTCTTTTCCCCCCATTTATTTATTCATTTACACATACACTCAACTAAAGTTTTTTTTAGAGTACATTAAACCTTTGATATTAGTTTATTTTCTCAGGTTTACTTTTTTTCTCTAGTAAAAGTTTAGCATCCATTTCAAAAGTTATTAAAACAAATTCTTGAGAAGAATAAGAAACCAATAAGGGCAGAGTTAGGAATAATGGCTACTCTTCTAGAAAACAGAAAATAAACTGATCTCTAAAGATCAGTTTTGAAAACAATCTTTACAAAATCTCTTTATAAATTGTATTGTACAATCTTTGAGTGCATGAAATAATTCCAATGTAGTTACATCTATTACACAAATATCATAACCATGTAAATGGATTTCTAAACAAAGAAAAGGAAAAATCTTAATCTTAATATCCCAGTCAAGTTTACTAGGTAGTAGTCTGAGGTTTTTCACAGACATTATCCTTAATTGTACACATTCTACATCATGGCAGAGCAGAGAGAATTTTTATATTTTGCTTTTTTTAAACTCAGAAACTTCATTGTCTGCGTTGTTACACAGTCTTCAGAATTATCCTTTTAATGTCTTATATTCCACAGAGTAGATGTACCCTAATTTACTTAGCTTCTTCTCTACTGAATGATTTCCAAATATTTGTAAATAATGCTGCAACAAACATCTTTGTATATGTAGATTTTCACCATCTTTTGGTTTAGGCAACATTTTCAGTAGTGGAATTGCTATATCAAAGATTAGGAACATATTTATAGTTCTTGAGCCATATTTCCATATTGCATTCCAAAATCACACCAGGCTGCACTGTCATCCATGATGTGTAAATATTACAATTTCATTGTCATCTAGATCAGCAATGAGGACTAAAATTCATTAAAAATTTGATAATTTAATCGGTACAACATAATATTTTGGTGTTGGGTTAATCTGTGTTTCTTAAACTCCGAGATTAGACCTTCCTTTTTATGTTTATTTTTTTACTGATTTTCCTTTCAGGTATTTAGGTGCTTTAGCAGTTATCTATCATGGTCTCAATATTTCTCTTACAAACTTATGTACTTTTAATATCTTTGGGTGTTAATTAATGATAAAAAACAACATTATAAACCCAATTTTTTAAAATATCAGTTATTCATACATTTAGTAGTATAGAATTTTATTTATTATTTGTTTTCAAAGATATAGGTAGAGATTTAATTTACTTTTTTGTTGTCAATTTTGACTTAATAGCATTGCAATCAGAGATTGTGATCTACATGCTTCCAATTTTTTGAAGTTTGTTGAAGTTATTTTGTGGCCTTTTACATGGTCAGTGTTATAAATATTCCATATATACTTGAAAATAACGTATACTTGAAAAGAATTGTTGGTGCAACGTTCTATATATGTCAGTTAGATCAAACTTATTTTTGTACTGTTCACATCTACATTAAAAATTTTTTTGTCTGCTTGATACTGGGAAAAATGTGTTAAAAACCTCTACTCTCACAGTGTATTTGTCAGTTTCTTATAATTCCATCAGTTTTTGCCTTATATATTTTGAGGCTATCTTGTTGGGTGCATATATATTTAGAATTAGTTTTTTTCTCTAGATGAAATGATCTTTTATGATTATATAATAATCTTTTTATTCTGGAATGATTTTGATTAAATCTTTTTATCTGGTATTAATATGGTTTTAATTTGAGTTGGTTTCTTTTGGTTAGTATTTTTTCCTAAGATTTTTTCCTATCCTTTTGCTTTCAATCTTTCTGAATCCTTATGTTTTAGGCATATCTCTTAGAAACAGCATATAACTTGGTTTTAATTGTCTGTTATAAAACCATTATGTGTAGACTTTTATGTTTATCGTAATTACTCCTTTATTTTGGGTTTTATCTTGCATAATTTTTTCATTATGTTTCCCCACTTTCCATGCCCCCTATCCCTACTCTGTCTCTTTTTCTCATCCTATCTCATCTTCATCCTCCTCTTTCTCCTTCGTTTTTCTCTTCCTTGTAATTTTATTTTATTTATTTTTTTAAACCTTTTTGTTCTTTTTAAAAATTTTTATTTTTATTTTTGGCTGCATTGGGTCTTCGTTGCTGTGCAAGGGCTTTCTCTAGTTGCGGCCAGTGGGGGCCACTCTTAATCGCAGTGCACGGGCCTCTCACTGTCTCAGCCTCTCTTGTTGCAGAGCACAGGCTCCAGACGCACAGGGCTCAGTAGCTGTGGCTCACGGGCCCAGTTGCTCCGCGGCATGTGGGATCTTCCCAGACCAGGGCTCGAACCCGTGTCCCCTGCATTGGCAGGCAGATTCTCAACCACTGCGCCACCAGGGAAGCCCTCTTCCTTGTAATTTGATAATAATATATCTAAAATTTTTCCTGCATTTATCCTCTAATCATCATTATAAGCATTTTTCCATGTCATTAGTATGTTTCAAAGTATATTTTCCTGATTTTATAATATAATTTCTATGAATATGCCATAATTTATGTATCTGTTCTCCTATAGCTTTACATTTAGATTATTTTAAAATTTCTGGTATTATTAATATTGCCATAAGGAAGTCATATGCCATATTTTTAAGATAATAAGCTATGGGGTCAAAGTTATTTTGGATAAATTATTTAACTTGCCCATCTTCAGAATTCTTATCTGACAAATGGGCATAATTATGATATTTACTTCTTAAGGTTGCTGGATCAAATGAGATATTTAATATAAAGCAATTAGCTTAGCAATTTAAGATGAATTTGAGAATCATTGTCATGTTTTCTCCACCAAAACAAAACATGACAACAACAACTTTATTGACATTTGAATTCAGTTTCGTTAAACCATAGATCATTAGAAAGGATTGACTTTTTAATTAATTCAGTGTTTCTTTAAAAAATGTGGTATTAATTGCCAGTGTTGAGATAGATTTCATTCTGCCCATTGCTACTGAGGTCATCTATCTAAAATCTAAATAAAATCTTGTCACTTCTCTATGAAAACTGCTTAATGACTTTCCATCATTTACTCAGTAATATATGTTCTTGCAGTTGACTTGCAAATCTACTTTTCTGGTACAATGCCCTTTAGAGTCTTCCTGAATTTCAGTCATCCATAATTAACTATGGCTCCATAAACATTCAAGGTCCTTTAGGTCCACTCTCCTTGGGCATATTGTGCCTTCTCACCCCAATGTCCTCCCTCAAATTGTATACCTGCCAAATTCTTGTTGGTTTTTCAGATTTACACTCAAAATTTACATCACTGTGACGTTACTTCTGATCACTTTCCCAGTCTTTTTACTCTGCTTCTATAAGGTAATTATTCCTTTTGTTTATATGTCTTGTTCTCTCCCAATAGATTTTTGTCCCTTGATAGCAGGGACTGTTTATTTTTTTATTTTATTTTTTTTTAATGAAATGGTGGTTTTTTGTTTTGTTTTTTTTTAATTTATTTATTTATGGCTGTGTTGGGTCTTCGTTTCTGTGCGAGGTCTTTCTCTAGTTGTGGCAAGTGGGGGCCACTCTTCATCACAGTGCGCAGACCTCTCACTATCGCGGCCTTAGGGACTGTTTATTTTTAAATCTCTGGTTCCCCTGGATCTAGAGGAGAACCCGAACATGGCAGGTGCTCAAAAAATTTATTAAATTGATGATTGTATGGCACCTGTTCCAGAGGATTGGCAAACTTTTGTGTTTCTAAACCTGAGAAAATGGATTAAATAGCAAGTTTATAATGCTAATAACTTTAAAATAATATACGCATTGAAATAAAGAAATATAAGAAAAAGTTGTTACAAACTAATATCTTTGCATCCAAATATATGCCATCCTTTCAAGAGTTCATGTTTGGAACATAAATTTTATGTCAACAAGGAAACCCTCTGGAAATGCTAAGGAAACCTTTTTAACAAGTTGAAAAAGAAATCTTTCTCATAATTCATTGCAGTACTTACTGTTTTTCACAATCTCCCGGTGATAAATGCGTTAAAGGACATAGTCAGTGTTCTAGGTTTTGTCACACAGAAAACTGAAAGAAACCAGTAGCTGGCTTCTTGGGTATAATTTCACAGTGCGCTCAGTTAAACGAATCTCTGTTGATGGCATTCTCTTTCATGTCACATCAAATTAAGCAATTAAATTAAATATTGGAATTGTTTTGCAGGGAGTTTGCAGAAGGTAAATCTACTTGTGCTTTTTAGTTTTTCCTTAGTTGGAAAAAAATTAGTATATGCTGCCATCAAAATTTCTTCTTCTTCTGTATCTGAAAAAAATAGATCAGTCTACTATTTGTAATGACTTTTTTTTTCAGAATTTTTCTTCTGACCTGCATAGAAAGAGAAATGTGTGCATTATTGCTCATAACATTCTACACGGGAGTTCAAAACTTTAGTGTTTAGAGCAGTTCTCAACTTCTTCCACCACAGCACAGATGAGAGATGACAGTCACATATCTGACACCTGTGGACTGTGATGCAGGTGAGTTTTCTTGTTTCTCCACACACTTACTGTCTCTCGAAAAAGCATATTTATACATAACTAAAGGGACTGATCTTAATTAAAAGGATAACCTTGAATGTAAACTCATTTAATAAAGAATTAATTTGTTTGCAAACTGTGGATTTTTAAAAAAATTAATTGTGGGTTATAGCTGACCAAATGGGTATTCTATACACTGGGTCTGAGTGAAAAAAAAAAAATCAAAGGCAAAATTTTATCAAATATTATAACAAATTACAGAAATAGTTGAGAAGCTTAAAAGGTATTTTTATTTTGCCTTTTAAAAAAAGCATAATCTTGAAGGAAATTCTGGAAAATTTTGAATAAATTGTGATTATAGGAAGAACGTTGTAAATTTCATAGGATGTAGGAACTCACCCTTTATAAGGCAGTTACTTCATCTATTAAGTGAGCCTACTCTAAAATTAACATTCCATTGGACTAAGGAAAGAGAATAATGGATTAATGCCTCTTTAGGGTCTAATTTTTTTAAAGTCTTGATTAAATTATGTTATAAAAGAAAATGCTTTACATTAGTGGCTAATGAAAGAGCAGACCCAATATGTTCCTGCTTTAGTATGATTACAAATCTCTTTCTGGAATGTCCTTCAGTCCCCATATATTAAAATCCTATACATTCGTTAGAGCTCACTTCACAGCTCACATAACTTTAGCCTTGAACTCACCTCACAGATCAAATGATTTTAGCCTTGGTCGATGCTGAGGCTCTTAATTGTATTAGCCAGGTTTCTACTTTCATTTCCACTTGGTTGTCTCAAAGGCAGCTCAAAGTCAACAGGTTCAACACCAAAGTCATAACCTATCTTCTTCCTCCAAAATCTGGTCCACTGTCCCTATGGACCATCCATCCAGTTCTGAGCCAGATTTTCATTCTGAACTGATTATCTCAGGCCAGGTTTTCATCACCTTTTACCTGGATCAAGGCATTCTCTTCCTATCGAGTCCCGACATGTAGTCTGATGTCCACTTCAATTTCTTCTCTGTGTCCCAGCCAGGGAGATTGAGTTGAAGTGCTTAGAGTATGATTGTGTACTACCCTTCCTCCAAAGCCTCCAAATACAGTGTGGGTACACAATCCACACACACACACTCACTCTAGCTCACACAAGTACCACAAAACCTCCCAGTGGCTCTCAAATTCTAAGATAAAGACCAAAATCTCCAATACAACAAGCAAGCCCCTGTGTGCGCTGCCAACCTTGCCCTGACCTGATGTTGTGTTATTTTCCCTTTGTGTACCCCAGCCATATGAACTTTCTCTTGGACACATCATACTCCTGTAAGTCTTGACCTTCACAGATATTTGCCTCCAACTGTAGAATTCCCATTGTTTCTCTTCCCAGACTCTCCCTTGGTTAACCTTTTGTCTGGTTAACTCCTACTCACCCTTCAGAGTCCAACTCAAATATTATTTCCTTATCTCAGTCTTCCCTGACCCTCTATATTAGTTTACTCTGTATTGCGTTTTCATATACTATTCTCAGTTCCCCCTGTGCAGTTAATAGGTACACATTTTGATTAATATCTGTCTCTCACACTAGATTGTAAGCTCTCTGAAGGTGAGGGCCTCATATTTTTTTACTTACCATTTTATACCCTCCATATCACACTGTTCAATATCACCAACCATACTCAGTCACAAGTCTGATTGCAAGAACTACTTTTTTTCACTCTATGTGTTTGATTAAGATATATTTACTCTTAGAATAATGTAGACAATTAACGACCTCAAGGAATTTTGAATTTGACATCTACTTTGCTCACTTTTGTTGGCGACAAACATTTTAAAACTATACTGAATGCTGACATGAACAAAAACACAGTATCGAGAGATGAACACAATATTTAGAGACCGCATGTTCTCTCCACTGCTCAGGTAGGAGAAAGTAGGACTCAACTCACCCCAGTGAACAACTATAAATAATAATGGTGGCATTATTCTTTTGTCTCCTCCTTTGCAGCTGCTAATGTGCTTTGACAGTTAGCTTTGCTCTTTTATGAACTGTCCACCAGCTATAATCAGTCATGGGGAAGTCAGGCAGCAAAATTTGCATGTGCCAATTCTCACCCTTGCTTTCTAAAAAGAAAAAATGGCATTTGAGTGTATAAAACATTTTTTTTTTTTTTATAAAACATTTTTGAATGAGATTTCTTCCCATGTTCCAATTTCTAATTTCATTTTTCAATATACTTTTGTAGGCTGTGAATGTCAAGTTAGTTTTTGCATCAGAATAAATTGATGACATCCTGTTTCTATATGAGAACTAAGGTAACTTTTTAAGAAATGAAGGTATTACAACACAGTGTCAAATAACTAATTTACTTTTGTGCACATGTATAATATGCACAGAACATCTTAGTGTTGTGGAAATGTAGGGGTTTCCCTTGCTGCTCAAGAATTTAGCCACCTATGCATTACCCACATTCTAATAAGAAACCAAGTAGGAAAACAATATTTTAGTGAATGCTGCCAGCACTCGCTCGGGCTCACTTATTTGCTCTGATGTAAGGTATTAAAACTTGGGCAACTAGTGCATTATTTGGAAGTTGATTAAGAAAATGGAAGTTTCCTTGAAGAAAAAAGGCGTAAGGGAGGTCAAGACCTCAACGTGACCTCAAATGTAACTATTACCCTATTGGTTAGTTGAAATTGGAGATCAAAGACCCAATGTGCTAAATGTATTTGGCTGTGAATTGTTTCATGAAAAGGGTAAAAAGAAGTATTTGATGGTGTGGCTTTTCCTTTTTTTCCTGAAGGATGAAGGTGTGGGGTGGATAATTCCTAGCTTCTAATCATGGTTTGGTCTTCCTGGCGACCAGTCCTCATCCTGAAGGTATTCAGGACCCCACCAAGCATTGCCTCATTAGAACAAAAGACACTCCTATCAACCATGAAGGGATTTAGGAGCTCTATGGGTCAGGAACGGGGGTCAAAGACCAAATATTATAAAAAAATGTTCCTAATGTTCTCATCACTTAGGAAATTACAAGGATATTAAGAGCTCTGTGCCAGGAACCGGGGGGAGACATCAAGGTATATATTTTCTATAATTTCACACTCCCTTTCTTACTTCCATTTTTTTCAGAAATGGTTAGTTTCATTGTAGAACATAGTTTTAAAACTATAGTATGAGATTACCTGGATCAGAATCATGACATATGGGGCTTGTTAAAAACCCAGAATCCTGAGCCTCATGGAGGACTTTTTGGATCAGCATTTCTGGGAGAGACTTTGAAATCTCAATATTTAACCAGCTCCCCAGGTTATTCTTATACACACTTAAACTTAAGAACCACTCTTGTAGAAGATGCTAGGAAAACTGGATGAAGGGTATCATAATTTTGGTGATAAGCCCTATTCTTGTAAAATTCTTCTTTGCCTTTTTCTCTTCTCAGATTGTCATTCTTGCTCACCTAGCATCCTTTGGGTCTGAATCCTACTCTTTATTCTGCTGACCGTGACCTTGGCTTCAGCAGAGGGGGAGAGATGACCATTCCAGGAGTCTGGAAGAAAACCTGTCCTTAGGTAGATTCTCATTCTTTCTCTCTCCACTTCTTCTTGCTCCTTGTTTTGCTTTATCTTCTTCAGTTCTACTTTTGCCCTTGGGTATCTGAAGGAATGGCATTTGGAGCTGGTCACTGACACTCCTTCATCAATAAATACACAGAACACAGCAAAGATTGAATAGTTAGGCAATGATACCAACAAGAACGCTAATACTGCCTGGCTGCAAGTTGCAGGTAGTTTTAATAGTGAACTGAAAGGCAGTCAACCAGAAGACAAAGAGGAAATTGATAAGGGAAGAGGAAGAATGAGAACAAATCAGAGGTATTTCCCTGACACTCCTTTCCAAGGCCTCATGTATACCTTGACTAGGATGGAAGGATATTAGTTAAAATCACGACCATGCTGCCTGTCAAGGAAGAGTCTTTATAATTGTGTATTAACTTTCTAGTAACCTGCATACATTCCAGATGTGGATGTCATTTTTCTCAATGTATTTTTTTTTTGCCTTTATAAATTTGCACATTAAAAGAACCCCTCAGGCACTGTGAATGCCTGAGTGACTCTGATAGTCCTTATGTGACGCTCAGAATTGAAAAGCCAGGTAAGTAGCAGGAACTATACACTGTGTCTGAGAAAGAACTATTCTGATTTAGGTTACTCAGCCCATTCATCTGCATTTCATAAACGTTAATGCAGTCAGAAGAGAATTAGATTAGCCATCAAAAGGATTGGCCTCTGGTGTCCCTGGCATGGAGGGAACCACTAGCCCCTTGGAGCCTCAATTTTTGCTGTTTTGAATCGAGGGTGGTGGGTGGCATGGAGAGAAATTGAACAATGATGTTGGATGAACATAAAGGTCTCAAAGGTCTGTTCCAGTCCTAAAATTCTTTAAAATCTTTTTGTTTCCTTAGGTGTTCTATAAATAAAGTTTTTAAAGGTTAACACTGTTCATTCTCTTTCCAGTTCTTTGCCTTAAGAGTTTTGTTGGAGTGCCATGGTTTCTACCTGGTTCTTTTAACTCTGTTTGTTTACACCTGGGCATGGCCAAGGGGGGCTGGAATTCATTGCCTCAATACCGGCATGTTCCCCACCAGACTGTGGGCTGCTATAAATCACTTTACTAGGTTCTATTTCCTGAAATCCTAAAATTTCTTTTAGGTAGTGGTGGAAGGGTGGGCCATAGAATTCAAAACAGATTCATCGAAAGGCCTTTGAGAATAACTGCGAGGGATGACCCAGCTGTTGCTGTTCCTGCATGACTCAGTGAGGGACTCCCAGCAAAAAAGACTAGTAATTAGTTTCATTTGTAGGTGAAAGAAGGTCTTTGAAGATGTCTGGCATTAATTATAAGAGTGGTCACTGTTGCCATTTCCAAATCCTGCTTTTTAAGATCGTGAGCTGTCAGTTTAGAGAAGGCTTAGCATCTCCTCTTAGGAGGAAGAGAGTACTTAATGCGGGCATAAGTGGTAAAAGTCTGAGATGAATAGCATGGGCAAGGTTAAGTAACATGTCATGTCCCATTCTTGGAAAACTCATTCCTGAAAGTCGAGTTACAGGCTCTTTGTTTTTGTATAATAGGGACTTTTACTCTTTGTCCTAAGAAACGGGTCACCATTCCAAGTGGTAGTAACAGTACAATTGTTATTCAGCCAGCTCTTGTACTTGGTCGTTGGCCCAACATATGCCTTGTTTCTTACCACCTTGTGGATCTCTTATGCTCCTCCTGACCCAAACTCCACACAGTCTTAGTTGCCATTCTTCTCAGTAAACCATGTAAATGACTATGAAAGTCTGAACTCATGCTTTGTGGGATGAGAAACTCCAGATGCTCTACTGGGTGACTTCACTGGCCACTGGATTATCTGCATCAGGAAATCTCCAGGTCCCACCTGTCTGGGGCCCATGGAGTCTTTGGGCCCCATGCGACTCTGCAGGCTCCTCTGGGTCCCACAACTTTAATATCTGGTGGGTCCCAGGACCCACCAGCGCTCAAAGTGTTACTCTCACAGAGCCTAATTTTACTCCTCTGCCCTCCTACAGTTCTACTGCTACTACTACTAACTGTAAGAATTAGCATTTATTGAGCTTTCACTATGCATTAGGAACTAAGTTAAGGACTTTGCACACAGTATCACTTTTAATACTCACAAGAACGTTGTGAAGTTTTTTTTTTTTTTTTTAATATTTGCATTGTACACACAAGGAAACTAAGGCATAGGGATTTAACATAATCTGTACCTGTTAAACAGCAAACATCAGAGTTGGATTTTTAACGCAAGAAGTTCTGATTCCAAGGCTTACCTCTTAACCACAAGAACCGCCAGCAATGTAGAGCCCCAAGAAGCCATGATCGGATGTTCTATTTGCCTTCTGAATTAAAAAAAATATTCTGCTTCTCTTTGTAGTATCCAACGTTTCAATTATGGGATCCTGGGCCCCAGTCACCACCCCTTCTTAATTTATTTGCCCTGTTTCTAAGAATCAAAGGCTCTGACAAGCACATTTTATTAGTTATCTATTGCTTCACAACAATAGTGGCTTGAAACAGCAAGCATTTATTATCTCATAGTTCCAGAGGGTCAGGAATTCGGGAGTGGCTCAGTTGGGCGCCTCTGTTTCAGGGTCTCTCATGAGGTTGTAGGAAGAATGCCATCTGAGGCTGCACCCTCTGAAACGTTGACTAGATCTTCTGAAAAGGCTCACTCACATGGCTCTTGGCTGGAATCCTCAGGTTCTCACCACAAAAGCCTCTCCACGAGAATGCCCGGGTGTCCTAAGACACGGTGGTTGGTTTCTCCCAGAGTGAGTGACCAAAGAGAGAGCCCCCAAGACAGAAATTGCAATCTTTTAAAAACCTAATCTCAGAAGTGAGATTCCTGCTGTATTCATTTTATTTCTCCTTGTTAGAAGCAAGTCGCTAAATCCAGCCTGCTTTCCAGGAGAGGGGGATTAAACTCCACCTCTTGAAGAGAGAAGTATCAGATAATTTATGGCTGGACATAGTTTTTAAAGCACCACCTGCTGGTATTTGAGAAGTTACTTCATGCAAGACTCTATTTACCTCAATTCTGAACTTCATTGATTAAGGCACATGTAGTATCAAAAACTTCCAGTCAAGCCAGACTATTCCAATCCTGGCCTTACCAGGTATTCGCTGTAGGAGCTTTGGCTTGTGCTTCATTTCCTAATGCGAAAATGGAGATAATAGTCCTTACTTCATTTTTATGTTATTATGATAATTTATAACTTAGAATTTCTGTGAAAGTACTGTGGAAAAAGCTATGCAAAAAGAAAGTATCTTTGAATAATTTTGAATATTAGAGAGCTTAACATTGTGTTTATTTATATCTCCTGGATAATATGGAAATAATAATTTTAGAGCCGGGACTACATCTAAAATTCTCATATTATTCTTCCTTTAGCAGTGTATTTATTAAGTCACCAGAGCAACTTTTAATAAACCTATGTAATGGGACCCACTGGATGGAAGGAAAAAATACTATTGAGTGTATAACAATGCACACATTTTGATCAAGATAAAAACAAATAAACAGAGTCATTAAGACAATAAAAATAAGCAAGCTTACAGAGAGTGCAGCAGAATATTTGAATCTTCAGAGGTAAGACATCAGTGCTAATTAACAAATTATGAAACTCACACAGTTTTTTTTTTAACATCTGTATTGGAGTATAATTGCTTTACATTGTTGTGTTAGTTTCTGCTGTATAACAAAGTGAATCAGCTATACGTATACATATATCCTCATATCCCCTCCCTCTTGCGTCTCCCTCCCACCCTCCCTATCCCACCCCTCTAGGTGGTCACAAAGCACCGAGCTGATCTCCCTGTGTTATGCGGCTACTTCCCACTAGCTATCTATTTTACATTTGGTAGTGTATATATGTCCATGCCACTCTCTCACTTCATCCCAGCTTCCCCTTCCCCCTCCCCGTGTCCTCAAGTCCATTCTCTACATCTGTGTCTTTATTCCTGTCCTGCCCCACATTCTTCAGAACCATTTTTTTCTTTTTTTAGATTCCATATATAAGTGTTACCATACGGTGTTTGTTTTTCTCTTTCTGACTTACTTCACTCTGTATGACAGACTCTAACTCCATCCACCTCACTACAAATAACTCAATTTTGTTTCCTTTTATAGCTGAGTGATATTCCATTGTATACATGTGCCACATCTTCTTTATCCATTCATCTGTCGATGGACACTTAGGTTGCTTCCACATCCTGGCTATTGTAAATAGTGCTGCAATGAACATTGTGGTACGTGTCTCTCTCTCTTTTTTTTTTTTATTCAAACAGAAAGTCACAAAAATTATAATCATCCTCATCAGTTCACTCAGTCCCAAGTAATTAATTTTTTTTTCCATCTTGATCTTTTGTTAGCACTTTTATGAATTCATCAGTTTTCCATTAGAGTTCTGAAAATGCTTCTTCATTCAGTTCAGCAGTAGAGTCAGTTACCAGAAACCTGTACTTGTCAGAGTCTTTTCCATGAATTCCTTGAAGATGAAACCCTTTTGTAGGAACATTTTTGCAAAAGCATCAGAGTACACCCAGAACATGTCTCTTTTTGAATTATGGTTTTCTCAGGGTGTATGCCCAGGAGTGGGATTGCTGGGTCATATGGTAGTTCTATTTTTACTTTTTAAAGGAACCTCCATACTGTTCTCCATAGTGGCTGTATCAATTTCCCACCAACAGTGCAAGAGGGTTCCTTTTTCTCCACATTCTCTCCAGCATTTACTGTTTGTAGATTTTTTGATGACGGCAATTCTGACCGGTGTGAGGTGATACCTCATTGTAGTTTTGATTTGCATTTCTCTAATGATTAGTGATGTTGAGCATCTTTTCATGTGTTCATTGGCAATCTGTATATCTCCTTTGGAGAAATGTCTATTTAGGTCTTCTGCCCATTTTTGGATTGGGTTGTTTGTTTTTTTGATATTGAGTTGAATGAACTGCTTATATATTTTGGAGATTAATCCTTTGTCAGTTGCTTCATTTGCAAATATTTTCTCCCATTCTGAGGGTTGTCTTTTTGTCTTTTCTATGGTTTCCTTTGCTGTGCAAAAGGTTTTAAGTTTCATTACGTCCCATTCGTTTATTTTTGTTTTTATTTCCATTTCTCTAGGAGGTGGGTCAAAAAGGATCTTGCTGTGATTTATGTCATAGAGTGTTCTGCTATGTTTTCCTCTAAGAGTTTGATAGTGTCAGGCCTTACATTTAGGTCTTTAATCCATTTTGAGTTTATTTTTGTGTATGGTGTTAGGGAGTGTTCTAACTTCATTCTTTTACATGTAGCTGTCCCGTTTAATCAGCACCACTTATTGAAGAGGATGTCTTTTCTCCATTGTATATTCTTACCTCCTTTATCAAAGATAAGGTGACCATACGTGCATGGGTTTATCTCTGGGCTTTCTATCCTGTTCCATTGATCTATATTTCTGTTTTTGTGCCAGTACCATACTGTCTTGATTACTGCAACTCTGTAGTATAGTCTGAAGTCAGGGAGCCTGATTCCTCTAGCTCCGTTTTTCTTTCTCAAGATTGCTTTGGCTATTCGGGATCTTTTGTATTTCCATACACATTGTGAAATTTTTTGTTCTAGTTCTGTGAAAAATGCCATTGGTAGTTTGATAGGGACTGCACTGAACCTGTAGATTGCTTTGGGTAGTATAGTCATTTTCACAATGTTGATTCTTCCAATCCAAGAACATGGTATATCTCTCCATCTATTTGTATCATCTTTAACTTCTTTCATCAGTCTCTTATAGTTTTCTGCATACAGGTCTTTTGTCTCCTTAGGTAGGTTTATTCCTAGGCTTTTTATTCTTTTTGTTGCAGTGGTAAGTGGGAGTGTTTCCTTAACTTCTCTTTCAGATTTTTCATCATTAGTGTATAGGAATGCAAGAGATTTCTGTGTTTTAATTTTGTATCCTGCTACTTTACCAAATTCATTGATTAGCTCTAGTGGTTTTCTGGTGGCATCTTTAGGATTCTCTATGTATAGTATCATGTCATCTGCAAACAGTGACAGTTTAACTTCTTCTTTTCCGATTTGGATTCCTTTTATTTATTTTTCTTCTCATTGCTGTGGCTAAAATTTCCAAAACTACGTTGAATTATAGTGGTGAGAGTGGTCAACCTTGTCTTGTTCCTCATCTTAGTGGAAGCGGTTTCAGTTTTTCACCATTGAAAACTCACACAGTTTTAAAGATAACTTTATGACACCTATTTCTTGTTATAAGAATATTGCTATCAACAGTTCCTGTCACCAAATACTAATTAAAACTTTCTCCATCCCCTTCTAAAAAGTAAACAGCAAAAAAAAAAAAAAAAAAAAAAGCTGTGACTGTAAGGATTTTATTTGGAATCTCAAAACAGTGAAATTTGCATAAATTATAATAAAGCAAAATTAAAATCCATTAACACTTGTCTCTGGTAATTAACAAAAGCTTGCTGTTTTAAATGACTGTGTTTCAGACATATGGTGGGAAGGAAAGATGGGAGAATGGGGAGCTGTGGAAAAATATGAAGACTATAAACTAGGAATGATGTTATTTAGAAAGTCCCCAATTTTAGGAAAGAAATAAAAGTTATTTAGGCTTTTAGGATGCATTGAAAAATGCTTTCCATTTTATAATGTATAGATTCACTCAAGACTTTCACCAGCTGTTTATTTTACAAGATACATATGACACTAACATTTATGTACATTAATGATAATTTACTACTCAGTTCTAATTACTACCCTCTGGAGAGAACAGACATGTTGACAAATATTGATTGTTTAAGACAAACTACAGAAAACCCATACTTTCTGATTTAAAAACACAAGAGAATTTAAATTTTCTTTTTCATAGATTCCCAAATATTTGGAGAGAAGAGAATTAAGCCATCATGCATTGAAAATTACTATTTGAAGTTATTGGTGTATTACTTTATATTTTAGTGTATTTATTCTAAACTAAATACCTTCTGCTAAAATGGAAAATAAGTTTTTCTGGAAATAAGATAAAAACTTGCCTTTAAAACATCTTGTCTAGGATCGCTGGTTATAGTTGCACCTAAATTGGAAACAAACAGTGTGAAAAGGAAGACAAAGAAAGAAAGAAAGGCATCTTAGTATTAGGATGGTGATGGTGGTGATGATGATGATGATGAAGAGTTGAGATTTATTGAGTGCTCACTAGATACCAGGCATTGTATTAATGTGGATTATCTTATTCCCTATTTACCTACACTACTACTATTATTTACATATACTACTACTAACAAAATAATAATAGTTACAGTGTATTGAATATCTATTATGTGCCAATGTTTGGGCAACATGCTAGGTACTTCACCCAAATTATTTCTAATTCTTACTACAGTTCTGTAGAGAAGTATTACATTTACCATTTCTTATGTGAAGAAAATGAAGCTCAAACAATAAAAGTACAATTTTCTAGTCACACATTTCATAAGTGCACAAACCAGGTTCAAATACAAGTCTGTCTTGCTCCTTAGGCTTTTTTATTTCATTGCTCTGCAGTCTCATGCCATCCTAGATTGATAATGATATTAATGACAACAATGATCATAATAACACCACCACAATTATCACCACCATTGCCAATAGAAATTTGTATCTGTAGAGTGCTTTCCAATTTACAAACTCCTTGGGGCAGGCGACTGTTACGTGATAGAGCATAGTATTTATTGAAAAAAAATTATCTTATAAGTTGACTCACACAGTTCAAATCTCTGTTGTTCAAAAGTCAACTGTATTTTATTATTTTTGATGCTATGGTACATGCAGTTGTTTTTTTAATTTTGCTTTCAGATGTTTATTGTTAGTATATAAAAATGTCACTCATTTTTGAAAAAGGAATCCTACACTGTTGGTGGTAATGTAAATTGGTGCAGCCACTGTGGAGAACTGTATGGAGGTTCCTTAAAAAACTAAAAATAGAGTTATCATATTATCCAACAATCCCACTCCTGGGGATATATCCAGAAAAGACAAAAATTATAATTTGAAAAGAGACATGCACCCCAGTGTTTAGCAGCACTATTTACAATAGCCAAGACATGGAAGCAACCTAAGTGTCCATCGGCAGATTAATGGATAAAGGAGATATTATTTTTAAAAAATTTTTCTTCTTTTTCTAGTTCTTTCAGTTGTAAAGTTAGGGTGTTGATAAGAGACTTTTTTAAAAAAAATGTGGTTAGAGCTATAAATTTCCTCCTTAGTACTGCTTTCACTGCATCCCATAAGTTTTGTTATGTGGTATTTTTGTTTTCATTCATCTCTGAGTGTTTCCTAATTTCTCTTGTGACTTTTTCTTTGATCCATTGGCATTGTTTAAAAGTGTGTATTTCATTTCCACAAATTTGTATATTTTCCAGTTTTCCTTCTGTTATTGACTTCTAACTTCATCACATCATGGTATATATGTATAATATCTATCTTTTAAAATCTACTGAGGCTTAATTTGTGGTCTAACATATGGTTTAAGCTGGAGGATGTCCCATGTGCACTTGAGAAGAATGTGTATTATGTTGCTGTTGAGTACATTGTTCTGTATATATCTGTTAGAGTGAGTTGGTTTATTGTATTGTTCAAATCCTCTGTTTCCTTACTTACCTTCTGCCTGGTTGTTCTATTTATTACTGAGAGTGGGGCATTGAAGTTTCCAACCATTATTGTGGAACTGTCTATTTCTCCCTTCAGTTCTGCCAATTTTTTCCTCATATATTTTGGGGGTCTGTTATTTGGTACACAAATGTTTATAATTTTTATACCTTCTTTCTATATTGAACCTTTTATTAATATAGAATGTCCTTCTTTGTCTCATAACAGTTTTTAAAAATTTAAAGTCTATTTTGTCTGATATTAGTATAGCCATCTCTGCTCTCTTGGTTTCTATTTGCATGTAATATATATTTTCCATTCTTTCACTTTCAATCTATTTGTGTCTTTGAATCTAATGTGAGTTCTAGTAGACAGCAGAGAGTTGGATAATTTTTTTAAAATTCATTCTGCCAGTCTCTGTCTTTTAATGGAAGAGTTTAATCCATTTACATTTTAAGTAATTACTTATAAAGGGGGGACTTAGTTTTGTCATTTTGCTATTTGTTTTCTACATGCTTTATAGCTTTTTTTGTCCCTTAGTTCCTGCATTACTGTCTTCTTTTGTGTTTAGTTGATTTTTTATAGTGAAATGTTTAAATTCTCATTTCCTTTTGTATATATTCTATAACTATTTTCTTTTTGGTTACCATGAGGATTACATTTAACAAACTAAATTTATGACATTCTAATTTGAATTTATACCAGCTTAACTCAATTACATATAAAAACTCTGATCTTATGCCGCTCTGTGTCCAACCCCTTTTGGTTATTCATGTCACAAATTTATATCCTTATATATTTTGTGTCCAAAAACATTGACTAATTATTTTAGATGGTGTAGTAGCCTTTCTTAAATCATATAGAAAGCAAAAATTGGAATTACAAACTAAAGTTACTATGCTAGCTTTTATAATTGACCTTTGCTGAGACTTTTATTTCTAGTGTCTTTTCAACCTGAAGGATGCCTTGTGGCATTTCTTGTAGGGCAGGTCTAGTGCTAACAATCTATGAGATTTTTGTTAACTGGGAATATCTTAATTTCTCCCTTACTTCTGAAGGATAATTTTGCCAGATAGAGGATTTTTGATTGACGGGTTTTTCTTTTAGAATTTTGAATGTATTAGCCCATTGCTCCAAGGTTTCTGATGAGAAATCTGCTGATTACCTTATTAAGGATCCTTTGCTTGTGAAGTATTGCTTCTTTCTTGTTGTTTTCAATATTTTCTTTTTGACTTGGCTTTTGACAATTTGATTATAAGTGTCTTGGTCTGGATCTCTTTGAATTCATACTACTTAAAGTTTCTTGAGCTTCTTATATATTTATATTCATGTCCTTCATCAAGTTTGAAAAGGTTTTAACCAATATTTCTTTAAATAATCTCTCTGCCTCTTTCTCTCTCTTTTCCTTCTGAGACTCCCACAATGTGTATGTTGGTCCACTTGATGGTGTCCCACATGTCCCTTAGGCTCTGTTCACTTTTCTTCAACCTTTATTCTTTCTGTTCCTCAGACTCAATAATTTCAGTTGTCTTCAAGTTCACCACTTATATCTGACTGCTCAAATCTGATTTTGAATCCATTTAGTGAAATTTTTATTTTAGTTATTATAATTTTCAGTTCCAGAATTTCTTTTTGGTTTCTTTTTATGTTTTTAATGTCTTTATTGATATTTCCATTTTGTTCATATGATGTTTTCTTGACTTTTCCCACATCTTCTAGTTCTTTGTGTATCTTTAAGACAGTCTTTTTAAAGTCTTTGTCAGGTAAGTTTGCTATCTAGTCTTTCTCAGGTATAGTTTCTGTTGATTTATTTTTCTCTGAATGGGTCATATTTTTCTATTTATTTATAGTCTTTGTGATTTTTTGTTGTTGTTGTTGGAACTGGATATTTGAATCTTATAATGTGTTAAGTCTGGAAATTAGAATTTTCCCTCTTCCCTAGAGGTTGCTGTTTTTTTGGTTTTGTTTTCTCTCTCTCTCCCTCACTTTTACACTGTCTCTGTGCTGGGGATCAGCCTGAGGTATAAACTTAACATCTTTTGGGGTCTTTTCTGAGCCTGCACCTTTCCCAGGGCATGTACAGTGAGTTTTTAAAATTCCCCTGTTTATGCAATTGTTTTTGAATGTTCTCTGGCTCCTAAAAGGAGAAAAAGAGAAAAAAGAAGGGGGAAAATGTGCAGTCTTTTAAATTTCTTGGAAGTCACTTCAGCAGGAAGATGAGAGGCTTGCCACATGGCTGCCCACTTCTGTGTCTGTGCCTCTGCAATCAAGCAGCAATCGTTGATCAGAGCACAGACTCTTGGTATTTGTAGGGCAGGGTCCTAACTGCCCACCCTGTGTGTAAACTGCCCCAGAAACATGTGCACAGCTGCTTGTCACTGCACTAGAGGATGGGAGATGGGTAGCTGCTACTTTGCTAAGAACTTAAATTGACCAAAATCAAGCACAATTTACCAGTGAAAACTTCCCCTGGAAGTTATAAGTCTTCAAATAGACCCCAGAGTTACCAAATAGTTACATCTGACTGATACTGCTAGCAAAATTGCTGTCTAGTTGAGGAGATGGATTCCTGGTGCTTTCTATCTGCCATCTTTTCAAAAGCCTCCTTCTTTCACTTTTAAATGAGTGTGAGAGAAAAGCTGATTTATAAGTACAGAAATTTTCTATGTAATATTGGGGGAAATCATCATTTACATGGGTATTACCTGAAATTTAATGATTCATTGGCTCTAGAATAAAAAAAGAGACCTATATTACCTTTTTCTAAATGATAAAGAAAGGAGCCCTTCATGAATCAGATGTGGATTCGAAGTTTGGAGTATCTTGAAGGGGTTGATATTGAATGAGTCTGGGTTCTCACTCACCTACACATTCCTTTTCAAGGAAAAACTAGTTAAAACAAAAGTCCAGAGTCCAATTCTTAACAGCAGCTGTGCTTCTGGGTAAATGTTTTGTGGCTGTTATTGTAGATTTGGACTTGTTTATCTAATGATGGTTGGGTTTGTAGCTTTGCACTTCAGGATCTCACCGTCCACATTCTACAAATGGTTATTTCTGTACCTGTGGCCAGCTTTAAGATTTTCTTCTGCCTTGCAGGTACCTTAAGAGTTGGCTTCTAAAGTCACAACAGGCACCAGAGTAATTTTCTTTCCAGAAACTATACCAGTTGTCTTTTGGACTAGAAATAACATAACATGAAACGTATTTCTGTTAGTGCTGAAATACCAGAGTCCCCAAAGGATTATGTGAATACAAAGGAACACCTCAGACAATATTTAAGAAATAGTCATAGTTTTGAAATGTAATCCAGATAAATAGAAAGCATATCTAGGATATTATAATATTTAGAAAAACATATATATGTATCCTGTGGTTTTGAAACCTGCACTTATACTCTCTCATTCTATTCTTACAATGCCAAACAATTAGGAATCTTTTATATGTCAAATAGGGACGAGTCAATGAAATATGCAATCCAAACAATGAAGAACTGAGAAAATAAAGACATAAAAAGATTATATATACGTCAATATGCAGGCTTACATACACACATGCACACACCACCAATAGTTCACTATGGGTCTCATGAATTGATTGAATTATTCCAAGTTTTGGGATTTGCAGTATTTGCCAATTTGATTTTCTTTCCATTCAAGGATGGGAGTTAGATTTTGTAACATAAAATTAAAGGTGATCTATTTGCTTAAAAAACATGTGTAGCTTAAATTATAAAAATTTAATTGAACAGAATCAAGGGTATTTGGAATTATTCTGGTCATTTATTCCTGACTTTCTGTTTCTTTATGAGTTCATCCAATATAGAAAATCAGTTGCTTCATTCTCAGGTACTTTGTAATATTGTTTCTTAGTGTCTGAAGCAGCACCAGTGAAAAAACAACAGTTGTCAATCACAAACATCATCTGACCATTGTCTCTGCTCCAAGCACTGTACTTGGTCCTGGTGAAGGAAACAGATATAACCACTGCCCACTTAGAGCTTAGTGAGGTTGGGTAAACACATGAGCAACAAATAAGTAAATGAATGTACACATAATACACAAATCAAGAGGATGTGCAGAATTCCTATCTTTCTGGTTTTTGCTGTTTTATCGTTATTGTCTCTCCCCTCTAGAATAACAGTCTCTGATAATGGAACAAGATTCTATCACAAGGCGATGAACGTGAAGTGGAGAGAGACAAGTTTGTAGTTTCTTCCTTCGGAGAATCAAAACCTCAGTATTGATGATAGTGACCACGCAGACAGAAGAGTTTTAGTGTGTGAGGGAATGGGTTTTAAGTGACTTAAACCATCACTTTTGAAGAGTCTCTATTCACTCATTCTTTCTAAAAATACTCACTGAGTTCCGACTGTGTTCCAAGAACTTGCTATTTCCTTTGAGAACAACTCTGAACAAAATACCTTCAAAAAACTGGGGGTAGAGTGTAGGGGATAGAGCATTATAAAATAGAGTGGTAAGGGCTACATCAGAAGTAAGTATGGGAAATTATTAGGATACTTGGGAGAGTATCTCTCTTAGGAAGATGGTGGCCAGCAAAGGCTTTTTGGAGAAAATGTTGCCTAGGTTGAGATAAACATGGATAGACACTGTTGAAACTAGGTGACTGAGAACAACATTCTAAGAACAGAGAGCTGGAAAATCCTTGGAGATCATGTCAAGAAGCTTAAGTGACTTCTTAGCTGACATAGGATGTTTGATATGTCCCTGCATGTGTGTGTGTGTGTGTGTGTGTGTGTGTGTGTGGTTGTGTTGTGTGATAAGAAGCATACTAGACATAAACAGAACTAGTTCATGAAGGCCTTTATTAATCATGTTAGGTTTTGAGCTTTTGTGTAAGGTTAATCTTTCAAAATTTAAGCTCGGGTAAATGTACATCTTATTTATTTTTTATTTGATTCAATAATAAAAGATCTACTATTTTGAAATTATTATGCATTTTATTATAAATTAATACATTTTACTCACAGACAATTAAACAGAAAGGCATAAATATAAATAAGAAATCACCTATAAACAGCACTGGTAATATGTTATTTATTTATTTTTACTGACACTAGTTATGTTTTATGTGATATTATTTTTATTTAATATTATATTAAGAATATTTTCCTTTGTAGGTGAACTTATTTGTCTTGAAGTAGTATGTGTCATGGAATTGTATGACTTAAAGGATATTGTAGGTCGTCTCCAGAAGATGTCTACTTTTCTAGGTGCCAGCACCTGAGGGATGTTGGTTTGAGTAAAGTAATGCTCAAATCAAGAAGGATGGAAGATGTCATTTTGGAGAGGAAAAATATTGGAATTTAAGGAGACTAGATTTTGAAATAATCCCACTCTCCCTCTGAAAACAAACTAATCACCATCTTCCCTCCTTGCCCCTATCCTCCAATAACAAGTTGAGAGACCACAGGTTAGCGCAAACCTTTTTGTTTACCAGGGAAGAATGGGCAGAAGCAGGTGTAGGACCAAGATCTGGCTCACCGTTTTTTCCACTGACCTTTGTTCTCCAATATAACTAGCAGAATGGCAGTAGCTCCCTATTCCATTATTCATAGGGCTTAATTTTTACCTTAATTCTGTCTAGCTAACATGGAAAATCAAGTTGTCTCTGAGATGTAAATATAAAGATAGGGCTAATTTCTTTTTCCATCTTAGTCAATGTTCCCTCTTAGTTACAGAAGCTGTTTCATTAACTGCAGTTTTTTTAGGAGAAGCCCATTTGTTCTGTATTGTTTAAAGAACTTAGCTGAATGCTATTTTCGAATATCTGTATGAATTTTTGAATGGTCGAACAACTGCTTTTAAAAAAAAGCGTTAAATCTTTGAAGCTGGGCATTCCTCTCCAATATATCGGAAAAGTGAATAATCCTTTGAGATTTCAGATATTTTTATTGGGCCTTGACTTGTTACCAAAATGTACAATCTTCCTATCTAATTTTAGTCTCTAATTTTCTGTAAGTTGTTATCATAGCAAAATGCTGTGTCAGGCACTTGGGGGCTACAGAAGACATAAACCAAAATATTTAGGTTGAAATTACTTTATAATAATAAGGTAAACAAACATTTGCTCTAAACCTCAATCCTTTTATCGTTATAATTGGAAGCAGCTAGGAAAGTCTTCCTTTTGGTTGTTTGCTCTTGGCATGTAATGAAGTTGAAATATAGCTATTTCTATTTATTAAACCAATAATCCACTTCTCAAAATAAGATAAATTATTTCCATAGAGTTTACATTTTCTCAATACTAGGCAAATCTTGATCCTAAACATTTTTTTACCTCTTAGTAAAGGAACTAAAATCCATCCATTTTAATGGACCAGTTGGGTAATTAGAGATTTCAACATGCCTAGAAATGAAGAAACAGTTTGTGAAATACTAGTCAGTAGTCACTATCCTGGCAGTTACCTGCCACCCAGACCCCTATATCTCAGAGAACTTGGAAATTTGAGCAAGAAGCATTAAGTCAACAAAAAACAATGATAGACATCACAAAAATATATTCATAGTAGAGGCATTACTGGGTGAAATATTAACTATCATTTTGACAGTTCAGGTTTTGACATAATATCCTCTAGTTATGATTAGTTAGATTAGTTCAGATTCGTTAATACATCAAACATCGCCATGTAAGGCTGCTTCATACAGCTGCTCAGTTGCTCAGGTTGTGCACTGCACACCTCCAGGGAGCACCATCAAAAAAACACTGTTGTCTTCTGTAGCAAGCCAACACCAAGTGTTTAAGCACTTTGAATAAATTAGTGTGAGTTCTTCCTGTTGTTTCAAGAGAGTTTTATTTGTTATAATTCTAACTGTCTGCATGTGTTCCCTGGGGCAGCTTTGTAAAGGATAACTTCAAAAACTGCAAAAATAAATATGTGGAATGACGAGGCATGGGCGATACGACTCCTGTCTCAAATGCTTCCACCGATTTGCCAGTGGATGTTGGGCAAGTTGTTCTGACAGTCTTCAGCTTGATTTATCCTTGAAGAAACTATGGCTGGTGATGTTTGCTTCATACTTCAAACGGGGTGCTTGACAATGTGTGGCATATACATTTTGCCATTCTCAGACCAAATCGGACACTGTCGATGTCTTTATCGTAGCCTTTAATATTCGCGAGTTAACACCAGCACCAGTCCGCTGAGCACTGCAGGAAGTGCACTGAGTGTATGAACGTGTATTATCACCATGAAACATTTCTTTTGTCAGCTGTGCTACTTAATGAATTCACTGATTCCCTTAAACGCAGGGCCTGGGAAGGATGAAGATCAGGGCTGGAAAGATTTAATCGAGGTGCTTTACCTGTCGTACTGTGAGGCCTCGGCATTACTGTAGATCCTGTCTTCCCTGCTCTCCCTTTTCAACACGTGAGGACCTTTGATAGCAAAATGGCTTCGTGATGCTTTGAAACTGAGAGGGTGAACATGGTCTGAGGGAAATTAAGCAAGCGAACACCATCCAGAAATCAGGGATCCCACTACACATCTTTATATGCTTTGCCTCAGCTGGCTTGGGGTCTTTCACCTAGTCCGAGCTCAAAGGTACTTTTTATTAATGTGCCAGTGAACCCGTTTTATTATTCTACTGAAATGGCAGGTCCTTAATCAAGGCTAATAAATTTCATCATGCTTATTATTTAGGACCCTTTGCTATAAAAGTGAAAGTCAAAAACACTATTCAGGACATATTCCGGTGATTTTTTTTTTTTTTTCCTACAGACTTTATTCTTTCAGAGTGCACAGTATATCATATTTGCAGAATTCTGTTACACGAATGAATATGTGTGTATGGATGTAGGTATACATATGTTATAGTTAGTAAGATTTTTCAGAGCTCATGATGAAATTTCAGACAGAGGGGAAAAAAATGTCCACAGAACTATCTTTGTTTAATTATACTATAAAAGCTTGAAAAGTTTGAAGGATTTAACATTTTCTCAAGGGGATATGTGTGTGTGTGTGTGTGCACGTGCGCATGTGTATGTATGGGCATGTGTGTGTGTGTACGAGTGTGTGTGTGGTGACTGTGGGTAAGATGTTTCTGCCTGCTACTCTGAGTTCCATGAAGAACTTACTTGTAGAAACAGGTCTTCTTTCCATACAATGTTAACATGTTAAGTCTAATATAAAGGCAATGACTTCGAATATAATGACAAATCAATCTGAAGCTTCAAATGAGGGCTTTTTAAGGATTTTACTCTGTCAAAAAAATATCTGGCTTTGCACTAAAGTCTGACTGAAAGAAAACGCTGTAAAAGCCGCATGCCTTCGTCTGCTAAAATTAACACAGAATGGAACATTTGTCACACATACCCCATATTTGTCTTTGTCTTTTCAAATGGGCTATTATTTAATAATTTGTTGAATCAAATCTGTGCAGTGCACGAGCTGCTGTCTGTGATAAGCACTTTTGTTTATGGAATTAATGTGCACTCAGAAGAGTGCCCTTTTAGCTACTGAATTACAGGACCTGTGCACTGGGAGAATTGCAGCAGGTGTTGCTTTATTATTTTTTTATTTTATTATTTTAAATTTCAGGTAGGATTTTTTTTTTTTTTGGCTGTGTTGGCTCTTCGTTTCTGTACGAGGGCTTTCTCTAGTTGTGGCAAGTGGGGGCCACTCTTCATCGCGGTGCACGGGCCTCTCATTGTCGCGGCCTCTCTTGTTGCGGAGCACAGGCTCCAGACGCGCAGGCTCAGTAGTTGTGGCTCACGGGCCCAGTTGCTCCACAGCATGTGGGATCTTCCCAGACCAGGGCTCGAACCCGTGTCCCCTGCATTGGCAGGCAGATTCTCAACCACTGCGCCACCAGGGAAGCCTGGTGTTGCTTTATTTTAAGAAAAACCCCCAAAGGGTGAAATCACTTTACATAGAGACTTCTCTTCTGCTACCTCAAATGTTTTTCTTCCCCTTGCTTTCCTCTCACCCCATTAATTTCCTTGGAAACTTCTTTTCTCAATTATTTGATTAAAATTCAGAAAATCAGCAGTTTTGCACTGATTTTTTTCATCACCAGTAAGCCATCGAATCCATAGAGTTGCTTAGAAGTTGTTTGCTCAAGCAGTGATTCTCAAGCCTTTATTTCCGGAGTCATACCTGACAGGCAAGTTTCATTCACGTGTCATATTCCTTATTTCTTTCAGTTTTCTTAGTATCATTTATGACACAGAAGAAGAAAAAGGAGGGGGAGGAGAAGGAAGAAGGATTTTTGTTGGTGTTCCTGATTATTTAGTCAACAGCATAACTGCACACACAAACATACTTTTTTTTCTAGAGATATAATGCAGCATCTGAACTTGTTCAAGGCAGTTGAGATAAAAATGCTAATTTATTTGTTGGACATGGTTGGAATTCCTTCTGTCTCTCTCTCTCTCTCTCTCTTTGGATAAATCACACCCTTAAAGCTTCATTTATGATTTGCAGCTTATGTTTCTTTAAAGTGGAACAAAATAGTCTAGATATTTTTCTGATTTTTGTTGTTTTTTCTGTCTTTACAATTTTTTCATCCATATTTAGTTTGACAACATTTTTTCCTGGTGACTTGCCTTTACTTAAAAAATGTTTCCATCTCAGTTTTCATTGAAAGTACTCTTTCTCTTTTTGCACCCATACTTAATTTAGTAAATATTTAAATCAGATCACCCCATTATAGGTATATCACACGTGACATAAACAAGAGCAGACTTGACTCTTGATGAACCAACCACTGGCCTGGGGGATGCAGAACTGTGTGGGTGACTGGAGAGGGGCCAGGGGCATCTGGAAGGTTTAGTATGAAGAGCAGTGAAGACAGAATTTGTGTCATGTTCTTGGGAATAACTGCCACCCAGCAAGCACTACTGTTATAATTGAGTGGGATGTTGGGTAGCTTTAGTGCAGTGGTTCCCAAACCTGGATGCACTCAAAGTCCCTGGGGAAGCTTTGGAAAGTACTGATGTCGACACCATCCAGACAATTAATTAGAATCTCTGGGGCTGAAATCTGCTCATTCACATTTTTAAGAAGCTCCGCTGGGAAGCCTGACATACAGACAAGGTTGAGTCCTTAGCTTTAGTAAAACTTGACTCACTGAAGTCAAAAAGATTTCTTTTGCACAATTACCTTAAAGTGTTTTCTCCCAACACAGCAAAGGCAGAAAGACATTTTTGTTCTACTTTCAAAGTTTCAGGATCACCCAGGACTACACTTGTTAAGGAAAGGCTGCTTGTCACTAATGGGGTAATCTCATAATGGCTAGAAATTGAAGCCAAACCATGCTGGGTAGAAAGCAGCTGGTAATGCCTGTGTGTTGTTCTGGGCAGCCTTTCGGCTCTTTCATGACTTTTAGGCAAAAAACAATCTGCCACTCAACCAAAAAAAAAAAAAAAAAGTTGCAAGTTTTTGTGGTGAGAACTCTTACTTGGTGCATTTGTTTTTAATGAATATGTTTTTATATATGCATTTGGATATAGCCTTCCCTGTATGTATTCATTCTGTCTTTAATTTCTTGTTAAATGTTTTATGCTCTTTTCCTAAATGTACTGAATTCAATATACACACAGTAAAGGGTTCAGAAGGGATTTTTGTCCTTGGGGTGTTTTCTTTCATGAATTTTTATGCCCTACACCCAAATAATTTTTAACAAGCATAATTTATCTCTTGTCCTTGATTCTCTATACATTTTTGGATTGTCTATAACTGCAAAGAACTTGTAACTGTTTTATAATTTAAAAAAGGAACTAGATGAAAGTTTAGCTGTGCGTGTAAAAAGCTAGAATTAGAAGGCAAATTTATTTCTGGTCTTTTAGTCTGACATTGCTATATTTACATATGTATACATGCATATAATAAAACAAATATATACATATTTGTTAGGTAAACAAAACAATACCAAGAAAAGTTCTAAACTCAGCCTGCAGTGAGTATCAAGTGTGGTCATTGTTGAAAGACTTTTGCTGTTTTCAAATGTTTAATTCCTTTTGCTCCTGTGTTGATGAGAGTAGGTGTAAATATAACAATTCCAAGGGAGAGCTCAGGATTCTTGGAGCGGAAGGGCCAGAGCTGAGGATTTCATATAAAAGGCAAGGAGACCATCTGCATGGTGTGTACATGATTCTTCAAATTTAGCCAAAAAGAGGCTGCCTGTGTTTGATCTCCAGAGACAGCGACTATGTTTACATTAAGTCAACTTCCCTGGTATCTTTGTGTGTGTGTGTGTGTGTGTGTGTGTATTTGTGTATTCTTCCTAGTTCAGCTTATTGTTTTGATCAAATTATTTCCTTGACAATTTTGTTTTTGGTTAAATCATCTATAGTTTTTTATGTTGGTAATAAGTGGTAGAGATGGAATTGAAGCTTTGGATTCTTTTACTGAAAAACCCATGTGTTTCATAGTACAACATGGATGAAATGAGGATATATGGTAAGTGAATGTGCCAGTCACAGAAATCAAGTGCAGTGTGATTCCACCCAGGGGTCCCCAATCCCCGGTACCGGTGTGCAGCCTGTTGGGAAGCAGGCCATGCAGTAGGAGGTGAGCGGCGGGCGAGCGAGCGAAGCTTCATCTACTGCTCCCCATCGCTCCCCATTGCTCGCATTACCGCCTGCACCATCCCCAGCCCCCTTCCCCGTGGAAAAATTATCTTCCACGAAACTGGTCCCTGGTGCAAAAAGTTGCGGATCACTGAATTTCCACCTATATGAAGTGCCTACAGGAGTCAAATTCATAGAGACAGAAGGTAGAATGGTGGTTGCCAGGGGATGGGGAGGTATTGTTTAATAAGCACAGAGTTACAGTTGGGGAAGATCAAAAAGTTCTGGAGATGGAAGATGATAGTTGCACAGCAGTGTGGAAGTGCTTAATACCACAGGACCATATGTGGAAAAATGGTTAAACTGGTGAATTTTATATTATGTATATTTAACCACAATTTTAAAAATGAGAAAAATGTGTTTTCCAACTTAACAGTATGACTCTTCCCGGGCCTTTTACTTTATTGTATTTATTACAGTTTAATAATATATAAGCAAATTTTATTTTAGTATAGTCCATTTTAAATACTTGTGAAAATAAATCAGTAGCTTAATTCATAAGAAAACTAAATGTATGGCCCAAACTTAAGGTAATTCCTGAAAAGAGGTGAAAATGGTGATTGCCACTTGATTTGAAACATATGTCATATACATGCTCAAATCTAAGATTCCTCAATGTACCCTTATATGTGAATAGCGTTTCACAGTTTATGAAATGCTTTTAGACATACGTTTTTTAAAACCTCACAATAAATTTATAAATATTATCCACATTTTACAGACCGGAAAATTGAGGCTGAGAGATAAAATATCTGCAGAAATAAGTCTCAGACTCCTCAACTAGCTGTTTCCATTGTACCAAAGAGAGCATGGACAGAACTTTTATCAATAGAAACACCAAATCCAGACTATTGCCTCTCTTTAGGGAATGTGACTCCAAGCTTCAGGCATATTAAAGATATTTGCAGGACAAGGGGCCCGGGTACAGGAGGGCAGAAAATACACAGAGGTGGGGAGTGTGAGGAGATATACACAGGATAAGTTCATGTCAGTTTTGATATTTCGTGCTTTTACCTTGTAAAACCTCTATATCTGCTGTGTTAAGCACAGGAGAGAATTCATGAAACTGGAAAATAATAACCACCAAACTCTGCTTTCTTACGCTGGTTCCTTAAATTTTCAGTGCTTGTAATCTTGCCTCTCATTCTTTTTTTCCATACGCGTGCACACACACACACACACACATAACTCTAAATTAGACAACAAAAGCTAAGAACCCCCAACACAGTCAACATAAAACAAACCCTCCCTTTCGTGTTTGGATGGAATGTCTCCCATTATGTGCGGGTCTGTTGTCTTTGTATTAGAATGTAAGTGCCCAGTGGGCGGAGACCCTGTCATTCAGGATTAATTCTCCCACAGGCTTAGTGAATCACCACAAGCAGGGGAGTGCTTATTACACATTACTTGAGTGACTGATAAGACAAGCAATTGTACCAGAAGAAATGCTAATTTTAAAATGTCTATAAATTCCTGAATTTCACACGTGGAAAGTCCAGTGACCGGGGGTAGCTCTTGGGAATTAGTAACCTGATACAGAATCTTTCCCCTTTGTGTCACCTGTTACAATTTGGCCTCCCTTTGCCATGACTGAAAATCATTACCAGCTGACAGCTCTCCCAAGCCTGGTGTCTGCAACCAAAGTGAAATGTAGAATGCTGCTGACATTGGGAGGGTAATAGCCTCAATCCGTAAATTTGCCTGGGTTGCTTAGATAATTCAGATCACTCTATGAAGAACTGGGAGTCCGTTTTGAAGGATATTCATCTTGGTAGGTAACAAACTGAGTTTGAGGACAGCACATCTTTCCTTTGTCTGAGGCAAGGACTAAAAGTGTTAGTTCTGCCTTTTATTAGTGTTATAAAGATGAAGTCTCTATTTTGATTGGATACTCTTCTAGTAGAAGAAGATCTATTTGAGGAGACAGGAGGCTGACTGGATCCTAGGATGAAGATACAGTGGATCCCAAGTAAACCAGAGTCTCCCAGATCATATGCTACCCCTTAAAGCAGAGTTTGGAAACCACATTGACCCTTTTGGCTACATTCAAATGATATCGACTAGAAGGTATTTCAATTGCCAACTTAAAACAAGTCAAAAGTTGAGGTGCACATCACTGGACTCCTCCTAAGACACAGGGCAAAGAATTTTATCTAAATAGAGATGCTATGGTGTCACGGAAAAAATGAATGGATTTGGAATTAGAAGAGCTGGTTTCACAAAGGAGCTCTACTATGTCCTCACTGTGTGATTTGGTCAGTCTGAGCCCAGCCTTCATCTATACAGGTGGAAAGAGTAGTATGTGCTTTAAAAGGGATAAATTGGGAGGTTGGGATTGACATATACATACTACTATATAAAAAATAGATAACAAAGGACCCACTGTACAGCACAGGGAACTCTTCTCAATACTCTGTAATGACCTATATGGGAAAAGAATCTAAAAAACAGTGGATATATGTATATGTATAACTGATTCAGTTTTCTGCACAGGAGAAACTAACACAATATTGTAAATCAACTATACTCCAATAAAATTTTTTTTTAAATTTTAAAAATTAAAAAAAATTAAAAAAACAAAAGGTGGTTTTCTATAGAAGAATTCCAAATGCTATAGGTAGACGCACCCCTCCTCCAGGACTTAGGGCTTAATTCCTCTCCCTTTACATATGGACTGTACTTCATGACTTGTTTCCAATGAATAGCTTAAGGAAAGGTAAATATTATAGCTCTAAAGTAGGGAAAACTGGCAAATACAGTCTTAACCAAGAGATCAAAGTCAACACCACCAGTGATAGGTTGATATCACACACCCCCATGAGATTATTTAATGAATCTGACACTTCACCCCCGTAATATTCCTCCTCGCAAAATATAACCCTAGTCTAATCATGAATAAACACCAAACACAATTGAGGACCATTCTATAAACCACACTCTTCAAAAGTGTCACGTCATGAAAAACAAGGAAAGACGGAGAAACTGTCCCAGACACGAGGAGATGAAGGAGCCATGATGGATAAATGCCATGTGGTGTTCTGAACTGGATCCTAGAACACAAAATGATGTTTGCAGAAAAACTGTTGCAATCTGAGAGAAGTGTGTTTAGTTAGTAGTATTGTACCAATGCTAATTTCTTAGTTTGGACAAATGCACTGTAGTTAAGTAAGATGGAACATTAGGGGGAGCTGAGTGAAGGGTTATGGGGACTCTCTGTGCTATCTTGGTGACTTTTCTGTAAATCTTAATTTATTCCAAAATAAAAGAAAAAAAATAAAAGATTATGACCATTGAGATGATGTACATGACAGGATTTTGTAGATACACAGGATTATAAAACTGTGCATAGTATTATTATCAGAATAACTACACTTAAAACTTAACAAGCCACAAGGGCGTTCTGTGAAGTCGTGAGCTGATAAATAGTGTCTAGTTTCTCTTTTTCCCCGCATCTTTAATCTGCCAAACAAATTAGTTTTGGGGTAGAGATAACCAGTACCACACAAGTGATGAATATTTTGAGGAAGAATTAAATTACTATCCATGTACTGTATTTGCAGGCAGCTCAGATCATGATTTGTGCATTAATAATCAAATAATTGATAGAGCACATAAATATGTAAATTTCATTTATACAAACTTGGATGAAATTGGGCAGTAAATTATAAATTCAAAATCTAGAAGATGCCTATAAAGATTAAGGTAATATTCCATTTTCTTCAGAATTGGCAGCACTAGCTAAAGTAAGATCAATATTAATTAAGAAACCTAGGGAGAAGAATAATAAATTACTGAAATTGCTTGGTTAACAGAATTTGTTATGTAATTCAGAAGTTAGAATTATAGAATAGGGTTGAAAGGAATTTTAGAGATCATCCACTCCAATCCTCTTATTTTAAGGTGGAAGTAAGAACATTTAGTTTGGAGATGCTGAAAGTCTTTTTCAAGGTCCTTTCACTGGTTAGCAAGGGTGCAATAGAACGTGGGTTTTCTGTCTCAATCACATCCCTCTGAGGCAGGGTTTCTTTATGAGGGTCCATGAGCTTCAGGGATCTCTGGAAACTTGAAATTATATGCAAAAGCTTACCTGTGTGCACATTTGCATTTTTCTGAAGAAGACTCATAGCAGCTTTCATCAGAATCTTAAAGGAGCCCTAACCCCCCCAAAGAATGAGAACCACAGCTTTGGAATTCAAAAGATTACTCATTAGCACTGTTCTTAGGACATTGTTAGAATAATTTTAATGCATCTACAACTTGTATCAGTTTTTAAATAGAAAAATAGTAGCTGGAGCCTAGTATGTTCGAGAAGTTACCACATTCTTTGGGAAAATCAGACTATATGTTTTTATCTCAAAATCTTATCCTTTCCTCTGTAAACAAAGTAGGTTTCTGTCTACTAGGTAACAGATAAATAAGATATTGGGCAATGACTACGTGCTGATCCCAAACTAATTTAATCTAACATCAATACCAATATCCCATTTTACAAGTGAGGAAACTAAGGCACAAAGAAGTTTGGTAACTTGCCTGAAAGTCACAAAGCTAATAAGTGGTAAAGCCGTAGTTTTTGAAGCCAGCCCTAGGGCCATACCACACTCTGCTTCTTTCTCTCTGCTGTATTATTTATTTGTATGGTGCACTGGATAAGCAAGTCCATCACTGACCTTCATAGAGCTTCTTAATTTGTAACAGTAGAGGCAAAAGAAGAAAAAGTAAAAAAAGTGTGGGACAAGGAAGTATGGGATTGGTAGGTAGGATTATATAAATGGGGGTAGCTTTGTTTCCACCTCCTCCTAGCTCACCTTGGACAAGCAACTTACTCTTGGTTCTGCTCTGATGATGAAATGAGATAATGCAGGTAAAGCACTTAACATTGTACATGTCAAATCATCTATTCTCTATAAATGCTAGCAATTATTAGTATAACTGAATATGCTGATTCTCATTTTCTTCATAATATGTTTTTCTTCAAAAAATGTTAAAAAAAGAGTAAAAAGGTTAGCAAGTATAGTTAAACCTTAATATGGTTTAAATGAATTCACTAAGATTTCAATTTATACTGATATCAACTTCATATATTTCTAAAAGAGCCAGATTAAAAATTACCGCACCTGTGCACAACTCTGTGGTTATTCTAAAATCCACTGAATAGTACACTTGAAATGGGTGATTTGTATGGTATGTGAGTTATATCTCAATAAAGCTAATATATCAAAAAAGTTACCATGGCTGGTACAAAACAAACAGAAAACTCCACTAAATACAACGAAGTATTTAATGAAGGATAGACATTTTATTTTTATTTTATTTATTTTATTATTTAAAAAAATAAATTTATTTATTTTATTTCTTTTTGGCTGTGTTGGGTCTTCATTGCTGCACGCGGGCTTTCTCTAGTTGTGGCGAGCAGGGGTTACTCTTCGTTGGGGTGCTCAGGTTTCTCATTGCGGTGGCTTCTCTTGTTGCAGAGCAGGGGCTCCGCGGCATGCAGGATCTTCCCGGACCAGGGCTCGAACCCGTGTCCCCTGCATTGACAGGCGGATTCTTAACCACTGCGCCACCAGGGAAGTTCCGACATTTTATTTTTAGAATCAAATGATGTCAAATGCTGGCTACTCTCCTTGTTTGCCCTTAGGTTCTTTTAGAAGTTGTAGAACTTGTTTTTGGTGTACTACGGTACTTCATTGCACTCATCCAATGGCCTGAAATACAGTGGCAAAAGTGGCCTATAATACACGATTAGGGAGTAGCTTAAGTGAAGGGAATATATCTACCTCAATATGTCCGAAGAAGGAGGGGATATCAACATGTTACATTTAGATGAATAATATGTGTAGCACATTTTAGATATAAAAATGATGAGTTCTGGTACTTCTATTGCTATGCATTTATATTCTAACATGGTACCCAGTGAACTCATCTATAAATGGCATGGAAATTCTGATTTATAAAGCACTGTTCCTCAGGGCTTCCCTCCACTCATTTTCCTTTTGCTTTCTGGTTACTACTAGCACTTTGCAAAGGATCAAAGAAGCATTCACACAGCGTATCAATGCATGTCAGTGGTTTCATTTGTAGATGTACAGAATAATGGCATCTTGTTAAAAAAAAAAAAAAAGGTGTGTCCTCAGGAAAAGTGTTGAAAAGACCTTGAAATCAATTATGTTAGTCTTTTTCTGGATCCAATTGTATTTTGAACAGACAAAAGGCCCTATGACTTTAGAGTCTTCATAGCTGTATTGATGCTGGGTGATTCCAACTTCGGAAATCAAAGAATAAAAAGGAGACATTATGTGACCTATACCAATTCCTCCTCATGAATTTTACCCTAATATACTTCTTTGAGGTGAGATGATATGCCCAAGTTGAAAGGCTGGCAGCTGGTGGGGTATGGCTTTCGGCCTGGGATCTGCCATTTGATCAAACGCCAAATTTTTGATCTGGATTAGCTGTCAAAGTCTCCTCCTTTGTGAAAAATGAGTAAGAAGTGCATATTTTGGGAGACAGTGAAACTTCATATTTTGGTATAAGACCAACCTCTATTGTCCTGGATCTCCCTTTTCTTTACAAATTAATGGCACTAGGTGATGCTTCTGAGAAGGAAATCAACTATCAATTCTGCCTTATGAACAGTAGTATCAGACGAGAGCACCTAAAGGATTTCATTTTGAAAACCATATCATTGAATCATTGACTCTAGGTGAAGTGGAGCTAAAGAAGAAATTCGCAATTTGAAAATTTTTAACATCTCATTTTCTTTTAAAGCATTCATGAAGACACTATTCGTTCAGGGAAAAATTCAAGGTACTGTTCAAAGTTCTCTATGTTCTCTGAACTTACCTGTTTAGACAGAAAGCTCTGTATAAAGCAAGTCTTCAGAGCAATGTGTCAGCGGCCAGAGGCACCTGGCCCTTGGCATGGAGTTCTGTGGAGAGACAGGGGTGGGAACTGCCCTTCTAGGGGAAATTGCTCCCTCTTTTCCAGTTAGTCAGACGCTTGATGGAGGAAATAGGATTTCAGAAGATGTTTGAATGATGGAAACAAGAGAACTTGCTGCGTGGGGTCTGCAGAGCATGCTAGGTGTGAAGTCCAACTTGAGAGAAGACTTGGGGGGAGTGGGGATGTGATAAAAAGTTTAAATGTAATAAGAAACACAAAGGATGCATGGAAGGGGTGTAAGAGAAACATGTGAGTGAAACAGTGTGTTGGGTGTTCTTTGTCACCCATATGAGACTCTTTCTACCAGCCCTGTTCCGAAGTAACTCTAACATTATCACGCTCAAAGCTACATCAACAGCAATTTTTCAGGATGCTTGAGAACTAGTTCATACACCGAAGTTCTCCAAGAGGAAGAGTGGTAGATTTTTCTTTTCCCTCCGTTCAGTCATTTAGCATCTCAATGAAAACTAACGAGCGCAGTTTATTGCAAAGCTGTTAGTTACTATGCTAGAGATACAAGGGCAAATGAAACAAGGTCTGGTCCCCTTAGCTCTGTGGGATGTGTTGATAAGAAAGCCGGTGATGAACTCCATCTGCGTTTGGGAAAGAAAGTAGACCCAGAAAAGAGACACCCAGAGAAGGTGAGAGGTTGTATGTCAGCAGATCCTTGAAGGGTTTAAGCGATAAAGAAGAAATGAATCTAGAAGGGCTGAGACTTTTTAAAAAAAAAATTAGGATTTGACACACACAGCAGTCAGAATAAGAGACAGCAGTGTGAATCCAAAAACACTGCAGTTTTATGGCTGCAAAGATGGAACTGTGGTGACATTTTATACGTTTGGTGCAGCTGAGCAAAGTTGTGGGATATTGAATGAAGATGAAAAGCGCTGTCCTGGATGTTGCGATTTTTGATTACTAGCAAGCTAGAGGGCTAATCGCTATGTCTCAGATATTGTTAAAGTAATAGTTAATGGTTATTATTGTCCAATAGCATCTGAATCCAGCTTTAAAAGGGAAGAGCGCTTGCAGCTAAATGTGAAAGCTCATCACAACCACATGAGATGAAAACAGAAATTTCTATGACTATTGATAGCCAGAGATGACAGAGATGATATTTATTACCATAGACAGCTACATTTCTATGTATATCAGGGAGAAAAAAAAATAATGGGAACTTTTGAGAAGCTAATGTACTGACAGGAAATGCCTGAGTTAAAAACACGTTGGTTGGGAGAGGAGACCTTCATTTTTCATTCTGGAGATTAAACTTGGGCAACCACCTTACGGCTGGGTTTGTGAGTGTCCCCTCTCCATTTTTAATTTCCATTGTTGTGTCATGCTTAATTAGAGTTTACCGGTATTTCTGGAGTTCATTACTTTGGGAGCATTACTTATGGAGATTTCCCATAACCAGAAATCTCAATAGCTCTTAAATTATTTTTTACTTTTATTTAAATGTGGAAACTAGTTTAAAAAGTATCAGCCATTGATAATTCAGGAAACTAAAGTGAAACAAAATGCCTAGATGGAAAAAAATTAATTAGCCTTGACTGAGTTTTATGTTAATGCAAAACATTAACACTGGGTGTTCAGACATTAGGTGGCAGAAGAGAAATTAGAACTTGTTATGTTATATTCTACAACGATCCATCTGCAGAACTTCTGCAACACCTGAACATGGCTAGCCCTGGGGTCAGGGACCATGTTACTGTCTTTCTAAGCCCCCTCGATACTCCCTGATAAAGGAGATCCCCAGCACTGTGGAGGGAAGTATTTTTAGGGAAAAACATGAAGAACGTATGATATCAAAAAGTGTTAATAATAGGGGGATAACTCTGTAGAGGGTCAATGACAGTAGAAGCATTTCTTTATTTATATTTTTCCATTGGCAGGAGGTACATGTATTTGTGATGACTCACTCAAACTGATAGCATAGCCACTTGTGGAGATTTCTGGCTGTCTAAAATTCCTCAGTTTTTAAAGCCTGCTACCCTTCAAGACCCAGGGATCTCAGACAAATTCCACATTTCCCCTTGTTAATTAGTCTATTAGGGAATAAAATTCTTATAGCAAACGTTTAGCAATAAGAATTGCGTATATACTTTTGCCTCCCTTTTGTCAACGATATAATAACGTAAAGGATTTTTTTTTTTGAAAAAGAGAAAAATAGCATTGTCTCACCTTTTAATTTTGAGTATTTTTAATTGTGTGACTTTTCCTCCACTTTTTTTTTTTTTAAATATTTATTTAGTTATTTATTTTTGGCTGTGTTGGGTCTTCATTGTGGCTCGCGGGCTTCTCTCTAGTTGTGGCATGAGGGCTCGCGGGCATGTGGGATCTTGGTTCCCCGACCAGGGATCGAACCTGCGTCCCGTGCATTGGAAGGCAGATTCTTAACCGCTGGACCACCAGGGAAGTCCCCCCTCCACTTTTTATTCATAGCCATAGACGCATTCCGATGTGGTCGCAACCATAATATAGTTTGAGTTATGCTTGAGAAGTCAGTGAGGTAATGTTTGCAAAATGACAGTGTTAATGGACATAATAGCTGGTGTGTGTGGAATGGCAAGCACTGCTAAATACTTTATTCTGCATTTTAAAATTTAGCCCTCACCATGGCACAGTGAAGCAGACAGAATCCTTGTCCTCATTTTCCACTGAGGAAACTGAGGTGCTGTGAGGTTAAGTAACTTGCCCAAGTTTACTCAGTTGGTAAGATGGGAAATCAGGCAGCTCGAGGTCAGATCCTCTTAAAGCCTATTATTTTTATTAATAAGCCAGACCTGATTTTCCACAACAGTGTGGGCACTGCGTGCAATCATTAAACATTTTAAAGTTATTAGGCAAAAAACACATCTGTGTCTTAATTTGCTGTTATTACCAGTGAACTTAACTTTTTCCCTCGTTTATTGATGAAGCCTGCTTTATTACTTGTGTAAATTGTAGGTTTGCAAACATTTTAAGTAGCAAATACAAGCTCAGGAAAGATTGGTATGGTTTTGTGTAAAGTTACCATCAAGGTCAGGAGAGTTGGTGTGACATTCTTTCCTCTTGACGGTTTGATTCCACGAATAGAAATGAAAAGATTCTACCTGGGAGAATTCCAGTCATGGCGTCTGACATGTTCACAGGGGTTTAAATAGTTACACACTTAGCATGGAGAGAGAGAGAGACAAAATATGTGATTTAATTACAATTGCCGCAATGAATTCTGAGTGGGTCTTGCTTCTCCCACATGTTTTGATCACAATTTTCAGCTTGGCATTGCCTGAAAGCTTGAGGACTGTATTTCCAGTAATTGCCAGGCCACTTCATTGTTCCTCTGTATACATAAACACTGGCCTGTGATCGGAGTGGTCATGCTTGAGCTGTTATCTGAAATCCACTTTTGCTATAAGGACTGACGAATCTGGTTCCTACCGACAGCAGTTTCCATTTACTGTATTAGCTTTCTCTCACTTCAGTGCCACACTGCTCCAGTTAGGAGAGGAGAGCAAAACTGTTAAAAGTAGTGGACGTGCTACACATCACAGATCAAATTGCTCAAGCATCCCATGTCATTACCATCAGTGTCCTTTCTTTTTCCTGCAAGTGGAAAAAGAAGTTAAACAACTTCCAGCGGTTGGAGATACAATACCCCTCTGCGCAGCACAGGTTAAATGGTGAAGTTGCAAATGAATGATTCAGTAGTGTCTGCAGCAAAGCACTTGCCAGAAAGCTTCCTCCTTTCCCCATGCTTCGTCACTCTTCCATGGCTTGGCCTTTCCACCCTTCACCCCTGCCCTGTCATTATCTGCAGATGTTATCTGCCCAGCATATGTTGTAACCTAGAAGATTCTGAGACTTGTTCCCACCCTGCTCCACTCCCCCTCCCACCAGCCCCTCTGCACTGGGGCGCACAGTCCTTCCAAAGGGAGCAATGAGAACAGAAGACACAGATTGAAACACAAAAGGGCATGAAAAAGTAGCCATTTTATGTTAACATGAGGTATAGGCTGTAATCTATCACAAACAGTATTTGATGATAGCTGTTTCAACACAGTTTAAAAAGTGAATACTTACCTTATGGGTCTTAAGGAATTTGATTCTATGCAATGGATGGCAAGATAAAATTTTCCTACCTCACGTTTCATAAAAGAGACATTTTTATGCAAGTTGGGACCTGTGGAATAGTAATTTTCCAACTTCTCAGGGTCTACCACAATCAAACCATTGCTGCAGCTAAAATTTTTTTAACCACCATTTTCATGGAAGAATGAAGTCTTATAGGTGTAAAAATTAAGTGACATTGTACCAAATTGACCTATTATATCAGGATAGAGTAAATATAAACACGGTTACTACCTGATATGAATTATTGGTATAAAGCAAAGACAGTTGCCAACAGCAAACAAAAAGCAGTTATTTCACCCCAAACTGAAAGGTGAAAGTTAAGATGCATAATTTGTATAAATGAAACTTGGAACTGAAAAAGTAAAATCAAGTTGGATGGCTGTGAAAGACAAAAGAGAGAAGATCAATTTGCTAGTCTGTGAAAAATATGGAAGTATCTTTGAGAAGGAAATACTTTAATGCAGTATTTAGTGGGAATGCTAATTTAAAAACTGCTTAATTTGCCCTTACTGCTTTTATTTCTCCAACGAATTAATTTTGTTTTATAATCTTCCTAAATACAGACAAAAAAGGAAAAAAATGTAAAACATGAAAATTATATATCAAGGTATACTTTTAAAAATCAATGTAAAATGGTCTTTCTGTGCTGACTTAATCTCTTCTGTTTAAGATCATTTCTATCTATAGAAGGAAAAGCATTTTTAAACTCTCAGGAAAGCAGATGACTCTGACATTACCGATCAGTGATGCTGGGTTTTGCAAATCACTCTCCAAATCTTACTTTCTTTCCATTTTCCCAGAGTCATGTTCACAGGGCAGCTGGGACTGAGGCAAGCTGCAGACCCCAGAAGCAACCCACCAGGGTCGCTATAGAGACTGTAATTTGTTCAAAGAAAATCTAAATTAAATTAATCTAAAATACCATTTTAAAGTTTTCTATTTCTTCCAGGCAGCAGCAAGAGTTTTGCTAAAGGCCCATCAAGCACAGAGAATTGTTAAATAATATTCACTTTGATAAAACAAAATTGTCCTGAGAGATCTTTGGAAATATTCCTACCATATGTCTCTTAGATAAGATCACAAGTGTTAAGTAATGTGGTAACTTTTAGCAGGTTAACAATCACAGCTTAAATTTCATAAGATCTCTGGGTAACCTCCATGACCCAGAATCAAAGTCTTTGGTATTTGCTTTCACATACTTCTAAACAATAAGCTCCATTAGCAATTTTCTCAGATATTCTCAAGTAGTTTCATATTTGCAAGCGGTGATCAATTTCGTAAAAACATACATTAGCCATTAAATTGATATTTCCCTTTGGGAAGCATTTTCATAAACATTTACATTTTCTCAAATAAAAGACTTCAGCTCTTTTATCATAATATTGTGGAGAGCCATTTATTGTGAAGCAAGAAAAAAAAAGAATGATGGGTTTTGGGCTTAAATACATATAATTTATTTGGATTATTTTGCTTGTTGCAAATAGTGTTCTAAGTGATATTTTGCAGGTTTGTCCCTGTTTATTATTTCTGAATCTAGTTTCTTCTTTATTTTCCCACCTCTATCACTAACTTGTTATGTGATCTTGGGTGTTTAGCTTAATCCCTTGGGGCCTTAGTTCCCTCAGCTATAGGATGTTGTATGTAGGGATTGACTACTTGGTTGCTAAGATCTTTTCTGGTCTTGAAAACCTTTGACACTATGGTCTCTATCTTGTAGCAGTCCATTTGTTCCCAGGCACAATCAAGGAACAGTTCAAAAGGAAACAGTACAAGTGTCGCCACCTATAGGTAGAAAATATATTGCCAAAAAGAAAGAATGACATATCCAGGTAAAGAACATCAAAAAAAGAATAGGAATTCATTTAAACCCCTAAAAATTCCAAACTCCATCCACAACCATATACCTGAATGTTTTTCTTTACTTTTCCTTCTAATATTACTGAAGATTTTCATCTATATTATAGATACGTAGTTAGCTTTATTTTCCTTATGTGTATTTTAAAGACTTGGCAGATTTGATCTAGATTTTGAGTTTTTACAACGTATGAAAAGTTTCATGACTTCAACATCATTAAAGGCTTCTGTGAGCTACATGGGTCTGCTGGTCATGTTAAACCAAATGTCAGGTTAGGTGTTGAAGAAAAAAAGATGAGTACAAACCACCTGGGGGAAAGTTTGAGTCATTTCCTAATTGAAGATGTTGTGGCTTTATGGATTCAAATTTTAATGAAAATGAAACAAAACCATTGTAGTATTGTTAGCATTAAGATACAGTAGATACATTGAAGCTCAGCTTCAACTCTTCTCTCCATTATGGCTAACAGGAAATCTTCCCTCAAAGAAAAATGAACAATTAGAAGAAGAAGAAGAAGAAGAAGGAAAAAAACCTTGATAAATTAAGAAACCATCTACCAGTTAAACTGACACTCCTTATGCAGAGAAAACAATTTCCATGCATGTTATAAAAAATGTGTTAAATCAACTAACATTGATATAACTTCAAGCAATTAGGGGAATGCTAATAATGATATGAGTCTTCAGCTGTAAATAATTATGCTGCCCCAAGGCTATGCTTTAATTCTTGGCTTGCTGTATCTATAAACAATAATCAAACTGCCAAGCAAGTTGTGTTGTTTTTGTTCACAGTTTGTGAAATGATTTTTATACCCTACAGTGATGCTGATGGCTATTTTGACCTTCAAGAACTCCGGCCTGTGAGGCTAAGAGCTAATGTGTACTTTCATCGATCTGAGTTGGAGACACACAGCGGGTTATACTGCCTGTTCTCCACGAGTGCAAAAGCCGCTATCGTCAATCAGTGTGTGTTGTGAAAAGGGGGCTTGCTGCTGTGACTCAATAAATGGGGACATTAGGAGGAAATGTTATAATTGCTGCTACCCACATCTTGTTAATGAGTAATGTACAGTTAGACACCATGCAATTGCAGCTAAACTGTTTATACAATTTATTCTTATGTTGCAACTAACATTTAACATAATGAAGTATCATAATTGCAACCATAAAAGTCAAGATTAAGATTTGTTTAATTAGAATTAAGAAAATGTAAAATAGAAAACTACTTTCAAATGTTGGGTATACAGGATGGATTCAGTGGTAGGAAAGGGAAAAAGCGCATAGGGCGCTGGTAGCAGACATTGTATACATAAAATTGTTGGAGGTCTGTTCTTTGGATTTTTTTTTTTTTTTTAATGCTCCAGTTGAAAGTCTAGAGAAAACAAAATATAAAGGGCATTAACTTGGCCACGTATAAATCTAGACTGTTATTATTCAGATCGTTAGAGTTGTAGCTTTTAAATTTCAGAATTTACATTACCCCTGGGCTAAACAAATAGTATCTTAAAACACACAACTTATATTACCATCAATGCAAGTTATCAAATGAATTAGGAAGGAAATAAGCCCCTGACTTTGTATAGGAAATGTCATAACTTTGTAAAGCCAAAAGGACATTAAACCTCTACTTTAATTATCTACACGTCCAAACACAGGCACTTATATAATATGATATTTTTACATAAACGGAGGGACAAAACATGGTTAATGGAATGCTTTGAAGAAATATGGCTTGTCCAAATTCATTAAGTGAAACTGCTTCATTTAGGTCACATCATGTTTTCCTCCCCCTTTCTATGTTGTTAAATGCGGAAAAGTTCCAAGGTGCTACCAGAAACAGAATTGTTTGGGATTTTCTCTTTCTGAGAACTGCTTTTTCACCTTCTAACACTCTTATTTCTAAACAACTCAAAAACTCCAGTGTTTTTCCCTAGGTCTGCATTCTGTCCTCAACTTTCTTTGGTTTGGATGAGACTTTCTCCCCTTGTCTCTACAGAATCTGTCAATATTAGGCTATTCCTGTAAATGGAATCCAGTGGAAAGAGTGCTGGGTTTGACAAAGGAGATCTGAGTTCTTTAAATCCATGTCCATCTAGTTGTGTGACTTAAGCTGGTCATCCGAAATCTCATGCCCTCATTTCTTCATTAGACAGATGAGGTTAAGTGTATCTGTCCTACCCACCCCACAAAGTTTAGGGAGAATCTAATGCCCAAATACAACTGAAGACACTGAAAGTTTAATGCGCCAGAGAAAGGGAATTTGTGGTTCAATTCATTGAGATTGACCCATACTGATTTCATCGATTGCAGACTGTACCTTGAAATGGGATAAAAAACAGGGTAATATTTCTTCTGAGACTACTCAGAAGAAACACTATTATTTTCTTCTTTTCTTGTATCTTACATGCATCTTATTGAGGAGTTTCTCAGTATGAATCAAGTTAATACAAGTCTTTGCTTATAAACTTTAAACCAAATTTAAACGAACACTGCTGATTATCTCAAAAACAGAGATTGTGGATTCCTTCTTAGCTACTCCTCAACAGAGCTGTAAAATACTATAAATGTAAAAAAGCAAGTGATGATCTGATTTTTGTAGCAATATATAGTCCGAGATCACGGTGTTTGAGAGCTCTACCTGATTGGCTTGCTGTTACAGTATGGTATGTAACTGTTGATGTCAGATTTCTTGGCTTAGTATGGAATTTATTTTTATAGTCTGTTCCCTTCCCCTCCATTATAAATTTAAAATGACAGATTACTTTTTGTGTATGCTTAAAACTTTATATAAAATTTGAGTTTATCAATTTGTAGAACTGTTTAAGAACTTCAGCTTATGAATGCAATTAAATTCATTAAATGCATATATTTAATCATTCAACAGCTATTTATTGAGAGTCCTAATCCGTATCCTGTACTAGATACTGGGTATAAAGAACTCATGAAGAGGTACAGGGAGATTTTTGGGGGAGGGAGTGATTAATGGCTTAGACTTTGGACACATTATGTTTGAACTTCCTGTGACACTACCAAAAGGATTGGGTCAATTGGTGACATTACAAATGATCAGTGTCTTATTACATGGTAAGATCTAGTGACTTTCATGAAGAATTAAAATGTGCACTTTGTGGAAAAATTGACAGTGTTCAAGGTACTGATATTATACACTAGTTAGCTCCTAATGCTATATGAGTAATTTAAAAATAGTGGACAATTATTTTTAACTTGGTGATAAGTGAAAAATTATGGTTGTTTGAGATAGGATATTAGTATATATTCTAAACCTAATTCACATCTGCATCTGAGCGCAGGAATTTGTTTTAACCTAACTGCTCTTAGTGTTTAAAGCAAGAACTTGCCCTTCTTTCCTTCCTTCCTCCCTTCTTCCCACCCGGACTCACCTGTCCAGCGTGTCAGGCACTAGCCACCTGTGGGTGTTGAACACCTGAAATGTGACTAGCATGAATGAGAGACTACATTTTAAATTTTATTTAATTTTAATTGATTTTAACTTAATTTTAAAACCTGAAGCAGTATACAATATTTTCTGCTAAACACAATTTCATTTTTTGGTAGGACTACATTTCTCTTCAATTGTTGAACTGTGTGAGATATCACTGGTGCATTCTAGTGAACATTTTGGGCACGTGCGTTTTTTTCTAGTATAACATAGAAATACATTACTGATCTGGTCTGTGTCAGCCGATTGATTCAGCTTGAATTTTTTTTTTAATTTACCAAAGTAGTGTTGTAATATATTTATTTGACTATTTTATGAAGACTGCATGAATTACAGTGATAATGATGTAAATTATAACTGGTAATTACATTGGCACACTTAGTATTTTAATCATCTTGTAATAAAGGATATTATAGTTAAAAGTTAAGAATGGGCACATTTAAAAATCAAGACAAAGGCATGCCACTGATGCAGAACTGAGTGGAGATACAAAAGAACTGGAACAGTAAATGAAAAAAGAGATCGGAAGAAGGTGTCACAAATTTTATCAAGAATGGCAAATGCGGGCTTCCCTGGTGGCGCAGTGGTTGAGAATCTGCCTGCCAATGCAGGGGACACGGGTTCGAGCCCTGGTCTGGGAAGATCCCACATGCCGCGGAGCAACTGGGCCCGTGAGCCACAACTACTGAGCCTGCGCGTCTGGAGCCTGTGCTCCGCAACAAGAGAGGCCGCAATAGTGAGAGGCCCGCGCACCGCGATGAAGAGTGGCCCCCGCTTGCCACAACTAGAGAAAGCCCTCACGCAGAAACGAAGACCCAACACAGCCATAAATAAATAAATAATAAATAAATTATTAAAAAAAAAAAAAGAATGGCAAATGCAATTTACTGCAGCAGAGCACATCAGAGAAGCTGGTTTGTTTGCTTTGAAAACAAATTTTTTAAGACGATAAAGTTGACAATGTAAGGAGACATTTTCTGGCATACGCAGTGAATTTATAAGAAGTTTCCTCTCAACAGTCAAAAGGAATCAATGAAAATAGGTGCCTGAAAGCAAAACTGAATGTCCAAAAGACTATTTTTAAGCGATTTCTAACAGTATCTAAGCTTGTAAAATTGACTAGTTTCAAGAGAGTGTGGATTCTTACACACACACCCAAAGTCTCCATTTTTAGCTGGAGAGACGATAAAAGAAACTATTTCAGTTATGGAAATTTTGTGAGAAGATTATGAGGATAAGACTAAATGATATTTTATACAAAGTAAAAGATCTTCAGTTAAGCTACCAAATAACTGCCTGTAGAATGCAAGACCTTACTAACAATATCGGAGATCAATTTACTCAAAATTTTATAAATTTCAAATACTATTTTTAAGCTTTAGAGGAGTTGTGAGATATAAGACTGTCCTTTCAATACTTCGGGTACATTTTTTTCTCAAAGGACTTTGAAATTTATGAAGAAATGTTGCCAATTCATGGCTTTAAAAATATTGAACTGATGGTGCAGGATGATGGTGCATCCTACGTCTATCAAAGAATTTCACCTAAATATGCAAATTTTAGTTTTTATAATAATTGACACTGTTCCAGCTATGCTAGATAAAAAATCAAGTTTTGCTGGAATTTTAAAACCAAAGACTGATGTTTCTCTTATTTCTTTGTTCCACTGTATAATACATATTGGAAATATTTGTGCAGGGCTTTCTGAAACATTCTATGAAAAATGCCATGGCTATGGTTATGAAAATCATTCCATAGAGATGTGCAAATGCCATGAGTTATCACCAGTTTGTAGAAATGTTGGAAGAAATAGAAGACCATGAATTTAATGATCTATGTTTTTGTCACTGCTGACTGGTGGAATCATAGAAGAGGCTTACAGAGGTTTACTGCGCTGGTAACTCCAACATAAAGAATGCTCAGTGTATTCAATATTCAATAATCAAAGGCAAAACTAGCAATGTGATTTACACTTTCTCACCAAAAATACACAGCATATAAATGAGCCAAATTTGAAGCTCCAAAGTCACAAAGAAAGCTCATCTGTGACTTCAGTAAGCAGGTACAAGAATTTACATTGAAATCAATAATAATGACTTTATGATCAATAATAATGATTTTATACATTTTTTCTAACAAGAATCAATATGCAGAATATTTTAACTGTAATCAACAGCATTATGTACATTGGCTAATGAAACTACAAAAAACTTGAAGAAAGCTTTGTTGATATTGACAAAGTTGCTTTTCAGTTTATGTAACACCTTTTTGAATTCAGTGTTAATAATACTGAGTTGATACAAGAGTTAGTGGGTTTACTTGTACAGACATAATTTTGAAATTAATGTGCTTTTGGTTGAAGTCAAATAAGTCTTTTAAATGAGATGAAACAGCCAGTTTTGTTAAAGTGGATACAAATATTATTTAAAAAATGACCTTTTTGGGGGGATAGTTGATTCAGTTACTGGAAAATTTTAAGAATGTTTGGAAAATGTGACTATGCAAATCTACTTTTTCAACTATGAATGTTATGAAATCTAAATGTAGTTCAAGTTTTTTCTATGAAAACTAAAATGTGTAAAACACATATCTGATTTTGAAGATTTTATACAAAACAGCTTGCTAATTTTAAAATATTTGATATATGCTGAAATGATAATATTTTGGAAATATTTGGTAAATTACATATATTATTAAAATAATTTGACCTATTTCTTTATACTTTTTAAGAAAGTGGCTACTAGAAAATTTAAAGTTACATTTGTAACTTATAGTTTGTTTCCATTGGACAATGCCGAACTAAGTAAATCTTACCATTCTTTATTTGTCTTCCCTTATATTGATATCTAGGATTGGCTTAATGAAAAATTATTCTTCCTTTCTCAGTGAGGAAGACTTCCCAGGGGTCTTTCGTGAGTTATTTGGGTTGTAAAAATTACCTAGTCCATTCTTAATCAGTTTAACCTGTATATTTCATCTGCCAATTAAATTACTATTACCCATAATATGTGTTCTTGCTTTTCTTTGTTTTGTTCTACTATATTGGTGCTTTTAGATAAAAGACTAAGTCTGTAATTTTTTTCAGTATTATGGGCAGATGTGAACACCAAAATGAAATGGATGATTATGTAGCACTGGAGAGTTTGGTCTTTGATGTGTGTGTCTAGACCTGGTTTAATATTTGATTATATGATTGAAACTCTATTCGCCTCTACTTACTTGAGTGTATGAATCATAACATATAATCATATTTTCTTCTCTATCACGGTAAATAGGTCATTTGTGATTTGAACTAGATACATCTCAACCATGTACCATTTTTAGATTTACCATGTAATTATCAACTATTTCACTTTCCATGTGTCTTCTGCATAGTGTTAGCTGAGAATAGATGGCAGGCTTGCTTCTAGATCTATGAACGCTAACCCACAAGTAAGTTTGTAGACCGTTTGTAGTGATTATCTCACTGGGATTTGGGAAAGTCTTGGAGAGAATAAATCTATGATTGTTTTTTCTTTGAGTTCAGTCTCTTAACTTTGTCATCAGTGGAATTACAGGTCTGATTCTGATTAGACAGCCTTGTTGTCCTTGCTAGGGTAGGGATGAACCACAACGAATACTTAGATGGCATTCCTTGAATACATTTCTTCTTAATGTTTTATGTTCTCTGTCAACTGACCAGTGAGACTGTAGAAGGAAAACTAGGAGCTTCTGATAGTCAAATTTTTTAATGGAGGGAATTAACAGATTGGAGATACATCTTGATAAAAAGAAAGTATTTGGAATGATAGTGAGATCAGAGTACCAGATTGGCAGAAAGAATCCGCCAATCATAAAGTGGTCAGGGTCAGCAAAGGGAAGGAATGAAACTTAGCACGAAGCAATGGGAGCACCTACTGTACAGTGAATCGAGTCTTTTATTGAAGGATATGCATTATTTCAGACATCAAACTGCTGTTGGCTGGGGTTGAGAGTCACAACTGCCACAAGAGAAGACAGCAATTGTAGTAGACCACCTGAGGTTACTGTACAATTGTCCATAAATTTTCTGTTGTCAATAAGCAATGCAAATATAGTTACACTTCTTTTTTCTATACATGACTCAGGATGTAGTTGCATTCATTGACTTTGTTTTCTCCTTGAGATTACTGTGGCTAATTTAAACCTGGCTTAATCTCCATAAAAACATGTTGTGAGGAGAGGGCAAGACCTGAACTCCTCTAGAACTCTTGGGGATGTCCTTGGATAATATCTACTTTGTCAACTCATTAATGTCTTGGCCAGTATGGTACTACTGTCATCTCCATGACCTTTGTGGTTGAAGAGCTCATTTTCTTTATAAGTGGTTGTAACCTCGTTTACCCTCCACTCTTCCTTCTCTCTTCTCTTCTCTTCTCTTCCCTACCCTTCCTCTCTTTCTTCCAACCAACATTTCTTAAACACTCAATAAATGACAAAGCTGGTGATGGTCATGTTGTCCTTGCCCTCAAGGGACTCTGTGAAGTGGAGGAGACACATGAAAACCCACAAATACTGTAATATTGAAAGTGGTATGATTATTATGTTCACACAATGATGGTGGGGGGGGGCATGTGAGAAGAAATCTTTATTCTACCTTGAGAATCACATCAACAAAGAATTGATATTTGAACAGAGTCTCAAATGATGTCCAGGAGTTTGCCAAGTATGCAAGGTGGGTGAATGCAGTCTAGAGAGAAGGAACAACATGGGAAGAGGTTAAAAAAAACACAATTATAAGAGGTACAGAATAGCCAGAGCCTTGGATGTGGGAGAGGAGGCTTGAAAAACAGGTCTGGGTCATTGAAGCATCTTATAAACCATGTTAAGGAATGACGTCTTGGGTATGTTGGTGGGAGCAGTATGGTGAAGTTTTAAGCAGAGGAGTGACTTATCACATATGTGTTTTAGAAAAAGCATTCCTGGAGAAGTGTATGAATTAATTAGAGGGGCAGGCAGAGGACATGGACAGACTGTAAACAGGGGCCATTTGGCCAGACCAGGATTCACACTAAGAGCAGTGGTGTGCTTGTCTAAATGGTTAACAACCTGTTCTCAAAAAAAAAAGCTCTAATTTTTAGCATTTGTTGATTTTTATGGTGTTAATATTCTCACCATAGTCTATTTGAACTTATGAACACGATGTCACTGAATGCACAGTAGCATGCCATTATATAGTGTTTCCACCAGACACAATATAGGTAAAATGATCTCAGGAACAAAGGCAAGTAGGTATTATTTGAGTCAAGTTGGTGAACATTCTAGCTAGAACAGCATGGTGGGAAGCTGAGGGAATTTAAGAAACTGAAAGGCATTCAGCATGACTGTAGATTAGATGTCAAGGAATGAAACATTTGGGGGTGAAAATGGAGAGATAAGTGTGATCAAGCAGGGCAAAAGAGGTAATAAATTTGGATTTGATCCTAAGGATAATAAGCAGCCATACACATGTTTTAAGTGCGGGAGAAACACTTACCCCGTTCTGGACAGTCACCAGGGACAGGGGGCTTGGATCATGACTGGGAGAGTTCAGGCAGCTGTCCAGTAATCTAGGCAGGAGGTGATGGGAGATGATGCAGGGAATTGACTGAGGAGAGAGAAAAGGGAAAGGATTTGAGAGATAAAATGCAGATGTGACAGGAGTCGGTATTGATTGCATTTAAAGATGAGTGAGAAGGATTTTGAGGTGCTTATGCATGCAACATCTAAGTTGACGTTTTCTACAGGCAGATGGAGATGTGGATCAGGTGTTCCACAGACAGGTTGTGTCTGGAAATATGGACTGAGTGTTGTCAATATGCAGCTGGTATTTGAGGCTAGGGTTAGGGATAAAGTCATTCGTGGGGAGTGTGTAGTGGGAAAAGGAGGACCACCATCAGAAGTTCAAGAAGATTAGGAAGGACTAGCATTTAAGGAGGGACAAGCTGACTCGTTTTGTGCCGGGAAAGATCAAGTTAATACAGTGATATTAATCCTGTCTTCTTGACACCTTACTGATTCTGTGTCTCTCTTGACCCTGATCTATATGAATGACATGGAGTAAAAAAATTGCCTGAAGTCCTCCCTGGGGTTGCTTTTAAGATGCTGACCATTACTTTGTTTTCATGAACAATATTTTCCCAGATGTCCATATACGCATAATCAGTTTTTTAAAAACTTTAATTGAACACCTACTATGTGCAAGGCTGTATGTTGAAGAGAAGAACATACAAGTAAAGTTTTGGTAGCCATTTAGTTCAATTTACAGACTCTATAGTTGCACTATCAAGCCTATAGCTGCACCACCGGTGAAAAATGAGGTGCCACCCATGTAACCATTAACATCTTTAAATACCTGCTTCATGCAATGCTGTGAGAAGGGGACTTTTCTAATCAGCTCTCATTGGCTCACATCTTTCTTCTCTTTCTTTTCCTTTCTCTTAATCTTCATCTTTTTATTTTCCTTTTTAAAGAATCATCTTCATAGTCGCATACATACATACACTATGGCGAGGGAGAAGCTTTTTGGTCAAGGAATCATAGAAGTATTGAAACTGCTCCCTGCCAGACTCAGTAGTCCTCTATGAGTTAAGAAGAAAGAGTGGACATCATTATCTAATGTTCACAGTGAGGAACAGAAGCTGGGAAATCCATGCGTTTTGATTTTAAGTCTAGCTCTGGATTTGAAACTCTAATTGTTTAAAGACCCCTTTGAAATAAATGCGTTTTCATCAGGGGTTCCTTATTAAAAGCCACACGTCTAGGAAAGGATGTTTTATGTTAGATTTGTTGAAGAGCTAAAGGAGCTTCATGGAGAGCTATTCCTTCTCGCATCTTGGACATGAGGAAACCATGAGTGAGGGGAGCGTTTGTCTAACCCCTGTCACCCGCTACCAGCTCGCTCGCTCTCTCTGCCAAGGGATGCCCTGTGACCTTACGTGAGGAATTAATAAATGGACAGAAATAGAATAACAAGCTAATTATCACATATCTATTACATTTGTCAAACAGGTTCGACATGAACTTTGGAACGCTTGTAAATAATACACCAGAACAAATAACACCTAGTAATCGGCTAGCATCCTAGAAATCCTGTGTTCTCACACACAGGACTTCATGGAACCTCAGAATGATCTAGTGAGTTAAATCAGGAATCATTGTCCCATTTCACAGATGAGTAAATTAAGACTCAGGATGGCTATCGCGTGTCAAAGAGGGACAGAACTAATGAATAGGATGGGAGCTTGCACTTTCCACTTTGACTCAGAAGTCCGGGAAGGGGAAGTGAAGTACTCTTTTAATATAAAGATTTCTGTTTAGGTTCTGGTTAGGTGCAGGCAGTGGAATTATAACTCTTACTTAATCGTGGCTTCATTAAGTTTTAAAAACTACAAGAGATTTGGGTCCTCTCTGAATTTTCTATCCCCAACAATGCTGTCCATGGCTAAGAAAGGTGGCAATAAAGAGTTAAAGTGAAAAAGAAAACACAGTGATCTGAAATATTGAACCAAGGCTATACAAACAATGTCCATAGAAGAGCAATTTTTGAATTCCAGAGGGCGGATGACAACTGACTCGTGCAATTGCTGATCACTAATTAAGCATTCTCTTTTTTAATAGCCTCCTTCAGAGGCAAAATTCCATGGCTGCTGGATTTGAAGCCAGCCCGCACCAATCAATATCAATCTGCTGACAAATGTTATTAAATATCTCTTTGATACCTATTTACAACTAAGAAAATAATTTCACAGCCAAGGGATTGTAAATGTGTGAAAAGAGCCTCTGACAGCTTACCTCACTCACTGTCTATTGCCCCGCGTCTGGGTGCTCAAGCCAGGAGACTAAGATGAAGGACATAATTAAGGAAACATATGAAGGCTGGCAGTGGGCTGGAGATTAATTAGCTGTGCGTCAATAATCTCATCAATATCCGATTAACAAATGACACATTGCCCAATGAAACATATTGATTCATGCACAGTCCTCACTGTTAATAAATTGAAGCTGCTTTGCTAAATGAGAAAGCTGACAAAATAATAGGCTGCTAATACTGCCCTGCTATTGTGATAAAAAACATAAAATTAGCCTGAAATATACAGTACTTAATTTAGGAGGACTGTCACTCCATTTATGAAGCTTGTTAATGAATGACAAGAAAAGGGAAAGGAATTTTATGGATAAGTTACTCAAAAGGGCTGGGAGAATTTCCCGAGGGCAGACATTTGAAAAGTACAACATGCACAGAGATGGCCCTAAGCCTGAATACGTTTCTCAGTTGGTGTGTATGAAAAAAGTTTTGCTTGTTTGTTTTTAAGGATACCTTACTAATAACAAGAGAATTGTCTTAAATTTTGGAAGTAACTCTTTAATATTTATCCATATGAGATTACATTGTATCAAGGAGTGTTGTTTTTAATTTGTTTTAAGGAATGAAGAGTAACTGATTTTTAAAAATATTTTAATACAATTTTAAAGGTTACACTCCATTTACAGTTATTACAAAATATTGGCTACATTCTCTGTGTTGTGCAATACATCCTTGAGCCTGTCTTACACCCAGTAGGTTGTACCTCCTTCTCCCCCACCCCTATACTGCCCCTCCTCCTACTGGTAACCACTAGTTTGTTCTCTGTATCTGTGAGTCTGCTTCTTTTTTGCTTTATTCATTAGTTTGTTGTATTTTTTAGATTCCACATATAAGTGATATCATACAGTATTTGTCTTCCTCTGCCTGACTTCTTTCGCTTAGCATTATGCCCTCCAAGTACATCAGCTGGTTTTAAACAAATCTGATCACAGGTAAGCCTATGTGAAGTGGAGTGTGTGTGTGTGTGTGTGTGTGTGTATACTTCTCATGTAAACCATTAGGCAGTAATTGCTTTGGCTGCCTCGCGGCATCGCCATTGGTGGTCCCTGTTATAACGCACCCCAGTATCGTTCTCCCTTCTCACCTGAGTACACTTGCTCCTCTCTGAGCCCATTTTCTGAGTTAAGCAATTTCCAAACCAGGCAAGTCCATCATGCTGTTGTGAAGGCTAGAGCAATTATAATTTATTTTTCTCTGTAGTCCATGACAGATCGGTGGTAATAGGGTTGAGCAGGAGGGGAACAAAGTGATAACGATGGAGGTGAGGGCTCAATATATGTGGACGACCTACTGAGACTGTGGTCAGGAAAGGCTAACGGGCCCGCAGGTGGGTGAGAAGAGAAAGCTCTGGTAAGGACGGGCTGCCCCCATCTCCCCACAGCCATTGAGACCACAGCTCCTGACCCTGGGACTCTCCTGGAATGTCCCCAGGAGCCCTGGTGTACGAGGACCCCCTCTGAGGACAAACTAGTTAAGAGTACGGAAACATCAGCTTGCAGAAAATGTTTTCTCCAAACACACAGTCCCAAGAAAATGCAACAAGGAAAGGAATTTTAGGAGCACATCAACTCCTACGGGTCATTAGGGCATTACCATTGAGGACAGCTTGACTTAACGAGAAGCTTATTACCCCAACTCTTTAGGTAACTGGATCCCCCGCCGTCTGCCACAATTTGCACTTGTAGGAGAAAGAGACATACGATAAGTGGCTCTCAGAGACGTATGAGGGCTTTAGTATTAGGATGTAACCCGGCTCTTTCAGACTGTGCTCAATCTCCTGTCATGTCTGCCCCGAATTCCTAGATGTTCAGAATCCAAATCCCTCGTTGAGAACCAAAGACATTTCAACATCAGGAATCTTTAAAGAAAAATCAAAACGGGACCACAATATAGGGAGGCTCGGGAAACTTGAGTTAAACTCTACCTTGCTATGAAGTAGCTGTGGAGCTTGAACAATTACTCAACTCTCCTGTGCCTCAGATTCTTTATCTATAAATGAGAGATTGGACAAGATGTTCTCTGACGTTCCTTAGAGCACTAAGATTTATGGAGGACCATCAAGACATATGTCCATATCTGTGTGTTGAATAAGGTTGAAATGATTTTCAGTACAACAATTATTGAAAAAGATAAAATAGGTTTTTCCATATCAAACTCACCAGAATTCCCTGTTCTTAGTAACTCTGGTGTTCAGGGCATGACTATTTAGTCTCTTACCGGGGTGAGAAGCATCTGCAGCTTCTCAGGGTGTCCCTATCTTGATAAGTAGTTTGGAGAGAAGCTGGGTCATTAAGTTGCATGAACTCTAATTAGTGATCAGAAGGGAATATAAATCAATAATTTTCATTAGACATCCTGAGAAATGTTGAAACCCATTTCCTCAAAGTCCTAGCTTTTCCTTTGGAACAAAGTAGTATGTGGGGGAATGGAGTTTCTTTTTCTAAGGTCTCTAGAATACAAATGAGCTCATTTCTTTTATCTGGGGTCTACAGAAGAGAGGTTTATATTGTGAGAATGAGTTCTTAAGAATGAAATGTTTTCAAAAAATAAAAACGAAGAATTGCTAATGTTGGAAATGTATGTCAGTAGGGGAGTAAGAGATCCCTTGCTTTTGTCCCCCTGTATTCCTAAAACCAATCTTGACTCTGTGACAGTTTTAATGAAAAATAATGCCAACTAGTATCAATATCTTACATTAGTGAGCTCTTTCTACATAGCAGGCACTTTATATCCACTATATTAATTAACTCACAACAATCCCATGTGTTAAAAATAATATGCGACCTCTGAGGAGAAAGCTGAAGCTCAGAGAGGTTAAGTAACTTGCTCAGCATCACCCAGAGATAATGGTTAGACCTGAGTCTAGACGGTCTGATTCCAAAGCCTGCAATTTTAAGCACTATGGGATTCTGCTTTCAGTACAGAATGTTTGCCTAGAGCCTGGCCGGGACCTGCCAGTAATAGACACTAACCACAGGTGGTTTAGTGAGATGCCAATCTTCACATCTTCAGTGGATCACATTCTCCCGAGCCCAAACTCTTCACTAGGAGCGTGCCTCTCTAATCTCTAATGGGATGAGTTGGTATGTAAAAAGGCACTTACCATGCCAATATTTTGTCACGAAATGTACCATCACGATAAAAATATCTGGGCTCTTGTTCTACTTCTGGCCTTTGAAAAGCTGTGAGGGCAGACAAACTAGGACAATTCAGTGCAGTGCCTGGTGAGCACTGAGGTGATTTGAATTCCTTGTAGCATCTGCCAGGTTAACGTGGGCCCCATGTTTCCCTGCACATCAATTTCAGTCACTGGGTGAGGGTTATTCAAGGGGTTTCGCAGGCAGCTGCTCTGTTGGCCGCTCCAATATAACTTGTGCTGGTGAGTCAGATTTCATGCCCAATTAGGATACAAGGGGAAAGCTTCCCTTGTGTAAAGGACACAGCTGCTCTAGAATAGCAGCTTCAAGATGCTCAGACCAGTCTCATGAGTCTAGATTCCTCATCCTTTTCTGCGGGCGCAGAGGGATAGAAGTAAGGAAATCTTTTATTCCTTGGCCTCAAGCCTATGCAATTTTTAATATATATAGTTTATATATTTATATAACTTAATATAGAGTTTATATATTTGTATAATTTAATATAGTTTATATATGCACACATATGTACACATATATATCTTCAGCTAAATGTTTACACCAGATAAATATATATCAAATATTTGTTTATATATTGTGTGTATGTTTGTACATGGATGTGTTTGTGTATATGTATCTATGGATCCATCTATCCGTAGTTGTTTTTGTTTTTAATTAATTAATTTATTTATTTATTTTTGGGTGTGTTGGGTCTTCGTTTCTGTGCGAGGGCTTTCTCCAGTTGCGGCGAGTGGGGGCCACTCTTCATCGCGGTGTGCGGGCCTCTCGCTGTCGCGGCCTCTCTTGTTGCGGAGCACAGGCTCCAGACGCGCAGGCTCAGCAGTTGTGGCTCACGGGCCCAGTTGCTCCGCGGCATGTGGGATTTTCCCAGACCAGGGCTCGAACCCGTGTCCCCTGCATTGGCAGGCAGATTCTCAACCACTGCGCCACCAGGGAAGTCCCGTTGTTTTTGTTTTATTGCCATGCTCATGAAACTCATACACACATATATATACATATATATCTCTTAGGCTATATACACACATATCACATAAATATATATAGCCTATATATTAGTCTATATAGTAGGTGTATGTGTCTGTATATGTATATATGTGTTTCTGTGTGTATGTGTATGTATGTATTATTGCCATACTCATACAACGACATCAAATACCTTCCCCAAGGAGTAGGTGAAGGGAGCCCTTTCAAAAAAAAATGTTTATTTACTTGGCTGTGCTGGGTGTTAGTTGCAGCACGTGGGATCTTCACTGCGGTGTGCAGGATCTTTTTACTTGAGGCATGCGGGATCTTTAGTTGAACATGCGGCATGCGGGATCTAGCTCCCCGACCAGGGATTGAACCCGGGCCCCCTGCATTGGGAGCATGGAGTCTTAACCACTGGACCTCCAGGGAAGTCCCTCAAGGGAGGATTAAAGTAAGGAATACTGATCTTGCAAACCATGCTTGAGATGTTTGATATTCATTTTTACCTTACCTCAAAATCCAGAAGCCAAAATATGAAATTTTTTCAGATAAATTACTACCCTTGCCCATTCTTTCATCCTGGAACTGTGGATAGAAAAGTGTTTTAGTGCCTGAATTATCTATGTTACTGATATTGATCAAATTCACCCAATTTCAACTTTCTTTCCATCTAATATAGCCCATGGAAACATGGTCTTAATTTTGCTCAAGGTTTCAAGACTTTTTCTTTCTCTGTAGAATTTCCTTCTGTTTCTATTCTCGTTCACTAGTCATTCTAGTAACGTTCCATGATTTCATTTCCATTTTTCCATTGTTCCCACGACCCACATCCAGCTGGTTATCAAGTCCTGTCTTTTAGTCCTATCTGAAACATTTTTGAACCCTTTGGTTACTTGCTTCCCTCCCACCATTTTCCTAGGTTAGTTACCATTTCCTGCCTGGAGTATTAGTATTTCTAGAACCCAGTTTTTACCTTCTTCCTCCTTTAAGACAAGCTCTGCACTTGTAGCCAATTCACATATAAGTATCATTTGCTGGGCACCTACTAATTCAGATCACTTAATCCTCAAAGCAACTCTGTGAAATATAATTTCACATATGGGGAAATTGGCCTCAGGGGAAACGGGTCCCTTGGTTCCAAAAGCAGTGTTCTTTCCTCTGTGCAATGTGTTTCTAAAACATGGATCTAATCCACATCTCTTTAAAAGTGTTGGTCCCTCCCTCTTGCCCATAGGATAAACTTTAGGCTGCCTAGAATGGTTCGCGGGACCCTTTACAATCTGCCTTTACGGTTCCTTTAAGACTCATCCTCTTCACCATCATTCACACCACGGTCTGAGTGTACTTGTTCCTTGACAGTACTTGACGTTAGTAAAATGTTCATGTGCTTTTAAGTGTTGATGCTTTTGTTCAAGCTATTTCCTTTGCATGCAATGCCCTTGCCTCCCTAGTCCACACATGAAATTCTTGTCATTTTTCAGAACCGTCTAACAGGACACCACCTCTTTAAAGCTGCCTTTTATTCTCCCAAATAGAACTATGTGCTTCTTTGTCTGCATTCATCTGATTCTTTGGTTATGCCACAATTATGATCCCATCACATTATTTTTCATTTAGTAATAGGAAAATGGCTGAATAAACAATTGCATGTTCATTAAATGGTAGGGTGTGTATACATTAAAATATATTTTCAAAAAATATTGTATGATTTGGGAAAATAATGTTAAGTGAAAAAGTAGAATGCAAAATTGAATTACAAAAAGTTGCCAATTTGTAATTATATAAATAGAAACCATAAGAGAAAGAACATACAAATACTAATTTACCAAAGCAGTGGTTATCTCCAGATGGTGGGATTAATGATGATTTGCATTTTATCCTGTAAGGTCTTTTGCATTTTCTAATTTTCATTTATCAACAGGTATTACTTTAATAATCAGGAAAAATTATTATTATTTTTTCACTTGGGTAGGGTCTCCCTGCTTTAGACAGCTATATAATAATACCTAAAATGGTTGTTTAGTGAAGGATATAAAAAAGTCAAATGATTAACTGAGTACGTCTGAATCCACACTATGTTTTTAAAACCAGCTTTTTGGTAGAAAAATAAAATACCATAATAATAATTAAAAAGTAATTAAAATAATTCAGAAGAATAAAAAGGGGGAAAAAGAAGAGTTTTCCTACCTCTCTCCTCCTTCACATTCAGACTCACAGCATTCACATTATCCAAGGTAATTAATTGTATCAGTCAGCTAAGCAATGCAGTGGTAACAAACAATCCCTGTACCTTGGTGATTTACAAACATACAAGTTTACATTTGTTTGTACAACATGTCCAGTGCATATTGGCTTCAGCCTTCTATCACATCTTTCTTCTAAAGCTCAGGCTGAAGGAAAGTACAGCCAGAAACTCCCAGAACTGGGCCCTCTAATGAGTTAGACCTAGGGCTGGGTCACTGCTTGCTGGGCTCTAAGGGTAGCTTGGCATTTATTTTTAACATTAAGTATATATGCAACCATTTATAAAAACTATATTGTTGAACTGACTGATTTCATTTCCTTTTCACTAGGAGCGTGGTGAAGTTTTTAACTAATGTTGCTTAAGGGATTGTCTTATTTCAGATTTCTATTCTTTCAGCTTCTAAGTTCTGCCTGCACTCCATAAGTAAAATGTGTTCAAACATTTACTGTGTCTCACTGGTCAGTGCTAAGATGACCACTTCCCTTTTTTTCTGCTTCTTGTCAGTGTTTACAGGGAATTCTTGCACTCTGCAGCTGCAATTGCTCAAAGCTCAGTGTTCAGTGAAGATGCCCTCATCAACTATATGTAAGGAAGACTGCAGTTCTCAAATTAATGGGTGTCAGTTATTGCCTTTGGAAACCAGCATTGTTTCATTTGCACTGTGTTTGCCTCTGCCTTAGCTTTTCATGTTCTGCCTCACATGCTTGTAAAATGACTAGTTTAAAATCTTGATTTATTTTGGCAGACAGGACAGAATCCAGATTTAGACTGACCTTCGAAATGCTCCTTCACAGGGAGGGCGGCGCATGTGGTAATACTTCCTATGCAGGCCTGTTAAATATGCCATGGGTCTTATTGTCTAACTGTTTTGGTGAGGCAGCACAGTGGATTCTGTAATCAGACTGTCTGAGGTTAGAGCTTGCTGTGGCTAAAGTGCTGGCCATGTGTCCTTGGAAAATTAATTTAACTCTATTCCTGAGTTTTCTCAGTGGTTATATGGGGACGATAATCATAGTTACCTTATGTGATTATTGTGAGGATTAAGTAATTTGATATGGGTGAAATACTTAGCTCTATGGGATATGGTAAGCATTCAATAATGTGAAATTCTTATTCTGATTATTTTATGTCCATTGTGTTGGCTACTATTTTAGGCAAAATCAATTTATGTTGTTTGGTTAAAGGGAATCAACAAGTTAAAATTGGAGGGGGCTATGTGAGCTCAGTATAAAGATATATTTTCTTACAAAGAGAACTAGCCCTCGAGATAGTGGACATGGTCATTGAACATGATCAGAAAGAGTCTGAAGAGTGCTACTCTGTAAAATCAAATCTCGAACCAACAAAATGCAATAATTATTTGCTGAGTTGTTATTAATAGTGCATTTTTATTATGTTTATCAGTATTCTCCTTTTATATCATAATTTAGAAATATTTATGTACAGTACTGAGCTTTCATCTTTGTTCACTGTTCATGCAGCCTACGAAGTCTATTTTATATATCTACACTGGAGTCAGATAACATCAATATGTGAATTGCAAGTTAAAGAGAGAAACTATGGTTAAAAAAATAAGGAAGGTGGAAATTAGATTTGAATTCGTACATTTTTGAAGTAAATTACACAGCATTGGTTTCCTATAGTCTTCTGGAATGAGGTCCATTCTTCTGGAGGTTGCTCCAAATAACAGATTTTAAAACAGAAAGGCCAATTCATTGTCCTGGTGTGTATGTGTGTATATAAATATGTGTGTATATATATACACATATATATGTAATGTCATACATACAATGTATATCTTGCCACTTTTCTTTTAAGATTGGTATAAAGTTTAAGAAAATAAATAATTTTAAATATACGTATCTTGACTCTATACAATAATTTCTACCCCTTTATTTCTGTGTTCCATATCCTCTTAGCATTTATATTTACTCATTTTTTTACAATGTTATTTTGCATATATTGTTTCATGGTCATTCTCTTTGGCTTGTGGCTGGGTGGGAGAGGGATAGAACTAAACCATGAGACCTTCGAGAGTAGCAAACTCATCCACTGTTTCTTTTTACCTCCCTCTTCTCCCCTAACTTCTCCCATCGTCATGTACTTAGTATATTGTCAAACGTACAGTAGGCAATCAATAGATGTTTACCAAATGACTCTTAGCAGACTCATTATCAAATGGAAACAAATAAACAAGGCTAATAGTTTGTAAAATTCTTCCAACCACCTGTCATTCAAACTTGTTTGTTCCCAGATCTTAAGAAGACAATGCTCTAACCATTGGGTTAATGGTTAGAGAGATAAAAGGTAAATAATTAATGACAATCCCATTTTTTCTGCTTTTCTAAGTTCAAAGTAAATTATTCTGAGTCATTTGGTTCCAAGAGGTAATTTAATTTAAAGAACCTGCCCATATCTCCACTTCTACAGAATCACTGTGTAAATTTAAGGTTAAAAATCATATAAACTACATGCTTAGGCTGGACATAAATTATGAAAGGATAATTTTAAAAGAACAGTCTAACCACATGCATGCCACTTAAAGTCAGGCTAGAGGGCTCTCCATATTCCTGTCAAATGGCAGTTTGGAAGAATCTTTTTCTTTAAATGTTAGCTGGTTGAATATCCACTTTCTTTTGACCCATACAATTCTACTGAATGGTGTATTTATTGCTAATCTTAGCTGAGCACATACTATGTGCCAGGCACTGTTTCGAGTTTTTGCTTGAGCAGTGCTGTCATGATGGGCATGAGTTGTCTCACAGCAATCATGTGAGGTAGGCAAGGTTGCTGTCCTCTTTTTATAGGTGCAGGAACTAAGACACCAAGAAGTTAAATAACTTGCCCTAGGGCACTCACCTAAGAAAGGGATAGAATTGGAATTTGAATGAAGGCAACCAGATTCCTAAGTGTGTGCTCTAGACATTATATTATATGGTCTTCCCCTTTACAGATAGTTCTATGAAACAAAATAATCTTTAAAAGGTCCAAATTAGTCTCAAAATCAAATGCGCTCTTCTCGCATTGTGTTTTTAGCAGGGTGAGCAATTTACCTCTGGTACAGTCAAAAGTGCAAAGAAGGTAACAGTTTCATTATTTTTCAGAGCTAATATAATACTCCTCATGAGCCCCACTGTTTTGGGTAGTGGAGAAAATGAAATTAAATTTAATTTGGTAAACTTAGCAAAACTTTAAGCAGCCTCTTGGGTAGTTCAATCATTTTTGGACAAGTTAGTTTTTCATTTACTCTTTCCTTCCTCTTGCTCCCCTTCAATGTGGGTTTGGGGGGTTTGGAGAAATGACATGTTATGGTGGAGTTGGTCTTTAGAGGTGGGAGAGCTGGTGTCCCCTGGCGTGTAGTTTGTCTGGTTCTGTCCCTGAGGACTCTGCACGTCTGCTCTGATATCTACAGTGATGTGTGCTGTCTCCTCCCTTGACTTGGTCAAACCTGATGTACTTCGTTAACGTGGCCCCGTATCAACTCGCTCAGCGCTGTGCTATCTCACTGGGATACCCCTGGGAACCCCCAGTTTATTGATGATTGATCACCCTTGTCTCCATGGTCCCTTTACCCTGTTACTAAAACAATTTCGTCTGAAAAGCTTTACAACCAGACCCAGTGATCAACACTCCACCCCTGAAAAATACAAGCAGGAATTTCAGGGTCACGGACACACAACGTGAGGACTAAGTATGACACAGGAGGGATACATTAAGCTTTCTCCATGCCTAACGATGTCTCCTTTGAGCTGTGGGGATAACACCGGTCAAGTTGGTTATTGTAACAATAACACCCTCGTTTTTCTCTTTTCTCTCATCCTGTATAAAATGCCCCTCCTTTCTGAGGCTTAGGACCTGATATGGCACAGGATTTCCCTACTTCTTTGGCCTCTTTCTCCTAGAAAGCGTGAACTTTTTCAGTGTTTTGACCCAGGTGGACCAGTTTCCTAGGTCATAGCTTCCTTCCTTCCCCTCCCCCTTTTCCAGTGGCTACAGTTTATTTAACAAACATTGAATTGTAGGCCGGTTACTCTGCTAGGCACTTACAAATATTAGCTCATTTAGTTGAATTCACATAATCCTTGGAACATCCCTATGGGATAAATAGTATTAGCTTTCCTGTGCAGAAGAGGACGTTGCGGCACAGAAAGTCAAGTAAATTCCCCAAAGCCACACAGCTGCTATGTGGCATAGCCAGGGCTCAAACCTCCACAGGCCTGGGGTCCAGGCTTCTCATCATCACGCTACACTGACTCTCATACAAAATAATGGCAGATGTGGCCGGGCAGAGAGGAATTGGATTAGTGATAAGGAAACAGAAACTTGAAATGACATCAAAAATATTATATCCATGACATGTTCATAAGTTTGAATTAGGCTCACTTGGAAGAATAGGTCTGAAATGAAAAGAAATCACCCAAAGAACTCTTGAGTTAAATAAATATTTTAACTGCCAACAATTTCCCTAGACTTCAGTTGAAATAGAAGTGATCTCTATAGGTATATGCTTGAATTCCGTTATTATAATGTGCAGGCTTGCTAGTAGCTACAGCGAAATAATTTTGTTTTTGTATTTTTTTTTTTGTAGGTATGTAGGGTAGAGAGTTTGGTTATGTATATGGTTTTTGTTTTTTGATTAGGTATATAGGATATACTTAGTAATTAATAATGATAATTAAAATCATTATGAGCTGTTAATAACACACTGATGTGACAAAATAACAAAAAATAATAATTTAGTGTGATATTTATCCAATCCATTCCTCCTCAGAAAGACTTGAGTTGAGCATAATGCCAAACTTCCTTTTTTTAATTAATTTTTTTATTGGAGTATAGTTGATTTACAATGTTGTGTTAGTTTCTGCTGTACAGCAAAGTGAGTCAGTTATACATACACATATATCCACTCTTTTTTAGTTGACATATACACACACTACTATATACAGAATAGATAACTAATAAGAACCTACTAAATAGCACAGGCAACTCTATCCAATACTCTGTAATGACCTATATGGGAATATGTATAAGGTTTGATTTAAGTACTCTCGGAAGACCCATCTATCTCTAAATATTTCCCTCATGGACTAAATTCCTTAACTTTATGTAAACTTCCTCTGCTTAAGAATTTACTTGGAGCAGGTGATAGCTGATTTTGGAGTATGAGGGATTTGAAAGCCAACAAACCAGTGTGATGTGATACAACTGGGATTTGGGGCTTTATATAAGAGAAAAGCAACTGGCACCTGTATGCTGGGAGAGAGAGCATTGTGATGTATTAAGGTTGAATCATAAAATTGCCAAAATTCACTCTTTTTTGACCTACAAAAATGTCAGTCTCATACAGTTCAAACTCAAGAAGGGATCTGGAAATTTAGATTCATTTTGAAATTTTGCCTAGTATTATCTTAGACCTAACCTAAACTCTATTTCTACCCAATCCTTCTCTACCCTAACACTTGAATAAAAGTGAAAAATGACTCGGCAAATATTTATTTTCAACGTTTTAACTTTACTAGTAGATGTGAAAACTCAGTATGCCCTCTAATACATACAAACTGTTTTGGATTTTTTTTAACTTGCATCTTGAGTCTGCTGTAGGATGCTTGCAGATAATCTAGTGTTGATAGGCTACATTTTAAGAACCTGTTTCTTGCAAAAAAAGACCACAATTGACCAATTTTAAGACTTGATACTACGTAATGATATGATTGCAATTTTCTCAACAGAAGATGAAAGAAAGTCTTTGTTGATATCTTACTCTTTGAAGACTATCAGTTGCATAAAGAAGTGGAACGTGACTGAGCTTTTGAGAAGTGGGTGCTGTGACGTTATTGCTTTATGCATATCTCAAAACATATAATGCAAGACTTATGCTTGATTTTAGAAGGATCCCCAATGAACTATGCCTCTTAAGGTTTATCAGATATTTTATTTAAGATAAGAAACAAGATGGAGGATAATACAAACCTTCTTTTTATGGATTAAATGTTGAAAGAACTTACCATGGCTGACTTTCCAATATGACGTATTTGAAGGAGAACCAGGTCTTCAAAAATTTGTGGGTTTCTAAACTGCAAAGAGGTTACCTTTTCTTAAGTTATCTGGGATTATATACAGTGCTCTCGGCAAATGCATGATGGTGGCTGATTCTCTTTACGCAGTTTGCTTACAAGTTATTTTTCACTATTGTTGGCTTACTGTCAGAGTATTTTAGGTTTTCAGATATCGTAAGTATATCAAATATGGATTTATTTCAGTTGTGAAGCTGTGCCTTTGATTCTCCCAGAGTTTACATATCTAGTAAAATTTTAATTAAAAACTAGGTCATCAGGATGGTTTCTTATATATTTAGAGAGGAATTTCTTTTACACTTTATTCAGGTCTGCTAATGGGACTCCAGTCACTCCTGAGTACTCAACAGTAGATAATGCAATGCCGTCATAGTTCCCTTGACCTGAGGCATTACTCAAATCTTCATTTTAGGGGCAAACAAGAAGGTGTTCTCATTTTAAAAATGTGTACTCAGTATTAACAACGTAAAAGTTTAAAAATCTGCATTTATTCATAATTAAAACATTGCTACCTTACTAGTAATTCTATTGAATCACTAAGACAAAAATTCAAGTTTGAATTTGGTTCCAAATGTACCACAATCAGTACATAGAAAAGTAACTTCGGTGATTTTTCTGGGTAATAACTATATTTAATCTTTGTTGAAGGTTTATACCTAACACTATCATAAGTCCATGACATATATTAAATTAACTCACTTAATTCTCCCTGCAATGCCATGAAGTAAGTACTTCTTATTATCCCCATTTTACTCCTGACAAAACCGAGGTACGTGGGTTTTCGCCAAGGTCATATAGCCCATGAGTGGCAGAGCCAGAGTCTGAACTTAGGGATTCTGGAACCATAGCTTGTGCTCTTAACTATTATAGTATTTTGTTGTATTTGAAATAAAGATTTTTAAAAAAAAAATTACGGAAAACAGAATCTTCTGTGTTTTCATTAGATAGTTTCTTGTTTCTTGGAGAAGACTAGTGAATTGGTATCTCTTTTGAATTTCAAGGAGGCCCAGAGATGTCTACAAATGGGTTGAATGGTTTTTACCCTGTTGGATTAAGTTAGAGGCTATTGATAATTTTAGGCATTTACGATAAACAGTCAACCATGTGGAAACTGATAAGCCATATTAAGTTATCATTTCCTTAGCACTTGCCTTGTGCTGGGCACTCTGCTGTGTTAATTTAATACTTTATCTCCCCTAATCCTCACTACCATCCTTCAAAATAGGTGTCATTATTATTTACAATGAGCAAACAGGCTCCAAGAAGCTAACTAGCCTAGAGATAAGAAATGGTCATTGTATGCTTTTAACCGGGTTTACCACATTCTTAAACATTAAGCCGGTGTTTGCAAATTTGTGGTCAGATGTCCTGCTGGATCAAAATCACAAAGGGTGTGATTAAAAATATCTACTGAGTCAAAATTTCTGCAGAGTGAGTCCTGTTGAATCAGAAATATTAATGTGTATCCGGTGATCCTTACACTGTACCCAAATTTGAGAACTGTACTAGGCCAGAGCCTCTCAAACTTTAGCAGTCAAGGGAACTACCTGCATGGCTTGTTACAACACAGATTTCTGGCCCCAGAGTTCTCACTCAGTTAGTTGGGAGAGGCCAGAGAAGTTGCATTTCTAACGAGGTCCTTGGTGACTCTGATGTTGTTGGTCTAGGGACCATAGTTTGTGAACCACCGTACTAGGCAATGCTACTATACTATGGGAGACATAAAAAAGATTTTTGTTTAGGTTAAAATAATTTTCATAATATCCTTGCATTCTTTTGCCTTGTTAATTTCATCATAAGTTATCTGTATGTGTACATTATTTTAATCACTTCTGTTTTTTTCAACTACAACGTTCTGAGCATTTCTGTGGTTTTTACTGACATATCCACCTATTATACATTTAAGAATTATATCACACCCTTTCTCCGAGTCCTACGATTCTACAAATAATGCTTGTCACTGTTTCACTTAGGTTAAAAAGCGAGGGAAGGAATTGTTGAGGTTTCTGATCATTTAGGAAGCAGAGAGATGGCAATTTTCAAATTAAAAGGAACATAATCTAAAGTCACATGCATCTTCTGGCTGTCACTCTAGCCCCCATGGTTACCCCCCACCCCATCAATGGATGATTGCCTGAGCCTAAAGCCAGGTACAGTAAAATGCTTCAGCTGGGGTATGTAGCAATTATTCTGTGAGTCGCTGAAGTCCTGCCTCACCAGAGAAAGCCAGCTGACGCAATTCTGCCTGAAGGGCTTTTCAGCAGAGCATCTGTTTTTTTGATACACTTTGCCTATTAATTTTTACCTCCGATGTGTTGGAACTGAGAAAAAAAACCCTCCCTTCCTTGATGCCTGTCTCTGCCTATTTCTCATGCAGGGATCATTGATGTTTCAGTAGTGCATATTCCCAGGAAGCAGGAAATGATCTTTATTTCTTTAATATTCTCTTTGCTTAACTGTGTATTTATTAATAGCAGATTAGATAATTGCAAAGATATCTTCCAACTTTTGTTTCTAAAATTCTATCACATGCATTTATATATATATATATATTTTTTTTTTTTCTGTTTTCTTGGTGAGGAGGGGAGGTTTATTCGTCTGTTCGAATAAACTTGGAATCAAACACATCTATTGTAAACTCTTTTCTTTTTCTTATTTGCTATAATTGTACTCATTTCCAGAAAGATAAAATTAGGAATATTATTTTCAGAGAGAATCTGTCTCTTTAACGTCACAGGGCTCTACCAGGCCAAAGAGCATTGGCACAGTGAAGCCACTTCCGGTACTGTTGAATGTACCAAAGATCTTCTCACCATGAAACTCAGACACGATTGTCACTATGGAAACCACAGTAGAGTCAGAGATACAGTTTCAACTGGAAAACCTTGCCTGGAACCGAGAGACAGGATTTTCGAAGACTCCTCAGTCATAAATTAAACTTTGGTGATAGTGAGGAATTTTAAAGAGTATTTTGAACCTGCCTAGGGGTAGAAGAAATAAAACTTTGACACTTTCCTGAATTACTTATATTACATAATTCCCCCAGGGTTTTCAGAAGGGATTATACTATGTTAGATCTTGTTGAAGATGGCATTTTACAAGCTACCAAGGTGAGAAAGTAACACTCACACTGTGTCAAAGTTGAAAGATGTTATTTTTGCATTTTGTATACATGAAACCAGTCATTTAATCATTGGATTTGTTTGTTTTGAAGCGACAAGTGGTCGTGCTCTTCAAATATTTTATATTGGATGGTGTTATGTCTGTCTGTTTTATTGTCATTTTAGTTGCATTTTACCTTCTTTCTAATAACATCTTATTTTGACAAAGCAATGGCAAAAATTAGACTCTGAACCTTAGGTAATCTGTGTATTCCTTTGTTTATCGAGTGTCGTGCTTTTAGGTTGGCTCAATATAGTGTTGAGGACAGTAAATAAGATAACATCTACTGTCTTTGTCTACTTAAACTACTTTATGTTTGAACTACCGAACAGCTTAGGAAAAAATAAAATGATGAAATTCAAACACAGAAACTGTTCACCCTCATAGCATGCCACGTCACTGAACCCCGTCAAAAGTCAGTAGGCATCATTTTCTTTTGTTTTATCAACATGGCGTTGAACCAACCTAAAAGTACAACATTAGATAAACAAAGGCACAGAACAAATTACCTACCATTCAGAGTCTTATTATTCTCCTTTCTTCCTTCTTTTCCTTTATTTATTCAGAGTTCAAACAGAAGAGGATGTAATTTACATACTGCCGATGCCCAAAAGAATTTTGGCTTCAAACAATTTCCCATGTCTCATCCTAGAGTAAACAGTTGATTTATGTATTCATTGAAACTAAATGGGCAAAGAAATTATTAATGATTAATGAGTTATTGTGGAGTATTGCCCAAGGGAAGAGAGAACAGGATCAGAGAGCTCTGGTCCCTCCATTCTACTAGAGCTTCTGATAAAAAGCTCATGGCATTGTTGACTATTTATAGCCTTTTTGGGCTATTCATGCATTTTATTACTAAAAGAAATTGGAAATAGCACAATTTGCAATAAATGGAATTTTAGCCTAGTAGAGCCTTGAGCACTGAATTCTGGAGTTAATTTTATTAGCATGAGTCACATTTCTCACTAGAACCCACTTCTAAGAAGCACCACGCCTGCAGATCAAATCTTACCTTGGACTTACTCAACTTGGTGCCGTTTCATTGCTTATTACTAACTCTGAATTACAAACACCACAACAGTAAAATCTGGCTTCTATAATATCTGCTAGAGGAATGAAACTGGAATAGTGTTTCTAATTTGGGGTACATGCTTCTTTGAACATTTATGGAATTTTAAATGGTTTGGCGGATATTGGAATAAGGAGAGGTCAGCATTGTAAGGAAATATGGAAGAAACTCTTTTGTTAGAGTTTGCAAAACTGAGCTATCTGATGAATAGGAATAGACTCATTGGCTTGTTTTGGTCAGACGTGCTCATGGCTGAAAGCCGAGGAATTTCAACTAGGCACACATCATCAAGTCCTCATATGTTCTCATGTGTGTATGATGTTAAAAACAATCAAATTTATGAGTCGATATAATCCATTCAATTTCAACTAGGCACAACTCATCAAGTTCTCATATTCTTTCATAATGTATTATGTTTAAAAAATCAAATTTATGAATTGATGTAATTCATCCAATTGATATAAGGAAAATAAGAAGCAGGTTTTATTAATTCCTGCAGATCTTCTCATGCCAATGTCTCTTCTATCAAAACCAAAGAGGAAGACACATTGACCAATTTAACTATCTTCAGGAAAACAAATTGAATTAAATAATTATTGAATGAATGAATAAGCAAATGGTGAAAGAATTAGACCATTGGTACTCATAACACAAAAGGCTGCATATAGTATTTCTTTCAGCATAAAGCAACATTTGGAAACACTTGTACTATATTGCTCTGATAGACAGTTCAGCATTCCCATTTGTGGGTATTCAAATTCAAGTTGCAAACATTTTTAAATATAGTAATTGTCTGGTATTGATTATTGCCTCTTGCTACCTACTCATCTCTTCCTTTTACCAGGAAACCCAGGGCATTTAACACAGTGCCTGACACATGTTTTTCGAAAAATGGGAGAACAAATGAATAAATAAATGAATGTGAATACATAAATATATACCCACGCTGGTAGCCTTGCTTTCTCCTCCAATCACATAGTCTGGTGGATGTATAATGCCTCTCTTGGAGATGCCACACTCAAATGCACTAGGAGGCCTCTTCTGAATTCCTCTCTTTCTCCGAAATGAGCCTTCCCATGCAGTCTTGCTTTCTGCTGGTCTCAGTTGCATATTTCTTGATCAGGGTGTCATCTTTGCTTTTTCAAAGGCATGCAACATTTCTCAGATACCCCGGGTACTGTGAAAGAATATAAGAGTGGCCTCCTAGAAAGGGTAATAAGTCTTTTAGCAGATTATACCCTCTTGGCTAGAAAAATGTTGGACCATGGCTACTCAATATAACTTACTAGTTTTAGCAATAGTTGTCACCTGTCATTCTTGTTCACAGGTAACACATTTGTGGCATTTTTCCTTTCCTGTGTCTTTGGCTCTTCTAACTGGTGAAGAATAGACACGGATTTTGGACCTCTGCTTAGTCAAATGACCATGATTACAATTATGCTTAAAAGAAAATGGGACAACCATGATTGTAATTTTCTGAGTTAAGCCAGCAAATTAACTCAGTTGATCTTAAGTTTAGTTCCTATGAAACACTTAAATCCAAGTTAAGAAAGCAAATTAACTCAGTTGATCTTAAGTGAGTGCCCATGAGGCATCATAGCACATTATGCAAATCCAGCATGCGTTAAAAAAAGCAAGAGACCTGCAGTGACTACAACAGATTGCATAAGTCTCCACAAAAGGAAGTCAAAAGTGATGGAAAATGTTTTTCTTTTCTCAACATGATATTAATTAAATTATTATACAAAGTAATGCCTTTTGAGCCTCCCATCTTGTTTTTGTTTTCTCTTCAAACAAATGCTGGCTTTATTGTCTTAAGGTGTCTGGAAATTGTTCTCTTTGGAATTTGATTTTTATCTCTATAATAATTATAGAAGAAGAAAAATACTTGTTTTATAGGGACAAAGATATCTGGTGACTAAAAACTATTTGGGGATGGGGAGCAATAAGTTGTATTTAATTAGTTCTGGCATTACAATTGGGAGAATGATTTTAGGTGATTTATCTCTTTAGCTCCTACTTTTCTATCTGCAAAATGAAATTACAACCCTTGACATCAACGAATTTACCTCAGATAGATGTAGCCAAAAGCAACTAATGCAACCTTAGGCACACACCATGGACTTTCTTCAAATACTGTTGGCTTAATGAGAAACAAAAGTCCTTCACCTGCACAGTGCTTTTTCTCCCTAGAACAGCACAGTCCCAATAGAAATACAATGCAAGCCACACTTGTAATTTCAAATTCTCTAGTAGCTGCATTTAAAAAGTAGAAAGTTGAAATTGATTTTAATTATATATTTTACTTAACCTAATATATTCCAAATTTTTTCATTTCAACATGTAATCAATGTAAAATTTTTAATGAGATGCTTTACTTTTTTAGGTCCAAGTCTTTGAAATTTCGCATTTGTGTTATGTTCCCAGCACAAGTCAATTCTGACTAGTCACAATTCAAGGGCTCCAAGACTACGTGTGTCTAGTGGCTACTTGTATTGAGAAGCATAATTCTAGAAAGTAGGTGTGTGATGACGAAATACAGAAATGGTCACTACCCCAGTCTTCCCGATGACTCTTCAAGGTCACCAAATTGATGAGTTTATACCAGTGGTTCTCAACTGGGGCTATTTTGCCTCCCAGAGGACATTTGGCAATGTCTGGAATATTTTTGGTTGTCACAACTGGCGAGCAGGGGGTGCTACTGTCATCTAGAGGTCAAGGATGAGCTAAACATCCCACATTGTACAGGATAGTCCTCCACGATGAAGGATTATCCAGCCCAAACTAGCTGTAGTGGCAATGTGGAGAAACTCTATACAGAATTGACTGTTGCACAGTCAATTCTGTGACATGGGGTTTCTATGGAGCTGTATTTTATCTTGTTTATTGGAAATCTCCAAAAATATGATGGGTATCTACATTCTGTGATGGTTTATCTGCAGCCCTCTGAACACCAGAGACCAGAAAAGATCTTTTCTGCCTCATAAATATTTGAGATGCTTGATAAATATTATACTTTTTTTTAAGAAAAAGGAGAAACCTATTATCCAATTACCACTAAGCCCCCATAGCACATATAAAATCAGAAGTTGGAGAATGTGTCAGTGAGATATTTAAGAGGCTTTGACTCACTGTACAGCCCCAAATTTGGAGAACCAAGTAGTTGAACCAAGTAACCTTCTGGTTAATTTGTGGATTCTGTGGGTAGCCAGCTTTGAGACCATGAGAGGAATTAGAGAAAGCTATCAAGTTTATAGTTCTGATTTTTAGGCTCATAAAATATCAGTCAGCCAAGCTTAACCATGCATGTTTCTCTGCTCTTCACTCACTTCTCCCTTCATAATTCAAGGTTCTTTAAAGGATTTGGGGAGGAACAAAGCCTTTCATTGACTGGTGGGCTCAGAATAAGTCCAGAATCAAGCAAGTTGTTTTAGATAGTGTTGATCTCAGGTTTACTGCCCCTCCTAATCTCTTTGTTAATGTCAGACTGTTCCTGTTTTATTCCTTGCTGTAAGTTTGGTGGATCCTCAGGGAAGAAAGGAAATGATCACATAATTGGAGTACACTATCTTGAACAAGGAGTCCCTGTACCTAAGTCAGTGTCAGTAAGAAAATAGTTGATTATATTTTCGTCTCTCAAAAAAAATTGTTCATCAGTAGTATGGAGAAAGGTCCAATGAATGAAGGCCCAATAAAAAAATTAGAACAATCATGAGCAGATTGTAATAGTCCAGGAAAAGAAGAGTGAAGGAAGAAGCCAAAGCAATTTCTGTGGAGTCAAGGAACAGATGAAGAAGAGACATCATAGGAATTTTAAAAATTCAATTTCTGAACACATATTGACTAAAACACTAAAATTCTGGGTACTGTTTTTGTCTTGGTGAGCCTGACAGACAAGGTTTTTATGTTTTTTTAAAAAATAAATTTATTTATTTATTTTTGGTTGCGTTGGGTCTTCATTGCTGCACAAGGGCTTTCTCTAGTTGCAGCGAGCGGGGGCTACTCTTCGTTGCGGTGCGCGGGCTTCTCATTGCGGTGGCTTCTCTTGTTGCAGAGCACGGGCTCTAAGTGCACGGGCTTCAGTAGTTGTGGCATGCAGGCTCTAGAGCGCAGGCTCAGTAGTTGTGGCGCACGGGCTTAGTTGCTCTGCGGCATGTGGGATCTTCCCGGACCAGGGATCGAACCCGTGTCTCCTGCATTGGCAGGCAGACTCTCAACCACTGCACCACCAGAGAAGTCCCCAGACAAGGTTTTTGCTTTCATGAGTCTAATATTCTAAGGGTGAGTGATACAGAAAAAGTCAAAGTAACTAATTAAGAGATATAAAGGTGTCAGTGTGGGTTCATGAACTGTGACAAATGTCCCACTCTGGTGAGGGTTGTCGACAATGGGGGAGGCTGTGGTTGGGTGGGGCAGGGATTATATGAGAACTCTCTGTACCTTCTTCTGAATTTTGCTGTGAACCTAAAACTGCTCAGAAAAACTAGGTCTTTAAAAAATAATAATAAAATAATAAATAAACTAATAAAATAGCAAGGAATTTCGAATAAGTGCTATGAGAAAAAGAAAAGGGATAAGTGTGATAAAGTTTGGCACTTTAGTCTGGATGGCCATAAACAGCCTTGATGAGAGGTGAACTTGCGTTGAGACCTGGACGGTGAGGGGTCAAGCTGTTCTGAGAGAAGAGTGTCCTGCACGGAATCAACAGGTTCAAGGCTCTGAGTGGGGAGGGATCTTGCCCTGGTCAAGAAAAGAAGGAAGGCTAGGGTGGAAGGCAAGGAAAAGAGTCATGGGGGTGAGTAAAAACTAGGCAGAGCAAAATGCACACTATGGGAGGTGATTCAGGGGATGCTCAAGTTCTCTGCATCTTGCACATGGTTTTGTCTGATCTACTTAAGCATTTAAAGTTCTATCATTAAGCTTGCCGTTTGTTCAGGTTCTAAAAGTCTCTTATTTTTTTTAAGGCATCACTTTTCATTTGTCCTCAGATATACATTACCTCCTGACCTCATCTTTGCTGCTGTTGGTTTGTTATTGCTCTTTGCCATTGTTTCATGTTGAGTTTTAGAAACAAAGAGTTTCCACTTGCACTCACAGAGATGCCCTTCCTCAGTTACAGTATTTGTGGCGATAGCTCTAGTTCTCTTGGCTTTCTTTTTATGAATTTCAGAGAATGAATTTCATGTTCTTTTTTTTGAATTCTTAAGCCTTTCTCCCTCATTTGCAGCTGGTAAAATATGTTTTTTTTTTAATTGGAGTATAATTGCTTTACAATGTTGTGTTAGTTTCTGCTGTAGAACAAAGTGAATCAGCTATATGTATACATATATCCCCTCCCTCTTGAGCCTCCCTCCAACCCCCCCACCCCATCCCACCCCTCTAGGTCATCACAGAGCACCGAGCTGATCTCCCTGTGCTGTACAGCTGCTTCCCACTAGCTATGTATTTTACACATGGTAGTGTATATATGTCAAGGCTACTCTCTGAAATTGTCCCACCCTCCCCTTCCCAAATAAGGTTTTTATCTTTCAGGTTTAAACATCTGGCAATTAGGTGATGTCTTTCTTTTGGCATTATTCTTGGATGGTTTTCTAGGCCCTCTCTGAATCTGTGTTTAACTGTCTTTCAATTTGGGAAAATGGGTTTTAATTTCACTTCGGGTCCCTTCTCTTTCATCTAATATCTTTAATATTACTCATTTGGATCAAGTATATTATTGTGGATTATTTAGGACCATTTTCTCAGTTTCCCTTACATGACTACTACCATTTTTTGTAAATACTAGTGATATAGGCATGTAGCACTAATACTTCTTCAGCGTAACTGATATGTTCCTCCATTAGTTTTTCCCCCATTATAATGCCTAATAAAGTTTATAATACTGTCTAAAATTTATTGTATTTACAATGTTCCTCACTCTGTGTTAAGGACTCAATCAACTTCATCTCATTAATTCATATAGTAACAGTCCTTTGGTTTTATTGTATTATTCCCATTTAACAGGGGAAACTGAAGCAGAGTAGAATTAAATAGCTTGACCAAGATCACAGAGTTAGAAAGCCATAAAGAAAGCTTCCTCCCTTGTTTCATGATGTGTGTGTGTGTGTGTGTGTGTGTGTGTGTGTTTAAATCACAGTATGTTCTTTACTTTGGCTATCATTACTTCCATTTAAAAAAATAATTAGAGTAAATTTACATATATTTATTTGAGACCCTTCTCTTGATATTTGTGCCCCTGCCTTTATTTTGTCTACTTGTACCTGGAAATCTTGCTTTTTAAATTTAGATTTTTGTGAAGTTCACCCTGTTCTAGTTTATTTGTCTATTATGTTCCTTTTTCCTTCCTTTTTTTCTCTTGCCTCATTTTATTTCCTATGTACTAAGCCTCATTCTGGATTATAATATCATTTGCCTCAAGATAGTAACTGATCTTGGAGTGAAAAATAAAGAGGGTAAAATGTCTTTGAATATATTGTTTTCATTTACTTCTACACTGGCCAGATGTAGTAATATTCAGTTTCTGCAGAAAGAGCCTGATATTGCAGGCTCAGAATCAGTCAGTTTACCCTAAATCCATGTGATGCCTAACTTGTGACATAATAATATATAATTTACCATTGTTAGAGAGAAACAAAGGAAGTCCAAAATGTTATTGTAAACCACAGAATCGTAGTTATTTTCTGAGTTCAAAGGTACAATTCACCTAACTTATGTATTCAAGTCCTATAGATTTTTTTTTCCAAAAAAGAAATGATGCCCAAGGCGGCCAAATACGGAAAAGAGGATAAACATGCTTTTTTGATTGTTAACGTAGTCTCTTTGTTGTGACTCAAATAATATGATATGCATTTATTCTTTGACTTAGCTTAGATTAAGGATGTGAGACTTCATCTAGAGTATACCTGTTGCAGGCCTGGTACATTTACAATGCCAGCTTAATATCACTTTGCATCAGTCTGGGGTTTCTGTTCATAAAACATAAAGAATGCAGATTTTACCTCATTTATGCATTTCCAAGATTTTTAAACTTTTGTAGCACTTGGTATTTGTTGAAGCGTTAATATAAACACCAACTCAAAGTGTTCATAATGTGAGGGTTGTACCATTTTATTTAAATAAGATTAGCTGTTTCTTAAGCCAAAGAATGACAGAAAAATGATAGCCTCAAATAAAGAAAGAATGCACAGGATGGCAGAATGAAAAAATTGTAATACAGGCAATTTTGCTTTGTAATAGGATTGTGTGGCAAGTGTATGTGTCTGTGTGCATGTATGTGTTATTATATATTCTGGCCTGAAAGGCAAGATATACTGGTTAGACTGGTTCCCATGCATGGCTCTGTCATGGATTTGGTGTTTATACACCATGTACATTTACCAAAATCATCTTCAGTAGTCACTTTTTTTTTTAATTTTATAAATTTATTTATTATTTATGGCTGCATTGGGTCTTCATTGCTGCATGCGGGCTTTCTTTAGTTGTGGCGAGCAGGGGCTACTCTTCGTTGCAGTGCGCGGGCTTCTTATTGTGGTGGCTTCTCTTGTTGCGGAGCACGGGCTCTAGGAGCGCGGGCTCAGTAGTTGTGGCGCACGGGCTTAGTTGCTCCGCGGCATGTGGGATCTTCCCGGACCAGGGCTCGAACCCGTGTCCCCTGCATTGGATTTTTAACCACGGTGCCACCAGGGAAGTCCCGTCTTTAGTAGTCACTTTGGAATAATAGAATTAGAAGTTGAATTTTGTCTTCTATCACGATTTCTATTAGGTAGATAAAACTTTCATTTTCCTATAACTTGTTCCTTTTTATTTTATTGGGTTATAATTGAAGTACAATAAACTACACATATTTAAAGTTGACAATGTCAGCAGTTTTGACATATGCATCAAGCAATTAAAGTCATCATAAAAATCACAATAGCAAACTTTTCCGTCACTGCACAAATTTCCTCTCCATTTCTCCTTCCCCAGGAGACACCAACCCCAGAAAACACTGACCTGCTTCCCATCACTACAGATTAATGTGAGTGTTCTAGAATTTTACATATATGGAATCATACAGTATCTATTCTTTTTATGGCTGTCCTCTTTCACTTAATGATTTTGAGATTCATCCATGTTACTGAGTATATTAATAGTCCCTTCTTTTTTTTAATGCCAAGTAGTATTCCACTCTATGGATGTATCATAATTTGGGGTTGTTTTCACTTTTGGGTGATAATAAATAAAGCTTCTATGGACATTCATGCAAAAATCTTTCTGTGGACGCATTTTTTGTTTGTTTCTCATCGACCAATGGCTGGACTGGAATGGCCGCATCATATTGTAGGTGTATGTGAGTTTCACATTTTAAGAAATGGATGAACTGCTTTCCAAAGTGTTTGCCCCGTTTTGCATTCCCACTAGCATCGTATGAAAGTTCTCGCTCCTCTATATCCTTACCAACATTTGGTGTAGTCAGTCAGTCTTTTTAATTTTAGCCCATCTAATGCATGTGTAGTGCTATCTCACTGTGTCACCAAGCATCACATTTCATATGTTTGTCTTATTCCACCTACAATTATGTGGATGAAAAACCTCCCCTTCTATTTAATATCTTCCAAGTATGTTACTATTCACAGCGTGGTTTTGTGTCATCAGGCTACAGCCTACAGTGAACGTGCCATCAATGGCAGAAATCAAAGGACAGGAAATTCAAAATCAACTATAAGACAGTCATACTGGCAGTATTTGTTAAGGCAATTCCTTTAGTGGGGAGAACAATCTGTTCTTGAATTTCTTCTACATCTGAAGGAAGTTTGGAACATTTCTCAGTAACATGTTACAATTAAGAAAAAATAGACCTTCTTTCAGGCACAGAAAAAAAAAATCATACTTCCTCTAAGCCTGTGGTTTTTGATTGGGGAGGAAGGCTAATTTAGACTCCCAGGGAGGCAATGCTGGAGACATTCGCAGTTGTCACCGTTGGCATCCACGGGGTAGAGGCCAGGATGCTGCCAAATATCTTATGATGACCCCACATTAAAGAGATATCTGGCCCCAAATTTCAACAGTGCTGCTGTTGAGAAACGCTGATCAAATCATACAAATACTTAGATGCAAAACTGGCCCGGAAAGTGTTCCTATCCTTCCACTGTCTCTAACCTTTAAGTGATTAGACATGAGACGGCTTCATGATTTCCTTTGAACTAAATAACAGTTGTTCATTAAAAAATCTTGGTCATTATTTTCACCTATGAGCCTCTGGGGATCACATTTTAATTTGTCAGCTGTGCTGTTGTGTAAAGAGAACTAGATTTGGGTTAAAAGACATGGAATCCTTTTATGCCTCCATCACTTCCAAGATGCACTTGATTTAAAATGAGAAGATCTGGTTTGCATCCAGACTGTATCTGTCGCAGAGTAGCTTGTGCGTCCTCGGGAAAGCCTCTAAACTTTGCTGAGCTTCAAATGGGTATAACTTAAAATTTTAAAAATTTAAATATTGAAAGAGAATTGAAGATTGAGCTTTAAAATGGGAATAATATCATGGGCTGTTGTGAGGACTAAATGAGATAAATCATTATCCACAGTGCTTTTATAATAATCATAATTATTATTAATACTTAAAAACTTATTCATGTCCGAAACATGCTTACGACCAGCCTTAGAAGAACTTTTAGGTTTTTCCTGTAATTCCGAGGGATAGCACTTCGAGTCAATAAACATGACTCCCAAGATGTTTATCTTGAAAAAAAAGTTGTTCATTTGCTATATGTTAGAATAAAAACTTAGAGCCTTCATAATTTGGGATTCTTTGTATTTGTTTATTTCCAAGATCACTAATGTAAGTTAGTGATGAGATAATTCTTAGAAACAGACTAAAAACAGTTGTAATGCTTGGCCACTATGCAGACACTTTTAATTAATTTATTTTAGATGTTACTGCCCTCGGGCGCAGTCACTTCACTCTTCAGGGAACCTGATAAAAATCCTGATTCTGGACTTGAGGTTGGCGAGGCTCCTTTGGTTCCATCTGTTCTTCTGACTCTGCTCATTACCTGCCCCCTCCCTCCAATCAGCTAATTCAAGGACTGTGATACCTCAGACTAGCTGCTTTAACTGGCAACTCTCAAATACTATTTTTGAAAATATTCATTGCCTAGGGTAAATAGCTAGAGAAACTTAGTGAGACCACCAGCATGCTCTGCTACACGGGGTGCATTTTTATGCAGAGATGGTATGTTTCACCAGCAAACATTTAAACGTTTATTTTTTAGGGTGTTAGTATCTGGGATCACCAAGAAACCTGCTACCTTGGTCAGCATTGTAGGGGGAGTGACACCCCACCGAGGGGTCTAAGGAATATTCCCAAAGTCAGCGCTTTGGGATGGATGCAGAAGCTAAAGATTTGGGAGATTATGGAGACCATTCTTGTCCCCCCAGGACCCCGCTACCTCCTTCACAGCTGCCCCTCTTTGGAGGAACGTCACCTCTGTTGGTGGTCCCCAACATTGCAGCTGTGAAGCCTTGGCAGAGAAGGGGGTTAAAATTCCCCCAGAAGGGCATAAGGGAAAGTGGGCTGAATCATCTTCAGAGCTCATTGCTCCTGATTTTATACCTTCCTTTCAGGTCACCCTTGGATTATTTTCTTGTCTTTTTTTTTTTTTTAATATAAATTTATTTATTTATTTATTTTTATTTTTGGCTGTGTTGGGTCTTCGTTTCTGTGTGAGGGCTTTCTCTAGTTGCGGCAAGCGGGGTCCACTCTTCACCGCGGTGCGCGGGCCTCTCACTATCGCGGCCTCTTGTTGCGGAGCACAGGCTCCAGACGCGCAGGCTCAGTCGTTGTGGCTCACGGGCCTAGTTGCTCCGCGGCATGTGGGATCTTCCCAGACCAGGGCTCGAACCCGTGTCCCCTGCATTGGCAGGCAGACTCTCAACCACTGCGCCACCAGGGAAGCCCTTCTTGTCCTTTTCTTCATCTCAGTAGGACACAACAGAGCTTTAAGAAAGGAAATAAGGACTTTTGTTTACTATAGTTTACTTAAGTTACCTCACAGGATAATGTAGCATGTTTAGTGTCATTGAATAGGTATTTCTTTTATTTAAATTCAATAAACAATTCATTTGTGAGCCTCACCGTTGGTGCACCAGAAACCGGTTCTCACTAGTCTTTCACACTGTAGCAGAATTTCAACGTTGTAGGTAAGAGATTTCGACCTTACAGGTAAGCTGTGGTGTGAATGTGTGTGTGTGTGTGTGTGTGTGTGTGTGTGTGTATGTGCCTGTTTGTGTGAGTGTGTAAGAACAAGGAAGACTGTGAGAGGTGGCGCTGACAATGGAAAGAACTCTGGATTTGGAATCAGAAAATCTAGGTGCTAAGGCCTGGTTTTACTGTTTCTTAACTGTGTAAACGTGAATGAAACATGGGCTTTCATTTCCTTGTCAAAAATTTAAACATATTTAACTCATATTTATTATCTTCTATGTGTCAAATGTACAATGAGGTAATAGTAATAACGTTTTCCCACTGGCATGACAGAATTGTTAAAACAACAAATGAGATGTGGTATAACAGCAAGATTTATAATCTCTGAAGTTTTCTGGCTGACATAATTATATGGCAGGTGTAGTAGTGATGCAAATGACAGAATTCGAGGTCACAAACACAAATGCAGGCACGTACTACGTGCTACAGGAATTTGAAGGCGCTAATGAGATAAGATTTTTCGAAGGAGTGAAAGCTGATCTAGGTATTGAAGGATGGTTAGACTACAGATAAGCAGAAATTGGGTAAGGAGAATAACATCAAAAAAGAAATTGGTCCCTCTGATTCTGTCTGGCAAGTGGGATTCATATTCTTTGGAAACCAAAGTGGTTATTGATTCTCTGGGGACTGCTTCTTGCTATAACACGGGCAGTGATTTCATTATGGTTGAAGTTTTCATTTTGTTTCATAGGTTGGCTGCCCATGCTTTCTTCAGTGATATACTGGTTTTTGTAGTGAGTGCTTCATTTGGTCACGAAGGGGAGGTTTTGTCCCCTGAACACTTCCTGGCTTTGCTGTCAGCCTTTGATTGTTTCTGAAACCATTTCCTGGGCCTGTAATGCATCCATGCCGCTTGTCTACAGAAAGTTTAAAAGTAGTGAAGTTGATCTAAACATTTTTGTGAACAACTGAGCAGTAAGTACAGTTTCAAAGCTGCAGCAGCTGTTTGCGTCTTTCCTTGCAATCTGGTGTCTTAACTGGAATCCTTTATGTCAGAACATAATCTACTTAAAAAGTTTCCATTTATGTCACGAATAATAAACTTGATGGCCCTTTACAACATCCAAGCAGCCCCTTTAAGTTGCCTCTTTGGACGATAACCTTCTTTCCTCAATGAAGAAATCGGAAAAGTAATTCCTTTACGTTTCTCATGAAATATTCATTTTTGGTATGACTGCTATAAATGTAATTGGCAAGTTGTGTATCCACCATGTTCTCAGCATATAGTATTATAGTATTATTAAATATCAAATATGGTACTAAGGTTACCCTATAGTTTAGGTTTAAAATATGTATATTATTTTGCATAAAATAGGTTTTAAGCTACACATGTACATACCTACAGACACACACAATCTTAGAGGATAAAGAGTTCTCTAAGAAAATCAGTGCTTGGTGGTTTTAAGTTTAATGGCTCCATCACACGTATCCTGACACCAAGCCACTAGGACTAGTGAGTCACCTGCCTATTTTTTTTCCACTTCAATTTTCTTCTTCTTCCTCCTCCACATTGCCTGGCTACACGGACTCCACATCTCCCTCTGATCTGCTTCAACATCTTCAAGCACTCACTTGTATCTGCCCAGACCTCACCAAAGATCTGCTGCCTTTTCCTTTCTGCATTTGCTGGATTTTAGGCAGTCCTAGCCTGTTACCCGTTCAAAAGTGACAGCAGAGTCAAAAGAACCTTACTAACACCATGCAAAAGGCACCCCTTTGATACAGAGATGATAGAGCTACCATCTGCATGAGGTGATTAATGTCATCTCCACTAACTTGTTGAACTGAAGACAAATAGAATGACTAGTTGGTCTCATTCTCCAGCAACCCATGCCCCAGGAAGCCTCCTTTTGGACTACGATCAAATGTTGAACTGGGGGAAATAGAAACATGTCTCTCTTAGTTTCTAGCTTTGAACTAATTTTGCCTCTTAAAGACACAATAAAACTCAAAAATGAAAAATATGTTGTAATAAAATATTTCATGAATGGTGTAGCAGTAACTAGACAGAGCCAAAGAGAGAGTTAGTAAATAGGAAGATAAATATAGAGAAATAAACCAGAATGTAGCTCATAGAACAAGGAGACTGGCAATATAAAATTGAGGTTAAGAGAAATAGAGGATATGATGAGAAGATGTAACATTTTAAATTTGAGTTCTAGCAGGAGACAACAGAGAGAATTAGGAGAGGCAATATTTGGATAGGTAGTTTTCAGAACTGATGTTTTTAGAATTGATTATAGACTCGAATCATCAGAGATTAGAAGCACAAATAATTCCAAGCAAGATAAATAAAGAGAAATCTACATCTCTGTGCAATTGTAGTGGCACCAAGGAGCACCAAACACAGGGAAGATCTTAAAATGATTCAGGGAGAAAAGAGAAGAAACAACAATTAGACTGATAGCAACCATGGATGCTGTGTTGAGATACAGTATCTATCGATCCTTAATTGTTTAGCAAGCAAAATGGTATTTCAAACACCCAAAACAAAACACATTTTTAGATAAAAACTGAGAGTTTACCATTAAAAGTCTCTAAATGAAAGAACTTTCAAAAGCTATATTTCAGGAGGGATAAAAATGACCCCAGAAGGCATGTCTGACCTACAAGAAGGAAGATGAGCAAAGAAGTTGTAAACATGCAGATAAAGTCAGTGTAAAATAATACTAACAACATCTATTTTGTGGGGCAAAACAACAAGACATAACTAAAATACCGAATGACAATATCTTATAAGTTTGGAGGAGGGTAGACAAGAGTTAAAACATTCTATGGCTTCTGCATCGTTTGGCTGGAGAGTTTAGATAATGATTAACCTTCAACTTTGACATGTAGGTATGCTACAATTCCAAGGGTAAAGTAGTAAAGGATTAAATTAAATCAGTAGAGAAAAATTGAAATAAAAATCAAGATAAGATAGGAAAAAAAAAGAAGCATGGACAAAGCGGGACAAACAGGAAGCACAGAATAACATGACAGAGATGAATCAAAATATATCACATAGTACATGTAAATGGATCAGTTTCATCAGAAACAAGACATAATTGTCAGATTTCATAAAAATAAAATGTAGTTCTATGCTTTTTACAAGAGACACAACTAAAACACATGGAACTTCTGTATACGTGCACTGGGAGACAGGTACAAAAGCGTTCCTGGAAGCATTGTTACTTATAGAAACAAACAAAGATAACTGGACACAATCCAAACGCCCTTCAATAGGAAAATATTTAAATACATTGTCCCGCATTAATTAATTATTTGGCACAATGTAAGCAATAAAAATAGAGAATGACAACCATACAGGCCAACATGATTGAATCTCAAAAACCTCCTGTTGGACATATAGCATGTTTATAAATTTCAAACATACAAAAAGCAGAATATACTTAACACATATGTAATAAAGCCTACCAAAGCTGTGGAATTCATATCTAGAAAATTCAGTGTAGGGATTCTCTCTGTTTGCATGATGACAAAGGGAACTACTAAGACCAGTTTCACAGAGGCATCACCTGTGCAGTCACACAGGGTCCCAAGTTTAGAAGACCCTATGCTTGGTTTAATGCTCTGCTATCACCATCTTGAAATTCTTGATAATTTTGAACAAGGGGCCTTGCATTTTTATTTTACATTCGGTTCCTCAAATTATATAGCCAGTCCTGGGGCTACACATATGGAGAGAGAAAGAGGGCACTTGAATTGTACTGGTTCTTTCTTAATCTGGATGATGAGTACTTGACATTTGTTTTATATTCTTTACGTACAGTGTCATACATATTTGTATGTATGAAACATTTCATTTTACAAATTAATTTAAAATTGTCACCTCCCGAGCCATTGGTTTATAATACTCATCAGGAATACCCAAGCAAAAAAGTCACATAGTCACCACCTAGGTGGAATTGCATATTCCATTTATATGGTTGTGATGTAGAAATTGGTCTGAGTTGTTGAGTAATTACACTTAAGCATATGCTTTTGACTCTATAAAACTTGGGTGAGTAATATCAATTTGAGGGAAAAGAAGAGCTCTCTGAATTTCTTTACACAGTTGGATATCCAGCTGCTCTTGTTTTCATATTGCAAGTGCATTTCCTTTGCAAACTTGTTAGCTCCTGTATTATTTGGAGGCTCTGCCTTTGAAAAGCAGGCAGCACTTAAAAACTACAGGGCAGAACCCATCTGATTCTATTGCTGTCACCGGCAGTTGCTGCCCCCAGCATCCTCTGAGGAAGTGAGCTGCCCTCTAGCCACTGTGGGTGTTGTGCGAACACAACACATCTGCTACAGTCAGGGGCTCACTGCACTTGTGTGGCTGTCGAGGCCAACATGCCATTCATGTACAGTTTGGCAGCTTCAAAATTCACACATAGAGACAGCTGGTGAAGTAGTTTGCTAAGTGGTGCACCCCGTTTCCATCCAACCACCTGGATGATTTTGAGAGGCACAGTGTGACCGTGACTCTTTAACGTGTTGCTTGGTAGCCAACATTGCCCAAAACTTCTTGGGAGTTTTCAAAAGCAACACAACACGTTCAGTTTTTCTGTACAGCTCCCAAAGAACTCTTGGTTGTTTCAGCCTAATTGTATTCTTTAAGTGCCTTTTAACTCTGACCTTCAATCCCCTTTTACTAGCCTATCATTATGCCTCTGCTCTCCCAAGCTCAATGAAGTGCGGGAACTCTGATATTATACATTCATTCTTTCAGTCACTCAATAAACGTTTATAGAACATCTTAAACCTTAACTCTCACTTACAAATCTTAATGTCTTGGTCCCTTTGCTTAATCTTCTCTCTCTTTTTGTCCGTTTTTTCTTTTCTGGTTGCTCTGATTTATGGGGTTTAAGGGTCCACTCTCCCTGGATTTATTCTTTACAGCATTATTTTTCAAGCTTTGATCCACTCCCTTCTTTCCACCAGTTCAGCCACGATCTTTTCTGCTTTGCAGTGGATCCTGTAATCTGTTGTTCCCCTTAGAGGTTCCTTGAGGAATTCTTGAATGGCAGAAATTAAAATGAAATACAACTTTTGAAACACACAGGTAATATAAAAAGCAAGCTTCACCTGTACCTACTACTCTCATATATGGTGATCTGCCTCTTAAAGAGGAAAAGGATGATGTCCATTGCAAAATATTGGACACTTTGAGCGGAAAATACAAGCTGCATTGCAAAAAGTCTCAAAGGTCGCCCACGTAGCTAGGACCATTATCTTACATTTTAGTCAAATTTGCTGGGTCTGGATAATCTTAGTGGCAGAAGTCTTGCCCTGAATTAAACCAACGATTAGTTGAGCAGTTATTATGTGCAAGGCACTATGGGACATACAAAGAGGTGCAGAATGTACTTGCTTCCTTTGAGGAGCTTAAAACTCATGGTAGAGATCGGTACATATAAAAGTAAATTTATAATACAAAGTTAATGAGTCATTCAGATATTAAGTGTAGTAGGAAAGCAGAAATAAAGAATCAGTATTGGTGGCCAGGATCATCAGAGAAATATAGGGGCAAAAGGCATTGCCCCATATTTAATTAAAGTCTCTCTAAATACAGGTACACTTATTAGCCCTGCAGACAGCTAACTCATAGACAGAAAACACTTAGATCATTCTATTCATTACCTTTTCATTGCTTGAGACAGATTTATTTTGCATTATTGTTGGACGTTTTCCTTTTTTTGTTTCTTTTAAATAGAGTGCACATTTGCCTAATTTAATTGCTTATTTGTTTCCTTGGAAGATTATGTCAATGAAATTTCTTCTTCTAGGAACTGAGTCCTTATTTTCGATTATGTATTCTTGTTTTATTGTTAATAATGAATTCGATTCATTGTATGCTAATTAAACCTACTGTAGAAAGGAGTTTTTGAATGTCAGGACATTGTAATGACAAGGCCACATGTCTTAGAAACAGATGGGCTTGAGTTTGAATCCATCCTCTACTACTGACCTTGCTAGGTGAACTTTATTCAATTTATTTAGTCTCTTAGCCTCTGCTTCTTTATCTGAAAAATGAGGTCATGTTTCATTTAAGATTTATTTTATGAGGTTTATTTTGTAGCACTACATAAGGTAACATATATGACGTTTCGGTTGGGTGCATAGAAGGTGTCCTATATATACTAGCAACTATTATTATTATTATCTTTTTCTAATTATCCCAACTTATTTCACATATGTGAATACCCAAAAGGAATCTGTAATTTTAGGAATTATGTTAAAGTCTCTGGATTAAACTAAAGGATTTTTAAACTTAATGCATTCAAAAATTGTACTGGCTAGAGTGCGTTGCCTTTTTTTCATGTTGTTTAGATCTTAATGGTACTTTGTGGGTGGTCTGCCCATTGAGTTTCTTGTTTATTTTTTTTTAAAGAAGAGTATCCATAATTCTTAAAATGGGTATTTTGCCAATTTTCACATGCCTTGTTTTCTCTTCTCAAATCAACATGTCTCCGTATTTATACAATTCAGAGTTCAAACAACATTCTTTGCACTGCTGTCACCGTACATAAAGACAATCCAAACTTGTTATGCTTAAATATAAAACACAATCCAAGTAAGTGAACAGATGTGTGGCATGAGCAAAGCCTTACCATGTTGTTCCTATTTATTGTCTGCCTTGTTTGGAGGGCGTGTCTGGTGCTGGGAGGTGGTGGATAAAGGGTCTTGCCAATTGCACTTATTTAAAGAGACTTTTTATGCACATTTTGTTCCTCTGTTCCGTTGCGCTGCCCTTGGGTGACACAATGGTTTTTAGGAAGTTGGGTTAAACTTGTCCAGCCTTGGAAATGACTTTTTAAATGTTTTGTAGTTACAAAAGTTATGTTTATTTCAGAAAATAAGACATGCTTTCCTAATTTTGGAGCCAAGATAATGAGCTTTCCAAATGCAGGATGTCCAGCAAAATTCCATCCAGCTTTCAAAACTTACACTTAAAAAAATTGCATTGTACTTATTCTCTACTCCTTTTTGCACCTTTCCCATGATAATAAGAATGAGAAAATACAAGCATTTGTCTATGGAAAGTAGACCCCACCTCCTCTGTCAGACACAAGTCTCCATGAGAATGAAATTCAAAAAACAAGAGCTGTGTTTGTAGGACAGCTCCTTTGTCCCTTTCCTCTTCCAGTATTATTCCTGGGGCTCAGGGGAAGGTAGATCAAGCTGCCCAACAGCACTCAGCCCAAAGGGTTCAGGCTGTATTCCAGACCCATTTCTTAAGGGTTGCTTACTAGTCTTTCCGGCATGTGTTCTACGTCTTGAAGGAAAACATCAATTGAGATTTATACCTGGTTCAGGTATAAGTCTTTATTAATATATAATACTACTAATAAAAAGATTACCTGGAAATAATTGAAACTTCAGGAAGGAATGAATTACAAATTCCACATTCCTCCAGACTGATTCTGTTAGTAAAAAACCATCCTTTCCCTTTTGATTATCAGTTACAATATTGCTAGGAATTACTGTCCTGAGTCCCCTTCTTTTTCCATCTTTCTGATTTTCCGTTGGCCTATGGTATGTTTCTGAACTCATGACCGAAGACAGTTTATATTTACTAAATATTCGTCCATATCCAAATGACACCACCCCTATGACAGGGGTGCAGGGAAGTGTCTAGAGCACACACATGGGATAAACTTTCTGGCTTCAACTTCTGATTTTTACTGCCTGTGGTGCAGCTTCTCCTAGTGTGTTTCCTTCTCTGTGCTAACGGTGATGCCATTTAGTGCCTTCCTCAAAGGGCTGTATTTTAGGACAATAGCAAAATTACCAGATGCCTCCTCTCATGTGCTGGGTCTTGCTTAACTTAAAATGAAACAAACAAACAAACAAAAACTATGATTCAACGGAAGTTCTAGGAGATGATGAGACAGGAAAAAAACCAAAGGGTTTTGGGTGTTTCTTTCAGGGTTCCTATTAAATATAGTATTACTCACTCTGACATCAGTCCCTGGCAAATGTGTGATTCTTTCCGTCTTGGGCAGGAAAAGACACCTGAATATGCTCCACCCTGTATTATGGACCCTTGGTGACATCCAACCATAACTCTTCATTTGAGGAAGGATCAGAGCTGGCATCCAAACATAACTTTTTTTCCTGATGAAGAAAACTTCAGGAAAGGGGTTTATTGTTCCTTTTAACTTAATTCCTTAATCGAACATTAAAAAGCAAGCAAGCATAATTTCATAATTTCTAGACAAGGAGGCTTTAAGCAAGAGACACTGCAGGTATTAACATTTTCCCCAACCTTGGTGTCATTTATCTTTTTTTTTTTTTTTTAACATCTTTATTGGAGTATAATTGCTTTACAATGGTGTGGTAGTTTCTGCTTTATAACAAAGTGAATCAGCTATACATATACATATATCCCCATATCTCCTCCCTCTTGCATCTCCCTCCCACCCTCTCTATCCCACCCCTATGGGGCATGCGTATCTTGGATCGCTTTGCTTAATAGTTCTCATTTACTAGCCCCGTGTGTTGTGTGTCCTGCATGAGGATATCAGAGAGTTTACATAAGATGTTGCTTTTATTGTTAAATGAGATTGCACATTCCCAGCATGTAGTGTGGTGCCTGGTCCCTAGCAGACTCGATAAATGTAAATAAAAACCCCTACCTTGACTCTTCCTACCACATCAGAGCTGCTGTTTAAATGCCAGTAGTAGTGGCTTCTCAAGATTTCTATTGCTGGTCCTCCAAGTTCGGTCTGTAAGGAATGCAGGTTATGCAACTATTATTTTTATTACAGTACTGCTTTTTAAATCTACTATTCCACAAATTGCTGACTAGGCTACAAGAGCCACGATGTAAATGTTTTGTGTATAACACACGCCCCAAACCACCTTGTCTGGGCTGTTGTGGAGAAAGAAGTTTAAAAACCAATTAGGTTTTGGACGAGAACAAAAATTAGTTTCAGAATAACGTGTAATGCTCTCCCCTGTTTCTACGATTCTGTTGCCCATTAATTCCTTCTCTTGTTTCCCTCCTCACATGCTTCCTGTTTAATCATTTCATGTTTACTTCGATGTGAGCTTATATTAATTATGTAGATCACCAGTCTGGTCACTAGGAAGGAGGAACAGACATTTGATTTGGTAAAGGAACCCCGAGACAGCCTCATTTCTGGGCCTCATTCCACGTCTGAGCAAATGCCAGTTTGTAATGAAACTTTCTTTGGACACCACGCTTTCCTCTTAAAGTAATTAAAGCCTGCAGGTCTTAGCTACAAAGCTGGTTGATGCAACATGATTTAGCAGAGCATTTTGAGTTTACACAACGTTATGCTTGAAATGAAAGAATGGGATTGGCTCTTAGCTTCTTATTTGGATATTTTTTTGTGCCTGGTCCTGAAAGTGTGGTCACCCTCAATGTGGATTAGGACCACCATACAAGTCTCAGAGAGGCTTGTGCTCCCACCTTTGTACTTGCTGAGACCTAATCAATGTGTCTCTGGCTGGTCAATTTACAGCCCATTTCATTGGGAACCTGCAGGCACCATTTGGGAGCCTGGCCAGGCGGCAACCTCAAGATATGCTTGTTCTTTGCTTGGGTTACTAGTCTGTGTGAAGACAGGTTTACTTAGAGGAAAAAAAAAAAAGACCTGGTTGTAGCTCCACCCCTGCAACTAGAGAGCCCTTAATCAGACCAATGGCAAACGTGTAAAAAGCAATATTTGGAAAAACAAATGATGAGTTAAATGAACAGGCATGCATTTATGAAATTTTTCAAATCAGATACCCTAATCTCAGATTAAGTGAGTAAGGCAAAAGGGATTCTGAGTGTTCCTGAGACATGTCCCTCTAATATTATCAATGGGAAGTATTGTGAAAGGGAATTCAGAAGTCAGCCAACAATATTGGAAGAGGAAGATAGTTGATAATCTGGGAAATCTGGTCATGAGTCATTAGATTCCAGAAATTGAGACTGGCTAAAGAAAGAGATTCCATATAAGAGACCACCCGGATGTTATTCAGAACAATGATTCTCAGCCCCAATTGTATCTTAGAATCACCTGGGGAGCTTTCATGTGAATATTTTCATAACTGGACCTTCTCCTAGAGATTCAGGGGAGGGGGATAGGCATATTATAGAGATTTGTTAAGTGATTCCAAAGTGAAATCAGATGGAATCACTGATTGAGAGTAGTTGGTCAGACGAACGAAAAGGGGAGGAAGAAAGATCCTTTAACATCCGGCCTAGGTCAGCATCACTTGGATATTAAAATACAGATGGCTGCTCCTATCCCCAGGATTTCTGATTTATTAGGTCGGGGGTGTAAGTTCTGAGAATCTGGATTTCACACTAATTTCTGGGTCATCGTGATGCTGCTGGTCCAGGGCCGTATTTTAAGTACCACTAGACTAGGTAAATAGTGGAGGAAAAAGGAGGCAAAACAGGCATGGTGGGCTCATGAGTGAGGCCCTAGGTTGAAGTGACACTGTGACAGCTCAGGGAATAGCAGCTCTGGTCAAGTGCTATGATCTAGAATCTTGCTACACAAACTAGGCCCCTCAGACCAGCAGCATAGTATCACCCGGATGCTTGTTAGAAAAGGAGAATCTCAGGCCACGCTCCAGAACTAGAACTGTTGTTTTCACAAGATACCCACATAATTTGCATGTATTCTAAAGTTGGAGAATCTTACTAGTGGTGCAATTACTATGATATCAGTGGTATGAAGCATTGGCTTCATATCGTAATTTTGGGGGAGTCTCATATCAGACCAATGAAATCTGAACCTCTAGGAGTAGAATCCAGTGTTAGTATTAGTATTTTTAAAGCTCCCTGGATGAAACTTTGATAACCACTAATCTAGAATTTAATTTGAGACAGTATAGTCATTTGTTACTGTACTTCTTGTCTTGAATTGCCATGAATCAGAAAATAGAAAGATAAGGAAGCTACACACAGTGGATGGATGGACGTTAGCTGAGAGGTGAAAGGAACAGCAGAAGCAGGGAAGATGGTGCAGGGAATGACTAAACCATATCACTCTCACTTGCTTCATTAGAAGATGTGCACTGAATCTAGGCTGAATATGCAAAACCAATCTGCTGGCATTCCTTTGGGTTTCTGTATGTCTCCTCCATGATGTTGTCTTTTCCCCATTTCCCCTGGTTTGAATTGACCCCTTACTTGTACCTTTATGTTCCAGAACTTTCCAACACATAAATCTATCAGAGCACCTGCTAACATGTTAAACTTTATCTACTTGTTTATGTGTTTTTCTTCACTCAGTAGATCGCAAGCCCTTTAACTACAGGGAAGAATCTTGTTTGTGGCATCAGCACAAGGAACTTACCAGATACTCACAAGTATTTGTTGAATGGTTTATGTTTAACACAGAAGAGAAGAGGGAATTATCGCTCTGGGGAAAATATACAGTGAGGTTCAAAAATATGGTTAAAATCTATATATAAAAATTTATACAGGGCTTCCCTGGTGGCGCAGTGGTTGAGAATCTGCCTGCCAATGCAGGGGACACGGGTTCGAGCCCTGGTCTGGGAAGATCCCACATGCCGCGGAGCAACTACGCCCGTGAGCCACAATTACTGAGCCTGCGCGTCTGGAGCCTGTGCTCCGCAACAAGAGAGGCCGCGATAGTGAGAGGCCCGCGCACCGCGATGAAGAGTGGCCCCCACTTGCCACAACTAGAGAAAGCCCTCGCACAGAAACGAAGACCCAACACAGCCATAAATGAATGAATAAATAAATGAATAAATAAAAATTAAAAAAAAATTTATACATATGTAAGTGTATATGGACATAATGCAAATATGACAAAATATCAACATTTGTTCAATCTAGATGAAGGGAATATGGTGGTTTATTGTACTCTTCCTTCACCTATTCTCTACCTTTAAATATTTAAAATGTAAAAATTGTGAAAAAAGTACATTTGAAATAGTTCTTGAATTAAATCTCTGAATTGAGAGTTCTCTATTTAAATAAGTGTTAAAATAATAAAAATCACATTTTTACTGTTTTTATAAATTTTGCAAAATATAATTTTGTTTCCTTACTTAGATATACTTTGATTTCTGAAGAGACTTAGGATTGCTTTTATATTGACCAAGATTATTTGAAATCTAAAGAAATAGCCTGCACATTACTGATTTAAAAGCTTTTTTATTATAAGGGAAATTTTGGTTTGGTAGCATTATTCAGATTGCCTATTTACGCTTGTTTACTTTTCTATATCTGAATTTCTACATTAATCTCACTTGAAAAAAAGTCATATATAATTTTGAAAATTCATTTTGTTTTTCTTAAATTTTCATTTGGTTACCTATAATGCTTAAGTGTAAAATGGCAATTTAGATGATAAATGATAGTATTAATTTATCTTTCTGTCATATGAAGCCTATTCATCACCAGACTGATAATAGTTTAATATAGAATTTCTCCTTTTAAACCTACACAATAGCTCCTTAAATCAAATTATTTCTGTTTATGTTTTTGTTCTTTGTGAATAGCTAGAATATTTGCATGTAGAATATTTTCATTTATCTCTGGAATCTTAATTAGGGACCTTCCTAAGTATATTAAAATAGAGGTTTTTTTTTTTTTTTTTTGGTTATTTTATTTCTATTCAATAGGAAATGTGATATTCACCCTCACCCTAAAGTGGGTAAATGACCAGTGCACTTGAACTTTCCATTTAGCTTATTGGGACAGGGTATTTTCAAGTATTCATAGCGTAAAATGTAATGCTATATAGAGTTAAGCCCCACCCTGACAGAAGCGATGGAAATCCTTAATTTGTAAGGTTGTAATCCACTGAGCCAGTGACATTCTTTTTGAAAAAGAGAGGAGCAGCAGAGATCTCTCTGTAGAAATACGTGGCCAATGTCTAATTCTCACTGAGAATAGAAATTGGGATTTTACCCCATATTTCCTGTTTCTTTTCTTTTTCCTTACTGTTTATTAACCAGTGAAGCCATATTATCTCTCAGAAATCACCCGGTCAATCAAAAGAAGCTTCCACCAGGTAGCTTATTTTAGTAGTTTTGAAAAAAGCTTTTTCTTATTCTGTTACTTTCTTTTTATACACTTCTCTTTATTTCTTGTTTTCTCTATAATGAAGATCAACAGACTTCTTCCTCATATTAGTTTCCATTAATTTGAAAATGGTTCATACATTGGATATTTATTGAGCACTTGTTATATGCCAGGTACTATTCTTGATACAATACATTAGTATGACAGTGAAGATCCATTGTCTTCATGTTGCTCATATACCAGTCAGGGGAAGAGAGATGATAGGCAATAATCATGGTTCACAGTAAATTACCTGACATTGTGGAAGGAAATACACGCTATGGGGGATAAAAAGGAACAATCTGAAGGGAATTACTCGGGTGAGTGTACGTATGTGTGTGTGGGAGTGTTGAAGAGTAGCTTGCAATTTTTAAATAGATTAGTCAGGGTGATTCTCATTGAGGCAGTGATATGTGAGCAAAGCCTTGAGGTAGAGTTGGGACATGCCTGGTATGTTCCAGGAATATCAACAAACCAGTATGATATAAGAGAGAGAGAGAGAGGAGATGAGTTGTCTTTTATCCTGAATGAAATGTGGAACCATTGCATAGCTTAAAAGGACAGCTATGGCTGCTGGTTTGAGAATAGCTAGGAGAGGGGTCAAGATGGAAACAAGGAGACCGGCTAGTTTATTGTTTCAGGGGGAAGATGGAAGTGGGTTGGACCAGAGGATTAAGAGTAGAGGTGGTGAGAAGTTATAGAATTGTAGATGTATTTTGAATATGCAAGACAACAGGATTTCCTGACAGACAGAATGTGAGGTATAAGTGCAATAGAGGAGTCAAGAAAAATACCTGGCTTGTTAAACTGCTCCTTTGACTCTTCTTCTGTGAGCCTGAATTACCCAGGCAGCTTCTTCTTATGCTTGTGGAAAATGTTTCCACACCTTCAATACTTCCTATGGCTGTTTTCTGAAATTCTTCTATTGTTTTTTTTTTAACATTCTATTAAAATGTTCATAATAAGTATGGGAAAACAATTCCCATAAAGAAGTTACACAAGGGTAATCATGAGGAAACTGGTTTCAATTGATGAAAATTTGGAGAGAGATAAGCACCATGTTCTCCGACAGGTAAGTGAAGAGAAGAAAAAGGACCAATTTTGTTGGAAACTTCAGTTGTTGTGGAAATGGCTCTGTATCTTTGGGCATCATCAGAAATTATCTCAGGTAGCATTAACCTTAATAAACACCTGACCTTAGTCTGGACCTTCTTCTTAAGGACTCCCAGGCCCAGCCCTTACATTCTCATCTATACTATGACTAATTGTATTAAAGTCATGACTCTCATGGGTTGTTCCCCATGTAATAGAAGTCATTTCCTAAATGTCTTCAATCCCACCTATGAGAGACTATGGGAGATTCACAATATTCTATACCTGACCGTATGGCATTTCCAACAACAAGGCTGTAATATTTGTCATCAAAAGTGCATTCATTTTGCCAAGCACTTGTTTTGGAAATATGAATGTGAATGATGTTATGGAATAATTTTAGTAAAATGTGAATTTTGAGTTTGTTTAAGCATATTTCTTCCATAAACCAAAACATGTAGAAATACACAAAACACACACACGGACACACCTCAGACATCTCCCAGGTAGCATTAACCTTGAAGGTTGCCTTTTCCTATTCTTTCAGTTTGTGATTTTTTCTACATCAAAGAAAAAAAAAACCCAACTCACCTCATTCAACATCCCAGATGAATCTAAGCGTTTTGGTTCAAGTCACCAAGCGTGTACAAAAGGAAAGCAACTATTTATACTTGAGGACCTTAAATGGAAATTGCCAAATCCAGGTCTTTTGGTGCCAGTAGTGACTGGTGTAGTAGCTTTAAATGTTGTTGAAATTTCCAAAGCCCTCGACTGTTGGGCAAAGTTGTGAGCACAGATGAGAAAGTCACCAATGTATTTCCAGCAGTGATACAGAAGTTAATTGAAGAAGGAGGCTACACATTGGACCTAATTTTCAAATTTGATGAAACAAGTATCTACTATAGATGCATGCTTTGAAGGACCTTCATCTCCAAGACTGGAAAACATGCCCCAGGGTTTAAGGCTGCAAAAGATTGTTGAACTGTGATGTTCGTGCCAACTCCCAAGTGAGATCAATGGGCTACATCTGTCCACATCTGCTGTTACAACTTTCTATTTCAGATCACCTTCCTTCCACCACTTCGAAATAATTGACAGGCTGCAACTCTTCCCAGCCCAAGTCCACAGCAAACTTCAAGTCTTTTCCAAGGTAAAGTGTCATATTTATTGTAGCATTTGTGCATTGCTTAGCCATTGAACATGTAGAAAACCCTGCTACTGTTATTAGGTTCCTATCTTTTTTTTTCCTAAGAGGCACTGATTAACATTTTTTAGTGTTGTGTCCCTAATCCCATTTTACCCATAAATCATGCTCTTTTTTTTTCCCACAATTTAGCATAATGTGATGATTTTTAGGAATGCATATACGGCATTATTGCAGAACTGACAGTATGGGACGATAGCATATTTTTTTCTTGAAACAGAATGACTGTGTTAGCTGTTAAGAACTGATCTTTCAAATCGTTTGGTATGCATGGTCGAGTAGTCTCTATCTTCTGGGTCAGTTACAGAATTATAGAATGACATGGGATTTTTAGAAGTTATTTAATTAAAGTATGTCATTTAATGGAGAAACAGAATCTGAGAGAGGTCACATGACTTCAGTAAAGTCACACGGCAAGACAGTGACAGATCTAGGATTAGAGTCTGGGTCTCTTGATTCCTAGTTCAGTGCTTTTTCTTGTTCAGGTTGGTTTAATACTGTGGTTCTGACAGGCTAGTCTTTGAACCACTAGCATCAGTACCACCTCCAAACTTGCTAGTGGTGTAAATTCAGTGGGCCGGCCCAGCAGCCCTCTAGGTGATTTGAATGTACACTAAAGTTTGAGAGCCACTGGCTTAGATTACAAACCACCCATATCTCTGTGACCCAGGAGACAAAAGAATAATAGAAACTGGATCTAAATGATTTAGCACAGTTTGAAAAGGTTACATTATTTTTGTGATTTTCATAGATTCAAAAGAAGTATTTTAAAAATGCAGACAGTTCTAAGATTTTGGTTTTATCCATTGAAACAAGTATATACAGCACACACACACAAAATAAGGCAGATTCTAGATAATAACCTCCCTTTAGATAGTAGTCAGAGGATAGAAAAAGTGAATTTTCTTCTTAACAGCTTGTTAAAAGTAAGCCACCAAAAAACCCACATATGTATGTGAAAATCTATATATGTGAAAATCTATTTGTGTGTGTGTGTGTGTGTGTATAGTTATAATATTGGGAATAACAAAATAGCAATCAAAGAAACAGTTTAGTCAGACCGAATATTTTGTAGTTTACTGTGAACTAGAAAGATAGAGTTCCAATAGTTATGAGCTGTCTTTCCTATTTTCCCAGCTGACCACTGGATATGAAGTTATATGAACCAGGAAGATGGGGGACATTTCCTTAAGTTCTTTACAATCTGTGGAATTTTCAGCGCTAGTTTTCGTTTGTACATATTAATGTTTTGGGCCAGTGTAGAACTTTAACTGGGGAACTTAGACACATGAATGTTACTCAAAAATTCACTTAGGAATCAGTGTAAGAGGTTTTAGCTTTCCCTTAGTTAAAAGACACATTTTTCAGTCATAATAAATTTTTCATTTGCTTTTCCCCACTTACGTCACATGGAGCAACTCTAGGCCTTAATGCCTGTCAAAGATGCTAAGTGACAGGTGAGCAGCTCAGCTAAGAGTGTGGTCCAGGCAGTGAAGGCACACTGGCCTTTGAAACCTGGATCACAGCTTCCTAGGTGGCCTTGGGCATGTCACCTAACCTCTTGGGAGTTTCAGTGTCCTTATCTGTAAAGTGGGGATAATGTAGCCCTCACTTACGGGTTGTAGGGAGGATGAAATGATATCATATATGTAAAGCCTCAGTCCCTAATCAATCACATGTTGTTAACACTTACATTTCCAATGAGTTTGATTTTTTTTTTTCCACCTCTGTCTAATTTTTTGAGGATATCTCAGGCTGTGGTCAACTTCTCAGTGGTTTCTCTATGACTAGTTGTGTCATTTTTATCTCATTGGTTGTGCCTTTCTATTTGAAGTTTCTATTATTTATGTGCTAGTTATTTTCCCCCTAGGCTGTAATTTCCTCAGGATCTGGGATCATTGTCACCCACTGCATTGGAACAGTGTCCTTCGTATACTAGGTGCCCAATAAATATGTGTGGAATGATTGAGAGAATATACAAGTGAACAGTTCAGGTAGTGGGCCCACTGAATAAGTAATAATATTTGCTTCTTTTGGTAACAAAAATATCCTTTCATGACGTTAATTCCCCTTTACTTGTGAATCAACCTATATTTTGTTCCTGGATACCTGACAAAGAAATGTAAACCCACACCGATGTGTTTATTGATACGTAAAGCCCATGTCAAGTTGAATCTGAAGTAAAATTAAGGATAGAAGTGTGACCGTATAAACAAATGGCGCTTGTTGTTTCATGTGAACCCCTATGTGACACTAATCCAGAAATGCATGACAGGGGCCGTTGAAATATGCTATGCATTAGTAGCAGTGATGTTTCTGGAACTGTACCTGTGATAAGATTTATATACCAATGTTCTCAATCAGATTCTAGGGATCAATTAATCACACTATCAATAACAAAGAAACAGGTGTGCTTTCTAAAGGCTTGTGCTTGCTAAGGGCAATCTTTTCCTCCCTATTGGTACTACCTTGTAAATGCAGTTTGGAATTTTTCTTCTGTTTGGTGTTAGGAAAATTGAAAGCTGAATTCTTGCTAGGATAAAGCAGGTATGGGCTTGTATTCATCGACCCTATGACTTTAATCACAGTCACTAGTGTAGTGCTTTGTGGATTCCATTAGGCAAAGTTCATTTTAATGATGAAAATGGCAAGGCTTAGTGGTGGAAGAAACAGCTGAGCCACCCTGAACAGGCACTAAAAGGACCTTCACTGCTCTGGGTAGGACATATTTTAATGCTCTGCTTAGTTTAGCTGGTGAATATAATACGGCCTTTCTATGAGTTTTTGGTTCAAGATATATATATATATATGTTTTTTTCTCATATTTCTCTTGAGTTTTTATTAAAAGGTTAGTAAAAGACGAATAAAAGCATGTAGGATGGTAGGGTAAGAGATGACAATGAATTTCTGGAAAAGGAAAAATAGTTGAACCGCATTGGTTGATGAAGCAGGATCAAAAAAGTGATCACCTGGAGGAAGTGGCTGGGGGAGAGGGAACCAGTAGATCCAGCAACATCCCAGGGAGTTGGCCAGTAGAAGAGAGCAGAATTGCAAATACAAGGTCTATTTGAAAGTTGAGAACAAAACCAGAGTTCTCCCCTGTCACCTCTGTATCTCCTTCACACACAGTGCTTACTCTTGCATGTAAAGGGGTATGGGGAAGTGGTCTTCAGGCACAGATAGAGCCAACTCATAGATTATTAAAAATAATTTGATGATTCCACAAATTGTAACAGAAGCCTTTCCATTTTCATTTCTTTATTTATGTGAACAATGTTTTTTGGTGTGTATATCCAGAAAAATAGCAACCGAATTGAGGCTGAAATATATGTCAGTAATATTCTAAACAAACGAGCTGATTGAACAAAAACATCCCACACGTGGCTGCTGCTTATACCTGTACAGATGCACTACTTCAAGGGTGATGCTCACGCAGGCTTTGGGTTGAATGGCGCCCCCTGCAGTTGTGCAGGGCGTAAGATGCTGAACTGAACAGAGGGGTCCTGTATAATTCCTTTTATTTAGGGGCATTTTTACATTTTGTTTGATAATTATGTATCAATAGTTGTTATATGCTGTATTTATACTTTTGCTCTATTGTGAACTAATTATAGCTTAATTGAGAAGAAAAAGTTAATAAAGGATTCTAGGATTATAGAATGCAGAAAAAAGTTTAATTTCAATTTGTATATATATATTTGTTGCAGATGAATATAGAGTGTTCAACAAAATATATGTTTATTCAAGCACAAATATATAACAAATGAGAATATAACAATAAATTTCCGTAGGGGAAGTGAAATAGAAATAGGAGTCCAAGTTGAAAAAGGAATATTACAAGTTATCAACAATAAAGAAGAGCTAGTTCATGTATTTTGAAAATGGGCAATAGAGGGTATCGAATATTATTGCATTTAGATTCCATTGGATACATTTATTAGATCTGTAAAAGTGATGAACAGGGTTATTTAAAATTTTCAGTATTTACAGTATACCAGAAATTACATTTGTAGCAAGTGTTTACTTTATGATGAAACATTTTGTATGTCAACCCAAAGTCATCTAAAGGATACATAGTTTTTCAGAGTTCTTTTTGGGGATATGACAACAAACAAAACATAATTAAAATCCTTGGAATGGTGGACAGGCATTTAACAATAGGAGGAAACTGAAGAGATTCTTCTTTAAATGTTTTGAAGCAGTTGTCTGAGAATATTTGGACAAGTTTTACAGATCCTGGGGCTTTATGCTCACATGTAAGAGGACAGTTTAATGGCTGCCTCCTTATCATTCTATCCTGAAGTTATGGCTGTCTACCTTAAAAAGAGGTTGCACTCTCATACACAAGAGTTTGTTAGCCTTTCAATTCTCTTGTACTTAAATGGAGATGGTCAACCAAGGATCGTCAAATATTTGAGGAAAAACAGCAGTATGAAATGGAAAGACCGTGAAAAGCAAACTAAAAAACTTATCCTGAGCAATGGAGGCAATTAAGATAGTTGTAAGGAGAAATTACAACAAAACAAATCAAAACAAACTCTCCTCGGAGAAATTAAAGAAGGTATCGCTTTCCTAAAACAATAATAGGATGCCAAAAAAAAAAAAAATCAGATAACAAAAAGAATGCTTAGAAATTAAGTCTAAGTGGAAATTAAAAAAAAAAAAAAGACTCAATAAAAGAGTTGTAAGACAAAGTTAAAGAAATGTTCCAGGATGTAGAAAAAAAAGCTGTCAAAGATTTAGAAAATATGGGAAAGATAGTTAAATGAAGCAGAGAGTCCACCCAGGGAATCAAATATTTGATGAATTGAAGTTTCAGAGAAAGAGAGGAAAAAAAAGAAGATTGATGGGGAAGTGAGAATCATAAACATTAGATGAAAGGGCCATTTAACCTTGATGCCAAATCCATTCTCCTTTGAGTAGCACAGGGGTCATGACATTGTAATAAGAGGAAAAATAATTTATCAAACAACATAGTCTTGCCATAAGTTTTATTAACACATTCACAATTATAAAGCTTATCAGGTTTTGGTTGTTAGGATTAATTTGTAGACAAAGCAAAAAAATGTTATAATTATTATGGTTATAACAGAATGTACAGTTCCATTCTTGACAAAAAGTGAAGGTATAGTTGAAAGAGATTTGGAGATAAAAGATTGGAAGAAAGGTGTAGGAGGGATGTGCACCCTAAGATGCTCGTCTTATAAAAGTAGGAAGTGATGAGATACTCTTTATATGTTATGGAATAATAGAGGTTCAATATTATTCAATGTAACCATTAGAAGGTATGACAATTGTGGAATCCAATTAACGTCCATAATTTGAAGTGATGCAGAGAGAAGGGGAAAGGAGAAGAGTATAAATGAGATACATTTAAATCATGCATCGCATACTAGTTTGCTAGGACTGTCATAACAAAGTACCACAAGGAGAATCTGTTCCACTCTTTTCTTCTAGCTTCTGGTAGCTTTAGGTGTTCCTTGGCTTGTAGACGGTGTTCCTCCTGTGTCTTCACATAGTCTTCCCTCTATGCGTAGCTGTCTTTGTGTCCAAATTTCCCTTGTATAAAGGTACTCCAAGATTCCTGTCCCCTGGATATGTAATCAAACACTAATATAAGTACTGCTGTGAAGGGATTTTGCAATAATTAAAGTCGCAAGTCGGTTGATGGTAAGATATAGAGATAATCCAGGTAGGCAAATCTAATCACATGCGCCCTTTAGAAGCAGAAAGTTTTCTCTGGCTGGTGGTAGAAGCGAAAGTCAAAGAGATTCAAATTATGAGAAGGATTCGATATACTATTGCTGTCTTGCAGACAGGAGGGCCACATGATAAGAAATGTGGTTGCCTCTAGAAGCTGAAAATGGTTTCCAACTGACAGCCAGCAAGAATTCAGGACTTCGGTCCTACGGGTACAAATAACTGAATTCTGACATTAATGTGAATAAGCTTAAAAAAGGACCTCAAACCAGATGAGAATATAGCCAGCTGACATCTTGATTTCAGTCTAAGCAGAGAACCCAGCCATGCCATGTCAGATTTTTGATCTATAGTAATAAATGGATGCTATTTCAAGCTGCTGAGTTTGTGGTGATGTTTCTGTCACAATGAAAAACTAATACAAGTATCTTGTAAAGAGCAGAAAATTTTAATCTGAAGGCCAATTTTCCCATTTTTTCAATGGGTCATTCTTTTGGTGTTATACGTAATTGTAAATAGGACAATGTCACAAACATTTTCTTTTATGTTTTCTTCTATAATTTTTATAGTTTTAGCTCGTACATTTAGATCTATGATCCATTTTGAGTTAATTTTTGTGGATGGTGTTAGGTAAGGATCCCTATTAGTTTCCTTGGGCTCCCATAACAAAAGACCATGACAGACATTTATTCTCTCCCAGTTCTGCATTTAATTTTTCAGTTACTTCAGAAGTCTGCAATTAAGGTGTCAGCAAGGCTGTGCTCCCTTCAAAGCCTCTAGAGAAGAATCTTTTCTTGCCTCTTCTAGTTTCTGGTGGTTGCCAATAACCCTCCGTGTTCCTTGGCTTGTGGCAGCATAACTCCAATCTCTGCCTGAACCGTCAAATGGACTTCTTCATTGTGTCTCCAAGTGTGCTCTCTCCTCCCTCTTATAAGGATACCCGGCATTGGCTTTAAGGCCCACCCTGATCCAGTATATCCTCATCTTAACTAATTATATCTGCAAACACCTTATTTTCAAATAAGTTCACATGCTGAGGTTCCAGGTGGACATGAATTTTGGAGGGACACTGTTCAACACAGTACTGGATATAAGTTCATTCTTTTGTTTTGTTGCTGAATTTGGTTTACTAATATTTTGCTAAGGATTTTCACATTTATGTTGATAAAGGGTATTGATCTGTAGTTTTCTTTCCTTGCAGAGCCTTTGCCTGGCTTTGGTATCATAAAATAAAACTGGCAACTGTTCTTTCCTCTTTTATTTTCTGAAAGAGTTTGTGAAGAATGGATACTATTTGAATATTTGATCAAATTCAGTCCACTGATGTCATTTGGACCTGGGCTGGTTTTTTTTTTAATGGGAATATTTAAAATTACTAATTTAAATTCTTTACTTGTTTTAAGTACATTGAATTTCTATTTTTTTCTTGAACCAAGTAGGGTAATTTCTAGATATTTGCCCTTTTTCTCTAAGTTTTCTAATTTATTAGTATAAGGTCATTCAGAATATTCCCTTGTAGTCTTTTAAACTTTGATTAGGGTCTATAGTGATGTCCCACTTGCATTGCTAATTCTTATAATTTATATCTTTTCTCTTTTTTTCTTGGTCAGTCTGGTTTAAGTCGTATCAATTTTGTTGATCTTTTAAAAGAACCAACTTTTGGTTTCAATAAATTTCTCTATTGTTTCTCCTTTTTATTGATTTTCACTTTAATTTAAATTTTTCCTTTTTTTCTTGCTCTGAATTTAATTTGTTACTCTTAGTTCATTAAAGTGAAAATGTAGATTAATGATTTAAGACCTCCTTTTATAATGCAGCTATTTTAAGCTATAAATTTCTTTTTAAACCCTGTTTGCTGCATCCCATGTTTTTTTTTTTTTTTTTTTTTTTAAATATTTGGTATAGTCCATTCCTTCTACTTTTTTTTTTTTTTTTTAAAGGATTTTCTTATTTATTTATTTATTTATTTATTTATTTATTTATTTATTTTTGGCTGTGTTGGGTCTTCGGTTCGTGCGAGGGCTTTCTCCAGTTGCGGCAAGCGGGGGCCACTCTTCATCGCGGTGCGGGGACCGCCCTTCATCGCGGTGCGCGGGCCTTTCTCTATCGCGGCCCCTCCCGTCGCGGGGCACAGGCTCCAGACGCGCAGGCTCAGCAATTGTGGCTCACGGGCCCAGCTGCTCCGTGGCATGTGGGATCCTCCCAGACCAGGGCTCGAACCCGTGTCCCCTGCATTAGCAGGCAGATTCTCAACCACTGCGCCACCAGGGAAGCCCCCCCATGTTTTTTGATATCTTGTGTTTTCATTTTAGTTCAGTTAAAATTATTTTTTAAGTTCACTTGCAGTTTCTTCTTTGAACCTTGAGTTATTTAGAGTGGGTTGTTTCATTTTCAAACATTTACAGATTTTCAATTTTTGTTGTTTTTGATTTCTAATGTAATTCATTTGATGTCGGAGAACATACTTTGAATTACTTTAATTTTTTAAATTTTTGATACTTATTTTATGGCCTAGCATATGGTATCTCCTAGAGACTGTTCCACGTGCACTTAAAAGATGTTTATTCTCCTGTTGTTGGTTAGATGTTCTCATAAAACTCAGGTAAGTCAAGTTGGTTAGTAGAGGCGTTCTTCTATATCCTCTTTGATTTTCTTTCTAGTCCTATCAGTTATTGAGAGTGTCCGATTATGTTGTTGAATTATTTCTTCTTTCGCTGTCAGTCTCATTTCATAGATTTTGATGCTCTGCTGTTAGGTCATTATTTTTTCAGATATTTTCTCTACCCCTTTATATTTCTTTTTTTTTTTTTTTTTGAAATTCACGTTCTTTTATTTATTTATTTATTTATTTTTGGCTGTGTTGAGTCTTCGTTTCTGTGCGAGGGCTTTCTCTAGTTGCGGCAAGTGGGGACCACTCCTCATCGCGGTGCGCCGGCCTCTCACTATCGCGGCCTCTCTTGTTGCGGAACACAGGCTCCAGACGCGCAGGCTCAGTAATTGTAGCACACGGGCCCAGTTGCTCCGTGGCATGTGGGATCTTCCCAGACCAGGGCTCGAACCCGTGTCCCCTGCATTGGCAGGCAGATTCTCAACCACTGCGCCACCAGGGAAGCCCCTACCCCTTTATATTTCTTATCTCTTCCTAGGACTCTCATTACATGTATGTTGCTTATGCTTGATATCTCATAGGTCTCTGAAGCTCTGTTCATTTTTCTCCACATTTTTCCTTTCTCTTCTTCAAATTGGATAATTTCTATGGATCTATCTTTAATATTCTTAATTCCTTCTTTACTATCTCATTTCATGAGTTGTTGAACCCATCTAGTGAATTTTTCATTGTAATCATTACATCTTTCAATTCTGGAATTTCCATCTGACCGTTTTTATAGTTTTCTTTTTTATTTTTTAAGATTTCTTATATTTGAGTCTGTTAATACATTTTCCTTTAATCTTTTAGCCATGGTTTCTTTGAATTCTTTGAACATTTTATAAAAAATGCTTTGAAGTCTTTGTCTACTGAATACAACTTCCTTACCCACTCAGAGTTAATTTTTGTTGACAGCTTATTTTCCTGAATATAGGTCACACTTTTCTATTTCTTCACTGTCCTATAAATTTTTGTTGAAAACCTGAATCTTAGATAATATGGTGTCACAAATATGATTTTGAGTTTTTGCCTTGAGGATGACTATTGCTGCTGTTTTATTCTGTTTTCGCTGTTTGGCTTGTTTTAATTTATTTTGTTTTTAGTAATGTTTCTGAACTTAATCTGTTGAATGTGTCTTCCCTGTGATGTGTGGCTGCTTCTGTCTCTGCTCAGTTTTTTAAAAACTTTAATAAACAGTTTCAGCTTGGCTCTATAGAGGCTCCTCCGTGTCTGCACAGCACGGTGGTCAACCAATGACGGTCCACAGACACCTTGAGTCTGTAAGATCTCCCTCCTCTGCTGATGGATCTGGGTGTGGGGCTGGGAACATGTTTAAAAGTCAGTTTTCAAAAATTCACGGACTTACTTTCTGCCAGGTCATCCCGGGTCTTTCCTGCGGATCTGCACAGCATCCAAGTCAACTGGGGATGTGCAGACAGCTTGGCTATTCTTGAGTCTTCCCTGCACATGTGCACGGTCAACAGGGATCTGTGGAGTACCCATTTAGCCCTTCTTTGGCTCTCTCAACTCCAGGATCTCCTTGTCAAATTTCGGATGAGTTGAATGGTCTACTGTTCACCCCAAGTGGGATTGCAACTCAGGGTAATAGAGCCATGGGCTGTCATCACTTGTTTCCCACTGATTTTGCTACTCTCACTCACAGTGTAACTGAGTATGGGTTTTCTGTCCTCAGCACCAAAATCCCCTTCCACAACAGTGAAACTGCTGGTTTTTATTGCCAGTCCTTCCTTGGAAGCACTACTACATTGGCCCAGCTGGAGTGGTGTGAGGGGGCACTGCAGATATTGGAGCAACCTTGGTCAAGGGTGTACCCACAGTACTTTCCTTCATTTCTGCAGTTTTTCACAAATGCATGTTTCTCCGTCTGTTGTTTGCCTCTGGTCTTTTTCCAGAGACTGAATTTATTGTTTTGGATCTTTCCCCCTTCCAATTTTAGATTGTTTCTTGGGGGCTAGGATTTGACCATCTCTTCATTCTGCCATAGCCATGTCCCTCACCATCATTTTTGAAAGATATTTTCCTTGGGTATAGAATTTTTAAACTTAGTGTTGTTTTTCTTTCTGCACTTTAAAGATGTCTGTCCACACTCTTCTGGCTTGCAGAGTTTCTGATGAGAAGTCTACTATAATTCTTAACTTTGTTCCTCTATGTGTGATATGCCTGTTTTCTCTGATTAGCTTCAAGATTTCTTATTTGCTGTTGGTTTTCAATGGTTTGTATATGATGTGTATACATGGGTGTGTTTTATCCTACTTGGTGTTTTCTGAACTCCCTTGACCTCTGCTTTGGTGTCTGTCATTAATTTGAGGGAATTTTTAGTCATTATTCCTTTGATGATTTTTTTGCCTATCTTTTTTTCTATATTCAAAATTACAGGTGTGTTAGTCCATTTGGAATTTTCCTACTACTTTTGGATACTCTGCTCTATTTTGTTTTGTTTTGTTTTTTTGCTGTCTTTTTATCTTTCTGTTTTAATTTGGGTAATTTCTGTTGCTGATAGATTGAGTTCAACTGATTTTATTCTCAGCTGTACTGAGACTACTAATAAGTCTGTTGATGGCATTCTGCATTTCTCTTACCATATTGTTCATTTCTACATTTCCATCTGATTCTTTATTATTCTATCTCTCTGCTGAAATTCCTCATATATTCATTATGTTGCCTACTTTTTATATTAGAGCTTTTAACACATTAATTACATGTTTTTTCCATCTTTATTGAGATATAATTGACATATAACACCATGTAATTTTAAGGTGTACAGAATGATGGTTTGATATACACAGATTTTGCAAAATGATTACCGCAAAAAGGTTAGTTAACACATCCATCACTTCACATACTTACCTTTTTTTGGTAATGAGAACTTTCGAAATCTACTCACTTAAGTTTCAAGTAAAAAATACAGTACTGTTAACTATATTTACCAAGCTATAAGTTAGATCACACAACTTATTTATTTTAGAACTGGAAGTTTATACACTTTGATCACCTTCACCCATTTCCCCTACATCCATACTTCCATCCCAGCAGTGACAAATCTACTTTCTGTTTCTGTGGGGTTTTTGTTTTTGTTTTTGTTTTCAGATTCCACATATAAATGAGACCATACATTATTTGTCTCTGTCTAAATTTCATTCCTTTTTATGGTTGAGTAATATTCCATTGCATATATAAGCCACATCTTCTTTGTCCCTTCATCTATCGATGGACATTTAGGTTGTTTAGATGTCTTAGCTATTGTAAATAATGCTGCAGTAAATATGGGGTTGCAGATGCTTCTTTGACATAGTGATTTAGTTTCCTTCAGGTATATACCCAGATGTGGGATGGCTGGATCATATGGTAGCTCTATTTTAATTTTTTGAGGACCCTCCATACTGTTTCCCATAGGGGCTGCACCAATTTACATTCCCACCAACAGTGTACAAGGTTTCCTTTTTCTCCACGTACTCACCGGCACTTGTTATCACTTGTCTTTTTGATAACAGCTTATCAAACACGTGTGAGGTGATACCTCACTGTGGTTTTGATTTGCAGTTACCTGATGATTGGTGATGTTGACCTCCCTTTCATGTACCTGTTGGTCATTTGTATGTCTTCTTTAGAAAAATGTATATTCAGGTCCTTTTCTCATATTTTAATTGATTTTTTTCACTATTGAGTTACATGAGCTCCTTATATAATTTGGATATTAACCCCTTATCAGATATATGATTTTCATGCAATCCAGTTGGTCATTGGCTGTGGTTTGCTGTTGGGGGTGATTGCTAATTTGGCTCTCTGGTCAGGTGGGGCCTCCAGCTGTACCCACAGTTGAGTTGGCTTGGAGACCATGCTCTACAGTTAGACAAAGTTGCTGTCTGTAATCCCGGGTTGGGTGGGATCGCAGGCTATCTGCTCTGTGACTCCCTGCCTGGGCAAAGCCACAGTCTGTGTTCAGCAATCAAGCAGGGCCATATGCTGGGCTCCACTGCTGAGTGGGGTTGTATGCTGGACTCTGAAGCCGAGCATTACTGTAGACTGGGCTCTGAGGCTGCTCTGGGTCACTATTCAGGCTCCGTGATTATGCAGGGTCAGGGTCAACAACTGGGCAAGGCTGCTGGCTTGGGTCGCTGGCCAATATAGGCTATAGGATGTGCTCTGCACCTACTGGGCATCTGTGGCCATGCTTCCCGATGGGGCAGGACTGGAGGTTATGCTCGGCAGTTGGGTGGGACTGCAAGTTTGTACCCTTGCTTGGTGGGCCATAGGATGTGCTCCATGGACACTTAGCTCTTTGGCTTGGGATTCGAACAGACAGAACTGTCAACTGAGCTTTCTGCCCACATGGGGCCACCAGCTTGGCTCTGAAGATGGGAAGAGCTACTAGCTGGGATCTCTTCTTGGACACTGTGGTGAGCAGGAACCTGGTGTCAACAAGATCAACAAGATCTGAGCAGTGGTTGCTATAAGCTCTGACACCTTCTCCATCTCTCTTTGATCCCCAGTGGCTGAGCTCCAAAGGTTCCCCCAGTGATTCCCATGAAGTTAGACCCAAGTGAGTCTCCCAGGTAACACCCCTCAATGCTGGGGAAGCTGAATATCCACCTTGGGTTCTCTTGATCATACTGGGGAAACTGTAGGCCCAGGGGAGCCCTCGGTTAAGCATTGTGTTGGCCTGGGGGAGGGTTGATGCAGTCAGTGAAACCGCTCCTCTTGTCTTTGCAATGCCGTCCTTCTGGATCTCTGTTGTCCAGGGGTATATTTCAGCCTCACCCTCTGGGTTTTGGGATTTTTACAATGGTGTCTGGTCCGTGGATAGTTGCTATCTTCTTGTGAAGGGGAACTGAAGTCAGGAATCACCTATGTTGCCAACTTGATGACGTACGCCACTTTATCTAGTTATATTATTTAAACTTCTCTCTCTGGTAGTTCTGACATCTGGGTCAGATCCAAGTCGGCTTCTGTTGATCGCTTTGTCTTCTTGGCAGGGTGTTTTGTTTTGTTTTTCCTTGCTTTTTCACTTGTCACCTAACAGTGTTTGAAAGCTGGTTATCTAGGGTAGAACAGTAGAGACTGAAGTAGATATTATTCATGCCCAGAAATGGCATATCTTTTATTTTGTTAGTCTTTGCATGTGGGAGGTTGGTCCGTCTCGTGAGTACTTGAGCTGGGTTTGGTTAGGGTTAGGGTTATCGTCAGTGCACCACAGACTTAACTCCTGTCTTAGTCTTAACCTGTGCTTAGAATGATGGCTGGTTTTCAGAGAAGGTTCCTCCATGTCTGCTCAAACCTCAAGTTTAAGTTTTTCCATTGTGACTGTACTTGAGGGAGCATCGGTCTCCATAGTCTCCCCTCTCCCAGCTGTACACTGACGTTACTTGCTGCTCAGTGCCTGGTAGCCTCATGGTAAACTGAGCAGGTATTCTTCTCAGGAAGGAGCTGTGTCTCTGTGCCCCAAGGATGGGGTCATCTCAGATCCTGCCCCTCTTTCTTAGGTAGGAGACTTTCAAGAGTTTGATCCAGGATGTTTTCTTGCCCCTACTCCAGGGCTAGAGGGTATTTTTGTGTTCTCTTCTCTCAGCTGCAATGGGTCTTAACCTTGGCTGGGTGCAACAGGGTTTGCTAACATTCTCCAGAAAATGAAGGCTTTTGTTCCTGAAGGGAGATAAAGGTGGAGTATCCAGGTGGGCCTTTGCATTTTTCTACAGTGGCTCTGTTGCATCACAAGAGAGGCTTTCTCTGATTCTCAACGGCAGCTTTATTGACATTTTGGATTGGATAGTTCTTTGTTGTAGGGAGTTATTCTATGTATTGCAAAATGTTTAGCAGTGTTCCTGGCCCCTAACTACTGGCCACAAGTAGCATCCTTCCAGGTATGGAAATAAAAAATGTCTCCAGACATTGCCAAATATCCTCTTGGAGGTATAATTGCCCCCTAATTAGAACCACTGCTCTGAACTCTCACCTTACGCCCAGTTTTCTCCTGAGAACCCAGGAGGTCCATGGAGAAGAGCCTGTGAATATTTGTGAATTACCCTTGTGTCTGAAGATCCCTCAAGTTCTATATTCTCACACTAGGTCACATTCAGACCTGGTTAACAATTTCAGAAATTTGTTAAAAATTTTTAGCTGAATTCTCCTTACTGGCTTCTAAGGGGTTTCATGTCTGCTCCAGTAAGCAAATGCTTGCAGCATGTTGCTCCTTAGAGACATTGCTCTTTCCTTAGATTTTGGATTAGTTGGTTATGCTGTGATGTCAGCTCCCTGGTGGGTTTCATAAGAGTTGTAAATTTGCAGACATTCAGGATTTTTTTTTTTTTCTTTATGTTTGGCAACAACACCCTTTCCAGCTTTCTATACCTTAAGTGGAAGCCGGAAGTCTGGCATATATAATTTTTAAATTTTCTCAACTATTATGCAGAGAAATTGGAGACTTTTAGAGGTTAAGCAACTTCCGCATGTGCAAGAGATTTGCACCAGTGTCTTTCTAGCTGTAAACACAAGTTTATTCCATAGTGTTATTCTGACTCTTTATTTAAATGATAGTGTGTTAGGTTTAACTAGTGACTTTCCAAGGTAGGTTTTATATTCCCCTTTTTATTTATGCTCTAATATAGATTTAGATCGTAGTACAGAAAACTACTGGGCAGAATGAGAGAGGAGTACTAGTAGACCAGTTTGTTATTATGGGTGTCAGCTTACTCTCATGTCTCTCCCAGAGGTGTCAAATTCAGATGTCTGTAGAGGCCAGGCAAGAAATATAAATGAGTGAAGTGTGCTGGGTCTGTGATCGCTATCATTTTCCTTGACACTTGTGGCTTTACTTTTGAGAGTGGCAGGGATACAGAGAAATATTTCTTTATAAGAAAAACAGCAGAGCAAGCAGAATGATATGTGGGTACTCTGTCTCTCGCTCTGCCTGAGGACTGGCAGAATTTATTTGACCTGCAAATTTTTTTTTTTTTTTTAGATTGAGGCATGTTGTGACAGTTCCTGGGCACTGTCTACTGTTTTAAAAAGTCACCCATTAAAGTTACCTGTCTGCTCCTGAGATCATTTCCTTCAACATTAAATATTTGCCAAGCACCCACCACTTGCCAGGCTCTGTTCTAGGCTCTGAGGATGCAGCAATGAAGTCAGCAAGACTTGCCTTTATGGAGCTTACATTTTGGTTTGTGGTCTGCAACAGGGAGAGGGGGGACCCTAGACATTACTAACACTGCCTAAAAAGCATGCTGCCACCACGCACCATCGATGTTGCCGAATTTTTAAATTTTTCAAGAGAAGCCAGAAGTCGGATTTTGACTGCAATTTTCTTATTTTTAAATATTGGCTCAATATGTTTTAAATTACTGTGGAGGTCAAACAAAACATGTTTGCAGACAGAATCTGGCTTGCGACCTCTGTCTAACACCATTTTTGCCCTTGCTGGTCTGCTTGAGAAGAAAAATGCAATGGAATGACAGCTGTAGCCGTGCTAATTCCCTTCTCTGGAAGCAATGAACCAGTTGTCAGAGATTTGGCAATGCCAGGATTTAATTTGCAATACAAGGTCAACAATTTCAGTGAAAGCCATTTTAAGATCAGCCTTAAAACAAACCAAAAAAAAAAAACAGTGACTGTACAAATTAGCTTTTTAGTGATTATTAACCTGGGCCCAACAGGATATGGTCAACGGGTTACTTGCAAGCAGGTTATATTGCAGTTATCAACCTGCTTGCAAGTTTGAGGGCAGCTTTAAAAACGTGATTCCTATTGTAGGCTGCTTGAATTTCAACAAACATGCTACTCCGTGGTCCAAATTTGTAGCCAGAGTGAAAATTCCATAATGGTGCTCATGAGTTCATTAAGTCAAGTGTTCCTGAAAAGCCTAAAACAAGGTTTGGCTTGATAAATTGATAGCGTTTATAACTGCTATTTTTCTTTTCTTTCTTTTTTCTTTTCTAATGAAAAGAACGCTACTTTGGACTTCCTTGACAATATAGGTCATGCAGATAGTTTGGCAAATATATCAGTTTTCTGATGGGCTCCATCTTTTGCTAGTTATACAAGTGATAGGTCTTTAGGGGGTGTGGTGGCTTTTCATAAAGCACTAATTTATTGAAATTATGATTTGCTGACAGATTCTACCCATTGTTGTCTGAACTTATCATTCTCATTTTCATCGCCCCTCTGTTCTCATAGTTCTTCTCCATCCATCTTTTCCTATTTGACTCCTAATCCTGCCTGCTCCTCAGCGTGCACTCTGCCGTCCGTGTATCCTTCTCACCGATCTGGCCTCTGGCACTGGCCTCACACCTATTTTCTCCATCTACTTGTTGCAACTTTTAGTAATTGGGTCATATTTTACTTTTTAACAGTTCTTTCTTACTTTGGAGGCCGTCAAATTAAATTCCCAGGAATTACACTCGGCACACACATTCAGGTATCAATGTTTAGGCCAGAACCAATACATTGCCCACGTCTCTTTATGCCTTACAGCCAGGTCACATGCTCTCTGATTCTTCTTCAGCTCACGGTGGCTGGATTATTCTTTTTTTTTTTTTTTTAATATCTTTATTGGAGTATAATTGCTTTACAATGGTGTGTTAGTTTCTTCTGTATAACAAAGTGAATCAGCTATACGTATACATATATCCTCATATCCCCTCCCTCTTGCGTCTCCCTCCCACCCTTCCTATCCCACCCCTCTAGGTGGTCACAAAGCACCAAGCTGATCTCCCTGGGCTATGCAGCTGCTTCCCACTAGCTAGCTATTTTACATTTGGTAGCACATATATGTCCATGCCACTCTCTCACTTCATCCCAGCTTACCCGTCCCCTTCCCCACATCCTCAAGTCCATTCTCTACATCTGCGTCTTTATTCCTGTCCTGCCCCTAGGTTCTTCAGAACCAGTTTTTTAAAAAATTTAGATTCCATATATATGTGTTAGCATACGGTATTTGTTTTTCTCTTTCTGACTTACTTCACTCTGTATGACAGACTCTAGGTCCATCCACCTCCCTACAAATAACTCAATTTCATTCCTTTTTATGGCTGAGTAATATTCCATTGTATCTATGTGCCACATCTTCTTTATCCATTCATCTGTCAATGGACACTTAGGTTGCTTCCATGTCCTGGCTATTGTAAATAGAGCTGCAATGAACATTGTGATACATGACTCTTTTTGAATTAATGGTTTTCTCAGGTTATATGCCCAGTAGTGGGATTGCTGGGTGGTATGGTAGTTCTATTTTTAGTTTTTTAAGGAACCTCCATACTGTTCTCCATAGTGGCTGTATCAATTTACATTCCCACCAACAGTGCAAGAGGGTTCCCTTTTCTCCACACCCTCTCCAGCATTTATTGTTTGTAGATTTTTTGATGATGGTCATTCTGACTGGTGTGAGGTGATACCTCATTGTAGTTTTGATTTGCATTTCTCTAATGATTAGTGATGTTGAGCATTCTTTCATGTGCTTGTTGGCTATCTGTATGTCTTCTTTGGAGAAATGTCTATTTAGGTCTTCTGCCCATTTTTGGATTGGGTTGTTTGTTTTTTTGATATTGAGTTGCATGAGCTGCTTGTAAATTTTGGAGGTTAATCCTTTGTCAGTTGCTTCATTTGCAAATATTTTCTCCCATTCTGAGGGTTGTCTTTTCATCTTGTTTATGGTTTCCTTTGTTGTGCAAACCATCAAAAATTAAATACAAAGAAAAAATATTAAAAGCAGCAAGGGAAAAACAACAAAAAACACACAAGGGAATCCCCATAAGGTTAACAGCTGATCTTTCAGCAGAAACTCTGAGAGCCAGAAGGGAGTGGCAGGACATATTTAAAGTGATGAAAGGGAAAAACCTACAACCAAGATTACTCTACCCAGCAAGGATCTCATTCAGATTTGATGGAGAAATTAAAACCTTTACAGACAAGCAAAAGCTAAGAGAATTCAGCACCATCAAACCAGCTTTACAACAAATGCTAAAGGAAATTCTCTAGGCAGGAAACACAAGAGAAGGAAAAGACCTACAATAACAAATCCAAAACAATTAAGAAAATGGTAATAGGAACATACATATTGATAATTACCTTAAATGTAAATGGATTAAATGCTCCAACCAAAAGACATAGACTGGCTGAATGGATACAAAAACAAGACCTGTATATATGCTGTCTACAAGAGACCCACTTCAGACCTAGGGACACATACAGACTGAAAGTGAGGGGATGGAAAAAGATATTCCATGTAAATGTAAATGAAAAGAATGCTGGCGTAGCAATTCTCATATCAGACAAAATAGACTTTAAAATAAAGACTATTACAAGAGACAAGGAAGGACACTACATAATGATCAAGGGATCAATCCAAGAAGAAGATATGACAATTGTAAATATTTATGCACCCAACATAGGAGCACCTCAGTACATAAGGCAAATGCTAACAGCCATAAAAGGGGAAATCGACAGTAACACAATCATAGTAGGGGACTTTAACACCCCATTTTCATCGATTATTCTTTATTACCTCTGTTTGGCAGGCTGTCTCTCAGTTGTAAGGCATAGGACTACAAACCCCAAATTCCAGCTCATGGAGCCTTGGAGAGTGACATTCCTTATTGCAAATGGTACTTGATCTAAGCTCCCAGAGATTCCATGAGACCGAGGAATACTCGGTTTTACTTCTCCAGTGATACCTGCTTTTAAAATGATACACCACTTGGTTCTATCAAAGTATTTTCTAGATTCAACTACATGCTTTCTATGAGAAAATGAAGGGATCGTGATCTTATTTCACAACTGTACTCAGTCTTACTGTACCAGTATTGCATTCTAAATATTGGTGCAGAAAGATGTTTAAAATGCAGCCTTCTGTGAAGGGAGAGAAGTGGTCTGCCTCGTTTGGAAGTCTCCTGAGCACTATATTGATGTGAATAGAGCCAACCTGTGCTTCTTGGCTCGCATGTTTTGAATTCTATGTCTCCAAATAAATTTATGATGAGAAAAACATGACCAACTTTACAAATTACAAACATTTTAAAGACGAATATTAACTGTTAGATTGATAGCAAATTCAAGGAAACAAAAGAAAACAGATTTCCACTTCACGTTCATTCCCAGTAATAGATGTTTTTGAATTCCTCTTCAGTCACTGTGCCATGGAACAAACAAGCAAGTCAAACTTCAATTTCTGTTACTTGACTAAAATGTTCTCATTTTGATGTCAGTTTTTTCTTTTAAATAATTTTACACGTATTTCCTTTATTTTAGGAAGTAATCGATATATCCTTTGCATCTTTCATGTCGCTCTTACATAAAAACGAGTTTTAAAATTAACACTAAAAGGACTAAAATCTTTCCTTTTGCAACAATGACTGCCACGTAAGAGCTCACTTGCCCTTTGTGGAGTGACTTTTTAAAACTATGACTGAGAGCTCTGAATAAAAAAATAATATTTCATATATATCATTCATACATGATGTACTTTGTTTTACTGCCAAATACTGATAACCATTTCAAAAGGGCAAATTCCAAGTTTAAAAGGCTCTTTTGGTGACTATTTACAGTAATCTAATAAATGCTGGGGCTATCACTCATTTCCCATTTATTATAATCATCTGGCCCCGGATTGTATTCTAGTGTAGTATTTTTATCAATTGAAATAATAGCAAATGGAATAGCTTACAGATTGAATTTGATAATTTATTGCATGACTCTAGGAGTTTTATGAGCGCTACAAACACATTTCCTTTTGTGAAGTGTGTGTGTTCCATATCTTTGCTGGATAATGTTCTCAGGATTTAATCTGCTTGGTACCTAAGTACACATATCTATCATCGAATTCATCAGATATTATCTACTATGACAGTTGCATAACCAGATTCTAATTTTTAAAAAGAGAAATATAAAAGCTACCAAGAGCATGTGACAGCAAGTTTTCGTCATAAACTTCAGTGCAGTCTGTACTGGCCACATTTTAGGCATAAAAACAGGAAGTATAGGCTGTCTAGATGAAGTTTGAATTTTTCCTACAGATTACTTTTGTAAAGCATCTTGTGAATATTTGCCAGCTCTCAGTTTATTAGGAGTCTGGCTAAGCAAACAAGAACAACAACAATGTAAACAAGTTACCACCTGTACAGCATGGCGAACTACACTCAATATTTTGTAATAACCTATAAGAGAAAAGAATCTGAAAAAGAATATGTATATGTATAACTGAATCACTATGCTGTACACTGGAAACTAACATGACATTGTAAATCAACTATACTTCAATAAAATTTAAAAAATTTTTTAAAAAGACACCAAATCAAATCCTATTGGCTTTATACTGAGATTTTGGGGGACCATTAAGAAGCATCATAGCTCTATCTCTCTTACTCCAAATTGCTTAATATGTCTTAAAATGGGACCAATTTATTCTAGTTTTCAAATATTTTTCTTTTTTAGAGGAACTTGACTTAAATCTGTGCATTGCCAAGGGCAAGGAGCCGAGAACATGGATAGACAGGTAAGATTGATAAAACAGTAGCCCCTTCTTTGATTTTTATCTTTTTCTTTAAAAGCAGCCTTTTAAGCTTTATTTTTCATAATATTATCTGTGGAGGGAAAGTACAGAAGTGAGCAGAAATGTAGTCTCTTTTGCAGCACTTACGAATAAAGAGGATGATTAACGAGTGTAGCAGACAATGTAATAGCAAAAGAGTCTCTAGAAGTTAAACAAAAGTGCCTTCAGAATTTCCAAGGATTCCCATAATCCATAGTAGGGCTTCACTGTGCCTACCCACTGTTCTATTTTTGATTAGATTTATAAACACAGCACCACATATTTTCATGTGGCTTATCGCCCAGGGGCAGAATTAGATTGACTGCGCTGAAACTGTGAGGCCTGTGAGTTTTGGGCAAGGGCTAGAGTGAAATAAGTAGTGTAATTGTTTTTGTGGAGTGACCGTGGGACCTCCTCTGTTCTGAATTACACATGGCTCAACCCTTTGACCTAACCAGACTCGGCAGTGGCTGGCGGAGCTCCTGAAGCTGTGCTGAAAGGGTCCATCGCTGACAAGTTGGAAGGTTCTCTGTCAGGCGAGGTTCGGGCCAACAATCATATTAAACTAGAGTAATTACCAGTGAGACCACGTCTGTGACCACCACAACTTCATTTAACCCGTCATGATTATTTCAACAGGAAGTGCCAATGTGAGAAATTTGTGGAATCCAAATGTAGCATGGGCCCTTTGATTAACAGAAGATATATAAATATAATTTACTAAATTTTGGATCATCTTCAAGGATGTTTTGCCAAATTATTCAAACATTATTATGATGATTTTTTAAAAAATATGTAAAGTTTGGGAAAATGCTATAAGCCATAACTAAAGTTCTTTCATTGCAATGAGCTTAATTTAAATTCTTGAAAAATAGATGACAGCCCACTGATATAATGCCTCAAAGGAATCAAAACTAAGGGGGATGCAGAGAACTTCTAGAAAAGGTTGGAGAGAATCATATGTGCTGACATTTTTGCATTTGCTGGAAATTTAATCTGTGATTCACATGATAATGATTTAGATAAATATATCTGTATCTATGTATGATATGGAAGTCAGTCACTTGAAGTTTTATTTTCGATTCAGTTCTTAAATTTTTGAAGGCAATATAAGCAGAGGACTTTGGTTTACTTTCAAGCACTTGACATTTTTTTTCCAAAGCTAGTCCCATTTCTGAAACATATCTAAAAAGTTTTTATCCACTTTTTTTTTTTCATGGCCAGTTTTATAAATTAAAGATCTCTATAGGTGTTTTATCTTACAACAACTTGGAAATCATTTAGCATTGAAATGTTTTCTTTCTCATCTGAGGCAACTCAGGCTGAATATTAATTCAGTTCTTAGTTAAATGACATTTAATTTTTTTAAAAATAATATGCAACTTTATATTTTTTGAGTGTTATTCTTCTACTCTGGGAACACTAAAAGATGAAAATGGGGAGGTCCTTATCAGATCATTTACAGAAGAAAAAACACTATAATATCCTATAAGCCCCCCCAATAAAATTGCATTCAGCCCTACCCAGTCTTATTCTCATTAGCAGTGAAGAATGTGCTCCCCACGTAATCTAACATGGAATGCTTAGAGCAGACAGGTGCAAATTGCAAGCTGTTTCACTTTGGCTGTTATCCCTTAAATCGACGAAGTAATAGACTGGGCGAACAAAAAGAGTTCCAGCTCAAGCCGAATAAATGAAAGTCTTAACAGGGACACACCAGCTGGCTAGGAGAATTCAATGTCGTGGACACTAAATGTTACCTTTATGCCACTTGCCAAGGAAGACGGCTTCAATGACACCCCCTATCTTTTATTATTGAGATGACGTTGCTTCCAAACCGTATTTTGCTTTATTGTAAAGGCAACACGATGGCCGAAGTGGGTGAGAACAGAAGCCAACATACCTGTTCCTGTTTACCATCATTACACTCCTTGCAGCAATTCAGGCATGATTGGGTTCCTGGAGGTGGACCAGATTGACAGTATTTCTATCCGTGCCTTTTTTTTTTTTTTTTTTTTTTTTGGCTGATCCAAGCAAAGCCCCAGAGCAGTGAAACAACAAAAACAATCACCACCACCCCTCCTCCCCAGCATGATGACGGTACTGGGCTAGTTGGCCGAAAAAAAACAACAGTGGTTCATGTTAGGAACACCTAGATTAATTTCGTGGAAGAGACATGCCACGCCAGGCTGCGTAGGAATCTAAGGTATGCATCTCTGAAAAGGGACCCTGAGTCTGTCATTCCAAAGTTGCTTCTTCCCATGACTCCCCGGTACGCCCTGGAACCGCTGTCTGGAAGAAGGAACTTGAACTTTGGCTCTGAGGCCGCTGAGCGGGTCTGACTGCGGGGTCCTCCGCGCACGTGAAGGAGGGCGAAGACCCCGGAGCCGGCCTTGTTTACAGCCGGGCAGGAGACACAGATGCGGGCTGACGGTTTCATGAAGCACAATCGGTTGATCCCAGATGCAATCTGACTGCCCTGACTGAGCTGTGCAGTATGCAGAATTCACTCTCTTGCTGGTCTGTGCCCACCAGGCTTGGAGCCGCGCTGCCCGCGCCCCTCGGCCGTGGCTGTGAGGGCAGCCAGAGCTGGGCACTGCCCCCGGGGACCCGATGCCTCCTGACAACAATCACATTCTTTTAGAAACTTCCTAGGTCTTGGTTGTCACTGGTTAGGAATGAGTTTGTGGCTGTGGCGCGCGTGTGTTACTCGATCGTTGATTTCCTTTCGAGTTGAGCGAGTCGGCATCAAAAGACATTTGCTGCTTTGTAATGAAAAGGAAAATATCATCGAAAACACTGTCAGTTCTTACAAATTTCAGGCAGGTTTTTTCCTCCTTTGTTCAGATCACAAAGTATTACTTATTTTCTTCTACACTCTATCATATACTTATATTTAACAGAAGAACCTTCCCAAAATTTCAAAGAAAGACCTTTAAGAGACATAGATTTATCACTAAGCACACATATAAATGTGTTACTAGAAACTGCTCATTTTGATTTTAAAGTTAGAGTGTATTATATCAGTTAAATGGAAATGTGAAGGAAAAAAGCCATGAGGAATATCTATAGTAGTTTTAGTTAAGACTTCTATATATTTTGCTTTCTTTTTTCAGAACTAAATAGATATCAGTGAGAAGCAGGAAGATACTAGGGAATAAATTTTGTTTCTTTAATTTAATTTTTGGGATACAATATGGATACTTCACACATTAATGTGAACTCATTAAAAATAATAACACATGAGTGTGCTAACTTATCAAGAGGTAATGAATGAAGGAATTGATGTAAAATGTAACCGAAGGATTATTTAGTATGAGCTAGAGATAAAATCTCATCAGGAAAGAGAGAATCTAAATTGAGAAAAGGGTGGAGCAAAATGCAATTTACACCGCTTAAAGGTGCCCATGTGTAAAGGAGAGAAAAGAGTGAGGAAATTGACAAAGGAGAGAAGTCGGAAATCACTCCCAATTTCCTCTTGAACATGTGTTACTAGTAAAGAGGTCACAGAATATAAACCATCACTTGGTAATCCTCTCAAAGACTTTATCTCTGGTGTGTACGATCAGACTTTGCTTTCTTTTTGAATATGTGAACTTGTGAAAATATCTGAGACCCTTTTAACAGTGGAGAGCAAGTACCTAATTTCATTTGAAGTCCTTAGTAAGGAAATGAGGTCTATCAATAGGCCACATCCATCTATTTAAAAGCATGTTTAACTCGATCTGAAAGGAGTGAGGTGCCCAAATTACTGAACCATGTCAAGAAAACTAATATCTGCCGTTAACTCAGATGAAGGCTGTGAAAAAAACAACACGTCAGCCTCTTTCTTAGTAAAACGTAGGAACGTTTAGTGCAGTTGTGAACTACTGTTTTTAAAAGTTTACCAAGTTTTAAATGAATGTAGTCTAATCTTCTTACCTTAAAAAGTGAGAAAGTATGAAAATTAATGTATTTACTTTCTATTGTTATTTAAGCATACATTTTACCATGTGAGTAGAATACTATGCATCTTAGCAATTTTTAGGATCTGTATCAGATTGTGAACCAACCTTCTAGATATTATTCGTACCTTTTAAATAGAACAGTGCACGAATACTTTATTCTACTTTAACTCTGGATGTAAAATGAAATATCAGAATTCCTTAGCTAAAGAAAAAAATTCTAATTACTGGACTTTCTCTAACATTTGTCATGTATTTTCTCATAAAAATCTTAAAATATTACTTGAAGTGATTTTGTTTTTGGTTGCAATTTTTACCCACATAGGTTTCCTCTCCCCACCTTTTTAGAGAAAGTCAAAGATCTCTTGAGTACATTTTCCCCTCAGTTTTGTTGGTAGTGGTATGAAATAACTTTTTCTTCTATGGTATGCTAAATATTTATTTTGTATTTCAAAAAAGAGATTCTCAGAAAGATAGACCCCACATTTTGGTTGGCTACATGGCCTATTTGTAACTCTTTAACATGCCTTTATGATATTATGCTATTTAGGCAACCTATGATTTTATGATTTAATTGCTTTATGATATTACTCTATGCAACCAAGAATATTGTGGTTTAATTGCTTTATGACATTGTAAGAGAAATGAAAGACTCTTTGAAAGAAGTCAGGTTTATTATAAACATTTTTATTCAAAATGGGAATGTTAGAAGCTTCAGGAAATCTATTAAAAGCAATGATGAAGGGTTTTAGAATAGATTTAGAAATCATTTTGTTATTCTGAATCTAGTCATCAGAAACTTCATTTAATGAGTTGTCCGATAAGGAGCTATCTTTACCTGTAAACTAAACTTTGTAATTCAATCTGACTTTGGTCATTTCTACCACAGATATTTTTTTAAATTTAGTCTGACAGTTATCAAGTATTCATTTGGAACTTGTAAGAGTCTGAGAACTCTAATAATATTTCTGGCTATTCATTTTCATTTTTGACCATTTATTATGCATTCTAATATTAATGGCTCTTCCAGTCACATAATGAATTCTGGTTTTCAGTGATGGGGCATCTTATGAAATTTCTGTTAAGTCCCATAAGAGTATGAAACCCTTGGCACCTCACGTTATTTTGACTTTTACTGAAATTTGAGAAGATCGGATCATATTTACCCCTGATTAGGTTTAAATAAATCATCGGCTCACATGCTGGAAACTAGCAATTTAAAACAAATATGGATACAAGTGAGAACAAATGCTTAGCCCACACAAGTTTTCTACGAGTTAATTCTGTTTTACCAAAATGAAATGGCTCTGGAGCAGAGTCCAAATTGAATGGATGCCAATCCTGCAATGCAAATTTTCCAGTGTTCTTAATTTGTTGAGGGCTCTTTGCATTAATTAAAAATGATAAAAAAACAAAGTATTTTAATGTGACCTTCATTTGGCATTTGTATTAACTTTTCTTATCCTATTTTATTTAATTCTTCCACTCCTGTTGTTCAATTAGTGTTTGACCCCTTTAGGAGAGTTGTAAATTAAATGACATTTCAATGCCATTCCATATTTAAAATACTGTGTTAGTTGTGGATCATAAATGATGATCTTCGTTCTTTAGCTAATTTATTCATTTAACAATTTCCCTCCAGAAGTTTCAGCAGAAGGTTCTGAAGCAAACTAAGCAGAAGAAATCCAAGTCGGCTGAATTTCTGATGGGTGAGCCCTGCTTGATGAGTTATTGCTCATAATTTGTGTAAGGATTAATTAACTAATTACAGACAAATGGCTGTGGGCGAAATTTTGCTCTTGCTTGTCAGGGTGCAATTTGTAATTATTTTAATCATTTATTCTTTTTTTTTAAGAGTTAATTTTAACCTAATTCTGTTTTGCTGACATTTGAGGATGATACACTTGAGTCTTTCCACACAAGAATTACTGCGAGGAATTTTCTGCTTGTCACTGGAATATATTTTGCTAGAGTGTGATCTTCTGACCTCCTTGTTTTGCTCCAGTTAAAGAAGCTAGAGAAGCTACGGAAGGCACTGGAAATCCAGCTTTTAACATGAGCAGCCCAGATCTCTCAGCACATCAGACTTCAGAAAAGAAAGTTATTAGACATGACATGCTGGATCGCACCCTTGCAGCTCACCAACAAAAATTCAGGCTGCTAGCCTCTGCTGGACCAAAAGGTGTGACTTCAGCCTTGATTATCTTCACACTCGGTGACAGTTGCTGTGTCTCTGATCTAACCTGGGCATCCCAGAGCCGGCATCTGGCATTCCACTCCAGTATGTCTGCTCAGGCTTTCTGGGAAGCGCAGGGTGCGCTTAGGATCTGCTTTGCCGTTGGTATGCAGACCATCACCTCACACGGGAAGGACGCTGAGCAGCAAATCCACCCTATCTCAGGGTGCTGAAATGGAGCAGGTTCAGTCTCAGGACCTAACACTCCGGTGCGGATGGAGGGTTAAATGCTGATGCCCCCATTTATCGGAAGCCGCCCTGCGAGTGCGTCTGTAAACCATGCTGGCACTATGCCTCAGACCTTGATGATGCCTTCCATTAGCGGAGGACAGAGTTTCTCTATAGGTTTAGACACCTGTGCCAGGCGCTCAAAAATAAATGCAGAAAATAAATGCAGAAATTCCTTGGTATTTAGAAGTTCTCTACAGAAATTCACATTAAGCAATAGTTTCCTTGATTTTCAGTTGTAGGGCAGTTTCCAACAGCTAACTAGGTAAAGGGTTCTACCTGAGCAAGGGGCATACGTATGCCCTTTGCATCAGGTTGGCACAGGACGGCTGGCTCTTCCTGAGTTAGGGACAGAGCTGCTTCTAAGCTTTGACGTATTTGCTGCCTAGAAGGAAAGATTATTCTGTAACTACAAAGAAAGAAGTCATTAAAACTTGCTGTCTTTGCTCTTATCTTCATCACTGAACAAGACGAAAGACATCAGAATTTAACGACCAGATAGCTTTTGGAGAGGGAGCTGTCTGAAGCAATGGACCATGAGTTGGCACAGATGTGTTCTCTGCTGGCCCCACTTCGCAGCCTCATCATGATTTCTACCTGTGCAGAACAGGCCGTCCAGATCCCAATAGGTTATCACGGTGTACAGAGCATTTATTTTATGAACTTTGATTCCTAAAGCTCAGGGGAAATTCTACCAGCCTCTAGATTTCTGCCTTCCACATCGTATCACGCATGTTCAAATCGGTGGATTTAGCTTGTCTTATTCTCCTTGCTTGTGTGTGCGTGTGTGTGTGTGTGTGTGTGTTTTCCTGTAAGTCTGTGCAAAGCGGCAGGATATAGGGCTGTCAATAATCATAATAACAGTTGCCATTTTGAGTGCATATTATCTATTAGCCAGTATACTAAGTATTCTATGTGAATCATCTGTTTTAATTTCATACTTCCTTAGAGTGGCATATTAGGGTATAGATTCAGCTAATGCAATAAAGGCCCCAATAACAGAGACTGAGACGTGCCCCAGTACCTTTCTATGAACCCCTGAGCTGCTGTTCTTATCCTCATGGTCCAAGATGACTAGATACCAGCTCCATGCTCCAAGCACTGGGAGGGAAGAAGAAGGCCACAAACAGGTAGTTACACATGTATCATGTCTGCTTCTATCCCACTTGCTGGAAATGAATCACTTGGCCACGTCCAGCTGCAAGAGAGGCTGGGAAATGTTCTTACGTCAGAGTCATGTTTCAAGCTGAAATTGGAGGGGGGAGGTTCTAGAAGGAGTGAATGTGTGTTAAGGCCCACTAGCAGAATCTACACCAGGTATATTTTATGATTCTCCTCATTTGATAGATGAAAAAAATCAAGGTTGTAACTTGACTAAAGTAAGAAAGAGAATACATGGTAGAATAAGGGATTTAAACTAAGCCTTGTTTGACTCTATAGCTTACATGCCTCACCCCCTCCTATAGAGCTGCTCTCTTTTTTTGTGGGAGATGTTACTGGTTAGGGGGAGGGCATATCAGGATAACGGCTGGAGAGGTTGCTGACATATTCAGAAGGGAGAGTCTAGAGTTCAGTCAGACAGTCAAGATCAGCAACCTCCTAGTCTGGCAAAGAAAATGCTGGCAAGGATGGTGAACAGTAAGGAACATGAAGGGAAACTTCATCTGGCATCTTCTTCAACTACCGACTCTGAAGATAAACTTCTGATGTCATCAGCCTAAGGGCGTTTTTTAGATCTTTGGTTCCCTTGGTGGGAAATTAGTTTTTCTTATGGAACTAGGATGTTTCATGCAGTTGGGCCCCGAGGAGAAGGATGTGTCCGCCTTGCCCAAATGGAGGCTGGACCAGGCCTTCTTTATAAATTTCTATTCAGCAGAGATGTTCAGATTTCATCAAGAGGAATTCTTATTCTCTGTGGGCCCAAGAGCCTGTGTGAAAACCTTGAATTCTAAGTCTGTAAATGGATATTCAGAGGCGGAGTACCGCTTGATGGCTCACCTGTTAGAAGCTCAATAAAATGAGTCACGGAGAATAATTATAGTTGTGGAAGATAGGTGTTGGCGAGACAGGGTAAGATGAGGTCTGTGGAAAGGGTGACATCTGGGGTAAGTGTTAGGGTGAAAGTAATTATAGTCAAATGCTATCCAGTAGAAATATAATGTGAGCCATGGACACAATTTAAAAATTTCCAGTAGCACACATTAATAAAATTAAAAAGAAACAAGTGAATGAACTTTAATAATACATTTTATTTCAATCAATATCTACAAATATTATTTCAACTTATAATCAAAGTAAAAATTTAAAGCAATATTTAACTTTTTTTGGTATGAAGTCTTTGAAATCTGTGTGTATTTATACTGACAGCAAGTCTTAATGTGAGTTCGCCTCATTTCAAGTGTACCATAGGCATATGTGGTTGGTGGCTCTGGTAGTGAGCAATGCAGTTACAGACAATTAGACCTGGAAGTCCAGCCACTCAAGTTTGCATGGGAGAATTTGAGGAACTCTTAGAGGACCATAACTTCCCAGCCTCCAAAATGCTGCATAACTAATATTGACCTACAATATAATAGTTCCAACACTGTCTCAATTGTACTTGTCATTTCTAACATTATTTCTATGATATAAAAAGTCTGGATATAAAAAGTATTCCTGGAGATGGATTGAATAAATTCTCCTATGAACCAGAAATTAGTAAATGGGGAGAGAGAACATTTTATAACTCAAAAGTAGATCAGAGTGGAAGGAGCTTTAGATGGAAAAGCCAGGAATGATTTATTATCCTGACAAAACCAGCCAGACATGGACATAGGTAGGGGTTATACCACCTCCATTCTGGAACATAATCAACATTAAAAAAATTATTTGATGAATCTCTACCTAAACCCACCCTGCTCACCTGCCTTTGGGAGAGCCTCAAAAAAAAATTCAATTGCAAATGAGATGTGCAATGTTATGGTCTGTGAACAAGGAATAATATTTGAAATACCTGAATTTAGAAACTGTTAGGTATTGTAGAACACAACGTTTCTTGCTAATACAATAAAAAAGAACATTTATATCATCTGCCAATGTGATGACTTAAGTAAAATAGAGTAACTACATTTCCCCCCACAATATTATAACAATGAACACAAATTCTCATCCTATAAGTAAATATCAAACACATTTCCACCTTTTTCATCCTATAAGTAAGTATCCAATACACTTCTACCTTTTAGATGCTTTAAAAAAAAAAAAAGGAATGGTAAGTAATGGCAGAATACCAATGCTACTTTACTTACCCAAATTATTTCACAGAAATGTAAAATTGTTGGATAGATAGTGATTTAAATTATGAAGGAAATGTCGAGGAGAGGGATTTTCTAACAACAAACTTTGGAATAAAAAGACTTCAAGTTTGTGATGGATTGAGTCCCTTAGTAGAGGAAAAATGTGATTGAAATAAATACACACTGATCTTTAGGAACAAGCAAAATAAGGAACTACTGAGTGGTCTGATTTTAAGATCACTTGGAGGGTACCCTCAAATCCCTCCTGAACATTCCAGTGTTAAAGCATTCTTAGAAGCTTATTTGTCTAAAGGTTCTCCAGAGAAATGACAGTGTGCTACAGAGCTGACACTGTACATTGGTATCAGTCATTTTTACAAGGTGTGAATGAGAAAAAACACAACGAAAGTCTCAGTCCTTCCTGCTTCCTGCCAGGTCTCTTCTACACGCTCTGCCTCAGCTCCTCACTTCTAAAGAAAGTCGCCTAGGCTCTGCTCAAGACCTTCTTTCCATTCCCATTGCCTTTAATTTGTAGGTAGACACTTAGCAAAAGCATTCAATCCCCTGTTTTGTAAATTTCAGGAGGAATAACTCACATGTGATCATTTTTGGCCACATGTCCTCTGCTCCATCTTGCCCGGAACTCAGACTGCTTCTCTGACCCCAGCTCATCCACTTCGCTCACTGCCAGCCATGGCCTGGCCTGATGATGATTAACCTGATCAGGAAGGGAAATTCAGAATTACAGCACTTGAAAAGCGAGAGCGACAGAGAACCCACAACTAATTAGAATTTCAAAAGACAGAGGAATGGACTTAGGTTCTAAACATAACAAGGGCTTGAGGGCTGGGTAGGTCGAAAGGGCGTATTTAATAATCTGAATCTATAACATAGTGGCACTCAAAGTCGTGAATGACTGAATTCTAAACGACAGTAAAATGAAACATGGGACAGATGTGAGAAGGAGCCATGGAAAGGCTTTAGATAAGAAATAAATAATTATGGAAGTGCAGAGTAAAACAGTTCAAATGATGGTGAGCGATTTAATTGCACTTGGGAAGTTTTTTCCTTTTAATCTCTAATTTTCAGAGGTTATTTCAACTGTTCTTTCCATCCTTGCTTCCCTCACCCAAAATCGTAGGGGAGAGCATTTGATTGACCACGCTTAGGTCACTTGCCAGCTCCTTGGCTTTGTCACAGGTAGGGGAAGTAGATTCTGTCAGCCCTTCCTGGCTTCTGTCATTGGAGACAGGAATCTGGAGTTACTGAACCATCAAGACTATACACACTGGGAACTAGGAAATTGTGATGTTATTAGGGAGGGGAAATGGATGCACGACAGCAAAACAAATCAACCAGACACACATCTGATAAACGTCCCGTACAGCTCCTCAGTCTTGGATTCTTTCCTGATCATATCCTATTGTTCATGACATCAGTACAATTAAAAAATGGAAGTGGTATATGTGTGATTAGTTGGATATAAAATTTATACAATATTTTGCTTAGGAGTTATATATATATATATATATATATATATATAATACCAAAATACTTTATGTATTTCTCCATTTCCTCTTCCTCATTTACTGAAAACATATTGATCAAACATCTATTTCCCAAGCACTATGTTAGATACAGGGGATGCAAAAGTGAACACAACAGACATGGTCGTTCTCTGTGTCATGAAGCGTGTTACACCAGCAAAGTCACACTGAGGGCAACTCTTGAGATTTTAGTTGATTAATCCAGATTAAACAGGCACTCTCAAAAAAGCAATGTTTTCTCATACAAGATTTTTACATGAATTTCATAAATAACATTTCTCAGATTGAATGACTCTAGAAGTATGGGTAAATCAGGAAAAAATAAGTGTGTGTGTGTGTGTGTGTGTGTACCATATGAACACAACTGTGATCTCAGTTTAGTTGATTAAACTGTGTTCAGCCTAGGACTGAGCATGTCTGAGGATTTGTGGTTTAAAGTGGCCTAAAATGAACATAACTTTTTAGTGTAAAAAACCTATAAAAATTTAGGTTTTCTGATGCTTCAGTGATGTGGTCAGTATTTTAGCAGCTGGATAGAAATTTTTTTTTTTTTTTTAAACCTAGTTCCCTTTAAATATTGGGTGACATTTACAAAAATACTCCCTGGCCATCAGAATAAGAAGTTACACTGATGCAATAAAATTCCATATTCAATTTAAACTTTGCTAAGCTCTCTTTACCTGCAGTTTGACTGATTCATTTGTTGCATTTCCATTTTGAAAAAAAGACTAAGAATGTTCCTGGCAAAGGACTAATTCTAAGGAAAGAGACAGACACATGATCTCGATCTCATTCGAAGACTCAGGGCCAGAGAAGAAAACTAGTTTTGAGTACAGTCTAGTGTTTGCCAATCATATTGTCCCATGGTGTAATCCTCAGGCATTTATTCCTGGGTCTTGGGGAGAGGGGCTTGGAATAAAAACTGGGATCTCTGTCAGTCGCTGGGGACCTAGGAGCTCTACCTGCTAACCTGTGTGACATGGAGGGAAGCCATGTGGGTAGAGATGACGTGTATCCCTCCAGTTGGCATTGCCAATGGAATGTGAGATGGACAGAGGCGTGAGTTCGAGGTTTGATCAGAACCTGAGAAGATGTTGGATAGAACTTGGGATAACCTATAATGGGTACCAGCAGGAATCAGTATTGGAAGTAACAGTGGTCACTTGAGGTGGCCCCAGCAGCAGCTGTGGGATTGACAGGAAGTGCTTTCCCTGCTGCTCTGTGGGGTGGAGATGCCACCACTGATTTCATGATGGATGTGGTCTGAAGACCACAGTGTAGAAACCTTGACAGCAGGCAGCAAAGCGGAAGCCTCAGCCTTAGAGAAAGAAAATGGCAGATGTTCCAAAAGAAGCAGAGAGGAATGAGTTTCAGCGTCTGTGATCAAAGGACTTATATCCTCTCCAGAGAAATGAGGGGTGGTTTGAATTAAGGGTAGGAGATCATAATAGTTGTGCCTGAGCTAGAGAAATCCTAAATTAGGGTTGTAATCATGACCCTAAATCTATCTTCAGATTGGTGTGGCCATTAAAATACACATGCACAAAAATTTATAATAAAAATGACATGTAAGGGTACATGTTAAGTGCATAATTCAAATTGTCAGAGCAAATATGTGACGAGAATTGTTTTTCCCCCTAGTGCACATAGCCTAGATTATTTCAGAAGTGATATTGTATAAAACCGTTTATATTGTTCTCATTTGCCCCTTAAGATGGAAAAAAGGTGTTATATGAAATATATAGTACATTTACAAATACTTTTTGATTTGGGACATTTCAAATATTATTAAGAAAAAGAAATATATAGGAAAATCATTTGCTTTAGGTTTATGAACTGACCTGGATTTGTGTTTTTAGATACCGTTTGGCTCCTAAGTGATTTGAACCTCTTTCATTGACTTGGAAGCCTAAAAATATACACTCAGGAAAGCATCCTTCCTACAGAAATAAAGAAATACTTTATGTAGATACAAGATGGGTGAAATATTTGGTCAGATTATACAAATCAATTTAAGTTTACTATCCTACCCCACCCCCTCCTTTTTTTTTCCTAAATGGAGTACCAGAGTTCTAGAATAATATTTGTCCCATTGGGAAAGGAGCATTTTAATCAAATATTTGAGTTTTGGGAATTTCAACAGCGTAAGAAAAGTTTAATTAGTTTTCTTCTCAGAAGGAACTGCCCACCTCCAGGTAATCACACAGATTTGCCCAGGAAATCAGCAGAATGTCTACTGATGTTGTCTTTTCCTGTTTCTGTTAATGCTAAAATTGAAACCATGGGTAACAGTTTACCAGCTGTTGAGCACAGTCATTTTTCTATCTTCTCTTCAAATTTTTGTGAAAACCCCAATGTATGACTGTTTGTAAAATAATATTTTATAAAATCTGTCATAAGTCATTGGTTGGGGAAAGAATTTTTATAAGAATTATTTTAATATTCAGAGATACTAGTTTATGATTCCAGTTCATTGATGATAGATTCATACATTTAAACCACTGGATTTGTTTATGTGCCAGTGAAATTTATGTACCTTCAAATTAAAAATGTGAGCACAGGAATCTGTATAGTGGTAAAAAGTATGGTTAAGAATCTTAGAATCATAGAAATGCTAGAAGTAGAGATCATATAGCTGATATTACAGAAGTCCAATGAGTCTCCTAATATAAACAGCTGCACAGTAAAAGAACTGAGAGAAAGACTTGTTTTCTGATACATTAGTGATGCAATTAGTCTCTTAGCAGTTGGACAGGTTACTAAATTGTTTACCTATACCTCCTAAATATTTGGTGAAATTTTCATTTGTTTTTAACATCTTTATTGGAGTGTAATTGCTTTACACTGTTGTGTTAGTCTCTGCTATATAACAAAGTGAATCAGCTATACATGTACTTATATCCCCATATCCCCTCCCTCTTGCGTCTCCCTCCCACCCTCCCTATCCCACCCCTCTAGGTGGGTGAAATTTTCTAAAAGATTTTTTTTTTTGCTTCCAGAATAAGTTGCACCATATCAATGAAATTCTGCATAATTTCAAAGTTTACAAGGCCACCATGTTGACTGGAGTTCAATAGTTGCATTTCCATTTTAAGAACAATTTTACTAGAAAAGTTTCTTATGATCTTACATAAACTTTTCATGACCTTATACATGTTTTTAGCATACGTTAGTCCTTAATCTCCGAAAAATTCCATTTAGAGTTTCTTTCAGATATTTTTTGTTTTCTATTAAAGAGATTTAATAGAAAATAAGATTTTCCTTAGCCTTCATCAGATTGATTGACCAAAAGCCTTATAAAAAAAGACCCATGAGAAGACCTGAACCCTTTGTTTTATGAGATAGAGTTTAGTTGTCTATAAGTTACCAGATTTTTAAAGAGAAAGTATTATTAATCAATATTGTTTAAACTAAATCTAATAATCCGATATATTGATTGCTTTCATACTGAAGTGTGCTACAGTGTGATGAAAATATTGCTACCTGAATGAACCCTTAAGTACAATACATGGATATAAGTAACCATAGATGCAGGGGGGAAGGCATAGTTATTAAATGAATGAGGGCACAATCAGAAATATTAGGGGGTTACTGATGTCTAATATCAGGTCCTTCCTAATTGAAAGGCAGTATTCTAAACTGTATACATAAATTTATGGGCAAGTAGGACAATGGTGCCTGGCTTCAACTAGAAAGAAAAAAACACACCTACTTTGACATTGCTTTTGTAGGACTTTTAAATATGCATAAAAAACAATATATTTATACTTAACCTTTGAATTATCATTATTACTTAAGTAATGGAAAGATCTTCCTGTTTAGAAGTTAGGTGCTTAGGGACCCGCTTTAACTCTGAGGATTTGAGGTCCGGAGGAACACATGATGCATTAATGCCTTGGGGTACGTCAGATGAGCCCTGCAGCAATTATGCACTCGACAGCACTCCAGTGGTTTGAAAGTTAAAATGCCTGGTAATTTACCATGAGGGAGGACCTTAGGGGAAGAAAGAATATGGCTCAATTAATTAGTACTTGTTAGCAAACTTCGACTATTATTACCCTATTTAGGTTTTCAAATCACTGATATCTCAAATACCCACAAGATTTGGTAAAGAAGTAAGAATAAGCAGTGGAGAAAGCTAATTTGTCCAACAGAGCACCAGTTTTTGAATATAGTGTGAGCAGTGGAGCCATTTTCACAGGTTAGCCTTTCTATAAAGAAGAAAACGGAAATGGTATTCATTTGCTGTTTTTAACTCTGTGGTTAAAACCTCATGCCTTTCAGTTTGAGTTTCTGGGTAAGATGAATACTCTTGATGACTACCTAGGGATTCCTATGAAAATCTAATAGAAATAAATTAATTTTGAGAGTTATCTGGAGCTTTATGATGGGTGTTGGTTTTCTATTTAATCATTATATCTCCTAAGTGGCTATTGTTGGTATTTTAAAAAATCAATGATTCTTAAAGATTATCTTGTTGTTTTCAGGGTATTATTCAAATACTTTGCAAATTACTGTCTTTGTTCTAAAGGTGTTTCAATCAAATCTCTCATGCATTCATGGTATGAAAACATTTCCTTTAAATAATATTTACACAAAATATAATTATTTTCAATACTTTTTTAGCTCATGTTCCCCCTTATTTCTGTTCTAATTCCTTTGACTAAGATTTCTAAGAGAATATTGGATAATAATATTGATAGTGGACATCCAAGTCATAGTTTGAGTTTTTATCCTTAGGTGTTTTTTTTTTGGTTTGTTTGGGTTTTGTTATAGTTTTGTTTTGATACTTAGTATAATGAAATTTTGGTTTAAGGTAATCATTCTTTGGTTTAAGGTAATTGTCATATTAAAAAGTAGCCTTGTATCTTTTGTTGCCATTAATTTAAAAAATGTTTGTAAATCAATCTTCTAAAAATAGTATTTGAGTGGATTTAGTAAGATGGAGCATGTTTGAGTTTGACATAGTTCCCACTAACTTGCCGTTTATTGCAACCTCTTGATTTCCACACTTCTGTTTCATACACATACATAAACTGCCTGAACATTTAAACCTGAGACCTTGGTATTAGATTTTCAAAGTGGGGAAAGTAGAAAGTTTTCCCAAATTTATTTATAAAGTTCATGGGAATCAAATTTAATCATAGATCTCTAGGCTTCATGCCTTTAAAAGGAATAATGTTCAGAATATCCTAGTTTGTAAAATTTTGGTGCACGGCTGTAATCATAGAATGTAACTTGTTTAGTTATTTAGTTTACATGCAGGCCTTGTGTTTATTTAACTTACAGAATATTATAAAAAACCTGATGATTGGTGATAAAAAGCTGAGTTGAAGCAGGTGGAGTCACAGGAAGAGGACAAGAATGGAACCAATAAACCAATCCAAAAATGGATAGAGACATTCAGAGCTTCTCTCTCTGGAGCTAATGGGGCTGATTTGAAAGGAAGTGGTTGCCTCATTGAGTCAAGACTCTTCCCATGATTCACACTAACCTTCCTCTGGTGGGCAATTTCATTCTCACTATTATAGCCCCCAAGGAACTGCATGGGTGCACCCTGGAGGATTTCCTGACCAAAGTTCACGTACGGTGTAATTTAAGTAAAAGCCCTGATTACATTCCATGCTGCTCTGAGTTAAAGGGTAGGAAAACCTGATATCTGTGGAAGGGCAGAGGCAAGTACATGCGCCTTCCTCCCCCAATCAGTAAAAATAGCCCAAGAAATGCACTAACTGAGGCTGATTCTAAACGTTGAACAGCTAATTCTCGGAAGTTAGAAACAAAAGTAGAGTATTGAGAGTATAAAGACCAATTTACTGATTTATTAATTTATGTATCATGCCCAATTGCTTCAATGTAGAACCATAGATATATGTATATAGGCAATTGTCAGATTATTCATCTGAATGTAACAAACAGTTAAATGTCAGCCATATTAAAACCTGTTGTATGTATATTGCTAAATGCCCTACTTTGAGTTTCTCAGTGGGTCTGTTAATTTTCCTGTGAGATGATTTTAGATATATCCAAAAGCATATTCTGAATGATTAGGGCACTTTTAGGAATTTATCCTATTAGTAACCTACCTTCTGGTAATATATACCCTCTCCTAAAACCATCTCACTTTATTAAATCTTGACCTATCCAATGAAACACGAGCAAAGGAACTATTGTTAAGATGAAGTCTGTAGTTTCCAAACTGCTCATAGGTTCCACGTGCTTTCCCATCTTAAACTCTGCCTACTATATTTAGGTTATTGGCCTATCAAGGCAAGATACAACAATAGAAAGGAAGAATTATTTTAATATTTAATAATAGTAGGTTCTTATTTGATTCATAAGCTGATTTATGTTATAGCAAGAAATTGGCAAAATAGTAATGCTATAAATAATAAATTATAAATATTACATTACCACTTCACTATCTCAGTAGTGCTGAGAACATAGTGATTTAATCCTGCATGTCATTCCTAGTTTGAAACAAAGGTATATGCAAGAGATGCAGCCCCACCCCTCCCTGGGAGGCCAAATCATCTTTATCTGGCTCTATTTTTCCCCCGCATCATGTAGTACCATCTCATAAACTGTAAAACATACATATTTGTTTGCTTTTATTCTTCCACTCACAGAATGTAAGCTCTGTGAGGGAAGGGATTTTTTGAATGTTTGTTTTGCTGATATATTCACACAATAAGCACTCAGTAAATACACCTTAAATAATTGAATGGATCTGAAACATCTTATCAGCATAAAGTGACCCTGTACGACTTAATAATAATTTGAGCAAAAACATCAGTTAAAAACTCAACTCTGGGACCACTGAGGAAGTTTGGATTCCATTACTTACTTTATTATATTGTAACTTTGGGAGGCAGAGAATAATTGGGGAGTATCCACTAACAAAACATGCTTCCCATGTCTTTATGCTTTTGTGTCTTTTTTCCTTTGCCTATGCTTCTCCTTCCAATAAAAATTCCTTTCCCCTTTATTTTTGATATGGCTAATTCCTAATCACATTTTAAACTTACTTCAGGTGATAATTTCTCCAGGAAGTCTTTGAAGTCCCCAGTATAGGCTAGGTGCTCCTACCACACACTCGAACAGAACTCTGTCCCTTACATGATATTAAATCACACTGGATTGAACGTTAGCTCTGAAGGCAGAGCCACTGTTTTCTGTTTGTTCTTAAAATCCAGACATAGTGTTTGGTTCCTAGAAGGACTCAATTAAACAACAAAGGGAAGGGGGTCTTGAAGGAAAAGAGAGAGGGGATGGGGAACAGAAAGGACGAGAGGAATAAAGTGTGATAAAAAGGTGATAAATTTTGGCTCATTTTAATCAAGAAACAACATCTAGACAATGGAAGGAGTTGGGTGTTACAAAAAGTTTCCAAAAAAGGTTTATCTAACGAATGAATTCAGATAATATTATGAGTACCTCTGTGTGCCAGGCACAATTCTAGGCACAGAGATTATGTTTTTACCCTCATGGAGCTTGTATTTTAGAGTAAGAGACAGACGACAGCAAGTATAATATTACATATGTAAAACGATACACAAGGAACTGTAAAATGTAGTATAAAATACAAATACATTGTAAAAATATATGAATCCTCTAAATACATAATGTTATAGAACTTGAGGATTTTTAAAGGGAATCAGTGGATTGCCTCTTTGCTCAAGATCCCTTATAATCCTTTACTCGTAAAATGCTATTTGCCATATCCCAGAATGCAAAGTAGAAAATAAATCACTCCAGGAGCGGCGTTTATAACTTACATGTGTGTCTCAACCCACACTGAATGTAGAAGGAACACTTTGCATAGATTTTGAAACCGTATGGAGACCTTGAAGGGGCCCATCTTCCAGCTGAGTGGGCAAGCCTCAAGCCCTTAGGGGAGGTAGAGCCTGGAAGGCTCCTGGCGTGCAGGCCTCCTTCTCACTCAGCTGGGCAAGACCCTCATTTCTCAACTGACAACAGGGATGGAAATGGTCTGAGAACCTACAAGCCAGATCAGCTTCTCCAGACCTGTGGTTAAAAATGACTTAACTTTGTTTATTCTCCAAGGACTTGATTCACTTGCCATTATTTATTAATAAGTCATTTCAGTAGACAGAGAATTGGAGTTCTGTATTGGATTGGAGGAGTTGCCAGGATATGGGTACCAATAGTTGACGGGTGCTGCCATGGCAATATAATAAGGAATACACCACTGTTTTTGCTTTAATAAAGGTGAATTATTTTGCCAGCATATGAAAGGGTATACTTAAGAGTATCACAGTGCTTTGTGTTAAAGGGGAAAAAAACCAACAATTACTGTGAATGGGGTAGAATTACTGTGTTATTGCAGTACAGAAGACTTTGATTACGTACTGCCAAGATTCATATCAGCCTAGTAGCTGTTGACAGATAAAGTAACAAAAATGAAACTCATTTATTTTTTCTTTACTGAGAATAGAGGTGAAGCAGATTTTCAGTTCTTACTACATTGGTAGAACAGAGACTGACAGCAAAAATGTGCCGGTCCAGAAATATAAATTTTAAGCCTAGGTTCATATCAAAATTCCATTTAGTCTTGGAGCTGCTGTTGGGATTATTTTTGATCCTAAAACAAATACATTATGGAATATCACAGTATACTTGGTATGTACAATATTAACCCTTCCCTGTGGGCAATACTTTCAAAATTATTGTTGTTTTCAGTTGACGAAGCTTTCTTTCTTTTGTAATGTTTGAGGCAACTTGAGTTATCGTCAGAGTAGATTACATTTTACTGAATGCAAATTACTAGCAACAGACTGCTATACATTTCACTCTGCAGGAAGTATGAAACTAGATTTGGAAAATTGATAACAGATCTTTTTCTCTATTACAAAGTCATATTTGATGCTACAGTTTTGTTACTGACATAAGGACAAAAGTAAGGGGGAAATGTGAAGTGAGAATTTTGGGTTTGTGTTGTTGAGATTGTTGATGTCTTGGATAAAATTTCTGGCTAAATCATTTGTACCTTTCCTTCGTGTTACTTAAGTTGACATAACAAAAGAGACCTGTGAACAGGCCCCTTACACTTTCCTTCCTCCCTTCCTTCCTTCCCTCCCTCCTTCCTTTCCTTCCTTCCTCCCTCCCTTTCTTCTTTCTTTTCTTCCTTCATCCCGCCCTCCTCCCTCTCTCTTTTTCCTTTCTTTTTACTCAACTAGCAATGTGGAAATTTTGCTATAGTTTCTCATAATTAAGATGTTATTAAGTTGACTGGAATTCTGGACACAACGACATGATATACTTTGTGAATTATATACAAGTGGGTAAATAGAGTCATCAGTGAACTCTGAACATCATTATAATCCAATGGTGTCCATTTCTTGAGTATATCCTAGAAACAACTTGATTAAAATTTCAAATTATTCTTCTAAAGTCTACATTTGAAAATTTTCCCATTAATTTTTTAGCAACAGACAGATAGCATGAACTTGTTTCTTGAATTACCTTTTCTGACCTTTTGCAAGATGATAATTACAAAAAAGGGAAGCCTGGAAGACTTGTAAAAAACTTAAGCTTATAAAGTAGCTAAAATGGCCCTTCTGTGCTGGTGTCGATTTCAGAATTAACATTTTGGTTCATGTGCTTATAATAATCACTGACCCTTACTTCATGTACTTTCCACAGGAAATGAATACAGCAGAAATTACTTTGACCCACTGACGGATGAGGAAATAAACCCAAGGCAGTATGGGATGGAGGTCAGCGGAGAGGGTGAACTAGAATTAAGTACGTAATTTTTGTGTCAGAATATTCTTTTCCATTCATGAAAATGAGGCGACAAAGATCACACATGCAGCTCCATTTAGATTTTGCAGCTTACAATTTAAATGGTAAGTTTTAACCGCTAACAACATGACGGGCAGCGAAGGTAATTTTTGATCAAGGACAGCAAGCTGGTCAGATAGAGAAGCAGGACTTGGCTTTCATTTGATGCTGCTCTAAGCAGTTTGCTGCCATTCTAAGGCCTGTGTTATGCATATGAGGAGCATTATTACTTTACAAATGCCATCTCAGCTCTTCAAGTTTAGAATGAGCATCCTTCAATAAAATCCATCTAGCATGTGAGATTTCCATACCCAGAGGCTATTGAATTCTTTCATTGAAGACTTGGAACCACCATCTGAGTTCTGAACCACCGAGGCGCAGTGATAGGATGATTTCCTCTTCCCTAATGTCGATTCTAGGTGTGGTTGTAAAATAACAATTTAAAATTGCTCCTTGTGGGCCTACCACCATGCATATTTGGTAGTTTACAAAGCACTCTAGGGTTTACAGAGGTTATTGAGATAGTGACAGTGACAAATATTACTTAGGGTCATTTGCAACCCAGAAGATCATATTTCACCATGGGGCTCCAGACATTGTATCGGCCTCCTCATGGGAGGAACATGTCTGATGTATGTATGTATGTATGGGATGAGAACATGTTTGGTGTATGTGTGTACGTATCTATGTTCTAACTGTATGACTGGGGTGGTCATCCAACTTGGCATAATTTATGTTCGGCTCTATCCAATGGTAGGACATCCACATAATGACCCTTTAAACCCTCTTCTAGAACCATGTTCTTATGATTATTATTTTTTTTTTTTGGTAGTGGCATGACCTTGTTGCTTTATCCTTGTAAAAGAGTACAGTAGTTCTTACATGCGTTATTATACTGCAGTGGCATATATAAAAGAATCTAAGAACACCTAAATTTGTTGTTTCTGTAGAAAAAATATGATGTAGAGAGAGTAGCTAGTGCAAAACAGTCATTCATTTTGATCAGATGCTTATATACTCCATGATTTGAGAAACTATAATGGCTTATTCTGAAATGATTCTTGTGTAATAGATGTCATAATCCATTGAATATGAGATCCTTTTTATTGGAGAAGTATCACATTGCAAGTGCCCTGCAATATGCATTTTAAAATCATTGTTCCAATTATCATTGATTTACAAAAGGGATTTTTTGTTTGTTTTTTTTAGAGCAAGACAGCATGTTGAACATAATTTGAGTCTATGACCTATAAAATAACTAAATAACCATGATGATTAATAATTTCTTTGTAATTACATTGCATACTATAAATTAACTGATGAGAAAGTTATCATAAATATGTTCTTTTAGCACCCCTACAAGTTGATAATAGAATTCTTTGTGACCGATTAACAGAGCTGTTTCATGAGAGTGGGCAAGGAGGACCCCAAGGTAAGAGACCAATTATTTCCAGTCTTTTATATTAACATTAGTCGTAAATTAATTGAGATGGTTTCATGCAAATGCTAGCCTGTTTTTTCTAACTATAACCATTAATTGATGACCTATGTAAAGTTTTGATGGCTGCAAATATTTAATCCAGCTAAAGTTGGGGGGAGGAATTAATTATGGCCCAATTTCCTATAATTACATAGAATTTATAATCCTAAACAGCAAAAATGATTTAACAGACTTACTATTGCAGGATCCTACCATGTCATACGGTATATCTGGATTCACTAGTTTATGAGGCTATATGCCATTCTTTTTAAAGACTGTTTCTTAGGTTGTAAACAAATTCTTTGGGGTGAAAAAAGACAAATAGTATAGTGTTTTCAGTCTTAGCATGGGAATTCATACTTGTGAATGTTAGGCTCCTTAGGTAAGAAATTCTTATGTGTATTAATCCAGGAACTTAAAGGTAAACCTTTAAAACCTAAATTTCAAATTCTTAGTTTAATACTTATAAATTCATGCCAGAACCACACTGGAGTTTTTACCAAAACATTAAGTGCTAGTTGCTGTATATATGTGAATTCAAATTCACGAGGAATAATTCTATTAAGTTTTTTTCCTCAGTGTGTGTTTAGTTTTTCTCAATCATTTTTTCTCACTTATTAAAATAACTCCTTATGGTACTTATGAGGAGAAGGCACTGATTATAGTTGTCTTCTAATAGTCACGGTTATTATTTCTATTGAATTTATGCTTAGACTTCACCATTTGCTATGTGACCTTGGGCCAATTTCTTAACCCTTCCTTGCTATTTCTGCCAAATGGACATATAATACCTGCCACAATGGAGTAGTTATGGGGATTAAATTATTAATTATTACATCAGCAGAGATGATAAGCACATACATAGAATGATGAAGATACTGACGATTGATGCTGATGATAAAAATATTAATTAAGCATTTCTTGAGTGCCTACTGGGTACCTGGCACAGTCCTAAGCACTGTTCTAAGTAAGGTAAATATTAACTTATTTAAACATCATAACAGCCCTAAAGGTTAGATCTCATTTTGATCCCCATTTACAGAATAGTACCCCCTAAAAATTTTATTTCCACCTAGATTCACCACCCCTTTAGTTTTTTGCTATTAGTTTGTGTAGTCAACTTTTTATTTCTTTTTGTCTTTATGAACCAAGCAAATTTGTTTTTCAAGCCAGCTTGAGCTCTCATTTTGAGGGATCCTAAATCAGATGATGTATTAGTCAGGATTCTCCAGAGAAGCAGAATCCAATAAAACCAATAGAAAGAGAGAGAGATTTATTTTAAAATTTGGTTCTCATCTTTGTGGGAGCTGGCAACTCTGAAGTCCTTAGGGCAGACTGGCAGGTTGATTCAGGGAAGAATAATATGAAGTTCAGGAAGGAGTTGAATTTTGCAGGGCAGCAGGATGGAAACTCAGGTAAGCGTTAATGCTGCATTCTTGAGACTGAAATCCACAGGGCAGGCCAGTAGGCCAAGAACTCAGAACGGATTTTCTCTGTTGCAGTCTTGAGACCAAATTCCTTCTATTTGGGGAAACAGTCTTTGCTCTTAAGGCTTTGAACTGATTGGATGAGGCCCACCCACATTATGAAGAGTAATCTGCTATTCTTAAAGTCTGCTGATTTAAATGATAATCACAATATGACCTTCATGGCAACATCTAGATAGTTTTTAACCAAATAACTGGACACCATTGCCAGCCAAGCTGATATATAAAATTAAGCATCACAAATGGTCATTTTAAATCAGTCAGGCCTCTATATTTTTAGTATAATATCTGAGTCAGCAAATATACATTGAATACCTTTTTTGTGTGTGCTAGACATTGAATAAGGCACTTGTATACCTAACCTGTCCCTTCCATATGACAACTCTTTGCAACTTGGAGCCCTTGAAACCACCAGTTTGCACAGGTAGCACCTAATAGGTCTTCCAGTATCATTTATGAGCTCACAAAAGTTTTATGGCATTTATAGAATAGTCAGGCACTTCACCATGTATTTCATACAGGAGGATATAACTGAGACTTAGAAAGTTTAAAGACGTATACAAGGCAATACAGTGTACAGTGAGCAAAGAAGGAAGACCAGCAGTTCTCTGTATACTGCACCCTGCATTTCCCTCCAAAAAAGAGGTTCTCTTCCATTGGTTAAAAGTGTCAAGGTTCTTGTTAAAATTCTAACATTGAAGGCATGGAAAATTCCATATTTTACCTGCCAGTATTTTTTTTTAGAGACTGGAAGAGAGAGGATTATTTTATATTTACAGCATGCATCTAGCTAGATGGGTAGATACATTTTGTAGATGATACTGATTTCAGTTGATAGAGAGAGAAGTGAAGTACACTACCATTTATATAAGTGCTGGCATTTCTATGCAAATAAACAAGGCAGGCCAAGTGAAGTCCCTCTGTGTGTACAGAGCTCAGGAACTGTTCTTGGGGATCCTAACTCAGGAAGTGAACCCAGGAGCTCTGGCTTCTCCTAAAACCATTCATCTCCCAAGCTGGTTTCAGCAAAACAGCAAGTACATGGTAAGATGTCGAAGTAAACAACATGTAATGTCAATGCACGGAAAAGCACAGTATCTACACTTCAAGATGTATTTAGTAAGGGGGAAAAAGGCATTAAAGCACAGCTGTACATTGCTCACTTTGGGAATATGGCAGGATGGACAAAGTTTGTGGGCGAGGTGGTTAGTTTTTAATCTTAAAACCTGGGCTTTACTGATTTCCCAGCACATTAAACATAAAATAGTTCGCTAAATTGTTGATGATGAAACTTGATCCCATGTAAGAAAAAAGGTGGTTAAATTACCGTGTGTTTAGTGACACACGTTATGTTAAAGAGACAAAGAGCAAGTGGAGTTCATGTGATCTTCTTGGGGTAAACAGATGAGAGCATCGTGGAGGAGACTTTCGGTTCTGGAGAGCTGGCGAGTTCTGGTAAGATTCTTGGACTCTACAAAGAGGACGGTGAAGCCACCTCTGCTTACAGTGAGGAGATTGAAAGATACGCCCAGAGAGACATAATTCTGCCTGGAAGTTCTTCACTGGAACAGGTCAGCACTAAAATCTATATCAAGAAATGTAAAATAATCTCACTTTTTAAAATAACAAGTTGAAATGTCGGTCCTGCACATCGTCTCCTGATTTTACTTAGCAACACACCCCTTCCTGACTTGATCCACTTTCTGAGACTTTCCCCTTGTTTTTCATATACATTTTACCATGCAGAGCTTACACTGTCTTATCAATATCAGTCCTAGCCCTTGCACAATTTAGTTTCACTTCACCTTTTTAAATTTCATGTTAGAGTGATAATTTCTAGCATATGATGAAGTATCTATAGTAAAACCTGAAACCAGCATAAACTTACTTGGATAAAATTAAGAAACAACTTGGACCCATTTGCATAAACACCATATAGATATGTGAATAATCTCATATTTATGAAGTCACCATTAAGGGACTTAGTTTGTGCAGTGTTGTAACTAGTTCCACACAAGGGAATCTTTAGCCTGTGGATTGTGTTGGCTTCAGAGATATCCTTTTTGTTTCCTGCACCTGTAGTTTCTATTTATGTGCAACGTAATATATGCTCTGGTTTACCAAAGAGGGGAAAAATGTTTTTTCTATGTAGTCACCTTATCCATCTTAAATAAATATACAAGAATCCCACAAGTCTAGGTCTGGTGTTTGTGTGTGTGTATGTGTTTGTGTGTGTGTGTAGTTTTTTGTGAAAGGTAAGCTGATTTAGGATAAAAAGGAAAAAAGTATATTATCAAGTGAAGAAGACTGTTCTCAGTGATGTCTTTTATAATATCAGGTCACAAGTGGAAATATTTTCCACTTCAGAATTGTGGGGAAATTGTTTTGTTTTGGGGGGTATTCTCTAATTTGGAGTGTGAAAATTCCATAACAGAGTTTATTTTTTTCATTTGTGCCTCTTATATCTGAATATCTTGGACACATTAAGGTTAAATCTATTTTGAGCTTTCTTAAGTAAATGACCCTAATTCACAAGTACGGTCTTTCCTAACATAGCACTACTCCTGTAGTGGGTTGAATTGTGTCCTCCCAAACTGCCTAATCCCTGGTAGCTGTGACCATGAACTTATTTGGAAGTAGGGTCTCTGCAGATGTAATTTAACTAAAGATCTCCAGCTGAAATCATCCTGACTTTAGATGATTGGACCCTAAATCCAATGACCAGTGTCTTTAGTAGAGAAAGGAGAGAGAGATTTGAGCATCTGAGTCACAGACACACGTAGTGTGGAAGCCATGTGAAGACAGAGGCAGAGATGGAGTGATGCATCTGTAGGAAAAGGAACACCGAGGACTGCCACAGTCACAGAAGATAGAAGAGAGGCAGAGAGTGGATCGTTCCCTAGAGCCTCACAAAGCAACCAACCCGGACAGCAGACCTCTCACGCCAGAACTGTGAAACCAAAAATTTCTATTGTTTGAAGCCACAGAGCTTGTGATAATTTGTTACTGCAGAAGTAGGCAACAAATGCTGCTCCAAGGGTGGGGATCCCATGAGCAAGATTACACCACTTCATGGCTATTTTAACAATGTTTTGTATCTTTATCAAGACAGGTATCTCAAAAGACACTGAGGTGAAAACAAATGTGTGGCTCTGTCTTTGCATATAACCCTTTTTAAACGATTATTTTCAGATGTATGTTCTGCTCCATTAACAGTTCCACATTTCCATTTATTTATTTATTTATTTATTTATTTATTTATTTATTTATTTATTTAATTATTTTTTTGTACCATGTGGCGCCATTGTATGTATTTCAATTTACCATCATCCTTTAAAGAACAGGCACATGGATTCCTTCAGGATATGTAGCTGGTGGATTTTATATCCTCATCCTGTAAAAGGTAAGCTGAGCAGCGGAAAGCTCACCTGCTGTGCTCCTTGAGCTCAGTTTCCGCATCTGTAAATGGGTGGAAGTGAGATCTGCTTCAGGGCATTGTTAGCAGGATGAGATGAGCCGGCGGTCAAGAATCCAGCACAAAGTAGGTGCTCATTAAACGGCGGGGCACTAGAGAGAGAAAATATTCTATGGCCCCTTCTCAGGCCAATGCTCATCATGTTCTCACCTTCACCGTGTCAGGAAGTTCACTGAACACCCAAGTCAGCATTATACGTGGGAAAAAGCTTCAGATCTGGTATTAGAGCTCGTGGCTTATCCTTGGTTTGGATAGTTATGTGAACTTGAACCTTTATGTAAAATAGGGCTGAAAAATTTGAACCTTTTCTGGTTGTGGTGGAGATTAATGAGATGTTTCCAAGTGCTTGGTAGTAAATGTTTTCCTTTTCTCATGAGCCGTTTTATATACTTGTTGAGACTATTCTCACTTTTTTTTTTTTAAACATCTTTATTGAAGTATAATTGCCTTACAATGGTGTGCCAGTTTCTGCTTCATAACAAAGTGAATCAGCTGCACATATACACACGTTCCCATATCTCCTCCCTCCCACCCTCCCATCCCACCCCCCCAGGCGGTCACAAAGCACCGAGCTGATCTCCCTGTGCTATGCGGCTGCTTCCCACTAGCTATCTATTTGACATTTGGTAGTGTAGATATGTCCATGCCACTCTCTCACCCTGTCACATCTCACCCCTCCCCCTCCCCATATCCTCAAGTCCATTCTTTAGTATGTCTGTGTCTTTATTCCCATCTTGCCACTAGGTTCTTCACGACATTTTTTTTTTCTCCCTTAGATTCCGTATATCTGTGTTAGCATACTGTATTTGTTTTTCTCTTTCTGACTTACTTCACTCTGTATGACAGACTCTAACTCCATCCACCTCATTACAAATACCTCCATTTCATTTCTGTTTATGGCTGAGTAATATTCCATTGTATATATGTGCCACATCTTCTTCATCCATTCATCTGTCGATGGACATTTAGCTTGCTTCCATGTCCTGGCTATTGTAAATAGTGCTGCAATGAACATTTTGGTACATGACTCTTTTTGACCTATGGTTTTCTCAGGGTATATGCCCAGTAGTGGGATTGCTGGGTCGTATGGTAGTTCTATTTGTAGTTTTTTTTTTTTTTGTAGTTTTTTAAGGAACCTCCATACTGTTCTCCATAGTGGCTGTATCAATTTACATTCCCACCAACAGTGCAAGAGTGTTCCCTTTTCTCCACACCCTCTCCAGCATTTATTGTTTCTAGATTTTTTGATGATGGCCATTCTGACCGGTGTGAGATGATATCTCATTGTAGTTTTGATTTGCATTTCTCTAATGATTAATGATGTTGAGCATTCCTTCATGTGTCTGTTGGCAATCTGTATATCTTCTTTGGAGAAATGTCTATTTAGGTCTTCTGCCCATTTTTGGATTGGGTTATTTGTTTTTCTGTTATTGAGCTGCATGAGCTGCTTGTAAATCTTAGAGATTAATCCTTTGTCATTTGCTTCATTTGCAAATATTTTCTCCCATTCTGATGGTTGTCTTTTGGTCTTGTTTATGGTTTCCTTTGCTGTGCAAAAGCTTTTAAGTTTCATTAGGTCCCATTTGTTTCTTTGTGTTGTATTGCCATTTCTCTAGGAGGTGGGTCAAAAAGAATCTTGCTGTGATGTATGTCATAGAGTGTTCTGCCTATGTTTTCCTCTAAGAGTTTGATAGTGTCTGGCCTTACACTTAGGTCTTTCATCCATTTTGAGTTTATTTTTGTGCATGGTGTCAGGGAGTGTTCTAATTTCATACTTTTACATGTTCCTGTCCAATTTTCCCAGCACCACTTATTGAAGAGGCTGTCTTTTCTCCACTGTATATGCTTGCCTCCTTTATCAAAGATAAGTTGACCATATGTGTGTGGGTTTATCTCTGGGCTTTCTATCCTGTTCCATTGATCTATATTTCTGTTTTTGTGCCAGTACCAAACTGTCTTGATTACTGAAGCTTTGTAATATAGTCTGAAGTCAGGGAGCCTGATTCCCCCAGCTCCATTTTTCGTTCTCAAGATTGCTTTGGCTATTCGGGGCCTTTTGTGTTTCCATACAAATTATGACATTTTTTGTTCTAGTTCTGTGAAAAATGCCAGTGGTAGTTTGATAGGGATTGCATTGAATCTGTAGATTGCTTTGGGTAGTAGAGTCATTTTCACAATGTTGATTCTTCCAATCCAGGAACATGGTATATCTCTCCATCTATTTGTATCATCTTTAATTTCTTTCACCAGTGTCTTATAATTTTCTGCATACAGGTCTTTTGTCTCCTTAGGTAGGTTTATTCCTAGATATTTTATTCTTTTTGTTGCAGTGGTAAATGGGAGTGTTTTCTTAATTTCACTTTCAGATTTTTCGTCATTAGTGTATAGAAATGCAAGAGATTTCTGTGCATTAATTTTGTATCCTGCTACTTTACCAAATTCATTGATTAGCTCTAGGAGTTTTCTGGTAGCATCTTTAGGATTCTCTATGTATAGTATCATGTCATCTGCAAATAGTGACAGCTTTACTTCTTCTTTTCCGATTTGGATTCCTTTTATTTCTTTGTCTTCTCTGATTGCTGTGGCTAACACTTCCAAAACTATGTTGAATAATAGTGGTGAGAGTGGGCAACCTTGTCTTGTTCCTGATCTTAGTGGAAATGGTTTCAGTTTTTCACCATTGAGGACAATGTTGGCTGTGGGTTTGTCATATATGGCCTTTATTATGTTGAGGAAAGTTCCCTCTATGCCTACTTTCTGCAGGGCTTTTATCATAAATGGGTGTTGAATTTTGTCGAAAGCTTTCTCTGCATCTATTGAGATGATCATATGGTTTTTCTCCTTCAATTTGTTAATATGGTGTATCACATTGATTGATTTGCGTATATTGAAGAATCCTTGCATTCCTGGGATAAACCCCACTTGATCATGGTGTATGATCCTTTTAATGTGCTGTTGGATTCTGTTTGCTAGTATTTTGTTGAGGATTTTTGCATCTATGTTCATCAGTGATATTGGCCTGTAGTTTTCTTTCTTTGTGACATCTTTGTCTGGTTTTGGTATCAGGGTGATGGTGGTCTCGTAGAATGAGTTTGGGAGTGTTCCTCCCTCTGCAATATTTTGGAAGAGTTTGAGAAGGATAGGTGTTAGCTCTTCTCTAAATGTTTGATAGAATTCACCTGTGAAGCCATCTGGTCCTGGGCTTTTGTTTGTTGGAAGATTTTTAATCACAGTTTCAATTTCAGTGCTTGTGATTGGTCTGTTCATATTTTCTATTTCTTCCTGGTTCAGTCTCGGCAGTTTGTGCATTTCTAAGAATCTGTCCATTTCTTCCAGGTTGTCCATTTTATTGGCATAGAGTTGCTTGTAGTAATCTCTCATGATCTTTTGTATTTCTGCAGTGTCAGTGGTTACTTCTCCTTTTTCATTTCTAATTCTATTGATCTGAGTCTTCTCCCTTTTTCTCTTGATGAGTCTGGCTAATGGTTTATCAATTTTGTTTATCTTCTCAAAGAACCAGCTTTTAGTTTCATTGATTTTTGCTATTGTTTCCTTCATTTCTTTTTCATTTATTTCTGACCTGATCTTTATCATTTCTTTCCTTCTGCTGGCTTTGGGGTTTTTTTGTTCTTCTTTCTCTAATTGCTTTAGGTGCAAGGTTAGGTTGTTTATTCGAGATGTTTCCTGTTTCTTGAGGTAGCCTTGTATTGCTATAAACTTCCCTCTTAGCACTGCTTTTGCTGCGTCCTATAGGTTTTGGGTCGTCGTGTCTCCGTTGTCATTTGTTTCTAGGTATTTTTTGATTTCCCCTTTGATTTCTTCAGTAATCACTTCGTTATTAAGTAATGTATTGTGTAGCCTCCATGTGTTTGTATTTTTTACAGATCTTTTCCTGTAATTGATATCTAGTCTCATAGCGTTGTGGTCGGAAAAGATACTTGATACGATTTCAATTTTCTTAAATTTACCAAGGCTTGATTTGTGACCCAAGATATGATCTATCCTGGAGAATGTTCCATGAGCACTTGAGAAAAATGTGTATTCTGTTGTTTTTGGGTGGAATGTCCTATAAATATCAATTAAGTCCATATTGTTTAATGTATCATTTAAAGCTTGTGTTTCCTTATTTATTTTCATTTTGGATGATCTGTCCATTGGTGAAAGTGGGGTGTTAAAGTCCCCTACTATGATTGTGTTGCTGTCAATTTCCCCTTTTATGGCTGTTAGTATTTGCCTTATGTATTGAGGTGCTCCTATGTTGGGTGCATAAATATTTACAATTGTTATACCTTCCTCTTGGATCGATCCCTTGATCATTATATAGTGTCCTTCTTTGTCTCTTGTAATAGTCTTTATTTTAAAGTCTATTTTGTCTGATATGAGAATTGCTACTCCAGCTTTCTTTTGATTTCCATTTGCATGGAATATCTTTTTCCATCCCCTCACTTTCAGTCTGTATGTGTCTCTAGGTCTGAAGTGGGTCTCTTGTAGACAGCATATATATGGGTCTTGTTTTTGTATCCATTCAGCCAACCTGTGTCTTTTGGTGGGAGCATTTAATCCATTTACATTCAAGGTAATTATCGATATGTATGTTCCTATTCCCATTTTCTTAAATGTATTGGGTTTGTTATTGTAGGTGTTTTCCTTCTCTTGTGTTTCTTGCCTAGAGAAGTTCCTTTAGCATTTGTTGTAAAGCTGGTTTGGTGGTGCTGAACTCTCTCAGCTTTTGCTTGTCTGTAAAGGTTTTAATTTCTCCATCGAATCTGAATGAGATCCTTGCTGGGTAGAGTAATCTTGGTTGTAGGTTTTTCTCCTTCATCACTTTAAGTATATCCTGCCACTCCCTTCTGGCTTGCAGAGTTTCTGCTGAAAGATCAGATGTTAACCTTATGGGGATTCCCTTATGTGTTATTTGTTGTTTTTCCCTTGCTGCTTTTAATATGTTTTCTTTGTATTTAATTTTTGACAGTTTGATTAATATGTGTCTTGGCATGTTTCTCCTTGGATTTATCCTGTATGGGACTCTCTGTGCTTCCAGGACTTGATTAACTATTTCCTTTCCCATATTAGGGAAGTTTTCAACTACAATCTCTTCAAATATTTTCTCAGTCCCTTTCTTTTTCTCTTCTTCTTCTGGGACCCCTATAATTCGAATGTTGGTGTGTTTAATGTTGTCCCAGCGGTCTCTGAGACTGTCCTCAGTTCTTTTCATTCTTTTTTCTTTATCCTGCTCTGCAGTAGTTATTTCCACCATTTTATCTTCCAGGTCACTTATCCTTTCTTCTGCCTCAGTTATTCTGCTATTGATCCCATGTAGAGTATTTTTAATTTCATTAATTGTGTTTCTCATCATTGCTTGGTTCCTCTTTAGTTCTTCTACGTACTTGTTAAATGTTCCTTGCATTTTATCTATTCTATTTCCAAGATTTTGGATCACCCTTACTATCATTATTCTGAATTCTTTTTCAGGTAGACTACCTATTTCCTCTTCATTTGTTAGGTCTGGTGTGTTTTGACCCTGCTCCTTCATCTGCTGTGTGTTTTTCTGTCATCTCATTTTGCTTATCTTACTGTGTTTGGGGTCTCCTTTTCACAGGCTGCAGGTTCGTAGTTCCCGTTGTTTTTGGTATCTGTCCCCAGTGGCTAAGGTTGGTTCAGTGGGTTGTGTAGGCTTCCTGGTGGAGGGAACTAGTGCCCGTGTTCTGGTGGATGGGGCTGGATCTTGTCTTTCTGGTGGGCATGTCCACATCTGGTGGTGTATTTTGGGGTGTCTGTGGCCTTATTATGATTTTAGGCAGCCTCTCTGCTAATAGATGGGGCTGTGTTCCTGTCTTGCTAGTTGTTTGGCATAGGGTGTCCAGCACTGTAGCTTGCTGGTCGTTGAGTGAAGCTGGGTCTTGATGTTGAGATGGAGATCTCTGGGAGATTTTTGCCATTTGGTATTACGTGGAGCTGGGAGGTCTCTTGTGGACCAGTGTCCTGAAGTTGGCTCTCCCACCTGAGAGGCACAGCCCTGATGCCTGGCTGGAGCACCAAGAGCCTTTCATCCACACGGCTCAGAGTAAAAGGGAGAAAAAATAGAAAGAAAGAAAGAAAGAGGCTATAATATAGTGAAGTAAAATAAAGCTATTATAAAGCAAAGCTATACAGACAAAATCTCACCCAGAAGCATATACATATACACTCACAAAAAAAGGAAAAGGGGAAAAATTAATATATCCTGCTCCCAAAGTCCACCTCCTGAATTTGGGATGATTCGTTGTCTATTCAGGTATTCAACAGATGCAGGTACATCAAGTTATTTGTGGAGTTTTAATCCGCTGCTTCTGAGGCTGCTGGGAGAGATTCCCCTTTCTCTTCTTTGTTCGCACAGCTCCCAGGGTTCAGGTTTGGATTTGGACCCGCCTCTGCGTGTAGGTCACCTGAGGGCGTCTGTTTTTCGCTCACACAGGACGGGGTTAAAGGAGCCGCTGCTTCGGGGGCTCTGGCTCACTCAGGCCGGGGGGGGGGGGGGAGGGAGGGGCACGGAGGAGGCGGGGCAAGCCTGCGGCGTCAGAGGCGTCGTGACGTTGCAGCAGCCTGAGGCGCGCCGTGCGTTCTCTCAGGGAAGTTGTCCCCGGATGACGGGACCCTGGCTGTGGCGGGCTGCACAGGCTCCCAGGAGGGGCGGTGTGGAGAGTGACCTGTGCTCGCACACAGGCTTCTTGGTGGCGGCAGCAGCAGCCTTAGCGTCTCCTGCCCGTCTCTTGGGTCTGCGCTGTTAGCTGTGGCTCACGCCCGTCTCTGGAGCTCGTTTAGGCGGCGCTCTGAATCCCCTCTCCTCGCGCACCAGGAAACAAGGAGGTAAGAAAAAGTCTCTTGCCTCTTCGGCAGCTGCAGACTTTTTCCCCGGACTCCCTCCCGGCTAGCTGTGGTGCACTAACCCCTTCAGGCTGTGTTCACGCCGCCAGCCCCAGTCCTCTCCCTGCGATCCGACCGCAGCCCGAGCCTCGGCTCCCAGCCCCGCCCGCCCCGGCGGGGGAGCAGACAAGCCTCTCGGGCTGGTGAGCGCTGCTCGGCGCCGAGCCTCCGTGCGGGAATCTCTCCGCTTTGCCCTCTGCACCCCTGTGGCTGCGCTCTCCTCCGTGGCTCCGAAGCTCCCCCCCTCCGCCACCTGCAGTCTCCGCCCGCGAAGGGGCTCCTAGTGTGTGGAAATCTTTCCTCCTTCACAGCTCCTTCCCACTGGCGCAGGACCCGTCCCTATGCTTTGTCTCTGTTATTTCTTTTTTCTTTTGCCCTACCCAGGTACGTGGGGAGTTTCTTGCCTTTTGGGAGGCCTGACGTTTTCTGCCAGCGTTCAGTGGGTGTTCTGTGGGAGCAGTTCCACGTGTAGATGTATTTCTAATGTATCTGTGGGAAGGAAGGTGATCTCCGCGTCTTACTCTTCCGCCATCTTCTCTACCTCCCCCTATTCTCACTTTTTATTGCTATTGTAATGGTGAACTGACACTTAGAAAAAGTCAAAGCGTTTAAATGGAGATGGGGGCTGATCCCAGCTGTGGTGAGTGCTGCTGGCTGAATCCCTTCTCTTAAACTATTTATCTGTACCTATTAATTTATATGAGGACTGGGTTGGTTGCTTCTTGCCCCAACATTATAGGGCCTTGTTGTGGTGGTGAATACAAAAGAATCTAGATCACAAAAAGATATTAAAGGAATTTACTAAGAGGTTACCATGTGGACGGGTCTGTTAAAGGGATTACTACCTGAGATCCCATCAGACACAGAGATCCTGACAGCCCATGTGCATCTTGGAGGGGACAAAAAAAAAGAAACAAGAAAAAAATTGTGCAGAGTGACAGAATGCTCTTAGTAAACTCTGTGACACCTTGGGGCCCCAAGCACACCTACTGTAGGACCACTTTTTTCCTCTCCAAACAGAACAAGACACAGAGAGATGAAGAATTTGCCTTCTCACTTTGCAAAAGCATTGTGTGTGCTTGTGTGTGTGTGTGTGTGTGTGTAGGTGTTGGTGGGTGTGTCACAGAGCCCAGCTGGACCAGCACCACTTCCCTGCCATGATTCTGATGTGAAACTGATGAGAAAGTCACTCACGGAGTCTACCTTTAGTTAGCAGGATGTGACACTGATGTCAGTAATGCCACCATCACACCTGAAACAATAGGGGGCGTCATCCTAGGTAAGTCACCCTGGTTAAGCTCTCTTAGGTGAGCTTAGGTAAGTTACTCACTGAGGACTTCCAGAAGTACTTGGAGGAGAACTTTGCATTTGGCTGAGGTCTCATGATGACGGTAGGAGCCTGTGAAATCTGGTGATTAATGGGACCGCTTATTATTCCTCACTAATCGGTCCACATGAGGTAGGCTGGTCCTGCAACCGTGTCAGAAGGATGCTACAGCTGACGTTTCTAGTACAAGGCAACTGAGACAGCAGGGCACCTCAGGGCATGATGAGATTATGAGGGGTAGCACCAAAGAGCCATGGTGGGCTGCAGGGGACACACACTCTTGGGGTCAATTAGAAGATCACATTTCCAGGGTCATGCAAATGATAAAATATTATTTTTATTGTTACCATAGGGCAATTTAGTGGCTTAAGTATATAAAGCTACTTTAGAAATATTTGGGCTGACTTTTTATATCCCATTGATATTGGAAAGCTGTGGAAAAGACATTATGAAATGACTCAGCTACGAGAAATTATCCAGTCAGGAATAAAACTAATTAAGTGCATAGTTATAACAGATTTAATCACAGAGGAAATCCAAGGAAACAGTAATACATTGTCTTTCAAATAAACATTGAATTAGAAATAACATAATTTAATTTTCCTTTTTAGCATCAGGAGGCAGTGTTTTCCTGGACATTTCTTAATATGTATTGTATGTGATGTACCTGTCCCTAATCAGTTACAGGTAACTAGGTTTTCCTCTGAATTTTAAATATAAACATTCCATACATTTAGCTTATTCAGTTAAGAAACCATGCTTTAAGGACTTTTTAAAATGGCTCATGTGTAGTATCCGATGGTAGTCAGGGAAAATTATTTTACGTTTTCATCTTGATTGTAACAATAAAATAAAGCATTTAGAGTAGTGGTGGATTAGGCATGTTAGCCTGAATTAAGCGTCTTCCAGGGAAACATTCTGAAAAGCTTGCCAGTGTGTATTGGCAGCTAATGCTACTTTTCTAAATTTTTTAAAACTGCCTGGCATTTGGCAATGGGCATGAATCAAATATGACTGTATGTGTGAGTGACACTGAAGTCTGAAGTCTGATTCTTGAATATGAGAGACAATGTAAAAATGTAAAATCTATAATAAAATCTCTATACATAAAAGATGCATTTCATAAGATACTTTCACACATTAGCCAGTGTACTTTTTTCTGTAAGCCAGAAACATATATTCTGCTCTGTGGTTAGTATAGGAAACTTTTTGGAGGGAAAATGGATTTTTAAAAATCACTGGAGACATTTATACAAGCTAAACTTCTAGTTTTTTACTTAACCAACATAGTAGCTCATCTATCATTGCTTAAATACTACATTAAATATAAGTTAATATATGACAAATATTATAAGGTGGAAGAGAAGAGAACAAACTACTTCATAGTGGAAAAAAAAGCAATAGTGATTTTCCGCATGTTACTTCAAAGGAAATGACAATGACATTGTCATTTTTATAGTTTATAAGTGTCTGTAACATTCAATGTCTTTTCTAACGTAAGCAGGAAAAATACCATATTATTATAAATGTGAAAAGTGGTTTTAAAGAGTAGAAATATAATTTTACAAACTAAAAGGCTCATGGAATCCTTTTCAGTTTTAACATTTGGTTAAGCCTATACAAGAAAAATTTACTATGTAATTTGCGGCACTCAAATTTCTCATTATTTTGCCTCCATTTTATTTATTTACCTTTTAAGTCCTCCTTGGTTGCTTGACATACATTCTGAACATCCCAGAATGTTCAGGAAACGAAATGGTACAGATGGAGGCGTTCTTGCCAAGGCTGACGGGCATTTCAGGAGAGACAGGTTACCATCTAGAATGAATAAACACATTTTAGTAATGTTATCTTTGCTCTGTAAACCTAATCCAGTCACAATCGTTTATTGTTCATTTTGGCCAGAGATCTTCTTACCTATAGTAAAACAAATGAACATTTCTGAAACAAAGATATTGATGAAAGCGTTTCTTGTTTGTTTGTTTTAAAGCAAAGCATGTTACTTTTTATATAGTAACTTTTAAAAATTTTACCATATTGAGAATGCCACACTGAACGTGATTTTATCGTGTATAGTTTTGAAACAAAACAACCACATCAGATTGACAAGTGATTTAGTAATTCCACCCTCTTCTTTGACCAATTAGTCCCATTCCCTTATAGATAGGTTCCTTGTATAACCCAACTTCCTTCAGAAACTCAGCCATCAATTTTACATCAGCAAATGAAAATCTGTGCTGAATAAGAAGTGAGAATACTACATGGTTTTCAAGAGAAAGGAACTCCCATATTTAATATTAAACACTTATATTAGTACTTAAATAAATAAGATACTTATGCTTTATTCCATGAGCTCACTTACAGAAGGGCCATATCTTTTTTATTTTCAACACCAAACACAGGACCTGGCAGGAAACAAGTTTTACCCCCATTAAATGCTTTTTGATGAATGAATGAATGAATAAATGCTACAGATAACTGGCCGGGCAAAATTATCATGGATACTACTGACATATAAATACTCCTTGATATGAATTTTCTCTAATACAGTTCTAATGTCATTACATGGAGTGTTATGATTTGGTATTTCCATGCATATCATCTAAATTACTTTTAAGATATTTGTGTTGTAGAGTAGAGAAAAAGGCTTTTTATTTTTTCCAGATTTATTGAGGTATAATTGACAAATAAAACTGTAATATTTTTAGAGTGTGCAACATGATTTGGTAAACATTTGTGTTTTTGTTTTTGTAAGAATCCTTAAGATCTACTCTCTTAGCAAATATATAAATATTTGTAAAACACAGTATTAATAATTGTAGTTGCCATGCTGTACATTAGATCTTCAGAACTTATTCAACTTATAACTGAAAGTTTGTAACTTTGATTAGAATCTCCCAATTTCTCTTACCTTCTACTCCTGGCAACCATCATTCTACTTTGTTTCTATGAGTTTCTATTCTACTTTTTTTTTTTTTTAAAGATTCCACACATAAGTGATACAATACAGTATTTGTCTTTTTCTATCTGTTTTATTTCACTTACCATAAAATTCCCAACAAATTAGTTATAGAAGGAATGCACCTCAATATAATAAAGCCATCTGTGACAAGCCCACAGTGAACATCATACTCAATGGTAAAAAGCTGAAAGCTTTCCCTCTAAGATCAAGAATGAGACAAAGATGCCCACTCTAACCACTTCTATTCAACATGGTACTGGAAGTTCTAGCTAGAGCAATTAGATAAGAAAAATAAAAGACATCCAAATCAGAAAAAAGGCTCTTTAATAATATAATAGCTAACATTCACTGCATATCTACTGATACTATTCTAAGAACATTGCATAATTTAACCTCACAACTGCCTTAAGAAGGTAGTGTTATTGTCCCCATTTTATAGAAGAGCAACCTGAGGCACAGAGAGGCTGAGTAACTTGGGAAACGTTCTACAACTAATAAGTTGCTGAGCCAGGATTCAAACTTAAACAATCTTAACCATCACACTATACTGTTAGTGGCAGTTCACAGTGTTCAAATTTTATATCGTTCACCTGGCACATTACATTTCGGAGGGAGTGAAATTCCAGGCCAATTAAATGCTTTTGACATTCTTTAAATTATTCTGTAGAGAATGTAGACCAACATATTTTATAACATTATTTCATATTGTGTTTGGTTAAACCAAGAAAAACGAAGTTGGGGCATATTTACAACAGCTTAAAGACTCAATGACATTCCTTGTAGTTGTGCTGGCAAAACAACATCCAAGAAAGAATGAATTACAAAATAATCATTCATTTATTTTTGAAAATACAGAACATTTAAAAAATTTGACTAATATCTTCACCCTACCTACCAGTGAATTCATACCTTACATACCTTCTCCCACTTTAAAAAAAGGACTGTCATTCCCCCAATATATGCCACATTTAAAAAAAATTCTTGTCCACAGTCCCTAGTTGGCCGCATCTTACTGTCATTTCCTTGAGGAAGCCCAATTGTACATGTGTCTCTTCTCACAACTTTACTTGTATTTTCTGAGTAAATGGCGTATCTCTTTATCATGCTCTTCCTTTCTGGAAGTTAGGAATTTCATTCTGTTTGTTTGTGTGTCTTTCTACTCAACACCCAGCCTGGAGTTCAATATTTGCTAACTAGATATTTATTGAACGGACATTTGATACATAACATATTGGAGAAATGAATAATTGCCAAAAGATCTGAACCTTGCACTTCCTAAATTATAGTTTTATGAAGTCAAGAATCCATTTAGACTTGTCATCTAAGACTAAACAAAGTGAATCACAGTATAGTCATGACTGCATGTTGCCACTCTTCTTTGTATTCTTCAACTCCAGCTGCCATAACAAAATACCATACACTGAGGGGCTTAAACAACAGATGTTTGGTTTTTCACAGCTCTGGAGGCTGGAAGTTTGAGATCAGGGAGCCAGCATGGTTGGTTTCTGGGGCGAGCCCTCTTCCTGGCTTATTGATGCCTGCCTTCTCCCTGTATCCTCACATGGTAGGGAAAGAGAGAAAGGAAGTAATCTCTCCAGTGTCTTTCCTTAAGAGGGCACTAATCCCATCATGGTGTCCCTACCCTCACGACCTCATCTAAATATAATGATCTCTCAAAGGCCCCTTTGTCCGATTACAATCACACTGGGAAATAAGGCTTAAACATATGAATTTTGAGGGAACACAATTCAGTCCATAGAACTCTCCTTTAAAAAATACTAGATTTTCATGAAAACTTTTCTACATAGATCCTAGCTCATGAAAAATTCGTTTACCCTGGGTACTGAAGGATGGACTCGTTTCACAAATGTTTTAGCTGAAGTGCTTCTAGTAACTGAGTGCTTCGTTTATTTTAGGATAGAGCTTTGGATGGGAAAGAAGCCCGGGGCTGAGAACGAGCACTGCTCAGAGATGGGTGGACTGCCAAGGCTTTGAGAAAGTGTAGTCCTTCTTGCCTATCAGAGACCCAAAGTGGTCTAAATATATTCCTGGAAGAAGATTTTGACATGCACTTTTAGCGAGAACAAAGTAAGATAAAATTGCTTATCTTATTGCTAATATTTAGAGACTTTTCTTCAATCATGTGAAATTTGATTTGTACCATAATAATTCTGTGCCATCTATCAATTTGGAAAGGATAAAATCTTTCAAAACATGTACTGAATAGGTACCATTTTTGCTATTTAGATGGCTCATTGGTAGTGTTTAATCTGTTAGAATATAGAATGGTACAAGGGAAGATAGTTTGAAAAGGAACAGAACATAAATTTATATTCATGTCATTGAAATTTTCTAGCAAAAGCTATGATTTGACTCTAGGTTTCTCTAAGTGAAAATTTAGACTACCTCATTTCCAAAGAAAAGTGAGGTGAAATTTGTGTGTGTGTATGTGTGTGTGTGTGTGTGAGAGAGAGAGAGAGCTAGAGAGAGAGAGAGAGAGAGATTGACTTAGTGAAATTGCTAGAGAATCATTAAAATGAAAAAAAGGAGGTATATGAGAAAATATCTTAGTGAAAACGTTTTGATGCTGTGTTTTATCTATCAAGTTCGTTGAAATGTGAGTTCTATGTAGAATTTGCACAAATCCAAGGAAAATGCTAGGATGCTCAAGCTTCTAAATCCAGGATGTTGTTTATATTTACAAAGACCTCTCCAACAGGAACTGTTAGACTGCAGGAAACCTCATTTTCAATATGTCTGCATAACACCAATAAATAGTAACAAAAATTATATCTGGATATGGAGAGAAATAGCCTTCTTAACGTTCACCTCCTATATCTTTTTTCTCTAATAAGTTTGCTGACCACAGTGCTCATTAGTGGTACAATAAAAAGGAGCTACTGGTAAATAATAACAATTCTTTGTATTTATACGGTGCCTTTGATCAGAGCACCTCAAAGCTTTCATGACTCATTAATCTGTGAAATACATCAGTGAAGTATAAAGGCGTCAAGGATTATTACCCTCTTTTTGTAAACAGAGAAACTGAGGCATTTGCAAGAAACTATCCCAAGGTCATTCAGTGATTTGATGACAGAGTCAGGGATAAGATCTATAAACCAGATCTAATTAGAGCAAAGACAAACAGTGCTCAACAAAAACCAATAGCTTCCGTGAAATCGCTGAAAATTTTTATGCAATGCTTGGAAACAACATTGCTTTAAAAGACACGCTTTTTATTTAGTTTTCGTTTTGAGTGATTTCTTCCATTTAGTAATGGAGACCTCTCCACAGCTTCCTATTTAGATCACTTAATATCGGGCCATTTCCTTGAGACCTCTCTGGCTTGCATTTCTTCTATATGAAGAAACAGTATATGTTTCTTATGAAAGTTTAATTACTAATAGAAAAAAAATGAAAATAACTTTATATATATCTATGTATGTCAACACCTATAAACATTTAGTCAATTAGGTATCCATCTGTCTATCATCAATTGATTTGGAAAAACTCTTCTACAGAAATATATTGTACTCTACTTCATTGCAATTTCCATATGAATGAAGGTTAAAGGCATAAACCCTGCAATATTATTTTTTTTAAGCCAACTGCTCAGTTCCAATTAGAAAAGACCCTCAGAAGATGGTAAATCACATTTTCCTCAAAACTTGTCTCATAAAAACAACTCATTGTATGGTTTCTTGGAAGAAAAAATATTTATTTTTTTACGTGATTATTTTCTCATTACCCCTTTACTCTGTTATGATTACTTAAATTTTCAAAGGGTTGTGCCGTGGGACCCCTGTGGAGTGCAGAGTCTGTAAGGGAAGGGATTACCTTGTTTGCACACACACAGAGAATTTTGTATTTTATGTCTTTGTTCCTATTCCCTGTTTCCTAGTACAGTTGACCCTTGAATCGCACGGGGGTTATGGGACCCCTGAAGAGTGGAAAATCCATGGAATCAGGAGTCAGCCCTCTGAATCCCCAGTTCCACATCCTAGGATTCAACCCACCTCTGATGGTGTAGTACTATATTTATTGAAAAAAAAGTCCTCATATAAGTGAACCTGAGCAGTTCACACCCATGTTGTTCAAGGGTCACTGTATACATAGTAGACCTTCAAGATTGCCAGTTGATTTCCTTGTCATTTGGCTGGACATTTACTTTTCTCATACTATCTGTTTTGTTTTTATGACATACCAAGGCTCTCTGGTGTTTTTCAGATAAAATCCAATGTCACTGGTTATTTAAATGTGGTCCGTCAACCTCTCTCAGGATACCTGAGATACTTATTAGAATGCACATTCCTGGGTACCAACACAGACTTACTGTCTCATAATATCTGGGAAAGGAGTCCTAGAATGTATAAACACAAACCCTCTGGGAGGTTTTTATTCACATTAAACTTAAGATCTTTTCCTATCTTACAATTATAGATAATACTTCTACAGCACTTACCATGTGCTAGGCATTGTTCTAAGTACTTTATATATAATAACATTTAATTCTCATAGAAACTTTTGAGATATTATGACTTAAAAAAAGAAGTATCTTGCTAAGACCATGAATTCCTATTCTCCATATATACTTGTAATATACTAATTGTAAATGAGATAAGACAACACCTATAAAATATGATGCAGCATTTCAGATTTAATTGATAGGAGGTTATAAAGTAGTATAAGAGTTCCTGATTACCCTTCACTCAGATTGAATTGCTTTTTAAAAATTATCGCAGGAGTGGTAAAATTATTTAATTGAGATTTTTTTTTTTTTAGCAAAGAGGTAGCTCTTTTTTAAAAAAATAATTTTATTTATTTTTGGCTGTGTTGGGTCTTCGTTGCTGCACGCACGCTTTCTGTAGTTGCGGCAAGCGGGGGCTACTCTTCGTTGCGGTGTGCGGGCTTCTCATTGCGATGGCTTCTCTTGTTGCAGAGCACGGTCTCTAGGCACACAGGCTTCAGCAGTTGTGGCACATGGGCTCAGTAGTTGTGGCTCACGGGCTCTAGAGCACAGGCTCAGTAGTTGTGGTGCACGGGCTTAGTTGCTCCGCGTCATGTGGGATCTTCCCAACCAGGGATTGAACCTGTGTCACCTGCATTGGCAGGTGGATTCTTAACCACTGTGCCACCAGGGAAGTCCCGAGATCTTTTTGTTTTCTTATGGCAGAGTGAATTCATTCAATCTATCTTTGGGTCCTGGTCATAGATAATGGGATATTTTCATTAATTGTCATTTTTTTATTGTTAGTTTTAATTTTTAGGGTCTTAAAGTTTGTTCACTAATAAATTACCTCAAAAAAACCAACACAAATTTTTTCTCAAGGATGTTTTTGGGATAAACAAGGAAATGTGAATATGGACACGGTATTAGATGATATTAAAAAATTAGTGTTGCTACAGTAATCAAGGCAGTGTGATATTGGTGGAAAAATAGACAACTAGATGAATGGAACATAATAGAGAGACCAGAAATAGACTGACATAAATATAGTCAACTGAGTTTTGACAAAAGAGCAAAGGAAATTCAATGGAGAAAAAATAGTCTTTTCAACAAATGGTGCTGGAACAACTGGACATCCACATGCCAAAAAAAAAAAAAACCAAAAACATAAAACCTAGACACAAACCTTACATCTCTCACAAAAATTAACTCAAAATGGATTATAGCTTAAATGTAAAATGTAAAACTATAAAACTCCTAGAAGATAACACAGGAGGAAATCTAGCTATGGCAATAACTATTTAGATACAACACCAAAGACACAACCCAGGAAAGAAATAACTGATAAACTAGACTTCAATAAAACTAAAGCCTTCTGTTCTGTAAAAGACAGTGTCAAGAGAGTGAAGAGACAAGCAACACACCAGGAGAAAATATTTGTAAAAGACATATCTGATAAAGAACTGTTGTCCATAATATATAAAGAGCTCTTAAAACTCAATAATAAGAAAATAAACAACGTGATAGACATTTTTAAAGAAGCTCTATGTTATATGTCACTAGGGAAATACAAATTAAAACAACAATGAGATATCACTACATACCTATTAGATTGGCCAAAAACAAAAAGCACTGATGACATCAAATGCCATTCTTTGCTGTGGGGAATGCAAAATGGTACAGCCACTTTGGAAAACAGTTTGGCAGTTTCTTACAAAACTCAAATACTCTTACCATGTGATCCTGCAATCACTGTCCTCAATATTTACCCAAATGAGTTAAAAACTTAGGTTTACACAAAAATCTACACATGGGATGTTTATAGCAACTTTATTCATAATTGCCAAAACTTGGAAGCAATCAAGATGTCATTCAATTGGTGAATGGATAAATAACCTGTGGTTCATCCAAACAATGGAATATAATTTAGCACTAAAAAATGAGCTGCTAAGTCATGAAAAGACATGGAGGAAACTTAAATTCATATTACTAAGTGAAAGAAGCCAATTGAAAAGCCTTCATAGTAATTCCAACTATATGACATTCTGGACAAGGCAAAATAGGGAGATAGTAAAAAGATCCATGGTTAGGTGGGAGGAAGGGATGAATAGTCAGAGTACAGAGAATTTTTAGAGCAGTTAAACAAATCTGTTTAATACTATAATGGTGGATATATGTCATTATACATTTGTCTAAACCCATAAAATGTACAACACCAGGAGTGAACCGTAATGTGAACTATGGACTTTGGAAAATTATTGTGTCAATGTAGGTTCAAATGCTGATGGTAAGGGAAGTGTATGTGGCAGGGGAGGGGGAACATTTGCACTTTTGGGATATGGGAAATCTCTGTACTTCGGGTGATAATGATGTGTCAGTGTAGGTTCATCGATTTTGACAAATATGCCACTCTGCTGGGGGATGTTGATAGTGGGGAGGCTGTGAGTGTGTGAGGCCAGAGGTATATGAGAACTCTCTGTATTTTCTACCCAATTTTGCTGAGAAAATAAAACTGCTCTGAAAAATAAAGTCTATTTTTTAAAAAAAGTACTAATTTTGTAATGTGTCATAATGACATTATGGTTATGAAAAAATGCTCTCTTTTAAGAGATGGATACTGCAATATTTATGGTGAAATGTCAAATGTCTTTAATTTGCTTTAAAAATTTCAGACTTTGTACATATATATATATAAATGGAGCAAATGTGGCAAAATTTAATCATTATTAAATCTAGATAATGGGTATGTAGTGGTTTCATTATATACTTCTCTCTACTCTTTTATATATTTTGATATTGTTCATAATTAAAAGCAAAAATACTTTTATGCAATTACCACACATTAATTTATTTTTGAATTCTGTTGAGACCATTTAAGTCACCAGTCCTCGACTCTGGCAGAACATTAGAATCACACGGGGATTAATTAAGTTAGAATTTCTGGATAGTGGTAGGGGAGTGGGTATTTTAAGAAGCTCAAATATGCATCAAGAATTGAGAACCAGTGGTCTAACTGCTCTATTCCCAGTTTCTGAAAATAAAGAAAATGATGTAGTGAACAACTTTTTCACGGTACCCACAGGCTCAGTCATGTAACTCTCAGCTATTTCTAGCCATAAGTCAACAGTATCATGGTAATCTCAGCTTCCCAAACTCTAGTGACCATAATAATTTCCCACTAATGTGGTCATATATGACTGATACATAGATGGATGGATAGAGAGATAGATAGATGATAAATACAGTAGATAGAATTTTAATATATTGAACTTAAATTTACTGAGTACCAGGCATTGGGACAGGAATTTTTGTTACCTCTTTTTCTTTTTGCACATAACCGTGGGAGATAGGTGTGATGATCCCCAGGAAATCGAAGGTGAGGAAATCGAAGCTGAAAGCTTGTTTTTCTTTTCTCATGTTTCGCCCAGAATTCTCAGATGCCCCTGTACCCTTTCCTTGACTCCTCAGAGTTTCTTTTATTCCATTCTTTGAGGCAGATGCGGTAGCATTTTGCTGTAGGAGGTCACATGGGCATACTCTTTTCAATTCTTGTATCTGTGGCTTCTTTCATTCCTCGTGGCTTTCCTTTCGGCTCATTACAACTCAAGTCTCACATTTGAGAGAACTGACTAAAATATATTTAAATAGCAGGCCATTTAAATTATTTTTTAAAAAGCAATTTTCCACTGTAGATTTAGAAGCCAACAGATCTATTTTAGCCAGCATAATTTCTGATTAACTAATTTAATCTGTGCGAAATTACATAAGCAAACCTGAAACAAGACTCCACCAATTTTTTGCCTTTGGATGTAATATAATATTTTCAAAAATGAACCAAATAGAGTAATTAGCCCCCAGGCAGAGCAAATGACTCTAATAGCCATCTCCCACACATTTCTTTGGTGGAAAGACCAAAAATGAAAATAAAAATGTGGCAGCCCATGGGTTAAAGCCCTGCATGTACCCTATTAAGTAACAGTTTGGAATAGCAATACAAAGAGTTACCTTTTTAGAAGTTCAAAAAGAGAAAAGAATTAATATCTTCGCTTTAGGCTGCCAACAGCTCTCTTCTGATGGACTGTTGATTTCAGCAGTGCTTGACTGCCTGTAATTGCACGGAGAGACTTTTATTTTTCAGTTCTTTAGTTTATTCAGTTTTTATTTGGTTTCAATTCCATTATTTGTGGCAGAATAAAATCACAAATAAAATGTTCTAATTGTACTAGGTGAGAATCAACCTTTTATATTTTGAAAAGGAGAAATGATCTATGAAGATCCATCCTTAGGAGGTAGGAGGTCTGAGTTCTGGGCCCCAAAGTTCAGACTAGCTCCCTATTACTTGGGAAAAACACTCAAGCAGTATGGATCTTGGTTTTCATAGTTGCATAATTAGAGGGCTGGATTTCATCATCTGTAAGGTTCTTTTAGTTCCAAAAATTTTAATGATGCTACTTTATATTTAAGTTTAATAGTTATTAAAGAGATAGCAGATAATCCCCAATTCATGATATGGTGAAGATTCTCTTCTTTGTGGGTTAATTATATTTTACATCAGTATTTCTAAATTTTTGTGAGCATTAAAACCAGATGGGGTGCATGATAAGGTGGGCGCTCTGATTTGTTGGGTTTAGAGGGTGACTAGGAACCTACATTTTGAATGAGTTCCCTAGATGATGCTCCTGCAAATTGTGCTGTAGAGTAGAAGGGGAGCACAGGGAGGTGGGGCTTGAAAGCTGTCAGCCGTCAAACATCATAAAAGGAGTCAGACTCTTGAGTACACCTGAATTTGCTTACTTTGAGGTTAATTTGCTTTTTTATTTTTATTTTATTTTATTTTTTTTTTTTATTAATTTATTTTATTTATGGCTGTGTTGGGTCTTCGTTTCTGTGCGAGGGCTTTCTCTAGTTGTGGCGAGCGGGGGCCACTCTTCATCGCGGTGCGCGGGCCTCTCACTGTCGCGGCCTCTCTCGTTGCGGAGCACAGGCTCCAGACGCGCAGGCTCAGCAATTGTGGCTCACGGGCCTAGTTGCTCCGCGGCATGTGGGACCTTCCCAGACCAGGGCTCGAACCCGTGTCCCCTGCATCGGCAGGCAGATTCTCAACCACTGCGCCACCAGGGAAGCCCGCTTTTTTATTTTTTTAAGTTTTAAGGTGAAAGCATATATTGATTTTTATGTCTTCTCTACAATGTAGACTTTAAGTGCTCTAAATTTTCTTCTCTGTACTTTTTTGCTGTATTCCACTAATTTGGCATGTTATGCTTTATCATTTAGTTCAACATAGTTTTCAATTTGTCTTTGACCTGTGGGTTCTCTGGAAGCATGTTGTTTAATTTCCAAATATTTGGGGAGTTCTAGATATCTTACTGTTGTCGATTTCTAATTTAATGCAGTTGTGATCAGAGAAAATACTCTGCATTATGTTAATCCTTTGACATTGATTGCAACTTGTTTTAAGGCTCAGAATATGGTCTATCTTATTGAATGTTCCATGTACCCTTGAGAAGACTGTACATTATGCTCTTGTTGGGTGTAGTGTTCTATAAATGCCAAATGGGTCAAATCATTCGATAGTCCTGTTAACATTTTTTACATTTTTACTGATTTTTTTGGTCTTTTTCTATGAATTATCAAACTCCCCAAGTATGACTGTGAATTTGTCTCTTTTTCCTTTTAGTTCTGCCAATTGTTCTTTCACGTGTCTAGAAGCTTTATTATTACACACATACAGCTTTAAGATCGTTGTTTTTCCCTTTAATCGTTATGAAATGCCCCTCTTTATCTTTGGTCATACTCTGTATCTTGAGGTCTAGTTTGTCTGATGTTAATATAGTCACATCTGACTACCCATGCTTAGTGTTGAATGGTTTTTATTTTTTCATTCCTTTACTTTCAAAATTTTATGTGAAAGGTATGTTTCTTGTTAATGACATATATTGGGTTGGCCAAAAGGTTTGTTCAGGTTTTTCCCTTAACGTCTTATGGAAAAACCTGAATGAACCTTTTGGCCAGCCCGAATAGTTTGGTCTTAGTTTTTTTATTTAGTCTGACAATCTCTTCCTTTGTATAAGGATATTTAGACCATTTACATCTGTTAAAATCACTAATATGCATGGGTTTAAATATATTATCTTGTTATTTGATTTGCCTTGTCTGCTCTTTGTTGCTCTGTTTCTCTTGCTTTTTTGAGGGGTTTGTTTTGTGCTGAATCAAGTAGGCAGGTTTTTCTTTTTTGTATCCACTTTATCTATTCTGTTGATGTTTTTATCATGCCTCCTGGAGATTTTTTTCTTTAATGGTGTTCTAGAGATTACAGTATGTATCTGAGTCTTACTTATCATAGTCTGCCTTCAAAAACATTTTGCTACTTCACAAAAAAATTTAAGAATTTTACAATAGTATATTTCTAACTGTGAAATCCCATGCTTTGTGCACTTGGTGTTGTATATTTTACTTCTATAAATATACTATGACCTCCAATACATTGTTATTATTATCATTTTACTTCAACTAGTCAATAGACATTTAAAGAAATTGAAAGACATATATCTTTAAAAATATAAATGGTAAAACATTATAAAGGTCTCTCCCACGAGTGAATAATAATTTTCTGGATTTTATTGGATTATGCTTTCATTTGACCTTAGCTCTGAAATAGGCTATAAAAAACTGTGATTGTGCAGATTATCCAGCTTTGCTTTATTTTTCAGGTGGGAGGGACATTCTCTTGAGACTTTTTTGACTTAGGTAGGAGCAAAAGTCTCTCTTGCCTGAATCTTCAAACTCTCATTTAAATTTTTTTCCTCTTTACCGAACTATTATTTCAAATCACCCTCAGTTTAAACACGGACAAACACTCTTCCTTGACCATTTATCCTTTTTTTTTTCTCTGATGGCCATAAATATTTACCCTCCTCATCCCCTGAACTAGAAAGAATAATATCCCCTTGCTTTCTCCATTTCTTTCTCCTATTAGTCTTTTCTCAGTCCTCTAATGTTTAGTTTCCAGTATGGCTACTGGGATAGTTTCTCTTTCTATGACCTACAGTTACCAAGTCAATCACTTTTAAATTCATATTTTATTTGAGCTATTGCATTCAAAACATTAGAAACATTCTACTTTACTGAAGCTCCCTGATTACTTGCTCTTACGGCCTCTCTTACATCTCTAGGTCCTCTTGTTCAGTCTATCTTTATTTTTTTAAACTATTTTTTATTGGAGTATAGTTGCTTTACAGTACTGTGTTAGTTTCTGCTGTACAGCAAACCGTCTATCTTTAAAATGCTGTTTTTCCTCAAACTCTTTCTAACCCAGGTTCTTTTTTTGCTCCATGCATTTACTGCAGGGTATCTCACCCAGCACAACAGCTTTAACTTTCATCTGAAGACTCAAGTTTTTATCTCCAACCCAGGTCGCTGTCCTGCTCTCCAGAGCTGTGTACGAAACTGCCTTCACGACACCATCACTGGTTTCCCCTGCTTTTCCACCCCTCCACCTCCAACCTCCTCTTCTAGAATTCTTTATCTCATTGAAAATCACTCCATTTTCTATGTGGTTATCCAAACTAGAAACCTGGAAGTCACTCTCAATTCCTGGCTTGTCCTGAGTCACATCAGCCATCCAGTCCTATTCATTCACCTCCCATGCACTTCTGTAATCTCGCTCCTCCTCTCCAGCCCCACGGCCACATCCCTACAGTGACAGCCCTGCCACCTTGCACTGCACTATACCTGCTTCACCCGTCTCTCTGCGGTGTCATCAGTCCTGCTGCCATGACAATCTGATCTGATTGCTTCCTGTTTGAAATCTGTAACTGCTTCCCCATTATCTATAATGCCTAGCACAGAAGAGACACTGAATAGTTTTGAAAGCGTGAAAGAAAGGTCAAACAAAATTACATTGAAATATATTCAATGAACTATATATTGACCTTCTGTTCTCTCACCCTTGTCAATTTTTCCAACTTGACCTCATACTTTTCTGCCCTTCACCTTTCATACCCTAGCAATGATCAAATCTTTCATGGTTGCAGGAATAAGCCTCCTTGCCCTTGACATGTTGTCCCCTTTTTCTGAAACATTTACCTATTGACGTCTCCCAGAGAAAGTCAGGTGGTCCTTTAGTTCTAACTGAGTTTGGAGAAATCTCCACTCTAGCACTTAATTATCTGTTGGCTTCCAGATAAGAATTTTATAAATGATACGCTCCTAAATGGGGAACTTTACCTTTTTCTACTGAGTACCTCAACATCTAGGAAATTGTCTGGTATACAATAAAAGCTCAAAAAAGTACAAAGAAAAGAGCGTGAGTTCAAACCAGGTTATAACATAGTAAACTAGGAACTGGTAGTGACGTAGGAAAGCCTGTGGGGTTGGATTACTCATTATTTATCACAGTTACTTTTCCTTGACTGGGAGGAAATCATTTAAGATTGGAAGCACATTTAGGAAGGCAGTGATGGGGGGGGCAGATGATGTTTGGAACATAATTTTTCTATTTTTATTTTCCATTTCCATTGTCAAAGAGGTAATGAATAAAGAAAGTATTGGAGAAAAATAGCTGGAGATGTTGTTGTTGAGGTCGACTAGCTATACACTAAGGGTTGAATGTAAACAACTATGAGGAAATCTCATAGTTCAGACAACAAGGGGAAGTTTAGCTGATTTTAAAGCTTGCCAGAAGGCTTTGGACAGTCGAGGTGAGATCAACACCTGGAGGCAGTGTAGGTAAAGGAAAGTGCAGGGAATTACAGAGCAGAGAGAAAAGTCAAGGACGTGTCAGCAGTAACACAGTAGCCGCTGACTCGATGGGACGGGCACTTCTCTTACCCCTTAAATGTTGCTTTACTTTATGTCTTGGTGCATTTATGAAACCAATAGAGTAATCAGGCACATGAATTATGAGCCTTGTGACTTTAGTAATGAGTTAATTTTTTTACAACACACCTATAGAGATGAATTGTGAACGTTAGTTCTTGCGTGGTCTGTTTCCTTGGATAATGCTGTTGTCCTGTCTTTATCCATCCTTAGTGTACCACCTGAGGCAGCGATAACTGAGGCATCCCAGGCTTGGTTCCTGGGAGGGAGTGGCTGGTCTCTGTGAGGCTGTCCTAGTGTTTCTAGATTGAAAAAAGATGTGAATTAACCAGAACAATAGGAAAGCCTGTGGGAATCAGTCATAATACCTTTAGGTAAAACAGGCGAAGACGTTTAACCTATTGTTTTCAAAACTGTAAGCCAGACAAATGGGCTCTGTGCCATGTGATAAAAGCATAAGAAAAAAAATTTACCAAGTTACAAAAGAACGTACTTGACTGGGAATCCTGCTATGCCATGTTCCACTTGTGTGGTCTGAAGCACAGCCCATTGTTTGACGATGCGCTGTAGCTCAGTGTTATCTGTAAAACAGTGGGAATGACCCTCGCCTTCTTACCTCATAATGTTGAGAAAGAGAAACGTGAAAAAGTATCTGAAAGTGTTTTTTGAATAATATAAAGTGCTACATAAAAGTCAGTTATTATCATTGTGTTAGTTTCATTTTTAAAGTTTAACTTCTGGATTCACCTAATTGTCCGTTAGGTGGAGTTCTTAGAAATGACGTTTGGTTGTATGACATAGAACAGTAAGTCAGGGGTGTGACATGTAGGTGAGAGCACAGGCTCTGAGGACAGAGAGACTGGAGCTTGAATCTCAGTGATACCATTTCCTACTGTGTGACCTTGAGCAAGTTGACGTCTCTATGACTCAGTTTTCCGTTTCAGTCTGTGAAATGGGAATAATAATTGTCCCCATATCAAAGATTGATGTGAGGTTTATATGAAAACAGAAAATAAGAGGGATAATTCAGGTAAACCCTTCATAGAGTGCCCTGGTCATCATAAGCATATGATTAGTTCTGGGAAGTTAGTTCTGGGAAGTAAAATACCCCAAGGATTCTGGATGAATGGTTGTGACCTTGACAAAGATTTCTGAAAAGAGCTGGTACTTTGGTGAATATGAATTTTGTAGAACCAGACAATTTCTCCTTTTTCTTTATCTAAGGCTGCTAGATTCCTAGGATGTCCCCATTTAGATCTGTTTCCTCAGCAGTTTGTCATTTTTCACGTAGATGACCCTGCCAAATGCTGAACAGCTCCTGACTACTTCCTTAGCCAGGAGTAGCCCAGAAGGGACAAATGGACAAGCATGAAAGATGTTCAGCCAACATTGTGGTGGGTGGGAAAGGCTTCATTCATTCATTCATTCATTCATATCCCTGGACTCATCTTACCAAATGAAAACAAGGAAAACAAATGATAGAGTAACAAAAAAGGCTGATACATATATATATATATATATTTATATGCAAATATATATTTACAGAGTTCAATATCACCATGGTGTAACATAATAATTGTAATGATGAATAATTAAATTAGACATGGATATTTTACTATTTACTAACTGTCATGACGTATTCCAAGTACTTTATATATCTTAACTGATTTATTGCTCACATTATAAAATAGATAAATATTATCACTTGCACTTTACAGATGAGGAAACTAAGACTCAGAGATCTTAAGTAGTTTCCTAAGGTCACACAACTAATAAGAGCAGACTGGAATTTGAACCTAATTAACCTAGCCATGCCCATACTATGAAGCAATAGAACTAATCTCAGCTAGTTGCTAGAGAAATTTAAGAAAAGAAACAAAGTCATATTGAGATAAAGCAGAATAGTAGAACATCTGACCAACTCCAGTTTCTACCAAGTGAAACTTCTGACAGTTCAACAGACAAAGATGAATGAGGTGGGAGATTTGAATTATTGTTTAAAATGTTAATGCACCCAGTGTCCCAAGAGGATGATCAGTGAAGTTGAATTAATTATTTTTGGAAAAATACAAATGTGGACATTCCCTTTTCTGTGATTCTATGGTCCTAGATCCGAGATGATTACGTAATGGATTGGAACCAAAGGAATGCATTGCAATGCATTTTGCATGTTAATTTTGTTTTAATGCCTTTGGTTTAAATTATTCAAATACACACAACCAGGTATGCAAAGTTTAAGGAAATGTGCAGCTTTACGGGAAAACAGAACATCATGCTTAAAGTTAATGAGTAGTCATTCACAAGTACACCCATTGGGAGAAAACTTCATCTAGTGGTCTGGAGAGATATATTAAGGAGTTTGTATTATTTATATACTAATATACATTATTAATTAATTATTAATCAATTAACATGTATCTATATACTTTATATTAATTAAAGATAAACTAAAGGTAGTTTGTCAAATATTCTTTGGTTTCCAAAATATGTAGCAAATTTTGGAAGATTTTTTTTTTTTTTGGGTGGAAGATTTTTTTAAAGTGAAATAAATGGTGGAAACTTAAAATTAGGCATATGGAATCTGCTGTGAAGGTAAAAAAAAAAAAAAGGAGAAATAAAATAAGGCCAGAGCTGCAGAACTGAGGCATATGACTGCGTAGAGCATGGATTTATTTTCTTGTAGAAGAATGCATCCTCTAATAATTGCCCCACTGCAGTTAAGTCAAGAGAAATCACGATATTAGAGCCATCTGGGACCTTTGGTAAGTCTCCCCAGCGTCAGTTTTAATCTATTCTCTTCCAGGTCATATTCCAATGTTATTTAGCACTTAGTACATTGTCAAACAGTGAACAGGCACTGAAATTGTAAACGAATGGTTACATAAATGAATGATTTTAGGTTGCTAAAATCCATATGTGATGCTTTTTCTTAAGTTTCAAATGTCCTGTACTCCAATCTGATTGGATTTCATAGGTCACGTGTTCAATCCGTGAGCTCCTCACTGGGCTACAACCTGAGATCATGCTAATGGGCTCCATCCTGGATCACTTGTCCAGCCTGGCGGTGGGGATGGCTTCAATTTCCCTGGCACAAGGGCTCCGTACACTCACCGTCCAGGAACGATAATACTCATCTTCCAATTTTCTCTAAGGACTGAAGATATGTACTTCCACTTTGTCATTAAAGTAGCTTTTCAGCTTTCCTGTGGGTCACGTGCCTATTCCTGACCTTCACTTTCTTCTTTCTCCCTGAAAATGCCATTTTACTTCTTTTAGCATGTGTAATGATCATCACTACCTATAAACATTTTGAGTGATTTAGATTATTGTCATTTTTGTCATTAATATATAATTGTTGAAGGACTGGGTGATGGCTGATGGGAATTAGAAATGCAGAAGCAAGAATTTTAAGAATGAGAAAGGGTGGGGCGGGTGGCAGAGGAAGGGTGTGGATTGCGATCTGAAGCACATGCATAGGCAGTTTGGAATCCCCCTGAAATAACCTCAGAAGATACTGTTTTTCTAAAAATCTTAACCAAAAGAGAGATATGTAAATATCTGATCTTTTCAGTTTTTCCCCCCCAAGGTGATTAAAGGAAAGTAAATTGCAGCATAACTACAGTGCTTTTAAATGTAAAAATGTTTTATTGCTGAACAGTGTAAATATTAACAGTGCAAATGTTAACAAAATGTCTCTTTCTAAGGGAGTTGAATGCCTACCAGGTAACAGGTATCAAGCATGAACTACTTTAACAAAATCTTAGCAGCTCTCCCTGCCTCTGTTCTGTCTTTGCGCCAATCCATTCCAGAATTAGTGTTTAAGGTGTAACGATGAGCATTTCATTTCCTCAGTCAAAAACCTTAAATAGCTTTTTGTAGGTGTTTCCTGCTGAGGTAATTATTTTTTGAGAGAAATATCATGGCGTAGTGATGAACTTGTGTTTCACAGTCAGAGAATAATGGATTCAAATAGACTCTAAATCTTATGACATGTGGTCTCAGACAACTCAATTAAGCTCTCAGGTTACCAATTTTCAGTAAAATGGGGATAATAATTCTTATCAAATAATGTTGCCACAACTATTGTGTGTAATTAAAGAGCCCGATCCAATAAATGGCATTAAAATAATAAAAATATTAGCTATTAAATCATATAATAACAATCCAGTATTCATTATCCATATAATAACAATTCCAGTCAGGAATTCCCCATTTTATCTGTTGACTTCTTTTTACTCATTCATCACTTAATCCTATGCTGCAGATTAAATGTATTTTATTGCACACTTAGTCACAATTTTCTTGCAGACAAGGGTTTTTTCTTGTATTGTCTATGTAATAGGGACTCAGAAATATATGTTAACATTACAGAAGAAACATTTACCAAGTACCTAAAATGTAAAAGTCATTTTGTGTGAAATGAAGACACTGAAAGACCAGAGCATGTATGTGTGTTTGTGTGTATTTATGTATAAAATATGTCACCATTGTTAAAAGTGATTCTCATTTATTTGGTGTAGATGCCAGAGGGTCCTTTTAAGATTTTACCTGGTTCTATAATATAATTTAGAAATCATCTCCATCTATGATTTCAAATAATCTGTTTTCACTCCTCTGTTCATCTTGTTCCATGTTTTAGTTCTATTATTTCACTTAAAATCTCTCCATACTTGAAGCTTCCCAATGATTCTCCTTTTCTGTGATAAAACCCTCAGTAAACATGCCATCCAAGTTGAACTAACAGCCCGCTCATCCTCAGTGAATATCAAGCTCCTTCCTGAAAGAATTGTTAATGAAAGTAGTACACAATATTAAGGAAGCCTTAAGATGAATGACCTCAACACAAAGGGAGAGACAGATATAGTGTCAAAAAAAGAACCCATATGTTTGGGGCTTCCCTGGTGGCTCAGTGGTTGGGAATCTGCCTGCTAATGCAGGGGACACGGGTTCGAGCCCTGGTCCGGGAAGTTCCCACATGCCGCGGAGCAACTGAGCCCGTGAGCCACAACTACTGAGCCTGTGCTCTAGAGCCTGCGAGCCACAACTACTGAGCCCATGTGCCACAGCTACTGAAGCCCATGTGCCTAGAGCCCGTGCTCCGCAACAAGAGAAGCCACCACAAGGAGAAGCCCACTAACCGCAACAAAGAGTAACCCCTGCTCACCACAACTAGAGAAAGCCCGCGCACAGCAACGAAGACCCAACGCAGCCAAAAATAAAATAAATAAAATTTTAAAAAAAGAACCCATATGCTTGAAAATCCCCACAAATATAATTCCAGCAGAGAAAATTATAAATTTGTAAATATTAAAACAAGCTTCCCAAAACACTCATTTCTCCTTTTTATTGAGTAGCTTCATTTCAGAAAATATATTTTTTGGTAGTGAAAAAACCACCTAGTAAATGGTTTTTTGATATCTAAAATGTATTTTGCTTCCTCTTGCTGCTACGTCTTCTTAGCTCCAATATCCCTAAGGTAATTTGTGTGGGCTAAAATTCACATCATCAACTTTGAGATTTTGTGACTATGAAAGAAGAAAATTTACACAATGAAGTGAATAATTCATATTTAAAATCCTTTCCAACTTTAACATATATGTATATATATAATGTAAAAGATGTATTACAAGCTTTCAGGTTTTCTGAAAAGAGCCTGAGGCACTGAATCTGATATATATATATATTTTAGTTTAGGATAAAAAAAAATTATTAGCTATGACTCCATCCTATTTTACTGTTCAGTAAGGCTTCACAGATATAACAAATTTGCTAAGATGATGAACAGCTTTTAAAGAATTACACTGACCACTATGATAATTATTTTACTTCTGTTTAACTTTTTCTTTCACAGGTAGAGAATATCTATGAAGAAGGTTCAAACAGAGAGCATGCATAGGAGACTCTGGTGTCTAATCCTTCCCTCTTGAAATTTGTATTTTGAAAACATGTTCTTAACTGGGCTAACAGGTTTTCCAGCTATATTTGTCCTCTCTTGGATCAGATCAATAAAGAGAACTAATGAAGCAGGACTATTTTAGAGAAATAGAAAAAACAGGAATTATGCCTTTAAGGAATTACGCTTAAAGATGCTGAATTTAGGATAATAATCATGAAGTTATGTTGTTTGGGACTCCTTGACCCAACATTCCACACTGACAACCTCAAACTCATTTTTTAATATTTTAAAAGATTAAGTCAGAAGTAAAATATGTAAACTTCTTCTCATGGTTCCAATTCCCCTGACTAGTTCTAGCAGTACCCAGTGAAGCAGGGCACTGTGGGTACCAGTCCCTTACCAAAGGCCATTTTCTGTTGGCAGCTTCATTATAAGAAATGACTGGACATCTCAGTGGACACACCTCAGTAGAGGGGGAGTTCATGAATGACTGTGTTAGTTTTGTAAGAGGCATGCAGTGTTGGTTAGAAAAATTTAACCTTCATTATGCCATTAAAAAATAAGAACATAGCCAAAATCAACAACATAGCTAATAAAGTTTATAGAAGTTCCTTAATTTTATCTAATATTCAGTCTATACTTAAATTTCACCTGCTGTTCCCAAAATGTCCTTTACTACGTGTTTGTCTAAACCAGGACCCAATCAGGACCGTACATTGCATCTGGTTTTCTGTAAGTCAAAACCTGACATTGACTGGGTCAGGTGCACCATAGACATTCTGTAGACAAATTTGTCCCATTGTCTCCTCCTGGTGACGTTAACCTGTTCTCTTATTCCCTGTACCTCCAATAATATGAAAATTGACCTAAAAAGGATGATTAGATTCAAGATAAATATCTTTGGTTGGAATACATCAGAGACAGTACTGTGTGTTCCATACTTTGTTACATCAAGATATGAACAATATCTGTTGCCATTTACGATGCTAAAATTGATCATTAGATTAGGGTGATGGTAGCTTGAGTCATCTATTGCTTCCCCCTTGAGACAAAAAAAATTAATCTGTGTCATATTACTTTTGGTATCAAACAATATCCACTTCCTCATCAACCATTCACTATTTATTTATTTATTTGTTTGCCATGCCGTGCAGCTTGCGGGATCTCAGTTCCCCGACCAGGGACTGAACCCAGGCCATGGCAATGAAAGCCCAGAATCCTAACTACTAGGCCACCAGGGAACTCCCAACCATTCACTTTTTAAGGTTATTATGTCAATTGGTAATCCTTGCCTGTAGCAATAATTTTATTAAGGATTGCAAAATTATGGCTTTATTATACCATTTAATCTAAATCTATTAGGTGTCATTCTTCCATAAGATACAGCTTCCCTTGACCAACTGTGGTGTTTTGTTACTCTAAAATACACTGTCTACAAAAAAACGGCAAGAAACCTGTAGAAACAATTTTAATGGTATTAGGTCAATGGTAGCTACTTTCCTCTAGTTGAGAGGCACAAAGCACGATTTTGTATTCAACACCAGAAACATATTTTTTCCTCTCAGCTCTTAGGTGTATCTCAATAAAGCAGTCATTAAAAATTGTTTAAAATTAAATGAATTCAAGGAATTTGTCACTTACGGAATCTTTCATGAATTTATAAAGTGGTGTACTCATGATTCCTTAGGTCTTATACCTTCTCTACTCCGGCTCATCCCAAATACTTGTTTTATATTCATTTTATGTTTCTTAGAATCATATTGCATACTTCCTCAACCCGTGTCTTTTTTTCTACCTTCCACTACATATTAATAGAAAACCCATTCTTATAAGGTCCTAATGTGATTCCCAAGCACTCTGAGTAAAAGGGAGTGGAGAATGAAACAGCAAATTAAAGATAACTTTCATTGTTCATGATGAAAACTTGAACATGATCTTCATTTCTAGCATTGGGGACTACAGATTTTTTACATTTTATTTCATCTTAGAGTTTTTGATGTTTTCTGTCTTTTAAAATCACAGAGAAAGTCAAAAAAACCCAAAATAACTGTGTTGCTAATATGTTGAAGGAATTTGACATCACTGTGTGTTAAGCCCCTCAGGCATGATCTATATATGGAGAAGGAATTTGGGGGGATTCTTCATTGACCATAGTGTGTCTTCACTTCTCACTCTGGTATTTGAGAAAAATAATATAGAGTTTAAAGTACCTGAACATTCTTATGGATTTCATGTGGTGAGATAAAACTATTTAAGTGTTTTCAAGACATTATTGCATATTATTCACCTTGATGCTTATCAGGGTAATTCTTCAATCTAAGTCACTTTATGAATGCTGTTAATCATGTAATATAGATGATATATTTAAAGTGAATTGTTTTAATAAGGTTTTGCCCTTCTAAGAATAATTCTAGTTTTACCAATAATTTTAAACCTTGGGTTTTTTTTTTCAGTGACATATTTACATTTTCAATCATCCTAGTAGAATTATTAGTTATATCATGGATGCATATTCTTGTTGTATATGTTTAAGATTGACAAGTGTCAAAGTTGCTGGTACCTGTGTACTTAAACTGAAAATTAAAATAGTCAAATCACTAGATAAAGCATTTCTACATAGAAATGTAGAATGTCATACATTTTCATGCAAGATTTTACTTAAATGTATTTGCTTATATTGCTTGTTGGTATGGCTCAGGAAAATTTTTAGTTTTTAGAAGAAATCTGAAGACTTGACATTGAATTTAAAGGCTATTTTAATATTATTGTTTGATATTGACTGAGGTTTTCTAAATTTGATATATAGAATTCCAGTGTAGAGATGATTTTCCATATAGACTTAGATTGTTGTAATTTCTAAATATGTAATTGCAGTGTGGCAATGATTTGCCATATGGTATGTTTGCCTACTAACCACTCTTTTTGAATAAATAGAGTTAATTCAAATCATCTAAAATATAATCACACACTATAAATCTCAGAATTCACTAGTGTAGGGATTGGGAGCATATGTTCTAGAGGCCAATTCTCTAGGCTTGATCTAACCTTGCTGTTACTGAATTTTCTCACTTGTAAAGTGGGGATAATAGTAGTATCTACTTGAAATAGTTAATGTGAGGATTCAGTGGATTCTTACTTATAAAGTCTTAGATTAGTGTCAAGCATGTTATACACACTCAATAAATATTGGCTAAAATTTAATTATGTCTTTCATTTCTCCCCTCTTCCTTACACTAGCCACTTTCACAGGCAAGACCATAGTTTGAATATTAACACTCAAGTACAGAATTCAGTAGTAGATAAAATGAAAAGTAGGCATCTACCCAGTTTGCAGAATCAAACTGGTTCTTTGGTGACTTTTATTACTCATCAAAAAAAAAAAGAATTAAGGAACCAGAAATAGTTTTCAAGGATGTCTACATATTTATGGAAAATCCAGCAGCATATGGAGTGACTATCCTGTTTTGTTTTTTTGAAGAAACAAAGATCTAGAAAAATCTTGCCCTTCTTGAATCATTTTTTTTTTTTTTCATACTTCTGTTAGAAAAGGTTGTCTGGGGTAGGGATATCTAAAGAGATAATTCTGGAAAATCAATACTTAAATTATTTAGTGATAGCTAGTTAGAGATTTTTTGAATTTTGTTTGGATTGTTATGCAAATAAGTAAAACATTGCTATCTCAATTTTTCATTTATCAAACTGATAATTTTTGTCAAATTGTTCCCCGTGTAATCCCCAGTTGTAGCAAACCATCACTTATTCAGACTAATAGGATATGGCGGAAAGTCTGGGTTGTGAAATATTCCAAAGTAAATTTTATACAAAAGAAGAATTATTTTTGTATAAGTGATGAAATATGACTAAAGCTGCATGAAATAATTGTTACATAATAAAATTTGTGATAAAATCTCCTTTAATGGAGAGAGAAATTTTAATTAGTTCACTGTTAATAAATAATTGATGCTTCTCAAGTACCTGAGAAGATCTGAAAATAGCTGGCTTTATGAGGGAGTACATTCTCTTTGCAAACCACATTCGCTCTGTTTGATCTTTTTTGAAAAATGGTTGGTGCAGAGGGAAATTTTGTAAGATTTAATAAAGTTTTGCTGTTTAGCCCTTTCTATTTATTTCCAAAGGACCGTATAGATCCATTGATCTAAACCTTAATTGTTTTCATGAGCTAGTAACAGAAAATAAAATATATGGGGTCAAGTGATTGAAAATAATGTCACTCTGTGCATGTACCCTCCAGGAAGGCAATCTGACGGTACGAAGGACCAGTTACACAGGTTAAGAATTGAGCTTTGGAACCACAGAGAGCCTGCTCCAGTCTCCACCACATACTGTAAGCTTGGGCAAGTGCATTGAGATCTCTAAGCCTCAATTTGCCCATCTGTAAAATAAGTATGACACTATTAGTGTATGCATCATAAAACTATTGTAAGGATTAAATGACATGATGCATACAAAAGGGCTTAAAAGTGTCTTTCAGTGGCTTTGTTAATTCTCATCACCTAAGTTCCATCCTCTTGCTGGTAGCGGTCAGAGTCTCTGATGTCTTCCTCATCCAATTCATCAGTGAAACTTTATAGCTTCGTTGAGTGGTTCACTCTATTGCTTGTTCTCCAGGTACCCTTTGCTCCTTGGTAAGCTTACTAGCCTAAATCCGTGGTGTTCTCTGCCACACGAGGTTGAAATGTGAGGGCTCCTGTGCCCTCTGGCTTCCGGTTGCTTTCCGTCAATGGGAAGTCTTGCTAAGGGATAGGAGGAAGGGAAGATAGAAGTCCCATGACTAGTTCCTCTCTCCCTGTGAAGTTAAGGCTGCATTGAGCTGGCTCTATCTCTCCCTCCACCCAGGGTCACTGTTATACACAAAATAAGTGACTCTACATGATTCCCTCTTTGCAGGGTGTGATGACTTCCCTGTCTTCTCATCCCTTCAAGCCTAGTGGTGGTAACAGCCTGTCTCTGAATCCACAGCATTGTAATAATGCCCTTGTAAATAAATCTTTCCCCTTCAAATCATCTCATTTTGAGAGTATATTTGTTTCTACCAGGAGCCTCACTGATACAGACCTTAAACTTGGGCTTTCTCTGTGCTTAAAGACAACAAAGCACCTCTTTTACGCTGACGCAGTAACATCACACCCGCCATGTTGGCACGTGGGATATTATGGAACGTGGTCTCTTCTCAGTTTTAATTGGAAACCCGGCATAACCTATCTGTTTCTGAATTTCTTCTCAAACTATCTCGCACTCCTTCATCTCCTGCAGAATTTCTACCTTGGAGAGGAAGTGTTGAGGAGAGAGAAAGCCATGACACACGTACACTCGACTGCCTGCTTCTCTCACTTTTACCTCCTTTCCAGTTCACAGTTCACTGGGAGGAAAAGGGGAGGAGGTTCCCCTCTTCCTCTTGCTTTTAAATTATGACTTCTTTCTAATGCCTTCCACACTGAGGAGGCATTTTCCCTCCCCAATTATCGGAGCTACAACAGCTGAGTTTTGCTGAGAAACATGAGTTATAGGAGAGAGGAATACATAAACATGCATTTAATATTTTCAAAATTTCATCATGTTATATGTAAATCAGACAATATCACTCATTTGCTTAAACCCTTTACTGGCTTCCCAGTTGCATATCACATGTAGATTTGTTAGCATTACCTCTAGGTTTAGCAGGATTTTGTTCCTGCCTATGTTTCTAATCCAGTTTCCCAATATCCTCTTCTGGTAGTTGTACTTAAGTCACGGGGATCTTCTTTCCATATTTTTTTTTTTTGATAGTTTATTCCTTTTTATTGCAGAAAAATATTCCATTGTATGGCTATATCACAGTATTTTGTCCATTCACTTTTTTTTTTTTTAACATCTTTACTGGAGTATAATTGCTTTACAATGTTGTATTAGTTTCTGCTGTATAACAAAGTGAATCAGCTATATGAGTACATATATCCCCATATCCCCTCCCTCTTACGTCTCCCTCCCACCCTCCCTATCCCACCCCTCTAGGTGGACACAAAGCACCGAGCTGATCTCCCTGTGCTATGTGGCTGCTTCCCACTAGCTATCTATTTTACATTTGGTAGTGTATATATGTCCATGCCACTCTCTCACTTCATCCCAGCTTACCCTTTCCCCACCCCATGTCCTCAAGTCCATTCTCTACGTCTGCATCTTTATTCCTGTCCTGCCCTTAGGTTCTTCAGAACCATCTTTTTTTATTTTTTTAGTTTCCATATATATGTTTTAGCATACGGTATTTGTTTTTCTCTTTCTGACTTACTTCACTCTGTATGACAGTCTCTAGGTCCATCCACATCCCTACAAATAACTCAATTTCGTTTCTTTTTATGGCTGAGTAATATTCCATTGTATATATGTGCCACATCTTCTTTATCCATTCATCTGTCGATGGACACTTAGGTTGCTTCCACGTCCTGGCTATTGTATATAGTGCTGCAATGAACATTGTGGTACATGACTCTTTCTGAATTATGGTTTTCTCTGGGTATATGCCCAGTAGTGGGATTGTTGGGTTGTATGGTAGTTCTATTTTTAGTTTTTTAAGGAACCTCCATACTGTTCTCCATAGTGACTGTATCAATTTACATTCCCACCAACAGTGCAAGAGGGTTCCCTTTTCTCCACACCCTCTCCAGCATTTATTGTATGTAGATATTTTTGATGATGGCCATTCTGACTGGTGTGAGGTGAAACCTCATTGTAGTTTTGATTTGCATTTCTCTAATGATTAGTAATGTTGAGCATTTTTTCATGAGTTTGTTGGTAATCTGTATATCTTCTTTGGAGAAACGTCTGTTTAGGTCTCCTGCTCATTTTTGGATTGGGTTGTTTGTTTTTTTGATATTGAGTTGCATGAGCTGCTTGTAAATTTTGGAGATTAATCCTTTGTCAGTTGCTACACTTGCAAATATTTTCTCCCATTCTGAGGGTTGTCTTTTCGTCTTGTTTATGTTTTCCTTTGCTGTGCAAAAGCTTTTAGTTTCATTAGGTCCCATTTGTTTATTTTTGTTTTCATTCCCATTTCTCTAGGAGGTGGGTCAAAAAGAATCTTGCTGTGATTTATGTTATAGAGTGTTCTGCCTATGTTTTCCTCTAAGAGTTTGATAATGTCTGGCCTTACATTTAGGTCTTTAATCCATTTTGAGTTTATTTTTGTGTATGGTGTTAGGAGTGTTCTAATTTCATTCTTTTACATGTAGCTGTCTAGTTTTCCCAGAAGCACTTATTGAAGAGGCTGTCTGTTCTCCATTGTATATTCTTGCTTCCTTTATCAAAAATAAGGTAACCATATGTGTGTGGGTTTATCTCTGGGCTTTCTATCTGGTTCCATTGATCTATATTTCTGTTTTTGTGCCAGTATCATACTGTCTTGATAACTGTAGCTTTGTAGTATAGTCTGAAGTCCAGGAGCCTGATTCCTCCAGCTCTGTTTTTCTTTCTCAAGATTGCTTTGGCTATTCGGGATCTTTTGTGTTTCCATACAAATTGTGAAATTTTTTGTTCTAGTTCTGTGAAAAATGCATTGGTAGTTTGATAGGGATTGCATTGAATCTGTAGATTGCTTTGGGTAGTAGAGTCATTTTCACAATGTTGATTCTTCCAATCCAAGAACATGGTATATCTCTCCATCTGTTTGTATCATCTTTAATTTCTTTCATCAGTGTCTTATAGTTTTCTGCATACAGGTCTTTTGTCTCCTTAGGTAGGTTCATTCCTAGGAGCAACTGTAGACTTGGGGTTTGCTTTCAGTATTTTTAAAATACCAAAACCATGTCCTACCTCAGGACCTTTGCACATGCTGGTCTCTCTGCCTGCAATGATCAATTTCTCCTAATCTCTGCATGACTAAATTATTTCCCTCCCTCTCAGATCTCATTTTAAAAATCACTGTCTCCATGACCACCTTCCTATGACTGTGTCCCCTAAAACTATTCTTTATGTTATCCCTTGGATTGTTTCCTCCATTGTGCTTACCATACTTGCCATTGTTTTATTCATTTCTCGTTTGTTTTCTATTTATTTTTATTTTTTATTTTTTTTTAACAATTTTATTTATTTATTTATTTATTTATTTATTGGCTGCGTTAGGTCTTCGTTGCGGTGCGCGGGCTTCTCATTGTGGTGGCTTCTCCTGTTGCAGAGCATGGGCTCTAGAGCGTGCAGGCCTCAGTAGTTGTGGCTTGTGGGCTCTAGGGCACAGGCTCAGCAGCTGTGGCTCACGGGCTTAGTTGCTCCGCGGCATGTGGGATCTTCCCAGACCAGGGCTCGAACCCGTGTCCCCTGCATTGGCAGGCGGACTCTCAACCACTGCGCCACCAGGGAAGCCCCTGTTTTCTATTTATTATATCTATCAGATACAAGCTTTTATAATGTCAGATATAGTATTCGAGTGTGTGTGTGTGTGTTTACCACTGTATTCCTGGCTTCTAGCACAGTGTCTGGCATAAAGCAAACCCACAACAAATACTTGTAGAATGAGAGACTGAATAAAGTACATTACTTAGAATGGTATAAGTGCTCAATAAGTGTAGATTAGCATTGCTTTTATGAACTCCCACTTGAATTAGTATGTAATAAACTTGAAAATGTCTATTATTTTATTGGATCTCATATACCTGTTTTAGAAGCCCTCGTGGCAGAGTTGCATTAAGAAATTTTTTTATCCAAGCCAAACACAATATATAACACGACATCTATTGCTGGCATATGACCCTGGCAAATTTTTCTCCTCTATACCAATATGTTGCAATCTTTCGAATTTCCTGTACCTTTTCATGGATACGTGTGAAGCCTCTGACCAACAGTTAGCAAGAAACCGAGACCTCCCAACACACATGTGACTGAGCTTAGGGACAGATTCTCCAGCCTCAGCTGACCCCTGAGACAATGGCAGACCCAGCTGAAAGCTTGATTGCAGTATCATGAGAGACCCTGCACCAGGAAAACCCTACTAAATGGCTTCTGGGCTTCTGAGCCTCAGAAGTTGTGTGAAATAGTAAATGTTTGTCGTTTTTAGCTGCTAAGTTTTAGATATTTTGTTATGGAGCAATAAGTAACTAATACATACTTTGGCACCTGGAAGTGGAGTGTTGCTGTAACAAAACTTAAAGCGTGAGAGTGCACTGAAACAAACAAAGTCCAGTGGATGGACTTTGAGTGGAGTGAAGAGAGGCTAAAGGACCTTGAATAAGATGCTACTACAAACCTCATGACCTTTGAGAAGGATGCGAGGTGAAGGCTTATTGGAAACTGGAGGAAGGGAAATTTTTATTACAGAGTGTCAGAGACTTTAGCAACACTGTTGCCTGTAGTTGTGTGGAAAATAGAAAAAGTACCTAATGAAATCGGTGGTCCAGCTCAGGAGATTTCCAACCAGAGGATTGTCAGTGCCACCTGGTTTGTCCTTGCTGCTTATTTTAAAATGTGAGGGGAGAGAGATCAACTAAAGGAAGGATTGTTAAACCAAATGAGTCAGGACGTGATTTTTTTTAGAAATTCTCAGCCTTGCAAGATGGTAGGCGGTGATAAAATGAAGAAATGTCTTCCATGCAAAGATCAAATGCCAGGAAAATATGGCTCAAGGATGAAACTAAGAATGTGACAGTCAAAACTTTTGTTAAGACTTCAGAAATGTCAGAGGTGATGCCTCAGAATAGTATTCACTCGGACAAAAGGCATTCTAAAAGGATCAAGGGTGTGCCTTATGGTTCCTCCGAATGAAGCAACAGGATTTCTGGGGGACTTAAGATTATGGCCCCTCATCCTGTCAGTGGAAGCCTGTGGTAGAGAAGGTCTTCTCCTGAAGAGATCTGTGTGTTTGGCTTTTGTCTAATGCAGTAGAATCCACTAAGAGTCATGAAAGACTTACAAAGTCTTAAATGGAATTGCATGAGCAGAGAAATCACCTGCTTTGATTGAAAAGAACAGAGAGAGGACAAAATAAAAAGAGGCCTCTGGACTCTAAAATTCTACTGACAGGAAGCAGGGTGGGAAAACTACTTAGCTGCAAACTTGTGCTACCTTTCATGGAAAAAGGAAGGAAGATCCAGAAGATGGAACCAAGAATCCAGAGGACACAGCTGAGAGCCACAGAGAATTACTCCCAGATCTTGAGACTTAATCAGGGAACTTCCAACATTTGTCTGGATTTCATAATTACTATGGACTCATGATTCCAGCCCCCTCTTACTCACATCTTTTTGTAATTCCCTCCCACAATTGTACCAGAATTGATCTGTATGACCAATAGCATACAGTAGAAGTGATGGTATGTCATTTCCAAGATTAGGTTATAAAGGGCTGCAGCTTCCATTATCAGTTCTCCTCTCTCTCTCTCTCATTCTCTTATCATTCACTTTCACTAAATATGTTGATATTTGCCTGTATGATACCCTTTCAGAACATCTGGAGGAATGTTTTAATAGGATTACTATATATTATAGTTTGCAAGGGATAGTGCTGGATTATGCCTGTTGTCCTAGAATAATTAAAATTTCCCCTTAACTCCCCAAATGTCCCAGATTGGATGATAAATTATATGATCATAATTATTATTAACATCGCTATCATCCTACACATCCAGCCATATATCCATTTCCATTTGGTTAAACTGTACTATTATAGGGTGTGTGTGTGTGTGTGTGAGAGACAGAGAGAGAGAGAGAGAGAGAGAGAGAGCAAGAATATTCTTTGCAAGAAATATTCTTGCTAAGACAAAGAAAGCTGTGTTGGTATCCACAAGGCATTTCTCCTTTTTTTCATATCGTTTACTATTCTCTCTACCTTCTTGGCCAAAAAAGTAACTAAGTGGAGTGAGAAAATTCAGATTCCATGATAAGGTGGCTACTAATGGTATAACCCCCATGATCTTATTTGGAACCTTAACCTTTTTTTTTTTTAGAACCTTAACCTTTTAAGAGTCAGCATACCCTAGTCTTAGAAAAGCCAACTTTTACATAGATGTTTCAAGTGTATTCTGAATATTTTTTTTTCATCTCTGTTTTCTTTTATGCAGGATTCGAAATTTGAAGGGGAAGGACTCAGTGAATACCTTCCTATGTCATGTTTAAAGACTGACAAAACATTTGAGAAGTACGTTCCCTTCATGGTACATTTAATGCATTTTATTTGTTTGTTTGTTTGTTTTGTGATGGATTAAATATGGGTTAATTATAGGTGACAGGCACCCCTTAGTTTGATTCACCCCGAAGGTTCAGGTTTGTGATACCCATGACCCCATTTCCTCCTGGGATTTATCTGTGCCTTTTCATTTATATAGGATAGCTTGGGTATGGGGCTTTATATCTCTCAGAGAATATCCAAATCCTTGATCCAGTGTAGGAACTTCTACGACTGGGATGTGGCAGTTTCTGCCCTCCATCGCAGTACAGGAGATGCAGGCGTGGTCGGTGTAGGTTCAGAGGAGTTTCTCAAGCCGATGGTCTCACTTTGAATCTTAGGCTTCGCCCTTTTTGACTATGTGACCTCGAACAAGGTGTTCAACTTCACTCAGCATCAGCTTTTCATCAATTAAGCAAGAATAATAATACCTTGGTGGATTATTTTAAGGGTTAAATGAGATGATAAATATAATGTATTTCAAAGAGTGCTTTGAGCATGCTAAGCACTAAATAAATATGAGTTAATACCGTACATCAGTGGTTCACAGCAGGGATCAATTTTGCCCCCAGGGGACATTTAGCAGTGACTGGAGACAGTTCTGATTGTCATGACCGGACCTAGGGAGGAAGCTGTTAACGGCATCTAGTGGGCAGAGGCCGGGGATCTTGCGAAACATTCTATTCTGCACCGGGCAGCCCCCGGAACAAAGAATTACATGGTGCAAAATGTCAACGGTGCAGAGGTTGAGAAACCTCGTTATACATCAGTGCTGCTTATTCATCGCCATTCTACTTAACTGCTAATCCTACTAGCAGTGAAAATACAGTATCATCTGGAGTGAGACTTGTCTGTGCATACTATTCAGTACCTGAGAAAATACGCTGTGTGAGCAGGATTATATGTTGCTGAGCTGTCCTTTCAGTGCTCCATAAGGTATAGACTAACATGTCTCCCAAACCCAACATTTCTTTTTTTTCTTTTTTCTTTTTTTACATCTTTATGGGAGCATAATTGCTTTACAATGGTGTGTTAGTTTCTGCTTTATAACAAAGTGAATCAGCTATATGCATACATATATCCCCATATCCCCTCTCTCTTGTGTCTCCCTCCCACCCTCCCTATCCCACCCCTCTAGGTGGTCACAAAGCACCGAGCTGATCTCCCTGTGCTATGCGGCTGCTTCCCACTAGCTATCTAGTTTACATTTGGTAGTGTATATATGTCCGTGCCACTCTCTCACTTCATCCCAGCTTACCCTTCCCCGTCCCTGTGTCCTCAAGTCCATTCTCTACGTCTGCGTCTTTATTCCTGTCCTGTCCCTAGGTTCTTCAGAACCTTTTTTTTTTTTTTTTTAGATTCCATATATATGTATTTGCATACGGTATTTGTTTTTCTCTTTCTGACTTACTTCGCTCTGTATGAAAGACTCTAGTTCCATCCACCTCCCTACAAATAACTCAATTTCATTTCTTTTTATGGCTGAGTAATATTCCATTGTATATATGTGCCACATCTTCTTTATCCATTCATCTGTCGATGGACACTTAGGTTGCTTCCATGTCCTGGCTATTGTCCAACATTTCTAGTGATAGGACTTTATCCCATAATGGCCAGGGAGGTTGATGCCACATTATACATGAGAGAGAGCTAATTATAGGCTAACTTACAGTCGTGAAAATTGGAACTAACCTAAATATCCAACAACAAGGGATTATTTCAATAAATTATGGTAGACACTTAAAATTAAATACTAAGACATTGCTAAAAATTTGTACTTAGAAAAAGACTAATCTCATGGAAAATATGTATACTACACAAAGTGGAAAATACAGGTTACAAAATATTTACAGCATCAGCCTCATTTTGTAAGGGAAAAAAAATGTGTCTAGCTACCCAGCTGTGAAGAATAGACCTCAGTATTTTGCCACTGTTTATCTCTGGGATGTGGACTAATGGATGACTTTGGTGGGGGGATTTTTATAAAATTAGATTTTATATAGTGCACAAACATACACATATATTAATATAATTACAAAATTAATAAGTGCTGTATACAAGGAGAAAAAAGAATACTATGCCACAAGTCCAATTCAAAAGTGAGCTGACGTCTAGTTTGGCTCCTGGTCTAGACTATGATGGCTCCAAGGGGACGCAAATCACTAGACTTATCTCTAGGTACCTGGTGTCATGTTGAAGCTGTGTATTGACCTTTTGACGTGCATTGCATTCCTTTTTAACTAGGGAAGGTATTTTTAGAAAACCTCTAATTACAAAGAAATGGAATTACAAATGAGAAGGCTATTTTTATTTTCCTCTTAGGATGATTATCATGAATTCAGCATCTAATTATTTAGATTAAGTTTTTAGGATATTTCATGAGTGCCTTACATTTCTTGCCAAGGGAACAAAGAAAGAAACTGAGGAAAACATCACACTGTGGTTTACATAACATGTTTGAGGTTTACTAATGAAATCGTTTTACCTTCATAACAGTATAATAGGGCCATTACAGACAATAGATACAGTAGTTTAAAAGTAATGAAATTTACAACAAAGTGTATTTAATTTGAGATTGAATTGCCAGCAAATGTGTGTCCTAATGAACTCTTGTGTCAATGTAGCTCTACCTAAATTAAAGAGAATCATTTCTATCCCAGGAAACTAAATCAGCTGTGAGATCCAGAAAGACCAGTCCTCTGGTGGGGGGACTGTCGTTGTCACAGATGGCCCTGCTGGAACTAAGCTTAAGTCAGGAGAAGTGAAATACAAGATCCTTCTTTGGAAAGCAGGGGAATGCTGGCTGTTAAGACTTGTAAACCTAAAAAAAAAAGGAAAAAAAAAAGAAAGAAAAAAGAGTCGATAAAGAAGAACCTCAGATCACGTTAGTAAATGTTAATAGGAGGAAAAAGCCTGGGGAACTTTCTGAGGGTAGAAATAGATCTTGATCTCTGGACATTGCATTTAAAAAAAAAGAAAATGGTTATGTCATATCAGCTATTCATCTATTTAAATAATTTTCCCCATAGTTTCTCCAACAATTTATAAGATTGAAAGGGCAGTGGTAGAAAATGAAGTGGTAACATATTTTATCAAATATTTGATCTTCTGGTGATTTCTGAAACAAGTCATATTTTAATTGTTGGGAGATCAGTAGCTCATATAGTGAGTCATACTTTATAGGGTCTCATTTCAAAAACTACTCGCCTCCCAACTTGAATCCACTGCAGCATCTGTGATGTGTTTCTCTAACTCCCAGTTATTCTGAGAAAACATTTAAGGGAAACATCAGATTGTGCAGTGGTACCAAAGGCAAACCTTTTTATTATCCCGCATTATCAATTTCTCTTCCTAATATCTTCCCTCTTCCTATACCTGCTGCAGAGCTCCAAGTCAACCAGTAATTGCAGACCTAAATGTTTGTAAAGAAGGCAGCGGAGCCAAGCTTGGTATCCTCACAGAAGTAACCCACCAATCAAAGGGAGCAGCATGGCCTTGGCCGTGCTGGAAGGTGAGGCTCTTGAGACTTTTTTCCTCTGATGTAATAAGTTAAATCTAAGATCAATTTCATCCACTCACTTTCCTGTTGTGCTTTTCTTCCCATAGGACCCTTTAGAGAAACAGAGTTCTAGCAGGTCTTAGTAACTAATTTTGAGAATTCTAGGTTAAAATAGAACAGCTAAAACGCTCCATCACGAAGCCACTGGAATTCCTCAAAACGGTGTCCATGGTACCAGGCTGGGTTCTCACTAGACAATGAGGCAGACTTGACACCATGCAAATGAGACAAGGCTTGAGATTTGATGAATCTTCTATCTCCTCTCCCTACTTGGCTGACACTTGCTCTGAGGAAGGCTGTAAATGCAGGAGAGATTGTGGTATAATTCCTCAGACTGGCCTTTCTGCCCCCTAGTCACCATTCGATTATCTTCCAAATTGCTGTGTTTCAGAGAGATAAAGATTTTTTATGGCTTGCTGACTGGAAACAACGACAAGAGCCAGCAAAGAGATGGCTGAGGGGCCATGCATAGTAATTCCATTGGTAAATGACAAAACCTTTGTTTGTATGACATTTCCAAAATTACTGCAGAAGATGAATCTAAAATACAAAATGTCACATTTGGCATGCAAAACTATCACAGTATATCTCAGTATAAATTCATAGAGGCATTTAATTTAGAATGTGTTTAATAACTCAGTCTGCCTGCATCAGTAATCCTGCCTTGAGGTTTAAAGAGATTGTCCTGTTTATTCACATGGTGTTAATTTTTAAAATATTTTTGGAAATCAAAATACTAAGGTTAAGTCTCTATTGTTAACTAAGATTTTCTAATTAAACCAAAAAGTAATTGTTATTCTGATTAGTGTTTAAGTCTGAGTTGTATGAAAAAACAAAAGAAGTTTAGCAACTTTCACTGTTGGTTTAACTGTGATTTGATTCCAGAAGCATACTGTCTATATGGAAATATATATTATCTCTCACAAAATAAAGTCTAGGCAGGATTAAAAAGGGCTTACTGTTAACTGCAGATTAACGGGTGGTGCTACCAACACAGGTAGTTAGGAGAGTAACCTGATTCCAAAAATGACATTAATTTTGCTTAAAGCATGATGTAATAGAGAATTTTTCAAGGTCAAATTATTCTGAAGACTATTAGGGTGGAAAACATGACTTTCTGACATTTGAGTTATTAATAATCCCAGTTTAATTTTTGTGTATTCTGAAACAATGGTCCACTAAAAACCTTATCAATTTGTACCAACTTTTCAGCATTTACCAGAAATGAATGGCCTATTTGTCCCAGCTGAAGGTAAGCAAAGAAATTCAAATGTCCTGTAAAATAATCTTCAGTCATATACTTCAGTTACATGCAATTTATGCCAAGTTTTAGGTTAAAGCACATAGAACTGCTCTTCTTTCTTTATTTTTTGAATCTCACTTGAAGCCTGTGGGGCAAGGTGACCTCACGTTCAAATTAAATACAAGTATTTGATCAGGTGAGGTGTTTGTCTGACCTGTTTTGCACATCACTAATCAGTGGGGCCCATGGTCTGTGATTAGTATGAGAGGTAAGGGCTGTCACCTTTCAAGCTTACTGCCCATGTTCACCCAGCCCAGGTATCTTAAGAGGCCCACTGTGTGGTTTTTAGAAGTGTTGGTTTCCTGTTCATTCTATCTTATTATAATAGATGAATGGTTTCTGATGTCACAGATCATTAACATACCACACTTAAAAACTGGCTCAACTTTCCCTCGCATAATCGGTAGGCTTGCCTTTTGACCCCCTAATTACATGTCGTGTGTCCTCCTCTGTTATCACGGCTAATACCTGACAATTACAGGTTGAGTAAAAATAATTGTCTATTTTTCCCTCCCTGAGAAGCGCGCTGTGGCTAATTGTGTGGTTTCCCCCAGTTCCTGCATCATTCAAGAAATTCAAGAAACCTGTCTTTTCTTTGGGTTGAGCAGAGTCGGTCACCTCAGCCTCTTCAAATACAGATGAAATGCATAAGGGGTCTCAAGAACAAGGCTCCCCAAGGCTCCTACTTCCTCAAAGTGTCCCTGCTTGGTCGACCAGGTGGCCGTGTCTTGCCGTGGTGCCCAACGGAGCAGCTGAAGACCAGAACACACCCACTGAGGCATGATGGAAATTTTTATGATGTGGGGCTGTATTTCCACGAAAGCCTTTATGTGGTAAGCTGGTCTTTTTGCACACGTACCACTATCTGCTCCTATCTGTCCAGCTTTTCACCTCTAGAGATGGTTTTAGGTACTCAGCTTTGTGTAGTAAACAGAAAGGATTTCATTCATTCATTCAGCAAATACCCAGTAAGCACTCAGTATGGGCCAAGCACTGTGTTGTGGCCGGTACATGGACACCCTTAGTCCTGTGTAAAATGGAATGCCATCCTTCTTTATCAAGATCATTACTGTGGATCCTTGGTATAGTTCTTCACCTTTTCAGGATTTACATGACAAGAGGTCACTAACGTGTGTATTTTATGTGCGGTATGTATATACATTTGTAGGCAGCCAGGGACACTGATTTTAGGTGAGAACCCAGATTTAGGTAAGAAGAAATGTTGGAGGTTGTTCAGAAAATAGATTATGGATATAGGGGAATGTGTTTACCAAGCAAAGGGCATCTGGATGGGACAGTGCTGGGCGAGAGAGAAAGGGGGAGGTAAGATTAGAGAGTGTTCCTGGATGCAGGGATGAGAAGCGGGGGTCCAAGATCTTCAAGTCACCTTTGGAAGGAGAGAGGATAAGCTTAGCTTTCTCTGGGGCATCAGCACCGGACTGACGAAGACAGGGAACTCCAGCCCAAGGAGAAGAAAGGAAGGGGCAGGGTTAGTCCCAGAACCTTTACTGTGTGCTGGTGCGTTAGATGCCAGGCATGAGAATGGACTGTTTGAAAATATAGAATTGCTTTCTACACTATATTTGAAGGAATAAGACAAACATTGTAAGAATCAGTGTAGATAACACAAGGCTCCCGGGCTGACAAGACTCACTGAGGAACCAAGCCTCAGTTGGCTCATCTGTGAAATGGGAATAAAAATATCTGCCTATCAGAAGCATTACAAAAAATGACTGAGATGATTGTGGAAATACACACTGTCAATACATAGTAAGAATTCAGAAGCTTCTGTGATTATTATTGTTATAATTATTCTGTCTCTTTGATGGGGAAGCCCATAAATGCTTACCAGGGGACTTTCATTTTAATATATATGATGAATGCTTATATCTTGAACAACTTTTGAATTAACCTTTGCTTGAGAACAATGGTGGTTAACAATTTCTTCTCTAACAAATGATCCCAAAAGCCCTGTTAACATGTGTGAGACTCATGTGAGAGGCGTTAGTCAGGGGTGGGTATGGAGAGGATTTACCCCCTGGGGGAGCCCACTGTCCCCATAGAACCAGACTTTGAGGACAAGTGACACGAAGACAGCAGATGTAATTCAGCCCCTGACATAAGATCTTGGTTTTCACTACTTATATCAGAACAATTTCAGGAATGTGGTGCTAGCTAAGATTTTAGTTAATAATTTTAAAAAAGTTCTAATCTGTACTTAATGGGCAACTACATTCTTTTGGTACATTTTAATTGAGTAGCTACCATTTTAAATCTTGGAGCTAGGTTACCAAATATACCATTCGAAGAGCTTGCTATCTAGAGCCATCTGCATAAATAGCTGTTTTACATTGAAAAGCACTCTAAAATGTTCTTTTTTAAAATTTATTTATTTTTATTGATTGATTGATTGATTGCTATGTTGGGTCTTCGTTTCTATGCTAGGGCTTTCTCTAGTTGCGGCGAGCGGGGGCCACTCTTCATCGCGGTGCACGGGCCTCTCACTATCGCGGCCTCTCTTGTTGCGGAGCACAGGCTCCAGATGCGCAGGCTCAGTAGTTGTGGCTCACGGGCCCAGTTGCTCCGCAGCATGTGGGAACCTCCCAGACCAGGGCTCGAACCCGTGTCCCCTGCATTGGCAGGCAAATTCTCAACCACTGCGCCACCAGGGAAGCCCTAAAATGTTCTTTTTATTGTTATTATTGGTTTAGATGCCCATCCCCAGCTCCCCCAATAGAGGTGCGAACTCTTGAGTGCAGAAGCCACATGTATTGCTATGTTTGCTTTGAGCATATTCCATGCATGCTGATGAATAATCCTAACAGAGAGTGCTACAGGTTAAATGTCAGGAGGGATTAGAGGACAAAGAGGTGTATCAAGAATGTCTTCAGGGACAGGGAGCAAAACCCCTAAGAGACGGATGTTGCCAAAAAATGTTCACAGTGTTGAAAAGCGCATCAAGTCCCTAGGGGAAAGCAGAGGCCGGTCGTTCCTCCAACATTGAAATGCATTTTCCCCTTCCTGCCAAACAGAACAAAAAGTATCTTGGAAGAGCTGAAATAACAACCCCAAATTTTCTTTCCCTGTGTCAGAAGCAAACAAACCAAAATAATTACTTCCTGCCACAGCCAAGGAAAATGTATTCTTTAACAGCCTGACAAAATGTCACTGAATTATATCCATCCCTTGGTATCACCTAGCAAAATCCTGGATCCCCAGAGAAATCTACTAGGGTGTTTCACATTCAGTGTATGTAAGAAAAGTACAAAAATTCAGGACAAAGACAAAAACAAGAAAAGCACTCTAGAACTTGACAGGAAAGAGAAGTCATCTGAGGCTGTTTGGTTTCAGAATAAAAAGGCTGTGGCTCAAAGTTCTGTTCATTCCACTGGGTTCTAGCAAACCTTTCCACTAACCACACAATTCTGCCTGCCAGGTCACTCTGCTAGCAGTTTGTGGGAGACTGACAGTTATAACAGCAAGGTTTAAAGAAATGTCATTTTTCAATAGTAGGAATACACATACAAAAACACACAAATGTGCTTGTGTATGTAACTGATATAGGGGCATCTAAGATATTTACATCATTTCTTTTCATATACAAGCCTAAGACAGGGTCATTTCTCCATGAACAGGAGAAGTTGGCTTCATATTGTTGTTTGAGAGTGCAGGACATCTTACCAATGTTAATCGAGGAGAGATGGTCATCTATTCCTACACAGACAGGAGGGACAGAGAAGGTATGGCCCAAATGAAAGGGCCATTACAGGAGAAGCACTGAGTCTGCTGAGGAAATGTCTGCATTATACGTCTGTAAGGTTACATTGTTAATGGAGCTTGGAATGAGGGTACAATGTTATAGCATCAAAGGTGGCTTCTCTTTGGTATCAAGCTGGACCAGTAGGCAAACAATCGAAGGTTAAGGTGAAAAGTTTGCTTATAGGGTTTGATAAGCCTCTAAGTGAGGCAGCAGATATATTGGTAAGCCCAAGGTAATAGCCCTCCAAACATCCACGGTCTTACTTCTGATACTATCATTTGAATTTTGTCCCCAGTATTTCCACACTTTAACGTCCATTTTCCTGTATTGTAAGATGGAGATGTTCAAATACGATGAACTGACTAATTTTAGCTTCAGTCCCCTCATGTAAAATGAGGTAATAACAACTCCTTTATTTGAGTTACTGTAAGAATCGTATTAAATTGTTATGGAGTCTAAACTTAGTCTCATCTTGCTTGAAGATATTGAATAATTCCTTGGTAGAGACATTTGGAACCTATGTATCTTTTGACATTAATCTTGGAATTCTCTCAAATAGAAACATTGCCTTCTTTGTAGATTGTATTCATTAACAGAAATGAGGCTAGGATCTTTGGGAAGAAACATTCCAAAAAATATGCCTCTCGACTTTTGGTTCTGGCAGGATGATAAACTAAATTAAATGTTTAGATTATCTTACTCTACCATCCTGCCAGAATCAGAAGTCAAAGGCATATATCGTTTTCAGATTATGTTCTATAAATATCTGGAAATTTTAAATGAGATGTTAGCTAAAGCCTTTTAGATGCATTAGATAAACATTCAAGAAAGAAAGGGATCTCCCTGGGAATCAGAAATGAAGAGGAAATTGTAAACCATACAGGGAGTGGGTAAACCAAGGCTCTGGCTGCCTGGGAGAGGGGAGAAGAAATGATCAATCTTATTAATCTAAAATTTTGAATTTCAATGACCAGTCAGGAGATGAGGCCTTGGGCCCATTAGGTATAGAATGTTGAAAGAAAGTCTCTTGCATAAATCTAGGATATTCAAGACTAGTCTAAAAGAGATAGACTAGACCAAAAAAATCTTCCCACCAATAGAGGGGAAATAACAAGAAACTTCTCTTTCTCTATCTAGCCTCTGATTTAAATTTTATTTCTCTTGATGGAAAAAAATATACTAGTTGAAATTAAAAATTCCAAAGATGTGTTATACAGACGAGACCCTCTCAGTGGAGAACCAATGAGTTGGAAGACAGATCTGAGGAAATTTCCTAAACTATAACACAGAGAAAAAAGAAATGGAAAAAGTGATTTGAAAAGACATGGAAGAGAAGGTCTAACATATATCTTATAAAATTTTCAGAAGTAGAGGTAGAGAGGAAGGGAGAATAAACATTACCTAAAGAGACAACAGCCACTAATTTCCCAGACTTGCTGGAAGACACAAACTCTCAGACTAAGGGAGCAGAAATTCTGGGCAGGACAAAGTAAAACAATCCACATGTGGACACATTGTAGTGACACTGCAGAGACCAACAGTAGAGGACTAAAGACAATTGGATAATATATGCAAAATTCTGGAAGAAAATTAATTTTAAAAGATATTTACCTAACCTATCATTCAAGAGTTGGGGCAGAGACGTTCCAAATGAGTAGAAACGTTTTTGACTAAGAATACTGTGTTAGTTTCCTAAAGCTGCCAAAAGCAAGTACCACAAACCTACTGGCTTAAAACGAAGAATTTTACTGTCTTACAGTCCCAGAGGCCAGAAGTCTGGACTCACGGTGTCAGCAGTGTCATACTCTCTCTCTGAAGATGCTTGGGAAAAACAGTTCTGTGCCTCTTTCCCAGCTTCCGGTAGCCCCGGGTGTTCCCTGGCTTGTAGGTGCATCACTCCAATCCTCTGGCTTCCCATGGCATTCTCCCTGTGTGTTTATCTTCACATCAGCTTTCCTCTGTATGTGTCTGCCTGTGTCCACATTTCCCCTTTTTATAAGGACACCAGTCATATGGGATTAGGGTCCACAGTGATGACCTCATCTTAACTGGGTTACATCTGCAAAGATCCTATTTCCAAATCAGGTCACTTTCTGAGGTATTGGGGGTTAGGGTTCTTCTTCTGGGGTACACCATTCAACCCATAACAAATATACCCATCACAGGACCTTGCTCAAAGAATTAACAAAGGATATCTTTCAAGAATAAGGAAGAGTGCAAGAACCAAGGCCATTTTGTGTTATTCTTTCAAAACTTCTATATTTGAAAGGTTTTATAACTTTACAAAAGAATATTAAATAAGTATGAGATATAAAATAAATATTAAACAAATAAAAATATTCCCCTTCTGTTCCATTTTAATAAAATATCAGGCAATTAAGAGCACTTGAATAGAAAAAGAAAGAATAAAAGATCAGATAATTTGTATAATGAAATGATTATTTCTCCAACTAATTAACTCAATAAAAACTCAAAGTTAAATCAAAGGTTGGGGCTAGGGCATTTCTACTTTCACAGGACAGGTCCACTCCAGTTTGGAAACCACTGATTCATGTATGTGTGGGAATCCACCTTGTTTACAATTAGAAATATTAAAAGTTATAGAAAATGTTACTGTAGGAAAACATTAAATTAGGAAAATATTATTATAAGAACATTGGATAGATACTTTGGAAATTTGGTGAAAGATTTTGCTCTTTCTTTAGTTATACTTGGTTTCAAATACATTCACGTGAATAAATAAGTATGGAATTTTTAGAGCTGTATAGATGATTGAAAGAGAAGACGTATTACAGTACTTTTTAAAAATGTGAAGTCACACATTAAGAATTGCAATGATTGTTATAATTGTCTTGTCACCCAAAAGGGTGACATTTTAAAATATCATTCTTGAACTTTGGTAATGGTATCTGGGCCAAAAGACCATTTTGTTAATTATTAGATAGAACTTTTATGCTTGCAATTCTCATTTTCACTGGCACAGGGATCGGCCAACTTAAAAAAGGATATAAATAGTAGGTTAAAGAAGAAAAACCAGCAAAATTCAGGCAAAGAACATTGATTAATGAATTAAAAAAATGTTTTGAAAGGTCACGTGCTCATGTTGGGCTAAGCCTCAGGCAGATCTGTAACAAACATGACACAGGCCCTGCTCTGTGGAGCAGGTAACCCATGCTGACTCTGAAGTTGCTGATATTACAGGGTTATTTTTTCTGGAAGGATGTAGCATTCTGGAACGATTTCTATCATGATTCCATTAAGACCACGGTTTCCTTCAATTTAGGCCTGCATATTTCTCTTTTCACATTACCCTGCACCACACAGAAAATAAAACCGTGTCTTGGACTGAGGGTTTGTGTCACCAAAGGGAAAAAAAAAATCACTTGATTTTGATGGTACTTAACCCCATTTTATTCGATAAGTACATCTGTTTTGTTTGGTTTGGTTTTTTGGGCATCACCTGTCAGTGTGAATAATAAAATTTTATGAATACTAGTTTAAAGTCAAAAGTGATTTGTCCTAAAGTGTGGCAATCTCGAGGATTCCTTAAGGAAGAAGTCAAACACGCGACATAATTTCCTTGGACAATATTTAAAAGCACACTCTATAGCAAAGAAGCTACAGCAAAAGGGATGTCGAAAAACAGAACGTGATGACACAGACTTCCAGATGACAGAATCACAGTGAGCAGGCATTTATCTGTCTCTTACGTTCAAGGGGATCTGCTTTTTCTTATTTGTGCTGAGGCTTTTTCTCTGGATAATGGAAATAAAATACATTTTAATTACAAATAAAATGTTTTGAAAATGCTGTCATAGAAAGTTTTCTTATATATTGAAATATGAAGAATAAATACAGGAGGCCAAGACTTGGTGGGATAATGGTTAAGTGTGTGCTCTTCACCTTGATTTGAATTCTGGTTCCAAAACCTACTTAGCAAAATGACTTAGAGCTTTCACTCTATCTCAACCATAAAATGGTCATCACAAGAAGCCTTATCTCATTGATCTTTTAATGTTACCACTAATAGGGTGAGGACAAAATATTTTAAAATTAAGAACAAACCAACTCTAAAAACAAGCAATGAACAAAACCCAAATATATTCCTAAAATGAAGTTTCGGTTAACTAAAGTACGCCATTATTATTTCTCTTTCTAGCATGTCCACGATTATATTGTTTGAAAGGACAAATGAGCAATTATGAACAATACTTATATCTTTGCACCCTAAGTTCTTTCTAAAATCAGTATTTTTAGAACAAAGTAGAGTTTACTGCCTTCATTGACATTATGACATTTAACCTCAAAATAAATAAATGACATAGACATTATTTCTATTTCATGGATGAGAAACCGAATTTTGGAGAAATAACGCAAGTTACCCCAAATCATATAACTTATTAGGACAATGTTGGGAATGAAACCCTTGCCTCGTAACTCTGGATACTCAACTCTTGCTTCCTAACTCCATAAAGGGTTTTCCACTAACCCCAGTGGATCACCAATGTCCCCGTGATCATCATTAACTAAAACAGTCTTTCCATCACATCACTTCATCACTTCCCTTTTAAAACCATTTGTTGACAGGACTTCCCTGGCGGTCCAGGGATTGACTTCTCCTTCCAATGCAGGGGGTGCGGGTTCAATCCCTGGTCGGGGAGCTAAGATCCCACATGCCTGGCGGCCAAAAAACCAAAACATAAAACAGAAGCAATATTATAACAAATTCAATAAAGACTTTAAAATTGGTCCACGTCAAAAAAAAAAATCTTAAAAAAAACCCCATTTGTTGACTCCCCATTGCTCTTAGGATAAATTAAGCTTTTTTCCGTGGATGCAAAGATGCTGGTAATGTGGCCTCAGCCTCCTTCCACAGCTTCATGCTCATCTAACAGAGCCAGCCTCCCTCCATGGACCCAGCCACCAAACCACATTTTTTTTTAGTTAATTAATTTTTGGCTGTGTTGGGTCTTTGATGCGCGTGGGCTTTCTCTAGTGGCAAACGGGGGCTCCTCTTGTTGCGGAGCACGGGCTCTAGGCCCATGGGCTTCAGTAGTTGTGACACGTGGGCTTCAGTAGTTGTGGCTCGTGGGCTCTAGAGCGCAGGCTCAGTAGTTGTGGTGCGCGGGCTTAGTTGCTCCACAGCATGTGGGATCTTTCTGGACCAGGGCTTGAACCTGTGGACCCTGCATTGGCAGGCGGACTCCTAACCACTGCGCCACCAGGGAAGTCTCACAACCACCCTTTTATCTTGAGCTGTACCCAAGCTCCAAATATCCTCCAAGTTCTGGCGTGCCATTGGACATTTGTCCCCAATGTTAACTCCTACTTATCCTTTGGCTTCCAAACTCAGTCATTTTTGCTATTGTCTATGCACATTAATTAACTCCAACAAGATTTCAGGTGTTTGAGAGCAGAGGCCATACTGTATTTATTGGTGTGTCTTCTGGAGCATACAGTACTTGTACATAGTAGGTATTCAATAACTATTTCTAAAAGAGAAAAGAAAATAAAATGTGAAACTCTAGTTATAGAGGTGCAACAGGTTTAATGTAAGTTCAGTTTACCAACAATAAGTACTATGAGGAAATGTTAAGATAATCTTAAGAGCCAAATCGTATACCAGTAGTTTCTAAAATAGAAATAAATCTGATTGAGAAGAAACACATCAATTCAGATAAAATGATATTATTTTAACATTAATTACATATGGGGAGCCTGTCACTGGTAATGAATAAGGAAATAAATATTATTTTATTGTTTTACAACTCATGTTTATTTAGTCTCATCTCCCCTCTTTAACCTATAAAAATAATATTTTAGGTAAAATATTCAAAAGAGAGAAGTGAGCCCATAAACTCACTTCCATGAGGCATGGGCAAACTCGACTAAGCTCATTCTCTAGTGAAAAGGTAGATGACAGCCCTCTGGTGTGCCTTCTAGAAATTTCCAGAGTACTTAGGCATGCATGGGGACCTCCCCAAATGCATCCGTTGATGTTATGTTAACTGCCAACTTGATTATTTTAAAGATCAAGAAGACATTTCTCCAGATGATTTTTGATATTTTCAAGTGACAAATAGCTGTATTGGCCTTTCTGGTTACAGAAGACAACTTAAGCTCTTTGTTAAGAAAATCAGAGAATTAAAAATACTACATGTAAAAGTCTAGTTCTCAACAAGCATGTGCTGCTGTTCTGGAACCACATTAAGTGAGTTCACACTTACCTTCATTTTGTTAGTCATAGCTGTCTAACTATGCAAAAGAGAAGTGGAGTTGATAAATAAATATATAATCACTTCAAACTTAGGAAAAATGTACAGGTAATAGAAGAGTGGCGCCAAGTGGCCCCAGCCAATGCCCTGTGGAGTAGATGAGCTACTTTGCTGAGTCATCTGTGATTTTCTGATCTACATGATGGGGAGATGTAGACAAAGGTTGTTTCAAGTCACTGAATTTTGGAGTAGTTTGTTATGCAGCAATAGATAACTGAAGAACTTATTTAGCCCCTTCTGTGACCAAGAACTACATCAAGAGTTGGAAAAATAAAGCCAGGACTCTCTTCTTAAATTGCTTGGGTAGCTTCTGCAAATTTAACCTTGTGTGCTTAAGGAAAAAGAATCATTATGTGTCTAAATTCAGAGGTGGTTCACCCAAAAGGCATTTGAGTCCTGTGTGCAATGTCTTGTCCTTTAGTTATGCTGCGTATATGTGAAAAAGAAGATGTGGGAGATGGAAGTGGATAAATAGGGGGGCTGTTATGGACTGAATCGTGTTTCCCCCAAATTCATAGGCTGAGGCCCTAAATCCCAGTACCTCAGAATGTGACTAAGTTTGGAGACAGGGTCTTTAAAGAGGTGAGTAAGTTAAAACGAGGACACTGGGGTGGGCCCTAATCTAATATGACCGGTGTCCTTAAAGAAGAGGAGATTGACACAGACACACACAGAGGGAAGACCATGTGGGGACACAGGGAGACAAACCAAGGAGAGCGGCCTCAGAAGAAACCAATGCTGCCGACACCTTGATCTTGGATGTCCAGTTCCAGAACTGTGAGAAAATAAATTCTTATTGTTAAAGCCATTCAGTCAGTGGTACTTTGCTATGGTGGTCCTGAAAAAGTAATAGAGGGGTTCATGAAGAACTGGTGACAATGAATTGTCCTTTTATTCAGTGGGAAAGAAGAAGCAACAATTTGCTTCAACCTCTTAGAATTCAATACGTAAATTTGGCATCATTGAAATAAGGTCTAGGGATTTCCCTGGCAATCCAGTGGTTAAGACTCTGCGCTTCCAATGCAGGGGATGTGGGTTTGATCCCTGGTCGGGGAACCAAGATCCCACATGCTGCACAACACAGCCAAAAAGAAAAAAAAGAAAAAAAGAAATAAGGCTCCCCTATTGTAGTGGGTTTTGGCTAATTGTATGGTACATATAGGCACCTCAGAAGCTCCAGAGAAAACCTGACTTAAACTCACTGTGTTATCGGACTCTTTCACGGTTCTATAGAATTTTAAGAAGTATATCAACCAGTTAATATTTATACATCAGTGTGGCAAGGTATCATTATTATAGTAGTAGATGGGCACCATTTTTGTTTTACTGGAGGGAAATCCAATATGAATAAAATAGCAACTTTTCAAACATGACATTTAATCCATGCAGGTAAATCAAACTGAGAATCTATTATTCATTATTAAAGGGGTGGCATATTTTTATTACACTGAGAATGAAACACAAATACTGTGAAAAATTTAGTGCCTTTTCTTGAACTTTTAAGACACTTATCATGCAGTCATCTAGCAGGTACTGGCACCCATTTTAAAATATAGCCATGAAATTAATAAGTTTGAAGTTTTATGCCTGAAAAAAAGGATGCTCAATTTCAGTGAAAAAGGCAAATTTATTTTTTATTTAAAGCTTCCTAAATACTTAAGATGGTAAAGTACTTCAGTAATGTTCTGGTTCCAGTATGTATATGAAGAATATAGTTCATATTCTTGTCATTATTAGTCATGGCCCCAGTGTTCTTCCCTGAAGTGCTTTCTGAAAACTGCATATATCAGAAACTGATTAAAATGACCTAAAGTATTAATTCTTAAAATGTGATGAACCCAATATTTTGCAACAGGTTATTTTCTGTGTGACATTTAATATTGAAGAATTGAAATGATTTTAATAACTCCTTGGAAGGAGTGGTCTTAGGAAAGCTAGAGCCTGAGCATGATTGCTTTTATTGATTATTGATTATTACCATTCATAATGAATAGCCCTGGAGTATATTATATCATGTGGCTTTAAAAAGTTTGCCATTATATCAGTGGAGGAAGCCCTTTTTGTCAGTTCTTGAAATCGTCACTTCTGCTGGCCAAGAATTCCCAGAGACTTGTGAGAGTCCTGATTATAAATGGCTTCTCCTGAGTGGTGTGAATGGTCCCTGGGCATGCTGCTTTTAACAGTGGTCTGGTTCTGCTACTTACTTAGCATTCATCACTTTAGGAAAATTACCTAATCTCCCTCGCCTCAGTTCCTTCATTTGTAAAATGGGAATCTGTTACCTTATTCATAGAGACTTTGTGAGCATTAAATAATGTGATGTATAGATTGCTTAGCATAGTGGGTTGCATATAGGAAATAACTGGTAGCTATAATTAGTTTTTCATTATAATAATAATTCTCCATGTAGCATGTTCTCTTCTTTTCCCTCTCTGTTAGATTTCTCCAGCCGTCCAAAACATCCCTTCAAGAAGTATCAGTTAATCCATTCTTGATTTCTCCCTCTAAGAAAACTCAGTTTCCATTAAATTTATTGGATGCTCTTTTGCCTCTACTTCTTGTTACTGAGTGATGTGAGGGGTTTCAGGGCCATCAGTGCAAAAGGTCATGCTATCATTGTCTCATAGTCTCTGGCAGAGAGGAAGAATAATGTGTATTGAGTGCCTGAACTGTGCCAGTTTCATCACTATGTGTTTAATACACACGATCAGTGCAAATTTCACACAGAGCAATCTATTGTTAAACCCATTTTGCAGATTAGAGAAACTGAGGTTTTAGAGATGAGAACTTGACCAGAAGTTTGAAGCTGAGATTGGAGCCCACAGTCCAAACACTGAGGTTCACAGACTACCCTACAGAAAACGGCAAGAACTGATATGTTGGTTTTTCAAATCTGTAAACTACTCATCGATTCCTGTAATTTTTCTTTGTATTTTTACCGGTTTATTTCCATTTCTAAAGCCAAATCCCTCGCTCTTTCTGTCTCTTCTTCTGTCCTTTGTGTCGGTTTTCTACATCTGTTCACATCTGATTTACTCAGAGTTGAGTGCCCTAGTTACAAATTAGTAGTTGTCGTTCACTCTGCATGCAATTCAATAATCAAATCATTGTTACCAGTCTCATTTGGGAATGAGGCTGCTGTATTACATAATATTGACAGGTGGTCACTGAAACATATTTGCCAGCACTAAAATGTAAGCTTCTTGAGAGCAAGAACTGGGGTCTATTTTGTTCACTGCTGAATCTCTGGCACCTAGAACTTTGGCTGTCTTAATAAATATTTTTAAATGAATGAATAAATCTAAAAATTCAAAAGACTCACATTGCAGCCTTCAAATAGACAACTGTTTTCTGCTTTCTAGTTGAAAAATGTTTTAACTTTTTAAAACTTTTGGTGTTTTATGCAGATTCACATTCTTTATTTTATTGGAACTGCTTTCAAAATGCCGTAAATCCAACTTTGTCCTTTGTGTCTGTTCTCTACATCTGTTCACATCTGATTTATTCAGGGTTAAGAATGCCCTAGTTACAAAATAGTCGTTCTTGTTCACTTTGCATGCAATTCAACAATCAAATCATTTTGAATTCTCTAAAGAGGAAGAACTTGCTTCTATATTTGAACTCACTCACATTCAGAGGGAATAGGTTTTAATATTTCAACATCTATACAAAATGCTTTACAATGACTTTTAAGGCACTAATTCTCCTATGAACGCCGAGTGAAGTCTCAAAGGGCTGACTAGGGTAAAGAATTTCTCCAAGGTCACATGGCCTGGTAATTGCAAAGAACAGGGCTGGCTATCTTTTCCTATCTGTCTGCCTCATAGGTGTACCAAGCAGTACTCAATGACTTTGAACTGATGGGACTCTCAAAGCTTATAGTGGTGGCAGGAAAACAATTTGGGTTCAAACAAACAAGAAATCCCTAAACTCAAGGACCAATAAAGGTCAATCTAGTAAACTGCCAATCAGAGCATGTCAAGCCTCTGCTTAAGCTCTCCTAGTAGCTCTCCATTACATTTAGAATAAAATCCAAATTCCTTACCTGGGCCTCCAAGCCTTACGTGATCGGGCCTCTATCCCCCTTTCTAATTTATTTCATGTGACTTTTCTGCTTGTGTATTTCATTTGAGACTCACTTTCTGTTCTTTGAACAGACCAAGCTCCTTCTTATTACAAGGCTGCGTTAGTTATGGCTTCCTCATAGTGGGGTTCCTCCTCAAACCTTGACACTGCTGGTCCCAGGTTAAGTGTCCCTTCCCGAGACAACATTTTCTTAACAGAATAGCTCCTCCTCTGGTCATTTTCTAGTTCATCTCTAATTTATTTTTATTATTTAGATATCACTAGTGATAAATTAGAGCATTTATCACTATTGATGTTGTCTTACTTGTTTATTGCTTATCCCCTCCACTACCAGATTGTAGCTCAAGAAGAAGAGCTTATTTAATTTTTTTTTATCCTCAGTGCCAAAAATGGTGCTTAAGTACAAATGGGCATTTAATAAAGGTATGTGAATGAATGATTGAATGAATGAACAGGGGGAAGTCCTGAAGTTGGATATGGCTTTTGACATAGTCAAATCAATAATTTAGTAGCTGGGAAAACATGAACAAATCATTACTTTTTCAAAGCTTTTTTTCAATCACCTGTAAAATGGGCTAATATTAACTACATTGACACGCTGATCAAATGTTATATTGTGCATGTAAGAGCTTCGTAAAATGTAAAACACTGCACAGGCGTTAATACATTGCCAGATATCTTTGGTACAATGTGGGTTTCCCAAAGGGAAAGTGTTGATTAGCAATTATTGCCAAAAGTTTTATCCTTTCCAAATGATGTATTTGCCTGTTCCTTGTAAAACCATTTGTGGTTAATTTGTTGGTCTTTGATCTAATCATGCTGCAGATGTTCAGAAATGCCATCTTTTTGTGCATTGAGGCTCAGTCACTGGGGTTTGTAAAAGTAATGGGCTGTGCCCAATTTTTCCCCAATGTCTTCAACTCTCAGGGACAAAGAAAGGAAAAATCTATCTTTTGCCTAACAAGGAGAAACTGAAAATTCAACTTTTGTTTTCACTTCAAAAAAAGAAAAAAAAAAGGGGGGGGTAGGGGGAGAAATCCCAGAACTAAATTTTCTAAATTAAAATATTCAATTAGATTTTGCCATCTCCCTGGAGTGAAATATTCTTAGTTGAACATTTGAGTAGCATGTGAAGAGATGAGTTATGACACATTGAGGTTGAGGTCAGGTAATGGAATTGCGATGTAATGAGATGACATGCCATATATTTCCTCTTGATTTCAGTCAGGTTTGATGGAAAATGGTGGAAAGGCCATATTTTTTAGCCAGTAATTATTCAGGTATGAATCAGTTTGATTTTAGACAGAAATGTGGCCGCCCTAAGCTATGAAGTCAATTAGACATATGATCGAGGACACACAAACCTGTCTTGTCTTGGTATCCATATTGGACGATGATTCTGAAAGTGTGGTCTGAAGGACCACGTGAATCACCATTACCTTGACGTGCCTGTAAAAATTCAAATTCCTGAGCTTCACCCCAGACTTACTGACTCAAGGATGAGAAGGGGCCTAGAAATCTGCATTTTTAATAAACTCCTTTGGGTAATTCTTACACAAATCAAATTTGGGAGACTGCTAGATGATGTCCTTGAGGAAATCGTCGTATGATTGTGGAGGTTTCTTAAATAATTAAATTCTTTGTTGAGAAATCACAAAATTCAATTCAGGGACTGTAAGTTTGAGAGATCATAGACTTGTGCCCTCATTTTAGGAAGATTTTTATTCAGAATTACTAATTTGTAAGCTATCTGATGAATCTAGCCCTCAGAAAGACTCATTTTTTTAAAATTTATTTTATTTTTTATTAAAGTATAGTTGATTTACAATGTTGTGTTAGTTTTAGGTGTACAGCAGTGTGATTTGGTTTTATGCATATATATGTATATATATATTCAGAAAGATTCATTCTTTAAGGATGTTGGATGATGGAGTTTTTCAGGATGCTGATGATGGAATTTTGTTGGAGATGTTTTCTCTTGGTAAGTTCTGTGTCTACTTTTGATGCCTGAACTCAGTGGGAGCAATTAAGGAGAGAACAGGCTGAATACAGAGAAACGTGGGAAAGAGCCCAGCTCCTCAGCCTGTAGGAAAGGAGCAGGAAATAGGGTGTAGAGGAATGGTCTTGAGCTTCTTCATCAGGAATCCAAGGTAGGCTGTCTGATGTTCACCTCCAACATTTCAGAAGCATGGCATGAATGGCTCTGGAGCACATGGCCAGGAATCAAATCCCAGCTCTACCCTCTACACCTATTTTCTGTGTGACCTTGGGCCAGCTCTCTTTGCCTCAGTTGTGTCATTGGTCAAATGAAGTTATAATAGAATCAACTTCATAGGATTATTGTGGTGATTGTGTTCATAAGGATAAAGTGATTTAAAAAGTACCTTGCATTTAGTAAGCTTTTGATACATGTTAATGGTTGATGCTATACTGTTAGGATTAAGGAACTAAAAAAATCAATTTCTAAAACAGGGAACTGGAACTTTTACATTTGCACATGAGAGCACTGGTTTTCCAACGGTGTAGGTGTAAGATTTTCTCTCTTCTTCTATTCAGAAGCTATGATAGTTATAGCTGTTACCACCCTCTGTCCTTGATCCCTAGGCCAAGATAAGTTTCCAAGAATAATTACTTTCTTTCATCCCGCAGCAGAAAGACTGGGGATTAGAGCTAATATGTCTGTTTATTTATATTGGCTAAGGGAATGGAAAAGAAAATAATGGTATTATTAAACTCTCACTGGCTAACCTAGATTACCCTGTGCTGTGGCATCAGTTCCCACTCATCTGTCCAGAGTTGTTTGCCTCAGAAAGAACACTTTGCTATTTTCTAATGCAAATTAAGTATATTTATTTACTTCTTTGACTACGCTTATTCCCAACAGAATATTAGTCCCAGAAGACACCATTTTGTTCATTTCTCATTCTCCCAAATTGCCACCTTCCCTTCATCACCACTGTCCTTCCTTCCCCACCACTTCCACCACCACCACCAGCACTTTATAAATGGTGACACAAAGATCCATCCCAAAATGATAGGTTATTTACTGGAGTGTCACATTGGGATTTGATCTTACGTTTGTCTGATGCCAAAGTCCATGCTTTTAACCCATTAGGACATATAGCTTCCCTTTTAAATTAGAGAAGCAATTAAACAGGGCAGGATTGAGGTAAACTATTAGGACTGAGGTAAACTATACATAAAGTCAAAAGCATTTAAGATGCATTTATAGGAATTCCAACCAAAGAAATATCCAAACAGCGTCACTGTAGTCTTACCACAAACAACTGAAACATTGTTGGGTATTCTGCTTATCCACTGTAGTGCAGTATGTGAGTATTTGCGTTTTCCTCTACAGTTGGTTTTATCATGACGCTGGCAAAGAACCACTAGGTTTTCGACTTTATATCCAATGACTTAGAACTATGGCTCTGAAGCTATTGTGGTATAATAATCATGTTTATAGAACAGTTAAGACTGGATGTGAGTCAATACAAAGCAGGAGCAGTCAGTCAACATTATCTTGGTTATTTTATGGTAACAAAACCCCCCAGTATTTCAGTGGCTTAATACAATAGAAGCTTATTTTTCACCCAAGCTATGTGTCTACTTCAGGACAGCTAGGGGCTCTGCTTTACCCATTCTCATTCTAAGTCAAAGACTGGTCACTGGTCACTGTAGCAAAGGAGAAAAATGAAAGAAAACTCTGGAGACTCTAGAACCAATAATAAGTACCCTGGCCTAGAAGTGACACATATTCTGTCCACTCAGAGGTCATTGTCCAGAGCTAGTCACATGGCCCACCCAACCACAACGGGGCTTGGACATGCAATCCTACTATACGCTTAGAAGGTGAAGAGCTGGAAATATTTGATGAACAGCACTTATGACACCATAACTGCTGAGGAGGGAGTGAAGCTTTCTAATAAAAAGCTGTTCACAAGGAATTGATTTACCTTCTGAATTGGCAAACATTCCTATCAGTGTAGGGTTCAGATAGAGACTGAACTATCTCCTGTAGTACAGAAAAGATTTCTAACTGAGCAAGGGACTGAATATAACAGTGCTTCTTAAATTATGTGGCCTATGTACAATCAGTATTTTAATTAGATAGTCTGTACTCCTCAACAAAATTTTTTAAATGCCCTTTTCTGAGGTCACTGAGGTCTTTTGTTAATATTGTTATTATTTTAAGTTTTAAGAACTTCAAAAATCTTAGAATATCTTAGTAATTGTTATGAAAACATTTAAGTCTCCAAGTTCATGTCTGGGCCTCACCAGTATCTCTGCCTGTACTTTTGTTTGAAAGCCTGGAGATTAGAAATTATGCCCTCAAAGATATTGTCCAAACTGAAGACACGAGATTCTTTGGTTGTAATGAGCAAAACTTGGGGGAGGAAGAGGTATGTCCTGATGAAGAGGCTGTCATGAGAAAATAGTAGACTCTGTGTGTGTGTGTATGTGTGTGTGTGTGAGAGAGAGTGAGAGACACAGGCAGACAGACAGATATATTGTCAATAAATTTGACCATATTTAATTTGCATGTTTATGTATTACATATTTTAACATATATTTAACTATATGTTTAACAGAGAATAAAACTAGAAAGTTAGAGTGTGATGAGGTAGCATTAGGGTCTTTAATGCAATGCTGAAGAATTACAAGTTTTATGATAAATATAAAGTGACAATATGATGTCAGGCAAGAAACAGCCTACCAAGGAGCAAAAAGTAGAGCTTATACTGAACCAAAGTTTCTGGTAACATTTTGTTCAGCACCAGAGATAAAAGTAACTTTTTATGATCTGAGTGCAGGGCAAAAAAGCTGGGCAAAAAAATGAAAGTAGAATTTTCCATATGATAGATAATACTTTTATATTAATTCTGGATTTCATGATAAGGAAAGTATGACCCTTTGACATTCAATAATGAACTTTTCTGTTAAATATCATAGGTAGCCCTTCATTTTTAAGGTTTTATCTTTGATTTTATTGGTTTGACTATGATATGCCCAGGTTTCCTTTTTCCTTTTTCTTTTTGGGATTTTCTGAATTCCTTGGTTTCGTGGGTTGATGTCTTTCATCAGTTTTGGAAAATTCTCAGCTGCTATCTCTTCACATGTTTTTCTGCACCATTGTCTTTCTCTTTTCCTTTTAGGACTCCAATTACATGTGTTTAGATTGTTTATTACTGTCCCACACATCTTACATGCTCTGATCAGTTGGGGATTTTTCCCCCCTTTTTTCATTCTTTTTGCCTTTGTGCTTCAGTTGGGACTTTCCTACTGGCCTCTACTAGAGGTCATCTATCCTTTTTCTGCCATGTCCATTTCTACTGTTAAGCCCGTTCAATGAATTTTTCATTTCAAGTACCCTAAACATTTTTAAAGTTCACTCTTGAAATTTTCCTCCCTCCCCTGGTTATTTCCATCTTTCTCCCTATTTCTTTATCCTAATTATAATGATTGTTTAAAGTATTTGTTTGTTAAGTCTAACATCTGAGTCATCCGTGGGTCAGTTTCCATTGACTGTTCTCTTTTATCTGTGCATCACATTTCCCTGCTTCTATGGATGTCTCATATTTGTGTACTGTATGCCAGATATTGTGTATAAATGAATTGTAAAGACTGAAGTAGAAAATATTTACCCCGCACAAAAAAAGCAGCCTCTGTCAGGCAGCTAGAGTGATCTTTCTGATTAGAGTTAAGCTAGGTTGGGGTTAGGTTGTGGCTTTGATTAGTTTTAATTCACCACTGGTTTTAAAAGTTTTCAAGTGTGAAAGATCCCTCCTTCCAGCTGGGCTTGGTATCCAAGCACCACATAACCACTCCGCTCCCTAGCCCTGCCTTGAGATTTCTGTGCCGTGGAAGGTCTCTTTTTGACTTTCAGCCTGAACCCAATTGCTCACATGCTTCTGAATAAGAGTCCTAAAATTGAGAATTTGTAAATAGTAAGGACTCATTCTGTGTCTGGGGCTCATGTGTATTCGACATTCCACATTACTCCAAGATTGTTAAAATTTCAGCCAATTTCTCCTTTTACCTACAAAGTCTCTCACCCAGTGACAGATCTACTCCTTCACCCGTTCCCTGAGATTAAAGCTACCTCTAGTCCTAACTCATATATGAAGGGCTTATGCTCTCTGAGATTTAGTTTCCTCTAAGCTTCATGTCCTCAGCTTCCCAAGGCGTTCAAAATATACATAATTTTGTAATTTACCTGGAGTTTTTTCCTTGTTATAGTAAGAATTATGGGCATTTATGACCATCTCCATCATAAGGAGAAGCAGAACTTTGAAAGCCTTCTGTTTTTGAAATTACTTTGTCAACTTTTTTTCTGAGAATGAAAACAATAATCCTTCCAAATATTTCAGAAAATCCAGAAAATTGAAAAATACGTCGTCAATACGCATTTTCATCATTTTGTAAGACTTCCTTAATCCTTTCTGAGTTGCTTCAATTTAAAAGTATTTGGTGTCCAAGTGGAAGGAATTTTGCTTTCTCTTCCAAACCTCCGTACAGACTTCAGCCTTCAAAATTCTTGTTTGTTTCTTTTCTGCTTGTTCTCCACTCTCCTTTCACATGCACCTTCTTTGATATGGAAGATCAAACGCATCACCCTTATGTTATATGGCACTCAGAAAATAAAGCTACTCCGAAGAAATTATGACCTCCAGCTACCAGGACTTTGATGATGAGATAGCATTGGTAGTTGGGAGGAGACTGATCCATTTATTTTCTTTATTATATAGCATTCAATTACAAAGCTACAGAAAACTATGGAAACATCACATCATAGGACAGCTATGGAAATACTCAGGTTTGCGGAAAGCTTCCTCTGAGAGGTACAATGAAACTTAGTGATCCTTTCTTGCCAGAGAGGAAAAAAATGAGTCCCAATCTACACATTACAGAGCGAAAGATCTCTCCTACAACATACAGCAAGGGAAAGGCACTAAAAGAATAAATAAGACAACTGTTGTCAGATAAATTCCTCTATTTGATAACATATGGCTCTTATCCTCCTTTTCAGTCAATATCAGTGACTAGGTTTTGTCTTGTTCAAATACTTATTTTTTGGGGGGGACTGTCAGGGTAATTGCATGTGACACCTGTATCTTGTTAAATAGGCTGAAGTGAAGATCCTTTTGTGCCTAAAGACTGGCTTCTAATTTACATTGTTACAGGTGACACAATGCTGACTGGTGTTACTGGGTTATGTCTGGTAGCCTTGAACTGTTTCTCACGCACAAAATGATACTAGTGTTTTACATATTTACAGATGATCTTCAACCTTAAAATGTTCTTTTCTTCTTTATTAAAATAAACTATAATCTAAGTCATAGAAATAGTTGGGATAAAGTCATAAGATTAATAATAATAATAATATTTACGTGCATTTTACATTTTTATGAACATTTTAATATTTGTTATCCAAATTGATAATTGCATCAACTCTGTGAGGAAGGTGCTTATATTCTTTTTTTTATGGATGAGGAAATTTGAATGCATGGAAATTTAGATACAAAAAGAGAAGTGACTTGCCCAAGACCACAGGAAACTTAATGATAGAATTGGGTCAGTACTGGTCAAATTCTTACTTAATCTATTAATATTTTGAACATATCACTGAGTAAGATCAGGTTAGTATAAGAGGGACATTAGTTTTCACTTCTAAATGCAGAGATAAAAATTGATGAAATGACTATAATAGCAGCAGTTCAGCTTTATTTTTAAATGATGGTCAGAAACAGGTTTCTGACCCCATTTTTCCTCCTCCTCCCCATTTAGCTTTTATTCTCTTATCACAAGGGTTACTCACAGCCAACTAACCAAATGAAAAGTATGGGTTGATTAAGAATCTCTTTTGTCTGTAATTTGTGCGTAATGTTTTTAGCTCTCCCATGGGCTGTTGTAGAAAATGGTAAATCTGGTTTAAATGAAACCTGATCCTGTTAATGGTTTAATAGCAGCTGCCACAGGGTTATGGCATTTTTCAACAGATGCTTCTGCTTCATTTTAAACATAAACTAAGTCTTGGAATATTTATATAAATCATATAAAATATGCCTACATACTTTTGGTTAAATGTATTGTTATAAAATAGTCTTAGGCAAGTTCCTACCTTTGTCCATTTATAATTATTCACACAGAATTTTAAAAAAAAACCCAAGGCTATACTCTATTTTAAAAAAAGATTATTCATGTCTTGCACTTTCCTAAAAATTTTTTTGAAGGCTGGAGAATAGCCTCCATCTCTAGTCTGGGGATGTAAACAATGGCTTGGTCAATCTGATCATTCTATCCATCTTTATGCCTAACGTTATTTACTTAACACTGACAAATTGCTTATACAGTGATGTGCATTATAGGGTCAACTGAAATATACAGAGTTGTCACAAAATTAAATGGGACACTATATTTCTTTGAAGAGGTAGACCTTGTAATAGTTAATTCAGACTATCATTATGCCCAGGATTAGTTTCTCTGGAGTGTGATAGTTTGTTCAACCATTTTTTTTTTAAAAGAAAAGCATTTCTTCTGTTCAAAGTACTTGTGCTGGTTACCTGAATGATACAAAGATGAATGACAGGCAAGTAAAACAATAAGACAAAAGATAGAAATAGTTACACAAAGAGGTACCAGCTCAAGCAACAATACAGTATACCACTTTAGTTAACATATTACAAGTTTGAGTCCTAAAGCTCATAAAGGGCAGAATCTTGAGCTGGCAGGGTCAAATTTGTCGTGTTTTTTGGGGTCAGATTTTCATGGTGGTATGTTTGCTCAATTACCTTGGGCTGGAACATTTATTTATGTGAGTGCACCCAATGGTGAGTTTTTAAGAGCAAACAGTAAAAGTACAAACCAACTCTTAAGCTCTAAATTATCTGTGGGCATCACTGACTGTGATGTGTTTCTAAATACAAGCATCCTGGTCTTCCCCTGTCCTAATGTCTGTCCCAGGTACTCCCGTCTAAGAAGGATGTGAAACCTGGTGCAGCTTTCTTGTTTGAACTCATTCTCCTTCGTGGGAAATCTGCTTGTCTCCACCAAGTTGTGGGCTGGACAACTTTCCCTTTGTACGATAGCAATTTGGATGTAGTGGAGGGAAAATTCAAGTGTCCACTTCTCCGAGGACATTATGACCAGAAACTCGACAACTTCAGGAAAATTGAAGATTTGATATGCTTGGACCTGGACCACTGGCTGTGCAATCTCTACTTTCAGGTTTGCAATATGATTTTGTGAATGGGAAAAAGAATTTTTAAAATTTTCAAAGCTGCTTCTTTCTAGCCTTTAGCTTCCTTTCATGCTATTGAAAATTCCAGTATCATAAACCTATAAAAGTAATTACATCTTAATACTGATTTCTCATAATGCAGATTAAATTTATGTCTACAAACAAGGGGTAAAATTCTAGAGTTAGAGATCTTAAGGATAATTTAATCCAAACGTCTATGTTATAAATAAGTCCGGACATCCATCCAAGTCCCCTGATTTCCAGTTTACAATCTGTTGCTGCTGGAGCAGACTGGTCTCACCAACATTGGACAGGGGATATATTTCTTTATCGAAAGTTCTTATTGAGCTTCTGTTGTGTGTTGAGCATTGCTTGTTCCAGGGATATGAAGAGATAGATGTGGTCTCTGCCTTCTGGATGCTTGACATTTATTTGATGAGACCAACAACAGATACCCAATGACCCACATTTCCACAGGATGAAAGTGGCCATCAGAAAGCTCTCTTTGCCATACACATGGCTTCAGTGTAAGCTGCCTAGTTTACATCAAAAATTAAAAAAAAAAAAAACCACTTGGTCACACACCATTTATTGGTATAGGTTTGGCATTCTATTTTCTAACCAAGTCTTTTAGCAGAAATGCTGTTGTGTAAATTCATTTTAGGCCACCACCTTGGAGGATCCAAAAAAGAAAATGACAGCATACATGAAATATAAAGCATTCCAACACATTTTTAGTCAAATTATTTTTGTCTTATATGTCCAAATTTGTTCTACCTGTTTATGTTGTTTTTCTGGGGTGCTTGTATCATAAAATGCTATGATTTATTTTCTTCCTTACCTGTATGTTTGATATTTTTTTCAGTCTGTCTATCTACCTACCTACCTAACGGAAGGAACCACTAAATATGGACATTTTCAGGAAACACATGTAGTTTTGACCTAAAAATTAGCAGCTACATATCCTTCTTATAGGATGGTTTTCCTGTTTTCTATTTAAGTTTCATTAACTGACATGTTTTCCCTTTTAGCTAATTCAGTTATAATGTTTTGCTGAAATATCTTCTTGTCACAGTCTAGGTATGTTATTAAGAAAACCACTCTTAGATGAATATGTGTCTTTCTATTCATTCTGGAAATAGTGGCATCCTAAAATAAATCTGACTGTATGTTAGAATCATGTGGGAAGCTTTAAATATACTATAGCTTGAGTCCTGTTCCCAGATCTTTTGATTAAATTGTTTTGAGGTGGACCTCAGGATCAGACATTTTTAAAAACTTCTAAAGATTAGAAAATTGGTATAAGTTTGAAAAGGAAGACCATCATGAATGAATCCAAAGGATTTATTAAAAAATCACCCAAACTTTGAAGAAAACTGTAGAAAACACTCAACAAAGTATTTAACAAATTGGTGACTTGAATACTGTACAAAGAGATCAAAATGAAATGAAAATGAAAATATAGCCATTAAAGAAAATAAATTTTGGTATTTATTAGGTAATGTAAAAGGCATTAATAATATTTCACTAAATTTTTCATTGTTACCTAATGTTCAGTGTTCTATAAATTATGACATGGAAAATCAGTACTTTGTTTCATAAAAGATAATTTAGGTAGTACAGATATCGATAATAAAGAGATATATATTTTATATTTGAGATAAAATCAAGAAGTCTTGTTTAAAAGTTACAAAGTCAAGAAAAGAGATTATCTGATGAACAACAATAGAATAACTTGATTTCACTAAAATCTACTTGATTTGAACTCATTGCCCATTTTTTTCTCCTGTTTTTTCTGACTCCCTGTTTAAAAAAAAAACTTTATGAAAAAAGTAACATTATGATTTATCTGTAGAGCCCTCTGGCTATTATCCATTACAAATGGACATAATTGTACACTAGCTTTCTTATTTGATAGACAATAACAGAAGTTTTCTTCCTGTGTATATTTCATAAGGAGTTGGGGAGGGGGAGTGAGTCCTACTAATGAGAATAGTACTATTATTCAAGACGTATGATTTTCTGATTGTAAGGCAGAATAAGTACGAATGTAGATACTTCTCTTTCACAAGGATGAAAATGAAAAATTTTTGTCTTGAAACCCTATTTTCCTCCATGTGAAATTGTGAAATACGTGGATTTTTCTGATGTGAGTTTTCTCAAACACAAACATTTCTGAACAAGTTAATTTTGAGTAGTCCTTCTGGAGTTAGGAGAAGAATAACTTGAGGTTGGGAAGAGAAAAGAAAGATAAAGTAGATATTGGAACAGAAAAGGGGTTCTGCAATGCAGACTTAGAGATTAGAGGAAACAAGTAAAGTCTTGATCATTTCCCTCTGGTGTCTGTTGGAGGAAGGAAAGTGCCACAGTCAGAGGGGCTGGCCGAGCCAAGGTGTGTGCCTCAGCCATGACCTCATGTGTTACTAGGGGTAGAACTCAGGCTAATAACCCTGAGCTTTAAGAAGGAGACTGGAAGTTGCTCTGGTTCAACCCCCCGAGTGGGTGTGGAAGAATGTAAGATGGAAAATTATGCAAGGAAGATAGCCTTTAACTTCTTCCTAGAAAACCTTTTCTATCAATCCCTCACTTTCCTGAAGACTTCATTTCCTGTGTCATTGATTATTTCTACCAAGCATTTTATTATTAACATTTTAAACATAGAGAAAAGTTGAAAAAATTGCATACTGAGCACCCTTATATTCACCACTAGATTCTACAATCTGATCATTTATTTTTGAACTTAAAATATTGTTTCTTGAAGATAGTAAATACTAGCTAGTAAATGAATATTTGCTAATTTTATTCCAGCATGAATATTAGACACACAGTGTTATTTGAAAGAAGAAATTAAAGAAATTATAAAACAAAGAAACTAATAAACATATAGAGCAATGACATTGTATGTAAACCTGTTAATACAAAAAATGCATTTTTTTTGTAATGAAACCAAACAAAAACAAATGGAAGTTTTGGAAAAATTGAATTCATCGTTGACCTTTTAGATTTGCAAATTATATCCTTGTTCTAGAGAAATAATTAGCTGTGTGTGTAATATTTTCAACAGTTTCAATAACAGGTCTATCTTTTAATAGGTAGTTAAACTTCCTCTACATTTGGATGACCAAAAAAACCATGAAAGACGTATTCAGCTTCCCCCTGAATTTCCAGTTTGTTTAGTGGCTGAAGCAGAGAAAGCAGAATCAGGTGTCAATAACACAGCTGGCCTTTCAGAGAAAGAAACAGAGAAGAACATTTGTGCCTCAAGGGGTGATGAAGCTAAATCCTCCTCACTCCCATCTCAAGGTTAGTTCACATTTTATCAGCATTCTATTACTAATATTTCAAGTCTTGTTATATTATATAAAACTGGAAAAGCAGTAGTATTAGTGTATTTCTTTCTATATCTTGCCACTTAAAGAGAATGTAATCATAGACAAGAATACTAGTTTTCATGTTGCATGATTATAAATTACATAATAAAATAGAAAATTCATTGAAACACATGACTTGCTGCTCTAAAATTCTTTCTTGCATGCTCAATGAAAGAGAATTGTTTTCAGAATAAAGTTCTCAAATAATATAATTTATTTTATAAGACTTTGTTTTCAAAGACTGGTTTAATCAAGCACTAAATAAGCAAATAACATTGTTTGAAATATTCAATGCACAAAAGTTTCAATTTACAGAAGAGATACATTAGAGATTATTATCTTTTGTAAAGAATTATTCCCTTTCCCCAAAGGGAATAATTCCCTTTCCTAGGTATGTATGTAATTATAAACAATATAGAATGTATTGCCTATGTTTATAAAGTTTATATAAATATATCATACTTTAGGTCTACTTTTGGAACTTTATTTTTTCTCAATATTATCTTTGATTTACATACACACACATACAAACACACACTCACAAACACATATATGAATTTCTGGTTTATTGATTTTATTTCTGTATAGAACTTCTTTACATGATTGTAACAAAATTTGTTAATTCTTTTTGTTTATGTTGTTATCAGTTTCACTCTATTGCAAATGAGGCTATAGTGATTATTCTTGGACATGTCCTCTGTGTGCTCACAGGTGTGCCTTTCACTACAGTATATCTACAGGGAAAGGAATCACTGAGTCAGGGCACACACATCCTAAGTTGACAGCATAGTGACACACTGCCATCCAGCTGTATCAATTTCCAACCCAATAACTGTGTAGCAGAGTCTCTTTGACTCACATCTTATCAATCTTTGTTATTGTCAGTTTTGTCAATTCAGTTGGAATGAAGTGGTATCTCTGTGTTTTCATTAGAATTTCCTTGAATACAAGAAAGGTTTTCATATATTTCTGTTGACCATTTGGATTTTATCTTCTGTGACAATTACCTCTTCCTATATTTGGTCCACTTTTTCTTTGGGTTATTTACTTATTTTTCTTATTGATCTGTAAGAGTTCTGGTGTCGTTTTTTTTTTAGGTGGGGTGAATGGTAGGAAAGTTTTGATTTCTGATTCAATTTTTGATTTTTAATGATTATTCAATCACTTTATTATTAATTTAATTCTAATTGGATTAACTTAGTCTAAAACTGATGGGATTAGCATTGTCATATTATTGTATTACCTTTTGAAATGCATTCCCTTCTGTTACAGTTTTGTTGGATAGGCAATACATTTAAATTGTTTGAAATAAAATCTGTCTCCCCTTGCTGCCCTCCCAGCAAACTATTGTTCTCCTTGGAGGAATCAGTGTTTTTTTCATGTATTATTCGAGAGATATTTTACATATCTATAAGAAAATATATAAGAATACTATCATAAGTTTAAAATAACACTAAATCTATAGTTATATTCTTCTTTTCATTCCTAATATTGCTTAAGACATGCATTTTAATTCATTTTTTAAAAATATACAATTGCTCATTTGCCTCCATTAAGACTCTTGATTGATTTTTTGTTTACTCTACATTTATATTCTTAGCCTCATTATTTTTTTACTCATTTTCTTCAGATTATCTTTGGGGTTATTTTTAAAATCTCCTTGATTTGAAAGCTTAACACATTTATCTTCAGTTTTTATTTATCTGATGTGTGAAATCTCCAATTATGACTGGATCTGTCCATTTCTCCCTGTAATTCTGCCAGATATTGCTTTATGTATTTTAAATCTGTTGTTAAGTGCATTCAAGTTTATGATTGTTATAGTTTTTATGATGTTCTCATTTCTTTTATATAGATGTAGTCTCTCTTTATGTCTATTAATGCTTTTGGATTTACAATCTAGTTCTTCTGATATTAATTCTACCATCTGATTTTTTTGATAAATAGTTTCATAGCATATATTATTTTTTTACACTTTATTTTAAAAATTTAAAATTCACCTGTGGTGGTGCCCTTTTGGATATATCTTTTTTAGCAGTATAAATCTGAATTTTATTTTTGTACTCGAGACAAGTAGATATGTGTCTTTTAATAGGTAAGTTTAGGTTTTTTGGTAATTATTCTTATTACTGTTCTATTTGTACTTGATAACATTTTATTTTGCATTTTATGTTTACCATCCTATTTCTTTGCCTTTAAAGAATACTTTCTTTTTTGAATTTCTCTTTAACTCAAAATAATTATTTTATTTTATTTTTCCTGTACTTTTTTTTTTATTCATTTATTTATTTTTCGGTTGCATTGGGTCTTTGTTGCTGCACACGGGCTTTCTCTAGTTGCGGCGAGTGGGGGTTACTCTTCGTTGCCGTGTATGGGCTTCTCATTGTGGTGGCTTCTCTCATTGCGGAACATGGGCTCTAGGTGTGTGGGCTTCGGTAGTTGTGACACACAGGCTCAGTAGTTGTGGCTCGCGGTCCAGAGCACAGGCTCAGTAGTTGTGGTGCACAGGCTTAGTTGCTCCACGGCATGTGGGATCTTCCCAGACCAGGGCTCAAACCCTTGTCACCTGTACTGGCAGGCGGATTATTAACAACTGCGCCACCTGGAAAGTCCCTCCTGTACTGTTTTTAATCTATAAATTTTATTGTTATTTTAGCTATTATCCTTAATTTTCTTATCTACATATTTAAGTATAAATTATCTTTAAAACTCTAACTTTATTCAATACTTCGTTTCTATTCTGAGTGTGACAAGGACTTTTAGTGTGCTTTAGCTACTCATTAAACACCTCTGTGTACTTTTACGTTATTGTTGGCTATGCCTTCAGTTTCACTTTTTTGTTAAACAGAGAATCTAGGTTTTTTTTTTTTTTACTTTCAATATAAAATTAATTTACTGACACATTTGACAGTATCTGTGCTTTATAATATTTTAATGTAACATGTCTTCGGTCTGGTTCCATTTTTCTTCTTGTTGAAATAAATCTTTAGTAATTCATTTAGAGTTTGGATCTGTGAGTGGTGAACTCTCTTAGTCATTGCATGTCTGCAAAAGTCTATTTTTCCTTACTTTTGGTAGATCATTTTTCCATGTATAAAATTCTAGGATACTAATTATGTTCCCTTACTCTTTTTTCCACTGTCTTCTTGGGTCTATTGTGGCTGATGAGAAATCAGCATTAAATGGATAGCCACGGATGGATCTTAGGAAGGCGAGTGATGTATTTCACTTTCTATTTTAGGCAGATCCCTCTGGTAATTTTTAGGAGGGTTTATTTGAGAAAGGCGTGACTAGAAACAGATCAGTTAGGAAAAGTTTAGAGCAGTCCAGGCAACAGATAAGAGTCTGAATTAGGGCAGAGATAGTAAAGTTGGAGCAGAGAGTACAATTTTTTAAAGTATTAAAGAGGTGGAATAGAGTGACCATAGGACTAAGAATAAGAATGTTCCTGTTAATTGGATATGGGTGGCACAGGAGAATTAGGGATGATTCCTAATTTTTTAACATGAGTAGATATGGATGTCAACCAGCAGATAACAGGAAATAAAGGGGGAAGGACAAGATTAGAAGAAAAACCATGAGCTTGATTTTGGACCTACTGACTTTGAGATTCTTATATTATACCCAAGTAGAAATGTTCAGGTGATCTTTGGAAAAATGCATGTGAAGCTCAGGAGGGAGGTGGAAGTTGGGAAGGAGAATATGTCCATTAGAGAGGCATAAACACCTAGACTCTAGCTGAGACTGGTATGTGGTAGATTTCAAACTGGGAGAGTATGTAGAATGATGAAAGTGTTGGGATGAGGGCATAGCTCAGGAAAACAGCAATGTTTCCGAAGGATGCTGGATCCCTACTATAATCAGACCCAAAGCCTGCACTATTTGACTTCTTAGGTGACATCCATCTTCCTTGTCTCGTTCTACCTATCTGCTGGGCAACACAGAGCTTCATATTCAATTTCCAGTGATAAACATTTCTTAAGTTTTGCCTGGAGTTTTCCAAATCCCTTGGAGACTTTTTGCCTTGTTGGGCCAAGTAAAACTCCACCGATTGCTAAGCTCAATTTCTAGAACCCCACTTCCTTCCCTAACAGGCAAGTCCAGCGCAAGCCCTAGGCTTCCGTATTCACACCTGTCCTGTTTCCCTATGAGTAAAACCATTATCACCAGATTACTGAGACACCACCACCTCCAGAGAACTCAGTGTCATTTTATAGAATCATACCTGGAAATGTTATATTGAAATTTTATACACAGAATTCATATATGTTGAATTATGTCACTGACTTTAAACAAATATTTGTGAAACTGAATTAGAAATGAGATATATATTGACACTAGGTAATAATTGCCAACACTATAAGGCAACTTGATTAAAGTATATTGCTTCTCACACCTGAGAACTTGGATTTGCTTTACTCATAGCCTGAGAAGGTAGGAGGTGACCGAGTCATGGTCTGGGTTTAGAGAATAATGGGTAGAGTTTGCTGTCCTCAACATGCACACCTTTGAGCTGACTGTAAGCATTCTATGCTGGGTTTTAATAGGTTTAAGGCTTTGGTTTATTTATTTTAAATGCAAATATCCCAGGTGGCTAACAATGGCTATGCTGTTGTTGATATGCTCAATGTGGATATGGGGAAGGTCGGGGTGGGGGGGTCTAAGGCACTGGCAACCTAAGAAAGAGTAGAGAGTGCCATAAAAGGGCAGAGAAGGAAACAGAGAAGCGAAGGGCAGATTTAGCCTCATTCCAAAATGCTTCGTGGGGCTGCTCCGTCAAGGACATTCGTGGACATTGTGATTAAGTCTTACTCAGTCCTGTCTGCAAAAGAAAGACTTTTACCCACCTCTTGTCTACATCAACTCAGATTAGTCAGGCCTTCGAACAGGAGGGCTTGGGATGCCCTTATACTATGAAAATAAATTAATTTAACAATAGCACATAATCTGTGTAACCTGGGAATCTGAGATGTAGAAGGAGAAGAAAAAGTCCACATCTTTTCTGGTGGTTGATGATCACCTTCCTGAGATAGAATTAATAAATCAAGACATATAAAAGAAATGATTATAAAAAAGATAGAAAGGGGGCTTCCCTGGTGGCGCAGTGGTTGAGGGTCCGCCTGCCAATGCAGGGGACACGGGTTCGAGCCCTGGTCTGGGGGGATCCCGCGTGCCGCGGAGCAGCTGGGCCCGTGAGCCACAACTGCTGAGCCTGCGCGTCTGGAGCCTGTGCTCCACAACAAGAGAGGCCGCGACAGTGAGAGGCCCGCGCACCGCGATGAGGAGTGGCCCCACTCGCCGCAGCTGGAGAAAGCCCTCGCATAGAAATGAAGACCCAACACAGCCATAAATAAATTAATTAATTAAAAAAAAAAAGATAGAAAACTGCAGTTAATTTTTTGTTTAAATATCAAGTTCAAATATCCAGTCAACTCTAAAGCCACTATTTGGGACACTAAAAATTGTGCATATGTAATGTGGGTTTCTTTCTTTGCTTCCTTCCTTCCTCCCTCCCTCCCTCTCTTCCTTCCTTCCTTCTTTCCTTCCTGCCTTCCTTCCTTCCTTCCTTCTTTCCTTCCTTCCTTCCTTCCCCCTAATGTTTTAGGATTAAATATGAAGCTAAAAATCTTATTTTAGAATTTTTAACTTTAGAGAAAGCAGGTTCTGGTTTAACAGTAATAATATTTCAGTGATACTTACATTTTAACCTAGTTTTAGGATCCTGAGCAGAAGATTAGAAGCAATTACTCTTAGACCATTTTTCACTAGATCATTTTTGCTTTCTATTATTTCCTCAGGGTACTGTGGCTATATTTTCCACATCTACTGCCCTGTGCTCTGAACTTGGCAAAAAGTCTGCCCCCAGTTCCCTTAAAAGGAGGACAGGTGATACTCCAAGAAATATGAATACTGACACATTCAATATGGGAGCACTGTATACCATGAGAGGAAGAATCTTTTATGCTTTAGGAAAATGCTTTGGAAAAGGCTGATTATCATTTGCTGTGTTCTGAGCTCAGAGACCAATATGAGCCTCACATTTCAAAGACTACACGGGAACTTCTGCCCTTGCTCTGAATAGATTAATTAAAAAAAAACATAAAAATCTCTTCGAATGTCTGTCTCTGCTACATTGCATATATTTATTTATTTTTCTTGGAGGCTTCCTAGACATAGTATTAGCAGTTAATATCCCCCGTGGGTTTGTTTTCTAATATATCAGTGCTGTGATACAGTATGCTGTTCCTGCCACTGACATGTTGCTCAGAGATTTAATAATGGATAAACAAACACAACATGTGGTAATTCATTTCAAATTAAATGTTTATTAAACTCTGGCTTGATGGCTTTCTGGCTATTTACAAATAAAGGAGTGAACCTTAGGGAAGGGGTGAGCACGTGGTGTGATCACGGCTGCAAAGTTTCTATCTGAAAAATATATTTATGATATCCACAAGCTGTTCCACATTGATAGGCTCCATATGTAACCTGCTGAATCCACTAGAGTCCCCAAATCATGACAAAGTGACTTACCAGCACACGTATGCATGCACGTGCATGCACACGTGCACGCACACACACATTAAGATGATTCTGAATTTAATCCCATGGTTGTTGTTTTAATCCCATGGTTGCAAATAGGTGAATGCCTGAGGCCAGAAAATATTATTTATGGAAAATGAAAGGCCGGACAAAAAAGACCCATGATATAACTTTGGGGTTATCACTATCTTTTAGGCTGTTTTATTTTTTAGGGGGCAGACTAGGGAAATATTTGTTCTGCTTGACAATTTTGTTTTGTATGTGCCTACATTGCGTGAACAATGGTCTCTGGCAAGGTCTATATGTGTTTTGTGATGCAGAATTCAATTCAGGAGAATTTTATTGTGTAACCACCGTCAGCAAAACACGCTGCTAAATGCCTTGCAATTGTAAACCAAAATAACATACAATCCTCAACCTCCGGGGCTCACGGGAGCCCAGGCCTACTCCACCACTGAGATAATGTATATGTATCCAGGTTGACTAGATGGTGGCAGAGCCTGCCAGCACTCTATTTACCTCCAGGACCAGCAGGTCTTCTGGGAGACTTCACACTTGGAGAAGTGAAGCAGATGCAATTGGCTGAATAACGAAGATTTTGTTGTCAGGGGAGAGGGGCAATGGTGGGAAATGTATGCTCTCTGTCGATCAGATTTGTTCCCCATCTCAGTCATCTCAGGGTGGGATTCCCAGGGAGAGGGGAACTGCGTGGAAACACTTGCCAACCTGCTAAAAGAACCTTTTCACTGAAATTCTGTAAGAACTGGAAGTATATATATTTGGAAGTGTATATATATATATATTATGGTACATACTATCCCATGAGAAAATGAGGCATACTGTGTACATGTACTGTGTTCTATGTACTACAGTTCTGTAATTCAAGGTGTTACAGAGGCCACTGTGGGATGAGATAGGTGAGGAGATCATGAGCTCAGGTGAGCTCATAGGCATCTGGAAACAAATGGGTAAGCTTTTGAGGGCAGTTGAAATTTGCCTGAACTTCTTTTTAATACAACCCCATTTAAATCTTGTATTGGTATGATCTGGGGAAATATGTGTTAATTTCACATTTCTTTGAGGTAAAAGAAAAGACATGAGAAAAATTAAGAGGTCAGAATGGTACAAAGTATATTTGAAGAACTGTAAGGAACCACTGGATTTCAGCAAACGTATGGAGATTGTTTTCATAGTTGCTGTAGGTTTTGGCTCAAGGACAAAATCAGGATGCAGAAATAAGGCTCTGTGACCTGGAAAGGCTGAGCCACCCAAGTGTAGAAAAGCACCTACTTTGAGAAAGCACAAGACAATTCCAGCACTCATTTCTTTTTTTTTTTTTTTTTTAATATTTTATTTATTTATTTATTTTTGCTGTGTTGGGTCTTCGTTTCTGTGCAAGGGCTTTCTCCAGTTGCAGCAAGCGGGGGCCACTCTTCATCGCGGTGCGCGGGCCTCTCACTGTCGTGGCCTCTCCTGTTGCGGAGCACAGGCTCCAGACGCGCAGGCTCAGTAGTTGTGGCTCACGGGCCTAGCCGCTCCGCGGCATGTGGGATCTTCCCGGACCGGGGCACGAACCCGTGTCCCCTGCATTGGCAGGCGGATTCCTAACCACTGCGCCACCAGGGAAGCCCTCCAGCACTCATTTCTTATCTAACATTACTTTAAAAAATTGGGACCAAGTTTTATTGTTTGCATATGGGTCAGTGATAATAGGGGTCAAGTATATGCTCTCTGGGACTCCTGTAAGACTAGTACCATGCATCCAGGAAGTCCAATTCAAAGGACCTTTAAAATAACATACTTCAGCTCTGGTATCTGATGATCTCCTGCTTCAGGCTGTGATCCTGTGGGTGCTCCACACTAGCCATGTTTCTTTGCCTCTAGGTCACTCATCCATCTTTGGAAGTATAGATAGTGGATGAGGCAATGGTCTCCTTTTTACTAGAGCTTTCTCATCAATGCTTCTAAAGAGCCACTATAGCTTATTGCATTATGTGCCACATATGTTGAAACCAATGAATATTATGTGAGCTTTTCAGTACAAAAATAGACCACTTAAACCTAACTGACTTAAAAAAAAAGTTAAGTCCACTCAAAATCAACCAAAATGTTAATAAATTCTAAAAGAAGTCTATTCATACTTAAATATAGTTTTGCCTATATCTGTGGTTCGACAAACCTAGTAAAACAATGCTTCTTAACTTTGCCTGTACATTGACTCTTCTGTAGAGTTTTGAACAAATACTCTTGTCTGGGCTCTGCCCCAGAACAAACGTATCAAATTATCTGGGGGTAAAGCCTGGACATCATTGTTCTGTTTTTTTTTTTTTTGAAGGAGTGCATAGAAGTTTATTGTCTTCAGTTTCTTACACTATATGTAAAATGGTATAATATAATTTGAAGGTAGTCTGTGACATATTAAAGATATATATTGTAAATTCTAGAACAATTATCAAAAGTTGAAAGAAAGTGGTATAGTTAAATAATCCAGTAGGGTACATAAAACATTGTTTTAGAAATTTTCGATTAACAACAACAACAACAGCAGCAGCAGGAAAGGGGCGAAAATCAGATGGAACAAACAGTAAACAAATAATAAGATAGATTTAGACATAACTATATTGACAATTACACTAAATGCATATAATCTAAACACTAAGTAAAAGGCAGAGATGTCAGATTGGATAAACAAAGCAATTTACTTTAGAGACACAGACAGGTTAAAAGTAAAAGGATGAAAAACTGTAGTGTCCAACAAATAAGCAAAACAAACTTGGAGTGGCTATATTAGTATCAAATTGTAGAATGAGGAATATTACCAAGGATAAAGAGAGACACGATATAATGATATGTAGGTCAATTTCTCAAGAGAATATAACAACCTTAAATATGTAGGCACCCAATAACAATGTCATAATGTATGAATACAGATAGACATGAAAGGAAAAAAATGGCAAATCTACCATTATGGTTGGAGATATGCACATGCTATTCCAGAACTGAATAGAGCAAATACGCAGTAAATCAGCAAAGATATAGAAAACTTGAACAACACTATAAAGCAACTTGACATTTACAGAACATTCCACCCACAATAGCAGAAAACACATTTCCTCTGAGGTACACATGAAACATTCACCAAGAGAGGCTATGTTTGGGGCCATAATAATGTTTCAATAAAATTAAAAAGATTGAAATCATACAAAGTATAAGCTGAGATAAAATAGTATTATATTAGAAGCCAATAACAGAAAATTATTTGAAAAAGCCCCAAATATTTGGAAATTAAAAAAAAAATCCTTGCCAAAGAAGACATAAAAAAGGAAATTCAATAAATTTCAAATGAGAAGCCATCAAGAAAATGAAAAGGCAACCTATAGAATGGGAGAAAATTTTTGAAAATCATGTATCTAATAAGGGGTTACTATCCAAAATACAAAGAACTCATATAACTCAATAGCAAAAATCAAACAATCTGATTTAAAATTGAGCATAGGAACTGAATAGAATTTTTTTTCCCAAAGAAGACATACAAAGGACCAACAAACAAATTCAAACAACTGAGAAAAAAATAAGTAAGTGAATAGTCTTATATCTATTAAATAAATTGAATTCATAGTCAAAAACCTTCCCACAGGAAGGAAACTTTAGGCCCAGATATACTCTTTTGTCAATTCTACCAAACATCTAAGAAGAAAAAATACCAGTTCCACATATATTCTTCCAGAAAATTGAAGAGGAAGGAATCAAAGAGGAACATTACAAATCATTTTTGATGTCAACATTACCCTGAGAGTAAAACCAGAAAGACTTTAAAAAAAAACTAAAACTACAGAGCAATATCCCTCAGTAACATGGATTAAAATATCTTAACAGAACTTTAGCAAATTATACCCAGCAATGTATCAAAATTGTAACACACCATGATCAGGTGGGGATTATCCCAGGAATACAAGAATGGTTTGAGAATCAATGCAATAGACTGTATTTTACAAGATTTAAGAAGAAAAGCCTATGATAATCTCAAAAAATGCAGAAAAAGAATTTCACACAATTCACAGTGCTTTCTGATTTAAACTCTCAAGAAACTATAAATAGTAGGGAATTTCCTCAAACTAAGAGACATCTGTGTAAACCTCCAGCTAATATCATATTTATTGGTGAAAGATTGAATATTTCCTCCAATATCAGAAATAATGCAATGTGTCTTATCTGTAATATCCTTTTAATGAACATTGCACTAGATGTTCTAGTTAGTTCAATAAGACAAGAAAAAGAAATAAAGGTATATGGATTGGAAAGAAGAGGCAAGGGTGTTCTTATTTGCACACAACATGATTAACTACTAGGAAATCCTAAGAGACTTATAGAAAAATAGATTATAATTAATACAGTAATATTAACAATGTCACAGGATACAAAGTCAGTATATCACATTATATCACATATAGTTTATAAATATATTTTTCTAAATGATCGTGTATTGTGTACAGACATTATATGAAATCATGTAAGCTGGATTATTAATATAAGTTATCTAAGGTCACATATGGTTTGATGTTAGGGGGAAAGTGATCCAATTTTTTTAAAGGAAAGGGAAAAACGACTACAGAAAAACACTGGCAACAACTATAAAAACAACTAAAAAAAGCTAATATGTATAAAAACATTCATGTAATGAAATTATATATTTGTGTATATGTAAAAAGCTGTCTATATTCAGAAATTGAAATCCAATAATCTTTAAAAGAGTGACCTAAGTCTAGAGACTCTAGCAACAAATCTGGGCACATATGGAAATGTAGTATACATGAACGGCTGGCATTTAGCTACAAGTAAAATACCTAACAATGGCTTAGACAGCAAGGACACATTATTTCATATTACAAGATTCCAGAAGCCCATTAAGAAAATCCAGTGCTAGGCTCTGGCCAACTTCTTGAGCTTTTCTGCAATTACCTCTCATTGTCGCTGCAGCTCTAAACATCCTCATCATGCATAGATGTTAAGGTAGTCCTCACTGGGAAGGTCAGAGAACCAGCCAAGCAGATATCCCAGGAAAATGAAACAGCAGGTGCTATTTGACCCTAAAGGAAGTGTGGCCGGCATGTTTTGAGGAACATTAAAGAGGCTAATGTGCCTGTGACAGAGTGAGCAAGGGCGGGGCTGTAGAGGACAGGGTCAGATGGGTTCGGGGTTTGGGGTGGCCTCCAGGGCACTGTGTCATCTGTGCTCCCCACCCTACTCCCTAACCTCTACTTGGAGTGAGATGTTAAGCCTTATGATGGTTTTGAACAGAGAAGGGACTTTATTTGACTTCAGGTTAACAGGTTTATTGACACCAGTCGGGATACTACTGCAGGAATCCTACTGAATGATAACAGCGCTTGAACTGGGGTGATAGCCAAAGAATATAAAGTCTGGGGTATTTTTAAGATAAGCGTTTGTCGACAGAACAGAAGGACATCATTATTCTTAATAAACTTCTCCTGGTGATTCTAAAATGCAACCAATGTTGAGAAACACTGATGTGCAGCTGCAGATTGCTCTTGTTTCCTTCAATTCCTTGAAATACAGCAATTTCCACGGAGGATATTCCTTCATGCTGTTTCTTCTATCTGAAAGAGTCATTAACTGCGACTAACTTTTCATCCTTCATAATCTAGCTTAAAACTTCCTTCTCAAGGAGGCCCTATCCAATGCCTCCATGACTTTCTCCGATGTTCTTTCCCTTTATACCAGTTTTGCATTCATTTGTATGCCTCCCCATCTGGATTACAAGCCTCACGAAGGTAAGAACCAAGTCTGCTCGTGCCACCACTGGCACAGAGCAATTGCTCAATAAAGATTTGTTGAATAAATAAGTGTGAATTAATGCACTCCTTAGGCAACTGTGGATTAGCCAAGCCAAGAAATGCAAAGGAATTATTTTCATTTGACCATTGCACTATGGTAGAGGGAAAAGCAATATGGTCTTGACGACAGAACACCAGCGTGAATCCCAAGTTTACTACTTAATATTTGAAACCTCTGTGAGATACTTTCATCATGTGTGTAAAATAAGAATCGTAATAGCTGTATTTTCTACTTCCAGGCTTGTAGAGAGAATCAAATAAGATAATAAATGTTAAAGTGATGTCATTAATCTTTTAATTTGGTCTGATTATATAGTGTTACCTGAAACTGCTGTCTGTCACAAAGCAGAAATTCTGGAGTTCTGTCTAGTTTTGGTGTCTGAAGATGAGAAAGAGGGCAAGAGGTGGCCTAATTATGGTATAAGCTGTAGTCTTGCTGTAGCTGGTACACTCTCATTAGGGACCTTGAAACAGTTGTACACTTCCTTTAACTCTGGAGGTGAAGCCTAGAGACAAAGAGCCTAGAGATGAAGGGGTGCTTCTGAAGGCACCAGCTCTGTCCTTACCTCAGTGCCCCATTTACTTGGCTGAGTCTTGGAAATTTATCATCAAGAGGTGTGGCCGGACTACAGACTCCAGGAAGGCAGGGATCTTTGCTTTGCTTATTCATGTACCCAGTGCTTACAAAAACATTTGACACACCTTAGGTTCTCAGTGAATATTTGCTGAATGAATAAATGGATATGGCTCTGAGTGTTGTCGGGGCTTACAGCTCCTTTCTGTGGAAATAAGTCAAGCAAACAGTTTATTTTATTTTTTAAACTAACATACAGTGAAATTAACTTTCTAAGGGTATTCAGTTCTGTGTAATTTAGCACATGCATAGATGTATGTAACCACCACCACAATCAGGATAAAGAACCATTCCATTACCCAAACAACCTCCTTTGGGCTATCTGTTTGTTGTATGCACACCCCTACTCACTCCCAGACGACAGCCCTAAGCCCTGATACCCAGTGATCTCTTTCCATCATTATGGGAAAAAAAGAGATTTTTTGGTTTTTTCAAGTTGTCATACAGTAGGTAGTCTTTTGTTGACACTGCCTTCTTTTAGTTATCATAATGCCTTTGAGATTCAACTGAGCTGTTGCATGTATCAACAGCTCATTCCTCCTTGTGGCTGAATAATATTCCATCACATGGAAGTACCGTAGCTTATTTATCTGTTCACTCATTAAAGGACATATGGATTGTTTCTATTCTTGACGATTATGAATAAAGTTGCTATAAATATTCATATGCAAGTGATTGTGTGAGCATAGTGTTCATATGTTCTCTAGAACATATACCTCGAAGTAAAATTGCTGGGTTGTATGGCGTATGTATAATTAATGCTATAAGAAACTGCCTAACTATTTTACGGAGTGGCAGTAACAGTTTTGCATTTCAGTTGCTCTGCATCCTCATCAGCACTTAGTGTTGTCAGATTTTTAAAATGTCATTCTAATTTGTATTCAAATTAAATCCAAAATTGTGATTTCAATTTGTATTTCTTTAATGGCTAATACCATTGAACATCTTCATATGCACTTATTTGACATCCATATATACTCTTTAGTGAAGCATCTGTTCAAGTCTTTTGCCCAATTTTAAAATGGGTTTTTAACTTTTTTTGTTTGTTTTTTTACTGTTGAGTTTTGATAGTTCTTTATGCATTCTGGATACATATCCTTTGTTGGATATGTCGTTTGTAAATGCTTTCTCCCCGTCTGCAGTTTGACTTTTAATTTTCTTAACAGTGTCTTTCACAGAGTAAAAGTTTTGAATTTTGTTTAAGGCCAAGTTATCCATTTTTTAAATGGATCGTACATTTGATATCTCATCCATGAACTCTTTATCTAACCCTCTGTCACAAGATTTTCTCACGTTTTCTTCTGAAGGTTTTCTAGTTTTACATTTTACATTTAGAGCAATGATCCCTCCGAGGTAAACTGCTTTTTGAATAAGGTGTGAGGTTACAGTTGAAGGTTTTGTTTTGTTTTGTTTTGTTTTGTTTTGTTTTGTGTATGAACGTTCAGTTGTTCTAACACTATTTGTTGAAAAGTCTATTCTTTCACCACTGAATTGCCTTTGCACCTTTGTCAAAAGTCAATTGGCTCTATGTGTGTGGTTCTATTTCAGTGACTTTTTAAGCAGCCTGGGGAGAGGGTTCTGCCCGGTATATACTGTTATGCCCCACCTGAGCCATGAAGTAGAGGCAGAATGGAGGGCAAATTAAGTAACAGCAGTGAGAGAAGAAGCACAGATGGAGAGCAGCTTGGACCCATAAAACTGGAACTCAGAACAGGGAACCACGGACAAGCTGGTCACTAGAGCTTGTTTAGTGTGTTCATTCATGAAGAGACCTACTGTGTGGGAGCTCGTGGTTAGTTTTAGACAAATCTGCACTACATGTTCCCAGAAGTCTTTAGGCCACCGTTCCCTCAAGTGTAAGATAAGGAAAGCAAGTTTCAGGCACTATTGATTACCCCAGACCATAGTGATATAGACTTTTATTTAGTAATTTGTAAGTCTGTTGTTACCTGTTTCTATGGAAAAATTAGGAATCTGTTATTTGAAACTAGTACACATAACTTTGCTTTTGACAGAGGTGAGTTTGTGGAGAGACTGTCCCAAATCATTTCCTGCTGTGTGTAACTCTAATGATGTTCGTATAGCTTTCAGGGAATGAGCGCTTCTACAAAATATGTCCAAGCTTTTAAGAATTTGGAATGCCTACTTCAGAATCACCATTTGGTGAAATGTTGAGGCAGTTTTTAGACATGACGTTTGTTCTCGTGGATTTCTAGGTTTTCAAATAGCGTAAGTGATCTAACTTGGTTATCTAAGTGCAAAATTGAACCTCAGGGAACCATAGTATGTTTCAAAGGGATTAATCTGCATAAAAAACTAATTACCTGCAATTTTTAAAAATAAGTTTATTTACTTTATTTATTTATTTTTGGTTCCATTGGGTCTTCATTGCTACACGTGGACTTTCTCTAGTTGCGGTGAGTGGGGGCTACTCTGCGTTGCGGTGCGCGGGCTTCTCATTGCAGTGGCTTCCCTTGTTGCAGAGCACGGGCTCTAGGTGTGCGGACTTCAGTAGTTGTGGCTTGCGGGCTCTAGAACACAGGCTCAGTAGTTGTGGCGCACGGGCTTAGTTGCTCCGCGGCATGTGGGATCTTCCCGGACCAGGGCTCGAACTCGTGTCCCCTGCACTGGCAGGAGGATTCTTAACCACTGCGCCACCAGGGAAGCCCTAACTGCAATTTTAAAATGCCTTTATTTAGTGTATCATGGAAACGCATCTAAATATTTAAAATCATAGAAATGCTGGGAATTCCCTGGCGGTCCAGTGGTTAGGACTCTGTGCTTCCACTGCAGGGAGCAGGGGGCACAGGTTCGATCCCTGGTTGGGAACTAAGATCACAGGGCATGCTGCTCGGCAAAAAAAAAAAAAAAAAAAAAAAAAAAAAAAGGTTTAAAATCATAGGAATGCTTCAAAATATTTTAAAATAATTTAAATCTTTTTTTAAAAAGCATCAAACAGTCGAGGTAAATCCTTCCTTTCTTCTCCCTTCCTTCCTTCCTTCCTTCCTTCGTTTCTTCATTTGTTCCTTCTTTCCTTCCTCCTTTCCTTCTTACAGATCAATGAAGTTGTCACCTTGTAACTTTATTTACAGACTAAGACTTCCAATAGCTGCAACATTAAGTTCCCCAAATTGGGGCTCAGGTGGGGAAACTCCACACAGATGTTAATTGGAGGTAGAGTAAGGATTGTATTTTTTAACAGATTTCATTAAAAAAAAATTATAATTGTTTTAAACTTTGATTTCGTGAGCTTCTTCACCATTAGGGGTTAATTACAACAATGGTTTCTGGTTTGAACCACTTCAATCTCAAAGTCATTTCAGAAAACTGCTGGAACTGAAAAAGCTTTAAGCAGTCGTGCAGGTCTTTAATTGTAAATTAGTTTTGACAGGACTACGATGCAGAGTCCTGCTCGCTTCCAAAGTGATGCTGGCTGACAACCTCGCACTGCTCCAGGAGCAAAGGAACATGTGGAAGAAATTGTTCTTTTCCATTTCACAGCTTGTCATTTCCTCTGCGGGGCAGCCCCTGACCCCTCTGAGAGATCCTGACACCCATAAGGGAAGTGTTCCCACTGATGTAAAGGAAGTGGAGAAGCAGTTTAACGCTAAGAAAGAAGGGAGAAGGGTGTGTCAAAAGGATCTGGAGCACAGAGAGATGAGATGGGCTTAAAACGTTTCCATCAGGCTAGAATCTTTGCTGTGCTATTTCCTTTCAGGAGAGAAAACTGAAAAATAATTTAGAAGGGCTCAAAACATTATGGGCGGTTTTACGCTACCTTAAAAAAAATTTTTTTTAAGTGGAAATGGCAATAAAAATGAATGTGTCACATGTGAATGATCAAAAAAAGGGTCTGAAGGAAAAGTACAAATGTGCTGCTGCCCTGTTCCGATATGTTTCTAATTACAGAGTGTGTGTGGATTAGATCGACAACATCAGATTACAGCTTGTGTTTTCAGGACATTTTACACCCTTAACATTTTATTTGGTCTCATATATTCATCACAGTCAATTTTTCCTCTCTGCCTGTGCTATTAAACAGTGCAGTAAGGAACATAAAAAAGCAATGGGGTTGTGTTATCGTTCAAACAGGTTTATCATTCTCCCCGTCTATTGGCATAAGCCATTTCAAAACCCCTCAAATTATCAATATTTTTAGAGCTACTAACGAAGTCATTATTTTTTTAAAAGAAATTCCTTTTCATTTTGAAACAATTGAAAATCTTTTTCAGTATACACACTTTGCTGACCATGGTCTTTAGGGCAGGGGTAATAAATACTCTTTCCTCCACACACACATCTTGGCGTGTGTGTGTGTGTGTGTGTGTGTGTGTGTGTGCGCGTGCGCACATCTGTGCATCTGTGTCTGTGTGTGATCCTTAATCTCTTGTGGCAAATATGTTAACAAACGCAAGTGTGCCTTGTGTTTTCAGCAATCACTCCTAAAAATGTACTGTCTATGAAAATAATTCCATTTTTCCTTGGCCAATCTCTCTCATTGAGTCTGCCGATACTCAGTGCCTCAGTATTAGGACACATGTCCTTGCAAAATGATATTGCAGGAGTGGATAGAGACAACTAATAATATCATAGTTCTTGACTGAACGTGAGACACTGAAATGGACCTAGCAGGTTAGGACAATTGGAGCATTTCTAAAAAGCTTTGGGGGCAGTGGTTTAGGAAGGAAGGGTTACCACAGACCTGTGACAAGACACACTTGTCTCTGGCCCCATTATTCAATCTGGACATTCCCAGAAGTACCCAGAGCTGAATACACAATCTGGATAAGTTGGAAATAAAGAACCGTAGGGATAAAATATACTTTTATTCTGTTTTTACTAACGCGAATTATGACGAAAGAAACCATGACCAACCGGGGAGAATTTGCTCCTTACATGTGACAAAGTAGCAGCCCATCTGACATAGCTTTCCAATTGCTCCAGTTTATGATATTGATATTGGTTTTTTTACTGCAGGCTCTTCCATTCTTTAAATTTTTTTTATTGTAGTAATAACACAACATGCGATCTGCCCTCTTAACAAATGTTTAAGTGTATGATACAATATCTGTAGTTGGATGGCTGATGTTGTACAGTAGATCTCTAGAACTTATCTTACATCATTGAGACTTTAGGCTCATTGATTAGCATATACCCATCCTCCTCCTCCCCCAGCCCCTGGCATCCACCACGCTACTCTCTGATTCCATGAGTTTGCCAATTTTAGATGCTTCATATACGTAGAACATGGATAGGCATTTATCCAAAGAGGACACACTATAGGTACTTTCTGCAAGTCTTTAGCAGGTAGCATTTCCTTTGGTTCAGTATTGTCTTCGTCAAACTCCAAATGGGAATAAAAAATAAATGACATTGTGAGACCTCATGTGAATAAAAAGGTTCATTAGCTCTTTCTAAACATGAGGCTGGCTTTGAACACTTCAGTGGTCTGACTGATGTAGTTCTCTTTCTTATGAGCATGTGATTGACTTTGTTCAATGTGGAAATAATTGAAATTAAAATTGGCAGAAAGCGACAGTCTTTTTATCCACAATGATCCACTCAGTCTAATTAGATGATCCATATGGAGTAAGAAATAGGAAATATAAATTAGAAAAATTGGCTTTCGAGTCAAATAGGTAAATATTTCCTTTAGCATGAGATAGGAGGGAAATCAATCTTTTTTGGTATTAAACTCATTTTGTTAGAAAAGTCAGTCTGCTCTTGAATGTTGACACCTTGGCAATGAAGGATAGAAGGACTTGATGCTCTGTAGCACAAATACATGACACATTGTCTTTGAATACCTTACACTACTAGAGGCCAGCAAGTGTGATCAACCTTTGTTTGCAAAGCCACAACTATTTTTGTTTTTGTTAAGACGGTATTCTATAACTTGTTAAATGAACACAGAACTGTTTCACTAGAATCTTGTGTTTAGAATTTTGTAGATTTAAAGTTGTAGTAAAAAAGATCCTGCAATATTTTCAACATGCATAGAAATAAGCATATACAAGGCATAATGCTAGTGTTAAAGACATTGGCTGCTGTAATGTTGTTAACAGACGTAGATTGTGAAAACATAATTCAGTGAAAAACAATACAGAACCCTAAAGCACAAATATTTCTCCTCCCATACTATTAACCCTCTCTTTCCAAATTCTCATTAGTTAGTTGATCTATATTCAGGCTGGTGTATTGCTTTTATCAGCAAGTGTGTCTTCTCCAGCATTGAAATATTAATACATGTGCACACAGACACATGCATATAAAACTTTCTAAGGTCAAATATTTAAAAGGTGTAAGCATTTTCTTAAAACATTACAGCATTTTCTTCTTGAACCATAATTAATCATATCTCCTTATACCTTCACCTAAATTTGTAATAAAACATCTTTTTTTTTTTTCCTTTTTCAGACTTGCAGGAATCAGGCATCATGTGTATGAATAATTGCCATGAAATAAAGTTTTAACCAAGTGTGATGAACTAGTTGTTGGAGCAATCAGGGGTTCATCATCTTGATTTTTTGCCCATAATACATGTCATGCTGAATAAAACCAGTAGTTGTTCGATATGTACTTGGCACATATTTTCTCTCAGTCTGCAGCTTGCCTTTTCATCTTCTTAACAGGGTATTTCATAGAGTAAAGATTTTGAATTTTAATGAAGTCCAATTTATCAATCTCCTTTTATGGATCAGGCTTTGGTGTCAAGTCTAAGAACTCATTGCCTGAAGTTCCTGAATATTTTCTCCTGTTTTTGTTTTTGTTATTTTTTTCAAAAAGCAAATCCATTTTGAATTATTTTTAACATAAGGAATGAAGTTTAGGTTAATTTTTATTTTATTTTACTATTATTATTTTTTGCCAGTTGTTCCAACACCATTTGTCATAAAGGCTGTTGTTCCTCCATTGACATGGTTTTGCACCTTTCTTAAAAATCAGCCACTGAGCATATTTTTCTAAACTTTTTTCTGGCTTCTCTATTCTCTTCCATTGACTTATGTGCCTGTCCCGACACCACACAGCTTTGATTACTGTAGCCATATATTCAAGCTGTATAATTCTTTTCATACATTGTTAGATTCAATTTGCTAATATTTTCTTGAGGATTTTCCAAGTTTCTGAGAGATATTGGTCTGTAGTTTTGTTTTTTAGTGTACCGTCTTTGTCTGGCTTTGGTGTCAGGACTGTTATAATGGTCTCATAAAATGAGTTAGGAAGTGTTTCTCCTGTGTTTTCTAGAGGAGATTATGTAAAATTGGTCAATATACATTTTTCTCAAGCGCCCATGAATCATTCACAAATATATCCTGGGCCAATAAAAGAAACCTCATAAAATTGAAAAGAATAGAAATCATACAAAATGTTTTCTGTAATACTAATAAAATCAAACCAGAAATAATTAACATAAAACCAAAAGGAAACTTTTAAAACCTTAGAAATTAAACACACTTTTAAATAATCTGTGGATCAAAACGAAGAAGTCTCAAAAAAGTTTGAACTGAATGAAATGAAAATGCAACAGATCTATCCTGTCATTGAATTTGAAGTGCATTTTTTTGTAAATAGCATATAATTAGGTCACATTTTAAAATTCACTCTGCCAATATCTGCCTTTTACTTGGTATAGTTAGACCATTTACATATAAGGTAACTATGGGTATGTTAGGACTAAGTCTGCCATTTTAGTATTTGTTTTCTCATTATTTCCTCTGTTTTTCATTCCTCTGTTCCTCTTTACTTGCCTTCCTGTGCATTACTTGAACCCTCTTTAGGATTCCATCCTGATTTGATGATAATTTTTGAACAAATCTCTTGTGTACTTTTCATAGTAGTTGCTCTGGGTATGGCATTATACATATGTGATTTATCTCAGTTTCCTGGTGTCCATATTTTACACTTTGAGTCAAGTGTAAGTACTTTACTTCCATTTCAGTCCCTTTACCTTCCCCATTTTTAAATATCATTGTCTTGGGTGACACATAGTGTTATGGTTTTTGTTCCAGTCATCAAATGTGATTTTTAAAATCCATGAGGGTAAAAAGAGTGTATTATATATACTCATGTTTGACGCTTTTTCTGATTTTTTCTTTTTTTTTTCCCTTTCAGATGCTCCAAGATTTCTTCTTTTATAATTTCCTTTCTGTTTGAAGAACTTTCTTTAGCCATTATTTAAGGGAAGGTCTAGCAACGAATTCTTTTTGTTTCCTTTCATTTGAGAATGTATTTTGCCTTCATTCCTGAAGGATAATCACTGGATATAGAATTCGTAGTTGACACATTTTTCTTTCAGCAATTGGAAAATGTGCTGTTTTGGTCTGCGTGATTCAGCTTGCATATCTGGGGCACACCCACTGGACCCTGCTAGTGACGTCTGGGAGGACAGAAGGAGCTTCCCCAGGCCTGGCCACCTGCTGCCTTTAGGTGGGGAAGGGAGTCTCCAGCCTCAGGATGTTAAGAAACTTTCTGGTCTAGGAATTAATTGTGGTGGGATTCCCCTGCTGGTACCACTTGGCTGCCTGTTTGTTGACTCTTGGTGGGAGGAGGGCTGTTTCAAGCTGCAGGGAAGGAGAGGGCATCACCTGGATGCTTATTTCAGTAGGTTCTGGTCTATCCTGCTCTCCAGTGCTGCTGGACTCACCTGCTGTTGTTGGTGGGACTTCCTTTCTAAGGGTAGATAGGGTCCTACCTGGACCACTATTTGCTGATAGGACGGAGTTGGAGATGCTCGTTCTGGATTACTCTCTTCTGTTGGGTGGGGTGCGAGGGAGCATGAGTTGCCCTGTCCTATATTGTTGCTCTAGTCCTGGGATCTATAATCATCTCTCCATCCTCTTTGTATCTTTCAGAACTTCCTTTGGCTACATCCTACATTATTTCCAGGCTTTTTAGTTATGCTTAGAGAGGAGAAGAAGGGAGAAACAAGTGTGTACCATTTGGTCCCAACCGGAAGTCCCCTCAGTTTTTTGTTTTGTTTTGGGGGCACTACAGCATTTTAAAAGTTTCTTAGCATTTCATTTAGGGCTTGAGGAATATGGAGGTAAAAAATGTTTTAATTGTGGCAAAATATAGATAATATGAAATTTACCATTTTAACTATTTTTAAGTGTACCGTTCGGTGGCACTAAATACCTTTACAATGTTGTACACCCATCACTTCCATCCATCTCCAGAATTTCTTCATCTCCAACTTAAACTCTCTAGCCATTAAACAATAACTTCCCATTTTACCCTTCTTCCAGTCCCTAGCAATCATCATTTCTACTTTCTGTCTCTCTGAATTTGACCGTTCTAGGTCCCTCATATGAGTGGAACCATACAATATTTGTCTTTCTGTGACTAGCAAACTTTACTTAGCATAATACCTCAAGGAAGGAGGTAAAATTTGAATTGGTAAAATCTATTACTCATCGAAGTGTTTTAAAACAGTTTTGAGGATAAGAGTTTAAAATTAGTAACTAACTTGGGACATTGAAATCTTTAAAGCCTGGTATGTAGTATGAACTCAACAATGTTAGCTATTACCATTATTTTCTTCAAGATATTACTATTCCTCTTCTCCCTAGTATGAATAGCTAAAAGTCAACAGTTAGGGGGTTGAGTCAACGTTCTGTTTTTATTCCTTTTTGTGACAACTAGCCCTGATCTCTGTCTACCTACTGGAAATGCGCAGGAAAGAAATTGAAAGAGAATGCAGACCTGTGCACATTTCATGGAGGAACTAGAATGTGGATATAGGAGTCAGGGAGGCTTACATTCACACCCTGACTCTTACCCTTTAATGTCGTTTATCAGGTTCCTTAATCTGTGAACATTTGCTTCTTTACCTATAAAGGGGGGATAACAGGCCTTACTTGAGGATTAGTAGTAATTTATGTAGAGTGCAATACATGCAGTAGCTGTATTGCATTTAGTAGGTGTGTTGTATTTAGTAGGTGCTCACTCAATCACCTTTGTGTTATTGTATTAGTTACTATAATGAGAAAAATGCACTTGGCTATGTCCATATCCTGCTTAATTTCAGTACTGGGCAATGATTCCCTCTATCCTTACCCGTAATTTTCTCTTAACAATAAGGACTTACTAGTGGGTAAAATAATTTATTATTCTAAGTAGCTTTGGGTGTTCTAAGTTCAATGAAATTGTCAGTGATGGTAACCAAGGAAAGCTCATGAGCAGCATATTAAAATTTCTGAATTCTTTCATTGTGCTTAAGATGGAGAGTTTAATACTTTTAATAATAAGGGGAAAAGAAGCTAACTTTCATGAAAGGATGCAATCTTTTTAAGGATGGCAGAAATGGGTGATGTTTAAAAATTATTCTTGGAAAGAATAACCAAGTATATTCCTGCTCTTACATTACAATAATATTTTATTAGGCAAGGCATGCATGTATGAATCTATTTTTTATCCTAAAAATGCAAAATACTCAGAGATCACTACTGGTTGATATGATGGCAGAAATATTTACGGTTCTGTGCTGGTTATAAAGTTAAACAAAATAACTTGAATTAAATAAGTAACATATGTAAATCTGTTTTAATAAACTGAAAAATACTGCATAAAATATAATGTATTATTATCAATCAACTAACTGTTGATATTCATAAGTGGTACCAAAGTGCCACATGGGTTGAGGGTCTATGTGGACAGATTATGCCTTAGAGGTTTGGGCAGAAGTGAAATTGGGAATAGTTTTGTTGCATTCTTGATGTCACTAATATTAAAACGTCCCCAAATATGAAACCATTAAGCTTCTTAACACTTCTAAGAAACCAGTTCATAAAATAGTAGGAGCACTTTACCTTTTACTAAATATTTGAGGCTTTAGAGGGAATAATCCTGGCCAAACCTAAACTCCAATTCTATGGTACTTGCTCTTTGTCAAGAGTTTCATTTTTGAAGATCAATTTGTTCTTGTTCTTCCTATGAAGAAAAGATAGAATTTGTTCCTTGACATTATGACCAACATTTATCTATTTATGTTAGCAGCATCCAAGAAGTTACTGTTTATAGGTTCAAACTATGCTGCTAGCAGAGAATGTTATCAAGTCATTACCTGCATTGAGGTAATTTCTAGTTCATTCACTGCTAATATCCTCAAATAGATATTTGACCCTTATTTTGAAAGTGGTTAAAACATTTTTACTTTCTTAACTAGAAACTAGATATAAACAACCAGATTTCAAAAATTTTGAGCATCTGTCTCTGCCATAGATAAACAATGCTAAGACTTTGGTCTGTGGTTGCAGCCATGGTCATGGCAACGTGTCGTTGAGAATTCGTACTTTGGTATTTATTTTGGCCTTTAAACTATTCATTTGTACTGTGAACTAGATCATGTGCTTCTAACTGTCAGTAAGCTGAATGCATTTCAAGTCAATTTACTAAAATAGTTACTGTTAAGTGGTATATTTGGACAGAGTTGACACCTTTGACATTTTCTACAATGGCAAAAATAACTGTATTTAAGGGAATGATTTATGAATGTTGGGTGCCTACAGAGCTTCCATTTGATTATGGTTTCTACTTTAGCTGCTGAAACTCTTTCCACAAACTGCTGAAAGGACAGCTAATTAGTGCTGTGTGATCAGATATTTAACACAGATAAACAGCACATAGAAATGCACAAAAACATATCAATCTAAAACCTATGGTCTTCTTGTTACTCCTTAGCATTGTCTTTGCCTAACAAGAGGAGAAGAGTTGAGATCACAGCAGAGACAGGGAAAATAAGGAAGAGAGAGTAAGATTGATAGTGTAGAACTGCCTTTATGAAACACACATGATTTGGTGTAAATAAGGAAAGCAACTTGCAATGATTAAAAAGTATTTTGAATCCTGAGTTGTCTTCTAGATTGCTGGCCTCTATTAAAAACTTCTTAAAATAATAGATAGCTTTAATTCTTCAAGCAAAAGAAAAATTATATCATCTCAGATTTTCCATGTTTATTATATAGATGTGACTTGACTATGGGGAAAAAAAGAGAGCCAAATCTCTTGTATTGCAAGTTTTAAATGTACCAGGCTAAGGTTTACTTAATTAGAACCTCCAGGCAATAAAGGAGCCCTTTTTAAAATTCTGTGATTCTTAATATGCTAAATAATGCAAAGCTTCGACTCTTCAAGCATGAGACACACATCTGGCAGTTTAACATTTAAATGACAGGAGGAAAAAATTCCTCACTTCGGTAGTAATTTTCTCAAAGAAAAGAATAGGAAATGTATTACAACTACATTTAATTTCTTTTTAGATTTCCATCCTGTCTAATTGCAGACATTTTTCTAGGTTTTCTGTATTTGTATTTTTTACACATATTTTCTGCACATTTTACCAATCTTTAATCTGAGATGCTCTTCACTATTAGAGCTCTTGAAAAACTGTGGTGTATTTTACTTAGCAGATTGTTTTGAGAAATCCATCTGATATCTAAGAACAAAGACAGTGGTTTAGAAAATATAGGGAAAATAAAATTTCAGAGACCCACGAAAATATTACTAACAAAAAGGCAACATTTTTCAGTTAGTTCCACTTTCAGGCTTTAATTTTTTTCAGTATTAATGTTTTCTCTGTTTTGTCATTTTCTGGCTGTTCTTCATGCAAAAGTTACTACAAGCAGTATTCTTTTTTTTTTTTTTTTTTTTTTTTTTTAATTTTTATTTATTTATTTATTTTTGGCTGTGCTGGGTCTTCGGTTCGTGCGAGGGCTTTCTCTAGTTGCGGCAAGTGGGGGCCACTCTTCATCGCGGTGCGGGGACCGCTCTTCATCGCGGTGCGCGGGTCTTTCACTATCGCGGCCCCTCCCGCTGCGGGGCACAGGCTCCAGACGCGCAGGCTCAGTAGTTGTGGCTCACGGGCCCAGCTGCTCCGCGGCATGTGGGATCTTCCCAGACCAGGGCTCGAACCCGTGTCCCCTGCATTAGCAGGCAGATTCTCAACCACTGCGCCACCAGGGAAGCCCCAAGCAGTATTCTTTCTTTGCATTTCTCCAAAGGACAGTGTCAGATCCTTGATTAATTTTACAAAGGTCATTTGGAAAAACCATTAAAAATATGCCAAGTAAAAAAGATTAGCACAACACTGGGAAAACACACTTTTATAAACATGTGCATCTATATATAGATAGGGTACTGAAACATTATATAGTTTTGACAAGTGTTTTCCTTGTGCACCTCATGTATTATTAAAAATATGACTGTTCCATGTATTTTTTCTGGGTGATCCCAGCTGACACATTCCAAAGGCATCAGCAGGTTACTGTTATTTGTAAATATTTCATCTTTTTCTCAATATAAGATGATCTGATAATTAAATTGAGTACTGGTTCCATAAAATAAAGTGGTCTTTCAAAGTAATTAACCTATACTTGCGTTGCTCACACATAAACATGGGTGCTAGTTAACTTGTGACCAATTTATGTATCCACTCCTACTTTTAATTAAAAAATAAACAACACTGCAACTTCCAGTTTTAGCTACGGCAGAGTAGCTGGTACCAGACCAGCTCTTCTTTTACAATCAACCATTAAACTGAAGAGACTATATGAAGCATGTTAATGTTTTAATTGTCATGGAGCATTGGCCATCAGGAAGCACAAGACTTGCTGATCCCAGAGAGAAGAGAAACTTTTGAGGAAAACCCTGGTTGTCTACCTGGGCAAAAATTCTGACTCTAAAGCAGTGAAGCAAAATCCAAGCAGAGAAAGTCCCACTGAGCTGAGACAAAGTTTTGGCATTCAGGGCTGCTGAAGCAGCTAGAATCTGCAGAGTGAGAAAGAGCAGGGAGCTGTGCAGAGAGGAACCCAGAAATCAGTATAGGGACCACCCACCAACCATGAGTCCTTGGCTGAGGGTAATGCTGTACCTGACCACAGTGAGAATAACTGAGGCTTTGCTAAGTGACGACTACGGACCTGGAAGAAGAACAGAGATAACTAGAGTTGGAACAGAGGTAGCATTCAAGTCAGGAGACTCATGTTAATACCTCCTTTTCAATCTGACAGCAAACTGAGATGCCAAAAGTCTGCATATTAGGAATAAAGACCATGCTCTAGAGAGGCTTATTTTAAGCCTAAAACAAAGCTCTGACAGTAATGGTAGAGGAATTAGAGACCTGAAGTTGAGTTCTGGTAAGTTAGAGTGGCTTGGAAACTCTTAGTTTTTCACAGAAATGCTAAAACAAAATGTAAATTTAGGGACTTCCCTGGTGGTGCAGTGGTTAAGAATCCACCTGCCAATGCAGGGGACACGGGTTCGATCCCTGGTCCGGGAAGATCCCACATGCCGTGGAGCAGCTAAGCCCGTGCACCACAACTACTGAGCCTGCACTCTAGAGCCCATGAGACACAACTACCAAGCCTGTGCTCTAGAGTCTGTGCACCACAACTACTGAAGCCCACACACCCTAGAGCCCGCGTGCCCCAACTACTGAAGCCCACATGCCTAGAGCCCGTGCTCCGCAACAAGAGAAGGCACTGCAATGAGAAGCCTGTGCACCTCAACGACGAGTAACCCCCGCTCACTGCAACTGGAGAAAGCCTGCACACAGCAACGAAGACCCAACGCAGCAAAAAAAAAAAAAAAGAAAGAAAAAGAAAAAGAAAGAAACAATGTAAATTTAAGCCTATGCAAGTTTAATAAAATTAGCCAGTAATTGAACTGTGTACTAGGAAAAAAATATGAACACCTTTCCAAGGAAGATAACAGAATCCAGAGTCTTCTACAGTTCTACAGTGTCCGTTATATAATCTATAATTATTAGACATGCAAAGAAACAGGAGAATATAAACCTTAGACAGGGAAAATAGTGAATAAAAATAACTGTAAGACGATTCAGATATTGAATTTAGCAGGAAAAACCACTAAAACATCCATTATAAACATGTTCATAAATTTTTAAAAAACACTTTCAAATGATTAAAGGATAGTATGGTTTTAATGAATGATTAGTCAGGTCATCTCAGCAGAGACATGGACACTATAAAAACTGTAACCAAATGGAAGTTTCAGAACTGAAAAATCCACGAATTAAAAGAAATTAATGAATTTGAAATACAGAAAAGAAAAAGCTGGGAGGAAAACGAAGAGAGACTCAGAGACCCATGGGGCTATATCACATAGTTTTACATATATACAATGGGAATCTTAGGTAAGAAAAGAGGGTCATAAAATGGAAGAAAATATGTATTAAAAAAGTAATGATTGGAAATCCCCCAAATTTGATGGAATATATTGACTCATAGATTGAATACCCTCAGTGAACCCCAAAAGAATAAATACAAGGGAAACTACATTTAAAAATATCATAATGAAACTGCTAAACACCAAAGTTAAAGAGAAAATCTTGAAAGTAGACAGAAGGAAAAAAAAAAAACACATTACAAAAAGGGGAACAGTGATCTGAAAAATGATGGACATTATCATCTGAAACAATGGAGACCCAAAGTCAGTGTAATGACATATTTAAAATGCTAAAAAATGTCAATTCAGAAATCTGTATCCAGCAAAAAATCCTTCATATATTGAGGTTGATATAAAGACATTTTCAGATGAAGCAAAGGTAAAAGAATTTTTCTTCAGCAGACCAACACTATGAAAAACTTAGAGAAAGTTCATGAGGCTGGCTGGGTCATCTTTAGGGAGGAAAAGTCTTCCAAAGCATGCAGACATGGAGACCATGTCCTCAACATTTTACACGCTGGAAAGCTCATTTAAAAACGTACACAAAGGCAATTCCAAAGGGCTGAGGATGGCAGCCTTTAATCCCTAGAGGGAGAGAAGAAGACAGGCAGCAAGGCTGTGACTGCTCATGGTATATGATACATGTGTACTTTTTTAAAAAAAGATTTTGGGTCAACCTCTTGGTCAAAGCTGTGGCTCTATTAAGGTACTCCAATCGCTAGCAGCTTCTGGGCCAGGGTATTTGTCACAAGATGCTGGGGATAGGCCTTAGCAAATGGGCTCATTGAAGTGAGAGGTCAAGCCAATGGATTGAGAGTCATAAAGGTAAAGATATACCTGCTTATGTACTATCTTTCTTTGTTTATAATTTAAGAAACATTTGTTGAGGAGGCATTCCATTTCAGGTACTGTGCTGGACATAACAGGAGAAACAAAGATGAACAAAACACATTATCTGCAAGGAGTTTTTGATCTAGAGCAGTAGTTCTCAATTGGGGATGTTCTGCTCCCCAAAGGACATTTGGCAATGTCTGGAGACATTTTTAATTGTCTCCAACTAGGGGAGGGCTGGGGAGGTAAAGGGTGCCATTGGCATCTAGTAGGTAGAGGCCAGAGATGCTCCTAAACATCCTACAAAACACTGGACAGCCCCCAAACAGTTAACCAACCCAAAATGTCGCTCATGCTTAAGTTGAGAAACGCTGATATAAAACAAGTCATGCAAAAGATGATAAAGGTAGCTCAGGTGAGAAGTGCTGGGTACACACAGATGACAGAACTGTCTAGTCTCAAGGTTTTATAATGGAACACTGGTGTGAGGCACAGAGAAATTTCTTTGAAAACTTGATCACAGAAACATAGCTGAGGATAGAGAATTCTACCCGGATGAGGAGAGGAAAGCGGATCAGACGCAGCTGCTGCTTGTAAATTGCATCCCCGTGGTGTGGCCAATGGTAAAGTTCTACTTGAAGTTCATGCATTGACTGAATTAAAACTGGGAGCATAGAACAGCTTAGAGCCTCCAGAGAATTCTTTCTTTTACCCCCATTTGTCAGGCTTTATATAAACTCTTAGATTTCAGCAGTGTAAGCTTACATATCCTCTGAAGTACAAATCTATAATATTCTTTTCCACCTTTTGTTTTTAACCCTAGGAAGTGTTTCTAATAAAATTGGTCCCTGCCCTACGGACTGTGGTCTCAATCTCTCAAAAGAAGACCATGAATTACACAATAAGGTAAGATGAAGGCTATAGAAGTTGGCTTTGACCATGAAAATGACGGTCCTGATTATTAACTATGGTTTCTTAAAATATATTTCCAGGTAGAAAGTAATTTGGTCTTCAAAGCAGGTTTTGAAGTGCAGGGCATACTAAAGCAGCTGACGTTGGTGAAATCAGTAATGCTAATAATTTTTTATTACATCCGAATCAGACTTCTTTGAGCTGTTGAAGACTTTAGTTAAATTAACTAGTTTACAAGACTCTTTCCGTCTTGGGCAGGGTGATTAGAAAATGTGCTGATTGTACTGTATTTATTTGGCATGATCATGGCTGCCATGAAATCTATCCAGAAACTATCCTGATGAATTTATATACATTACATAGCCTGGGTTTCCAAACGTTGGTTAAATTAATTTTACTGGTATTACTGGATCCCGTTTTTTGATATTTAAGCATTTCCAAAATCTTTATCTATATAGACCGAATGACTTCGAGTTTTAAGTATTCAGAAAATTTAGCCTGGCTAGAAAATCAAAGTAAAAGGATTTCTCTCCAACCCTGCCCTTTCTCATACAAATTATCTGAATTATTATCTTTATTCTCCAGTATGCTGACTAAATTAATACAGGTCTATAGAGCCAACTTTCATGCCATTCTCTAAAGAATGATTTTAAAGTAAACCTTGTTTCCATCTCTAAATAGTGGACCACGATCTAACCAAATAAATGGGTTTTTAATGTCTAGATGACTACTTAACAGCATTTACAATTACAGTTGTTTCTGTATTGCAGAAGAAGAAAGCTTAGAAATCAAAAGTTTAGTGAAATTTTTAACAGTGAAAGATAACATTCACTGAGTGCTAGGAAATTACTAGATGCCAGAAAATGTTCTCAGGTCCTCCACATCAAATGACTATCTTATTCTCACAACAAACTAATGGGATAGATACTGCTATTGACAAATTTTCTATATTTAGCAGGTGAGAAAAATAAGGCATGAGAGATGGAGCAACTTAGCCAAAAAAACATTGTTAACAAGTGTATAGCTGGGCTTTGAACCAGTCTGTTTCTAGAATCCATATTTGTATCCATCATGAAATAATACTTCAAAAAGTTGTTTATTTCTTTGTCCTTTCAGCCAGGTGTATGTTTTCTACTTCTTGGGTCTTATAACCTTAATTTAAGGGGTAGGCTATGGAAACCAAGGACAATTTGCTACGAAGGAAAAAAGCTTACATCCTTTATACATATTATGTATTAGGCACTTTTATGTATGCTTTTTGGGAGGCTAAAGGAAGGATACGTCTAGGAGATTTCTAGGATATTGTGGATCTAATATTAGCATTTTAAATATTTTTGGAAAATTTTCATGTCATTTGTTGATCATAAACTTTGAGATTAGAAGAAAGACTAAATTAAGTAAGATGAGAAAGAATACAATCACTCAGAAAACCTAAAATTCTTCCCTATATTTTCTGAGTTTACCGTTCAATTCAGGAGTTCTCTTTTTCATTTTATTTTTAATGTTATACTCCCCAAATTGCTCGTCAGTTGTTTGGAGGAGTAAGCTCTTCCCTGGGGGTCAGGCACTTTGGGAAGGTGTCTTAACTCTGAACTGCTTTAGGAAGCAGCTTTGTGCCTGCTGGTAATACGTCTCCGTAACATCAGTGCTGTGGGAAGACAGAGCCAGAAATACACCCAAGTTGCAAATGACTGAGTACAAGGGAGGTTATACCATCTACTAAATCTAAATCTGAGACCCTCTACGCCAATTTAAGTGTGTTCGTTTTTTCCTCTCATCTTCTCATAGTAATAGGAATTAATTTGAATCTTCAACTGATATTAAAGACTCTAACCCAGGCAATTGATAGGGTAGCTGTGGGAAAACTGAGATTAATATTGAACTTCACATGTGAAGCATTCATTTTTCAAATAACACGGAGCCAGAAAACAATCAAAACGTGTGGTCCAAGGTGGTCAGAAATGTTAGTTGTCATCCAGAGGGCAGAAACAGAAACCCAAGGGCATTAGTTACCCGAGGGGTCTCTCTGGGTAAATCCTGAACTACCCAGCCAGGAAGGAGCGCATTGCTTCCCCCTGGATACTGCTAATAGAAAGCCTGTCCTGAAAAATTCTCTGGAACACACATCAGAAATGAATTAAAGAAAGAGGAAATAGTATTCTTGCTGGATGGTCTCAGGATTTAGGCTGGATTTGATTTGGAGCTATAGGTTTTTATTTTTTAGATGATAATAACAACACTGATGGAACTGAACATGATGTCATGTTTATTTGCTTTGTTACTTCAGATGCACCTGGTGTTTGTTGTTGTTATCGATGACTTGCAGTTCTGTGATCCTATTAACACGAGCCTCTTAGCACCGCGCGTCCACCCCAAACTGTCCTCCCCTGCCTTCTTAAAAAATGGGGCTGCTCACTTCTGATCTTCCCAGGGCAGTTCAAAAGCATTCATAATCCTCAGGATTCAGCTCTTTATTCACTATTTCCTCTTTCTAAGGCTCTCTCTTTTGATGAAACAATCCCCTTGCCCTTCATCTGGCCAGATGGGCAGATGAACAGTGCTCCCCAGAGCTCTGCACAAAGACCCTGTAAAGAGTTTGGGGGAAAAATGCTGCTGCTAAGTGGAGCTTAATCGTGCCAGAGCCACAATGCTTTTCCACTGCACTGGTGCCGCTGACCTGTGAACTGCAAGCTCTCTTTCTCTGCACAAAGACTCACCTTCTCATCGGTCTCGTCACCATCACCCTTCTTCATTAACCAAATGGTCCATGGAAGGAATTATTGCTAAGGGGTAAAAACCTCTAAATGACAAGGTAGGAACCCTGGGCTTTGCTTTCTATCATATAACACAATTAAATGGGTCTTTCATTTCATGAGCTGGGCAACTTTTTTCTTAAGCAATTTATTTTTGGCTGCGTTGGGTCTTCATTGCTGCGTGCGGGCTTTCTCTATTTGCAGCAAGTGGGGGCAACTTTGAGACTTAATATATTGTCTTAATATCTTAATATTATCTTAATATCTTAATATTAATAAATTAATATCTTAAGACTTAAGTCTTCCTATAGTATTTTCTACTAGGCAGCTTCTTAGAAATGCTGTAATAAATGCACAATAAAGGATGTTAAATGTTCCCTCAATCACCCACGCTATATATTGCATTGTACCAGATGCTACTTATATCCTTAATATCCTAAAGCATGTTAAGTTCTATCCTTTCCATCCCCAGAAAGAATTTTATCGCTATTATATCACTTTGTCTTCATAAAAAATCCTGCGATCTATACAAGACAAATATTATCTCCATTTTTCAGATTAAAAAACTCCAATTCATGGACTTTAAATAATTTAAGTTTCCAAAGTAGCGAGAAGACTCAAATGAGAGTCTTCTGACCATCACTTGTTGGCCCTGTTGACTACAACACAATACACTTTAGTTTCTGAAAATTCTTTAGAACACTTCTTGGCTCTCATTTTGTGTTGTGTTTGAAAGAGTGCATGTGTATTGCTTCCTCATTGATGCTGTATTTGAATGGCCATCCTCACACACCAAATTTTTAGCTCATGAACTTGAAAATCATATTCTGAATTCTAGCAATTTATATTTACATATTTGCTGTTGGTTTCTGTGATTGGTCAGACTCTGAGTAGCCATACAGATAATATGTGAAACGTGCCATTCCAGAACAAATTTACACCACCAATTTCTCTTTTAAAGTATAGATATTCATCTTTCTATAGACTTTATTATTATTATTTTTTTAATAACGATGTTCTTTGGCTTCAGGGACTTAAAGTTGTAATGGGCCAGAGGATCTGTTTTCTGTCTTTAAATGTTGATGATATCCTATTTAACGTATTAGTTGTTAGGCATAGATTCAAGATAAGAATTTGTGCTTGGTTGATTGTTCACATTGTTAAGAGTGTATTCATGTGAACAGGCTCTCATACTCCGGTACTCACTCACCTGGGAATTTTGCTGTACATATTTATAACTTTTTAGATTTAAAACTCTTATTTTCTTTGGGTTTTTGTTCCTCTTTGGGTTCATTTCTTTGGAGATGAACAAGTGTCTGTGACTTTCTTCCAAAACACCCGTTTGAAGGAATTTTTAGCACATTAAGTTAAACATTCTTTAAAGGAAATCCAAAGGTTCAGAAAATTTTTGTTATTTTTAGAGTTAACAGGTGTTTTTCTTTGTGACTTCGCAACTTGAGGTAGTCCATTGTCATTATTGTAATATAAGTACTTAATGAAGTGACTTCTAATAACTAATTCTTGAGTATTTACTATGTGCTTATTACCATGTTAGGAGCTGTGAAAGATACATGGAAATATATACTACATACCATTTTTACCATGAATTTAGTTGAACAATCAAGATAGATATTAACCGATTAACCAGATAGAAAGCAGTTTAATACACTATATCATAGAACACCTATTTTTTTAACAAATCAGGAGCTTTGGTGGGTAAACCAAATCTTTGGTATAATTCTTGATAGCAGTTTCAACTTTCTATTTAGTAAGACTGAATAAAGTATCTAAGCATCTCATAAATAAATGCCATCTAATTTAAAGTTTAAATACCTACAAAAGCATATTTTTAGCAATCAGGTAAGGTGTGCAAATCAAATATGTTTGTTTAGTTGGGATAATTCAGAGCTCTCATATATTTTAAAGAATTTTGACACACTTTAACTTACTCAGGAATGGAGTAGTTAAAAATACCAACAGTAAATAATCTGATTAAAAGTACCTTTATTGGCACAGGAGCTATAGAGTCTGAGAAAGATAAAAAAGACTACAACCAAAGGTACTTTCAATTGATGGCTCTCATAAATGAATTTTGTTCTTAAGGTGATCAAATCAATCAATTTTATTATAAAAGAAATGAGCCTTGTAGAGATTTGATGACACATCTATTTCACCTGAGTTTCACTCCAGGGTTTTCCTGGTTACCACCACCTGTGCATCCCAAAAGCATTCTGCAATTGCAGAATATTTCAGCTACAGACTTGTGCTAAAACTTGTATGAATTGATATCAAGGAATTTCAAGTAACGAGCTGCTTACAAATGATGATCAAAAACACTTGAGAAGGGTCTCAAGAAAAGGAAAGAAGAACATTAGCACAATTATCTTATAAGTACCAGTCATGTCTAACTTTCTTCTTCTGTAGACTAGTGGTTTACAAATACCTTTTTGTCAGCAGTATTTTGTAACTAAATTGTATGGGAGACTTCAATATATAAACAGATAAAAGTTGAACTGTTTCGGTGGAAGAGGGAAGAGTCTGGCTAGGTTAGATGCTCCTTCTCTCCCCACTCCTCTCCAAAGAGGGGCTCCTCAGAATCCTTGGTTGAATTATAGGGTTTAGTTCCTCCAATGGGGCAATCTGTTTTCTGGAACCATCATCCTGGGTCACACGATTTTCTCAAGTTCTCATAAATCAGCTCCGCAGACATTGTATGGTCCTGAGTTTAAATCGATGTTATTGAGACTGTGGAACTCAGGAGTTTTTGTAACACATGCTAGCATGAAGCGGCCTGCTAAAACAGAAAGTAGAGGTAGGGCGGAAAAGGAATCCTGGTGGCCTTTGATTCCTTGGCTCCCCTAGTCCAGAAATCCAGCTGACTCCTTGCCTTCTCAATAGCCCGGTTGGTCAAACTTTTCTCCAAATTCCTTTTTGCTAAAAGCTAGTTCAAGCTGCATCTTCTTTACTTGCAATAGTCCTGATTTAATATGAAAACCATAACCATGGTTATGATGTTGTTGTTTTCATTCTAACAACGTTTATAGAATCTGCTCCATGTGAGATAATACGAAAGTGAACATGTCACAGACTGCCAATATAGACATGAAAATTTAGTGAGAGAATCTGGAATATAAAGCAATAATTTCAATGCAAAATCATGGCCAACTATGCTTCTGTATGACCAGTGATTCCATAAGTCATTCTGGGAAAATTGTCACTGAAACCAGTTAAACTTTCTATCTGCTCCCTGCTAAAATACTTTTTTCCCCCATTTATTTAATTTCATTTCATTCTGTGAAGGAAACATCAACTGCTTGGAAAACTGGAGAAATTGAAGATTATTCTCAGGATACATCTTATTTGGAGGAACTGGAGAAACACAGATTTTCAGTTTGGTGAGTAACTATATCCTGTCTTTCTATTTAAAAATTTAAATTTAGCAAGTCTTCACTCATTCTATTCTTTTATTAGTCATTTATTCAACAAATACTGATTGCATGCTTATTACAAGCTATGTGATATGAGCCCTGATTTGGGAAAGCTCATAGTCCAATGAAGTATATGTATGTTTAAACATCAGAGTAATATGACAACACTTATTTTAAAAAAAAAGAATGCACACATAAACACCTGGAGAATATGATGGCTTGAATTTGCTTGAGAATGGCAAAGGATTTGTGTGTGTGTGTGTGTGTGTGTGTTTTATTTATTTATTTTGGGCTGTGTTGGGTCTTCGTTTCTGTGCGAGGGCTTTCTCTAGTTGTGGCAAGCGGGAGCCACTCTTCATCGCGGTGCACAGGCCTCCCACTATCGCGGCTTCTCTTGTTGCGGAGCACAGGCTCCAGACGCGCAGGCTCAGTAGTTGTGGCTCATGGGATGTGGGATCTTCCCAGACCAGGGCTCGAACCCATGTCCCCTGCATTAGCTGGCAGATTCTCAACCACTGCGCCACCAGGGAAGCCCTGGCAAAGGATGTTTCAGAAAAAGTTTGAGCCAAATCTTGGGCAGAAGACTACAGTGGAGAAATACTGACAATTTGGTGTGGGCAGTGTCCAGAGATGGAGTTGGGAGGATGGCTAGGGCTGATACACATTCCAAACCTTAGTTCACTTAAGGTCTAAGCAGATCATAGTTACTGCTCTCTCTATCTGCAGATGTGTATACAGGTATATCTGTCTATGCAAGCATACGTATAACAAACATGAAAAAATACATAGAAAAGTGAGCAGTGGAGCTTCTCAGAGGTAACGATTACAGGATTTTTCAGTGGTGGGATTCATCAAGGATGAGGGAAGGAACCACAGTGAGTGGCTGTGTGACACGTGGAGTAACCTAGGAAAGAGGAAGAAATGGAGTAGCTTGTCAAAGTCGTCTCTTCCAAACCATTGCCTCTCTGCTCTTCAAGATCCATGCTCTGAATGGTTTTCCCCCTGGGAATTTATCTGCCTTATGATTTGGTTCCTGAAGATTTTTCTCTTACTCTTCCATCCTGGAACTATCATCAGGAGGAATGGTAGCAGCTCAAATTTCCTTTGACACATTTCCAGTCACATTTTTATAAGTCCTACTGGTTTTCACTTAAATGCAAAAGTCTCAATAATTTCACCAGTGCTTTCCTGAAGCAGCTGAAGTACAGTCTTCAGGTTAACCAATGAGTTGTTCTCTTGATCAAGAGATGCAGGCTTGTGCTTAAGAAACAGGGAGATGCAAGAGGGAGGAGAAATGGGAATATACGTATATGTATAGCTGATGCACTTTGTTATACGGCAGAAACTAACACACCATTGTAAAGCAATTATACTCCAATAAAGATGTTAAAAAAAAAAAAAAAAAAGAAACATCAGGCAGGAAGGGAAGTCAAAGTCAAAAAGCCCAGGAGACAAGAAATATGCATGCCTCTTCTAGAAAAAATAAGTAGATAAGAAATGCAACTTTCAAGTAATAAAAAGACAAACTCCCTGTTCTTAAGAAACTCTTGTTTGTGATGGTCTCTATGGGGCGGGGGGGTGACAAGTACATTAAATTTACTTCAATAAAATACCTGCCAGAGCAGAAGTACCAAGTGCTCAGTATGGTGTGCAGATAGGAGAGCTGGAGCTTCTGTTGAACCATGTGCAAAATTCTCAATCCCTGTCTGAAACTCTCAGGCTCCCAGCTCCCACATTTGTCCCTGTTGCCTCTCCACGCTTTCTCTGATGACTCAGCTCTCTGTTGGGATGACTTTTCAGAGTCCAGTGTATGCAACTTCACAATGTCACTCTTACTTTACACATAAAGTTAAAAAGCTTCAGTTTCCAAGGATCTCAGAGCTTCAGTTTCTAATAGACCTTTTAAGAAGCAACTCTCAGGCATTGCTCCTTTAGTAGGTAAATTCATTGTCTAAGTCTTGATGAGGGACTGGCAAGTATAACCACCAAAACAGATTCTGCCCTCTATCTGTTTTTGTAAATAAAGTTTAATTGGAACTCAGACACACCCCTATGCTTACATATTATCTTTGTTTTTCTCTAGAATGGCAGAATTGAATAGTTGGGGCAAGGACAGTACAGTCCACAAAGTTTAGAATATTTACTTCCTAGCTCTTTACCAAAAAAGTTTGTTCACCCTTCCTCTATCCTGACCTCAGTGTTTCTCTATTGTTCTCTCGTGATTAGGCAGGACACAGTATGGGAAGCTCGTCTCTGCTCTGTGTCTGAGGCTTTAGCTGAGGCAGCTCCAATACCTGGGGTCTGGCTTGGATTCCTTAATTGAGGCTGTACGTCTGAAACCTCAGTTCCTGCTCTCAACTGAACTTCTCATTTTTCCACTTCTCTCCCTTGACGCTTGGACTTTCTCTCAGCTTATTGCCTGGGTTCCAAGTATCATCTTTCCAAGCAGAGAAGGTGGGAACTGCAGATCTCTTAAGGTCAAGCCTTCAAAATTACACAGTGACTCCCACCGTATTCTATTGGTCAAAACACATCACAGGGCCAGACGGGCAGAATAGACTACATCTCCTGATACAAAATTGGGAAAATGACATTGCAAAAGAACAGCGGGGATGGAAGATATTGCGTGGCCATCTTTGGAAACATAGCCTATCACATTCTGCTTCATTCATTTCTGTGTGCACAAGCAAATAAAAAGCAATGAAAGAGTGTAGGTTTTGTGGATAGACCTGGGTGTGAATTCCCTTTTTGCTGCTGCCGTATAACATTGAATCATTTAAACTCTCTGAGGCTGTTTTCTCCTGTATCAAATTGGAATAATAATAGCTATATGGTGGGACTTTATGTTTATTGTGAAAACTGAGAGATAATGCATATAAGACAGCCTGTATAGTCACTGGAACATTTAGTTTTTTAATAAAAGCAACTAATATTAACATTAATAATAATAAATTTTGAAGAAAATGTCTTTTCCAAAGGTTAAAATGGAGGGCATTGGTCACCTGAGGATGACACGTCTGCTTTCCTTTCTGTTCTTCAAACACAGCAAGGTCTTTAACACATCAGAACCTTTGTACTTGATGCCTCCTTCATCTGGAATGTTCTCTCAGTTCTTAGTAGGATGGAAGGCAGTACATACTGCAGGTCTCAGCTTAGATTTTACCTCCTAGAGAAGCCTTTCCTGACAATCCTATATAAAGTAATACCTGCCCCTCTCTGGTTATTTACTTTCTCATCACCTTGTTTGTCTCCTTTAACGTACTTACCACAATATAAGTTAATCTTTTATATTTATATTTATTCCACTTATTTGCATGTTTCTGCTTCCTTGCACTAAAAAGAAGTTGTAGGCAGGCAGAAACCCTTCTTGTCTGGTCACTCCTGGGTCTCCAGCCCTAGTTCTAAAATACCTAGTTTATAATAGTCAACCAATAAATATTTATTGGAAGAATGAATAAAAGGATGAGTGAGTGGTCACTCAGCTTGTCTCTCTCCCAACCTCCTTGGTTGTCCTACCTGTTTGTTTACTCCCAGTCTCTCCCTTCTCTTGAAATTGCTATCATTTAAAAAAAAAAAGTAATGTGGGATAATTAACCACTCTAAATGTTTCTTTTTAAACCAGGGTTGAGGATATGGGGGCTGCTGAGACCTCTATAAACATGTGTTTTAAATGGTCTGAGATACAATCTGAACAATTTCCTTGATGTTTTATTAGAGCTGGTAAATCATTTATTGGGGCAGCCTTTACCTAAATCCTCTCCAAATCCCCATAAAATTCATTTAACACAGAATACCCTCCTACCCAGCTTCAAAGATATATATGACATTGTGTGGGAAGTTTCTGCTGCTCTAGTGCAGTAAGTTTAAGTGTAGGTATTTTCTTTCTCTGTCTTATATGGTCTACCTTTTCCTCTTCCTCCAACCCCCCTACCATGCCTCGTTTAAACATGCTGATATTGGTAAACTTGGTAGATTGTTAAAGTTTCAGTAAATCACAGCTTCCATTCTTTTTTTTAACTTATAAGACCTTTAGCTAGTCAGATGCAAGTTTACATTGTTTGTAGCTGCCAATCATTTTTTTAAAAGCTTCCAAAACATAATTTTAAGACTGTTAAATTTTCTCAACGAGAAAGATAACCAACTAAGTTGCCTCTGAGTGCGTAAAAGAGAACACCATTCCAGCACATCTCACCCCAGTGGGCCTGCAGCCCGTAGTGTCAGGTGATCACAGATGAAAGTCTTCTGGGCTGTTCCTGGTGGGGCTTGCAGCACAGCCATCTTTTCTGGGCCTCATAGCCTGCCCTTGCAGGATGTTTATGTTTTCTCTTTGGGATATATGCTGTTGTGAGAGGATGACTCTTCTCTTCATATTTTAATTTATATTTTATTTTTGTTAAAGATTTTTCTTTTGATGTGGACCATTTTTAAAGTCTTTATTGAATTTGTTACAATATTGCTTGTTTTATTTTTGGTTTTTTTTGGCCCCAAGGCATGTGGAATCTTAGCTCCCTGACCAGAGATCGAATCTGTACCCCTTGCACTGGAAAGTGAAGTCTTAACCACTGGGCCGCCAGGGAAGTCCCCTTCTTCTCATATTTTAGACAACATGAGATATCCAAGGTATCCCTTGATAGTTTTGTACTAGCTGGTTTATTTCCATCATTACCCCTTTGCTGGTTGGCTCTATCTGTTACACCCTGCACATCTTCATGCCACTCAGCACGTGGTAATTAGGTGTTCAGTAAGTCCCCTCCCCGACTAGACAGCAAGTTTAATAAGTTTCACAGGGGTAGAGATTAAGTCTGTCGTGCTCTTCCTGGCCTACTCACAACAACTGATAAATTACAAGCACTTAATAAATATTTATTGAATTAATACATAAAAAATAAGGGTAAATTAAGAATTTTGGCATTTCCAGAAGAAGTTCTGGAGAAAAGACCAATGGGACAAAATGACTGTAGATTTTCTGGGCCAGTTTGTCTGTGGTGACCACTGTTTCCACCTGTTCAGCATGTTTCTGCTCCAGGTTCCTTCACTCACCCTCTTTTATGATTGCAGACCCTCCCCCCGACACACATACACATACCTACATACCCCAAGGGGTTGAGCTGTGATGTGTATTATGTTCCTAGGACAACTATGATTGATTAAGGGATGGGCACATGATCTGAACCAGGCCACGAAAGCACTTTCACAGGATTTTATATTTTGTTACTTGGTAATAGAAATTCTATCTTCTCTCTAAGGTTTTAAGCTGGAATGATTTAAGTTTGATACTCTCTGTGGCCACGGCCACCAATTTACCACCCCTACTCCCTCTACCACCTCTTGTTAATATTTAGCATTTATAACCTATTTGAAACCAGTAGATGTAAGAGTCTCACTGATGCTTTGTAGGTGACACATGTTCTGTTCTAGTCAAACTAATAAAAGTGGGTCCTAGAGGCTACCTCAAGTTCACATTAATGATGGATAAAATTATATGCATACCTAAGAACATGTATTTCAGGTCAAAAAATATACTGTCCACCGGGAAGCTTTTATTTTATTTTATTTTCCTATGAGAGGAAAGACTTCAGGGAGAAAGTTTACAATGTCCACTCAGTTAATTACATAAATAAGCACTCATTTGCTTGCGTAGGCAGAGCCATAGCACCTCACTGCCTGTGGAGTGAATTTGGTTCCCTGCCTCCTAATGCATTCCCTTCATCTCTGCACAGTGATTTCTCCCATGGAGTCAGCCAGATTATGTGTTAAGTTCCTCTGGAAGTGGTGCTAATGACTGCTTCAAGGCAGTGGATATCACTCTGGTAGTTTAAAGAAGTTAACATAGTTTTCAGAGGTACCTAACTTGCAACTGGGTAGAGGGTTCCATAACAAGACAATCTCAAAATGTTTCCATTAACGCTCAAATACGACTGGATGGGTAAGTGACCAGAGAATCACACACTTTTAGAGCAGGAAGGGATCTTGGGGAAGATTTAGTTCAGCCCCGTTGGTTTATACCAGTATAAAACTGAGACCAGTAGAAGTTAAGTGACTGGCCTTAGGTCAGTCAGCTAATAAGGAATGGAAATGGGATTAGAACCCATTTCCTTTCAATCTCAATCCAGTCCCAATTATAAAAGAAAGAAATTCTTCCTAGAACTCTGCTAGTCATTTAATAGTTTCCTGTTTCTATCAGTTGCAAGCTGCTTTGATATTTATTAATACATTGAGGAGAAAGTGCTGATTCTTAGGAAAATGCATATAATGGATTAATGTAAATTTCCTCCTGCCAAGGGGGTGAGTAGAGGGCTCGTGCCAAGATGTTTGCTAAATGCACATATTGCTGGCCACACAGAGTGACATCTTCTTTGTGTTCTCGGCCAGGCATTTATGTGGCTGACCTACATTTGTTGCTTAGGGAAGGTATGAGTTAACTAACAGGAAAGTTATTCTTTAATAAAAGTGATACACTTTCCTTTTTATAACTCACATGTGATTTGACATTGAAATAAAATGCAGATGCTACTTTGGCGTATTCCCTATTGTGCTTTTCCAAAACACCTTCACATATGGTCTGCCTCATTCCTGAGAAATGACTTGTTGTTTATGTCATACAAACAGAACAGATTGATTTTACAGTGAGTAAGGAGGATGATGAATTGTACGTTGGAGAGAAATCCTTGTCTCGGCAATCTAAACACTTGAAAATAAATGTTGCCTTTTGGAAAAGGCTCGCATGATCCACCCATGGTCCCTTCAGTGATGCTCCCTTCCTAAGGGTTAAATAGATACACACATGCGATCTCAGCAAATAAAAGAGTAGTTACAATCACCTCAAAATATAATTTTTGTTTTCACCATTTAAATATATCCTGAGACCTAACGGTTGAAAAAAATGGCAGAATTGTCCCAAAGAACCAACCCCAAATATCTACTTCAATATTGTATCCACACTATGACCAGAATAAAACGTTTCTCATCTTGGTAGGAGAGTAGTTATTATTTCTTTAATTATCAAGTGATTTTTTTTTAACATCTTTATTGGAGTATAATTGCTTTACATTGTTGTGTTAGTTTCTGCTGTATAACAAAGTGAATCAGCTATACATATACTTATATCCCCATGTCCCCTCCCTCTTTAGCCTCCCTCCCACCCTCCCTATCCCACCCCTCTAGGTGGTCACAAAGCACGGAGCTGATCTCCCTGTGCTATGCGGCTGCTTCCCACTAGCTATCTATTTTACATTTGGTAGTGTATATATGTCTGTGTCACTCTCTTGCTTTGTCCCAGCTTACCCTTCCCCCTCCCCATGTCCTCAAGTCCATTCTCTACGTCTACATCTTTATTCCTGTCCTTCCCCTAGGTTCTTCAGAACCATTTTTTTTTCTTTTTTAGGTTCCATATATATGTGTAAGCATACGGTATTTTAAATATAAAGCTCTTATGCTAAGAAGCTTTCTTAGGCATCTCCAACGTTTACCCCTTCAGAATTATTCTGCACAACACAGAAAAAATAATCTTGTGTGCTCACTCTTCTGACAATAGGCTAACCACATGCACTTCTGCAGAGTTTTACAGTTTTAAGTCTCTTAATTTCATTCCCATACCTTTTCTTTTTCCATTTGGTATTCACAATACACTGGTGATAGATGTGCCTAACCCCATTTTACACATCATCTAACCAAAGTCCAGAGAGGTTAGGTGACTTATTTTCCAACACTCAACTAGTTCATCTGTGTTCCTTTCCAGTTCTCTTTCCACTATAGCATATCACCTACCTGGCTGGCCTCAGAGTCATAAGGAGACTTTAGTGTGTGCATTTAGTGGCTTTTAAAAAATAATGTTTTAAAGTATTACTGGAATATTCCACACAGCTGGGTGGATGTGAGTGAAGAAAAGATGCCATGCAGGAGGGATGCTAACCAAGTCAGCTCTAGAATGACGCATCAGATCAAATCCCTATGGAGGAATATTCCTGACAGTAATTTATCAAGGATCCACACGCAATTAGGTTGTTATTGACTGATGTCTCTATCTTATTAGGTATGGCTAAAGCATGACCATCTAATCCTACTAAGAAGGAATACATCTTAGTGGCTAAGTATATAGGCTCTGGGGCTGTAATACCTAAACCCAAGCAAATTAGCTTTACGAATTACTAGTTGAGTAAACTTAGACAAGTTTCTCAAACTCTTTGTACCTCAGTTTCTGTAAAAAAAAAAAAAAAAAAGTCTTTAAAGTCTTTAAAATGGAGCTAGTAGTACTTGCCTTATTTTAGTGAATTCAAATCTGTATGTTAAAAATAAATGGAACAGTGTAAATGCTCATAGCACATAGTAAATGCTCAATAAATGTTAGCTACTATTACTGGAGGAGGCTTCCCTTCTCTCTACTGCCCTCCACAATGATCTGCTTTCTAGCCTATGTTTTAACTATGAAAATAATGACCTGTTTATTTTTGAGAAACAAAGTATTTTCTAGTAAATAAAAGACCTGCATACAGTGTTATATGACAATTGTATCTCAATAAAACTGGAAGAAAGAAGTATAAAAGAAAAAATAAATAAAAGAAGACTTTCCCCTAAATAAACAAACAAACAAATAAATAAAAGACTGCAGGGGGAAAATCAGATGTTAATGGTAGAAAAGGGATATCAGAGGAATAAATATAATGTGTTACTTTTCTATTGCTGCATAACAAATTATACACACTTAGCAGTGTAAAATGATACACATTTTTTAATCGCATGATTTCCATGAGTCAGGGAGTCTGGTCACAGCTTAGCTGGCCCTCTGCCCGGGATCTTACAAAGCTACAATCAAGGTGTTGGCAGGGCTGCGTTTTTATCTGGAGGCTTAACAGGGGAAGAATTCCCTTCAGCTCATTCAGGTTCTTAGTAGGATTTATTTCCTGCGGCTCTATGATGGAGGCCCTCACCTCTTTGCTGCCTATTGCCTGGCGGTCACCCACAGTTCCATGCAATGCAGCTCCTTTACCATGACTTTTACTTCACAAAGCCCACCCGGGGAGTCTGTCACCTCTGGGAGGGCCCCTGAAGCTTTTCCCTGATTAAGTCAGGACCTCCCAGGATAAACAGGATTTGATTAACTCCAAATCCACAATTTGAGATCTAATTACTTCTACAAAACCCCTTCACTTTTGTCATTTCCTGTTGGCTAGAAGCAAGTCATTGGTCCCATGATAAGTCCTACATCGTATCACCTTTTTCCTCATCCATGTCTGTGTAAGTAAAATAACAGTGCAAATTTTCTTACCACTGACATCATAGGGGAATTGAAGGCTTTGACCCTCGTGACTTCCCTTACTTATAAAAGCAGAGTTATGTGTTGCGCTGGGCACTCCAGCAGCCATCATTCTTCCCTGTATTTCTAATTAGTGATGCTGCCTCCAGTGATGGAAGGTGGTAGACACTCTCCCAGTCTGTCATGCACTATGGGCTATCACGGACCCAGTTCTGGCCAATGAGATATAAGAAGACAGCAGCTTGGGCTTTCTTCCTCTTAAAAGGGAAACAAGCAAGAAGGAAATGCTTCTTTGTCACTCTCTTATTCCTTCCCACTTGGGCCCTTGTTGTATGGATGTGACTCTGGAAGCATCTACATGAAGAAGAAAACGGGAGCGAGACCAGCCCAGCACCCTGTTATGTCGAACTATTGCTTACGGCCTCCTTCTACCTGTCTCAAGGTTTATTTTACACGAGATAATTAAATGCACTTATTGTTCAATACTCTTGGATGAACATCCTGATGCTCATAACTGAAAGCAATCTTAATGAGGCAATGAACCTGCACAAACGTAGCCCTGATGCATCGAGGAGCAGGTGTTCTTTTATTCAGTATTTATCAAGTTTCCATGGTGTCCTAGATTCTGGACACATAGTATTGGAATCCTTTCATACTGTCTGGGATCCACCAAAGCATAGTGTGTGACTAGTTGCTTTTGAGTTTAGTACAGTTTGGAAAATGGGCAGAGTATGGTGCAGGAGGTTCTTCCCCATGGATACCACACGATTCAGTTGGAGAGGTGGAGAATGAGGTGAGTAGAATTAATTTAGCCAACTGTCTGGAAACCTAATATGACATCAGTGATAAGATTTAAATATCCAAGAGTTTCAGATTATGAGTCAGTCCAGATTCAAGCTGTATGATTTAAATGACGAAAGGGCAAAACTGGGCAGGAAACAATGTAGGGATTTATCTGATGCAAAAACACAAATGACAAGTAAAATAGATAATGTTCTGTTGTAATAGTTTGCAAACAGCATCAAGAAAACAATTGAGTGGGTGTATTTTGAGCTTCAGGCATTGTAAATTCTTTCACTCTCATATACTTTATGCCTTCTTTAATAAGCTGGAGAGTCTTGGGCCAGCTTCATCGGTGACGGTGAGTGGTCATTCATTTCACAATCCACTAATTTTCATGATTGTTCAGTATTTTATGTTACCTAAACTGCTTTGGATTTTCTCTTACTCAAATTGTAATATGGCAATAGCTTATATAGTTTGAGAATCATTAATTCAATTGGCATTCTCAACATATGGGTGTTGTACTCATCTCTCCAAAGACAAACAAGAATTTAACGTTCTTAAGCATGCTGATGGTATATAACTTTTTTTTTTTAAATATACATCAGTGACCTGTTAACCTATTACGTCTTGTTGAAAAGATTCAGAGTGAGTAGAAAATTCCTAGGAAGAAAACAATTGACGTCAATTATGGTCTAATCCTACCTTAAAGAGACAAATGTATATTTATCTTAAGTTTGTTTCTAGCTTAAGAACTGAATTCTTACATAACATGGAACAAATAACAATAACCAGGCCATTTAATATTTTAAGGCCTTTAGTTTTTAAGTATTCTCTTGGTATGACATTTTACAGGGATTTTGCAGGAATATACTACAAGGACTTCTAATACTAAGCTCCATCTCTCCACCCCTCATTTCTACTATATTCCTCTCTACCTAAAAGTTGATGCTTGTTAACAGCTTCTTGCTGAGTTGTCATAAAATCTAAGCTAACAGTTTCAGGGAAGGACCACTTACTATATTTCAAGGCTACCCAACTCATTTTGGACATTTTGACAGTTCAAAAGTTTTTACTAATATTGAGTTAAAATCCATGTCCCTGTTTTTTAAATTATTAGTACCAGTTTAATTCATTAAAATCCCAAGTCAAAAGCCAATCTATTTATTCCTCTATTTATCTCCTATCTATCTATCTATCTTTGCATTTATCTCAGGATTTAAAGATTTTTAAAATATCACCTAGATCAATTAGTTATCAGATTATCTCAATTTCAATATCCCTCACCATTTTCTTATCCAATCACCCCTCTATAGTAATGAGAAACTTACCACTAAGTAAACAGAGCTCTATATAGATGCTTTGGAAGAACTCAAGGACGGGTACACATGTAGCTTCCATCTCTTAGGAGCCCAAAGAACAAGAAGAGTATACTATTTTCATTTAAGGACTAAAAAAAACAATGGTTTAGTTTATTTATGGATGTGGTAGATATTACCTTGCTCCTAGATATCTAGTTCTCTCCTTCCAGGCACACAGAAGACTGCATTCTTTAGTCCCTTTGCAGGTGAGCAAATTCATTTGAACTCATATGGTCAACCAGTTAGGAGCAAAATGGATGCGTGTCCTCCTGTGCAAAGCATTTAATTGTTTGGGTGAGACCTGCTCTCTTCCTTCCCTTGCATGGTGGTTATGGAGGAGACCTTGTGTGGAGTAGGCAAGATGAACAGATCAAAGCAGCTTGGATCACAGAATTCTCATATGGAAGAAAGAACATCTGCCCTGCAGCAAACTTTTCATGAATAAGGAATAAACTTTTGTTGTATTAAGTCATTGAGATGTGGGAGTTGCTACCATAGCATGAGTCAGTCTACATTAATTAATCCAGTGGTCAGCTCTAAAGGTCTGCATTCCCTAGAAATGTACAATTTTCTTGAGAAACTGGAAATGGCTTGTGATGGGACTAAAGTACGGGAGTGGGTCTCTTAGCTAGTGATGAGTGAGCCCAAGCTGCTATATCTTTACCTAGTCCATGATCTTATTTAAACCTCAAAACATCAGGATGAAGTTGTTAATATAATATCCACATTACAAATATGGAAGTGGTATAATTTGCTGTGGAAGCATTTTTAAGTTGGAAAAAAAATCCCAAAGGCTTCAGAATGTATTATTCAAGAGTTTTCAAGTGTACACTGCTGTAAGAGGGAAATAATGGATATATATGATAGTCACATTCTTACATTAATCAACTGTTAGCGTCTCTACTTTTCCGCCTAACATATATATTCAAAAGCCACCTCCCTCTTGTATGTTTTGGAAAAAAGGCAGTCATTTCTCTTCTGTTCCTGAGTTGTCATCTATGGAGGTACTTTTCTGAGACAATCTTGTTTTCTATGGGAGTTTCCCAGCTCCTCTTGGGTTCCACTCACTCTGCTGCTGCCCATCACCACCTGGCCCTTTGGGATCACTATCTTCCTAGGTTGAACTACTTCTGTGCTGGCCTCCATGGATGAGTGAAGTGGGTCAGGCCACACCCCTCTTCTCTTCACTGGCCTTTCATCAATTTCCCATAATACAATCATAGAGGCTTATAATTGATTCACTGAAAGGTTGGGGTATTTGAAGAGAATACAATACAGGAGAATCAATTAAAATCTTAATGCTAAATATAAGTGCTCTCAAAGTTCAAGGGAAAAGAACATACTTTTAAATTAAACCATTTCCAGGATATTCCTACATGCATATTCCTCACTTCCTAACTTTGACCTTACTCATAAGATCTGCCCTTCCTCCTTCTTTCTGAGAAAGTTTTCATCATCAACATTTATAGTATCCATTTCCACTCTCCTTTATGAAAACCCTGCTCTTTATGTAAGGGTTTTACCCTCTGATCAGTTTCCTCTGTCCACTGGGCTAATTTATAGGCCCCATAGACCTCAGCAGGAAGTTTCCCAAAGATGGTACTGGGAAGTTTCCTAAAGATGGTACTGGGTTCCAGGGGAACCTTTGACCCTTCCAAGTGCCTTCCTCTCCTCAGACTCTGTCAGCTTGAGGAGGAGCTGTGTTTCTTTTTGTTCCTGATATTTAGCCAGTAATTGTCTTATAACACACACGCAGAACACATTACATGCAGACATCACATTCATTGCAAAGACCACTCAAAATTCTCTGAACAACTCCGTCTATGTCCATATTAAGGAAAAAACCATTTTCCTAACTCCAGTGTCATCTTCACTCATGCCCTGCCCTCAGGGGTGCTAGTAGTTAGCAGTACTGAGCCTGACAATAGCAGGTCCCAGAGACTCTTCATCTTCTCCTTTTCAACTTAAGTCCAGGATCTCCCAAATCGATTAGAGGGCCAGCCACACTCTCATGTCCCCTTGTAGCTGTATCAAAACCCAGATGTGACATTACTGCTTTTGTTTACCTGATACTCAGGAACATTCTTAGGTAGGACATCTTTCTCACTTCCCTGGACAGACTATGGGCTGAAAATTGGGACAGGAGAACTGGGTCTTCCAAGCCCATTACAAATCTAGCACTAATTTTAAAACAATTATTAGCATACTTCTTTCACGTAGACAGAAACTGATACGTGTGCTTCTTTATATTTTTCCATTATTTGATGACAGTCTATAAAATTCTATAAATACATCAGTGCACGTGAATTTGGTGGCGGCATTAACTTTTCTGTTTGACTGTAGTGAGAGGATATCCTGCCATCAACGCATTCCCTAAATAAAAATAATGTTATTAAATCTGTCATTAAACTATCATCCTCCCTCACACACTGTTTTGAATTGAGATGGTAACTGCCCCACCCTGACCCTGTATCAGATCAGTTCCTAAGCTCTCTCTATTCTTTCCTTGTAACATGCCCTTTCTTCATTCCTTTTTTGATGGCTAAATTATTGTGATATTCTCTCTCCTGACTTCCAGAAGCTCCATTCAAGCCTGCATACTAGGCACTAAACAGAATGAAGGATTAAAAAAAAAAAAAAAAGAATATTTTTCAATGCCTCCTCATTGATGTCAGTAATAAATAACTAACATTTATGCAATGTCCCTTCTATATGGGTACTATTCTAACTGCTTTGTGTGTATCGTTTCTCAATCCCTCAACAACCCTATGATGTCAGTAATATTATTGTCCCCATTTTACAGAAGAGGAAACTGAGGCAGGGATAGGTTAGTTAATATTGTCACAGTCACACATCTGATAAGTGGTGAAGCTGGGATTCATACCCAGGCGGGATGAACCCCAAACCTGATCACCATGCCATGCTGCTTCAAACTACAAATGGAAATAAAGGTGACTGCTTTAATAAAATCCCTCAATCTAGCAGGTAGTATGTTAGAACTGTTTAGCAGGCATGACCTCCAGACAACAAGCACAGACCATTGACATGGCCAGTGCGTCACGTGGCATGAACCTGGCGAGGAGGAAAGCCATGAATTACACTGAGGCTTTTAGAAGTGTGGGCTCTCCTACAAGAGCATGGGTGGAGGAATTTCTTTTTTCTTTTTTCGTTTTTTCTTTGTACCACTTTGGGAGAGACATTTGTTGCACTCTGTGGATCTAGAACTGGAGAATCGAGCTCAGTAATACTAAATCTTCAATTTATCCTTATCTCGGGTACCTTTCTGATTCTGGCTGATAACAGATTGGAATCAAGGGAATAACTTAAGAACAGCAGTTCTCAGGATATTTTAAATTAAAGTTGTTTGGGGATTCATCAGGCCTCAGAATTCTCCTCTAGATAATTCAGTTTATGGATTTGGGAATAGAGACTTTTATTCTTATTTTTAATTTGATTTCTGACCTGTGTCTCTCTCTCTCTTTCTCTCTCTCTGTCTTTTTCTCTCTCTCTCTTCGCCCCATTTCTCTCTCCTCCCAAATACATTAATTTGAAATTTGCTCCTCAATAGTTAAAGCAAATAATAAGGCAAAGAGTTTGAAATAGATGGCAATCCAATTGGAGTTCACTTAACCCAGTTTTATTTTTAATCCACATAGCATACCAGTTTTCTCTTTTCTATGTACTAAAGAGTATGTCTTTTGTTTATTACATTGATGGGGAAGCTGAAGCGTGGACATTTAAATACTTTGCCTTGTGACGTAAGCAAGTCAGAGTCAGAGCTGAGATTCTCACCTAGGTTTCTGAATCTCAACGTTTTTAAATGCTCTATACCCTCCATAGACATCCTTTCCTATACTGCAATTTCCTTGAAGGCAAAGGCTGTACATCATCATGTTTTTATGCCCCCGTACCACTGAGAAGAATGACCGGCATGTGTAATTGCTCAGTCAGTGTTTTTTGGAGTTGCTGTATTTTGTTCTAGGACTCTCTGTCCTTTTTCCCTTTGTAGATTATCATAAAAATTTGTAGAATTGGCTTTCTGTCCATTCTGTTGACAAACCCTTTCCCCAAAGTGCTGCCTTTTGATTAGATTGGCCTCAGCCTCTGAAAGCTGGATACCCTCCAAGGCTTGCTGGTGGAGATTTGATGCCATCATTTGATTTGGAGAGTGGCACTTTGGTGGCACTAGTGGAATAAAGTCCAGGAACTAAGGGGCACATCAACGATGGGTTCAAATCTGGGACACATTAAGGTAGTTGTGTGGACACAGCAGCTCTGGAGACATGAATTTTCATCTCTATCTTGACGCTACATTTTTGCTACATTTGAACCGACAAGCTTTCCGATGATGTACTCGCAAGCTTAATGAGAGCCCCTATCTTCTTATCCAACTGTTTGGCATTGGAGTGGGTAGTATGGAGGAACTTCACTTCCAGTCTTTGGTGTTCTGCCGTGGGCGACAGTATTTGGATGGCTCTGTGATTTTTCCAGGTGTTGGTCATATCTGACCTAACTTCCTGCCAGCTCATAATGATGAGTACGGAAACTTATCAACCCATCTCTGAACCTGTTTGCTCATGTATTTCAGCATGACCATCAGCATTTGCCTGCAGGATTGTATTATTAGCGGGGGTAATGCAAAAAAAAAGAAAAAAAACAACCAAAAACAGAAAATATCAGCTCAGGTCATTAGTACTCCATTCTGCCTTGTGAGATGGAACACAAAAGCTGCACCAAAGCTGAGATAGCTTTAGGTATCAGAGTTCAACAGGGAATTAGGATCCAATGGGACGTAACAGACTGGGGAAGTCTGGAACTCTGTTTTAGGAAGAACCAAAGAATTAAGAGGAAGATTGCTTATTGATTCTTTCATGTATGGATACACCACACACTTACCACACTCACTTATGAACACTGACTATGGACTTGGTGCTAGGGATACAAAAATGCATCAGGCCCAGCGTGTACTAGCAAAGCATTATCAGTTTACTCAGGGCCACTAAGTCCATTGTTATGGGAACTACTAACTTGCAGATGTAGTAACTATAGGTCGAGGGAGTCAAGTAACTCATCAAAGTACACCCGTTTAGTAACTATCAAATCTAGGCGTTGGATCCAGGCTTTCTAAGTCATCTGTGCTCCTTGTACAAAGGTGTAGCCACCCAGGTGTCAGTGACTTAATTATAAAGAAACTGAAGGTATAGGTAAGGAACTTCATCCACTGGGGATGGGGCTTCAAGGGAGGATTTGAGTTACTGAGGAACCAGAGGATGGAGAATTTTGTCTAGTGGGAAACAGTTACTAGAGAAGTAGGTACCAAGGACCTATGGAGCCCATAGCAACAACTGTCTATGCCACACAAAGGGGCATTGTTCATAGGACTTTTATTATAACTCCATTCCTGGGGATCAGGATTGATTTTTAGGGTTGGGAGTAGGGTCGGTGATGAACTACTCTATTGAATTTAGGGATGCTCAACTACTAAGTTTAGAAGGCTAGATTTAGAAAGCATGGAGCAAACTAGATGATTTTATCTAGTTTGTTTTGAGTAAGTATATTTTTGAATGACTTCTTCAAAATATTTGAGTACTGATTTTACAGAATAAGTACTGTTATTAAATCAACATGCACTATTTCCTCTTCAGAACTAAAAACATTATCAAACCTCAGAGATGAAAATGATACTTTACTAACTAAACATTTACAACCACAAGTTGAACAAAACGTAGTATGCTGCATATAGACCGACTATAATTATGCAAAATAAAAGGTTTAACTCACAATTGCTGTTGGTTTGAGGGGGTTTTATTCTTCTGTAATTTTGTGGGATATCCCTCTTCTATGGTCAAGCTTAAGAATCTTGGCGTCTGTGGTAGGGCCGTGTATTTTATCCTTCCACATCAACCAAGAATACCCAGCACCGTGAAGCTGGCTTGGAGCTAAGGGTCTACTACTCAGTTCTGCCCTGAAGATTGCTGGTCTCAAAGAGGGTTAATTATTAGAGGCAGGTGAGGAAAGACTTCCCAGTTCTGTCCCAGTCCCAGTGCTGAGGGCAATCCACATGGAAGCTATATCAAAGATAACCCACCAAAGAAGATAGTTCATTTCCCAATGTCTGGGGGCTCTCCTTTGTCAGTGCAATGTGGGCAAGTACACAGCTGTTCTGTTGGGTGTTAGACTGTCTTCATGGAATGGGGTTTTGGGCTATATCGTGGGGAGACAAAGTGACTTGCACTTCTGCTGTGCATAATATAACTAGTCTTCTCTGCATCCTGTGAAGTGAAGGGATGGACCACGCATGTCCGTAACATTCAACAAGATAAATGAAACACTATAAAAGGCATCAATAAATCACTTTGTTCCTTTGACCTATATCAAGTTAAATATGTGTTTTGCTATCAATTTTTCTGTCTGGAGACATGAATAATTTCTTGTTTCTCAGCTTACTTAGTTTTCCAGTTGAGCCCAAGAAGACATTGCAAGGTACTGTATGTGATCTTTGATTCATAGGGACCCTAATGAATAGAGTAATACAGGTATGGGACACCACAGAAAATATTAGTATTACTTTTTAGATTTTGAGAAAGGTCTGTTTTCTCTCACCTTTTTCGGTAATAAACATTATGTATTTATTCTCTGGGTAAACATTTTGAAAGTTTTCCACATGACAACTTTTTTGAGCCTCCTTTGATTATTCAAGATAATACTGTTCTCTGTCTTTTTTTTCTTTCTTTCTTTCTTTCTTTTTTTTTTTTTTTTTTTGCACAATGCCTACAAATTGAGAAATATTGTGGTTGATTCCTGTACTAATTAATCCATTTAACAAATATTTCCTGAGTATATACCATGAGTCAGGCACTGTTGCTGAAACTAGGGGTACAGAAGTAAAATCTCTTAGAGATTTTAATTCCCTGAATCTGAACTGTCATAACCCTTACTACTTACAGTCCCCCAAACAACATTAGGATGGTCATAGACTATTAATGCTACTTGTTGGTTGAATTAATTTATGTAAGAGAAAAATCCATCTTCCTTTCCATATTTTTTTAAATTAAACAAACAAACAAACAAACCTAACAGAAGTTTTAATCTAATAAGTAACAAAAGTAGAAAGTTATAGCTAATCCCATCATTTACTCATATTTGGTTTCCCCTCTTTCTATACTCAACACCAACAATCCACCATACATTCACACATATCTGGCTGCAAGTTATATTCCTAATGAGTTGGTGGAATCACCAAATACTAGCTAATGTTCTCTCCTTTTGCCAATAAGAATAGAAGGACAAGTAAAGGGAATCAAGGATTAGTACAGTGCTATTCTCCAGATGCACGAGGCTTTGGTCTCAAAGTACTTGGCATTGTTCAAGCCACCATAAGAATTTCTGAATGTATTGCCACACCAGTCAAGTTTCTCTTGTTCCTTCGCGGTAGAATCTTCCTTAATGTAAAAAGTAACTGAAGACAAAATTCGCCAAATCTTTTGGCTTCCTTTTCTCCTTGAAAGACCAAGGATATGACATCCTGTGAATGATTTCTTTTCCTGGATTTAGGAATATAAATCTATTAAGTCAAATATTGTAAATTACTTGAGGTGTGACCTTCATTTGAACTTATCAAGGGTGTCCTGTCATATTTTTAACCATTTCAATCTAAACAGGAAGTTATTTGGGGGTGAGGGTACAGAGAAATTTGGTTTTTTTTTAAAATGTATTTTGTGAATCAAATGTCTCAGAGGTTCTTGATCAATCTTATTACTTAAGATACAGGATAAGCTATTTTTAAAGTAGCTATTTTTAACTAGCTACTGATATCATTTGTTATGCACTGTTTACCAGTTAATCTTCAACTTACTCTTATCTTTGAAGTTTTCTTTCAGTAAAGGAAGATGCTTTGACTTTACACTTCCTGTACGCTATTTTTTTTTAATGTGAATGATTGTATTATTTCTTTACTTGCCTGATAGTTTCAATTCATTTTTATTACAATTTTACAAGGATTGAAAGCAAAATTTGTAACCCTTTCTGATATAGATTCTTGTTCTTGGTACCCTCTTTATTTCTGAAAAGACATTTACAGATATTTTTAAAAGAGTTTAAGATAATTGGTAAGAGTTCTCTTTCTTTTCTTAATGGACAGAATGCGAATTTGTGACATGTTTCCATTCAGTCTCACTGATAAAGAACTTCTTGTGGGTCATTGTAAACATCACATCTGAATCTCAACAGCATATAATAAAGGTCTTTACCTGGACTGTCAATCTCTACACGCAGTTTGTAAAAAAAAAAAAAAAAAAAAAATCACAAACCAAAATGTTAAAACAAATAATCAAGTTCTTCCTTATAAAAGCAATTTAATGTTTATTTATGACATTTATGTCTCTGAATAGTAATTATAAGAGATATATCTTGCCAGCTCACAAAACATACCCTTTATCTTGGTGAATAATATTTTGGCAAATGACTAAATTCAATCTATGCTCAAGGGTCCAACATTCTTCTGTTCAGCCCTCCAAGTTTTCATGTAAGCAGAAAGGGTAGGGTGGTCCCCGGAGAAAGAGAACCAGGCATGGCTTTCCTGACATAGGAGAAGCCATTTTTGGCCCAAGCCATTTTGTGATCTAAGCCTGGCCACAATGCTTGCCCTTGAACAGGTCTCAGTAATTTAGGATCTTAAGGGAACAAAAGAATGCAGAAACAACTGTTATCAGGCAAGAGAAGTGACAATAGCAAAGATACTACATCAGTTGTAAAGACTCCCAGTTCTCCTTCAATGGTAAAGATTAGCCTGAAGCACTCAACCACCAGAGCAACTGGACCCTAAGGGAGGATGAGGTTGAACTTTTCTGACCCTCGTGACTTCAATTAACTAAAGCTTGGACTCTGTTGACCTCCCAAGCCCCTTCATGAATATGCATGTACCCTTAGCTTAAAACTTCCCCACTTTTGCTGCTGGGGAGACACTGCTTTGTGAAAGATCCCCGGGGTTCTCCTTACTTGCCGCAAGTAATAATAAATCCTTCCTTCTCCCGCTCTTTGGCTTGGTTGTGTCTTTTGGCTCAACACCCACCAAGAGGCCAACCCAGTTTTCAGGTAACAGTCATTCTTTTTGAAGTAGACCTCTTCTGCTTTGGATGGCAGGTCAGGATGCTGTGATAAAACATCCTTAAGATTCTTAGAGACCCTTTGTCCTGCTGAAGGGATCTACTAGGCACTGTCTTAAATCATTTTCGGGTCTTAACAAAGGGCCTTACGGACACACTCTTGATTTATTCTTAATTCTGGAGCTATTTTTTACTGAGAGACTCGTTTGCTGGATGAAGAGACAGAAGATGAGCAGCAGTTTTATTTATCAACCCAGCAAATCTTGGCCCTCTATATTAACAAGCTGAAAAGTCCTTTCTGGAGCTCCTATCTCTCTTGAAGTGCTTTGCTATATATGGCTAGAAGCACCAAACTTGTAAATTCAAAATTCTGTGTAAAGTTTTCCTTAGCCTGATCTGTAAGGTCTTTATGCATATTTTCTACCATCATACCAAGTGATGGTTTTGCAAATTTTTCAACCTCCATATACTCTGAGGGACAAGAGTCCTCCAGCAGTTCCTCACTGCTTTTCCCTCTACTAACAGTTTCCCTGCTACTTTTCCAGCCTTCCTCCATCAGCCCATCTCCTACCAAAGCCAATGCCATGGGTTTTAAATTTTTGTTATGGTAGCACATTTTTAGTACCAATTTTTAAAATCAGTTTTCTACTGCTGAATTAAAAAACAAAAACAAAAACAGCAACAACAACAACAAACCCCATCAATTATTTGCTCTGCAGGGGAGCAATCTGAGCTAGGTTTATTGGGCAGTTTTTCTGTTAGTCTTGCCTGGGATCACTCATATGCTGGGCTTTGGACTTCCAGTCTCCAGAATTGTTAAAAAACAAATTTCTGTTGTTTAAGCCACACAGCTTGTGGTATTTTGTGATTAATTTGCAAACTAATAAGGGGCACACATTTTCATTTTGCATCGGTTCCTGCAAATTATGTAGTTAGTTCTGACTTTTTAAAGGATAAGTTGATCCTACTTTTAGGTGATTCTAACCCAACACTGTATATGAAAGGCAATTCTAGGAAATGTAGCTCCCAGTTTATCTAAGTTGGCAACTCAGCACAGGAGAGCATGAGATCCCTAAAAAAAGCAAATGCATGCTCCTCCATGCCGTGGTCACAGTGTTTGTGGAATGTCAACTGCATATTTAATACTTCCCTGGACCCAGAGATGTGGAGATGAGTAAACATATTATGGACCCTGGTCCTGCTGAAATGAATTTCCATTTACCTGAACCTGTTCAAGGTATAGAATTTTGCAGAGAACCTGAACGCTTCTACAAGTGTCTTTAAAATTGTCTTTTAATTGAAATTGCATTTTGACATTTCCACTTTGAGTTTTACTTTCATTTTTTATTATTTTTTAACATCTTTATTGGAGTATAAGTGTTTTACAATGGTGTGTTAGTTTCTGCTTTATAACAAAGTGAATCAGCTATACATATACATATATCCCCATATCTCCTCCCTCTTGTGTCTCCCTCCCACCCTCCCTATCACACCCCTCTAGGATCTATATTTCTGTTTTGTGCCAGTACCATACTGTCTTGATTACTGTAGCTTTGTAGTATAGTCTGAAGTCAGGGAGCCTGATTCCTCCAGCTCCGTTTTTCTTTCTCAAGATTGCTTTGGCTATTCGGGGTCTTTTGTGTTTCCATACAAATTGTGAAATTTTTTGTTCTAGTTCTGTGAAAAATGCCATTGGTAGTGTGATGGAGATTGCATTGAATCTGTAGATTCCTTTGGGTAGTATAGTCATTTTCACAATGTTGATTCTTCCAATCCAAGAACATGGTATATCTCTCCATCTGTTTGTATCATCTTTAATTTCTTTCATCAGTGTCTTATAGTTTTCTGCATACAGGTCTTTTGTCTCCTTAGGTAGGTTTATTCCTACATATTTTATTCTTTTTGTTGCAATGGTAAATGGGAGTGTTTCCTTAATTTCTCTTTCAGATTTTTCATCATTAGTGTATAGGAATGAAAGAGATTTCTGTGCAATTTTACATCCTGCTACTTTACCAAATTCATTGATTAGCTCTAGTAGTTTTCAGCATCTTTTGGATTCTCTATGTAGAGTATCATGTCATCTGCAAACAGTGACAGCTTTACTTCTTCTTTTCCTATTTGGATTCCTTTTATTTCTTTTTCTTCTCTGATTGCTGTGGCTAAAACTTCCAAAACTATGTTGAATAATAGTGGTGAGAGTGGACAACCTTGTCTTGTTCCTGATCTTAGAGGAAATGGTTTCAGTTTTTCACCATTGAGAACGATGTTGGCTGTGGATTTGTCATATATGGCCTTTATTATGCTGAGGTAAGTTCCCTCTGTGCCTACTTTCTGGAGGGTTTTTATCATAAATGGGTGTTGATTTTGTTGAAAGCTTTTTCTGCATCTATTGAAATGATCATATGGTTTTTATGCTTCAGTTTGTTAATATGGTGTATCATATTGATTGATTTGCATATATTGAAGAATCCTTGCATTCCTGGGATAAACCCTACTTGATCATGGTGTATAATCCTTTTAATATGCTATTGGATTCTGTTTGCTAGTATTTGTTGAGGATTTTTGTATCTATGTTCATCAGTGATATTGGTCTGTAGTTTTCTTTTTTTGTGACATCTTTGTCTGGTTTTGGTATCAGGGTGATGGTGGCCTCATAGAATGAGTTGGGGAGTGTTCCTCCTTCTGCTATATTTTGGAAGGGTTTGAGAAGGATAGGTGTTAGCTCTTCTCTAAATGTTTGATAGAATTTGCCTGTGAAGCCATCTGGTCCTGGGCTTTTGTTTGTTGGAAGAGTTTTAATCACAGTCTCAATTTCAGTGCTTGTGATTGGTTTGTTCATATTTTCTATTTCTTCCTGGTTCAGTCTCAGAGGTTCTGCTTTTCTAATTATTTGTCCATTTCTTCCAGGTTGTCCATTATATTGGCATAGAGTTGCTTGTAGTAATCTCTCATGATCCTTTGTATTTCTGCAGTGTCAGTTGTTACTTCTCCTTTTTCATTTCTAATTCTATTGATTTGAGTCTTCTCCCTTTTTTTCCTGATGAGTCTGGCTAATGGTTTATCAATTTTGTTTGTCTTCTCAAAGAACCAGCTTTTAGTTTTATTGATTTTTGCTATTATTTCCTTCATTTCTCTTTCATTTATTTCTGATATGATCTTTATGATTTCTTTCCTCTGCTAACTTAGGGATTTTTTTGTTCTTCTTTCTCTAATTGCTTTAGGTGTAAGGTTAGTTTGTTTATTTGACATGTTTCTTGTTTGTTGAGGTAGGATTGTATTGCTATAAACTTCCCTCTTAGAACTGCTTTTGCTGCATCCCATAGGTTTTGGGTCATCGTGTTTTCACTGTCATTTGTTACTAGGTATTTTTTGATTTCCTCAGTGATCTCTTGGTTATTTAGTGCTGTATTGTTTAGCCTCCATGTGTTTGTACTTTTACAGATTTTTTCCCGTAATTGATATCTAGTCTCATAGAGTTGTGTTTGGAAAAGATACTTGATATGATTTCAATTTTTTTAAATTTACCAAGGCTTGATTTGTGACCCAGGATATGATCTATCCTGGAGAATGTTCCATGAGCACTTGAGAAGAAAGTGTATTCTGTTGTTTTTGGATGGAATGTCCTATGAATACCAATCAAGTCCATCTTGTTTAATGTATCATTTAAAGCTTGTGTTTCCTTATTTATTTTCATTTTGGATGATCTGTCCATTGGTGAAAGTGGGGTGTTAAAGTCCCCTACTCTGATTGTATTACTGTCGACTTCCACTTTTATGGCTGTTAGCATTTGCCTTATGTATTGAGGTGCTCCTATGTTGGGTGCATAAATATTTACAATTGTTATATCTTCTTTTTGGATTGACCCCTTGACCATTATGTAGTGTCCTTCTTTGTCTCTTGTAATAGTCTTTATTATAATAAAGTCCATTTTGTCTGATATGAGAATTGCTACTCCAGCTTTCTTTTGATTTCCATTTGCATGGAATATCTTTTTCCATCCCATCCCTTTCAGTCTGTATGTGTCCCTAGGTCTGAAGTGGGTCTCTTGTAGATAGCATATATACTGGTCTCGTTTTTGTATCCATTCAGCTAGTCTATGTCTTTTGGTTGGAGCATTTAATCCACTTATACTTAAGGTAGTTATCAATATGTATGTTCCTATTACCATTTTCTTAATTGTTTTGGGTTTGTTATTGTAGATCTTTTCCTTCTCTTGTGTTTCCTGCCTAGAGAAGTTCCTTTAGCATTTGTTTTAAAGCTGGTTTGGTGGTGCTGAATTCTCTTAGTTTTTGCTTGTCTGTAAAGGTTTTAATTTCTCTGTTGAATCTGAATGAGATCCTTGTTGGGTAGAGTAATGTTGTTTGTAGGTTTTTCCCTTTCTTCACTTTAAATATGTCCTGCCACTCCCTTCTGGCTTGCAGAGTTTCTGCTGAAAGATCTGCTGTTAACCTTATGGGGATTCCCTTGTATGTTTTTTGTTGTTTTTCCCTTGCTGCTTTTAATAATTTTTCTTTGTATTTAATTTTTGATAGTTTGATTAATATGTGTCTTGGCATGTTCCTCCTTGGATTTATCCTGTATGGGACTCTCTGCACTTCCTGGTCTTGATTGACTATTTCCTTTCCCATATTAGGGAAGTTTTCAACTATAATCTCTTCAAATATTTTCTCAGTCCCTTTCTTTTTCTCTTCTTTTTCTAGGACCCCTATAATTTGAATGTTGGTGTGGTTAATGTTGTCCCAGAGGTCTGTGAGACTGTCCTCAATTCTTTTCATTCTTTTTTCTTTATTCTGCTCTGTGGTAGTTATTTCCACTATTTTATCTTCCAGGTCACTTAGCCGTTCTTCTGCCTCAGTTATTCTGCTACTGATTCCTTCTAGAGAATTTTTAATTTCATTTATTGTGTTGTGCATCATTGTTTGTTTGCTCTTTAGTTCTCCTAGGTCCTTGTTAAACGTTTCTTGTATTTTCTCCATTTTATTTCCAAGATTTTGGATCATCTTTACTCTCATTACTCTGAATTCTTTTCCAGGTAGACTGCCTATTTCTCTTCATTTGTTTGGTCTGGTGGGTTTTTACCTTGCTCCTTTATCTGCTGTGTGTTTCTCTGTCTTCTCATTTTGCTTAACTTACTGTGTTTAGGGTCTCCTTTTCACAGGCTGCAGGTTCATAGTTTTTGTTGTTTTTGGTGTTTGCCCCCATTGGCTAAGGTTGGTTCAGTGGGTTGTGTAGGATTCCTGGTAGAGGGGACTGGTGCCTGTGTTCTGGTGGATGAGGTTCGATCTAGTCTTTCTGGCGGGCAGGACCATGTCTGGTGGTGTGTTTTGGGGTGTCTGTGACATTATTATGATTTTAGGCCGCCTCTCTGCTAATGGGTGGGGTTTTGTTCCTGTCTTGTTAGTTGTTTGGCATAGGGTGTCCGGCACTGTAGCTTGCTGGTCATTGAGTGGAGCTGGGTCTCAGTGTTGAGATGGAGATCTCTGGGAGAGCTTTCGCCATTTGATATTACATGGAGCCAGGAGGACTCTGGTGGACCAATGTCCTGAACTCGGCTCTCCCTCCTCAGAGGCACAGGGCTGACAACCAGCTGTAGTACGAAGACCCTGTCTGCCACTTGGCTCAGAAGAAAAGGTAGAGAAAAAGAAAGAAACAAATTTAAAAAATAAAGTTATTAAAATAAAAAATAAGAAAAAATTATTAAAAATGAATTTTAAAGTAATTTTAAAAAAAGAAAGAAGGAAAGAAGAGAATAACCAAATCCATAACAAATCCACCAATGATAACAAGTGCTAAAAACTATACTAAAAAAAAACAAAAACAAAAAACAGAGAGACAGAACCCTAGGACAAATGGTAAAAGCAAAGTTATACAGACAAAATCACACAAAGAAGCATACACATACACATTCACAAAAAGAGAAAAAGGAAAGAAAAATATATCTATATAAAAAAAAAGGAAGAGAGCAACCAAATCAATAAACAAATCTATCAATGATAATAAACTCTAAATACTAAACTAAGATAAACATAAAGCCAGGAACAAATTAGATGCAGAAAGCAAACCCCAAGTCTACAGTTGCTCCCAAAATCCAGCATCTCAATTTGGGATGATTGGTTGTCTATTCAGGTATTCCACAGATGCAGGTACATCAAGTTGATTGTGGAGCTTTAATCCGCTGCTCCTGAGGCTGCTGGGAGAGATTTCCCTTTCTCTTCTTTGTTCGCACAGCTCCCGGGGTTCAGCTTTGGATTTGGACCCGCCTCTGCGTGTAGGTCGCCTGAGGGCGTCTGTTCTTCAGGACGGGGTTAAAGGAGCCGCTGCTTCGGGGTCTCTGGCTCACTCAGGCGGGGGGAGGGAGTGGTACGGAGGAGGCGGGGCGAGCCTGCGGCGTCAGAGGCGTCGTGACATTGCAGCAGCGTGAGGCGCGTCGTGCGTTCTCCCGGGGAAGTTGTCCCTGGATCACGGGACCCTGGCAGTGGCGGGCTGCACAGGCTCCCGGGAGGGGCGGTGTGGAGAGTGACCTGTGCTCACACACAGGCTTCCTGGTGGCGGCAGCAGCAGCCTTAGCGTCTCATGCCCGTCTCTGGGGTCTGCCCTGTTAGCCGCGGCTCCGCCCACCTCTGGAGCTCGTTTAGGCGGCGCTCTGAATCCCCTCTCCTCACGCACCAGGAAACAAAGAGGTAAGAAAAAGTCTCTTGCCTCTTCGGCAGCTGCAGACTTTTTCCCGGACTCCCTCCCGGCTAGCCGTGGCGCACTAACCCCTTCAGGCTGTGTTCACGCCGCCAACCCCCGTCCTCTCCCTGTGACCCGACCGAAGCCCGAGCCTCAGCTCCCAGCCCCGCCTGCCCCGGCGGGGGAGCAGACAAGCCTCTCGGGCTGGTGAGTGCTGCTCGGCACCGCTCCTCCGTGCGGGAATCTCTCTGCTTTGCCCTCCGCACCCCTGTGGCTGCGCTCTCCTCTGTGGCTCCGAAGCTTCCCCCCCACCCCGCCACCCGCAGTCTCCGCCCGCGAAGGGGCTCCTAGTGTGTGGACACCTTTCCTCCTTCACGGCTCCCTCCCACTGGTGCAGGTCCCATTCCTATTCTTTTGTCTCTGTTGTTTCTTTTTTCTTTGGCCCTACCCAGGTACGTGGGGAGTTTCTTGCCTTTTGGGAGGTCTGAGGTCTTCTGCCAGCGTTCAGTAGGTGTTCTGTAGGAGCTGTTCCACATGTAGATGTGTTTCTGATATATTTGTGGGGAGGAAGGTGATCTCCATGTCTTACTCCTCTGCCATCTTGAAGGTCTCCTCGAATCTTACTTTTAAAAAGGAGGAAAATTTCCTTGCTTTAAAACCATGAACTTCTGAACTTATATAGGATTTGACACATTTACTCCTTGTCACCAGGGTGTATGAAGCAGCCGTGACATCCTAGCTACAAATGCATATTCATTCCTTCTTTTATTTTACAGCTAACCTTTGCTTCAGTGCACTCACAACAAAATTGTATGTTCTGTAGTGGGGTTTTAACAGTTTTTTAATTTCAGTTGTTGCTGGAAGCACTGTATTGGAAATTAGACGTTTTTAGTACTTAATTTATTGTTAATTTATTCATCCCTCTTGTCTATAGATACAGTGTCACTACAGTATGGTTTCCCAGTTCTGGATGCAAATGCCAAAGTTTAGCACACACTTCTTGGCAACTCACCAGCCTAGATTTGGCCGTGGCAGTGTTAGTGCCTGGTGGCATCTGGCTTCCTGTTCCTCATTAAATGAGAGAAGACCGACGAGAAGAGTAATATTATGACTTCTTGACTGAAATGGTTTCAGAAAAAAAATCTCTAATTCAGATAGACCTCAGGCCTCAACTTCCCATGGGAACAGCATTGCTTTGATATTTATTTTTGATAATCTTACAGTCTTCCAGTAAATGCTAATGTCTTGTTCAAAGTTATGCAATTTCTAGAAAAAAAAAGCATTATATTACTTAAAATACTTAAAGATCTTCAAAACATTCTAAAACTACATTATTTGAAACACCATTGTTTTAAAAGCATAATTTTCTTGGCTCTTTCCCTAATGTTCAGGACAGTGTCAAACAGATAAATGGTGCTGTGATATATATATTTTTTAACATTGAATATTGAACATAATGGAAGAATTATTCCAGGATATCCTGTTTCCCCAAACAATTCCATTGGTCTTACTTTCTCATTACACAATAGCATTTACAAGGAATTAGATCCTAAAGTCTAAATAAAAGCATAAGTAATTCTTTCTTTCAATACTAATATTCATGGCAGTTATAATAAAACCTTCTTGGTTTGTGTTAAATTTTCCCTATTTTCTCTATTTAATAATTAAAATAGCGTACTTATTTGTACAGGGCTCTAGAAGAGAAGGTCTCAGGAATGTTTTATACTTGCATCAGACTATTAATATTGTTGTAACCACACTTAATGTTTTCCGCCTTTCTTCATTAATTGGGTAATTATCCCATGAAATCCTTCCCATATTAGAAATTATTTGAAAAATAGTGCAAAAGGGGAAGTCAAAGGCACACAGTGGGGTGTTCAGCTATCTCCTCACATTTCCCAAGGGCAGCTCGCAGAGATTTTGAGGGCCTTGTTCTCTCCTTTCAGAATGTCACCTTGGAAGCAGGCTCACGTCTTTGTATCCTTTGTACGGAGAGGATTCTCCACCAGTATTTATTCAATGGATGACTAAGTAGTGATGGAATTATTTTCCTGTTGTGTCAGGGTGGTGTTGAGTCAGCAGAGTTGTTTGTCTCCGAGATTTTTCCTCACCACAAGCTCTTTCAGGTGTGTACCTGATTCCTGTCCTTAATGTGGATGAAGTAGCCGTTCGGAAGCTTAATTATTCTGATGGAACTACTGCCCAGCTGGTCACTGGTTAGTTGCTTTGAAACCTAGTCCTGACTGAAGCTAAGGAAAGGGAAAAAGTTGAAAGACTTCTGAAAGGGCAACCCCATTCATCATTTGCATCTTCCTACTGTTTTAAAATCCAGCACAGATAAATTGCGGCCACATGAAATGACATTCATGCCACTGCTGCCGCGTCACATGTTTAGACTTAACCACAATCTGCGAGTCACTATTTCCAATAAGGCCACTGATAAGCCCTGGGGTGTAAAGCGATTCTGTACCTAGGGCTCATTTCTGTGCTGTAGGAACAGCGACTCAATGTAGATACTGCGCTC